>NW_028227267.1:46546351-47808851 GCF_978045245.1 Mus caroli
AAAACAATAAAACTGGAGACTGTCCTTCTGTCCTAGGAGTGTATTGGGCCCTAGGAGCTCAGCTCTGAGATAGCTGCCATAGAGAAGATAGGAGGACCTGGTTCCTAGATAATTCCGGAAGTGACATCCTGATTCACCTCTCCATACCATAGAGCTGGAAGGGGTTGCTGTCAGGGGTCCAGGAACTCCTCTGCCTAGAAAGGAAAGCTAGCAGTGACCAACTGGGAGGGGGACAAGAGCGTGTGGCTGGATTGGAAGTGGCCACGAAGGTCACATCTGGCCTGGTCTCCTGACCTCCTGACCCCAGGGTCTGAGTATCTCCTGTGATCCTTGCCAGCATCCACGAGGCAGGCAAGAGGAAGAGTGCTTTGTGAAGGCCCTGCAGCAGAAGACAGACACAGAAGTGGAGCTTCACGAAGAAGCTTGATCCCAGGGCCACTGGAGTCTGAGGACCAATGGATGGAGAGCCATGATAATCCAGGTAAGTTGGCTTCTGTGGTCCCTCAACCAACACCAATGCTTTTGCACAACGTCAGGAAACCATCTTTGTGACTCCGGGGTGCCTGGACTCCTGCCCCTTGACCTCCAAGAGCCCCACACTCCCATCTTAGAATGATAGGCTGGTGTTTTAGGTTCCTAAGTGGTCTTTCAATAGGAACATTGAGATCCTTGGAGCCCCGTTTTGTTCATGTCTTCAGCTAGCTGGTTTTGAGCATCCCTTTTGTGTCCCATATCATACTCGTATTCCAAGGGTACCATGCCTGCTTTGCGGTTTTTTCTCACATGGGTGGGCCTCCAAACCCAGGGTCTGGAAGTTGTAATGAATGAGGGAAGGACTAGGAAGGGGAATCTGAGGTCACATGGTAAGGTTCGGAAAAGGTGGGCTGGACTATCCTATGTTTTCATTCACTTTTAAGTGTTGGCAACATGGCTTCTCTTGGATTAATAAGACATTAATTGTTGAAACACTCAACTGTGGGTAACATGTAGCCCAGGTTTCATGGGTAAGACCACCACTAGTCTACCCCTCCCTACTACTTCTTTCTGAAGTTTCCATCATGATGATATAAAACTCATAAGAAGGCGCTGTGAGCCAAGTTGTGTGTCTGACACCTGAAGCAGACAGCATTGTCTTCCTCCTTGTTAATGAATTGGCACTTACAAAAACAAACAAATAAAAAAACCCCAAACACTAAAATGCTTGTATAAAATTATAGAAAATAGCACCATGATCTTCCTAGCTATGAGCAATTGAACCGCATAACAATTAATTGAGACCAAACCATACAAAGATTTCTGCCTGGGAGGTGACAGAAGATTCAAAGATGCTGGTCAGACAGCTTAAACAAAACAGGACGTCTCAGGTTCAGTAACAGACCTGGTTTCTAGGGAATATGTTACAGAAAGACTGAATAAAAAACAAACAAACAAACAAAAAGATGCTGTCCCAATAAATAAATAAATAAATAAATAAATAAATAAATAAATAAAACAAAAAAAAGAAAAACTGAACAAAACCTTACATAAATAACTAGACTTTCAACAGACCCACCAATATATGTATTGGTACAGACATGCTTATGCCACACACAAACACATACTCTCTATAGATAGATAGATAGATAGATAGATACCACACACAAACACATAGTCTCTCTCTCTCTCTCTATATATATATATATATATATATATATATATATATATATCGCTTTCTCTGTCTAAAAATCATAAGTGAGTAGAAAACTATGAGGAAATAACAATGGATGGTAGAGAAACAGTTGAATGGGGACTATGGAAGGCTTATGTTTAATGTGAGACGCTGGACTCTGCTATCCATCCCTTGGGCACTAACATTTCTTAGGGGGCACATTTCTTAGACTAGGTTGAGAGTGTTAGTGAAATTTCATTCTTGAAGCCTCACATCTCTCACACCAACACTCAGCCTGAGAGAAGCTTTTCTCACATCCTGGTTGATTGAGTGAGCTCCAGAATAGAGCTTTCCTCCAGCTCTAGGAAAGAACTCTAGCAACACTGACAGAAAACAGTCCTGACAAGTACCTGCTCAGGCTCTTTCAGTGTGAGCCAAGATCTAGGCAGAGTGATGAGACCATCTTCCAATGCAAGGAAAGGGGAGAGAAAGCATACAAGCCCCCCCCCCTCAAAAAAAGAGCAATGATTTCCACTCATTTGGCAATTCCACTGGCATCTAATACTTGCAAATTTTGTCCTGCCTGTGATCTCACATGACCCCTAAGAAGCAAATGACTTCATCAATCAACATTCTGTGCTACTACAATGGTGGCAAGCACATAGAACACATTGAGCACACTGGCATATACTTGTGTACTGTGTGTTCAACCTATCTATCATAAGGAAATGCAGCTTTTAGTTCAGCAGGATTGTTTACTTCCCAAACATGTAGTTTCTTGAAAGAGGATAACTGCACAAAAAGTCTTTGAAATGATCACAGAAATGAACAACTGGTTGAGACATAGGAGAGAGCCTAGATAAGGTACAGGATGGTTGCTTAGGCTTGAATGTGTTTAAGGTTAGACATGACTGCAACCTGCTCCTCGTGATTTATGCATCCTACATGCTGCTGCTTGGTACATAGGTCATTGGTCTTCAGGTTGCCTTCTTTACACAGCCTCTTTGATTCGTTGGAGCATTCTTCTAATGCAATCTGCTCCTCTTGCAACTGTCTGTTATCCTTCCACAACATTCCGACTTTGTGCTGGAGAGGGTTAGATTCACTCTGGAGGTGGCAGTGCCTGATGCTGAGTCACAAACCAACAAATCGTTACACAAGTCAGCATCCATCATCCTCCCACTCCTCCAAGGACCATCCCTGCCACAATGGGCCCTGGTGCCCAGACAGCCCCAGCCAACTGTCCAGATTGGCCCTGGAGTATCACATTGAGAGAGATCAAATCCAGAGGATAGCCATATTTCAGAAGCCGAGGTACATCTGTAAACCCTGACACTAACAGGGACTTACGAATCTCTCACAAGAGGACATGGCACACATGTGCTTATATGTCCATGTTATTTAAAAATCACCTGTAAGTAGAAGGCAAATCTTTTCTAGGAGAAGAGTCCCAACCAACGTACAGTCTTTCTAGGTGTCCCATGGAAATCTTATCTATATATCTACTTTCAAAGCCCACGAGGCTCAAAGTTGATTTACATCTTCATCATGGTGTTAATCTTTTCTGTTTAAAATATACTTTGTTGGAAAGGAAAATGATTTGAGTTTCTCACAGACAGGTCACACTAGGCCAAAATGACTTTAAGAGGTAAAAATCCTAGAGCCTTGATTTGAAGGAGGCAGGCTTCTGGTTTAGAGGCAAACAGAATATAAACTGAGCTCCTACTTTGGTTCATAGACAAGTATGGGCAGACATATCCTGTGCCTAATGCTTGGATCATGACCCTGTTCCTCACTCACCAGTAGAATTGATTTTCTTTAGTCAACTTCTTGCACTTGTACAAGGCCTCAGTGATGTCCTGAGGCATTCTCTTCAGGTCAGTCATCACCTGGTCATGTTGCATCTTGAGCATGAATGTCCTTATTTTGATTCTGTGGGAGGGCATGGCCCAAGGAGCAAATAATCCCATGAACTAAGGATACAAGGATGATGTTAATTCAAGCTGAATCGTGGACTAACCCAACACATATATGCCACGACATTGCTCCATGTTACCAGTTCCACTTGGAGCTTATTAAACTTATTACTCTTTGCCTGGGGTCAGTAGAGGCAGGGAAGTAAAGGCAGGGATTTGACCTACTTTATCTCCCCAAAGGGGCATGAAAGAATAGACTAGCTCTCCAAGAACTTTCCAGGAAGCTGTGCCATAGTCTTGGGTCCACCTTAAACCTGTGAAGACACATCTGTTTGTATACAAGGAATTGTCAATCCTTGCTTCTGTTGCTACATAAACTCCCAAAGGACATAATCAGTACCTACAGGATACTACATTTCCAGTGTGCACCTAAGGTGAGCAGAGCTCATATGCTGTGCTGCTCAAAGTCAGGCTCCCTCTGTCTTCACTATTTTTGGCTGGAAACTGTGTCAAGCAAAATCTCAGGCCCCAATATACCATACAGACTCTCTAGCTCTTAAGTGGAACACACACACACATTGACCCCTCCCAAAATCAAACACAATCAGAATGGCAAATGGACACACATTATCTGATAGTATAGTGAATAAAATTTGATAAAAGCAGCAATGAACTATGGCCAATCCAGTTCTACTGAGAGAAAGTATGTGGGACCAGGCCCTTCCAACTGTTGAAAGGACCAATTGAACCCAAATTAATTCCAGGTTAACTGCAAACATGATTGGCCATAAACACAGTGTACTTTGCATCACCCCAAAATTTATACCTGTATAGGATTCTTACAATGCAGGATTAGGGCTCACACTTTACAACCCTTATCGCCAGACGGTAATTCATACCACAGGCTCTGATTTACTTTTGGAGAAATCAAATTGCCTGAGTCCCATTTCACTCCTATCTGAACTTGAAGTTCTGTGTCGAAAATCCATTCGGCAAAATGAATTGGGATGTGTGGACAGCCTGGTGTTGTAGCCTCCTGTGATATGAGGGACTCTTAGGTTAACAGAGAGGGCCCAAGACAGTCAGCAAAGAACTGGGCATAATGACTACCTGTTGTTCAAATCCTCGTTAGTATAATTGGCTAGGATTCCCTTGAGTTCCTGTCTCTCATTTTTGATCTTCTGGAGAATCCTTTTGAACTTCTCCATCCTCTTCATTCTCACCTCCTGCTTATTGGTGGTGGAGGGTTGGGGTGATGCCTTTCCAACAGACCATGTAGGTTGACAAACACTAGTAAACTCGTAGAGATAATAGGGCAGGGAATGGTGACAACATTCTTTTCATTGGGGCTCTTGTGAGATTATTCTTTTGTTGTGTTTTCTTGGGTATAATTACACTCATTCTGTTGGAATTTTGCTTCTACTATCCTCTGTAGTGCTGGATTAGTGGAAAGATACTGTTTGAATTTGTTTTTGTTGCAGAATATCTTAGTTTCTCCAACTATGGTCATAAAGAGTTTTCTGGGTATAGTAGCCAGGGCTGGCATTTGTGTTCTCTTAGAGTCTGCAAGACATTTGTCCAAGATCTTCTAGATATTATCATTTCTGGTGACAAGTCTGATGTAATTCTCATAGGTCTTCCTTTGTATGTTACTTGACTTTTTCCCCTTAGAGTTTGTAATATTTTCTTTCTTTATTCTGTACATTTATACTTTTGTTTGATATGTGACAGGATGATTTTCTGTATTGGTCCAATTGATTTGGTGTGTTGTAGGTTTCTTGTAAACTTAAGGCCATCTCTGTCTTTAGATTAAGGATTTTAAAAATGATATTGTTGAAGATGTTTTCTGGGTCTTTGAACTGTTAACCCTCACCCACTTCTGTTTCTATTATTCTTAGTTTTGTTCTTTTTATTGTGTCCTGCATTTGCTAGATGTTTTGAGTTAGGAGTTTTTTACTCTTTGTATTTTCTTAGAGTGACTTTGTAATATCATCTGTGGTATTTCCTTTGCCTGCGATTCTCTTTTCTATGTTCTGTTGGTGAGGCTTACATCTGTAGATCCTGGTCTCTTTTGTAGGTTGTCCTTCTCCAGGGTTGCCCCATTTGTGATTTTTATAACTTTATTTTTACTTTTTCTTTATTGATTTTCTTATGTATTTCCATTCCAAATGTTATCCTCCTTCTTAGTTCCCCCTCCAAAAACCCCATCCCCTCCACTTCTAGCGTTGCCTCTATGTACGAGGGTGCTCCTATAACCCCCTCCTCACTCCTGCCTCAGTGCCCTAGCATTGCCCAACCCTGGATCATCATGCCTGTACAGGACCAAGGGCATTCCCTTCCATTGATGTTAGATAAGGCATTTCTCTGCTACGTATCCAGCTGGAACTATGGATACCCAGACATGTACTATATGCTTGGTGGTTTAGTGCATGTGAGTTTTGCGGGGCTTGGTTTGGTTGATTTTGTCATTTTCCTTCTGGGTTTGCAAGCCCCTTCTGTTCTTTCAGAAGGTCCCCTAGCTCGTTCCCATGTTTGGTTTCGTGCCTAGCATTTCAAGAGACACCAAATACCAAAAGTTACAGTTATGAAGTAGCATTACAATAATTACATGGTATGGGGCAGGAGTATCACCAAAACATAAGAGTACATAAAAGATTTGCAGCATTAGGAATGTTGAGAACCATTGCTGTATACTGATATACTGAATCCTCTCCTGATTACCCATAATCCTAACTTGATACAAATGTTATCTATCATTGTTACACTGTATTTAGGGAAAAGCAACAAAATTGTTCCTCCACCTGTGGGAAAAAAAGGAGGGAGATAAGAGAGAGAGAGAGAGAGAGAGAGAGAGAGAGAGAGAGAGAGAGAGAGAGAGAGAGAGAGAGAGAGAGAGAGAGAGAGAAATATACCAGGCTCCTGACAGCATCAAATTTCTTGACATCAGCAATAGTGACTGGGTTTGGTGTCTCCAGATGGAATGGATCCCAAGTTGGGGCAGTCTCTGGATGGCCTTTCCTTCAAGCTCTGCTCCTCTCTTTACCCCTGCATTTCCTTTTGATAGAATGAATTCTGGATTAATACTTTTGAGATGGTTGGGTTGCTACATCCTTCAAAGGTTGCCATGCTAATTCAATAAATATGGTCTGTATAGTTCCTACTTCCCCTTTGTTTGGTATTTAGGCTAATGTCCTCCCTGTTGAGTTCTGGGAATCACTTGGGTCCCTGGCATCTGAGACTTTATAGTGGCTACACACAGTTCCCCCTCCCCAATGGGTACAGACCTTCTTTCAAATGACTTTCCCTCTGTAGTTCTTCCCCATCTCCCCCCATATCTGAACCAGAACCCCCTGTACCTCCTACTCTTCTCTCCCTCCAAGGTCCTTCTCTCCTCCTACTTCCAAACATTCTTTTCTTCCCCCTTCTGAGTAGAACTTTAGCATTCACACTTTGGTGTGATCTTCCTTCTTCTTTGGTTTCCCATGGTCTGTTAGTTGTATCGTGGGGAATCCATGCATTTTTTGAACAATTTCCACTTATCAATAACTAAATCCTTTTGTGACTAGGATACCACACTCAGGATGATATTTCAACTTCCAAACACTGGCCTTTGAATTTCATGAAGTAATGTTTTAAAAGCTGAGTAGTACTGTAAGGCCCCGATGCTGGGCCTCCGCTCAAGTCCCAGGATGAGCTGGCCAGCAACCCAGTGTCCCGAGAGAAAACCACACCTGATGCAAACTGCAAGAGGTTTTATTATCAGCTAGCTGGGGATGAAGTCCCTCCACCTTGCAGGGCAGGGGAGTTCGACCCTGAGTGGTGACAGTAGGGGGTTTTTAACAGCTAGCTGAGGAATTGGGAGGAGTTGAGAGGAGATGGGAGGAGCTGGGAGGAGAGTTGGGAGGAGTTGGGAGGAGAGTTGGCTACAGCTCCTTTCTGGTGAGGGGGGGGGGGAGTGAGCTGCAGCCTCCTCTCCAGCATCCATCTCCATGTCCTTGGCACAGGAAGGCAGGCATCTCTGGTTGTACAGTATAGAAACAAAAAGATCTTTTGCTGGCTATAGAGAACAAAGAGCTTCTTTCTAGCTGTATTTTTGAAGATCAGGGAAAACAAGCTTGGGGAACATTCAGGGGCTTTACCTTCCAGGGAGAAAAGGTCTAAGTCGGGGTCTCACAGTACTTCTGTACAATGTACCATATTTTCTGTATCCATTCCTCTGTTGAGGGACATCTGGGTTGTTTTCAGTGTCTGCTCATTATAAATAAGGCTGCTATGAACATAGTGGTGCATGCATCCTTTTAATATATTGGAGAATCTTTTGAGTATATGCACCATGGTGGTATAACTGTATTTGAGGTAGAACTATTTCCAACTTTCTCAGGAATTGCCAGATTGATCTCCAAAGTGGTTTTTCCAACCTGCAGTCCCAGCAGGAATGGAGGAATGTTCTTCTTTCTTCTTGCCAGAATCACCTGTCAGCTGAGTTTTGTTCTTGGCCCATCTGATTGACGTGAAGTGGAATCTGAGGGTCATTTTGATTTGCATTTCCCTGATGACAAAAGATGATAACATTTTTTTTAAGTACATCTCAGCCATTCAAGATTCCTCATTTGAGAATTTTCTGTTTAGCTCTGTACCCCATTCTTTAATAGGGTTATTAGGATCTCTGGAGTGTAACTTCTTGAGTTCTTTGTATATTTTGGATATTAGCCCTCTATCAGATGTAGGGTTGGTACAGATGTTTTCACAACATGTGTGTGTAATTTTGTCCTTTTGACAGCATTCTTTGACTTACAAAGCTTTTCAATTTTATGGGGTCCCATTTGACAATGTTTTTTATCTTACAGCATGAGCCATTGGTTTCCTGTACAGGATCATTTCCCCTTTGCCAATGTGTTCAAGGTTCTCTACTGCTCTCTCTTGTATTAGATTCAGTGTATCTTGTTTTATGTGGGGTCCGTGAATGACTTGGACTTGAGCTTTTTACAAGGAGATAAGAATAGATCAATTTGCATTCTTCTATATGCAGACTGCCAGTTGAACAAGCAACAATTGTTGAAAATGCTGTCTTTTATCCACTGGATGGTTTTGGCTCCTTTGACAAAGATCAAGTGAACATATGAGTGTAGGTTCATTTCTAGGTCTTCAATTCTATTCCATCTTTCTACTTGTCTCTCTATACCAGTACCATGACATTTTTATCACTATTTCCCTGTGGTATATTTTGAGATCAGGGATGGTGATTTCCCCAGCCATTCTTTTATTGTTAAGAATAGTTTTTGCTATACTGGGGTTTATGTTATTCCAGATAAATTTGAGAATTGCTTTTTCTATCTCTGTGAAGAAATGAGCTGGAATTGTGTTGGGGATTGCATTGAATCCGTAGATTGCTTTTGGTGAGATGGACCTTTTTTACTATATTAATACTGCTCATCAATGACCATGGGAGAGCTTTCCATCTTCTATGGTCTTCTTTGATTTCTTTGTTCAGAGACTTAATGTTCTTGTCATTCAGATCTTTCCCTTGATTTGTTAGAGTCATTCCAGGATATTGTTTGTGACTATCGTGAAGTATGTAGTTTTTAAAAATTTCTTCCTCAGCCTAATTATCCTTTGAGTAGAGGAAATTTCCTGGATTGTTTGAGTTAATTTTATATCCATTGACTTTGCTGAAGTGGTTTATCAGCTCTAGGAGTTCTCTCCTGGATTTTTTGGGGCTCACTTATGTGTAATATCCCATACTCCTCAAATTGTAGTGTCTTGAATTCCTCCCTCCCAATTTGTATCACTTTGATATGCTTTTTGTGACAGATTGCTCTGTCTAAAAAGTCAAGGACTATGTTGAATACATAGGGGAAGAGGGGGAAGTCTTTCCTTGTCTCTGATTTTAATGGGAGTGCTTGAAATTTTTCTCCATATATTTTGATGTTGGCAACTGGATTGCTCTATATTGTTCTTATTATATTCAGATATAGACTGCGACTTTCTGATTCCTACAATGCATTTATCTTGAAGTTGTATTATATTTTGTCTAACACTTTTTCAGCATCTGATGAGATTATCCAATATATTTTGTTATTTTATATAGTGGATTACATTGATGAATGTCCATATATTGAATCATTCCTGCATCCGTGGGATGATACAGCATCTAAAGAGATGATCAAGTAAAATTTTTTTAAATTTATTACATAGTATATTACTTTGATGAATTCCAAAACATTGAATCATTCTTACATCCTATTCATGATGCCTATTGGATCATGGTGATTGATCATTTGCATATGTTATTAGAAACAGTTTCCAAGAAGTTACTGAGTACACTCTCCGACATCCAGACTGTGCTGGGATGCAGGTAGTTCACAGCAGGTTTGAGCCTGCTGGCCTGCATGGAGACCAGGGCCAGGGTTCCTCAGAACCTTGGACATGCATGCACTGCTAGAAGTCACAGAGGATCTGAGCATGGAGGAGGCCAGCAGGCTGAGAACTAGGAATGAAATTTCCCTGAAATCTGGGAATGGGGAATTCTGGATTAGCTCAGAGGTGACTAGCCCAGGTGTATTGAGGGGCCTTCTGTTGGAGACTTAGATGGCAAGGTTCTGTAGGCAAAAGCTTTTTCTCCATGTAACCCATAGTTGGATTGCTGAGAGAAACAGTCCTTGGTTCTAAACTGTTTATTGATTGTTTTTCATGGAAATGAAAGCATAACATGTCTTGAGGTTAGACTAGAAGTTAAGTACCTTATGAGGAAGGAATGTCCAGAAAGGGAAGCTTATTGACTGAACCCTACCATCTTCTAGGTACCTCATTAGTAGGGAGAACACTATTCTGTTCTAAATGACCACAGGCCATGTTCCTATGGAGAGATTTTGGTCCCATGAAAGAGGCCTGGTAGGAAGCAGGTGACATTTTGCCATCTACTGTGGGTCTTGGACTTCCAACCCACTCAACTTTACCAAATTCTGGACATGGTAGTCTACTGTCCCAGGTCTTAGTCTGAGTTATATTGATATGTGGAAATACCAGGACATATGTTTAGTATGCGGGTCTCAAAGTCTACCCTCCACACTGACACACTGTTTCTAACAAGCCACAACTCCTAAAAGCACCACTCCCATATTCAAGTCACCACACTCCTCTGCAATCTCCCAAGACATTTACCTCACTCTGTCCTACTGTTTTCCTTTTTCTCCTTCACAAATTATGTGTTCTATTATTTTCTTGAAATATCGTCTTATAACCCAACACTAGTGCATTACCTTTTATGGATACTGCAGTTTAAATACACATCTCTAGACATTCAAAGTTACCATCCACATAAGACACATCATGTGGTATTTGTCTTTTTGGGTCTGGGTTATATCACTCAAAAGATTATTCATGTCTCCATCCATTAACCTGTAAATGTCATTTATATTGTCACAGTTCATTACCATTGTGTATATGAACCATATATTCATTATCCTTGCATCAGTTATATTACATCTGGGTTGTTTTGATGTCCTGCCTATTGTGAAGAAAGCAGCTAGGAACATGAGCACACCCCAGTCTCTGTCTTAGGATAATGCCTTTGGCTATATGCTCTGGAATAGTGTCTGAGTCTGTGTTCTCTTGCTAGAAAGAGACACCAGGACCATGATAGGTCCCTTTAAGGAGAGCATTTAAATAGGGGCCTGCTTACCATTTCAGAACTTTAGTACAATTTTTTCTTGACAGAATCATGCAGAGGCATACATGGTGTTGGAGAAGTAGCTGAGAGTTCTGTATCTGGATCTGAAGGAAGCAGGGATACTGGCCCTGAGCTGGGCTTTTGAAACTTCAAAGCCCACCTCCACAGAAGTCCGCAGATCCAAATATCATCAAATAGTGCTATACCCTGTTGACCAACTATTCAAATGTATGAGCCTATAAGGGTTCTTCTCATTTAAACCACCACAAATAGTACAGCTGGTTCATATGGGAGATCTATCTCTTGCAATGTTTTACAGAACATTTCTCCCGAATTCCATAGTGACTGTACGGGTGAATATATGTTCTCTTACCCCACACTCATACCAACAGTTGTGGTCATTTAGTTTATTGGTAAGAGCCATTCTGACTGCAGTAAGATACAAGGTTAAAACTATTTTAATTTGCATTTTTTCTAATGAGGAAGGATATTAAATATTTAAATTCATATCTATGATCCATTTCTTTCTCTTCTTTTGAAGATTCTGTTCAGTTGGACAGAACATCAGAAGGGAGTATGTTTGAGACTGGGACTCTCTACTTATCCCTGCTGTCCCAGAATCTAGTACATAGACCAGGCTGTCCGGAGGCTCATGCAGTTCTTCTTGCCTCTGCCTTCTGACTGCTGGGATTACAGGTGTGCACTAACATGTACAGGATAGAACATTTTGAAATGTTTAAATTTAAGATGTTTTAATGTTTAACAGGCAGGTTTCCTGGTGTTTGGTTTTTTAACACCATCTGATTGTCCTGAAATGAACTCTCTGTCATATGTACACTTGGTGAAGATCCTCTCCCATCTTGTAGCTGATCTTTCCATGGATTAAGAGTTTCTTTTGCTTTCTTATTCACTGTTTTATTGCTATGATACTCCTTGACCAGGATAATGTATAAATAAAATATTCCATTGGGGTTGGCCAAAAATATAAAAGGGTGATCCAGGATTGTCAAGGTGGGGAATATGGCAGCAGGCAGACAGGCATGCATACGGGCATCATGGAACTAGAGGAGTGGATGAACTTGAATCTGATACATATAGAGGAGGCAGAGGAAAGAGATAGATACAGACAGACAGAAAGACACACAGACAGACATAGGCAGAGACAGAGACAGAGAGAGTGTAGACTGAGATATAGAGAAAAAGAGAGCGAAACATAGTGAGATCAACAGAGACAGATAGGGACAAAGACAGGGACAAAGACAGAGGCAGGAACTGGCATGACCTTTTGAAACCTCAGTGCCAACCTCCAGTGTCACAACTCCTCCAGCAAGGACATATCTACTAGTTCTTCCTAAAACAGTTCTATGAAGTAGGTATCAAACATTCAATTATGAAATGACCTTTGAAGGTCATTTTTATCCAAATCACTTTATTTATAATTCAGAAGATTTTAATTGCTCAAAGTGAATATTTTTATTTCCTGGGATGTATTAGAGAAATACTGTTGTATTTCTCATTTGTTTGATTGACGTGGTCATCCAAAGGAGAATACATTATAACTTTAGCTAAATTTATGACTATAAAGATAGAGCATGGATCCTTTTTTCATCCTGACATTGGGATCCACATAGTTTGACACATTATCCACATCAAAAGCTCAATTTTCTCTGGAGCTCTGGCTGGCTGGGCACTACTTATGAAGCCTACACAACATGATACTTGAAGAGTCCCATTCCTGCCTGAAACTTCTAGTGTTACAGGACTATGTATGAACCACACATAAATGCAGAATGTCCTTATGAGAGAAATAATTAGGGATGAGGTTTTATTCATAACAATACACTAATTTTATTCAATAACATCTTAAAGTGGGGAGTCAGTTTAAACACTATATAGACTTAGCAAAAAAGCAAATTAATTACAGTCACAAAAAGATAATAAATATATAATGAAACTTCAAATGAAAACACAGGAAAACCAAAGACCCAAAGAAATCAAAACTCTAACCAAAAATGACACACAATAATTAAGCTAAGCATCATTCTCTTACTGCAGATGTTCAGCACAGACCCACAGCCTGTTGCTGGCCTTGGTAAAATAGTACAAAGGAAGTCACTGATGGTAATAATCTGTTGAATATGAATATAGGCATGCCTCTTTGGGGTGGGTGTTCTGCTGATGGACTAGTCCTTCCAAGGCTAACATGAGAGATGTTACAGATGATACCTCAAAGTTTTTCAAATTCACATGACTGACCACCATGAAATAATTCTTGATGACCCAACAGGATCATCTAAAATTGTCATTGTCAGAGTCCTGCTGGATGCCCAGCAGATCTTGATGTATGTCAGCACTTCTTTGAAGCCTTCCCAAAAGGCATCTTGCTGGACGAGAGGCTAGACAAAATAAAGGCCTCATTACCCATAGAAAACCAAAAAAGAAGAAAATGCAGCCCAAGGTTGCCATGGTTACAAGGATTAGATGTGGTTAATTTGCTTTGCACACCCAGTGCTCCTGGTGAACAGTTGTGTCTGAGCAAGATCTTGGCCTGGTCTCAGATCTGTTTGAGCTTCTGCAGAATATTTCAGACCTATGGGACAAAGAGAAAAAAAACCTGGTGAGATATTGCCATGTGAGTGATCCAGCAAACACCAGCTTTACTCAGCAGGACAATCCAGTATGACCTTTCATCTGATATCTTTCCTGTATCCCCATAGGAGAAGGGGCAGAGAGAACCTGGGCCTGGATGTTTTTCTCAAATGTAAAAAATTGCTTGACACTGAACTGTGAACTACACACTGTGCTGGAGTTAAAGTAAAACACCACATTTCTCCAATAGTCTAAATACTTTATATTGAAAAATAAGTGTGTATCAGTGTCTGAATCTACCATTGAACAGAGGCCTTCTAGGGAGCCTAGCAAATGTTGAAGTGAAGCCTCTTATTGTTTCTGGAGTGCAGAATCCTTCCTTGGCTCTCCTTTTGAACCCCTATATTTGGGAATCCGCAGAGAATCCATCTCACAGGAAATCCATGCACATTGAAAGGATACTGTAATCAGCAAGAGTGTGCTTCATGCAAATCTTTCCAAGGGTAAGCAGTGAACTCTAAAAGGATGTTCATGAAGGAAAAACAAAAAAACTAAACCCAAAAACCAATAGCCCCGCTATGCTTATGGCTCCTTAGGTACTGCCATCCTGTGCTAGTACCTCATCTCAGAAACAGAGAAAGGACGATGCATCTTTTCAGCCAGGCCAGGACAAACCTGCACACACATACACACACACACACACACACACACACACACACACACACACACACAGAGAGAGAGAGAGAGAGAGAGAGAGAGAGAGAGAGAGAGAGAGAAAGAGAGACAGAGAGAGAGAGATCCAGACACACACATTCCTACATTTCTGAACGAACACAAGCACATGTATTCACACATACAAATGTATTTCATTGAAGAAACATGTTTATTTTCCAAGCTAATGATAAAAACAGAGACCTCCCAGGATAGTACAGAGCCAGAATTTAAAAAACCTTTAATTGAAAAATAAAAGGCTGAAGATGTAGCTCAGCATTTAGTAACAGTGTCTGGTCTTCTTGACTTCCAGAGTTGAATACCCAGCAAAAACATGGTTGCTTACAACCCTCTTCAGAAGGATCTGAAGACCTCTTCTGGAGTTTCTGAAGAGAGGAATAGTGTACTCACATACTTTAAAGAAATATTTTTTTTCTTAAAAGAAAAAGTAAAAGAAAATAATCGTGACTGGGGTAAGAACATATTAGGCATAGCATATAGACAGCTCAGTCAATAATGTGCTTTCTCCAAATAAACAGAAAATGGAAATATGGGTTTGTGGCCAAAGCTGCTTAGGAAGTTCCCAAGGCTATGCACAGTAGGCTTGTTTCCAGCAAAGGCACACTGGATGGAGGTAGACCAGCCTGTTCCTGCCTCTTGCTCAGTGTTCCTCAGTGGCTCCAAAGTGAGCAGAATCTTCCAATAGGCCCTTCATTTACCATAGCCTGTGTGAGTTTGGATCCAAGCTAGGATCCCAGGCAACTAGTAAGTCTCCATAACCAGAATGCTAAGTGAAACTTCTTTCCCTGTAAGGAGATTCTGCCAGCGATGTTTTGAGGAAAATAAGTCTGAATAGTTCACAGTCAAATGGTTGCATGTGTTATTCCACTACGCAATACTCCATGGAAAGGCTGGACTCAGTGTAATTTTCACTGCTTTACTGATGGACTTATGAATAGTTTCTAGGTCAGGGCTGCTATGAGGAATATCCCTAAAACCATGATGTGCCCTAATTTCTTTTTGGACACCTACTGCTTGTTCTGGAATTGCCAAGTCCCTGTCCAATGCAGTACAATGTTCTGAAGAGTTGGACCTGGCTTCTCACAGGGCTACCCCATTTGATTCCACCAGCAACGTCTGAGTATCCTCATTTCTCCCCAACCTCCTTGAGGATGATTTTAACACAGAGTGAATGATGTTGAATAAGAGTAGTTACAGAGGGCTACAGTCAGACCAGTGTTTGTTCTGTAGACTATCGTGAGTCTAAGGGGCTGTCTGAGGCAGTCCTGTTCTTGCACTTCACCATAGGTATGCACCTTAAGATTAGTACATTATCAACACCATGCCACTCAATCTTTCAAATCATAACACCCTGGACAAACTCCAAGCCAAGAACAACTGAGTGAAGCATGGGCAAAGTTGGAAAGAAAATGGTAGCAGGGAAGGAAGAAAACAAACTAGGATGCTCAGAAGATGCAACATGTCCCCTGATCTTCCAGTGGGCAGTCACTATTCACTGAGTACAGAGAAGGAACACAAAGTTTTTTTTTTTTTTGGTATTATTATTTTTATTAGATATTTTCTTCATTTACGTTTCCAATGCTATCCCAAAAGTCTCCCATACCCCTTCTCCTCTACATACCCACACCCACTTCTTGGCCCTGTCATTCCCCTGTACTGAGGCATATAAAGTTTGCAAGACCAATGGGCCTCTCTTTCCAATGATGGCCAACTAGGCCATCTTCTGTTACATATGCAGCCAGACACATGAGCTCCGGCGGTTCTGGTTAGTTCATATTGTTGTTCCACCTGTAGGCTTGCAGGTCCCTTTAGTTCCTTGGGTACTTACTCTAGCTCCTCCATTAGGGGCCCTGTGATCCATCTAACAGCTGACTGTGAGAATCCACTTTTGTGTTTGCTAGGCCCCGGCTTAGCCTCACAAGAGACAGCTATATCAGGGTCGTTTCAGCAAAATCTTGCCAGTGCATGCAAGGGTGTCAGCATTTGGAGGCTGATTATGGGATGGATCCCCAGGTATGGCAGTCTCTAGATGGTCTATCCTTTCATCTCAGTTCCAAACTTTGTCTCTGTAACTCCTTCCATGGGTGTTTTGTCCCCAATTCTAAGAAGGTTCAAAGTGTCCACTATTTGGTCTTCGTTCTTCTTGAGTTTCAAGTGTTTTGCAAATTGTATCTAATAGAGGAACACTCCTCCATTGTTGGTGGGATTGCAAGCTTGTACAAGCACTCTGGAAAGCAGCCTGACAGTTCCTCAGAAAATTGGACATAGTACTACCGGAGGATCCCGCAATACCTCTCCTGGGCATATATCCAGAAGATGTTCCAACCGGTAAGAAGGACACATGCTCAACTATGTTCATAGCAGCCTTATTTATAATAGCCAGAAGCTGGAAAGAACCCAGATGCCCCTCGCAGAGGAATGGATACAAAAAGATGTGGTGCTTTTAAACAATGGAGTACCACTCAGCTTTTAAAAAGAATGAATTTATGAAATTCCTAGGCAAATGGATGGACCTGGAGGGCATCATCCAGAGTGAAGAAACCCAAACACGAATGAACTCACATGATATGTACTCACTGTTAAGTGGGTATTAGCTCAAGGATTTAGAATACTCAAGATATAAGATACAATTTGCAAAACACATGAAACTCAAGAAACACAAAGTCTTAGCCAGCCTTTTTGACTCTCAGGCACATTGATTTGACTCAGCAGCCTCCTCCTTATTTCTACAAATGATTTTAGTACAGTTAAATTCTTTTCTCTCTGAATTCTCTTGAAAATCTGACTTTATACATTTTTTTCTCTTCTTTAATTCTAGTGAGCTAGGTGGACAGTCATGATGATGGGCTGCTATATTTGATGTTTTTCCAAGGCAATATGAAATGACTGAGTATTTTTTCTCATTAAAGATTTTGTCTATTAACAATTAAGATGTTTTCTGAACAAGTGAATATATTAATATATATAGATACAATTAAATACATATATGTACAGAGACACACAAGTGCATCCCTACACACACACATGCACACACATATAGAAAAAGAATACATGAATACACACTTGTATAAAAAAAACTTACAAGCACCTAACATTATACAAATTCAAAACACACATGGTCAAACACCCCTGGGCAAAAGCACAGACACACACACACACACAAACACACACACACTCACCCCAATGAAAACACTGCTATATTACAGCACATTTCCAGTTACTTGAGGAATTAGTGATACCTAAGATGTGTTAAAGGCTCTTAGATTAACCCAGCCAGTGTGCCCTGTCCTGTATTTATTTCTTCTTCAGAAACTTTTTCCATTCAGATACTGGCTGATCCTACCCTACAAGTATGGTATAAGTTCTGCACATACAAGCTGGTGCACACAAGATTCAAGGTCCTAAATTAGAGAGCTCCAAGAACATCTTACAGCAAGCTCGAAGTTGAAATATATTCTGCTCTCTAAACCTACATTGGCTACGTCTCAGAAGACCCTGGTAGCATCAATAAAAAGTTAGCCGCAGTTATTATCCAGGATCTTTTCATAACATTGCAGTTCATGTGACATAAAAACCATCTCTAATGTCAGTCAAAAAGAGGCTAGTGAATTGACATGCAAGGATGTTCTGAAATGCAACACTCTGAAAAACTATGAGGGGGAATCTGTACTGAAGCAAAGCCATGCCCTTGATATACTAAGCAAAACAATGTCAGGTGAGGGATGCAGTGTAGGGTTCCCTGAATCCTCTTGGTGAAGATAGTAAGACACACCATGCAATTCTAGGGGGCTAATTTAGTTCAAGATAGGAAAAGATCTCTAATTGCTATGTTTAAAATACATATTTTGTATAACTTTCTGTTTCTTACTAAAGTCTTTAATTATAAAGCAATAAAATTGGGCCTGCCCTTCTGTCCTAGGAGAGGACTGGCCCAAACCCCTCTGGGTGAGTTGCCATAAAGCAGAACAGAGGACCTGGTTCCTAGATAATTCAGGAGGTGGCATCCTGAGGTACCTCTCCATACCATAGAGCCTCAAGGGGTTGCTTTCAGGGGTCCAGGATCTCCTCTGAATAGAGTGGTAAGCTAGAGTTGGCCGACTGGGATGGGGAGGAGAGGGCATGGCAGAAATCCAATTTCTTCAAAAGAGGGTAACTCCACAGAAAGTCTTGGAAATGATCACAGAAGTGTAAAACTGGATGAGACATAGGAGAGAGCCTGGATAAGGTGCAGGATGGTTACATAGGCTTGACTGTCTTTATGATTACACATTAGGGCATTCTGCCCATGATGCTTCATTCATCCTACCTGCTGCTGCTTAGTATAGTGGTCTTTGATCTTCTGGCTGCCTTCTTTACATAGTATTTTTGTTGCTATGTTGTATTCTTCCAATGCAATCTGATCCCTTAGCAGCTGTCTGTTCTCACTCCTCAACATCCTGACTTTGTGTTGGATGAGCTTAGATTCAATCAGGAGGTGGCAGTTCCTGAAGCTGAACCACAAATAAAACATGGTGATTCCAGGCAGCATCCATCCATCTTCCTCCCATTCCTCCAAGCATCATTCCTTCATCATGGGCCCTGATCCCCAGACAGCCCCAGACAAGTATCTAGATTGGCCATAGAGGGAGATCAAATCCAGAGGACTGCCACTTTCCAGAAGACCCAAGGTACTTTTGAAAACCCTGACACGAACAGGGACTCATGTATCTCTCAGAAAAGAACATGGGGTCTATATGTGCTTATAAGTCTGTGGTATTAAAAAATCACCTTTAGATATAGGGCAAAATTCTCTAGGAGTGAAGAGACCCAAGCATCACACTATCTTTCTATGTTTCTCCTGGAAACCCCATCTATGAATATACTTTCAGAGTTCAAGAGGCCCAAGATTGATTGATATCTCCATCATGGTGGAAACGTTTCGAACTTGAGAATACTTAGTTGGAAAGGACAGTGACTTGAGGGGCTACCAGTCTCTTCACACTTGGTCAAAATGAGTCTAAGATGTCAAAATCTTAGTGCCTTGTTTGAAGGAGGCAGGCTTCCTGTTTAGAGACTAAGAGTATAGAACCTGAGCCCCCACGTTAGTTCAAAGACAAGGATTGGCAGACATACCCTGGGCCTAGTTCTTGGGTCATGACCCTGTTAGTCACTCACCAGTAGAACTGATTTTCTTTAGTCAAGTGCTTGCACTTGGACAAGGCCTCACTGATGTCCTGGGGCATTCTCTTCAGGTCAGTCATCACCTGGTCATGTTGCATCTCAAGCATATATGTCTCAAAGTTGATCCTGTGGGAGGGCATGGCCCAAGGAACAAATTGTCCCGTGAACTAAGGATACAAGGATCATTTCAATTCAAGCTGAATCATGCACTAGCCTACCCCATATATGCCACTGGACCTAGCTCCTTGTTACCGGTTCCACTTGGTGCTTATTAAATGTATTGCTCTTCATCTTGGGCCAGTAAGCCCAGGGAAGAAAAGGCAGGGTGCTGATCTGCTTCAGCTCCCTGAAGGGGTTTGAAAGAATAGACTGACTCTCCCAGAACTTTCCAGGAATCTGTGTCACAGGCCTGGGTCCACGTTAAATCTGTATGATTCTCCTCCTGATTTTTGACAAGGTATTGCCAATCCTTGGTTCTATTGCTACAAAAATTCCCAAAGGACATAATCATATCTAACACACCAGGAGATTCCAATGTGCATCCACGGTGAGGTGAGCACAGAGGTCAAGTCCTCTGCTACTCATAATGAACATCCCTGGCTTCCTCACTGTTATTGCCTGGAAATGGAGTCAGGCAAAACCTAAGGATATATTACATGACACAGACTTTCTAGATCCTAAGCTGCACACACAGGAACACACACACCCAGGAACACACACATCCACAAATGCACACACAAGGTCACATGCACCCAGTTTCTCTCTCAGGCTCTGTCAGTCTCTGTCTCTGTCTCTTTTACACACACACACACAGACACACACACACACACACACACAGAGACAGACAGACAGAGAGACACACACACACATACACTCAATCAGAATGCCAAATAAATAAAATTATTTGCCTTTATCTGAGAGTATAATGAATAAAATTTGAGAAAAGCTGTGATGAACTGCAGCCAATCCAGTCATACTGAGAGGCAGTATGTGGGACAGGCCCCTCCAGGTGTTGACAAGACCAATTAGACCAAAATTACCACCTGGTCAATTATGGAAAGGATTGGCTGTAAACAAACATTACCTAGCAACTCCCACAAACCAACACCTGTGTAAGTTTCTTAAATGGCAGGATGAGAGCTCACACATTACTACCTTCATCCCCAGACTGTGATTCATGCCACACCCTATGAATTACTTTTGGAGGAATGAAAAGTGCCCGTTACCCCATCTCAGTCCTATCTGAACTTGAAGTTCTGTGTCGACAATCCAATCAGCAAATTTGATTTGGATATGCAGACAGCCTGGGTTTGTAGCCACCTGTGGTATGAGGGAACATGGGCTTAACAGGGATGGCCCAAGATAGTCAGCAGAGAACTGGGCATAAAGACTACCTGTCATTTAAATCCTTGTTAGTGTAATTGGCCAGGATTCCCTGAAGTTCTTCTCTGGCATTTTTTATGTTCTGGAGCTCTCTTTTGAGCTTCTCCAAACTCTCGAGTCTCTTCTCCTGCTCATTGATGGTGGGGGGTTGGGGTGATGGCTCCCCAACAGAGCCTGTAGGTAGAAAAACACTAGTAACCTTGTAGAGATAATAGGGCAGGGAAAGGGAAACCATGCTTTGTCCCACACAGAAGCCTGAGAAAGGGGAAAATCTAGAGACACTGAGAATCCCTGATAGTGCATCATAGGTATCTTCAAGCTGGGCTCCTCAGCTAGGTCCCTGTTCACAACCACCATCACTAAACACATGCCTGACTTCCTATTGTAATCACCCTAGCCCTAGCCCTAGCCCTGAAATGCATAAGCTGTGCCAGGCAAGAAAAAATGGAGGGCATTTTCAGCTCACAACAAAGTCTGTACCTCTTAGCATACTAGCCAACACTTTTCTAGTCTTCTTCAAATGCATGATGAGAGCTCATACACTACTACAGGAACCCCAGACTGTGAATCAGTCCACATCACGTGTGTTCAATACCAAAGTGTCTAAGACCTTGATTCATAGGCAGGGGAATAGCCCTCTCTGTTCTTGGCATCACATGCTCATGTAACCTAGAGGAAACTATATTAAGATGAAGTACATGAACACTCTATCCTGAGAACAACACTTTTCTATTCTCACAGAGCTTGCTCTGCATAATTTTCCATTCAGGGGGAAATTAATATCTCTCAGCAAAGCAACTGCAGGCTTTTGAATATCAGGCTGTCTGTAAAACTAATCATCAGATATTCTTGACTCTGGTTCTACCATTGAGGAATCTGAAGGATCTAGATCATAATCCCTATTCCTGGAAGGACCAGCTGAAGCCCACATCCTCTCATCAGCTCCCCAAACCTTTCCCAGGACTCACTGTGCCATCTCCATGACCAGTTGTTTCTTGCCCTTTCCCACCATGACGGGCGGCCAGGCTCTTTCTGCCTTACTCTGGTGTCTGTGTGTATCCTATTCTCTCTCCCAAATACCCTGAGGAGCATGGACAACATGCCTCCTTGGGAACCCATGAGGATCTGAAGGAATACCCCACAAGCCGCTCTGGTTACCACAACACTGGTGACATCACAGAAGATTCCAAGGTTCTCTTGGATACAAGAGATTTTCCAGGGAAGTGAGTACTGATGATGTCATCTGGAACTTCCATGGCCTACTGGCTTACCAGCTTGCCCCATCTTGACCAGTTTCTGAGGTGACCTTTCCTGGAGTCTCTCTTTTGCCCCTGGGGATACCTCTTGGCAAATTCTCCTTCCAAAGCTAGAGATTTCTCTCTGCTTCACTACAAGTCCAGTGCTTTGAATGGGGAGAGTTTGTTAGTGCCATGGCATGGGTCGCTCATCTTGGTTAGGATCCTTTTATGGGGGAGATTCTTCTCCAATACAAGTCTACTTATGGGGTCCATTCATGGAATAAACAGTCTATTTACCCAGGTGTGTTTGTTTCCCAGAGGCCAAAAACCTACTCCTGCACCTTTACTTTTACAAAAGTTGGATTATATGTTTTAGACTGCAACTGGCTTGAGAGGAGAAACTGTTTCAATATATTGAGACATGTGTTTTCACAAAATCTCTGATTTACAACCCCATTTTCTTTGCAATGAAAACTCCCTTGTACTTGGCAATAGAAGAAGTCACTACAGGGGCAACATCAAATTGTACAGTTTATGTCCCTTCTTCAAAAGCTAAAATCTTACATTCTCTGTATCTCCAAAACAACCAAACAAAATAGGCATCTGTGAACAAAGGCCAACAGGGACATTGAATGGCTGCTTCCTGGTCGCATTAGCTCTCACTTCCCGAGTTTCTACCTTTTTAAGTTCCCAGTTCCAGGCCTGAATCTGTTGGAGGTTGGAATATGATCCTGTATTCATGAGATACCTAAGACTCCATTGGATTGATAAAGGATAAAAGGACTTGGGTCCAGTGAAACCTCCATTTTAATGGATCCATAATTTCAGAAGGGGCTCTCTTTGGCATTGACATCAGTACCTTCTTCCTTCTTGACCTGGGTGTGCTGAGTGCATGGTAAAATGCCACCTAACCTCGCAGGTATAAGAGTGTAGAAATCATGCAAAGGCTTTCCACATTGATTGTGTTGTCTTTGGCTACCATCTTCGGTTATGGAATATCACTACAACAAGGCCCAAAGGTGTCTGGGGAGATGGTTGGGCAGTCAAAAGTCTACTCTGTTTCTCTGGCAGTCGTATGAAGAGCCTTTATGGAGAACTGGAGAACATGGCTAATGAAAAAGAAATAGTTATATTTTGGCTAGCTGATGATATCTGAGCCTAGAAAGCTATGGGGCAGGCATTCCAATAAAATAGTATTGGGATGAATTCCTCCCTGTATTGGGTACAATAGGCCCAAAGTAAGAAGGAGGCCCAGCCACGTTTCCCTGAACTCTTCAAAGAGATTTGTAGTGTTTCCGTTAAGGAACTCTTCTTTACTTTCATGAGACCAGAACTCTGAGGTCTGCACGTAACATGAAAGTTCCCATCTATTCCTTTTTTTTTCTTTATAGTTTGTTTTTCTTTTCTTTTTTTTATTATGTAATTTCCTCAATTACATTTCCAATGCTATCCCAAAAGTCCCCCATAGCGCCCCCCACTTCCCTACCCACCCATTCCCATTCTTTTGGCCCTGGCATTCCCCTGTATTGGGGCATATAAAGTTTGCAAGTCCAATGGGCCTCTCTTTCCAGTGATGGCCGACTAGGCCATCTTTAGATACATATGCAGCTAGAGACAAGAGCTCCGGGGTACTGGTTAGTTCATCATGTTGTTCCAACTATAGGGTTGCAGATCCCTTTAGCTCCTTGGGTACTTTCTCTAACTTCTCCATTGGGAGCCCTGTGATCCATCCAATAGCTGACTGTGAGCAACCACTTCTGTGTTTGCTAGGCCCCGGCATAGTCTCACAAGAGACAGCTATATCAGGGTCGTTTCAGCAAAATCTTGCTAGTGTATGCAATGGTGTCAGCATTTGGAAGCTGATTATGGGGTGGATCCCTGGATATGGCAGTCTCTAGATGGTCTATCCTTTCATCACAGCTCCAAACTTTGTCTCTGTAACTCCTTCCATGGGTGTTTTATTCCCAATTCTAAGGAGGGGCACAGTGTCCACACTTTGGTCTTCATTCTTCTTGAGTTTCATGCGTTTAGCAAATTGTATCTTATATCTTGGGTATCCTAAGTTTTGGGCTAATATCCACTAATCAGTGAATACATATTGTGTGAGTTCCTTTGTGATTGTGTTACCTCACTCAAGATGATGCCCTCCAGGTCCATCCATTTGGCTAGGAATTTCATAAATTCATTCTTTTTAATAGCTGAGTAGTACTCCATTGTGTAAATGTACCATATTTTCTGTATCCATTCCTCTGTTGAGGGACATCTGGGTTCTTTCCAGCTTCTGGCTATTATAAATAAGGCTGCTATGAACATAGTGGAGCATGTGCCCTTCTTACCGGTTGGGACATCTTCTGGATATATGCCCAGGAGAGGTATTGCGGGATCCTCCTGTAGTACTATGTCCAATTTTCTGAGGAACCGCCAGACTGATTTCCAGAGTTGGTTGTACAAGCTTGCAATCCCACCAACAATGGAGGAGTGTTCCTCTTTCTCCACATCCTCGCCAGCATCTGCTGTCACCTGAATTTTTGATCTTAGCCATTCTGACTGGTGTGAGGTGGAATCTCAGGGTTGTTTTGATTTGCATTTCCCTGATGATTAAGGATGTTGAACATTTTTTCAGATGCTTCTCTGCCATTCGGTATTCCTCAGGTGAGAATTCTTTGTCCAGTTCTGAGCCCCATTTTTTAATGGGGTTATTTGATTTTCTGGAGTCCACCTTCTTGAGTTTTTTATATATATTGGATATTAGTCCCTTATCTGATTTAGGATAGGTAAAGATCCTTTCCCAATCTGTTGATGGTCTTTTTGTCTTATTGATGGTGTCTTTTGCCTTGCAGAAGCTTTGCAGTTTCATGAGGTCCCACTTGTCAATTCTAGATCTTACAGCACAAGCCATTGCTGTTCTATTCAAGAATTTTTCCCCTGTGCCCTTATCTTCAAGGCTTTTCCCCACTTTCTCCTAAATCATTCACTGTTTATTGACAGCTTTTGGCTGTGAATGCTCTGCTATAGTTTGACACAATTCAAAGGGAATGGTATAATTGTTGGTCAGGTACCTTGAAGAGCTTTTCAGCTACTCTTTTAGAAGTTTCAGACTAGTGGATAAAAGTAGAAGGATTCAGTAAAAAACAAACAAAAAAAACCAAAAAATAAAACAAAACAAAACAAAACAAAACAAAACAAAAAACCCCACGGATTCTTACTCTCCCCCATCAGGACACACATCAGTGAAGTCAGTTTCCCACAATTGACCATTGTTTGGCCCCTCATATGTTCCCAATTCTGGCAGAAGTATCTGTCTTTACATGTATTTTACTATTAAGCTGACATATTGCTTGGAGGAATTGAGCCATGCTGTTAAGTCCAGTTATACCATACCTTGTTATGAGCAACTTAGAAAGTAGTGTGTATGCCAGTCAGGTAGTCTGGTGAAGGTTTGTTTCCAGAAACTTACCAGTATTTCCTGGCAGTGTGATTCTTCCCTCAAGTGTCAACCACCAATCTTTGGTTTCAGCTATGCTTTAGATATTTTTACATCCCTTATTTCCCCTTGTTTATACTATGGATTCTCAGGAGGCAGTGGGTCACAGTATGTCACCAGAATGTCAGTAGATTCCACTGTTTTTTGTTTGTTTGTTTTTTAATTGGTTTGTTTCCAGACAGAATTTCTCTGTATCGCCTGGCTGTCCTGGAACTCACTCTGTGGACCACTCTGGCCTCAAACTTAGAAATCTGCCTGCATCTGCCTCCCAATTGCTGGGATTAAAGGCATGTGCCAACCACGCCCATCTTCCACTGTTCTTCAAACAATTTTTGGCATGCCAACTCTGTGACCTGATTACTTGTGACCTCAAGGGGGTCATTAAGTTGATGTGCTTTGCCTTGGAAACAAGAAACTCGTGGAGGAATTCAAAGAGTTTCCAGGAGAGCCAAGAATTCCTCTTTGTTTTTAATTTTCTTTCTTCCAGCAGTGATGAGCCCTCCTTCTCCATAGAACATAATATCCACATATTTATTAAGTAAAGCATAGTGACATTCCTGGTAAGTGATGACAGGTGTTTTCTTTCACCATAGACTTGGTCTATATATCTTGGGGCCAAATAATTTCAGCTGCAATATCTCCCAAAGCCCCTGTGTACCTGGTTCCATGTTTAATTGAGGTGTTCCCATCCATGTAGAACATTCCCTCAGAATCTTTCATGGGATGTGGGGGTGTCCAATATGTCTAGACCGATCTGTTTCTTCCTGTTTGTTTCCTCATACAATTATTGATGAGCTTCTGTGGGTCTTCATCTGTCAAGATGTTAACAGAAGTGATGACAGTGGGTTTTTCAAACTAGACTCCAGGATAGTCAAAGAGTAGGACTTTGACCCTTGCTTTGAACACCCAGAATTTTGGTGTTGCTTTGAGAAGAACCTCAACTGCGTGGAGTGATGTAAATATAAGATACTGACCAAGAGACAACTTCTCTGTTTCTTTCACTAGATAGTGGGAGCCACCAAGCTCTAAGACAAGAGGACCAGCCTGAGGATAAAGGATTCAATATCTTGACAGGTCTATTAGAAACTTCTCTCAGAACTAGTATAGTACTTCAGGATCACCCAAGGAGCTCTTGAGGGTCATCGCTCTTCATTTGGTTCCCAGGCTCTACTGTCCTCTGGGCAAGATAATAAGTTTACTCAGTACTAATAGGAACCTCTTTGAAGGAACAAGGATGTGGTATCCAATTGGCTTGGGTAGTCCAGATACAGCCTTTTTGCACATGATACTTGATTGCTTAGTTCAGAGGATATTTGATCTTTGGGCCATGCTCTACGGCAGCATGAACATTGAATTCACCATCATTAAATCACAACATGAGAAGACAATGTTGGATATGGAAAAAATGACACAGTCAATAAGTGATATGATAGAGAAGTTCAAGGAACTCAAAGAAGATAACTATTCCTACAGGTGAGTCCATGACACAGGTAAGGAGCAGCACTAGGCAGGGAATGCTTGTGGCCTTCTAGGACTTTGAACAAAAATAAGGGCTCTAGTTCTATACTACCTGTTTCTTTTTTAAAAAAATTATTTATTATATGTGTAAGTACACTGTAGCTGTCTTCAGACACTCCAGAAAAGGAGGTCAGATCACATTACGGATGGTTGTGACCCACCATGTGGTTGCTGGGAATTGAACTCAGGACCTCCAGGAGAGCAGTCAGTGCTCTTAACCTCTGAGCCATCTCTCCAGCCCCACTATCTGTTCCTTAATAGGAGCCCTCCCTTGAGGCAAGGGTCTTGGATTTGTACCTCTTGGACTCAGTTTTCTTCAGTGTGATGAATGTCCAAGACACTCCAAACTTTATTCTTCCAACTTCAGGATCCTCTGCATAGAAACCATTTCTACCATGCTGGGAATATCAAGCAAACCTGAAACTTTAGGATTCTGACAGCAGATTCAAAGTTCTGGGATCCATGACAAAAATGGAAAGAGTTTATAACTGTTGGGTCTTCTCTTCTCCCTCAGAGTGTTTTTACCCTTTCCGTGCTGATTGATTTCTGGTACCCAGACATATAAACAACCATGGGGAACATTTCCTCTTCAGTGATGTACATGGAACACTATTGGTGATGTGGTTTTCTGAATTCCTTTGAGACTTGTGACATGTGGCTGATCTCTGGATTTGACCAACCTCTATTTGGTACTGATGGGTATAGTGTAGGATCTAGTCTGAGGCTGTCCGGGGATCAGGACTCTTGTAGGGATACTAGTTCTTAAAAGAGTGGTAGAGAAAATGTAAGCTTGATGAAAATGACCATTTTTTGTTTCTTTGTTTGTGGATCAGCTTCAGGCACTGTTACCTCCTGAGTGACTGCAATTAATTGAAGGAAAAAGTAAGGATGTTCCTGAATGAGAACAGGAAGCTGCTTTTGGGGCAGGCTGACCAGGAAGCATCCTATGGTGAAGAAAAAGGTTCTGTGATGAGGCCAACAAGAACATCTTTGTCACAAGTGCCAAGCAGCAGCAGGTAGGGTGATGTGTATCAGAAGCAGATTGCCCTCATGGCTCACCATAAACATAGACAGTCCAATGTAACAGTACACCAACATACCAGGCACTTGCCTATGTCTCCTCCAACTCTTTATTTATGGGATCATCTACAAGAATTTTTGTGGAGTTAGCCTTTTTCAAGAAACTGTATGTGTGACAAGCAAATTTTTCTCTTCTGCTAGAATCCACAGTTCACTAGGGAAGATAAGTTGATTACACATCACGACTCTATATGACATTGAGTTTGAAGGGTGCTGTATTGGAGCCCTTCTTTAGAATAGTAGAGTGCTTTGAAGGAAGATGTAAAGGCCTTCAAAAGTTTTGTGGGGAGCATGTGAGATTTCAGGTAGGAAGTAGTTTGCAGGGATGAGAGCTTAGTGGGATTGAGAAATAAGTGGATTTCATTGTTGCCTTTTGGAAGTTTTTTGCCCCCCACCCCAACCCTTTCCCCTGTAGATCTTGATTCACACTGAGGGAGCCTGAGTAGCAGCTTGTCAGTCCTATTTTCTTTGAGTGCTGTTGGAGTTGGAGTTCCTGGGCCTTGTGGTCTGGAGCTGGCTGGATGGGCAGGGATGTAGGAAAGGCTTCTTACAATCTCAGTTGGTGTGAGACTTTTGAGGCTTCATGAAAAATATTCTCTATATGTACTCCTCCTTCTGACCAAGAAGAATGTTGTCTAGATCTTTCTATTTCCCTAGTAAAAATACCAGAGTTGTGTTTCTCAGTTGAAACATCTGCTCTACATCGTCTAATTTTTTTTTCCACTAGCATGACTGATTCTTCATTGTTTTTTGTTCCCTTATGATTTTAGGTGTGTGTGTGTGTGTGTTTATGGATGCTCATGCCAATATCTACCTTTGTGGGTATTTTGTAAGGCCAGTTAAGGACATCTGATTTTGTGTAGTCATTCTCTAACTTAGTTCTTTTGGCCTACATCGCTCAATAAACCTGATACTTCCTGTTGTTCGATGTCCAGTAGAGTTTTCATTTCCTGTCCACTACCAGGTGGAGATTGTCTCTTATTTATATCAACAAATCATTAAACAATAATACTATTTTTAAAATTAGTATCACATTTCTTAATTTTTCCTGCTTACAGTTATTGCCTGGGAGATTCTGGCTTGTCTTATTGGCTTAACCATGGGCATACATAGAAGCCTACAGTGCTCACTCTGCTGACATTGTTTTGCTAACTATATTTTGGGCATGGCTTTGTTTCAGGATACATTCTCAATCAGAGTTGTGCAGAGTGCTGCATTTCAGAAATGTCACAGCAGGTCATTTAACTAGATTTCTCCTGACTGATTTTGAGGATGATTTAATATCATATAATGAGTAATGTGTTGAAAAGTTCCTGAGTAATGACCAAAAGTCACAGTCTTCCTCAGATGCTAAAAAGGACTCAATGTAGGTTTAGTGAGAGTGCCTTGATGAGTCAAAATGGGGCTTAGTGGAGGCTGTACACAGAAATCTCTTTCTTGGCAATTTAGTGCTGTGTTGTCCAGGATATCTGTGTAGAGCTTGTAATTTCCCTTTAGGACCAGCAGGTATTTGCATAGAAAAAGATCCTGAAGAGGAGATAAGTACAGGTCAGGGATGCAAAGCCCCCTTAAGTCTAAGAGCCTTGTACACATCATAGGTCCAACTAGATGCTCATGCAACAGAAATGTTGTAGATAAGAGCAAGAATTTCACTGATGTATGTGTGTTTGTGTCAGTCTTTGTGAGGTATGTGGTGTGTGTGTTGGTGTGTGGGTGTGTGTGTGTTTGTGTACCAGCTGTTACTCAGTGTGTTTATTCTAAGTTGTGTGTTTGTGTAAGGCAAAATGCCTTTGCAAGTGTTTCTGGTTTGGATGCTTGGATATACAACTGTGTTTGTTTGTGTATATATGTTTGTGTGTGTGTTCGTGTAGACATGTAATCATGTCTTTCTCTAGAGGCCAAGCATGATGAGTAAAGCCCCTGAGATTACAGACTGCACCCATGAAAAATCAAATACAGCAGTCCAATTAGTGTGCAACTCTACCTAGCTTTCAAGAAAGAAAAAAGACACAAAATCTCATGTAAAATCAGACTCTCAACTGGCTAGGGGCAATACTACTGATCCTCATTGAAATCCTTTGGAGGAAATCAATGGAATATCGTACATTGTGTTGAGGAGGAGGTTGGTGTATAAAATCCATGTGTTATGTCCCTTTTCTGCTCTGGACGAATTAAGAAGACCCACTGGAATATCTGGTGGCTCACTGTGTATTCTCAGCATTCCATATTCTTCTCCTTATTGCCTGCTACCATTGCCTTTCCAGCTACCTTTACTCAGTAAAACGTTGCCTTATCATATGGCTTGGATTCTAATCATTGAGAGATTGAGTTGCATGTAGCTGTACATGCATCCAGCAGAATTCCCAAAGCTGTGGTGCGAAACAGGGATGTTTCAGAAGCCCCTTGAAAGTCATGATAATCTAAAGAACTCACACTATGTTATTTGTGTAGGATTCTGCAATTGCTGTTATTCAAAATCATTTTCCCAGTGTTAAAATCAGCCTCAATGGGGGTTGGGAGAAATGAGGACATTCAGACAGGTCTGGTAGTATAAAATCAGGTAAGTGTTTGAGAAGCGAGGTTCAGAAAGTAGAAAAGAAGTCCCCTTTGACCCACTGATTGCAGAACAAGGAGTCGATATCCAGAGAGTCTCTAGGGCACATGAGGTCTGTAATTGTCCTCAGAGTAGTCCAGAAGAAGATGATATCCTGATGTCCATCAGCTAAAGAGTGAAACTGTACTATGTGATGCAGCCCTTTCATGAACTACTGCTCAGTGTTAGATAATCCATGCAAGTATTTGCCCTTCAACTAGTTAGCCTCATTTTTACTCAAAATATCCTTGACACAGTCACATTATTGGGAGAAAATTGTTCTATTGGATCCTATTTATAATGACTTCCTATTTTTCTGGGATCATACCTTTGGACACCAAGTCAGTCAAGCAATGACAAAGGGAGCCTCTAATGGAAGGAACTGTTTACTTTGGGACAAAACTGAAACAGTGAAGGAGAGGCTAGTCCACCACCAACACGTGATCCTTTGCTGGCAGAGAAGCCTACTCTACACAGCTTTTGGAACTTGCTAAGACAGATTGGATACTATGCCAAGAACCCTGATTCTGAGTCTGTGTTTATGAGGGGAAAGCTTCTCACTGACTGAGCTGTCTATATGCTTTGCTCATTAAGTACCTATCCCATTCAAGATTTGTTTTTATGACTCCAAAATATCCTGGGAGATTTTTATAATAGCATTAGCTAGGAAAATCAACAGGTTACTGAGGTATACTGTGCTTGGGTTGTGTGAATACAAATAAATTGCATATTTGACAGAGTGCTCTACAACAGTCTTAGATGTACAGAGGTGTTATTATGTTCCTTCATGACCATCACTTTTAAAATTCAGTTCCTAGCCTTGGGAATATTTTCAGTTAGCACATTCTTTCTGATTTTAGGACACATGCAGTGCCTGTGGATTTCATGTGATATGTTTTCTCTGATTATTTCCAGATATCAGGGTTGATGAGTGGTACCTTGTCAGGGTCCTGCACTAGAGAAATAATCATAACCTTCACTTCAATTCTAGGCAGGTTCCCCATAAGGCATCCCCATGGTTTTCTAGGTTGTTCACATCTCTCTTTAAGTCAGATTCAGACTTTGCTACAATGTTATTATTCAATATATTATACATGGACTATTGGAGAAATATAGTGTTTTTCTTTTAAACTCCAGTACAATGTGTTGTTCACAGCTCAGTTTCTATCAGTTTTTAAAAGCTGAGAAATAATTCCAAGCCCAGGTGCTCTATGACACTTGGGGATGCAGGGAATGACCTCAGCCAATGATAGGTCATAATAGATTATCCAGCTGAATTGATCTAGTGTGGGATGGAGAGCTGAATTGACAAATCCTAATCAGGCCATTGTTCCTTCCTACCCCAGGTGTGAAATACTCCAGCAGAAACTCGAACATGGAACAGACCAGGACAAGGTCTCCTTTGAAGATAACTTCTATAGGGGGATATCTGCATGTGCAAAGCAAATATTTCACCTCATCCCCAGTACTCATGGCTATCATCTGCTGCATTTTCTTCCTTCATTTTTGTTTCCTTGCAATGAATAGCCCTTAATTTCATCTGTGCTCTGGCTCAGCAAGAGTGAGCATGTAGAGGAATTCAGTCATGTGCTGAGGCACATCACGAGCTGCTGGGAAAACAGGAAGATTCTGAGAGTGTAAATTTTTCTTGTCGTGATAGGTCATCTGGGAAAATTACAAAATCTTTCTACAAAATTGCAAAGACTTTGAACCAAAATCTGTAACATGTTTTCTGCTTAGTCTTGGGCGTCCTTATTCTTCAAACCCACACTCCAAAAAAGGAGACCTACTTAAATTTCTCTTGTAAAGATTGTTTCCAGAAGTAACTTATTTTCTACTGTGTTGCTAAGGACAGCCATGGGCTGTAAGTCTATGCTGCAATATAACAGCCCAGTGGACCAGTGGATGGAGAGCCATGATAATCCAGGTAAGTTGGCTTCTATGGTCCCTCAACCAACACCAATGCTTTCCCACCATGTCAGGGAACCATCTTTTGTGACTCCGGGGTGCCTGGACTTCTGCCCCTTGAACTCCAAGAGCCCCACACTCCCATCTTAGAATGATAGGCTGTTGTTTTAGGTTCCTAAGTGTTCTTTCAATAGGAACATCGAGATCCTTGGAGCCCCGTCTTATCTCATTTCTTCAGCTAACTGTCTTTGAGCACCCCTTTTGTGCCCCATATCATACTCGTATTCCCAGGATACCATTCCTGCTTTGCGGTTTTTTCTCACATGGGTGGGCCTCCAAACCCAGGGTCTGGAAGTTGTAGTGAATGAGGGAAAGACTGGGAAGGGGAATCTGAGGTCACATGGTAAGATTTGGAAAATGTAGGATGGACTACCTATGTTTTCATTCACTTTTAAGTGTTGGCAACATGGTTTCTCTTGGTTTAGTAAGGCATTAATTGTTGAAACACTCAACTGTGGGTAACATGTAGCCCAGGTTTCTTGGGTAAGACCACAGCTGGTCTACCCCCTTCCTACTACTTCTTCCTGAAGTTTCCATCATGATTAGATAAAGCTCATGAGAAGGCACAGTGAGCCAGGTTGTGTGTCTGACACCTGAAGCAGACAGCATTGTCTTCCTCCTTGTTAATGAATTGGCACTTACAAAAACAAGCAAAAAAAAAAAAACACTAAGAAGCTTGTATAAAATTGTAGAAAATAACACCATGATCTTCCTAGCTATGAGAAATTGAACCTCATAACAATTTATTGAGACCAAACCATATAACGATCTCTGCCTGGGAGGTGACAGAAGATTCAAAGATGCTGGTCAGACAGCAAAAGCAAAACAGGAAGTCTCAGGTTCAGGGACAGACCTGGTTTCTAGGGAACATGTTACAGAAAGACTGAACAAAAAACAAACAAACAAAAAGATGCTGTCCAAATACATAAATAAATAAATAAATAAATAAATAAATAAATAAATAAAAACAAAAAAGACAAACCTTACATAAATAACTGTCCTTTCAACACACCCACCAATATACACATTGGTACAGAAATGCTTATGCCACACACAAACTCTCTCTCTCTCTCTCTCTCTCTCTCTCTCTCTCTCTCTCTCTCTCTCTCTCTCTCTCTCTCTCTCCCTCTCTCCCTCTCTCTGTCCAAAAATCATAAGTGCGTAGAAAACTATGAGGAGATAACAAGAGATGGTAGAGAAACAGTTGAATGGCGACTATGAAAGGCTTTTGTTTAATGTGAGACACTGGACTCTGCTATCCATTCCTTGGGCAGTAAAATTTCTTAGAGGCACACTTCTTAGACTAGGTTGAGATTGTTAGTGAAATTTCATTCTTGAAGCCTCACATCTCTCACACCAACACTCAGCCTGAGAGAAGCCTGTCTCACATCCCTGTTGATCCAGTCAGCTCCAGAATATAAGCTCTAGGAAAGAACTCTAGCAACACTGACAGAAAACAGTCCTGACAAGTACCTGCTCAGGCTCTTTCAGTGTGAGTCAAGATCTAGGCAGGGTGAAGAGACCATCTTGCAATGCAGGGAAAGGGGAAAGAAAGCATATAACCCCCCACCCACCCACCCACCCAAGGCAATGATTTCCACTCATTTGGCAATTCTTCTGGAATCTAATACTTGCAAATTTTGTCCTGCCTGTGATCTCACATGACCCCTAAGAAGCAAATGACTTCATCAATCAACATTCTGTGCTACTACAATGGAGGCAAGCACATAGAACACATTTAGCATACTGGCATCTACTTGTGTAATGTGTGTTCAACCTATCTATCATAAGGAAATGAAGCTTTTAGTTCAGCAGGATTGTTTACTTCCCAAACATGTAGTTTCTTGAAAGAGGATAACTGCACATAAAGTCTTGGAAATGATCATAGAAATGAACAACTGGTTGAGACATAGGAGAGAGCCTGGATAAGGTGCAGGATGGTTGCTTAGGCTTGACTGTGTTTAAGGTTAGACATGACTGCAACCTGCTCCTCATGATTTATGCATCCTACCTGCTCCTGCTTGGTACATAGGTCATTGGTCTTCAGGCTGTCTTCTTTACACAGCCTCTTTGATTCTTTGGAGCATTCTTCTAATGCAATCTGCTCCTCTAGCAACTGTCTGTTCTCCTTCCACAACATCCTGACTTTGTGCTGGAGATGGTTAGATTCACTCTGGAGGTAGCAGTGCCTGATGCTGAGTCACAAACAAACAAATGGTTACACAAGTCAGCATCCATCATCCTCCCACTCCTCCAAGGACCATCCCTGCCACAATGGGCCCTGGTGCCCAGACAGCCCCAGACAACTGTCCAGATTGTCCACGGAGCATCACACTGAGAGAGGTCAAATCCAGAGGACAGCCATATTTCAGAAGCCGAGGTACATCTATAAACCCTGACACTAACAGGGACTTAACGTATCTCTCAGAAGAGGACCTGGAACACATGTGTGCTTGTATGTCCATGTTTTTTAAAAATTACCTGTAGGTAGAAGGCAGACCTTCTCTAGGAGAAGAGAAGAGACCCAACCAACATACAGTCTTTCTAGTTGTCCCATGGAAACCTTATCTACGTATCTACTTATCACAGCCCAAGAGGCTCAAAGTTGATTGATATCTTCATCATGGTGTTAATCTTTTCTGTTTCAAATATACTTTGTTGGAAAGGACAATGACTTGAGTTGCTCACAGACTATTCACACTTGGCCAAAATGACTTTAAGTGGTAAAAATCCTAGAGCCTTGATTTGAAGGAGGCAGGCTTCTGGTTTAGAGGCAAACAGTATATAAACTGAGCATCTACTTTGGTTTAAAGACAAGGATGTGCAGACATATCCTGTGCCTAGTGCTTGGATCATGACCGTTAGTCACTCACCAGTAGAATTGATTTTCTTTAGTCAACTTCTTGCACTTGTACAAGGCATCACTGATGTCCTGATGCATTCTCTTCAGGTCAGTCATCACCTGGTCATGTTGCTTCTTGAGCATGAATGTCCTAATTTTGATTCTGGGGGAGGGTATGTCCCAAGGAGCAAATAATCCCATGAACTAAGGATACAATTACCTTGTCAATTCAAGCTGAATCGTGGACTACCCCAACACATATATGCCATGACATTGCTCCATGTTACCAGTTCCACTTGGAACTTATTAAACTTATTACTCTTTGCCTGGGATCAGTAGAGGCAGGGAAGTAAAGGCAGGAATTTGACCTAGTTTATCTCCCCGAAGGGGCATGAAAAAAATAGACTAGCTCTCCAAGAACTTTCCAGGAACCTGTGCCATAATCCTGTGTCCACCTTAAACCTATGATGACACAATTGTTTGTAGACAAGGAATTGTCAATCCTTGCTTCTATTGCTACATAATCCGCAAAGGACATAATCAGTATCTACAGGATACTACATTTCCAGTGTGCACCTAAGGTGAGTGCAGAGGTCATGTGCGGTGCTGCTCAAAGTGAGGCTCCCTGTGTCTTCACTATTTTTGCCTGGAAACTGTGTCAAGCAAAATCTCAGGCCCCTGCTTACTATACAGACACACCAGATCTTAAGTGGAACATATACACACACACACATACACACACTTACCCCCGCTCATAATTGAACACAATCAGAATGCCAAATGAACACACATTATCTGAGAATATAATGAATAAAATTTGATAAAAGCAGCGATGAACTATGGCCAATCCAGTTATACTGAGAGAAAGTATGTGGGACCAGGCCCCTCCAGCTGTTGACAGGACCAGTTGGACCCAAATTACTTCCAGGTCAACTGCAAACATGTTTGGCCATAAACACAGTGTACCTAGCATCGCCCCAAAACTTGTACCTGTATAGGATTCTTACAATGCAGGATTAGGGCTCACACTTTACAACCCTTATCCCCAGACTATAATTCATACCACAGGCTCTGATTTACTTTTGGAGAAATCAAATTGCCTGAGTCCCATTTCACTTCTATCTGAACTTGAAGTTCCGTGTAAATTCCATTCAGCAAAATGAATTTGGATGTGTGGACAGCCTGGTGTTGTAGCCTCCTGTGATATGAGGGAATCTGAGGTTAACAGAGAAGATCCAAGACAGTCAGCAAAGAACTGGGCATAATGACTACCTGTTGTTCAAATCCTTGTTAGTGTAATTGGCTAGGATTCCCTGGAGTTCGTCTCTCTCATTTTTGATCTTCTGGAGAAACCTTTTGAGCTTCTCCATCTTCTTCATTCTCTGCTTATTGGTGGTGGAGGGTTGGGGTGATGCCTTTCCAACAGACCATGTAGGTTGATAAACATAACTAAACTCATAGAGATAATAGGACAGGGAATGGAGACAACATGCTTTTCCTTTTCTTTGGGGTTCTTGTGAGATTATTCATTTGTTGTGTTTTCTTGGGTATAGTGACACTCATTCTGTTGGAATTTTGCTTCTAGTACCCTCAGTAGTGCTAGATTAGTGGAAAGATATTGTTTGAATTTGTTTTTGTAGCAGAGTATCTTAGTTTCTCCAACTATGGTCATAAAGACTTTTCTGGGTATAGTAGCCAGGACTGGCATTTGTGTTCTCTTAGAGTCTGCAAGACATTTGTCCAAGATCTTCTAGATATTATCATTTCTGGTGACAAGTCTGATGTAATTCTCATAGGTCTTCCTTTGTATGTTACTTAGATTTTTTTTCCTTTGGAGCTTGTAATATTTTCTTTCTTTATTCTGTACATTTATAATTTTGTTTAATATGTGACAGGATGATTTTCTGTATTGGTCCAATTGATTTGGTGTGTTGTAGGTTTTTTGTAAATTAAAGGCCATCTCTGTCTTTAGGCTAAGGACTTTTAAAAATTATATTGATGAAGATGTTTTCTGGGTCTTTGAACTGTTAACCCTCACCCACTTCTTTTTCTACTATTCTTAGTTTTGTTCTTTTTATTGTGTCCTGCATTTGATAGATGTTTTGAGTTAGGAGTTTTTTATTCTTTGTATTTTCTTTGAGTGACTTTTTAATATCATCTATGGTATTTCCTTTGCCTGCGATTCTCTTTTCTATGTTCTGTTGGTGAGGCTTGCATCTGTAGATCTTGATCTCTTTTGTAGGTTGTCCTTCTCCAGGGTTTTTCCATTTGTGATTTTTATAACTTTATTTTTACTATTTCTGTATTGATTTTCTTATGTATTTCCATTCCAAATGTTATCCTCCTTCTCAGTTCCCCCTCCAAAAACCCCATCCCCTCTACTTCTAGCATTGCCTCTATGTATGATGGTGTTCCTATAAGCCTTCCTCCCCACACTCCTGCCTCAGTGCCCTAGCATTGCCCAACCCTGAATCATCATGCCTGTACAGGACCAAGGGCATGCCCTCCCACTGATGCCAGATAAGACATTCCTCTGCTACATATCCAGCTGGTACTCTGGATATCCTCTCATGTACTATGTGCTTGGGGGTTTAGTGCATGTGAGATTTGCGAGGCTCTGTTTGGTTGATTTTGCTGTTCTCCTTATGGGTTTGCAAGCCTCTTCTGTTCCTTCAGTCCTTGTCCTGATTTTACAATCTGGGTTCCCTTGCTCAGTCTCATGTTTGGCTGCATGCATAGCATTTCAAGAGACACCAAATACCAAAAGTTGCAGTTATGAAGAAGCATTGAATAATTTTATGGTATGGGGGTGGGAGTATCACCAAAACATGAAGAAGTACATAAAATATTTGCAGCATTAGGAAGGTTGAGAACCATTGCTATATACTGATATACTGAATCACCTCCTGATTACCCATAATCCTAACTTGATACAAATGTTATCTATCATTGTTATATTGTGTTTAGGGAAAAGCAACAAAAATGTTCCTCCACCTGTGGGAAAAAAAGGAGAGAGAGAGGGGGGGGGAGGGGGAGGGGGAAGGGAGGGGGAGGGAGGGGGAGGGAGGGGGAGGGGGAGGGGGAGGGAGAGGGAGAGGGAGAGGGAGAGGGAGAGGGAGAGGGAGAGGGAGAGGGAGAGGGAGAGGGAGAGGGAGAGGGAGAGGGAGAGGGAGAGGGAGAGGGAGAGGGAGAGGGAGAGGGAGAGGGAGAGGGAGAGGGAGAGGGAGAGGGAGAGGGAGAGGGAGAGGGAGAGGGAGAGGGAGAGGGAGAGGGAGAGAGAGATACCAGGCTCCTGACAGCATCAGATTTCTTGATATCAGCAATAGTGACTGGGTTTGGTGTTTCCAGATGGAATGGATCCCAAGTTGGGACAGTCTCTGGATGGCTTTTCCTTCAAGCTCTGCTCCTCTCTTTATCCCTGCATTTCATTTTGAGAGGAGAAATTCTGGATTAATACTTTTGAGATGGTTGGGTGGCCCCACCCTTCAAAGGTTTCCATGCTTATCCAATAAATATGGTCTGTACAGTTCCTACTTCTTCTTTGTTTGGTATTTAGGCTAATGTCCTCCATGTTGGGTTCTGGGAATCTCTTGGGTCCCTGGCATCTGAGATTTATAGTGGCTATAAACAGTTCCCCCTCACCAATGGCTACAGACCTCCTTTCAAATGACTTTCCCTCTGTAGTTCTTCCCATCTCCTCCCATGTCTGAACCAGAACCCCCTTTACCTCCTACTATTCTCTCCCTCCCAGATCCTTCTCTCCTCCTACTTCCAAACATTCTTTTCTTCCCCCTTCTGAGTAGAACTGTAGCATTCACACTTTGGTGTGATCTTCCTTCTTCTTCGGTTTCCCATAGTCTGATAGTTGTATCATGGGCATTCCATGCACTTTTTGAACAATTTCCACTTATCAATAACTACATACCATGTGTATCCTTTTGTGACTAGGAGCCCACACTCAGGATGATATTTCAACTTCCAAACATTGGCCTTTGAATTTCATGAAGTAATGTTTTTAAAGCTGAGTAGTACTTCTGTACAATGTACCATATTTTCTGTATCCATTCCTCTGTTGAGGGACATCTGGGTTGTTTTCAGTGTCCGGTCATTATAAATATGGTTGCTATGAACATAGTGGTACATGTGTCCTTTTAATATATTGGAGAAACTTTTGGGTATATGTAACATGGTGGTATACCTGTATTTGAGGTAGAACTATTTCCAACTTTCTCAGGAATTGCCAGATTGATCTCCTAAGTCGTTTTTCCAACCTGCAGTCCCAGCACGAATGGAGGAATGTTCTTTCTTCACATTCTTGCCAGAATCACCTGTCAGCTGACTTTTGTTCTTGGCCCATCTGAGTGCTGTGAAGTGGAATCTTAGGGTCATTTTGATTTGCATTTCCCTGATTACTAAAGATGTTGAACATTTCTTTAAGTACATCTCAGTCATTCAAGATTCCTCAGTTGAGAATTTTCTGTTTAGCTCTGTACCCCATTCTTTAATAGTGTTATTAGGATCTCTGGAGTGTAACTTCTTGAGTTCTTTGTATATTTTAGATATTAGCCCTCTATCAGATGTAGTGTTGGTACAGATGTTTTCACAATATGTGTGTGCAATTTTGTCCTTTTGACAGCATTCTTTGACTTACAATGCTTTTCAATTTTATGGGGTACCATTTGACAATGTTTTTTATCTTACAGCATGAGCCATTGGTGTCCTGTACAGGAACATTTCCCCTTTGCCAATATGTTCGAGGTTCTCTACTGCTCTCTCTTGTATTAGATTCAGGGTATCTTGTTTTATGTGGAGGTCCTTGAGTGACTTGAACTTGAGCTTTTTACAAGGAGATAAAATAGATCAATTTGCATTCTTCTATATGCAGACTGCCAGTTGAACAAGCACCAATTGTTGAAAATGTTGTCTTTTATCCACTGGATGGTTTTGGCTCCTTTGACAAAGATCAAGTACCATATGAGTGTAGGTCCATTTCTAGGTCTTCAATTCTATTCCATCGGTCTAATGTCTCTCTATACCAGTACCATGCCATTTTTATCACTATTGCCCTGTGGTATATTTTGAGATCAGGGATGGTGATTTCCCCAGCCATTCTTTTATTGTTAAGAATAGTTTTTGCTATACTGGGGTTTATGTTATTCCAGATAAATTTGAGAATTGCTTTTTCTATCTCTGTGAAGAAATGAGTTGGAATTGTGATGGGGATTGCATTGAATCCATAGAGTGCTTTTGGCGAGATGGACCTTTTTTACTATATTAATCCTGCTCATCAATGACCATGGGAGATCTTTCCATCTTCTATTGTCTTCTTTGATTTCTTTGTTTAGAGACTTAATGTTCTTGTCATTCAGATCTTTCCCTTGCCTTGTTAGAGTCACACCAAGATACTGTTTGTGACTATTGTGAAGTATGTTGTTTTTTAAAATTTCTTCCTCAACCTAATTATCCTTTGAGTAGAGGAAAGTTCCTGGATTTTTTGAGTTAATTTATATCCATTGATTTTGCTGAAGTGGTTTATCATCTGTAGGAGTTCTCTCCTGGATTTTTTGGGGCTCACTTATGTGTAATATCCCATACTCCTCAAATTGTAATGTCTTGAATTCCTCCCTTCCAATTTTTATCACGTTGATTTGCTTTTTTTGCCTGATTGCTCTGGCTAAAAAGTCAAGGACTATGTTGAATACATAGGGGAAGAGGGGGAAGTCTTTCTTTGTCTCTGATTTTAAGGGGATGGCTTCAAATTTTTCTCCATATATTTTGATGTTGGCAACTGGATTGCTCTATGTTGCTCTTATTATATTCAGATATACACAGTGACTTTCTGATTCCACCAATACATTTATCTTGAAGTTGTATTATATTTTGTCAAACACTTTTTCAGCATCTGATGAGATTATCCAATATATTTTATGTTATTATATATAGTGGATTACATTGATGGATGTCCATATATTGAATCATTCCTGCATCTGTGGGATGATACAGCATCTAATGAGATGATCAAGTAATAATTTCTTAAATTTATTACATAGTATATTACTTTGATGAATTCCAAAACATTGAATCATTCTTACTTCCTATGCATGATGCCTACTGCATCATGGTGAATGATGATTTGCATGTGTTATTAGATTCAGTTTCCAAGAAGTTATTAAGTATTTTTGCATCAATATTTGTTATGGTTTTTATATGCTCAGCCCACTGAGTGGCAATATAAGAAGGTGTGGCCAAGTTAGAGTATAGGGTGTGGTCAAGACCCTCACCCTAGCTGCCTGGACATTAATGTTCTATTAGCAGTCTTCACATGAATATGTAGGACTTTCAGCTTCTCCTACATCATGCCTTTCTGGATGCATCCATGTGGCTACCTTGTTGGTACTTGACTGATCCTCTTAACCTGTAAGGCATCCACATTGAATTGTAGGAGAAGCTGCAGTGCAGCCAGATTTGGAGAAGTCCCAAAACCCTCCTGGGACAACTAGTCATGGAGTTTGTTCAGCAGCCATCCGTCTGCAGGAGTCAGAGTGTTGTTCAGAGTCACATCTCTTATCTAAAGCTTTGAAGAATCACCTATCTGAGGGCCAGAAGCTCTTGTGGGTATCTGCTGATGCAGAGTTAGAAACAGCTCTACTAAGTACTCAGCCTGATACACAGAGTCCTAAGGGGAGACACAGCAAATACAGAGGTCTGAAGGAAAGGACAAAGTACCTAAAATCTGAGTATCCAAGGCTGTATCCTCAGATTAGAAAAGAGAACAGAAAAAATAGAGAGGGAACCCAGTAAGTGGCAATGGGGAGAATGGAGGCCATGTGTTCCTGGTGGTCATGAACTCTGCACAGAGTTCTCAGCAAATTTCAATGTGGATTATGAAAGTAGAAAATGTTCCTTTTGTTTTATTACATTCACCTTGTTTGGGCAGATAATCCATGCAGGAAGGCTGAGAAAGGGCTAAGAAAGAAAGTTGATTTCAGAGAAACAGGAGGACTGGGGTTCTCTAGTGTAGTATACTGTAGTGTGGTGTGAGGCAGTGTGTTGTGGTGAAGTGTCGTGTATACTCGTGTAGTTTTTGCTGTTTGGTATACATGATGCCCTGGGCTCCCTCGCAGATTAGCCCACTCAGAGAAGCTAAAGTTAGAATATCAGTTGCCAGATTTTAGGAGGGTGATGGTGGACTGGTTGTTGCAATCTCATCTACCAAGGGATTACCTCTTCTATAGAAATAGAGTAGATGTGATAGTTCTTGTAGTGACCTGAGTAGAAGGAAGGAGATGGGGATTGTTAGATAACAGATGTCAAATTACAATAAGAACAAAGAAATTAATTCTAGTACTTAACATTGTAGAAGGGGAAGTTCAGTTCCCAGAAACCTATTATATTTGATGTGAAAATAAAGTAAAAGATTTCCAAGTCTCCAAATGAAAAGATATGACAGGGTGGACAAATGAAAAGCCGAATCAGAGGTTCTAGTTTTATATCTCTTGCTATGATGAAATATCCAAGGGAAAAGCATCTTGGGAGAGAAACAGTTGGTTTCGCTTACAGTTTCATGTGACTGCCCAGCATTGCAGGAAGTCGTAACAGCTGGTGCTTGAGAGTACTGGTCACATCACTCTGACATTCCAATGCAGAGACAAATGAACACAGATATGCTCACTAGCTTGCTTGAGTGCTTACTTGTGTTCAGCTCAATTCTCCACCTTTATGCATTTCAGGGCCTCTTCCCTGCCTAGGGAATACTGCCTCTGAGAGTGGGTTGTGGTTTTTTATATCATTTAATTTGACTAAGAGAACCAACCCCAAAGATATGCTCACAGGCCACCCATGGAAAAATCCCTTGTTGAGACTCTCCTCTGAGATTGACTCCAGGTTGTTTCCAACTGACAATTAAAGCTAATCCTCACAGACTTGGTTACAGCAAGTCCTTGTTTAAGAAAAACATTTTATACTACAGGTAAGCTGTTCCTTTAAAATAAACCAGAAACTAGTCAAGAGGTTTTATATTCTGACTATTTTGATGAAAGTAAGGTCTTCTACCTGTTTAGCAGTGTTGTCCTGTATTTCTTTAAGTGAGTTATTAAAGTCATTCTTGATGTCCTCTACCATCATCATGAGATATGCTTTTAAATCAGGGACTATCTTTCGGGTGTGTTGGGGTGCCCAGGACTGGGTGGGGTGTGAGTGCTACGTTCTGATGATGGTGAGTGGTCTTGGTTTCTGTTAGTAAGATTCTTACTTTTGCCTTTCGCCATCTGGTAATCTCTGGAGTTAGTTGTAGTTGTCTCTGGTTAGAGCTTGTTCCACAGGTGATTATGTTAGCCTCTATCAGCAGACCTGGGAGACTAGCTCTCTCCTGAGTTTCAGTGGTTAGAGCACTCTCTGCAGGCAAGCTCTCCTCTTACAGGGAAGGTTCCCAGATATCTGGTGTTCGAACCTACCTCCTGGCAGAAGTTGTGATCCACTTACCAGAGGTCTTAAGATCCCGTGGAGGGTCCTGTGTGTACCTTGGGGGTGTCCTCAGACTCTGTGCCCAAGGTACCCCGGTGCTGGCATGGACTGGAAGGGACTTGTGACCCTGATAAGTTCAGGTTTTCTGCTTCCCTAATTAACGCAGTCTCAGGTCCCATGCGATTGGATTGGAGCAGAAGCTGTGTTCCACTCACCAGAGGTCTTAAGTATCTGTGGACGGTCCTGTGGGTACCTTGCAGGTGTCCGCAGACTCCGCGCCCTTGGTACCCTGGTGCTGACGTGGACTGGAAGGGCGGTATTTTTTTTCTTTACCCTTTTATCTTTATGGGATTTCTCTTTGTGTGAAGTTGTGTGTCTATGTGTTTATATGACTTTCTTGTGCATTTTCATTGCTATTACATTGTTTTGTTCTATGCATATTTTCTTTTATTTATTTTGCCTCATTTTATTTATTTTTTCTTTTACATACCTATTTTTTCTAATGAGAAAGAGCAAGTACACACCTCCACATGCATCTGAGTGCATGACTGCTTGCATGTATGCATGTATGAGTGTGTACGTGTGTGTGTGTGTGTGTGTGTGTGTGTGTGTGTGTGTGTGTTTACATTTAGACTGAGCTTTCTACATAGAGGTTAGGTTAAAAACCAGGAATCTGAAAAACTGACTAAATACACAGCCAGGAATCTGGAAAACTGACTAAATACACATCTGTATTCTGTATGTCTACAACCAGATGGTGAATTCACTCTATTGGTAATGGGAGCAGAGTCATTTAAGTTCAGAGGATGCATCTTTGAAGAGGTCAAATCCACTTGATGAGTTTGAAATAATCAAGACCTGAACAGCCTATAAGGAGAAGAGAATCCTCATGTCCCAAGCATCCAGGAGGCTGAACATGTCACCAAGGTCTGAAGCCAGAAAACTTTACAACTGCACTACAGCAGCACAGGTAGGACTCAGGTAGAGGCCCTGCCCTGCCCTGCTAATCTTCTTAAATTTAACTGAGCTAGAGAAACAGTGGAAGACTGAAAATCACCATTGGCACAGAGGGACTTGGAGTGAAATAGATTATTCCCTGTTAGGAAGACAGGTCGTGAAAGGAGCCATAGAGCTAATAAAATTAGTTGATTTCCAAGATGGCTGGCTTCTTCACCCTCTTGATTTTTGATAATCTTGGTAGATTAAAACACAGGCCTGGCCCCCTCTGCTATTGTTGAGCCTTAATAAGTTCAAGATCTGTTCAAGACACATTTATGCCAAAGCTTAAGGGCAATCAGCCAGTTTTTTTTTTTTCCTCAAACTTACCATCATTAAAAGGGGAGGAAAAAAAAACACTTAAAGTCCCATACAAATTCTAGCCTTGGAGAAGACAGTAGGCTTTTGTATTCCTGAATGCCTCCTCTACTCTACTCTACTCTGCTCTGCAAAGGGCCTCTCTCTTTCTCTCTCTCTCTCTCTCTCTCTCTCTCTCTCTCTCTCTCCTCCCCCTCTCCTCCTCCCCCTTCTCCCCTCTCCCCCCAATGATAGTCCCTCTTCATTTTCTCTTTCTTACTCTTTGAAGAGTTTGCTATTGATCTTGCTTACCCTGTTTTATTTAAACATCCTTTTTTACCTTCCTATTTTTCTTAAGTAATTTTATTAGTAAATTTAAGAACCATAAAGAACCATCTCTATTTATTTGATAACATATAATATCCGTCCAGATGTGACTCCTGAAATTTCTCATCAAGAATCACAGGGGGATTGTCTCATATTTTCATAAAAATAGAAATTATGCTTATGCTTCAATTCCTACAAGAATAGGCATGTTGGGGATTCCAATGCCATTCATCAATACAACTATTTTCAGGAGAATGGATGTCAGAGTCTCAGCCCAGTCATAGCAAGACATTTTGCTTTGTCAGGTACTACATGATATGCATGTTTTCCTGACCTATCTTAAAAGAAAATCTGTTTACAACTATGCTATCACTTGAATCTAGTCTAAATCTTGAATTTTGTTCATTAATGTTTCATTTGTGATTAGAGATATACCAAGAACATGGGAGGTCAAAGATGAAAGAGAAAGTCAGGCAAGCTTAGGCAGTCTTCAGGAAAAGGTTTTGGAAAGCTGGGGAAGTGTTCACAGAAAAGCAGGGGACATTGTAAACAGATAGAGAGTACGACACACCCAGAGCAGCCACAGAATGAGCAGGACAGGCTGAGAATAGCTTAGTGTTCAGCACTTGCTTCCAGTACAAGAGAACAAGACACCTTTCCAAAAATATTCTGCTGCAATAGTGGTTCAACAGCTTGGGAATTTGTGAAGGATGCTCTCAGAAAACTAGGACCAAGATAAGGGACTAGGCTGAAACCTGACAAAGAGAACACTTGGAGACTGGGAAGTAAAACCTTGAACCAAAGGATCACATGTGCTGAACATCTGGTAGCAATCTTCAAGCAACATTTGGGACTCAGGCAAGGGCAAGAAAGAGACAGGCTCAACACTTTCAAATGGAGCCCTTTAGCAATGGACTGAAGTGTGAGCAGAACTGACTCTTTGTGAAATACAACCCATGGGGCTGTATTAGCACAGGATAAGGAATCAGACCATGCAAGCCTGACTCAAAGGTGACAATAGGTCTACCAATTGTAGAATTCAGGTAACCACCAATGACCAGTCCAGTTAGTGTTACTCTCTACCTTCCTTGGTCATAGAAGCTTCTGTTTGCAATGGCAATTTATTAATGCAGTGATTCACAGCTTTTCAGTATGGGGAGAATAAATGGTTGTTGGTTGCTCAGCCTTAAGTGGGACATCTCCATTACCTACTCCAAGGCTGTTACAAAATTTTATCTTCTGAATACAACATGGTTTTTGTACTCATGAACATAGCAGTGGAGACTTAGTTCACCAATACATACTCCAAGAGGATGGGGAAGGACCTTAGGGAGCTCTATGCGTCCCTGGGAGCTATGTGTAGTTATTGGATGCTAAGAATGAGTTAGTAATATTGCTCAGCAAGTGGTAAAATATCCATGTCCTGTGAATACCTCCCAGATCATGCTTATGAGATTTGCAGTGGGATAAACTGCAAACCAGAAGATGTGATGATGGGGACTTGAAGAAAAAGAAAGGATTCAGCAGATAGAAATGGGGGATAAGTAGATAGTAGGTTGATTATGATTAAAGCACAGGTGTGCACATTCATGGCAAGAGTGTACATGTATACACACACACACACAGAGCACACGTACAGAGCACACATACAGATGAAATTGTTAAGGAATAAAGATAGTAAAAATGTGAAGATACCTGAAATGCATTTAAACCAGACAGTCAGTTAATAAACAGAATATGGCATAACCACAAATTGGATGACCTGTTAGAACAAGGGATAATGTTAGAAATCATTATACTAAGAGAAAAGACCACAACAGACCTCATATTGCATGTTTTCAAGTATATGAAATGCAACTAGACAAATACATGAACATTAGCAGAAGGACAGGTGGAGAAACAGGAAGTGATTGTTGCTTATGAGAGTGACCGAACATTCAAAAAGATTATTTTGATATCTATATTTCTATGTATATAAATAAACTGTTTTTTCCATGAATGTATCCCACCTCTTTCTTATCTTGCTCCTTTTTTTTGCCTCTAAACATTGAGTGCCTTACAAGACTTACACTGAATTTTTAGGTAATGAACTGTGTAAATGGTTATGAAGTTTAAATGGCAGTATTGGAGTGAAAATATCAAACATTCACATGAAAACATGGAAATATCGATAGATGCTAGTCCTCCAAAATTGAAAAATAGACTGTAATAATATTATAAGAACATAATATAAGCTATGGATTTTGTTCTCTTGTAGATTACTTGTCTAGGATGTGCAAGGCTCTGGGTTCAATCCAACCACAATAAATACAAAAATCAGGCAAAAATTACTCAAAAAACCCCAAAATTTTATATATGAATAAGGTCATGCACATTGGGCACAATACTATTCATTTTGATTAGCTATGTTGTTTTTTTCTGTACTGGTCTCCATCTGTTGTCAAAAGAAGTTCATTTGATAAAGGGTTAAAAGCACACCTATCTATGAATAATGAAGACAATATTTTGAGCATATTTAGAGATTATACTGATATAGTAATGTGGTCATTGTAGGACTTCCCCCAAAGTCATGACTTCACTAGTCCTGATTGTTCCTTAAGTTTCCAATACCAAATATGATTTCCCTCTTAATGAGTAGGTCTTAAGTCAAACTGTAGAGGTATGGATCCCAGTTACAACTGATACATTTAGAGCATAAATGCATCCAAAGGTCAATGATCTAAAGATCACTGGATAAAAGGGGGCAGGATGAATGTCAGAGCCAAAGAAATGGGGGTGGGTGCCCTGTGAGACTGTGTCTCCTAGGAATGTAGGAATCTACACACAGAAAGTCTGACCAGCATGTCCATCTGAACATGCTTTGCACAAGGAGGACACCAGCAGGCAAACTAACATATATGCGAGAAAGAACAGGAGTCCTCAACCCTAGATAAAGAACAACAGGTAACTCTATACTGGAGACATATGCAAGTGCATTTTATATGAGACAAGATTGGTCATGTAAAGTAAGTGAAAAAACAATGACATAGAGTTTAGGTGATTGGAGTTCTGTGAATTATTGTTTCTCACTGTTAATAAGGTTGAGCAAGGTATTTCACACATTCTAAGTCTCTGCCTTTCCAAGCCTCTCATTCTGCATTGTAGTTTTGTCTCAATATGTAAGTTATAAATTGCTGCTACAGTGCCATGCCTGCCTGCCACTATGTACTCCATTATAATAATCATGGACTCTAACCCTCTGCAGCTGTAAGCCCAAGAAAAACTGTTTCTCTTATAGATATCCTATTACAGCAATAGAAAAGTAACTCAAACAATAACCATCGGTGTGCATTCCTTTGCATTTTAACAAGCAGTGGATTTCTACAGTGGTCTCCAACTGCTGAAGAAAGAAGCTCCTTTGATAAAGAGTGAATGCTATCCTCATGTGTGTTTTAGAATACAGTTAGTAATAGAATTGGTTGTCTTCCAGTTTTCATCTGCACCCAGTAGTGGACCCTGTACTACAACCCTCCACACCCCAACCCCACCCAGATAGAGCTTGAATCCCAGGGGTGCTGACACACCCAGGCTCACATACACAGCTTGACACCCAGGAGTTCTAGCAAACCCAGACTCACAGGCTCATAAAACAGCTTGACCTCCACAAGTTCAAACATACTCAGGCTCACAAGCTCATAGGAAGGAAAGGCTTCAGTCAGAGATAGCAAGACCAGCTAACATTAGAGGTAACCAGATGTCAAGAGGCAAGCATAAGAACATAAGCAAAAGAATCCAATGCTACTTGGCATCATCAGAACCCAGTTCCCAGCACAACAAGCCCTGGATACCCCAACACACCAGAAAAGCTATATTTTGATCTAAAATCCCATATCAATCTGATGATAGAGGACTTTAAGAATGACATAAATAACCCCCTTAAAGAAATGCAGAAGAACACAGCTAAACAGGTAGAAGCCCTTAAGAGGAAACACATAAATCCCTTAAAGAAATACAGGTAAATACAAACAAACAGGTGAAAGAATTGAACAAAAACATCCAGGATCTAAAAATGGAAATAGAACCAATAAAGAATTCACAAAGGGAGACAACCTTGGAGGTAGAAAACCTAGGGAAGATATCAGGAGTCATAGATGCAAGCATCACCAACAGAATACAAGAGATAGGAAAGTCTCTGGTGTAGAAGATACCATAGAAAACATTGATACAACTGTCTAAGAAAATGCAAAATACAAAAAGATCTTAACCCAAAACATTCAGGAAATCCAGGACACATTAAGAAGAATAAACCTAAGAATAATAGGTATAGAAGACAGAGAAGATTCCCAACTCAAAGGGCTAATAAACACCTTCAACAAAATTAAAGAAAAAAAACTTCCCTAACATAAAGAAAGAGATGCCCAGAAACATATAAGAAGCAAACAGAACACTGAATAGATTAGACCAGAAAAGGAATTCTTCCTGTCACATAAGAACCAAAAAAACCCAAATGCACAGAACAAAGAACATTAAAAGTGGTAAGGGAAAAAGTTCAAGTAATACATAAAGGTAGACTTATCAGAATCACAAAAGACTTCTTAACAGAGACTCTAAAAGCCAGAAGATCTTGGGCAGATGTCGTACAGACCCTAAGAGGCCAAAACTGCCCGCCCAGGCCACCATGTCCAGCAAAACTCTCAATTACCATACACGGAGAAACCAAGATATTCCATGACAAAACCAAATTTAAACTATATTTCTACAGATTCAGCCATACAAAGGATAATAGATGGAAAACTCCAACACAAGGAGGGAAACTAGACCCAAGGAATAGCAAGGAATTGGAGCTGGAGAGATAGCTCAGCGTTTAAGCTCACCGAGTGCTCTTCCAGAGGTCCTGGGTTCAATTCCCAGCAACCACATGGTGGCTCACAACCACCTGTAATGGGATCTGATGCCCTCTGCTGGTGTGTCTGAAGACAGCTACGGTGTACACACAGAAAAAAAGAAAGAAAGAAAGAAAGAAAGAAAGAAAGAAAGAAAGAAAGAAAGAAAGAAAGGAAGGAAGAAAGGAAGAAAGAAAGAGAAAGAGAGACAAAGAGAGAAAAAGAGAGAAAGAAAGAAAAGCAAGGAATTAATATTCTCACACCCCAAAGAAAAGAGCCACACCTTTAGAGTTGTTAGAGTAATTACACCTCTAACAACAAAAATAACAGGAAGCAACAACCCTTGGTCCTTAGATCTCTTAACAATCATGGACTCAATTCCCCAATAAAAGGACATAGACTAACAGACTAGATACCTAAACAGGACCCAGTATTTTGCTGCATAGATGAAACACACTTCAGTGACAAAGGAAGATGCTACCTCAAAGTTAAACGCTGGAAAAATATTTCCAAGCAAATTGTTCCAAGAAACAAGCTGGAGTAGCCATCTTAATATCAAATGAAATTGACTTTCAACCAAAAGTTATCAAAAAAGGTAAGGAAGGAAACTTTATGCTTGTCAAAGGAAATGTAAATGAAATAAATACCTAATTAAAAAAAGAAACTTAAAAAAAAAGAAATTCACAAAGATGATTTTGATTTGCAACTGTGGAATATGACAGGCAGTATAAGTATAAAGACACTGGGTCCAGCCATGAGTCTTGTATGCTGTGTTATCATGTGAAGGACATTCAACAAAGGAGTCGGACTTTGGTTCAATTTGTAAACTTTGCAAAAATTTGGTTATGATAGCCTGCTGCCCACAGAGGAAGTTATCCATAAACAAAAACAACCTTATAGTTTATTATTTTGTTTTGTTTTGGGTTTGGTTTTTTGTTGTTTTGTTTGTCCAGAGCTGAGGACCAAACCCAGAGCCTGTGCTTGCTAGGCAAGCACTCTACCACTGAGCTAAATCCCCAAAACCTAGTTTATTATTTTAATGCAAGCCAATGTAACTATTCTTTGGGTCTGAATTTTAACCAGCTGGTACTTAATGTGAACCATAACCAGGGAAAGTACACAATGCTAAATTAACATAAAACGTAAGTTGTAGCAGAAGAAAAAAAAAAGGACACCAAGAGACGTAAAATCTGATACAGTCAGCTTCATTGGTTTGCGGGGTTGTTTTTGACATTGCCCAAGTGATTTTGTAATCTAAACCATGACATTTCTCATCTGCTTGGTAACAACTGTTTTCTAACACTATAATTAAAAATACTACACAGTATAGAATAAACACTCTTGTGTTATAAGCTATTTGCCACTTACTATTTTTTGAATAAATTATTTACTTAAATGAATGCATGACACCAAGTGCTTGTTCCTGTAGCTATTTATTGACTATTATTTTTAGATAAGATAAGCATATTAATTACCAGCAAATAAATTGTTTTAAAAAGCATTGCTAAGTATGAACAGTCATCAAAATAGAGGAGGCTCTCACTAGTATCTTCGGCTAAGAGCCTAGTGATTGGTAGTGATGCTTTTATACGATAAAATCTAATAATTTGCTTTGTGTATGTGATATATCTGAAACCATAAATAAAACTTGCTCAGAAACTGAGTTTTAGTTTAGAAGATGCGCTCAAACACAAAATGTGTTTTATAAGTTAAGTTTAAAGGCACATCATTACTCTGTTTTATTATTTAAAAAATTACTACAATGCATCTGTAGTAAAAAACTGTTTGCAGTTTCCTATAGCAACTTTTATTCCTTTAACCTTGCTTCATATTGCAACAGAATTAATTTTAAAAAGGAAAAAAAAACCCTATGGTGAAATTAGTAACATGGTCTTAAATAAAAAAAAATCTTTCAAGCAATATTTCCAATTTAAACAGAATTTTGTTAATTTTTCTACAAAGTACAGAAATTGCCCCTCCTGTACTTTTCTCTCTCTCTTGCTTTAAGATGTTTAAAAGTTTTGAGATCTACAGATATAGATTTGGGAAAACATCGAATTATTTTCAAAGACAGCTATTTTCTTTTACTCCTTGTAGAAAGTCTTGAAGACCTTTCCTCCTCTTCACCAAATTCTCATTCTCACCTAAAGTAGCTGCATCCATTTTTTTCTCAGGTAAAAGAGACATTCTTAGAAAGGTTCAAATCTCAAAGTCCCCAATAAAGCACTTAAATTAAGCACTCTTCCTTATGTGTGCACGTGTCTGTTATTTTGCAGTAATTTTTAATACTGAAATTGAATCTTTATAGTTCTCCAGAAATACCTTGGTGAGCCCTCAACAGTTTCTAACCACTTAATAATTGTGACCCCGCCAGCCCCTTCAAATAGATCTTTAACCACAAGTGTGCTTGGCCATTCCCAAACCATAGCCTCTGTCCAAAAAGAAAAGATAGGACTTTGTGAGGCAGAAAGGAAGTGAGAGAAAACAACACAAATTAGCTCAAGCTGAAAGTGAAAAGCTCTTGGACAGATTGGTATTTTCTTTTCTGCATGGCATCCTGCCAATCTTCTTCACCCCACACCTCACTCCTCAATAAGGTCCGGTTTTTGCATGTAGGAAAATGTTGTTATCTACCACCCCACGGAACCCCCATAAGTACTGTTGCTTTATTTTGCTTTCATCTGTCCTCATCAGACTGATATGCCCCCTGCCTCACCCTGTCAACACCCCAACTCTGGGGGACCTTAAGTGTTGGTGGAAACCCTGCAGACCCCGACACTGCATCCCACTGGATCCCTTTCATGCCACTTATTTTCAGTAGAGAGATTCCCCCACTAGAGTGGTTGCAGTGAGAACCGGAAAATTTCATTTAACTTTCCCCAGCCCTTGGTCCCCCCAGTTAGGAACTGATCACTGGGGAGCACAGCCAGAGCCAGACCTGGCCTTGCTCACTTGCTGCAAAAGGCTTTAATTTGCACACTTACCTCCAGGTGGTTCTCAGGCCCAGGAGGCTCTCAGGTCCACACCCCACAGTCACCCACTTGGGCCCCCAGCCGGGGCCAAAGCCCATAGGCCCCCAAGCCTACCCAGCTGCCCCGCAGGCAGCGCCCTCAGCCTTCCCTCTGCCCTCAGCCCTCTGCTGCAGTGCCCACCCTCTGTCTACAGTGTGCTACTTGCCTGGGCAGTAGTAGTCAGTTACCTGCTCCAAGGGGCAAACACATGCGGAGGAGGCAGACAGACACTCCTGCTTCTCAGGAGGCCGGCGCCCCTGGACCTCAGGTAAGGGGCCATGGACTCGCGTGGGTGGGCTTAGGGGAGGGGGTCCCAGGCGAGGATCGGGGTGGGTGAGAGTAAAAGGGTGTAGGGGGCTGTGTGGCCCCTCGGAATCCGCTTGGGTTAAAGTTGAGACTGGGTAGGTTATGGGGGCCAGCTGGGGGGAGCTAGAGGAACCTCCCACAGCAGGGACACCCCGACACCAGGGTCCTATGCCAGCTTGAACAGATTTCGTGCTTAAAATACCCATATGTTCACTTTTCATCGAGCTTCCCCAAACTGACTCTACTTGGACAGTCACATTTAAAATTGAACGTGCACCGTCTTGGTGGGATTCCCTGCTGGAGAATGTGTTTCCGCGCCCCCATGTTTATTTGCCCTGTGCAAGTTCCCTCTGTAGCCTCCCGAGGGGGGTGGGTATGGGCCCCATCTTCCCAAATAAGGAGTAAAACATTCGCTCGGGATTCCTGCTGGTGACCCCTCGGGCGCCTTAGGCATGGAGTAGTGCACACAGCCCCTGGGGTTGCAGCCACGGAAGGGTGCACTCTTGCTTCACGCCCCAAATTTACTTTTCTTATTTAAAGCTTTGCAGTTCGAATGCACACTCTGGGCAGGAGCAGCCCGGGGCTAAGCGGCGCACTGGTCCTGTGTACGTGGGCGTTATCTGCGCGGGCGCATCTGCCTTTGCGCACACGCGAGGGTCGCGGTCACGCGGGCGGGCGGCCTCCCCTCGCTGCGCTGGTGGCACCCCATGCGGTGTTTTGCAAGGCTTTGGGAGAGGCTCATGAAGGATTTCATTGAGTCTCAAGACAGAGAGCAGAGACAGAAAGCAGGAGGCAGCTGCAGCCTTTGTAGTTGCAGAGGAATGTGGAAAGGTTGAAGCCCTATGTCAAACTTTTTGGGAATGGGGTCAAGTCACATTCAGCCAGAGTGGGAAAGCATCAACAACAACAACAAAGGGGAGGGGAGGGGGCTAGGCATGGCCGCTCTGGTGGGGGGGGGGGGGGTATAGGCCCGCGGGGGTGGGACGGCTGCCCCCTCCGGGAGCCTGGGCTGGACAGGGGCAGAGGGTGAGGGGGCGGGCGCCAAGGCCATTGCTCCCACTACCTGGAGGGTCCTTTGCAGCTTTTTAGGAAAGCTCTCAAAGGAGCCAGGAGTGGCCCTGCCTTGGCCAGGTGGTGTTATGCTTGCACCGGGTGTGGGTTGTGCCTTGTGTTCTTTAATTCCAGGCAGAAGTGCGAGCGGGGGAGGAGGGGTGCAGGGCAGGTAAAGGCATGCCAACCATTCAGGACATGCGGCTGTGGTGGAACAAGGTCCAGCCCAGACTAAGGTCACTGTGGGATGTGAAGGCTCACTCGGTCATCCCTTAACAACAGAATGGGGATGGGGCACCCGACCGCGCGTGGGACCTCGCCTACAGCCTTTGGAGAACAGAGCAAATGTCTTGGCTACCAACATTCAGCCACCCAGGATACCAGGGGGCAGTTCAGAAGTGGCTACACAAGGGCTGCCCCCTCTCACACCTGAGAGACCCACGTTTACTGACCCCACCCCACTGTCCTAAAGGCGGTTGCTTTTTTTGTTGAAAACTTAAGGACCAGTCCAGGTTAGCTAGCAAAGTCCCGAAGTTACTTTTTCAGGACAGGACAAGCAAAAGTGTGATGGACCTGCCTTTCCCACACCCTTGGGATCTTAGTGTGCTTGCGCGCGCATGTGTGTGTGTGTGTGTGGGGGGGTAGTGGGGCACGACACTTCTCCCCTTCCAGAGCCCCTTGCTCTCCCACCTCTAGTAGCCCCAGCCCTCCCCTACCAGATGGTCTGTCCACCCTGAGTTTCCACCAGGGAGGTCCTCCAAGTTGGAGGCAGAATTTCGACTTCCACTAAGCTTGCCATAACCCAAAGACCATTTGTGAGAGCGAGTACCTTTCAAATGTCTCCCTGTAGAAAAACTGAAAGTAGAAAGAAAGGAAGCAATCTCTGAGCAGATTTCTGACACCCCTACTGGCATACTCACAGCACTGGGTTACAGCGTCCTAGGAGCCCCAACCCCGTTCTGCGGCCCCACCCAGGTGAACCCCTGGTGCTTTCACAGCAGCTTCCGAATTACTCCAGGTCGCCCCGTACCCCGCACGACCAGGCCCTCAGAGTCAGGTAGGGCAGCAGAGAACAATGATACAAGTATAAATATTGAGCCATGACATTGATGCGCCCAGCGCCTCCCCTCCCCCGCGCTCCGGGCACACTCTAGGCTGCTGGGCAAGCCCCCTCTCTTCCCTCGCTGCACTCATCCCCGAGGGGCCCCAGCAACCTTTTCCTTGGGAAGACTGCACGAGCCCTGCTGGGGGAAAACTTAACTTGGGTTTTCACCGAGAAACCCGGCCGGATTAGGAAGCCAGGGCAAGTAGAGGGGAGGAGGAGGGGAGCTGGTGGAACCCGGTGGAAGTCTCCCGGGCAATCTGATCCCACTTTCTCCCCGTCCCCTGGTCTCCTCCTCCTAAGTGCAGAGATTGTGGGCAGACTATGCAATCACTGAGGAGGGGGAAGAGGAGGGATAGGCGCTCTCCTGCGGCGGCGGCGCAGCGTGGCGACTAGGCTAGGCCGAGTTTCACAGCAGCTGCACCTGGTTTGCGCCCTAGGGCGAGGAGGTCGGTCTGTCTAGCCCTGCAGCCTTGAGTCCGACTCTGGGAGTCCCCAAGGCATGTAAGGTAGCCAGTGTGCATCCGGGTTCCACTGTGCTGCCAGGACAGCCTGCAGCCAGCACGGAGAAGGAGAGCCTGAGTAGCGCTGATCAGCTGTATGAGTGAGTGGCAGAGACTGGCAAAGGTGCCTATGGGAAGGTGTTCAAGGCTTGCAACCTGAAGAAAGGTGGCCACTTCATGGCTCTGAAGCGCTTGGGAATGCAGACCAGTGAGGAGGGCATGCTGCTCTCCAGCATCTGCGAGGTGGCAGTGCTGAGGCACCTGGAGAATTGGAGCACCCCAACATGGTCAGTTGAGCCAGGAGCCCTGGCTATGGGGTCCAGGAAGGTGCTGGGCAAGGGCGGCTGGTGGCCCAACTAAAGTTAAGAGTTGAGTTTCCCCAGATAAAACCTGTGACCCTGCTAGACAGGGCAGAAAAAAGCTTCCCACCAGCCAAGCTTTTCTGAAGAGCCTTTGCTCTGCCTGCCCCAAGGGGTCCAGGGTCATTGGGTGTCTTTTAGGGACAAAACCAGAAATGTCCCTCCAGCCCTTACTTAACTTTTCCTGTCGGGGAATTTTTGAGAGACAGAATGAGATAGTTATCCAGCTTGCAGATAATTAGAAGGAAACTTTAAGGGTGGAGCATAATGTAAATAAAGTTTAAGAAAATGCAGGATACCAAATGGCAGAGAAGCACCTGAAAAAATGTTCAACATCCTTAATCATCAGGGAAATGCAAATCAAAACAACCCTGAGATTCCACCTCACACCAGTCAGAATGGCTAAGATCAAAAATTCAGGTGACAGCAGATGCTGGCGAGGATGTGGAGAAAGAGGAACACTCCTCCATTGTTGGTGGGATTGCAAGCTTGTACAACCACTCTGGAAATCAGTCTGGTGGTTCTTTAGAAAATTGGACATAATACTACCGGAGGATCCCGCAATACCTCTCCTGGGCATATATCCAGAAGATGTCCCAACCGGTAAGAAGGACACATGCTCCACTATGTTCATAGCAGCCTTATTTATAATAGCCAGAAGCTGGAAAGATGCCCCTCAACAGAGGAATGGATACAGAAAATGTGGTACATTTACACAATGGAGTACTACTCAGCTATTAAAAAGAATGAATTTATGAAATTCCTAGCCAAATGGATGGACCTGGAGGGCATCATCCTGGGTAAGGTAACCCAATCACAAAGGAACTCACACAATATGTACTCACTGATAAGTGGATATTAGCCTAGAAACTTAGGATACCCAAGATATAAAATACAATTTGCTAAACGCATGAAACTCAAGAAGAATGAAGACCAAAGTGTGGACACTGTGCCCCTCCTTAGAATTGGGAACAAAACACCCATGGAAGTAGTTACAGAGACAAAGTTTGGAGCTGTGATGAAAGGATGGACCATCTAGAGACTGCCATATCCAGGGATCCACCCCATAATCAGCTTCCAAGCCCTGACAACATTGCATACACTAGCAAGATTTTGCTGAAACGACCCTGATATAGCTGTCTCTTGTGAGGCTAGGCTGGGGCCTAGCAAACACAGAAGTGGATGCTCACAGTCAGCTAGTGGATGGATCACAGGGCTCCCAATGGAGGAGCTAGAGAAAGTACCCAAGGAGCTAAAGGGATCTGCAACCCTATAGGTGGAACAACATTCTGAACTAACCAGTACCCCGGAGCTCTTGACTCTAGCTGCATATGTATCAAAAGATGGCCTAGTCAGCCATCACTGGAAAGAGAGGCCCATTGGACTTGCAAACTTTATATGCCCCAGTACAGGGGAATGCCAGGGCCAAAAAAATGGGAATGGGTGGGTAGGGAAGTGTGGGGGGTTATGGGGGATTTTTGGGATAGCATTGGAAATGTAATTGAGGAAAATACGTAATAAAAAATATTAAAAATTTAAAAAAAGAAAATGCAGGAATGTGCAAGAATGTGTTTGCCAATCACACCCACAGTGGTGACTTTTTAAATATATATAGTTGTAAAATGGCTTCTGATAGTCTTAGAAGTTCAGAAGTTTAGACTCTGAAGCCTGGTGTTAAACATTGTTTGGAAAATGTCTTTCAAGGCTGGGTACTGAACCAGGAAGATCCAGAGTTCAAGACCCACATGAGCTACAAAAGACCCTGTCTGAGAAAAGAAAGGGAGGGAGAGTGGGTGGTAGGGTGGAGGGCAATTGCTTCTCAAAAGGTTTTATGATTGTATCATTTAGTATCTTTGGACTGGTATGATCTGACTTAGAATGCCTCTCTCATTGGTTAGATGTGAGTCTGCCCTTTAGATTCTAAAGCCTCTGTTTTCTCTGGAAGAGTTGTGAAGGTGGGTGGGGTGGCATTCCCCTAACCCACTCTCCTGTGATTGAAGAGAATGGTGTTTTCTTGAAGTTGCTGGGATTTCCCCATTGTGACTTTTCTCATTCTCCTTTTTAAACAGATGCATAGCTGGAAGTTAAAAGGCAATGCACAGACTTTTCTACACATTAGGTGATGAAGTAACATTCTCAGGTCTTGTTTTTAGAGGGATGATCTTGGAGTCTTCATCCTGTCTTCTCATTCCTGTAGAGATTCCTTTCAACAAATATGTGCCTACTGTATGCCCTGGTGCATCCCAGGCTTGATGAGCCAATAGTGTCCTACACACAGATTTGCTCTAGTTTTATGGTTTATAATCTTGAATTCTGGAGCCTTTGTCAGAATAAGACTGCACAGCCAGTGTGTTCCCATTCCACAGGAGAGTTCTGTTTGTCATCCTTATAGACCTGTGATGGCACATCTGTTTGTAGACAAGGAATTTTCAATCCTTGGTTCTATTGCTTACATAAATTCTCAAAGGACATAATCAGTATCTACCGGTAAAAGCCTTTATAACATACACCAGGAGTTTCCAGTGTGCATCTAAGGTGAGCACAGAGGTCATGTGCTGTGCTGCTCAAAGTGAGGCTCCCTGGCATCTTCATTATTATTGCCTGGAAACTGTGTCAAGCAAAATCTCAGGCCCCAGCATATTACACAGTCACTCTAGATTTTAAGTGGAACATACACACACAAACACACACACACACAGCACATAATTAAACACAATCAGAATTCCAAATAAACACACATTATCTGAGAGTATAATGAACAAAATTTGAGAAAAGCAGTGATGAACTACAGCCAATCCAGTCATCGTGAGAGGCAGTATGTGGGACCAGGCCCCTCCAGCTGTTGACTGGACTAGTTGGACCCAAATTACCTCCATGTAAACTGCAATAATGATTGGCCATAAACAGAGAGGACCTTGTATCTCCCACAAACCAACACCTTTATAGGATTTTTACAATGCAGAATTAGGGCTCACACACTACTACCCTTATCCCCAGACTGAGAGTCATACCACAGGCTCTGATTTACTTTTGGAGGAATCAAAAGTGCCGAAGACCCATATCACTCCTATCTGAACTTGAAGTTCTGTGTCGAAATTCCAATCAGCAAAATGAATTTAGATATGTGGACTGCCTGGTATTGTAGCCTCCTGTGATATGAGGGAATCTGCGGTTAACAGAGAGGGCCCAAGACAGTCAGCAAAGAACTGGGCATAATGACTCCCTGTTGTTCAAATCCTTGTTAGTGTAATTGGCTAGGATTCCCTGGAGTTTGTCTCTCTCATTTTTGATCTTCTGGAGATCCCTTTTGAGCTTCTCCATCCTCTTCAATCTCTGCTCCTGCTTATTGGTGGTGCAGGGTCTGGGTGATGCCTTTCCAACAGTTGATAAACACTAGTAAACTCGTAGAGATAATAGGGCACGGAATGGAGACACCATGCTTTGTCCCACACAGAAGTTTGAGGAAGAGGAAAATCTAGAGTCACAGAGAATCCCTGAAAGAGCAGGAAAGCTTTCTTCAGGCTGGGCTCCTTAGCTAGATCCCTGTTCCCAATCACCATCAGTAAACATATTCCTCCCTCCCTATTGCAATTCCCCTAGCCCTGAAATGCATAAGCTCTCCCATGCAAGAAGAATTGGAGGGCATTGTCAGCTCTTATCTGACAATATAGTCTGTTCTACTTAGCATAAAAAAGTTTGACCATAAACACTAACACCTAACATCTCCCATAAGCCAACACCTATCCAGGCTTCTTAAAATGCATGATGAGAGCTCCCACATTACTACACTAACCTCAGACTGTGAATCAGTCCACGTCTTGTGTGTTCAATTCCAAAGTGTCTGGGACCTTGAGTCATGAGCAGGGGAATATCCCACTCTGTTCTTGGCATCACATCCTCATGTAACCTATTGGAAACTCTAACAGGATGAAGTGCTTCAACACTCTATCCTGAGAGTAACACTCTGTTATCCTCACAGAGCTTCCTCCGGGCATATTTTTGCCACTTGGGATGATATTAAAATTTCTTAACAAAGCAAGTACAGGTTTCTCAATTCCTGGCTCTCAGCAAACTAATCATCATAAATTCTTGTTTCTGGGTCTGCGATTGAAGAATTTTGAGGATCCAAATCATAAGCCCTATTCCTGAAAGGACCAGCTCAAGTCCACATCCTCAATGTTGCTCCCCAATCTTTGCGCAGGAAATATTGTGCCTTCTCCAGGACCATTTCTTTCTTCCCATTTCCCAAGATGACAGAAGGCCGGCCTCATTCCTCCAAAGTCTGGTCTCTGTGTGTATTGTATTTTCCCTCCAAAATAGCGTGAGCTGCATGGACAACATGCTTGCCTGTGAACCCAATTGGTTCTGAAGGAATACACCACAGGCCTTTGGTGTCACCACAACAATGGTGACATCACAGAAGAGTCAAGGGTTCTCCTGGATACAAGAGATTGTCCAGGGATGTGACTACTGATGATGTCACTGGGAACTACTATGGTGCACTGGCTTACCAGCTTGCCCCATTTAGACCCGTTTCTGAGGTGCCTGTACAATTTGATATTCCCCCTGTACCTGAGATTCCCTATTGCCATGAACAAGGGAGTTTTAATTACAAAAAAAAAAAAAATGGGATTCTCTCTTTTGACCCAGGGGTTCCCATTGTCACCTTCTCCCTCCAAAGCTGGAGAGTTCTCTCTGCTTCACTACATGTCAAGTGCTTAGGATGGGGAGAGATTCATAGGGCCTAAACATGGATAGCTCATCTTCGTTAAGACCTAGAGCTCTAGGATCCTTGCATGTGGTAGATTGTTCTCCAATGTAAATCTACTTCTGGTGTCCATTCATATAACATATAGTCCACTTCCCCAGGTTGCTCTGGTTTTCAGAGGACAAAATCATTCTCCTGCATATTTAATTTTCTGCATGTTGGGTTATGTTTTTTAGTGGGCACATACCTTGAGAGGAGACATTGTTTCAATATATTGAGATATGTGCTTTCAAAAAAGCTCTGTTTTAAGATCAGATTTTTTTTTTGCAATGAAAACTCCCTTGTACTTGGCAATAGAGGAACTCAGATACAGGGAGAATATCAAATTGTAAAGTTTACATCCCTTCTTCAAAAGCTAACACCCCACATTCTCTCTTCATCCAAAAGAACCAAAGTAGGCATCTGTGAGCAAAGATCTAAGATCTTAGATCTAAAGATCTAAGACTAGTGGTCTTAGATCACTGCTCTGTAGTCCCATTAGCTCTCCCTTTTCCAATATATACCTTCTGATGTTCCCAGTTCTAAGTCTGAGGCTGTTGGGCGTTGAATTATGATCCTGTAGTCGACTACAAGATACCTTATACTCAATACGGTGGAATGGGCTCAGGTCTGGGGAAACCTCAATTTTAATGGGTCCATAATTTCAGGATGGTCTCTGTTTGGCATTGTCATCTCTGTCTTCTAGCTTTTCGACATGGGTCTGCTGAATGCATGGTAAAATGCCACCTAACCTCTCAGGTGTAAGAGTGGAAAAATCATGTAGTGTTTTTCAAATTGATTGTGTTGTCTTTGGCTACCCTTGTCAGCCAAGTAGTATCACTACAACAAGGCTCAGAGGTGGCTAGGGTGATAGTGGAGAAGTTAGAAGTCCACTGTGTCTCTCTCAGAGTTGGATGAATAGCCTTTATGAAGAACAGGAGGACCTGGACAATGAAAAAGAAATAGTTATAGTTTGGTTAACTGATTATCTTTGATATTGGGAAGCAATGGGGGAGGCATTCTAAACAAATACTATAGGGATGGATTCCTACATGTATTGGGTACAAAAGGCCAAAGTAAGAAGGAGGCCCATCCACCCTTCCGGGAAATCTCCTGAGAGTTAAGTACCATTTCCATTAGTGAACTATTCTTCATTTGAATGTGAGCAGAACTCTGAGGTCTGCATATACAATGAAGTTTCTCATCTATTCAGAAATCATCCACTGTTACTTGACAAGTTTTGGCTATGAGTTCTCTGCTATAGTCTGACACAATTCTAAGCGAGTGGTAAAATTGTTGGTCCAGTACCTGGAAGAGCTTTTGAGCTACTCTTTGAGACCTTTGAGACTAGTGGATAAAACTTATACATACCCAAATAAGGTATCACTAAAAAGCAGCATGGACTCTTATCCTCCCTTAGCCGGCCACATGTCACTGAAGCCAGTTTCTCACAATTGACCATAGTTTGGCCCCTCATATGTGCCCACTTCTGGGATAAGTGTCTGTCTTTACATTTATTTTACTATAAACCTGACATATTGCTTAGATAAATCGGGCCAGGCTGTCATGTCTAGTTATAACATACCTTTTTCTGGGCAACTCAGAAAGTATACTGGACCCCGATCTGGTACCCTGGTGAAAGTTACTTTCCAGAACCCTGCCAATATTTCCTGGCAGAATGATCTTCCCTCTGGCTTCCACCACCATTCGTTTGGTGTTTGGTTCTTCTACCCTTTGGATATTTTTATATTCCCTATGTCCCCTTGGTTGTACTATGGATTCTCAGGCAGCAGTGAGTCACATTATGTCACCAGAATGTCAGTAGACCTCACTGGTCTTTGGGCCGATTTTTGGGCAGCCAAGTCAATTCCCTGGTGACTCGTGGCCTCAAGGGTGTTTTTAAGTTGATGTCCTAAGCATTGAAACCAAGAAACTCCTAGAGGAAGGCAAAGAATTTCCAGGAGAGGCAAGAACTCCTCTTTGTTTTTAATGTTCTTTCTGGCAGCAGTGATGAGCCCTCCTTCTTGATAGATCAGAACATTCACATGTGCAGAATCTAAGGCATAGTGACATTCCTCGTATGAGATAACAGGTCTTCTTTTTCACCATATATTTGGTCTATAAGTCTGGGGTCCAAATCATTTCAGTTGCAATTTCTGCTCAAGCCCCTGTGTCCCTGAATCCATGTTTAAAGATGGTGTTCCCAACCATGCCTCATTGCCTCAGAATGCCAAGCATTGCCTCAGAACCGAAAGATTTCATGGGATGTGGGGATATTTATTAGGTTTAGACAGACAGATCTATCTTTCTTTCTATCTTTCTTTCTTTCTTCCTTTCTTTCCTTCTTTCTTTTGTTCATTCGTTCTTTCTTTCTTTTAATTTCTTATTAGAGATTTTCCTCATTTACATTTCAAATGCTATCCCAAAAGTTCCCTATACCCTGCTCCCACCCTGTTCCCCAACCCACACACTTCCACCTCCTGGCCTTGGCATTCCCCTGTGCTGGGGCATATAATCTTCCCAAGACCAAGGGCCTCTCCTGCCAATGATGGCCAACTAGGCCATCTTCTGCTACATATGCAGCTAGAGACATGAGCTCTGGGGGTATTGGTTAGTTCAAAATTGCTGCAGACCCATTCAGCTCCATAGGTACTTTCTTTAGCTCCTCCATTGGGGGCCAAGTGTTCCAACCAATAGATGTCTGTGAGCATCCACTTCTGTATTTGCCAGGCACTGGCATAGCTTCACAAGAGACAGCTATATCAGGGTCCTGTCAGCAAAATCTTGCTGGCATAAGCAATAATGTCTGGGTTTGGTGATTGTTTATGGGATAGATCCCCAGGTGGGACAGTCTTTGTGTGATATTCCTCCTGTCTCAGATCTGAACTTTGTCTCTGTAACTCCTTCTATGGGTACATGAGTTTCAGAGACAGATCTCTTTCATCACATTTCTTTCCTCAGGCAATTACTGATGAGTTTCTGTGTGTCATCATCTGGCAAGAATGTAGCAGGACTGATGACAGTGGGGTTTTCTATCTAGATTCCAAGGATAGTCCAGGAAAAGGACCTGCTACCTTTTCAAACATGCCTTGATCAGCCAGGGTTCTGGTTTTCCTTTGAGAAGAACCTTAACTGCATGGGGTGATGTAAGTATAAGATGCTGACCCAGAGTTAACGTCTCTGCTTCTCTTGCTAAAATAGTAGTAGCCAACATAGCTCTTTTTTTATTAGATATTTTCTTTATTTACATTTCAAATGCTATCCCAAAAGTTCCCTGTCCCCTCCCCACACTCTGCTCCTCTACCCAACCACTCCCACTTCTTGGCTCTGGTATTCCCCTGTACTGGGGCACATAAAGTGTGCAATACCAAGGGGCCTCTCTTCCCAATGATGGCCGACTAGGCCATCTTCTGCTACATATGCAGCTAGAGACACGAGCTCTGGGGGTACTGGTTAGTTTTTATTGTTGTTCCACCTATAGGGTTGCAGACCACTTCAGCTCCTTGGGTACTTTCTCTAGCTCTGCCATTCGGGGCCCTGTGTTTCATCCAATAGATGACTATGAGCATCCACGTCTGTATTTGACAGGCACTTGCATAGCTTCACACGAGACTATAGGTATTTTGTTCCCTAAGTGGAACAACCTGAGGAGACAGAGTCCAGTAGCCTGGACAGGGCTGTTGCACGGTGGTACACTGGGCCTAAAATATGTAGTTTCACACTACTTGCAGTAAAATTTGTTTTATGGACCTGTAGATGAGAAGGTTTGGAGGCATCTGGAATTGCTAGGGTTTTGAGCTAAAGCACCCATCTTTAAGGTCCCAAACATGATTTGTGCAGACTCATTTCAGAGTAGAGAGTCAATGCCCTCATTTTCACTGTTTTTTGTTTGTTTGTTTGTTTTGTTTTATTTTGTTTGTTGTTTTTGTTTTGGTTGGGAGGATTCTAATGACTACTTCTGTTTCTGTAGAGGTTATGGGACTTTTTATATAGTTTACTTATCTTGATTTTAGTTTGGTATGTGGTATTGGGCTGGAGAGATGGCTCAACAGTTGGGAGCTCTGGGTTCTCTTCCAGAGGTCCTGAGTCCAATTGCCAGCAGCAGCATGTTGGCTCACAAAAATCTATCACAGGATCTGATGCCCTCTTCTGGCACGTGTGTGTATATGCATCAGAGCACTCACATTCCAAAATAAATCTTAAAATAAAATAATATCTTCCATTTCATCTACATTTTCCAGGTTGGTTGAGCATAGGCTTTTCTAGTCAGACAGGCTGAGTTTTTAAATTCCTCAGTTTCTGTTGTTATGTCTCCCTTTTCATTTCTGATTTTCTTAATTTTGGTACTGTTTTTGTGCCCTTTAGTTAGTTTGGCTGTTTTCTCAAAGAACCAGCTCTGGGATTCTTTGATTCTTTGTATCTTGCTCTTTGTTTCTATTTGTTTGACTTCAGCCCTGAGTTTGAATATTTTATGCCATTTATTCCTCTTAAATGTGTTTGCTTCTTTTCATCCTAGAGGTTTTAAGTGTGCTCTTAAGATGCTGTTGACTCCTTATTAAGATGACTCCAAATTCTTTTTTTTCCCCCTATTGCCAATTTACTCTGTTTTTTAATTGGATATTTTATTTATTTGATTTTCAAATCTTATACTCTTCCCAGGTTTCCCCTCTGCAACCCCCCATGCCATCCCCCTTTATCATGCTTCTATGAGGGTTTTCCCTTGCTCCATTGCTCCAGCAAGGCCAGTCCCAATGAGAACAGGCAGTCAATGGTTTTAAGGCATGTATTTTAGAAAGGCAGAGAGAGGAAGAGAGCAAGGAAACAGGGAGGCTCCCTGTGGCCATATAGAGAGAAAGTAGAAGAGGATGGGGAAAGGAGGAGAAAGTGGGAAGCAAGAATAAGAGAGACATGAGAGTAAGAGTGTAAGAGGGTAAGAGGTTAAGAAAGGGAGAAGGGGGCAAATAACCCCTTTTAGAGTGCACAGATCTACCTGGCTGTTGCCAAGTAATTGTGGAGAGGAATCTAGATGTGGCCCGGTAATTGGCAGGGTGGAGACCATACAGAATACCAGGAGCTTGGGGCCCTGTCTATGTGACTGATGGGCACACACACCCCTGCAGGGGGTGCTGTGGGAGGCTGTGCCTGCAGTAGGAACCAGGGGGCCAGGAGATGTGGCTGAACACCTGCCATCCCATGCGGGGAGAAGTTACCACCTACCAGGTCACCATGGTTCAAGGCCTGTGCTCTACTAGGGACCACCCTGTAGGTGCACAGCTCACTGTCCCACAAATCAAGGCAAGTTTTAGAGTGTAAAATGACACCATGACTCAAATGTTTGTGTTGGAGTCTGGGACTTGTCACACACGCACCACTCAGACACTGGTGCATCTCATCAAACTGGAATGGTCTATCAAACACCATACCCCATGGCTGATGATAGATCAGGGACTCCAGTCAGACGTGGGAGCAGACTGTCACCTTGTGTCAAGATCCAGTAGGACTTTTTAAGTCTGAGATTACAAATATCTGTGCCAAGATTTTCACCCATCAGGATTTAGGGATGGGGGTTTCCTTAGGAACATGTCTTTGTTGTACACTCCTGTTCCCATTGGTTGGAGTATTCAACTGTGGCAAGGGACTTGCCTTGTCTAACATTCATGTCTTAACTTGTCAACCAGGATGGAATTTGTCTAACCTTCATGTCTTAACGTGCCAACCAGGATGACAGTTACCAAAATACACATCTCTTTGTACCAAGTAGGATGTCAGCTCCTAGGAAGGTCCTGGCAACTTAAACTTTACTTGACCCTTACTCAAAATAGAAGCTTTAATCTAAATAGATGCAGGTGTCTTTCTTATGATTGAGTCCATCCCAGTGGCAACTTATAAAAGCAAGTACCATAAGGATTTATACACAGGTGCAGGAAGTGCTGTTGTTGAGTGGTTGGTTCTGGATCAAGCTTATTGTGGGTACCTAGAGAAAGCAGTTCAATTGAATTTTATCTTAATTTCAAGGGCACAGAACAGAAAAGAATATGTAATCAACTTGGCATTAGCAAGTTTCCTAAGGACAGCAGAAGCAACACATGAGAAAGTTTCATTATAATATTAGTAACAGCACAAAATGACAGGCTATCCAGGAAACAGTTACCTAGGCCTTAACATTTTTACTTAGGTTTTAACATTCCATCTTGGCCTTGCTATTTTACCTAGGTCTTAACAATTTGAATCCTGCTACTAAGGAATATGGAGATAAGGGTGAGGGTAGAGTTAAGCGATGGAACAACCAGCAAAGGCCCTTGCTATAAATGTATGGCAACCTGAGTTTGATTCCTAGAACCCACATAACAGTTATTGGCCAACATCTGACCTATAAAATATAAGCAAACATAAGCAAAAAAGATTTTAATGCTGTTGGACGCTGTCGAAGATTTTGACAAAGATCGGTTATCTACTGGAAGTGCCATCAGAAGGGCATGCATGTCTCATGTGTCCCAAGGAAATATACCAGCACAGAGAAAAGGAAAGAAGACAGGATTGCAGATAGATCCCCATGAGAGTACTGATCCTTCCAAAGACAGATGATATAAAACCTATATGTACATCACTGTGCCATGAAAAAGGGGCAACAGAAACTGGCCATGGATCAATGTGGAGAGCACCTTTCCTCTCTAAGTCCTGCAGTTAAGAAAAATCATGGAATACATGATTCATTCCATCCAGAGAGGGATGTCACTCTGTAAATGGTAACTTGACTGTTCTTGGGTAGAGAGTTACTTACAGTAAAGCAAGAATATCAGGGCTATGGTCTTCACAATGCTGCTGCCCTCATTCTTTACACATCTTGGAGCAATGCAGAGTACGTGCTCCTATCCCAGTAAGGACTGGGAGGTAGAATGTACTCTTTTGTCTCCTTGGGGCAGCTTCAAATATGTGTTAGTGTTTGTACACACCTTCTTATACTAGATAGAATCTTTAGCAGCTGGGGTTGAAACAATTACAGAGGAGTCAAATATGTTTTCCTAAAGGACACTGTCCAAGGTTTGGTCTCTCCTGGTCATTTAGGACTCACAGATTAACCTTTATTTACACATGTGACTCTATCTATATTCACAGTTCTAGGGATAAAATATTACCCAAACTCTGCTTGGAAGCCCCAAAGCTCATGTGGTATTGAAAGTATTAACCAAGCTCTTAAGTAGATCCTAGGAAAATGTTGCCAAGAAATTGAAAGACCCACAAAGTTAGGACTCCCCCATGTTCTGACTCAGGAGAGGCGACACCCCAAATCACTCACAAGAAATGGCCTTGATGCAAACCACAAGAGGATTTTTTTTTTATTCCAGATAAGCTCTAGGCCTCACAGTCACACACCATGCAGGGGTAGAGGACCGTGGACCCCGAGTAGCTGGAAAAGGAGGTATTTAAAGGAAAAAACACAGCCCAAAGGGATAGGGAGGGCATTATTGGAAAATGCCAAAAACACTAGTGAAAAAGTCCCAAGGGGGAACTAAAAATCACAAGGGAAAACTCCCTGCTTCTCAAGATTGTTCTCAAGATTTTAATCTAACTTTTGTGGACGGCGAGGTCCTGGAACAGGGTCACTGAAACAGCTAACCTACATTCTTGGTGCTAGGGGTCTGAATTTTTACTGGTCTTTCAAAACCTCTGATAAATGGGTGAATCTGTTCTTGTTGCCCCCAGTAGTGTTAGAATAGTTCCCCAAACTGACACCAAATATAGTTCTTGGTTGTTGTATAGCTTTTCCTCACGTGAGTCCTGGGTTAGACTCTGAGGTCAATCAGATGATTCAGTACAATACACTATGAACTTGGGGTAAATCCAATAACCCTACAAGAGTATGGAAACAAAGTTGTACGCACTCAGTCTGAATGGATCTGGCTTCTCCTGGTAAAATCCACAGAATAGTTGGATCCTCTGTGGAAGGGACCTTACCAGGTGGTTCTGAGAACTCCAATGACTGTCACATTGTTTGATGTTAATACCTGGGGTTATAGTTTCAAGCTAAAATCAGCAACCTCAAAGCAGAGATTCCACCTGAGGACATAGAGGAATAATCCCCCGCCTGTGATCCAAGGAAGGCTCTCCAACTTCTCTTAATGGACAATGAATTGGCTCAGCAAATGAAAGCACTGCTGATGTCCCAAGTTTGAGCTGCAGAGTCCATGTATTGGAAGAAGGGAACCAGATTCTGTAAGTTCTCCTTTGATACCCACATACATGACCACCACATACATGTCTTTCACATACGTGCTATGGTATGTGTGCCCCCACCAACACAATAAATGTAAAGCATAAAATAAAACATCAAACAATAAACAAACCTCCACCCCCATGAAATGCCATCACCCCTATCTAGACTAATATCATCACCTGTAACATAATCTTCTTATGGAGAAGATAGTGTGGGAGAGCATAAGGCACGCTAGCTGTACAGAGAAAAGTGCCAACAACTATCTCAGAGACAAGAACGGTCACATGGATAAACATGAGAAGGAATGGCTCTGTTACCATTTCCTATGGAATTTGTTAGCTTGATGAAGAGAGGAAGACAAAGCTATAGAATGCTGAGCCTCTCTCTTCTCAGATGGATGGGCCACCCAAGAAAGGACAGTTTGAAGATCCACTTCCTGTTTTTTGTCTGTGTAAAGGTTAGATACAAAGTAGTAGTGTTTATCATGGACATTTCAGTCACTTGTGTAATCATAATTTCTCCTTCATTCCTCTGCCTCTCTGATCTGTCTTGCACTTCCTCACCCTGTGTGGCTGGTTCTCTTGTTTCACACAGTCCCAGCTTCTGCTTTCCTATTCCATGTATTCTACTCCCCTATTTTACACTTTCCTTTAGATTTCATCTTTGCTTTTCATCTAAATCCATGTATGGTTACATATAAGTACACACACACACACACACACACACACCACTTTGAAAAATCCATTGAGGTGGAGAGATATCTCAGCAGTTAAGAACACTGACTGCTCTTGCAGAGGACCTGTGTTTCATTCCTAGTTCCCATGTAGCTAACAAACATTTATAGCCCCAGGGCAGGCCCTCTCATTATTCATCTCTTTCCTGTGCAGATTCCAGTTCCCTTATCTTGGAATCTGTCCTCCTGGTTTGTGTTGAATGTTCTCACAATTGATCTCTAAGGACAGCTTAACAAGGAGAGGGCAAAGGATAGCCTCACCGAGAGATCCCAATTCCCTGGTCTCCTCTGCCAGCCACTTCTTTCCCACAGAAAAACTTCAGGTAGGAGGCTGTGTGAGAACTTTTAGGAAAGATGTCCATCTCTTCTCAGATTCATTTGTTTCTAGGGACTGGGAAGATTCCTAAATTGGTATAAGGCCCTGCCTCAACACGCACACGCACACACAGGCACACACACACACTTCTCTGTTGTGTCTCTTCCCGTTCCTTTCTCCACAACACTGTCAGACACAAAGATACCAGAAATCTAGATTCGTATGCAAAGGTGTTTATTAGTAAGAAAAGATCTGTTCAGCTAAATTAAAGGTAGTCAGGGACAGGTTTCACGAGGACAGGTGCTGATATGAGGAGCAGACAGAGGAATTGTCTCTTCACTACTATGATCTCGGCAGTAGCAGATGAGGGAAGGTGCAAAGTGCTGGCACTGGAGCTAAAATGTCCCATCCAAGTGAACTGGAACCACTGGATACCTGGGACTGTCCTGTGGAGTTCTGGGGTTGCAGGCAACTGTGTAGTACTCCACTGATCTTCTTGGTTGGTATCTGCATTGGGTATAAGGTGTTCTCCTCCGACTGGTGAGGTTACAGACAGTTATATGCACCCGAGATGAACTATTATGACAGTTTCTACTTATATTGTCACTGCACAAGCCACTTGGATTTCCACACACACCAACAGCATTAGCAAAACTTGTATGAAGAAAAGTATTTAAGTCCTTACATGTTTGTCTATGCATGTTAATACGCTGCATTTCAACATTACATTGGAGATTGGTATTATTAGTGATATGCTGGATGGCAAACTTCTGGGAAGGGGTTTGTCCCAGGCATGAGGCAAACATTAGGACAAGTCCTAGCAGCAGCAGGAGACAAAGTCGGGACTCAAGCAGCTTCAGACCCATGTTTCCTGTGAGGAGAGAAGAGAAGTGACTGCTCCCACCTTGCCTTAGTTTTCCCTATGTCTTCCTGAAGGCCCTTGCTGTCACAGTGGGTTCACAGTGCCACTTTTCCTGGACACTGCCCCATCACCTGCCCACCCTGTCCCAGGCATAGACAGTCAGTGTCTTACCCCGTCTGCTTTGTGGCTCCAGTGGAACTGAGGACTGGTTGTCCTGGAAATCAGGGATAATGTGTGAGCTCCACTTGGGCCCATAGATATACAGCAGGCTCTGGGGGTGGAGCTGGTGCAGAACCCACAGATTAGTACATTGCCTGTTTGTGCAACCAGCCTTCTGTTTCTTCACTTGGCCAAGCCATGGTGCTGCTGGCTCCATTGTAAGGAAGAAATTCCAAGCCCTCTTGTGCAGGGCAGTTTTAAGTCTGAATTGGAACTCTCCACAGAAATCTCTTATTGCCTTTTGATTGGCCGTAGGCTTCGTGTCTGTTTTCAGTAAGGAACAGACAAGTTTTCTATTAGCCTGACTACACACTTTAGAAAGCCTTAGGAAGCCAGAATCATAAGAGATATTTACCTTTCTGTCTTGCATCTTTAAAATTATATGATGGTGAGGTCTGCAGAGATGGCTCAGTTGTTAAGAGTACTTGATGCTCTCCAGAGGACCCAAGGTTGGTTTCAGTACCTATGCTAGATGGCTTACAATTGCCTGTAACTCCATTCCAGGACATCTCATGTCTTCTAATAGCATCTGTTGGCATGTTCATACACATGTGCACAGACACACAGAGACACATTAGTAAAAATAGGTCTTAGAGATCAGTGAGATGATAGTGGTTAAGAGAACTTCCACTCTTCCAGATTCCTCCTCTTCCAGAAGATCACAGTTTGTCACGCAGAGGCCACAACTTGAGATAACTCTAGGTCCAGGGGAAATGGACACCTGTTTGGTTTTTGTTAGCAACTGTACACACATGGCACATGTGAGTTCAGACACATGTAAATGTTAAAAAGGCAAACTTTAAATATTGCATATAGGAACACTGTCATAGTTATAAGAAAACACTGTACTCACGGCATAGTTCATAGTACTTTTCTGATTGTTTTCTGTATAAGATTCCTTTCTACATTTCCATCTACCCTCATTTGTTCCAGAGCTAGTACCAATGGTCTAGTTTTACAACATGGACCCTCAGAAAACATCTCTTTATCTAAGATGCCAGAGTTACTGTAAGCCAATGTTTAAAAAGGTGCAATAACCCTAAGAGAATTTTGATTTCTGTTTTTCTTCATCCTGGAGTTTGAACCAGGCTTTTTTGCAATCTAGAGATATGAACTGCCGCTGATCTACATCCCCAGTGTCACATAGATAGAGAGTTTGGGCTTCCATAGTTTAAAAGCCTCTCTAAGTTTTTTGTTATCCAAACCTCCCTTGCACTCCCACCCACTGACACATGCCCAGACCTGCTCTCAGTTCTGTTGTGAAGTACAGCCAGAGTTATAACCCAATAGTAAGTCTTGGGTTTTTCTTTCCAATCTTGATGAATATCATAATAATATCTCAAGAAATAATTTTGCACTTGACCTATAAGCTACAATGACTATTTTGCTTTCCCAACTGATAGATGTTTTTTGTGAAGATTCCATTGATGAGAGACTGTTTCCAAAACTTGGAATATCTTCAACCCTGGGATACTCTTGCAATGACTGCTCTTGACCTACTGACTGACAGATGCCCAGTGTCAGTGTAGTATTTGACACAGCTCTGTCAAGTGTTCCGGCAGTCTATGGAAATGACAGTGGACAACATTTATAAAATTGTCACAGGAACCTGTTTTTAGGGACTAATCTTTTGGGGTTCTAAGGAGTGTTGAGTAGGGTGTCACTCTGTAGCCTGGGTTTGGTTTCAACTTGCTTAGAAACCCAGAATGGATTCAATTTTTCTGTCCTTCTGCCTCAGGCTGGAAGTTGTAGGGTCCCAGACTTGCACTTCCAGACATAGCTTATGAACCAGGTTGTAAGCAGCCTGTGCTGCTGTGAGTGGATGCTCAGCTTTAGGAAGTAAGACTCAGCAGGAAGAAGCTAGGATGCCGTGGGCTTTCCTTTGAAGGATGTTTGGGGATGCAGTGCCCATTCCTGTCCTCCTTTCTTCTGCCATGACCTTGAGCAGCTTTGCTCTAGCACATGCCTCCCATCATGGGCTTTCCTTTACCATAAACCCCCAAACAAGAAAGCCAACTGACGGGATGTTATCCCTGACACTAAAATTAAATGAATGTCTGTTTCCCTTCATAGTTGTTCCCGCACACACATGCACACACATGCATACACATGCACACATATGCACGTGCACCCACATTTATTCAGTGACTCAAAGCACTAGAGAGATTCCTAGATGGAAGGAATCTATGCGATCTTTTATTACAGATCCTTCATTTCACAAAAGAAGAACAGAATCCGGTGTGATGTTCAAGACTGACACAGAATGGGACTGGTGACTCTCTGATCTGAGGGCCACACAGCACTCTGACAACTTCAGAGTTGAGGTGGAGATCTCCTGCAGAGTGTGCAGTCTCAGAAAGAGAAGAAGAGACTCAAGCTGGGTACCTTCATGATGCTAAGAAAGGTTGGGCTATGAGCTAGCCCAGAGTAAGGTCTATAAGACCTCACTGTGGTCAGCAGAGGGCAGGAGAGTGTCTGTAGCCCTGTGCTGGTGCGAGGCCTGGGAAAAGAGGACCTGGCCTGGAGATGGCCTCATTTTCTTCTGTAACACAGAAAACACAGATGTGGATGTTCTTCCCACTGGAACCTTCTCAACTAGAGTCTCTTTACTAGACTAAGAATGTTGTAACTCTCAATGGATTGCCCAGCCTCCTCACTCTGTTAATAGGGTAACCGGTAATGGTGTGTGTGTGGTGCTGCTTCACTCTGAGATGAGAGATCATCCCACTGGGGTTGTCCTTCCATGTTCAGCAGCCTTCCCCTTTGATGACACTGTCCTGGGATAAGGCTGCTTAGAAGACACTAGAAATGAAAGCAGTTAGGATAAGTCCTGGGGACAGTCATTTAGAGGCTGCATGTTGGTCTCTAGGACACCTTTACTCTTGCCTCCTTCCCTAACCTACAAGGCTTTTATTCTCAGTTTTATCAATAAAACACTCTCTTCAGTTTCATGGTGCTTTAGGGGACTCAAGGGGTAAGGAGCTCTGGTACTGTTCAGAGTATGGCCCTTATCCAGCACTAGTCTGTAGGTGCCACCAACTGTCCAACTTCTGTCTGATTTGCCTTCAACCAGGTCACTCTCTTTGGCATTGCCTCCCAAGTGCTAGATTACTGAATAAACTTCCCACCTTCTCAGGGGCTGAGGACTGTTTTTGGTTTGTTTTATTTGTTTTTGTTCTGAGCAACAGGTCTCACTATTTAGCCCTGGGTGGCTTGGAATTTGCTATGTAGGTCAGGCTGGCCGCAGACTCAGACAGAGCCCCTTGACTCTGCTTCTCAAGTGTTGGGGTAAAAGCTTGTGCCACTATGTCTGATGCCATTGAAGAAAGCATCTCCTTCAGATTTTGTTGGGCACAGCATCTGGGAAATTTAGATCCACACTGTGCAGACTTTCTGATTTCTCACAAGGCAGAAATAAAGATTACTTTTATGTTGAAAACTGTAAATATTTATGTATTTATTTATTTAATGTATGTAAGTACACTGTCACCATTTTCAGACAGACCAGAAGTGAGCATCAGATTCCATTATAGATGAGCCACCATGTGTTTTCTGGAAATCAACTCAGGAACCCTGTAAGAGCAGTCAGTGCTCTTAGCCAGTGAGCCATCTCTCTCAAAAACAGTAAATCTTTATATTTGTAGTTAATTAAAAAACATAAAAGGCACAGTGTAGTTCAGCCAGAAAACAGATAGGGGCATCAGGTCTCTGCTCCTACTTAGTGACCTTATTCTTTGCTTTGTAGTTCATGGCCACATCGTCCCCCTTTACTGTGACTGTGAACTTGCAGGAAGAACAGTATAGACCTAGGCACACAAACAGGTCAGCTAGTGGAAATTAGGTAAGCCTATCCAACATTGCTATGGACAACACGATTGAAGAAACTGTCTGTCCTAGCAAACATAACCTGATTGCCAGGTTTTTGTGTTAAATAAAAGGCAGCTACTTCACTTAGGGTGCAGGAGGGACAAACAGGCTTAGCATACTAGCACTGGTTGCCTATTCAGGCCTGTCCCATTCATCTTCTATTTTCTTTCTCCTGCCCGATCATCTCCTTGGAGTTGTGGTTCTTTAAGGTTTCTTGTTTTCTCAGCATGTCCTTCAGGCCAGCCTGAGTCTTCTGCCTTTTTCCTCCCAAAGTATTGGAATCATGGCAGGAGCAGTTGACCCAAATGGACTTTGCATTGGTGTACGTGAGCTCTCTTGCTGATTTGCAGTGGTATGGAGTGTTAAGAGATGGTGAGATGGCTCAGCTAGGAAAGTACTGAGAAGAGAAGTGGGATACGGAATGAGATCTCAGTGGAGTAAGGGCAGCCTATGCCTGAGGCATTATATACTTGCACGAGCAGTCCTTAAATAACTTACAGTAATCATGAATGTTCATGTGATAATAACAAAACCATACAACATGGGTTCTAGTTTAAAGTTCATTATAAAATCATCCCCTCTTGTGCCTTGAAACTCCCTCCTCCTCCTTCAAAAAAAAGTTGTCATTCTGATGTCCCCAGAACATGTCAGATAAAAGGCACTAAGCAATAAGTTGTTGTTATGGGTTAACAAGCCACTTATCAGAACTCAGATGGTGAAAGCAGAATCCATTACTTTGCCACCCCTATATCTCTTCTGTAGTGGTATATCTTCAGGCAGAAGTCCCACAGGCATTGGTAAGACATTGGTTTTGTGGCAATCTTTCTGGAATCAGCCCACTGATACCAGTGAGACCAGAAGAGAGGTAGTGTCACCTATGGACTGAAGCTAGGATAACTCCTGGAAGGGCTCCCAGGGTGGGGTTGGCTTTTATTCTCATTTTATACTCTAGGACCACAAGGTTGGGCAGATAAGCAAGCAAGAGATTACAGAAGCATCCTTGGCAGTCTGCAGGTTAAACATCTCAGACACTTGCATTTCTCCAGGCCATTCTGTTTCAGGTAGCAGGTGAAGTCACGCTTGACAAACAGGCAGTACAAACAGTATCAGTAAATCAAGTAAATGACTAAATAAATCAATAAGTCTATATCTAGTAATTGGTCTTTTCTAGCATATTCGACTCCAGTGGCAGCAGGGCCAAACCCTACTGTCTCAAGAATGGGAGAAGTGGGAAAGGTCTCCATCTTTATCCCTCAACACTACAAGACAATGTTTCTGAGTGTCAAGGGTCTCCCAGTGATAGAACAGTGGATCCCAGGAGCAAGAGGCTGTTGCTGATTACATCATGTGTGCACCAATAACCCTGGTGGTCCATCAACTCTTCTGTGGTAGCTGTGTGTCAGCTCTTCTCTTTCCACTGCTTATGTGTATGAAGCCAACTTTATATAATTCAACAGAATAATGATGTAGAACAGTACAGATAAAAATCAGATTTGGAATCAAGATGTCAGCCTCTAAAGAGATTTTGAAAATATAATCTAGCATCAATTTCTCTTATTTATCTTTTTGTTTGGAAAAGGATGTGTTTACTAGCCAGATCTGGTGACACATGTTCCTCCAGACCTGGCAGAGTTGTGTTCAGACTGTTGGGCACCACGGACAGCTCTGGGCACTGTTGAAGAGCTCATTCTGGGTTCCCTGGTCCACACAGAGTCCAGGGACATCAGGTTTTCAGGCTTGGACACTGCAAATGCCACTGGATGTCCCTGAAGAGCTGAGACCAAAGTGGGGGTGATTGGGAGGGGGGACGCTCAGGCAGACTCTGGTCTGGGGCCTGAAGGGAAATTTCCAGGAGGAGGGAGTGCTGGCTCAGTTCCCATGGGGAGGAGAGTGGCTGGCCAGTTCAAGTGGCTTCCTCAGTAGGCAGGTTGGTGGTGGTGGAAGTGGCAGGGAACACAGAGGGATCTCCTGGTGGGAGGTTCTGAGCAAGCAGCTTCTTACAGGAAGACCTGCTCCATTGCTCCAGCTCAGCAGGTCCGATGAGAAGAGGCAGTTGATGGTTTTAAGCATTTATTGTAGGAAGGCAGAGAGAGGGAGAGAGCAGGGAAGCAGAGGTCCTGGCAACTTAAACTTTATTTGATCCTTACTCAAAATGGAAGTCTTAATATAAATCGATGCAGGTGTCTCTTTTACATTGGGTTCCATCCCAGGGGCAATGTATAAAAGTAAATACCGTAAGGGGTTATACACAGGTGCAGGAAGTACTGCTGAGTGGTTGGTTCGGGTTTAAGCTTATGTGGGCACCTATACAAAGCAGTTCTATTGACTTTTATCATGATTTCCAAGGGCACAGAACATAAAAGAATATTTAATCAACTTGGCATGAGAAAGTTTCCTACTTACAGCAGAAACAACACATGAGAAAATTTCCTTATAATATTAGTAACAGCACAAAATAACAGGTTAGCCAGGTAACAGTTACCTAGGCGTTAATATTTTTACTTAGGCCTTAACATTCCATCTTGGCCTTGCTATTTTAACTAGGTCTTAACAATTTGAATACTACTACTAAGGAATATAGAGATAAGGATGAGGGTGGAGTGAGGTGGTGGACCAACCAGCAAAGGCCCTTGCTATTCATGTCTGGCAACCCGAATTTGATTCCTAGGACCTATGTAAAGATGGAAAAGGAGAATAGATTCCACAAAGCTGACCTATGTCTTCCACATCCCCCCATAACACTAAACAGAAATTTATGAGGGATTGGAGAGAGGACTCAGGGGTTAAGGGTAGGGGTAAATTGTTAATCTGCTCTGAGCTCCCAGTGGGAGCATTCATAGCTCTGTAGTCGCTCAAGAGACCTGGACTCATGAATGAAAGACACACACATGCCGGCTGATTTTTGATATGCCTTACTAGCTCAGTGGTTGGGCACTTCCAAACCTCCCTGGGGCTAGCACACACTCCCTCTGGTATTCCTGAGTTAACACTTTCTATATCCCCAACATCTCATCCTTTCTGTTGGGAATTGGTTTTAATGCTTTGTCTTAATTAGGTTCCCAAAATCACACAGGAAATTGTGTGTCCAAACACTGAGGGCCCCTGACCCCAGTTGTTTTCAGAAGGTAGTGGAGGAGGTCTTTGAAGTTAATTCTTGAAGCTCCATTGCCTAGGCTCATGCCTGGCTCATTGTCTGCTTTCTGAGTGTGGATGTAATGTGACTAGCTCTTTTCCTACTAGTATGACTTCCATGTCTGCTGTCATAACTTTGACAGATGCTGGACTGTGTCCCAGTGTCTGCCTGGAGCTGTAAGTCTAACCCATTCTTGTACAAGTTGGTTTTGCCCTATTTTATCACAGCAGTGATAAAAGGCACTGCTAATGATCTGAATTTGAGCTGCACAATCCATATGGCAGAAGGCGGGAACCAACTTCTGTAAGTTGTCCATTGACCTCCACATACATGACCTCACACAGTGTGCTGTGATATGTGTGCACCCACCAACACAATAAACGTAAACCATGATAATAAAGCAAAACAGCAAACAAAAACATGGATAATAAACAAAGTATCTCACAACCTCCCTTAAACCCCAAGAGCTACCGGCCAGATTCAGACCATTGCCTGTAACATCTGCTTCTCAGAGAGATTACAGTGTGGGAGAGCCTAAGCCACCCTAGCTACGTAGAAGGAAGAGAGCAAAGGGAGAAAATGCCAACACCTGTCTCAGAGATTAGCATGGCCACGTGGATAAACATGAGATGGAATGTCTCTGTCTCCATTTCCTATGGACTCTGCTAGGATCACTCCAGAAAGTTCAGGTTAAAGATCAAACAGACACACAACCTCCTTTTCTAGATGTTCGACCTGACTTTCCTGTGAGTCCAGCAGGTACAGTCACAGCCCTGTCTCCAGGACACACAGACTTTATCTCCTACCCCACCTCAGAATACTAACTCTATCCGTTTTCTTCAGTTCCAGAGACGAGGTGCCCAATGTTATGACAAGCTGTGGGTCCCCAAAGCTGAGTAGCTAAGGCTGGTTTCTGCTTCTGTTGCCAAAACTGTCTGGCCCTGTTGTTGGAAGACGTTTTATAGCTCGAGTTCAGAGGTCAATGTTTGCTTGTCTTTTTCACACTGAAGTTGTTTTCTTTAAGGAGGTCAAGACATTCCTTCACTGGACTAAATTTCCTTTTTCATTTGTCATTAACATTCATCCTGGTCACATGCAGACACTTGTTATGTGGTAAGTGTACAGTGCCCGGTGTGGGTGCTTCTCCTTCTAACTTTTTTCTATCCAAATTCTCCTGTCTTTTCACTAAATTTTATTTTAAATGTATGGGTGTTTTTTTTTTCCATGAAATTCTCCTCAACACAATTTGCTCTAAATTTTCCCCTGCTTCACTTGCTCTCCTTCTGCTTTATAAGAGCTGTTCCAACTGCCAGCATCCTCCATCCTCCTGATTTTTCATAACAAGGGGTCATTTCACACAGAAATCCTGGGAGGTGAGCTGCAAAGAATGAGCTTGGACAAGTGAGTGGCCCCTCAGCTTTGGGTTGGGGACACTGGTGCCCCCTCTGGAGGGAAATGTTGCCAGAGACAGGTAAAATTTTCCCAAAGTGACTGAAAGAGACCTGGGAACAACTATAGTTGAAAGATAGTTTGGTCTGCTGTAACAACAACAACAACATACACACAAAGAGAGAGTGAGAGTGCCACATGTCTTTCTTCTGGCACACTGGGCAACATCTGATCCATTTAGGAAGACTTAGAACTGATAAAGTAGGAAAGGGAATCTGGCAAATGAGCCTCTTTCCTAGGAACTGAAGAAAACTGATAGTGTCAGTAGTCTAGATGGTTTAGGAGATAAGGTCTGTGTGTCCTGGAGACAGGGCTGTGACTGCACCTGCTGGACTTGCTAGTCAGGGCAACCATCTGGAAAAGGGGACTGTGTGTCTGTTTGACCTCAACCCAGGGCTTGGATGTTTGAATCATCTCTTCTCAGAGTTGATGTAGGGGTGGACAGGGGTGAAAGGAGGGGTGGGAGTCTTACTGGATGGGACTGATCAAGAGGAACAATGACCCCCATGACTTTGAAGTAGGTTGTTTGCTTCTTTCAGGCCCACTGAGATCCATCTCCTGGCTTCTCACCTGCCCACAGCATGCAGTCCCCTTCATCCCCCTGCCTCACACAGACTCATCAAGTCTCCTCAGAGAGTTTTTAAGGTGCAGAAATGCTTCTCACACTTCCACAGAAAACATTACACACACATACATACAGAAAGAGAGAGAGAGAGAGAGAGAGAGAGATGAAATAAAAAGAAAGTGAGAAAGAAAGCAAAGAAGGAAGAAAGAAAAGGAAGGAAGGAAAACAGGAAGGATGGAAGCCCTAGGAATACAACTTCTTCAAGAACACCTCTTTCCTTCCAGGAGGCTTGGCAAGATGGTTCCATCCAGGAAGCCTGATCTGGACAACAGTGGGCATCCCTAGTCACTGCACACCCTCAGGCTCCTGCATTCCTTCAGTTCACCCATTACCACCATGGCAGCACAGAAGTGCTTCTTACAAATGGAATGGAAGGCACTTGAGGCTGCAGCCACCTGAGGGGCTCAATGCAGAAGCACACAGAGAGCTCAGCCTGGCTCCTTTGGAGAACATGGATCCTTCTATTAAGCAATAACTCCAGTCTTGGCCATCTGTCCCCAGACCTGCTTTGGGTTTTAGTGTCCTGACTCCTTTCTTTGTTTCTGTCCCCTGAGGATTTCTCTCATTTTCCAGAAAAGTCAGCCCTTAGCTGCTCTGTGGCTTACTGTTTCTGTCTGAGAAGAGTCTCAAAACCTTTTCCTTCTTTCCTCCACCCTGCTAAATTATTAAGTTTGATGTCATAATACAAGGGACCAACACTCTACCTGAAGCTTCTGGACAAGTCAAATCTTTTTCTGTCGATCAAAAGAGTGAGGTCTGAATGGAGAATGCACCAGGCTCTTGATTGTGGTGAGTGTTTTACAAAAATATATGTGAGCTGCAGTCCAGTCTCACATTAACTAGTTTCAAAAGGATCATTTGCACAAAGAAAATGAAGGAAAGGGGAAGGAGCCAGCTTCTTTAGTTCTTTACATTCTGAGAATGCAGCTGGGCCTTTGGTTAAACAAAGGTGGGAGAGGGTATTTACATTAAAGTCTTTTAAGCTGGGGGGAATTAAAAATTAATTCCTTGTCATTAAGGTAAGTTTAATGGTGTTTGTTAAAACAGACTAATAGTTGGTGTCTCTTACACCCACTCCCACCCACCTGCCCTTCCTCCCTGTCTCCTCCTTCTTCCTGGATTTATTTCTAATCTCACCTAGGACTGGGAAAGGAGAGCTCAGCAGGGCTCTGATTTTTTTCCCTCACAGAGCAAACTGGCTCTGGGGCCTTTGTCAAGGTCTTGTAGTGACTTGGCCAAGTCAGTGTCCTCTCTGTGACTTCATCTTGTCTTCTGCAAGCCAGTGTGCTCCCATTCAGCTAACCCTCCACTCTATGCTGTCTTTCAAAACACACTGAAGAGAGGTTACTTTCTAAACATTTTTTTCTTGTTATTGTTGTTGGTTTTTTTAATTAAATGATGTTTTGTGTTTACTTTTTTTTATTAGCTTTGGTTTTTTTGTTTTTGTTTTGTTTTTTTCTTGTTTGAGTGTCTGTCTGCTTTCTAATGTAATCTTATCTGAGCCTCCATTGCTGAGCTACACTCTCAGCTCCCAGGTTTTCTTTTTTTAAAGTGCTTCCTCTCAGTCATGGTGTTGAACCTCAGCAGTAGGGTTCTGCCTAAGACCCTGATCTCACAAGACAAAGGAAGGGCTTTGCAGAAATATCCAAGACCTTTGAAAATAGAGGAACCATTGACCTTTAGCTGAAACCTCTGTATGCAGAAACTGTTAGCCACAGCTTCCTCTTGCAAGATGACTGCTCCCCTACACAGACCTCCTGCCCAGATTGGCTACCCTCCCTCCTCTACAGCCATGTACAATCAGTGCACACTGTTTCCAGGTTGTTGCTGGTACATCTGCATCAGAGCCCACTGGCACTTGAGTCCAGCTTTTCTGTAAAGGGGTCTGTGAACCTGATAGTTTCTTCATTACCTTTCAACCCTGGTCAGGTTTCCAGAGCCAAGGTTCAGGTCAAAGCAGGGCATGCTGTGAGGGAGCTTCTATATTGGGTTGAGGTAAGAAGACAATTCTCATCAGAGTGACACCATCCCATGGGTTGGGGTCCTGGGCTGCACAGGAATGAGGAAAAAAGGGAGGCCACCAGCACTCTCTGCTTCCTGGTTGTGGATGCAATGGGACTGGCTGCCTCGAGCTCCAGCCATCAGATGTGCCCAGAGGGAATCCCAACAATACTGTATGCATTAGTATAATAGCTACTCCTATGATTGGGGGTGGGGTGAGGCAGATACTCACATTAGTATTGAGTTGGTGACCCGATCCTCGGGTCTGTCCATGTGGTCCTCAAGAGAGAGAGTGGTGCCTGAGGGGCAAGAGAGTTGAAGAGTGAAGAAAAGACAGTCTGTCTGCTTAAGTCTCAGTAGGCAGTAATTGAAAGGCAACTATGGGTATATACGCACAAGCTGGGGGAGTGTAGCTGGAGACATTTATCCACAAGTCCAGGATGTATAGGAGAAAAACAAGATGTTATCAGAGTGTATTCAGGTGTGGTGAGCTTCCTGCAAAAACATTACCTTAGGAAAACAAATCTCTCATCAGGGCAGAAAAGCACCCACCTGTAAGTAAATAGCCTGGGATGGCTGCAGAGATGATAGCCACTTTCTGCTAAGAGTTGCCTCCCAACCAGTTGGCAGATGAGTAACTCTATCTGAAATGGACTCTGGACTTTCCCTTCTACTTTACAAATTTCCCCATTGACTTTGCTATTACATCTTGAGATACTGAGATATCAAACACCTAACTGAGAGCTGTTCCCAAGTATTGCCCAGTTAATTCTGTAGAGGTTGTAGTGGGCAGGCCTGCCTGTTCTCTACCATCTTCTTTCTTGAATTTCCTGGATTTGATAGCTGGTGGTCATGGTTAAATAAGAGAATGACTAACTTTTCTATATGAAATATGATGCATACATACACATAAAATAAAAATAAATGAACATAAAGAAGGAAATATGATGCATGGTAATAGTGTTGGGTGTGGTATATAGGAGAATATTGTGTCTGCAACATGGTTTCTGCCTCAACTGTCTCAATAAAATGAAAACTCTTAGAAGTTAAAACATGCATGTAAACTTGACTCTTTATGCTAGAATATATATCATGAATATATACCATGAATATATGTGTGTGTGTGTATATGTATATATATATATATATATATATATATATAAAATGAAGCCCCAACTTGTCTTAAACTCCCTGTGAAGTTGACATAACTTTGAATTCCTGATCCTCCAGCTCCCCTTCCCAAGTGTTGTACTTATAGGCGCTGCCACCATGCTCCACAAGGACAGAGGACTTCTAAGACCCATATCCAGTTTTCACATGCTGATACAGTACAAAACTTTTAAACCAAAATCTTGAGAATGGACGCAGGACAGTCTGGTTCAAGGAAATATCTGTGATATCATCTTGTTGCCTGTAAGGACAAACTGGGGTGATACCTGGGGACTTTGCCTATCCAGGGGCCATAGCAAATCCATAGCAAATCAAAACAAAAGGGACGTTCAGAAGTTCAGATGCTATACATTAGTTGCTGGATAAATGTTAACACTAAGTTTTGTTCAGTCATGTTTATTTGGGACAAGGTCTCACTGTGTGGACGAACCAGTCTTGCCTGCAATTCACAGAGATCTCCTGTCCTGCCTTGTGAGTGCTGGGATTAAGAGCATGTGCCACCATCCGAGGATGACACTGGCGATTTAGACATGAAGTGAAAATGGTGTTAAACCACAGTCAGCACAGACTGTGTAGATTGTTCTGGATTAATCCAGTCTCCTGCCATGACGAAGAAAATGAGAAAAAGGAGGGAACACTTTTCATTCCAGCAAAGCAATTGACAAAATCCTTAAGTGCTTCTTCCATTGACAATCAATCTGGATCTTGAACTGAAGATGTAAATTGACTGGCAGTAGTCCTTGCCTAGTATGCACAGACCCCCACATTCAATCTCCAGCATCACTTGCCTGCAATCACAGTATTTGGCAGGTAGAGTCATGGAATCAAAGGTTCATGTCATCCTCTGACAGCAATTTCAAGGCCAGCCTAAGCTGTATGAGAGACCCAGTCTCAAAAAATCCAAACCAAACAGGAACTCTAGATTTTATGATGCTTGCTGGTCACCAGGGGAGACCAGCAAGCAGAGCAAGCAAAGCAGTGCTAGAGCTCCCACTGTCTGATGGGTCATATTCATATTAACTTCTGGACACCATGCATCCTTTCATGTATTTAATTTAGCAAAACATCCTTTAATCTGTGTCTGCTACAGCAAAACATTGTTTCACCTGTGTGTCCCAGTAAAACATCAAAATAACCAGAGTCTCCAAAGAAACCAGAAATTTCCACATTGCTTCTCCTGAGAAATTCCAGATTCTTGATTTCTCAGACAAAGAATTAGATGTAAACATATGGTTGCAGCAGAATCAGGGGCAGCTTCATAAGGAAAGTTACTTCCAAGGGAGAGATATGCCAAAGTGAACAGCCCAAGGTACCACAGATGGCAGACTGGTGCTTTATTGTCCAGCATTCCACAGGCCTTGCAGCTGGTAGGAAGGCATACATGCAAGGTGAAGAATGAAAGTGGAGTCAGTACCATAGTTGAAGGCACCAGGTCAAAACGTTCATAGTCTGACTTTGTGGTTTATTCTTCTTATGCATATCAGTGTAGTAAAACTCTGGGAAAAGGTTTCCATGTGGCAGTTATCACAATAAAACTTAAGGCACAGCTACATAGAAACTCCCCAGCAAAGTTGCAAAGCATCTATGGCTTTTTCAATAAGAATGAGTTCTACTGGCTGACACGCAGAACTCAGTACTGGGTCTAGAGAGGAAGAATCAGTGATAAGCATAGGATAGATTCTATTGGTGGAGGATGCAAAGTACATGGGGCATCTTTCACAGGGATAGGTCCTATTTGGTGAAAGAGAAAGCCCAGTGTTAGGGTGCGACAATGCTTAGGATGTTAGGAAAGGCAGGGGGTTCAGGAAGAGACTGGCCCCTAAATTAATAGCAAAGGATCACCAGGCCATTTGATCACTTTCCCTGGGGCATTTCAGGTGACCAGGCATCATCCACTTCTTTCCTTTGAAGAAAACAGGCCTGTGTAATTGACAATTCTGGTTTCTCCAGTGCTCACTCTAAGCTGTGCTTCCTACCTTTTATGGATCATTTGCATAACGTGGAGATTCCAATTCATTTGCATAATGTAGGCTTTCAGTGCATTTACTGTTACACATAATTCTAAATATAACTTCATTCATCTCATGTCTTGTGAGAACACAAAGTTCCACCCAGAAGGGTGAGTACTATAATGAGCTGTGAGTTACTGTCAGATACACTTTACAGTTCCCAAGAACCTGCTCTGGAAGTGCACCAGTTTTAGCCACAATGGGGAGTTTCCAGTCTTCCATTTTGCCAAATTGTTTGTTTTCCACAAACTACTGTTGAAGATTTTAGATAAGGACTTCTGGGCTTCACTCTCCTCCCTACTCTCCTGCCTCAACTGCTTCCTGAGACCTGTGGTCATAGAAATCATTCAAGGAAATTGAAGAACAATAGTCAGGATTCTATGACTACTTTCATCCAGAGGACAGCGGAACTCTGCTCCTGTTCTGTCTATTGCTTGTGGAAGAGGGTCTGGATGCACTGTGTTCAGAACTGTCTGCAATAGTGGCATAAAACTTCAGTATAAAACTGTTGTAGTTTCTAAGATATAAATCCTATCAGGAGGCAAAAACAAAACAAAACAAAACAAAACAAAACCAAGATCCAAGCAAGAGTAATCATTTCACCAACCGATGGCCCCAGACAGGGCAAAGCTCAGAAAAGCCATGATGATGGATCCCAAGAGAGCCAGTACCATATATAGCTAGCTTTTGACATGAGACTACTGATTAAATATTATTTTTAGATCACTTTGAACTTGTCATGATATATTGACCTAGAACCAGTATGTCCCTTTGAGCATCAAGCAGATTCCACTTTGGGCTGCATATTTAATGCCCTTGTATTTTGAAAAGCAGTCGCTACTAAAGAAACTGTTATCCTATGCAGTTACAGCCTTGGCTGGGGAATCTGGGCTCTCTATTGATGGGACTGGCACAGGAGACTATTGAGGAGGAAGCAATTTCTTCTGTTCTAGCAAAGCATCTGCAAAGATTCCAAGGCTAACTATAGAGGGAACTAGGTGGATAGGCATTTGGTCCTGTGTTTGAGAAGCTGAAAGGGAAGTCCTGGAAGCAGAAATCTTTTTAAGATTAATATGCAGCTCAATGAGTCTCTTCCCAACAACAGAAATGGCATAAAAGAACACCTGATTAAAAACCTATTCCTCACTGGACTCAAACATTTAATCCCAGAACTCAGGAGGCAAAAAGCAGGTATATCCTTGAGTTCAAGGCCAGTCTTAGTCAATAAAACTAAGTTCCATGCCAGAGTAGAAAGCAAAAGCAAGCAAACAAGCCTCTTCATAAATTTACAGATGGCTTCAGGAGTGACATATCACCTTCCATTGTACTTTTGGCTCAAGAGGAAAGATTTCTGAAAATGGAACCAAGGCTTAAGTGAGAGGCTCAGGACCTATAAGCAGATTGTTTGTATTACCCTCCCCTTCAAAGGGACCCAGGCTTCCCTGGATGAGATTTAGAGGTGAGGAGTTATCAGGTTCCTTCAGCCCTGTAATTGGTCAGGGTACCAGGGGTCTGACCTGTTCATCTACCTTCCTCTGCTCAGGGGAGTCTTCCTCGAGATAGAGTTGTTGAACACCAATAAGATGGTAAGCATCAAAAGCTGTGTCTATGGAGTCTGTTGTGTCAGAAGAGTTTGTCCTCAGGGAAAAAGATCCACATTAGAAAATGAGCTGAAGGCCCCAACTATCTTGTTGACAAAAGACAGGGTTTTTATCTCTTTCCTTAATGGATTTTAGCACAGGTGATGTTTTCTTAACACACATCTCACTGATACAAGAAGGCTCTCTGTTACTATACTTGTGGGTCCCTGTTGAGCTATGGTAACCCCAAGCAATTGGCTCCTGATCTGGTGGGTCTATACTCTGGACAGATAGTCAGAGTTTTGAGTAAACAGTTCATTTGCATTTCTCCTGGCTTCCTCAAAGAGCCTCTGTTTCTCTTTAGGATACAACCAAGGACAGGTCCTTCTATCCCTTGGCTGACCTTCTCTCATCCTTCTTTTGTTGGCTAGTGTTGTAGTCAAATCATTTTTTTTAAAAGACAGAATAGAATCTCACTATGGTGCCCTGACTGGCCTCAAACTCACAGAGTTACACACACTTTTGCCTCCTGACTGCTGGCATTAGAGGTGTATACCACTAAACCCTGTCATTCATTTTCCTTTAGACTATCAGCATCACATTAATTCCAATCCTTTTGTAGTTGGTTATCTATGGGAATTGAAAAGAATCCTAAGGAAGAGATGGGGATGAGGAGCTTGGAGTGGAGGAAGCAGCCCTGTGTCCTCAGTATAGATATCTCAGGATGACCCCATGAGGTCTCTCTCCAGCTCAGATGTCCCTGGTGAACCAAGTGCAACCTGCCCAGGCTTAAAAACACTAGCTAAAAACCCAACACTTCAGGGTCACTCATTCCAAGACAGGCTTTGAAACGACAGTCAGCATTGTCTCTCCAGAGACCATGCCCCACTATAACTTCTCCAAGTCCAGGATGGAGGTGCTATGGCTGTGTCTGAGGCTACTTGTTCCTGATCTTTGGTAGAACAATGTATGCCCATGACCCAGGTGAGAGAATGCTGGTTAATGGTGAGACTCATACCTGGTCAAAGGGCCATGTATAAATAAGTCTGAGTTCTCAGCTATGGGTGGGTCATCCATGAATCAGAGAACATCTTGGAAGAAAGAGCCCAATCAAGAAGCTGGTAGGTACAGAGAAGAGCTGAATTCTAGATGTAACAGCTGTGGTAGACATCATCTCACAACAGATAGGATTACCTTCACAAAAAATCAGGCCAGTCAACATTCCATCATATGGGATGGACCTCCAAGGTCCCACCTCTATCTAAGGGGCTAAGAGCAGTTGATAGCTGCTGAGGGAGCAAAGGGTTGATACAGTCAATAGCATAAATAATGTAAGCGTGAGTCAAGATCTAAAGAGTCCCTACCAGACTGAAGCAGTAGATTACATCCATTAAGTGAAAAAAACAAAATCTCACAGGGACAAAAGTTGTCCCCTTGGGGACAGAAAACAACACCCAAGTTTAAGATCAGTATTGGGTGGTAATGAATACCTCAGCAGAAGTACCTTCCTTGGCCTTGAGTGCTAACTTGGTTAGAGATTGGGTATTCAAGAGCGAGAGAGTTCCTTCATTCAGGACTTCAAAGTCCAGTGAGGGACAAACCAGTAAGCAAGATATCAGATTGTGATCTGACATGAGGAACGTGTCTCCATACTGGAATTCAGAACAAGTCACAGCTGAGTGGAGACCTAAAAGAAGAGTGAGTGTTGAATAAATAAAATTGAGAGAAAGAGCCCTGCAAGGAAACACAGTAGTGCTGCATATTTCAGTGGCCCATCCATGAGAGCAGGAGCAGCTGACCAGCCCTGGGAGCCCCAGAGGACCACCCGCCATGAGCAGATCACTGGAGAAGTCAGGGAAGAGAGGAGCAAGGAGACCAGATCAAGAAGCAGCTTGGGTTTACTCTGGAGGATCAATGCCTTTTAAATACAGGGTCAGATCACTCAGTCAGTAAGGCAAGATTAAGGGTGGGTTAACCTGAGAGCAGGGAGAGTATATGAGACACAATTGTAGTAAGAAACCTGGGAGGAATTATAACCCTGTGAAATACAACCTGGGCAGAATAGCAGCAGAAAGCCAAAACTGAAAGAGAAGCAGACTCCAGAACCTGCCTGACTGGTTCAGGACAGCAGCAGCAGAAGATGAGGAATCTAGCAGAATAGAGTTTGACTCTTATGCAGCAACTCTGTTTCATTTACAACTCTCAACAACACTGAGTTGGGTGTGAGGTCATGCTAGAAAGTAATCTATTTGATATTAAACCTAGGTCATCTAAACAGAATGGACTGGGTATTTATTTTTGCACGTCAATATTAGGTATTAAAATATCCTGTGGAAAATATGAGACATACACATCTTAAGATGTCAAGGCCAGATGTGGTGGTGCATGCTGTAATTCCAGAATTTTGTGAGTTTGGACTCAAGCCTGATCTACATCATGAGTTCTGGGAAAGAAATCAAATCTCACTTAGAAGTATAAGACTATCCTGTTTTTCAAGTTCTGAGTCTGAAGATAGAAGTTCATACACATCCAAGCATATTGATATTTGAATCACAGGTCAAAGAAAACGTGGGAGAGTAAAATGGCTTGTAGTCCTCCCTATGTTCTTAGGTAATGCTCACAGCCTAGGAAGGGGAGAAGCCTTTGGAAGCAGTGATCCTGCTGACTCATTTGCACAGAGGACACAGGAGCACCTGCTGCATGATGAGAAACAGGTTCCTAGGAATCACACTGCCTGGGCTTGCAGCAGATCTCAGAACACAAGTGAGGGCCTGGTGTTCTCTGTCCTCATTGTGTACTTCTTCTGTCACTCGGTCACCACTGTCCTCTGCACAGAGGCATGACCTAGGGCCTGTCTCTCATGGGGAGTAGCAAACTGCTCCCTTTCCTCTTCAAGGCTGAAATCATTCTCTCCAATCAGCAGCCACCTCAGGACCACCAAGCCTCCACTTTGAACAAGGCTGAGGCTGCAGCCTGAAGCAGGAAGTGGGATAATTTTCTTTGGGAACTAGACTGTCTCCTTTAAAGGATAACAGTCTATGAAACTTCTCTGGGCCACCATGAAGGACTAGAAACAAATGTTTGATTATTTATAATCCTTGTTGCCTACTCTTGATTGTTCCTCTGTTGAGACCTAAAGCTCACATTCGTGCCTTGAAGACAGACTGGAAGTGATGGGGCCCTGTTCCAGGCCTCTACCTCATGTGGCACACTGCTCAAATCTTTCTCCTTTTATCACCAAGTAATTGCCTCTTTGGGGACAGGTAGAGAGAAACTCTTCTGTTGGAATCCAAAAGATAGACCTTTGGCTCCAAAACTCCAGTGGCAAATGAGTGGGGGTGGTTCAGTGGTTAAAGCCTTTGCTATACAAATGTAATCATAAAACACTGTACCACTTGTAGGCATGGTGTAAAGGTTATCCTTGTGTTATTCAAATGCCAATTTCTCTGCCTTAGTATTTTCTTTCAGCCCCGACAGGGCCTTGCAATGCTTACAGCAAGAATGTCCAGTCTCAAGTTTGTGTAAACAATGCTTACCATTTATTCTATGCATTGTCAATAAATGCTGATCACCCAATGGCTGGACAAAAGAAAGAATAGGAATGGACTTCTCACATCTAGGGGAAGGAGGAAGGGAGGAAGGGAGGGAGGGAGGGAGAGAGAGAGAGAGAGAAGAAACGGAGGAGGAGGAGGAGAAGGAGGAGAACAAGGAGTACAACGAAGATGAGGAACACGAAGAGGAAAAGGAGAAACAGAAGGAGGAGTAGTTTTGGAGTTGGAGCCACAAGGAAGGGGTCCAGAGAGTGTCCATTGAAACAGTCCTGGATCCCAAAGAGCCAGGCCAATAATGAAATACAGAATCATGGAAACTAGGCTGGAAGATAGACTAGCTTAGGGGTTAATATAAATCATAAAACTGCCCAGATAGTGAGGTGACACCTTAAAATAAATCTTAGTTTTTCCATGTGGTTATAGGGAAGTAGCTAGGATAAAGAAATACAGCCACTATATTAATTTACTGTTACATTTATATTAGAAGTATTCATCTTACAACCACTATTGAGAACTCCGGCACCTACATAAACACTGGGTGGGACTGTAACTCTGGCAACCCTGTTACATCCAAAGGGAAAAAAATTCATATAGTACTCAGCCCATACATTCATCTCTTACATTATGTCTGCTGCTTCTTCCACAATGCTCCCTGAGCCTTGGCAAGGGTGAGCCATCTGTGGGCCTTTTTTGAGCACTGGGTAACCATGCTACCTCAGCAGTGCCTTTGTTTCTGAGTCATTCCACCAGCAGGCACCATCCATTGTCCGTTTTTCTCCATAACTAAGGCAGGCAGCAGCAGTACTAGCAGCGATGGTCTCTGTGCATAGGAAGCAGAAATGCTTAGAAGGTAACTTGACCAGTCGATCAAATCCATTGAAAAGACAACCACAGTTGTTTACCTAGTCCATCCCTGTGAGCCTCGTAGCTAGAGGTTTTCCTATTGGCTTAGTGTACCAGATATGAATTCTCTCCTATGGAGGGGATCTTAAATCCAATTGTGAAGTTATTGACTGTTCCTTTTATAATCCATGCCACTATTGCATCAGCTGACACATCTTATACTCTCTCTCTCTCTCTCTCTCTCTCTCTCTCTCTCTCTCTCTCTCTCTCTCTGTTTTTCGAGACAGGGTTTCTCTGTATATCCCTGGCTGTCCTGGAACTCACTCTGTAGACCAGGCTGGCCTCGATCTTAGAAATCTGCCTGCTTCTGCCTCCCAAATGCTGGGATTAAAGGCATGGGCCTCCACTGTCCAGCTCAGTTGGCACATCTTACCCGATATGTCAATAGTTTATTAAACAGGGTCCACAGCCAAGCAGAGCTGCTGGCATCAATTCTCCTCCAAAAGCCAGAAGAGATAGCATCTCTGGTGCTATGAATATCCGTCAAGAGGGAAGGAGCTTCTAGCTCAGTCCCATTTTTTTCCATGTCCTATAACCAAAGTATGTGGTGCCTTCAGCAATAAGGTCCTACCACTAGTTCTGCTATCCAACTGTATCAGCAATAGTTTTTATTGTTTGGGGGGCATCTCGTACATCTCTGACCAACAATTCATAAGGAGTTAACCCAAGCTAGCACTGAGATTATCAATTAAAAACTACATGGCTTCTGGGCACCCCTTTCATTGCCCAATGTTAAGATGCCTGCCTAAAAGAGGAAGCATTATTTCTCCCATGGTTGTTTGAGAATTTGTTCACAGTCCTTGTCTCTGCTGTTTCAGTGCCCATAGACTGGAGGAGACAGTGGTGAGAGTAGGGAGATGATGTGACTATGACCCCATAGTTGACAGGAAGCACAGCGCACCGAGGGGGCCCAGGGACTGGTCCCCATGGACACACCTTCTGTAACCTACTCCTCTCACTAGGTATGCTCCACGTCCTCCTTTTCACCACCAGATTATGACTCCATCAAGGCTTTAATCCATTCAGTAGGTCAGAGCCTCAGAATCTAAGAGTCTCTAGAAATGCCCTCACAGACAACCCTGGAGTATCTTTTTACTAATCTCTGAAGTATTTTTCAATCTTATTAAATTGAAAATCAAGATTAGCCATCGCAAGCTGCTTTATTGTAACTGTCAACATCAGAAGGAAAACAAGACAGTCTTGAAAAATTAACTGTGGTACATCAACAGAAAAATAAATGAGCCACCAAGTCATGGAAAACACGGGGGGAATCTTAAATGCATGTTTTTAGAGTAAAAAAAAAACCAAAAAACAAAAAAACAATCTGAAGAAGCAAAGTGTGTAACTGTACTTTTGGCTACTTTATCAGGTCCTTTTCCCTACTACACTTTCTCTACTCTTATCCCTTCCAAACTCTTAACACTAGATAGGAAAGGGAGAAGGTTAGAGGGGAAAGAGGACATTGATATCATTAGACTACTTCCCGCTGATTAGGGGCATCCAGTTCCTTGGGGGCAAGTCCAATCTTTCCCTAAGTCAGGATATCTCCAACCAGCAACCAGCAACCAGCAACCAGCAACAGAGAACAGCAGCAGAATCAAGGGGAGCAGCAACTGCCATCCCCTCACAAGACTCTGACATTTTTATACCTTCTCAATAGTACCCATAATTCCATATGCAAACTATTTCTAACTGGCACAATCACGCCACTGCCAGAGCACAAGACAAATCCTAGTCAGCTGTTGTGGACAATCTAAAGCAACCCCATACCCCACACTTGGGATTAAAACATAAACATATTTATACAACACTTTTGGGTTTTTGAAGAAACCAAAAATTTCACTACAAAACTCCTATATGCTTTCAACTCTATGACACTCTGGAAAAAGGGCAAAATAAAGGCAATAATAAATACATTAGTGGTTGTCGATGAGTTTGTGGGGAGGAAGTTAAGAAGCAGAGAGGAGGATTTAAAGCCATGGGATGGTTTCAAGCACACAGTAATAGAGCATCACACATCCACCAAAATCACATGTGACACTGAGAGCAAGCCATAGATCGCAAAGGTGACCGAGGCTCCCTCGTGTGAGCACACATCCCACGCTGCTGGGATACAGTGGTAATGGGGAAGACTGCACAGTGCAGGCAATCTGCACTTTCTACTGAGTTTAGCTCAGAACCTAAAACTGCCATTTTAAAAAATACAAAGTCCAAGCTGGAGAAATGACTCAGAGGTAAAGAGCAATGACTGCTGTCGGAGATGACCCAGGTTTAGTGCCCAGCATCAACACAGAAGCTCACAATCAGTTCCCTCTTTTGGCCTTTGTGGATACCAGGCCTACATAAGGACATACAGGTGAAATATCCATAAGCATAAAATATAGATAATAAATCTTTTTTAAGAGCTACTTAAAGGAGGAATGTTTCTTTTGATGGTGTAGGTGGGCTGTGTAACTTTCCAATTTCATTTTTGTTACTCTATACACATTTACAGTTTTATGTGTATGTGATTCACTGTGACCATGTACATCCCTACTACCTCTGTCTTCCCACTCCTCTGACCCCTTCCTAATTCCCAATTGGTCCCCTTCCTACTTCCAGCTCTTATGATCTTTCCACCAGGTCTTCTGTGCTGGCCCATGGGCATTGGAGGGAAGATATAGATGCCTCACTTAGGGCTGGAAGGTTTATATGATTCCCTTTTTATTTTCTTTTAAGTCAACTGTGTAGTCCTGGGTTACCTAGGACTTGCTATCTAAGGCTGGAGAAAAACTCACAGAAATCCTCCTGCCTTTGCCTCCCTCTGTAACAAGCTAAGGTTACAGGCTTATCAAAGCATAGCTACGTCTCCCTTTTTACAATTTATTTACAGAGAGTCTATAAACATGGCTCAGTAGGTAAGAGCACTTGCTGCTCTTCCAGAGGATTCTGGTTCCATTCCCAGATCCCACATGATGGTTCATGATTGTCTTTAACTCCAGTTCCAGAGGATCTGACACCTTCTTCTGGCCTTGCTGGGGACATGTATGTACTTGCTGCACAGCCACAGCCAAAATGCCTAAACACACACACACACACACACACACACACACACACACACTTATAAAATTAAATCTTAAAAAACAAACAAACAAGAGACCCTTTTCACCAAAAGGTTGGGGACATGTTCCAGGTTAAAGTCAGTTGAGGAGATCTTGTAGCCAAATGCAGTGCTGGGCATTTGATTTGCCCGACTACAGGAGAAATGGGCCATAATATACCATTGCTTGGTCAGTTGTCAAGTTAGAACAAAACAACATGTTCAATGACCAATATTGCATCAGTGTCAATCTTGCTGCACCAGCCCAATTTTTCTGTGTTCTGCTGGCTAAAGTTTTTTTTTTTTTGAGTGACTTTTCCCTATAGCACAGAGTAACTTTTCCCCTCATCCAAGCCCTGACCACCTCCAAGATTAACAAACACACCCAGAACCTTCTAGAAAAACTGTGCAGGCATTTCAGAAATGTGACCTTCACTGAGCTGACCAACCCCTCTGCCAGATGTCGGGCTGTCTGCTTTCCTAGTTCTGTACTCCCAGGGCTCTCTCACACATCACAGGGATCTGGCCTCTAAAATGTCTTCATGACAATTGGTGTGTCTAATGAATCTTCATTGATCAGTTACACTGTACTATTCATACATGAAGATAAATAAAACATGGCTTCTGCCTTCAGGAGGCTAATACTTCTCTTGTAAGAAGCCTGGTTGCAAGGTTTTAAATGCCCAAAAATACAAAGGCACAGAACCTGTTCCAACGTAGACTGGTTTTAAATTGAGGCCTGTAATATGAATTTATAGTGAAAATGTGGACAAAGACTCACTCTGCTACACATCTGTCAGAGTGGATTACACAGACAGCTGCTGCAGACCACTTGTGGGTCTTGTATGTGAAAGCCATGCTCCTTACCATACGTTATTCCTACTGCTGGAAGAAAGGCAGGGAAGGGCAAGCTCAGGAGATTCAAGCCTCTCCTGGACGAGAGGAAGCTACAGAAGAGCAGGGTCAGTTGCAGAGTTCACCAAGATCAGATAATGAAGTAAAAGGTTTTGATATAGTCAGGGGTATGTGTATGGTCTGTGAGAGGGGAACATACTGTCGGAGGGTCATCCAAGGGTCATAGACCCCGAGTGTGGGTTGTGTGCCCTCTAATCAACTCAAGTTGATCATGGTAAATGATGGGAAGGCTTAACCCAGACCCTTCCAATCACTCCAACAACCTCCATTTTAAAAGAAACAAAAAGACTTTTATCCAATGAAGAGAAACTAAGTTTTCATGCTTAGCCTGGGGAAACAGAGTTGGAAGAAGTTTCTCCAGCTCATTGTGCTATGGAGGTAAATGGTACCATGACCCAGTGGCTTACTTGACATCTAACAAGTTGTTTGTGACCTTAAGAATCAGGTCACAATTCTCACACACTCAGAATTGTGTGCCCCATCTAGTGTGACACAAAGATTACATTGACAGCAAAAGAAATACAAAAAGACACAGGATGTTCACTCTCAGAACAATGTATAAATGGTTCAAGAGCATTTTTCAAAGTTTGTGAGGTATTATGGGAAAAACAGTCCAAAGGCCCAAACATCTGGAATAAAGACTGAAGTGGAATTTCATAAATTCATTCCTTTTAATAGCTGAGTAGTACTCCATTGTGTAAATGTACCACATTTTCTGTATCCATTCCTCTGTTGAGGGGCACCTGGGTTCTTTCCAGCTTCTGGCTATTATAAATAAGGCTGCTATGAACATAGTGGAGCATGTGTCCTTCTTACCGGTTGGGACATCTTCTGGATATATGCCCAGGAGAGGTATTGCTGGATCCTCCGGAAGTACTATGTCCAATTTTCTGAGGAACCGCCAGACTGATTTCCAGAGTGGTTGTACCAGCTTGCAATCCCACCAACAATGAAGGAGTGTTCCTCTTTCTCCACATCCTCGCCAGCATCTGCTGTCACCTGAATTTTTGATCTTAGCCATTCTGACTGGTGTGAGGTGGAATCTCAGGGTTGTTTTGAGTTGCATTTCCCTGATGATTAAGGATGTTGAACATTTTTTCAGGTTCTTCTCTGCCATTCGGTATTCCTCAGGTGAGAATTCTTTGTTCAGTTCTGAGCCCCATTTTTAATGGGGTTATTTGATTTTCTGGAGTCCACCTTCTTGAGTTCTTTATATATATTGGATATTAGTCTCCTATCTGATTTAGGATAGGTAAAGATCCTTTCCCAATCTGTTGGTGGTCTTTTTGTCTTATTGACGGTGTCTTTTGCCTTGCAGAAGCTTTGCAACTTTATGAGGTCCCATTTATCGATTCTTGATCTTACAGCACAAGCCTTTGCTGTTCTATTCAGGAATTTTTCCCCTGTACCCATATCTTCGAGGCTTTTCCCTACTTTCTCCTCTATAAGTTTCAGTGTCTCTGGTTTTATGTGGAGTTCCTTAATCCACTTAGATTTGACCTTGGTACAAGGAGATAGGAATGGATCAATTCGCATTCTTCTACATGATAACCGCCAGTTCTGCCAGCACCATTTGTTGAAAATGCTGTCTTTTTTCCACTGGATGGTTTTTGCTCCCTTGTCAAAGATCAAGTGACCATAGGTATGTGGGTTGATCTCAGGGTCTTCAATTCTGTTCCATTGGTCTACTTGTCTGTTGTTATACCAGTACCATGCAGTTTTTATCACAATTGCTCTGTAGTAGAGCTTTAGGTCAGGCATGGTGATTCCACCAGAGGTTCTTTTATCCTTGAGAAGAGTTTTTGCTATCCTAGGTTTTTTGTTGTTCCAGATGAATTTGCAGATTGCCCTTTCTAATTCGTTGAAGAATTGAGTTGGAATTTTGATGGGGATTGCATTGAATCTGTAGATTGCTTTTGGGAAGATAGCCATTTTTACAATGTGGATCCTGCCAATCCATGAGCATGGGAGGTCTTTCCATCTTCTGAGATCTTCTTTAATTTCTTTCTTCAGGGACTTGAAGTTCTTGTCATACAGATCTTTCACTTCATTAGTTAGAGTCACACCAAGGTATTTTATATTGTTTGTGACTATTGAGAAGGGTGTTGTTTCCCTAATTTCCTTCTCTGCCTGTTTATCCTTTGTGTACAGAAAGGCCATTGACTTGCTTGAGTTAATTTTATATCCAGCTACTTCACCGAAGCTATTTATCAGGCTTAGGAGTTCTTGGTGGAATTTTTAGGGTCACTTATGTATACTATCATATCATCTGCAAAAAGCGATATTTTGACTTCTTCTTTTCTGATTTGTATCCCCTTGATCTCCTTTTGTTGTCTAATTGCTCTGGCTAGGACTTCAAGTACAATGTTGAATAGGTAGGGAGAGAGTGGGCAGCCTTGTCTAGTCCCTGATTTTAGTGGGATTTCTTCCAGCTTCTCACCATTTACTTTGATGTTGGCTACTGGTTTGCTGTATATTGCTTTTATCATGTTTAGGTATGGGCCTTGAATTCCTGATCTTTCCAAGACTTTTATCATGAATGGGTGTTGGATTTTGTCAAATGCTTTTTCAATTCCTAGGCAAATGGATGGATCTGGAGGGCATCATCCTGAGTGAGGTAACATATTCACAAAGGAACTCACACAATATGTACTCACTGATAAGTGGATATTAGCCCAAAAACTTAGGATACCCGAGATATAAGATACAATTTGTTAAACGCATGAAACTCAAGAAGAACGAAGACCAAAGTGTGGACATTGTGCCCCTTCTTGGAATTGGGAACAAAACACCCATGGAAAGAGCTACAGAGATAAAGTTTGGAGCTGTGAAGAAAGGATGGACCATCTAAAGACTGCCATATCCAGGGATCCATCCCATAATCAGCTTCCAAATGCTGACACCATTGCATACACTAGCAAGATTTTGCTGAAAGGACCCAGATACAGCTGTCTCTTGTGAGACAATGCCGGGGCCTAGCAAACACAGAAGTGGATGCTCACAGTCAGCTATTGGATGGATCACAGGGCCCCCAATGGAGGAGCTAGAGAAAGTACCCAAGGAGCTAATGGGAACTGCAACCCCATAGGTGGAACATTATTATGAACTAACCAGTACCCCAGAGCTCTTGACTCTAGCTGCATTTGTATCAAAAGATGGCCTAGTCGGCCATCACTGGAAAGAGAGGCCCATTGGACTTGCCAACTTTATATGCTCCAGTACAGGGGAATGCCAGGGCCAAGGTGTGGGGGTGGGTGGGTGGAGGACTGGGGGTGGGGGAGTGTATTGGGGACTTTTTGGATAGCATTGGAAATTTATTTGAGGAAAATACCTAATTAAAAAAAAAAAAGACTGAAGTGGAACAAACAGAATTTACTGCAGGGTTTGCATGGTCTAGCACATCTTGCAAATGTCTTAGAACAATGTGGCAGACAGATTTCCTAACACTTGACTCATAAAACCATTCTTTCTTCTCACTATGGCACCTCAGAGGATCCTGTTCTCAATGTACTAAAGCTCTCAGATACCAGAGGAACAGAGCTCTTAAGAGAACCTCAAAAGTCACTTAAAGGAAAAGAAATAACCAGCAAGAAAGAGGAGACAACCAACCTCACCTCCTTTGATCAGATTCAACAAAAGCAATTTGATCTTCCTCCCTCCCTCCCTCCCTTCTTCTCTCCCTCCCTTCCTTCCTCCCCCTCCCCACCTCTTTCTTTGTCTTTCTTTCTTTCTTTCTTTCTTTCTTTCTTTCTTTCTTTCTTTCTTTCTTTCTTTCTTTCTTCCTTCCTTCCTTCCTTCCTTCCTTCCTTCCTTCCTTCCTTCTTTCTTTCTTTCTTTCTTTCTTTCTTTCCTTCTTTCTTTCTCTCTCTTTCTCTCTCTCTTTCCTTCCTTCTTTCTTTCACTCTCTTTCTTTCTTTCTTTCTTTCTTTCTTTTTCTTTCTTTTTTTAATCCTTCTAAAAAATACTAACTTTTGACTAATGTAAAATCAGTATTATCTCTTTCTCTTCTTCTAGAATAGTTGGTCTCAGTCTTGCTGATGCTGTGACCCTTTAATACATACAGTTCCCCAAGTTACAGTGACCTGCAAGCATAAAATCATTTGATTGTTACTTCACAACTGTAATTTTGCTACTATTATGATTTGTAATGTAAATCTCTGGTATATAGGATATCTGGCATGTGACCCTTAAAGGGATAGTGACACAGAGGTTGAGAAGCACTGTTCTAGATCACCTGGTGGGAACAAGGTTCCTGTAATATTGATGTTCTAAGATAAAGGGGATTGAAGAACATTGAGAATGTAGTGGATGTGGCTATAAGCCTGCATTTGGGAGGTGGAGACAGGAGGACCAGGAGGAGTTTAAGGCTATCTTAAACCTAGAAACCTGTTTATGTATGACCTTAGCTCAGAAAATGATTGAAATAAAAAATGTAAAGAACTTAGAAACTTTTATTTAAAAGGAGAATGTACAGACCAAACTAGATGGAGACAGATGGTTCCCTGGCTTTCTAAATGGTCCTCAAGGCTTTTGAAATTGATGATGTAAGGCCTTCCTGAGTGTAGTAACTGTAAACCATGTGGATTGGGGTCTAATGCTCTGTCATGCCTCAGTGTCACAGGTTTTATCAGGACTCCTCACGAACTTAGGAATTCATTTCCAGCCCTCCTGCTGTGTCCCTACTGGAATTGAGTTTCCCCTGGATGGTTCAGGATAGAAACTCACAGCTTACAAGCAAGATTCCCACTGCTTTCACACACCAATGCTTGTGCTAGTAATGTCAGCCCAGGTCTGTCCTTTTTAAGGTATTATTTTATGTGTATAGGTACTGTACCCTCCTGTATGTGTGTGAACCATGTGTGTGCAGTGCCGTCAGGGGCTAGAACAAGGCAACAAGTGATTGTGAGCTGTCATGTGGGTGCAGGGAGTGGAGCTCGAATCTTCTGGAAGAGCAGCCAAGTGCAATTAACCACTGAGCCATCTTCCAGCCCCACTGTCCTCCCTAAGAAGGAATACTAAAAACCAAAGAGGGAGTCAATGATGCAGACTCTTGTAGAAAGTCTTGTAGAATCCAAAATAGAGGGCCCCTGGATGTTGTGTTTTACCAAGCAGTCATCCAAAAAAATAAAGAGAATTTTTCAGCTACCCAAAGGTAGTGCCTTGAAAAAAAAAAGCTGATTTCTTCAATTAAATAAGCAGACATTCTCTGAGTAAACCTTGGATTGCTACAGATCATGGAAGAACCCAGAACAATTAACAAGGTGATGTTATTCCTAGAAGAATTGACTCCAGAGGCTGCAAATGACCACACAATGACTGAATTAAGAAGTTGACAGTTAAAAAACAAAAAGAAGTTGACAGTTAAGAGAGTATTAAATTTTTTAATTAGAGAAACAATATATATTCAGTATAGACACGTTGAAAAATCAGAAAATAAATAACACTTTTTAATTTGTTTGTTTGTTATTCAACATAGGGTTTCTCTGTGTATCCCTGGCTGTCCTGGAACTGGCTGTGTAGACCATGCTGGCCTTAAACTTATAAATGTCTGCATGTCTCTGCTTTCTGAGGGCTGGGATTAAAGGTATGCACCACCACACGATGAACAAACTTTGTTCTAAATATATTTTCAAGGTAAGCATAAAATAAAAGAGATACATCTTTTTTGAATCTTTTACCTCCTTTACAAAAATACCATGGTCTCATCTCCTTCCAGCTTCCAAAAATGCCACTGTGCCTTTCTTTGTAGGAAATGCCCTTGGTAAGGGAATGTTCACTGTTCAGTTTCTCCATCAGTAAGGCACAGGGCACACCTCTGTAAACCATCAAAATCCTTCTCCAGTATTTCCTGTGAGCTAATGACTAGGAACCAGTTCTTGAAACCTGGCCATCTCAGGCTGTGCTACCCACTAGGCACAAGGACTTATTAAAAATCGGGTATTGCCTGCAGCATTAAGGCACAATGAGAAAAGGAGAGTGGGGGGGTCATTGTACATGATGTATGTGATGTGTCTGTTTGTAAAGCTCTCACTCCCCACAGAAGTGAATTTATTCCAGCAGTTTTCACTTGAGTTTGTTGATCATTTCTCCAAGACCATTCTAGTCTTAGGTTTTGTAACCACAAAAAAAAAAAAAAAACCACAATAGTTTTTGAGATGATATCCTTAAAGTGAACATTGAGCATAATAACCATGCCGTTTTGGTGAGCTCTGATAGGAAGTACAGAAGAACTGGTTAAGGTGAACAGGCCACTATAGTGACCCACAATCCCTAGTCAGAGTTTTAGCAGAAAATCTTGGGTACCATCAGTGAACTTGGGGGTTGGAACATCCCCTAAAGGGCAGTGCTGAACTACATCTCCTCAGACTGAGATTCTCACTTTTTGTAGTGGCTGAAGCCACCTGGTACAGAAATAGGGAAAAAAAAACCTTGCAGATGGAAATTGTTAAAGAACTAGTGGGCAGGAGGAATTGGTCAGCAGTTAAAAGCACTTGTTGCATAATCATGAGGACCAAAGTTCAGATCCCAGCACACATAACAAGTCAGATATCTCCCCTACACCTGTCATCTCTGCTCTAAGCATCAAGGAGACAGGAGGGCCTTCAAGTTTTCTGGCTTCCAGCCGAGTCAAGAGACCATGAGTTACAGGTTCAAGAGACCTTGCCTCAGAGAAATAGGCAGAGTGATAGCAAAGGGTAAATGATGACTTCTTATACAGGGAAACACACGCGCACACACACAGGGGCACACACACACACACACACACGTCATTTTAAAAATATACTGGACTAGAGAGATGTCTCAGCAGTTAAGGACACTGACTGCTCTTCCAAGAGGATCTAGCACCATGGATTTCTAGCACCACTGTAGCTAACAACCATCTGTAATTCCAGGTCCAGGGAACTAAATCCCTCCTCTGCTATCTGCTGACCCCAGCCACATATATTGTGAATATATCATGTAGGAAAATACAAGCAAGAGCTACAGAGTGAGACCCTCAGTCTGTACCAAATTTCATCTGAAGTCAGGAGATTATGCCAAACCCTGAAGTGCAGATTCTGCCAAGAACCAACCTCAGGTCAGTGAGTATTTTCTGAGACAAGGAGTGTCTGAGAGCAGGAAAAACAAACCACTCGAAGTCAAATCTTGGGTCTAAGCTGTCAGCCTGTGTTCTGCTGGAGAAAGCTTTCCAGCCTGCTTTCTCTCTGTTCTGCTTTTTTCTCCCCTCTGGCAGATCTGATTTCTCTGGAAATCTCTAGATAGTGCTTGAGGTTTCCTTTTCATTATCCCGTGAATCACCACATGGGATCATCTGATGACCACAACCCATCGATTCTCAGGAAACAGCAAGAACATATTTTCTTTTAACATTGCAAAAGATCTCAGCGATCAGAGATGGTAAGCTAGCTGGGTGGGACCTCAAATTTCTAGTCCTAAAATTACCATTTCTACCCCACCTTGGACTAGTCTTACTGTGTCTTAGGCTGACCCTCAACTCAGGAATGTGCCTGCCTTTGTGTCTTTTTGACCAACCTGGTTTATAGTGTACCTGCCTTTGTTCCTTCACATTCATGAAGGCCCTCATATAATTCATATTTCATCCTTAATTTTCACATAGTTGAGAAATCATATATGATCATACTCATTTTTTTAGAATTCTTTTCCACAGACTGTAAGGCTGCACTGAAGGTCTCAGACTGGACCATTCTGCTAAGGCATTAGCCAAACCTTTGCCACCCGGACTCATGCTACCTCAGATCCTATGCAGTCATTAAGGTCATCAGGAAGGACACTGGTCAAGGGAACATGAAAATATGTCCATTATTATACGAACAAGCCTTATGCCATGGCAGTCCACGTCTGCTGGTCCTGTTCCAGGGGCTGGAACCCTGTCATTCTGTCTCCACCAAGGCCATGCCAGACTCAGCAAGGTTCCATAACAACCAAGAATGGAAGATTCGACAAGAAATCCATTTGCTGTTCTAGAGGAGTGGCTTCTGTGCAGCCCTGACTGTGAGCAGGAAGTATCACCACTGCCCAGTGGGCAGGAGAGGCCATGTATTGCATATGGGAGCCCAGGAAGGAACAGCAAAATGGAAGCTGGGGGTCCAGACTGACAGTCAGAGGTGTGGACCTGAGGATGTCACCCCTCTGCTCCACTCTACATCTGACACTCCAGGAAGGCTCATGACCACATCTGGTGATGCCCAGCTCACCCATGTCCTTAAAGGGATGGCACCTCCCTGTCTGAAAGTAATTCCTGACTACAGTTCTGTCCTCAGGAGTCAGGGCAGGACCTCTCATTATTCATCCTTTTTCTGTATGAAATCCAGTTCCCCTATCTTGGAACCTGTCCTTCCTGGTTTGTGTTGAATGATCTCACAATTGAACTCTAAGGACAGCTCTGCAGGAGAGGGCAAGGAATAGCCTCACCGAGAGACCCCAATTCCTGGGTTTCCTCTGCCAGCCACTTCATTCCCACAGAGAAACTTCAGGGAAGATGTTCTGGAAAGACATCCTTCTCTTCTCTGATACTTTTGCTTCCAGGGACTGGGAAGGTGCCTCATTTGGTAAGAGGCCCTATCTTTCTTTCTCTGTCTTTGCTCTCTGTCTCTCTCTCTCTCTGTCTCTCTCTCTGTCTTTCTCTGTCTCTACACACACACACACACACACACACACACACACACACACACATTGTATGTATGTGTCTTCCCCTTCCACTTTCTCCACCCTATCAGACACAGAGATACCAGAAATCTAGATGAGCATGCCAAAAATGTTTGTTGATTAGAAAAGATCTGTGCAGCTGAATTAAAGGGAGTCAGTGACAGGTTTCATGAGGACAGGTGCTGATATAGAGCACAGACAGAGGAATTGGTTTTTCACTACTATGATCTTGGCAGTAGCAGATGAGGGAAAGTACAAAGTGCTGGCACTGGAGCTAAAATGTCCCATCCAAGTGAACCAGAACCACTGGATAGTTGGGAGTGTCCTGTGGAGTTCTGTTCTCTCAGGCCACTCTGTAGTACTTCACTGAACCTGTCCTTTGGTATCTGCATTGTGTATATATTCTTGTCGGAGTAGTGAGGTTACAAAAAGTTATAGATACCAGAAATGAAGTAGCATGACAATTTTTTTTCTTGTCAAGTTGTTGCAGGTGATATTTGGATGACCACACACATCAACAACATCAGCACAACTTGTGTGAAGAACAGTATCTATGTCCTTACATCTTAGTCTATACCTATTAACAACCTATATTGCATCATCACATCGGGGTAGGTGCTATTCTAGATAGGCTCAGTGTAAAACTTCTGGGGAAGGGTTGGTTGCTGGCCTTAGGCAAGCATTAGGACAAGTCCTAGCAGCAGCAGGAGACAAAGACTGAACTCAGGCAGATTCAGAGTCAGGATTCCTGTGAAAACAGAAGAGAAGTGACTACTCCCAACTTACCTCAGTTTTCTCTCTTCCTGAAGGGCCTCTGCTGTCACTGTGGGTCCATCGTCCGACTTCTCTTGGACACTGTCCCATCACTGCCCCTCCTGTTCCAGGCTTAGAGAGTCGGTGTCTTACCCAGTCTGTGTTATGGATCCTGTGGAACTGAGTGCTGGTTGTACTGGAATTCAGAGATAATGGGTGAGCTCCACTTGGGTCCATAGATATAGAGCAGGCTCTGTGGGTGGAACTGGTGGCTCAGAGTCTTCAACATGCAGAACCCACAGATTGGTACATTGTCTGCTTGTACAGCCAGCCTTCTGTTACTGCTCTTGGCCAAGCCATGGTGCTGCTGGCTCCATTGTAAGAATCAAATTCCAAGTCCTCTTGTGCAGGTAGTTTGAAGTCTGAATCTGAACTCTACATAGAAATCCTTTCAATTTCCTGCAGACTTCATGACTGGGTTTGAATAATGGACAGATCAAGTTTTCTTTTAGTTTGGCTACACATTTAGAAACAAAGTCTTAGAAAGCTAGAATCATGAGACACTTATATTTCTGTCTTTCATTTTTAAAATCATACGATGTTGGTGTGTGCAGAGATGGCTCACTGCTTAAGAGTAGTTGCTGCTCTTCTAGAGGACCCAAGGTTGGTTTCAGCACCTATGCTGGCTGGCTTACCACTGCCTGTAGCTCCATTCCAGGACATCTGGTGTGCTTGAGTAGCATCCGTTGGCAATTTCATACACATGTGCACAGACACACAGAGACACATAAGTCAAAATAATACTTAGGCAGGCAGATTTCTGAGTTCGAGGCCAGCCTGGTCTACAAAGTGAGTTCCAGGACAGCCAAGGCTATACATACATACATAGTAACCCTGTCTCGAAAATCCAACCCCCCACCAAAAAAACCCCACCAAACAAACAAACAAACAAATAATACTTAGGGATGGGTGAAATGTCCGTGCTTAAGAGAGCTTCCCCTCTTCCAGATTTCTTCCCTTCGAGAGGACCCCAGTTTGGCACCCAGAGGTCACAACTGCCAATAACTCTAGCTCCACAGGAATCAGACATGTGTTTGGTTTTATAGGATCTGTACCGGCATGGCACATGTAAGTGCAGACACATGTTAAAGTTAAAAGACAAACTTTAAAAATGCATTTACAAACAATAACTCAAAACTGTACTCACAGCAAACGGAATAGTATGTTTCTGGTTGATTCCTGTAACAGATTCCTTAGTACATTTCCATCTAGCTCAGTTTGCTCCAGAGCTAGTACTAATGGTCTAGTTTTACATCATGGACCCTCAAGAGAATACCAATTTATCTAAGATGTCCGAGTTACTGTAAGACAAAATATAAAATACATTGGTGTGACTCTAACTAAGGAAGTGAAAGATCTGTATGACAAGAACTTCAAGTGTCTGAAGAAAGAAATTGAAGAACATCTCAGAAGATGGAAAGATCTCCCATGCTCATGGACTGGCAGGATTAATATAGTAAAAATGGCTATCCTGCCGAAAGCAATCTACAGATTCAATGCAATTCCCATCAAAATCCCAACTCAATTCTTCACTTACTTAGAAAGGGCAATTTGAAAATTTATCTAGAATTAACAAAAATCCGGGAATTGCAAAAGCTATTCTCAACAATAAAAGAACCTCTGGGGGAATCACCTATAAAACCTAAAATCTATAACCATGCAGGCTGGTTAAAACATCTTGAGATCTTCCATTGTGTGTACATTTGAGTATAGAGCACTCTCTGTAAGCAGTTATTTTCAGAGTGGCTACAAGTATACAAAAGCAAGTATATTGGGAAGTAAATGTTTAATTTGTGTCTTGTTTGGAAATGTAAACATGTCATCAGGTCTTTGTTCCTATTCTCCCTGACCCAGGGGAGCCCCCACTCCACAGGGGGCCCTCCCATGAGCTTTCCTTTTCTAGTTGTTACTTCTGTTACAGGTTGAGTAGTATGTTAGCATTGTAAAGGAATCTCACAGCGTCCCCATGCCTTCTACTCTATAATGAGCCCTAAGGACAGAATCAAACATACACACTCTGTATAAAGGGGGAATGTGCCAACACTAGAAATATTAGAAGAAGAATTTCATGCCTCATGTCTCATGGATATTACTGGCTTGGAGAGGAGACAGACAAAAATTCCAGGAAAGTAGGATGGCTTTCAGGAGGTTAAACATTTTAATAAACACGTTTTTTTTTTTAAATTGGTAGTTGTTTTATATGAACTAAAAATTCTGAAAGATACAATATTCATGACTGGGGATGTGACTCAATGGTAGTCTATGTATCATATGTGAGGTCCTGGGTCTGATACACAAAACACACACACACACACACACACAGTTTTTCCTGGCAACTTCATAAACTACAATTTTTTAAGTACCCATTTCTGTTTAAATATATGCCAAGTTGGGCAAATCCATTTTACAAAGAGCCCTGGCCTCTTGTCAGAGATGTGAACAGGTTCTAAATCCCCTGAGTTGTTGGGTGAAGGTCCATCGACTTCCGGGAAGAGTCCTGACTGCTGAGAGTCTCTGTCTGCTCCTGGCACTCTGACATTGCTCTAAAAATGGAATCTGATGTGTTTGAGCAAGTTAGTGTGTCAGACTAGGGGATTTTGTGTCTGTGTGTGTGCTGTGGGTGAGGTTGTAGTACCTCTGTTTTCTGGTGGTTTATCAAAACAGGGCCACACTGATGTGTCTCCTCTGGCTATGGGAGTTGGCTGGTATCCCCCTGGGGATTGATGAGGCCATCTGGGTTTTGCAATGGACTGCCTACTCTCCTAACAATGAGAGGCTGTGACTCTAGAACTCAGTCCTTCCACATCTGTATGCTTGCACACTGAGCTTTTCCGTGCCAGGTTGGATACCAGTAGAGTGGCCTCAACCTAAAGACCCTGAGTGCTATCCTTCTCTGCACATCTGAAGTAGTTTAAGTGCTGGCATTTGTCAGAAAAAAGTTTGGCACTTGTCTAATGGATGCCTGGTCATATGTGACTAGGTCTCCCTTTCAAGAGACTCTAGTACACCAAAGCCAGGCTATAACAGCTGAGTCATCTTATCACATCCCCAGCCTCATTTCCTTTCAGCTCACAGTTTGGTTGAGTGCGGGAGGGAGAGGGAGCAGACAAGGACAAAGGGGACCTTCAAGCTGGGCTGTGCCTCAACAAAGCTGGAAAGTGTTGAGGTTTGGCCTCTTTCCAAGTCCTCATGCCAGCCACTCTTCCTCCTCAAGCTGTCAGGCCCAGTTCTTAGGAAGTGTATCCATCGGCATGTGCACATTCTGGGCAGCTTTTGCTTGTTTGCTTGTTTGTTTGTGGAGACAGGCTTTCTCTGCACAGCCTTAGCTGTTCTAGAACTAGCTCCTTTGACCAGGCTGACCTCAAACTCACAGAGATCCACCTGCCTCTACCTCCCAAGTGCTGGAATTAAGGGTTTGATTTTTAAAGAAATTACACTCCTAGAGTGTACTCTATGGTCATGAACAAAAGCTCATTGGAGAAGGCAAATTAGCTGATTTTAGAACTTTTTGCAGGCAAGAGTAGAACACTTGTGGGTCAATTGCAATAACCCAATGACTCATCAGACCCCAGGGGAATTATCTGCCAGCGCCCATAGCCAAAGATTGCTCGGACTACAGATCAAGTTTTTTAATAACTGCTACCAAATCTTGCATCTCTGAACCTTTAAAAAGAATCCCAGAAAGCTTTTCGTGGTTAGAGGATCTAGATCAGTTGATGAATATCGAAATAAGTAAGCAAATATTCTTCTCTGGAAAGGATCCACCCAATGGAGAGACAGTGAGATTAACTAACTCAAAGGAATGTTGACAGCCTGAAGAAAGAGGTTACACCAACCTAAGTAAATCCAGATCCATCCGGACCATATTGTGGGTCCTTGATTTCAGTATAGTCTTCTCCGAGTGTTCCCAAGTCCAGGTGTGAGCATGCCTGCAAGTCAGTGCCCCAAAGCTGCCTGCTTGCATCTTTGCTGTCTTCTGAGAGAGCCCCGTTCTTGCCACACAGAGGACCAGCCTTGCTGAGGGAGTCTGAAGATGCTCGCGTGCTGTATTCCTCCTCCTGCTACAGCGAGTCAGCTGATGCTCTAGTTCACTGTGCCTGGACTCACCTCAAACATCCCCAGCACAGTTCCCACACAGCGAGAGATGCTTTGCCCTTGCCTCCACCCCTACTCCTCTAACAACCTGTAGCTCTATTTTTTTCTACTTTTGCTTTTAGAAATTAGTACAGCTTAAATCACACACAAATATCTACACAATGATGGAGGAAAATCTAGAAATTAACAAAGAGCTAAAATAATGCAATCATGCCATATATATATATATATATATATATATATATATATATGCATGTATGTTTGTGTACCATGCATATGCGATGCCTGGGGAGGACAGACCAAGGCATCACTACAGATGGTTGTCAACTGCCATGTGGGTCTGAGAACTGAGCCTGAGTAAGTGCCCGCAACCACTGATATATCTGTCCAGCCCTGAAGATGTATATATCAGAACAATTCTCATAGACTTCTTCACTATCCTGCTGTGTAGTGTCTGGGTATTCAAAGTCTGACCCTGTGGCTTGTCTATTGTTCGATCTTGGCATTACTTCATAAGCAGAGCAGACATCCATAATTCCTTCTGTACATGGTCCCCATAATGCTTAGATGTAGACAGCTTTAAAGAACAGGAGGTTGAGTAGCCATATTTTGTTATCTGCAAATGAATGGAGGGAAGATGAACCCAGGAAGTACTCATTCTCTTCCCTGAAAAAAAAAATGTGTGGTCCACCAGGTGGTTACTATTTGACCCAGGCATGCTCATGGGAAAGGTGAGTGACTCATTGTCCGTGATTAGTGTCCTTGGTTTACAAGTCTCTTCCAAAGTAGAGATCCTTAGATAGGTTTTCCCCACCCTGTCATATGAGCACTATGTATTACCAGCCTGTGAGGAGCCTCTAGCTTGACACCACAGAACCCTGTCTCCAGGAGCACACAGCTAGACTCATCCCCAGTTGGAGGAAAGCCGGCCAGCTTTTGTAAGATTCTTCCCTGTGGGTCCTCAACTCTCTGCTACTTTTCCTCTGAGCTCTTTCTAGCAGTTCATCTATTTTAGTGAACCTGATTACACCCCCCCCCCCTTACACTTTCTGGACCCAAACTCTTGAAATTAAAAAGAAAAAAAGCGAGAGTCAAAATTTAAAATGAAAACAGGTTCCTTTGGTGTGGTTTGTATCTGGGAAGAAATTAATTGGATTTTGAGCAAGGAGATGGAGATATAGGAGGGTTTCTTAAATTGTGATTAAAAGCCCCCAAAGGTGCAGGAATCCATTTGCAGAAGGGCATGTGATCTGCCGTGTTTCCTTCCATAACAAGCATGTGGCTTGGCAGGAACAATAAGAAAAACCCCAAGTCTGGTGATGGTGGCCAAGACCTTTAATCTCAGCACTGGGGGGGCAGAGGCAGGCAGATCTCTGAGTTCAAGGCAAGCCTGGTCTACAGAGTGAGTTCCAGTACATCCAGGACTACACAGAGAAAGCCTGTCTCCAAAAAGAAAAAGAAAACCCCAAATCAGGAAGTGCTTTCATCAGTACTTTCTCCTCTCTTCTTTCCTTTAAAAAATATGGATGCTCTTTAAAAACAAAGTGGAACATGAACCAAGATCAAAAGATGGTAGGTTGAGGGAAGAAAGGAGGAAAGAGGAGGAGGAAGACCAGGCATCAGGTGTTGCATCAGGCTGGACTGTTGAGAGGATACACAGAGAATACACAAAGTAGCAAGAGTGTACCTAGGAAAAGGGTGTTCATCACATTGCCACCCCTGCTGCAGGTAGTTTGCTATACATGTCTAGGCTACAAAGCACTGCCAACCCAGAGAAAAGGAGGAGGTCCATTCCTGTGAGCACTACCAGGTTAAGAATGGGTAAACTAGACTGCACAAGAGCTAGAACTATTCCACTGCAGAAATCCGAATGACAGTCACTGTTGTGTATGCGACTAAGGTTCAGTACCTCTGGCCATGGCAGATTTACACCTGCACTCCCTAACAATACCACTCTCGCCTGTTTTCTCACAATTATACCTTGCCTGGCTTTGAGGGGAGTGTTAGAGTTAAACACACAGTGAGACAGTCAAGGGAGTAGACAGGAGACACTGGTGGTTGAGGTGTTCTGCTGGAAGTTGCTTCCTGGGTGTTTTAGAGAAACCATAATGAGAGACTGCATTGGGTAAGTTGGTAAAAATTAATGTGGAATTTCTGCAAATTAGAAACAAGTAACCCCTTTCCTGGCCACATAGGCCTGAGACTTTTCAAAGCCTAAATAGCAAGTGACTTTTAGGATAAAACACCCCCTGTGTAGTGTTCATGGTGCACAGGCTTGGCTTACCCAGAGATCCTTCAGGGAAGATGTATTTCGGTGAGACTGGACCAAGGTCACCCATCACCGATTTCTTCCAGTTGGTACCTTGTACCATCCACTAAGGTTATATAAATATGTCACTCCAATTCCAGTGTTGCTAGATTTGGCTCCTGAAACCGGTAAAGAATCCATTAGCTTAGTAAGAACCATAGACTTTCAAAGCTGGAACCCCTCTCATTTATGGATGGTAAAGCATAGGCCTAAAGAGAAAAAGGAAGGTAACTACCAGAGAGAGATTGAGAGTCTGCTGTGAAGCCAGCACTATGATTCAAGTAAAGAATACAGATCCCTCTCAGCTGTAGATTATAGAGCAGCAGGAAGTATGGACAGGTAAATGGTTGTTTCCCTAAGATCACATGGTGTGCTTGAAAACAGTGGCCATGAAACCCGATAGCTGGTAAGTGTTTGCTTTATGATAGCCTTAGCATTAGGATCCTCCACATTATTGCTTTTGCTCTGACTCAGTAGAGCCTGAAACCTCCAGCCTCCTAGATTCCAAGCTATACTCCTGATCCTACACTACTGACCAGATTATAGGCTGAGGGCCAGGACCTCGACCTTCTACACACATCACACACAAATACACTTGCACATGCACATACACCCAAACACACAAGCACGTGCACACCTGCACATGCGCATATGTGTACATGCTCACACACACACGGTAAAAGTAAAATGTTCCGACCTACGCATGAGGGAAACACAAAATAAAATTAATGGTAAACTTAATGCAACTGAAAAACAAAATGCAGGGTAAAAACAAAACAAAACTTACTTAGGGCTGATTTTCTCTTTAACTAACATTCCCTTAGGCTGGCTGAAAGATGCAACATTCTTTTTATTTATTTATTTACAGACAAGGTCTCCTGTATCCCAGGCTGTCCTTGAACTGGCTATAGAGCCCAGGATGACCTTGAACTGACAATTCTCCTGCCTCCATCTCCCTGGAACCACATAAACTAGGTGTGGTAGTTCTTAAGGAAGATCAAGAGTTTGGACCCAGCCTAGGCTACATAGCAAGACCCTGTCTCAAAGTAAAACAAAACAGAAAATCAAAACATAAAAGCTGATTTTTCCTGTTAAATGTGGGGGCACTCAAGGTTATCTGATATGATGGGGTTCTGTGTGGAGGTGCAGGTTTCTCAGAAGCCATGTACCATGTTTTCTGGGACCTGAACCTCACCAATTACAATGCTGGCTGGTAGGAATCCTTGTGTTTCTACCTCCACAGCACCAAAATACAAGTGCTTGTCAAGGAGTCCAACTTTTTACTTACTTGGTCATTTCCTCCTTGTGGTGACCTTTTTAGAAGTTTTATTTTTATTATTTTAAGTTAAGTGTATGCATGAGTGTCTGTGAGCAGGTTTGTTTAAGAGAGTTCCTGGCACCCACAGAGGCCCGAGGCACTAGATCTTTGGAGCCTGAGCTGCCAGTGGATGTGAGCAGCTTAGTGTGGGTGCTGGGATCGGAACTCAGGCCCTCTGAAGAGTAATATACACTTTTAACTGCTGAGCCATCTCTGCAGCCCCACCATGAAGAGGGTTTTTATATCTCAGGATGATCTTTTTATATTTTCTCCAAAGAACTAGGGATATGATCAGAAATTCCTTGATATCTCCCTGTTATCCCCCTTTTCTCAAAATTACAAATTTCCTAAGAAATAACATTTTAAAAGTCCATAAGAGAAGATCCAGCAATACCACTTCTCGGCATATACCCAGAGAGGATAGGGGATTTTCAGAGAGGAAACTAGGAAAGAGGATAACATTTGCAATGTAAATAAAGAAAATATCTAATAAAAAAATAAAAAAATTAATAGAAAAACGTCTATAAGAAAGTCAAACTCCAGAAGAAGACACCTTGGCCCTATGGCCTGTGATAGGCAGATGTGTGTGGCACAGGGTAAGCTGAGAACTCTGGGGAGGTGATGGTAGGAATCTTCTCTCTTCCCCTCTTCAGAAAGATCTTACAGGGAATTTTAAGTCCCTTGCCTTTAGAAAGAGATCTCAGTTTTGTTTTGTTTTGTGTTTTGTTTTACCGCGCTGTAAGATCATTTGCCTATGCTAGCAGTATTACAAATGTAGGAGACACTAGCAAATATAATCTCAGATCATCCAAAGAGACTCTGAAGTAGACCACTCTGAAGATGAAGCTTGAGTTCCCCATTTTTCTCTGTAAGAGCCTCTTCTAGACCCACATCAGGTACCAGACAATGTTTTCCATTCTTCCTATGCATTGCATAACAACTCTGCCCTCTGGGAGAAGTAGACCTGCACCCTTCATCCCAAGGTGATCTTCTCTACAGCTTTCCTCATTGATGTGGAACTGAGTGACTGCCTGGAATCCCATCTCAGTAGCCTTGGGGCATGGGCTGTTCTGTGTTCCTGATCCCCACAAGTCATTCTTCATGGCTCTCAGCTCCTGTGTTATCATCTATCTTGCCTCAGGAAACCCCATGCCTCCCCAATGGATGCCACATTTCTGTTCTGTGCATTTCTGTTTTTCTTTCTTCTTCCTTGACCCTTGCCCCCACCCTACCCTACCCCCCCAAACAAGCAAGCAAGCAAACAAACAAACAAACAAACAAGCAAAACAGAATCTTTTACAATATCAAGCTAGAGTAGAATTCAAGCAATCCTTCTGTCTCTGTTTCCTAAGTAGCTGTGCCTTACTGACACATACTACACCTGCCCTTGGTATATCTTAAAGGTCTTTGTGCCCTAGGATCTAGCACAGTTTTGGGCCCAATAGGGATTTGTGTAACGTTTGTTATCAAGTTAAATAATAGATGAATTAAGAATGTATATAGATTTTTGTTATACTATGGAGGTGAACCTAAGGAATAAAGGAAGATGACTGTATCATGGAGTCAGTTAGGAAGGCCAAGGCAAGGATGTAATTAGGTAGCTGAGGACCCTCCTTTAACATGCTCTTTCAGAGAAGAAAGTCTCCACCCACTTAGTCTAAGTTAGAATGTATTTCTATGGCCTGACCACCAATGCTCTTTTGCCCTTGGCAGGAATCCCTGTTGGAAGAGATGGTGATGAGCCCAGGTTCTTTGTGCTGAGTCTGGTTGTGATCTCTCCCACTCTGGCTCAGGATGACTACAGGTACTTAAAATTCCTGACTCAGCACTATGATGCCAAGCCAAGGGGCCGAGATTACAGATACTGCGAAAGTATGATGAAGAAAAGAAAGCTAACCTCGCCTTGCAAAGAAGTCAACACCTTTATCCATGACACCAAGAACAACATCAAGGCCATCTGTGGAGAGAATGGAAGCCCTTATGGAGTAAACTTTAGAATAAGCAATTCTCGCTTCCAGGTCACCACTTGCACGCACAAAGGAAGGTCTCCCCGGCCTCCATGCCAGTACAACGCCTTTAAAGATTTCAGATATATTGTTATTGGCTGTGAAGATGGCTGGCCTGTCCACTTCGATGAGTCTTTTATCAGTCCGTAGACAGCAGGCCCTTGGCACAGGCCTAGCTCTGTTTTCTTTTTATCTCCCCTCACAACCATGATCACTGGTTCAGCATTCACTGTCAGTGGCCAGAAAATGAATTATCTGAAACATATGTCTCCTGATTTATAATGCACAGAAATAAAGATATCTCAAAAACCATTAAGACTCAGTCTGCAAGATCACTAGTTTCCAGTAAATTTAGCTTTTCCTGTTTTCTCTCCTTGCTGTACCCCAGGGGAAAGGGACTGGAACACAGAGAGATATTCATCCTAACCTGCTAGTCAGTGGGAAGATTTCATCTTTCTATGGTGCTGAGGATGATAAATTGATTTACAGACAGGACAGGGAATTTTCAAAAGAGCCAAGTTGCCTATTTACTAATAGGTCACTATTGGAGCCCTTTGGAAAGGAGTTTAGGATCAAGAGCCAGCACACCAAGGATAGCCACCTGCCCTCTCTTCCTGTACAGCCTGAGACTGTCAGCACCTATGGGACAGCCCCAGCTTCAGGCTGTCATCCTCAGCAACCTAATTCATCCCCTTATTTTTTTAAGGACCTAAACTCTGGCCAAACCTGATTCATAGTTTCACATAGAAATAAATTTCAAGACCAGCCTTCATGAAGCAGAGTTGGAGACTTTTATCAGTGATAATTCTGACATGGGCTGTGAACAGAAAGGTGGTGAACAAGGCATACCCAAATGTGGGTACTAGGTCCCCAACAGAGAGTCATATATAATTGTCTTAATATTAGTCATATGCACAATGCCACTCAAGCCACACATTAAAAGGTCATAAGGATATCCCTCCGTTTTTCTTTCCCTCTGTCTAAAATATTACTTCTTTTATTTTATGTGAATTATCTCTTATTATATGTGTTTTGTCTGCATGTATGTATGGGCACCACATGTGTGTCTGGTGCCCAGGGAGGTCAGAAGAGGTGTTGGATCCCCTGGAGCTGGAGTTACAGATGGTCTTGGTTAGTGCTGGGGTCCAAACCTAGGTCCTCTGCAAGAACAGCAAGTATTCCTAAGTGCTGTGCCACCTCATGGTCCCTTTTTATCTTTTGATCCCTATGTGGGATCATTGGGTGGCTCAGGGAGTGTCTTGGATGGAATTCTAATTTTCATCTCCTTGAAAAGAAGATATCTTCTTCATTCTTGAAAAGTGCAGGCTTACTACTGGCAAGGGGTGAAAGCCTTAAGAAGTTGTTCATTATGATGAAATATTTGCTTGACAGATTGCCAAGTAAGGGGTTTCTTCCCCTTCTCATAGGTCATCAAATTTCCCTTTTTATCCATTGAGTGTCTCTCTCTGGTCTTAAGCAAGGAATAGTTCTCATGGGATACTCCCAAGTCATTCATTTGTCATAGCTATTTTATTTAAAAATTAAAACTTGTCTATTTTATGTAATTCTCTCATTAATCTTTTAGTTTATCGAGTGCTATTTGACAACTGTGTGGTTTAAGAAGGTTATAGTAAGATTATTTTCTTTCCATTCTGCATCCAGATTTGTTTCAAGTATAAATGCTCTGTATAAGCCTAGCTTGCTGAGTTCTGTCAGGTGCACAGGCTCAGTAGGGAACGCCCCATTAGCAAAGGTTTATGAACACATGCCTAGGTATTTTATTTAGAAAACAATTGCTAGATGCAAAACCACCAAAATCGTGCTTTCTCTGAGCTCAATCCATAGCCAGTACCTGAGTGAGCCTGGCCTTCCTGAGTATTCAGATTTAGGAAGGGTTTGAGAAGTGGGCTGCAGGTACCTGCTCAGCACAGGAAGAGCCATCTTTACTTCAGAGAACATATGATCCCACAATGATCAAATGCCCATCATTAGAAAAGTTTCCCTAAGATGCTTGCCACCAAGACCAATGACCCAAGTTTTATCTGGGGACTCACATGGTAGAAGGAGACAACCTACTCCTACAAATCAGTCATCATTCAATCATCAGTTGATCAATCAATCAATCAATCAATCACATGAGTGGATGGGACAGCAGATTGAATTCAGTCCTGGTATTTTTTTGTACTCGGTCTGGTTGCATGAAGCTGTTTAGAGTGAAACAACAAATTACAGTTAAGGCCTTGTGTCTCAGTAATAAACCATTCGAGAAATTGAAGAAAAAGCCATCTGTGATTGCTGACTATGTAAGGGCAAGACAAGAAAATCTCCCAGATCAAGGAATGGTGGCATGTAAGGAAGAAGATGACAGGGAATGTGAGAAGAACAGACCTCCAACTCTTTGAGAGTATAATTTACTCTTCAAAATAAAGAGAGTAAGCAGCAATACCTAAAGCAACACATTGCAGTCATTTGCTATGAAGGAAGCAGAGGAAAACAAGAAAAAGCAAGGTGGTGAGCAGCTTCCAAGGCAAGCTGCTCTGACTACCACACCTTCCTCTGATCTCTAAGAGTCAACCCCTTCATGCTTCAGCACTGCCTGATTCTTCTCCTTCTTGTATGCACTGTTAATAATGCTGCCTTCTGGGAGAAGGAGACCTGTCTCCCTTCACCTTAAGGTGACCCTACTTTCAATGCCTTTCCTCACAGGTACATGCTCAAGGACAAAATGGACAAATGGGAAACAATTGCCACCCATTACTGACCACTTATGGTGTGGGAGGCCCTGTGATAAGACCTTCCATTAAATTTTTTAAAAATCTACTTCTTACAATATTTCAACAAAAAGGTGCTACTATACTTATATAGTGTATATGGCGATCCACTATGAGAGGCTAAGGAATCTTCCCAACTACACACTGTGCTAGTATTCTTCCCATTATTGTAAAAAAACATTGGAACTAATCCACTTAAAAAAAGGAAAGGTTTTGTTTTGACCCATTACTTTGGTTGCTATGGAGGGGCATTGAATTTACGCAGGAGAGCATGGCAGAGCAGCTGCTTGCCTCATGGTCTCAGGAAACAGAGGGAGAAGAAAGAAGCTGTGGTCATTATAAGGACTCTCTATGGTCATCCCCTCAGTGATCTTTTGTTTGTCTGAGTCACCCTACTTCCAGGCAGAAAAGCTGTGGCTATGGCTGGAGCATGTGACTGGAGAGGTTGGAAATGGCAGGGAGAAAGTGACCACAGATTTCATGCCATGGCCCACAGGATTGGTGGTGGTGTTTGGTTGGTTTGTAATTTGCTTTTGATTTTGATAGGGTTTCAGGGATTCAGACTAGCCTCAAATTCACAGTGTAGGGCAGGCTGCCTTCACACTTCCCATCCTCTTATCTCTATCTCAAGATACTACAATTATGGGATGCTCTGTCTATTCAGTACTAGGCACTGGACCCAAGATTCTGTACATGCTAGGCAAGCACTGCCAACTGAGCTACACCCCCAGCCCTCACATGCCTGTTGTAACTCTGGACCATCATGTCTGCTCTAATCTATTGCATGGATCCAAGTCTTATTAGGCTTGCAGAGTGAGCTCCAGATTGGAACCCACACTTCCAGTCCTGCCTCCCAACAGTCACATTCTGCACAACAGAGTATGGATCTTAGGTTGTATCTGCCTCTGATTAACACTCTTCCTCTGAGCACTGCCAGCAAACCATTGCTTTTTAACCTCCCTGAGCAAGGGTCTGAACTTCATGGATTCCTGTCATTAACACAGTTGGTTCTGTCTGGTATGGGCCTGGGAGACGCTGTCTGCACAAAACACACTTACTTGGGTTCTCCTTTGTCTTACTATTTTTTCTGGCCCCTTCTATACTCTTCAGGAAGCTTGATTTCTGAGTTTCCTGCTGTTTAAGTTTTGCTGGTAATTAGATACTTTAACACACATTGAGAGCCCTGTTCCTCCATTGTTATTTTTGCTGTGCTTGATGGTAAATCTAACCATGACCTACCAGGAGAGTTAAAGTAATTATAAGATCTATACCAGACCTGAAAGTGTCTTGAGCAGACAAAAACTTGTTTCTTACCAGGTCTTAAAAATTGTCGTAGGTAACAAAATTATCAGTAAAAATTGAAAAGTTTTTCTTGTGTTCAAAACCAGTGTGGTCTACAAAATAAGTTCCAGGACATCCAGAGCTACATAGGGAGACCTTTAGGCTGCACCCAGTTTCACCTGAAATCATTAGACTAGGCCAATCCCTGAAATTCCCCAAATATAGCATTCATGTGAAAAGGGCAGATTCTGCCATGGATCAGCCTCAGGTTGGTGATGGATTCTGAGACAAAGAGTGTCTGAGAGCAGCAAAAACAAACCCCTCAAAGTCAAATCTTGGGTCTAAGCTGGCACCCTATGTTCTGCTGGAGACAGTTTTCCAACCTGCTTCCTCTCTGTTCTGATTTTTCTCTCTCTTAGATCTGCTTTCTCTGGAAATCTCTAGACAGCTCTCTAAGTTTCCTTTTGATCATACCATGAATCAGCATCCTGTGACTCCAGGACCTTAATTCTTAGGAAACAGCAAGAGCAAATTTTCTTTTAACACTGCAAAAGAATTCAAAGATCTGCCTGCCTCTGACAAGCAGGATGGTAAACTAGCTGGGAGGGACCTGAAATTTCTAGTCCTAAAATTACCATTTCTACCACACCTGGGCCTAGACTTGCTGTGTCCCAAGCTGACCTTGAACTCAGGAATGTGCCTGCCTTTGTGTCTTTCTGACAACCTTGTTTATAGTACAGCTGCCTTTGTTCCTTCACATTCATGAAGGCCCTCATATAATTCATATTGCATCCTTAATTTTCACATAGTTGAGAAATCATATTATCACACTCATTTTTTAAGAATTCTTTTCTACACACTGTAAAGCTGTACTGAATGTCCTGGCCTGTACCATTATCCTAAGACATTAGCTACACCTTCACTCTCTCATGCTATCTCTGATCCTTATGGAGTCATTAAAGTTGACAAGGAGGACATTGGCCAAGGGAACATAAAAATATGTCCATTATTATACAAACAAGCCTTATGCCATGGCAGTCCACATCTGCTGGTCCTATTCCACGGGCAGGAACCCTATCATTCTGTCCCCACTAATGCCATGCCAGACTCAGCAAGGTTCCACAGCAACCCAGAAAAGCAGATTCCACAAGAAATCCATCTGCTGCTCAAGAGGAGTGGTTTCCCTGCAGGCTTGACTGTGGTCCACTGAGAGCAGGAAGTACCACCACTGCCCAGTGGGGAGGAGAGGCCAAGTGTTGCATCTGGGAGCACAGAAAGGAAAAGCAAAATGGAAGCTGGGGATCCAGTCTGAAAGTCAGCGGTATGGACTTAATGATGTCACCCCTCTGCTCCATTCTGCATCTGACACTGCAGGAAGGCTCCTGGCCACATCTAGTGATGCCAGGCTCACCCATGTCCTTAAAGGGATGGCACCTCCCTATTTGAAACTGATTCCTGACTACAGTTCAGTCCTCAGGAGTCAGTACAGGACCTCTCATTATTCACCTCTTTCTATATGAAATCCAGTTCTCCTATCTTGGAACCTGTCCTTGCTGGTTTATGTTAAATGATCTCACAATTGACATTTAAGGACATCTCTGTAGAGAGAGGGCAAGGGGTAGCCTCACTGAGAGATCCCACTTACCTGGTCTCCTCTTTCAGCCACTTCATTTCCACAGAGAAACTTCAGGGAAGAAGCCCTGTGGGAACATTCTACAAAGATGCCCATCTCTTCTCAGATTCATTTGTTTCCAGGGACTGGGTAGATGCCTCAATTGGTATGAGGCCCTGTCTCTAGACACACACACACACACACACACACACACACACACACACACACACACACCCCACACACACCTCTGTGTATGTCTCTCCCCTTTATTCTCTCCCCACCCCTATCAGACACAGAGATACCAGAGATCTAGATTTGTATGCAGAAGTGTTTATTGACTAGAAAAGACCTGTTTAGTTAAATTAAAGAAAGTCAGGGACAGGTTTTATGAAGACAGGTGCTGATATGCAGCTCAGACAGAGGAATTGGTTCTTTCTACTATGATCTTGGCAATAGCAGACGAGGGAAGGTACAAAGTGCTGGCACTGGAGCTAAACTATCCTATCCCAGTAAACCAGAACCACTGGATAAGTGAGACTGTCCCATAAAGTTCTGTTCTCACAGGCCACTCTGTAGTACTTTACTGATCCTGTCATTTGGTATCTGCATTCCGTATAATGGCTTGCTGGAGTTGTGAGTTTACAGATAGTTACAGATACCCGAGATGAACTCTCATGACAATTTCTACTTATCCTGTCTTTGCAGGTGGTATTTGGATTGCCACACACACCAACAACATCAGCCAAAGTTGTATGAAGAAAAGTATTCATGTCCTTACACATTCTTGTATAAATGTTAATAGCCCACATTGCATCATCACATTGGGGATAGGCGCTATTAAAGAAATGCTGGATTTGAAGGGGTTGGCGGCTGGCATGAGGCAACCAATAGGACAACTACTAGCTGCAGGATGCAAAGTCTGGACTCAAACAGATTCATAACCACGATTCCTATGAGAACTGAAGAGAAGTGACTACTCCCACCCTACCTCAGTTTTCCCTATCTCTTCCTGAAGGCCTGCTGCTGTCACTCAGGGTCCACAGTGCCACATTTCCTGGACACTGTCCCATCATCTGCCTACCCTGACCCAGGCCTAGACAGTCAGTGTCTTACCCAGTTTGTCTTGTGGCTTCCGTGGAACTGAGAACTGGGTGTCCTGAAAATCAGAGATAATGGGTGAGCTCCACTTGGGCCCATAGATATACAGCAGGCTCTGTAGATGGAGCTGGTGGCTCAGAGTCTTCAACATGCAGAACCTACCAATGTCGCCTGCTTGTGCAACCAGCCTTCTGTTACTTTGCTTGGCCAAGACATTGTGGTGCTGGCTTCATTGTTAGGAATCAAATTCCAAGTCTTCTTGTGCTGGGCTGTTTGAAGTCTGAATGTGAACTCTACAAAGAAATCATTGTATTGCCTGTCAGTTGGCTCCAGATTTTGTGATTGTTTCCAGTAATGGACAGACCAATTTTCCTATTAGTCTGGCTATAGACACTTAGACACAAAGCCTTGAAAAGTCAGTATCATAAGAGATATTTACATTTCTGTCTTTAATCTTTAAAATCATGTGATGTTGTGTGTGCAAAGATGGCTCAGTGGTTAAGAGCACTTGATGCTCTCCCAGAGCATCCAAGTTTGGTTTTAGCACCTATGCTCAGTTATTTACCATTGCCCGAGACTCCATTCCAGGGCATCTGATGTTTTCTAATAGCATCTGTTGACATGCTCATACACATGTACACAGACACAAAGACACATATGCAAAAATAAGTCTTAGGGATCAGTAAGATATCAATGATTGAGAGAACTTCCCCTCTTCCAGACTTCCTCCATTACAGATGATCCCACTTTGTCACCCAGAGGCCACAACTGCAGAAAACTCCAGCTCCAGGGGAATCAGACACCTCTTTGGTTTGTGTTAGTACCTGTTCACTCATTGCACATGTGAGTGTAGACACATGTGAAAGTTAAAAAATAAGCTTTAAAAATTACATTTAGAAACAGGAGCAAAAAACTGTACTCACAGCATAGTGCATACTATTTTTCTGATTGGTTCATGTAATAGATTCCTTTGAACATTTTCATTTACCCACATTTGCTCCAGAGCTAGAACTAATGGTCTAGATTTAAAACCTAGCCTACCAAGAAAAGCGTCGGGGTAGCTAGGGCACAGGGTCGGCTGACACTCGCCAGCTACCCACAACACCCACCACAGGATCTTAAGACTTCTGGTGAGTGGACCACAGCTTCCGCTCCAATCCAATTGCACGCGGGACCTGAGACTGCATTAGTTAGGGAAGCAGAAAACCGGCCTGAGTAGGGCCACAGGCCTCTTCCGGCCGGACCAGCACCAGGGTAGCTAGAGCACAGGGTCGGCTGACACCCGCCAGCTACCCACGACCCCCGCCACAGGATTTTGAGACTGCTGGTGAGTGAAACACAGCTTCTGCTCCAATCTTTAAACAGTGACAACAACAACAACTAACCCCAGAGATTACCAGATGGCGAAAGGTAAACGTAATAATCTTACTAACAGAAACCAAGACCACTCACCATCATCAGAACCCAGCACCCCCACTTCGCCCAGTCCAGGGCACGCCAACACACCAGAAAAGCTAGACACGGATCTAAAAGCATATCTCATGATGATGGTAGAGGACATCAAGAAAGACTTTAATAACTCACTTAAAGAATTACAGGAGAACATGGCTAAAGAGTTACAAGTCCTTAAAGAAAAACAGGATAACACAATCAAACAGGTAGAAGTCCTTAAAGAAAAACAGGACAACACAATCAAACAGGTAGAAGTCCTTAAAGAAAAACAGGACAACACAATCAAACAGGTAGAAGTCCTTAAAGAAAAACAGGAAAACACATTCAAACAGATGATGGAAATGAACAAAACCATACTAGACATAAAAAGGGAAGTAGACACAATAAAGAAAACCCAAAATGAGGCAACACTGGAGATAGAAACCATAGGAAAGAAATCTGGAACCATAGATACGAGCATCAGCAACAGAATACAAGAGATGGAAGAGAGAATCTCAGGTGCAGAAGATTCCATAGAGAACATCGGCACAACAATAAAGGAAAATGTAAAACACAAAAAGATCCTAACTCAAAACATCCAAGAAATACAGGACACAATGAGAAGACCAAACCTACGGATAATAGGAGTGGATGAGAATGAAGATTTTCAACTCAAAGGACCAGCAAACATCTTCAACAAAATTATAGAAGAAAACTTCCCAAATCTAAAGAAAGAGATGCCCATGAACATACAAGAAGCCTACAGAACTCCAAATAGACTGGACCAGAAAAGAAATACCTCCCGACACATAATAATCAGAACAACAAATGCACTAAATAAAGATAGAATACTAAAAGCAGTAAGAGAAAAAGGCCAAGTAACATATAAAGGCAAGCCTATCAGAATTACACCAGATTTTTCACCAGACACTGAAAGCCAGAAGATCCTGGACAGATGTTATACAGACGCTAAAAGAACACAAATTCCAGCCCAGGCTACTATACCCAGCCAAACTCTCAATTAACATAGATGGAGAAACCAAAGTATTCCACGACAAAACCAAATTCACACATTATCTCTCCAGGAATCCAGCCCTTCAAAGGATAATAACAGGAAAAAACCAATACAAGGACAGGAACCACGCCCTAGAAACAACAAGAAGGTAATCCCTCAACAAACCTAAAAGAAGACAGCCACAAGAACAGAATGCCAACTTTAACAACAAAAATAACAGGAAACAACAATTACTTTTCCTTAATATCTCTTAATATCAATGGACTCAACTCCCCGATAAAAAGACATAGACTAACAAACTGGCTACACAAACAAGACCCAACATTTTGCTGCTTACAGGAAACTCATCTCAGAGAAAAAGATAGACACTACCTCAGAATGAAAGGCTGGAAAACAATTTTCCAAGCAAATGGTAGGAAGAAACAAGCTGGAGTAGCCATTCTAATATCTGATAAGATTGACTTCCAACCCAAAGTCATCAAAAAAGACAGGGAGGGGCACTTCATACTCATCAAATGTAAAATCCTCCAAGAGGAACTATCAATCCTGAATATCGATGCTCCAAATACAAAGGCAGCCGCATTCATTAAGGAAACTTAGTAAATCTCAAAGCACACATTGCACCTCATACAATAATAGTGGGAGACTTCAGCACACCACTTTCACCAATGGACAGATTATGGAAACAGAAACTAAACAGGGACACAGTGAAACTAACAGAAGTTATGAATCAAATGGATCTGGCAGATATCTACAGAACATTCTATCCTAAAACAAAAGGATATACCTTCTTCTCAGCACCTCATGGTACTGTCTCCAAAATTGATAACATAATTAGTCACAAAAGAGGCCTCAATAGATACAATAATATTGAAATTGTCCCATGCATCCTATCAGATCACCATGGACTAAGGCTGATCAATAACAAAATAAATAACAGAAAGCCAACATTCACGTGGAAACTGAACAACACTCTTCTCAATGATACCTTGGTCAAGGAAGGAATGAAGAAAGAAATTAAGGACTTTTTAGAGTTCATTGAAAATGAAGCCACAACATACCCAAACTTATGGGACGCAATGAAAGCATTTCTAAGAGGAAAACTCATAGCTCTGAGTGCCTCCAAAAAGAAACTAGAGAGAGCACACATTAGCAACTTGACAACACACCTAAAAGCACTAGAACAAAAGGAAGCAAACTCACCCAAGAGGAGTAGACAGCAGGAAATAATCAAACTCAGGGGAGAAATCAACCAAGTGGAAACAAGAAGAACTATTCAAAGAATCAACCAATCAAGGAGCTGGTTCTTTGGGAAAATCAACAAGATAGATAAACCCTTAGCCAGACTCACTAGAGGGCACAGGGAAAGCATCCTAATTAACAAAATCAGAAATGAAAAAGGAGACATAACAACAGATCCTTAAGACATCCAAAACACCATCAGATACTTCTACCAAAGGCTATACTCAACAAAACTAGAGAACCTGGATGAAATGGAGAAGTTCCTAGACAGATACCAGGTACCAAAGTTGAATCAAGATCAGGTTAAAGATCTAAACAGCCCTATATCCCCCAAAGAAATAGAAGCAGTCATTAATAGTCTCCCAACCAAAAAAAGCCCAGGACCAGATGGGTTTAGTGCAGAGTTCTATCAGACCTTCAAAGAAGATCTAATCCCAGTTCTTCACAAACTATTCCACAAAATAGAAACAGAAGGTACTCTACCCAACTCATTCTATGAAGCCACAATTACTCTGATACCTAAACCACAAAAAGACCCAACAAAGATAGAAAACTTCAGACCAATATCCCTTATGAATATTGATGCAAAAATCCTCAATAAAGTTCTTACTAACTGAATCCAAGAACACATCAAAACAATCATCCATCCTGACCAAGTAGGTTTCATCCCAGGGATGCAGGGATGGTTCAATATTCGGAAATCCATCAACGTAATCCAGTATATAAACAAACTCAAAGACAAAAACCACATGGTCATCTCGTTAGATGCAGAAAAAGCATTTGACAAGATCCAACACCCATTCATGATAAAAGTCTTGGAAAGATCAGGAATTCAAGGCCCATACCTAAACATAATAAAAGCAATCTACAGCAAACCAGTAGCCAACATCAAAGTAAATGGTGAGAAGCTTGAAGCAATCCCTCTAAAATCAGGGACTAGACAAGGCTGTCCACTTTCTCCATACCTATTCAACATTGTACTTGAAGTCCTAGCCAGAGCAATTCGACAACAAAAGGAGATCAAAGGGATACAAATTGGAAAAGATGAAGTCAAAATATCACTTTTTGCAGATGATATGATAGTATATATAAGTGACCCTAAAAATTCCACCAGAGAACTCATAAGCCTGATAAACAGTTTCAGTGAAGTAGCTGGATATAAAATAAACTCAAAAAAATCAATGGCCTTTCTCTACACAAAGAATAAACAGGCTGAGAAAGAAATTAGGGAAACAACACCCTTCTCAATAGTCACAAATAATATAAAATATCTTGGCGTGATTCTAACTAAGGAAGTGAAAGATCTGTATAATAAAAACTTCAAGTCTCTGAAGAAAGAAATTATAGAAGATCTCAGAAGATGGAAAGATCTCCCATGCTCATGGATTGGCAGGATCAACATTGTAAAAATGGCTATCTTGCCAAAAGCAATCTACAGATTCAATGCAATCCCCATCAAAATTCCAAATCAATTCTTCAACGAATTAGAAAGTGCAATCTGCAAATTCATCTGGAATAACAAAAGACGTAGGATAGCAAAAACTCTTCTCAAGGATAAAAGAACCTCTGGTGGAATCACCATGCCGGACCTAAAGCTTTACTACAGAGTTACAGAGACAAAGTTTGGAGCTGAGACGAAAGGATGGACCATCTAGAGACTGCCATATCTGGGGATCCATCCCATAATCAGCCTCCAAACGCTGACACCATTGCATATACTAGCAAGATTTTGCTGAAAGGACCCTGATGTAGCTGTCTCTTTTGAGACTATGCCGGGGCCTAGCAAACGCATAAGTAGATGCTCACAGTCAGCTATTGGATGGATCACTGGGCCCCCAATGGATGAGCTAGAGAAAGTACCCAAGGAGCTAAAGGGATCTGCAACCCTATAGGTGGACCAACTATATGAACTAACCAATACCCCCCAGAGCTCGTGTCTCTAGCTGCATATGTATCAGAAGATGGCCTAGTCGGCCATTAGTGGAAAGAGAGGCCCATTGGACTTGCAAACCTCAGTACAGGGGAACGCCAGTGCCAAGAAATGGGAGTGGGTGAATAGGGGAGGGGGTAACAGTATGGGGGACTTTTGGGATAGCATTGGAAATGTAAATGAGGAAAATACCTAATAAAAATAAAATAAAATTAGTGGATCATAAAACAAGCAAACTGAACAGTACAAATGTAAGAAAGAAAAGAGTGGTTGAGAGGGGAGAGAGGGAAGTTGGAGAGAGTGAGGGATGAGAGCACCCATAATACTCTATACATAATAATTATATTCATGTATGAACAAATTTAATGAAAACTATAATAAAGAACCTTTTACTAAACAAAAAAAAAATTCAGGTGACAGCAGATGCTGGCGAGGATGTGGAGAAAGAGGAACACTCCTCCATTGTTGGTGGGATTGCAAGCTTGTACAACCACTCTGGAAATCAGTCTGGCGGTTCCTCAGAAAATTGGACATAGTACTACCGGAGGATCCAGCAATACCTCTCCTGGGCATATATCCAGAAGATGTCCCAACCGGTAAGAAGGACACATGCTCCACTATGTTCATAGCAGCCCTATTTATAATAGCCAGAAGCTGGAAAGAACCCAGATGTCCCTCAACAGAGGAATGGATACAGATATTATGGTACATTTACACAATGGAGTACTACTCAGCTATTACAAAGAATGAATTTATGAAATTCCTAGCCAAATGGATGGACCTGGAGGGCATCATCTTGAGTGAAGTAACACAATCACAAAAGAACTCACACAATATGTATTCACTGATAAGTGGATATTAGCCCAAAACTTAGGATACCCAAGATATAAGATACAATTTGCTAAATGCATGAAACTCTAGAAGAATGAAGACCAAAATGTGGACACTGTGCCCCTTCTTAGAATTGGGAACAAAACACCCAGGGAAGGAGTTACAGAGACAAAGTTCGTAGCTGTGATGAAAGGATGGACCATTTAGAGACTGCCGTATCCAGGGATCCATCCCATAATCAGCTTCTAAACGCTGACACCATTGCATACACTAGCAAGATTTTGCTGAAAGGACCCAAATATAGCTGTCTCTTGTGAGACGATGCCGGGGCCTAGCAAACACAGGAGTGGATGTTCACAGTCAGCTATTGGATGTATCACAGGGCTCCCAATGGAGAAGCTAGAGAAAGTACCCAAGGAGCTAAAGGGATCTGCAACCCTATTGTTGGAACAACATGATGTACTAACCAGAAACCCGGAGCTCTTGTCTCTAGCTGCATATGTATCGAAAGATGGCCTAGTCGGCCATCAATGGAAAGAGAGGCCCATTGTACTTGCAAACTTTATATGCCCCAATATAGGGGAATGCCAGGGCCAAAAGAATGGGAATGGGTGGGTAGGGAAGTGGGGGGCGCTATGGGGGACTTTTGGGATAGCATTGGAAATGTAATTGAGGAAAATATGTAATAAAAATATTAAAAATCAAAAAAAAAAAGATACAATTTGCGAAACACAAGATACTCAAGAAGAATGAAGACCAAAGTGTGGACACTTTGCCCTTTCCTACAATTGGGAACAAAACACCCATGGAAGGAGTTACAGAGACAAAGTTTGGAGCTGAGACGAAAGGATGGACCATCTAGAGACTGCCATATCTGGGGATCCATCCCACAATCAGCCTCCAAACGCTGACACCATTGCATATACTAGCAAGATTTTGCTGAAAGGACCCTGATGTAGCTGTCTCTTTTGAGACTATGCCGGGGCCTAGCAAACGCATAAGTAGATGCTCACAGTCAGCTATTGGATGGATCACTGGGCCCCCAATGGATGAGCTAGAGAAAGTACCCAAGGAGCTAAAGGGATCTGCAACCCTATAGGTGGACCAACTATATGAACTAACCAATACCCCCCAGAGCTCGTGTCTCTAGCTGCATATGTATCAGAAGATGGCCTAGTCAGCCATTAGTGGAAAGAGAGGCCCATTGGACTTGCAAACCTCAGTACAGGGGAACGCCAATACCCCCCAGAGCTCGTGTCTCTAGCTGCATATGTATCAGAAGATGGCCTAGAGAACGCCAAGAAATGGGAGTGGGTGAATAGGGGAGGGGGTAACAGTATCGGGGACTTTTGGGATAGCATTGGAAATGTAAATGAGGAAAATACCTAATAAAAATAAAATAAAATTAGTGGATCATAAAACAAGCAAACTGAACAGTACAAATGTAAGAAAGAAAAGAGTGGTTGAGAGGGGAGAGAGGGAAGTTGGAGAGAGTGAGGGATGAGAGCACCCATAATACTCTATACATAATAATTATATTCATGTATGAACAAATTTAATGAAAACTATAATAAAGAACCTTTTACTAAACAAAAAAAAATTCAGGTGACAGCAGATGCTGGCGAGGATGTGGAGAAAGAGGAACACTCCTCCATTGTTGGTGGGATTGCAAGCTTGTACAACCACTCTGGAAATCAGTCTGGCGGTTCCTCAGAAAATTGGACATAGTACTACCGGAGGATCCAGCAATACCTCTCCTGGGCATATATCCAGAAGATGTCCCAACCGGTAAGAAGGACACATGCTCCACTATGTTCATAGCAGCCCTATTTATAATAGCCAGAAGCTGGAAAGAACCCAGATGTCCCTCAACAGAGGAATGGATACAGATATTATGGTACATTTACACAATGGAGTACTACTCAGCTATTACAAAGAATGAATTTATGAAATTCCTAGCCAAATGGATGGACCTGGAGGGCATCATCTTGAGTGAAGTAACACAATCACAAAAGAACTCACACAATATGTATTCACTGATAAGTGGATATTAGCCCAAAACTTAGGATACCCAAGATATAAGATACAATTTGCTAAATGCATGAAACTCTAGAAGAATGAAGACCAAAATGTGGACACTGTGCCCCTTCTTAGAATTGGGAACAAAACACCCAGGGAAGGAGTTACAGAGTCAAAGTTTGGAGCTGTGATGAAAGGATGGACCATCTAGAGACTGCCTTATTCAGGGATCCATCCCATAATCAGCTTCTAAACGCTGACACCATTGCATACACTAGCAAGATTTTGCTGAAAGGACCCAAATATAGCTGTCTCTTGTGAGACTATGCAGGGGACTAGCAAACACAGGAGTTGATGCTCACAGTCAGCTATTGGATGTATCACAGGGCTCCCAATGGAGAAGCTAGAGAAAGTACCCAAGGAGCTAAAGGGATCTGCAACCCTATTGTTGGAACAACATGATGTACTAACCAGAAACCCGGAGCTCTTGTCTCTAGCTGCATATGTATCGAAAGATGGCCTAGTCGGCCATCACTGGAAAGAGAGGCCCATTGGACTTGCAAACTTTATAAGCCCCAACATAGGGGAATGCCAGGGCCAAAAGAATGGGAATGGGTGGGTAGGGAAGTGGGGGGCGCTATGGGGGACTTTTGGGATAGCATTGGAAATGTAATTGGGGAAAATATGTAATAAAAAATATTAAAAATTTAAAAAAAGAACAGAATGCCAAATCTAACAACCGAAATAATAGGAAGCAACAATTACTTTTCCTTAATATCTCTTAATATCAATGGACTCAATTCCCCAATACAAAGACATAGACTAAAAGACTGGCTACACAAACAGGACCCAACATTTTGCTGCTTACAGGAAACCCATCTCAGGGAAAAAGACAGACACTACTTTAGAATGAAAGGCTGGAAAACATTTTTCCAAGCAAATGGTCTGAAGAAACAAGCTGGAGTAGCCATTCTATTATCGAATAAAATTGACTTCCAACCCAAAGTTATCAAAAAAGATAAGGAGGGACACTTCATACTCATCAAAGGAAAAATCCTCCAAGAGGAACACTCAATTCTGAATATCTATGCTCCAAATACAAGGGCAGCCACATTCATTAAAGAAACTTTAGTAAAGCTCAAAGCACATATTGAACCTCACACAATAAGAGGCTTCAACACACCACTTTCATCAATGGACAGCTCATGGAAACAGAAACTAAACAGGGACACAGTGAAACTAACAGAAGTTATGAAACAAATGGATTTAACAGATATCTACAGAACATTTTATCCTAAAACAAAAGGATATACTTTCTTTTCAGCACCTCATGGTACCTTCTCCAAAATTGAACATATAATTGGGCACAAACCAGGCCTCAACAGATACAAAAATATTGAAATTGTCCCATGCATCCTATCAGATCACCATGGACTAAGGCTGATCTTCAATAACAACATTAATAATAGAAAGTCAACATTCATGTGGAAACTGAACAACACTCTTCTCAAAGATAACTTGGTCAATGAAGGAATAAAGAAAGAAATTAAAGACTTTTTAGGGTTTAATGAAAATGAAGCCATAGTATACCCAAACTTATGGGACCCAATGAAAGCATTTCTAAGAGGAAAACTCATAGCTCTGAATGCCTCCAAAAAGAAACAAGAGAGAGCACACATTAGCAGCTTGACAATACACCTAAAAGCTCTAGAACAAAAGGAAGCAAATTCACCCAGGAAATAATCAAACTGAGGCGTAAAATCAACCAAGTGGAAACAAGAAGAACTATTCAAAGAATCAACCAAAAGAGGAGCTGGATCTTTGAGAAAATCAACAAGATAGATAAACTCTTAGCTAGACTCACTGAAGGGCACAGGGACAGCATCCTAATTAACAAAATCAGAAATAAAAAGAAAGACATAACAACAGATCCTGAGGAAATCTAAAACAGTATCAAATCCTTCTACAAAAGGCTATAGTCAGCAAAACTGGAAAACCTGGATGAAATGGACAAATTTCTAGACAGATACTAGTTAACAAAGTTAAATCAGGATCAGATTAATGATCTAAACAGTCCTATAACCCCTAAAGAAATAGAAGCAGTCATTAATAGTCTCCAAACCAAAAAAAGCCCAGTACCAGATGAATTGAGTGCAGAGTTCTATCAGACCTTCAAAGAAGATCTAATTCCAGTTCTTCACAAACTATTCCACAAAATAGAAGCAGAAGGTACTCTACCCAATTCATTCTATGAAACCACAATTACTCTGATAACATAAACCACAGAAAGACCCAACAAGGAGAACTTCAGACCAATTTCCCTTATGAATATTGATGCAAAAATCCTCAATAAAATTCTCACTAACCGAATCCAAGGACACATCAAAACAATCATCCATCCTAACCAAGTAGGTTTCATTCCAGGGAAGCAGGGATGGTTTAATATATGGAATTCTATCAACGTAATCCACTATATAACAAACTCAAAGACAAAAACTACATGACATCTCGTTAGATGCAGAGAAATCATTTGACAATATCCAACACCCATTCATGATAAAAGACTTGGAAAGATCAGGAATTCAAGGCCCATACCTAAACATGATAAAAAGCAATCTACAGCAAACCAGTAGCCAACATCAAAGTAAATGGTGTGAAGCTGGAAGCATTCCCACTAATAACAGGGACTAGACAAGTCTGTCCACTTTCTCCCTACCTATTCAGCATTGTACTTGAAGTCCTAGCCAGAGCAATTTGACAACAAGGGGGATACAAATTGGAAAGGAAGAAGTCAAAATATCACTTTTGGCAGATGATATGGTAGTATATATAAGTGACCCAAATTCCACCAGGGAACTCCTAAACCTGATAAACAGCTTCAGTAAAGTAGCTGGATATAAAATTAACTCAAACAAGTCAATGGCCTTTCTCTACACAAAGGATAAACAGGCTGAGAAAGAAATTAGGGAAACAACACCCTTCTCAATAGTCACAAATAATATAAAATACCTTAGTGTGACTCTAACTAAGGAAGTAAAAGATCTGTATGATAAAAACTCCAAGTCACTGAAGAAAGAAATTAAAGAAGATCTCAGAAGATGGAAAGATCTCCCATGCTCATGGATTGGCAGGATCAATATAGTAAAAATGGCTATCTTGCCAAACACAATCTACAGATTCAATGCAATCCCCATTAAAATTCCAACTCAATTCTTCAACAAATTAGAAAGGGCAATCTGAAAATTCATCTGGAATAAAAAAAAAAAACCCATGATAGCAAAAACTCTTCTCAAGGATAAAATAACCTCTGGTGGAATCACCATGCCTGACCTAAAGCTGTACTACAGAGCAATTGTGATAAAAACTGCATGGTACTGGTACAGTGACAGACAAGTAGACCAATGAAATATAATTGAGGACCCAGAAATGAACCCACACACCTATGGTCACTTGATCTTTGACAAGGGAGCTAAAACTATCCAGTGGGAAAAAGACATTATTTTCAACAAATGGTGCTGGCACAACTGGCGGTTATCATGTAGAAGAATGAGAATTGATCCATTCCTATCTCCTTCTACTATGGTCAAATCTAAGTGGATCAAGGAACTCCACTGTAAGAGACCATCCTGTGAGAACGTGATCCCTTCACAATCTCCCTAACAGGCCAAATGGCCTCGTGCTAGGAACTGGTTGGCACTCCCTCCTCCCTATTCCCTTCCTGGCACCTGAGGCTGTAAAAGCTGAATTATAGTCCCATCTTCCCTATCTCTTCCTGAACTCCCATGCCATCCAAGGACATGAGTTCTGCCTGAGCCCACCCTGACACCCAAGGCTGTCAAGGAGGATCTATGTTCCAGAGATAAGATGCAGAGTGTCCACTGCCTGGCGCCTGACTTCGGCCCCCATGTCAGCAGATGCCTTATTCTTTGTTCTTTGTAAAATTCCCCCTCGACCCCTCCCCTATTCCCTGAGATGTATGCTTTAAAAGAAGGCACTGCAGCCTAATAAGCGAGACCTTGATAGGTACAATCTACTTGGTCTCCTGCCTCTCCTTCCCTTCCTCCCATTTCCTTCCAGGTTTGAGGTCCCCCTTGCACCCACAAATAACTGAATCCCGCGGGACGGGATACTCCACATAAAACCAGAGACAGTGAAACTTATAGAGGAGAAAGTGGGGGAAAGCATCGAAGATATGGGCACAGGGGAAAAATTCCTGAATAGAACAGCAGTGGCTTGTGCTGTAAGATAGAGAATCGACAAATGGGACCTCATAAAATTGCAAAGTTTCTGTAAGGCAAAAGACACCATCAATAAGACAAATAGGCCACCAAAAGATTGGGAAAGTATCTTTACCTATCCTAAATCAGATAGGGGACTAATATCCAATATATATAAAGAATTCAAGAAGGAGGACTCCAGGAAATCAAATAACCCCATTAAAAATGGGGTTCAGTGCTAAACAAAGAATTCTCACCTGAGCAATACCATATGGCTGAGAAGCACCTGAAAAACTGTTCAACATCCTTAATCATCAGGGAAATGCAAATCAAAACAACCCTGAGATTCCACCTCACACCAGTCAGAATGGCTAAGATCAAAAATTCAGGTGACAGCAGATGCTGGTGTGGATGTGGAGAAAGAGGAACACTCCTCCATTTTTGATGGGATTGCAAGCTTGTACAACCACTCTGGAAATCAGTCTGGTGGTTCCTCAGAAAACTGGACATAGTACTACCGGATGATCCCGAAATACTTCTCCTGGGCATATATCCAGAAGATGTTCCAACCGGCAAGAAGGACACATGCTCCACTTTGTTCATAGCAGCCTTATTTTTAATAGCCAGAAGCTGGAAAGAACCCAGATGCCCCTCAACAGAAGAATGGATACTGAAAATGTGGTACATTTACACAATGGAGTACTACTCAGCTATTAAAAAGAATGAATTTATGAAATTCCTAGCCAAATGGATAGACCTGGAGGGCATGATCCTGAGTGAGGTAACCCAATCACAAAAGAACTCACATGATATGTACTCACTGATAAGTGGATATTAGCCCAGAAACTTAGAATACCCAAGATATAAGATACAATTTGTGAAACACATGAAACTCAAGAACAACGACCAAAGTGTGGACACTTTGCCCCTTCTTTGAATTGGGAACAAAACACCCATGGAAGGAGTTATAGAGACAAAGTTTGGAACTGAGACAAAAGGATGGATCATCTAGAGACTGCCATATCCAGGGATCCATCCCATAATCACCCTCCAAAAGCTGACACCGTTGCATACATTAGCAAGATTTTGCTGACAGGACCCTGATATAGCTCTCTCCTGTGAGGCTTTGCCAGTTCCTGGCAAATACAGAAGTTGATGGAACACAGGGCCCCCAATGGAGGAGCTAGAGAAAGTATCCAAGATGCTGAAGGGGTCTGCAACCCTATAGGTGAACTACAATATGATCTAATCAGTACCCCCCCCCCCGGAGCTCGTGTCTCTAGCTGCATATGTATCAGAAGATGGCCTAGTCAGCCATCAGTGGAAAGAGAGGCTCATTGGTCTTGCAAACTTTATATGCCTCAGTACAGGGGAATGCCAGGGCCAAGAAGTGGGAGTAGATGGGTAGGGGAGTGGGAGTAGTGTATGGGGAACTTTTGGGATAGCACTGGAAATATAAATGAAGAAAATACCTAATTAAAAAAAAAGTAAACAACCATTTTTGGTTCTGGTTTTCTTTGTGTTGGGGTTTGAACCTGTGGCCTCTAGAGAAATGAACAGCCACTGAACTACATATTCTCAGAGTTGCACAGATAAGAATTTTGGCTTCAACACATTAAATGCCTTCTAAGTTTTTTGTTATCAAAACCTCTTTTGCATTCTAATCGAGTGACACATCTCCAGACTTGTTCACATTTCTGTTGTGAAGTACAGCCAGTTATAGCCTACTACTTAGTATTTAGTTTTCTTCTTGAAACTTGATGAATGTTGTAAGGTATTATCTCAAGAAATACTTCATCACTTAACCTATAAACCACAATGAATATTTTGCTGTCCCAACTGATAGATGTGTTTTTGTGCAGATTCCATTGTTGAGAAACTATCTTCAAAACTTGGAATATCTTCAACCTTGGGATCCTCTTGCAATGACTGCTCCTGACCTACTGACTGACAGATGCCCAGTGCCAACACAGTATTTGACACACCCCTGGCCCACTGCTCGGGCTGTCTATGGAAAGGACTGCACAGCATTTATAAAATTGTCACAGTAACCTGTTTTTAGGGACTGATCTTTTGGGAGTGCTAAGAAGTGTTGGGTCAGGGTGTCACTCTGGATTCTGGGTTTGGTTTGAACTTGCTTAGAAACCCAGATTGGATCAATTTTTCTGTCCTTCTGCCTCAGGTTGGAAGTTGTAGGGTCCCAGACTTGCACTTCCAGACCCAGCTTATGAGCCAGGTTGTAAGCAGCCTGTGCTGTTGTAAGTGGATGCTCAGCTTTAGGAAGTAAGACTCAACAAGGATAAGCTACAAAGCTGTGGCCTTTCCCTTGAAGGATGTTTTGGGTCGCTATGCCCTCTCCTTTGTTCTGCCATGACCTTGAGCAGCTTTGCTCTAGCACATGCCTCCCATCATGGGTGTTTCTCTACCACAGATCCCCAAACAAGAAAGCCAACTAGTGATATCCTTGATACTAGAATCAAATGAATCTCTCTTTCTTTCAAACCATTTATTTGTCTCAGGTATTTTTCAAGCATTGGAAAGCTGATTTGTAGCATGATACAAGTTAATTTAACTCTGATTTCTTTACAAACACTCAGAGTATACTTGATACAGGGGCTCTAAGGTTTTCTCCTTTTTGTTATATGACATATTTTATGTTATGTTTATGTTATATAACATATAACATATGTTATAAATATCTCTTTGTAAGTCTATTTATTTAACAAACCTGATCTTGAACCTTATGATCAGGTTTCTGCAAGTACAAAGGAACTGCAGAGAGACCTCCCATGCAGACAGGGCTCTGGGCTGTTTGTGTCTGTGAAGGGTTCTGCAGCTCCTTTTTGCACTCAGGATTCTGCAGAGTGACTCATGTATGTAACTTCAGGTGGACACTGTGGAGCTCTACCTCCCTGCCACTCCATACTTGCTGTGCATGATTGGAACCACGTTGTTGCCTATGTGGTACAACATGTCTTCATTCCTGGAGCCATGATTGGCACCACTAAATGTGTTCTTGGGGTACTCATTGAGCGGTGCCTGTCACATATACTGGTGGCATATAGAATGGATGATGTGATACTCTGGCCTCAGCCTGGAAGTCAGGCCCTTTAGTTGGGATTTTAATTGGAATTAAATTGACTCTGTAGGTCAGTGTGAAAATACCAATTCCATGTATCTAAGAACTGAACCTTCCATTCAATTCTTCCAGAGCCAGAATTGTTGGGGTCCAGAGGGCTTGCAGTGCCTTTCTCAAACAGCAACATAGATGTGGTCCCCTGACTGAGGGAACACTGCAGGTACAAGATCTAAATCCTGGGAGGTTGACCTCCAGGAAACAAAAAGGCCACAAAGGCAGGGAATTGCAGAAGGAAATCTCAGCGAAGGAGGCAGAGATACTGTTTGCTCAAGCTCTGCTTGCAGTGATTGTCTAGTAACGACCTAGCCCGTGTATCAACAGTAGTGGGTAAATAAAAGTTGTTCTCTCATGAGGACTCACCAGAGTTCTGTCTCTTAGTATCATTACCCCTCTCCCAGGTCCCTGTGATGCCCACAGCTTTGCCACTGAGGGCTAAAATGATGCCCTCAGTGTTTCTAGGAATATTCTCTAAAGGCCTCATGATGCTCCTCATAAAGTCACCTCACAAGGTTGTTTGCTGATAGTGCTACAGGGCCCCAGACCTTAGTAGGCCTCCAGATCTTAGCAAAACTGACTCCATGAAGAAAGTTCCCTTCAGGCTGTAAAATTCATCATGCAGACAGCACCAGCTGCTAAAATGAAAACAAAGACCTAATCCATCAATATCCATAGTTATGGGCAAGTCTCTATCTTAGGGTTTTATTGTTGTGAAGAGACAATATGACCGAGTCAATTCTTATAACAGAAAATATTTATTTCGGGCTGGCTTCCAGTTTCAGAAGTTCACTCCATTATCATCCTGGAGGTAAACATTGCAGCACACCAGAAGATATGCTGCTGGAGTTTCCAAATAGGAAAGGGATAACAACGGAATATACATGCATAGTCCATGATGTTCGCACTAATAAGGGCATACACACTCATAGTCCACGGCGTTCTAATACATTATAGACACCCAGTAACAAATAATGTTTTGTTCAGTTGTTGTGGGCTAGACTAGGTAGACCAGAAAAGATTAGGACACTGGTTCAAGCTCAAAGAATGTCTTTATTAACTGCCAGCAACTGCTCTCGATGTTGGGGGTCCCAGTGAAATCCTGAGTCTTTCTCAGGATAAGCTTTTAAGGATTAAAAAAAAAAAAAAGGAAAGAAAGAAAATAAAATATCATCACGAGTGAGTTATAAGTGGGTATTAGCCATAAAGTACAGGATACCCAAACTACAATCCATAGACCCAAAGGTGCTAAATAACAAGGAGGGTCCAAGGGAGGATACTTGAATCTTTCTCAGAAGGGAAAATAAAATAGATATTGGAAGTGGGTGCAAGAAAGGAAGTGGAGGTGGGCAGATGTAGGGAGAGTAGGGGAGAGAAGGGAAGTCAGGAGTCTGGGGTGGGGGCAATCTCTAAGACATGCCAGAAACCTGGAATTGGAGCAAGGCCCCAGAAGGTCTTTGGGGGCAAGAATCCTAGCAGTGGAGAATATGGATCCTGAAGTGGCCATTTCCTGTAGCCAGGCAGGACTCCTCGTGGAAGGATAAGGGCAGCAATCCACCCACAAAACCTTTAACCCAAAATGCATCCACCTACAATATGTATAGGGACAAAGATAGAGCAGAGACAGAAGGAATGACCAAGCAATGACTGCCCCAAACTGAGACCTATCCCATGGGCAAGAACCAATCCCTGACACTATTAATGATATTCTGTTATGTTTGCTGACAGGAGCCTGGCATAACTGTCCTCTGAGTGGCTCCACCTAGCAGCTAGTGGAAAGAGATGCAGAGACCCACAGCCAAACATTATATGGAGCTCAGGTAGTCTTGTAGAAGAGTTGGGGGAAGGACTGAGGGACCCAATGAGGACACTGACTCCACAGGAAAGCCAACAGAGTCAACTACCCTCGACCCTGGAGGGCTCCCAGAGACTGAATCAACAAAGGGTGAGTATGGGCTGGACTTAGTTCCTCTGCACATATGTAGAAGATAAGAACTTGGTCTTGATGCAGGTCCCCCAAGTACAAGAGCGGGTGCTGTTGCTAAATCTGTTTGCCTGCCTGTTGGTGGATCCTGTTCCCCTAAATGGTCCTCCTTCTCTGGCCTCGGTAGGAGAGGATGCACCTAGTCCTTCAGCAGCTTGATGTGTCTGGGAAAGGGGGTGGGGAGTAGGGGAATTGATAACTACAGGGGGGCACCCCCTTCTCAAAGGAGAAAGGGAGGATGGAATGGGGGAGGATCGACGTGAAAGGGTACTAGGAGGAGAAGGGGGACTGATATTGAGATGTAAATTAAATAAATAACTAATAAAAATTAAAAATTAAAAATAAATTCTGAGTTGACATTCTTCAGTTAACAAGAACAGTTAGCCAGAAATGAAACTGCAGAAACAGAAAAGCAAGAGTAGTGCACTTAAAGACTTACCCAGAGCTGTGGGGTTTGATGGATTACATTTTTGTTTTTGTTTTGGGAGGTGGTGCTCTCTATGTGCTAAGTATTATGGCCTGAATGGTATTTCAAGTCATTCATGCCAAGTCTGGGGCCTACCAAGTTCAGAGAGCCTGTTCCATAAGGACCTTTTCATTGTTGTGTGAAGACAACTAAAAAATCATCCTTAGATCACTGTCATGTTTAATTAGCATTCTGATTACGTTTAACATGACAAGCACTGTGCTGCAATGTGTATATATTTTTGGATAGTCTGACACCCCCCCCACCCCCCCACACACACCTTGCCTCAAATAATATTGAAGGATTACATGGCAAGTACTGTGCAGTAAATCTATAAAATAATTCTTGAATGAGGATGTTGTCTATTAACCAGAAGCATTAATGGTGACATTGAAAAGGTTAGTTCAGGACCTTTTTGATAACTTCACCAGACTCATCTCCTCAGGGAGGGGAAGGCTAATTAGTATTCTGCAGGAAGGGCTGGACCTGTGGGGGGGGAGGCTAGACCAGGTAAACACATTCCATTGGACAAACCCTACCACCTCATTCCCCAGAGACCAATCAATTTAAAAGTCACACTGTTCTGCAAATCACATTGTGCTTAATGGCTGCTGCTCTGAAACACTGTAAAAAGACTGACCAAACTGGCTGGGGCATGGAGGTGAGGGGTTGTCATCTCTCCTTTGGGTGTAGGATGACCCCAATGCATTGGAACAATAAATTCCTCTTGCTTTTTGCATCTATCCCAGGCTCTTTGTGGTTCACTCAGGGGGTCCTCGGTAAGCTAAGGCCTGCCAGAGCTTTACAGTATCACTATGGATGTCACTATGGATCACAATGGGGAGTCTAGGGAGAGGGATGTAGATCCATTGGTCCTTACCGGGTATGCACAATCTCCAGCATCCCACAAAGCTGACTGTGGTGGTCCACACCTCTAACCACAGGATTCAGGAGGTTGAGGCAGAAGAATCAAAGCTCAGGGTCACTCTCAACTATTCTTGGTTACACAATGACTTCCGGGCCAATCTGGGCTGGAAGTGACAGAGAACCAGTGGATACTTGAGAGGGAGAATGGATACTTCTCAAATTGGTTCCAAGTTGAATTTTTCTAATAAGCAGAGAAAGCACTTAGTCTTGCAATTGTCAAGCAGCCAAGGAAAGCCCACTATTCTCACCAGAATAAGCAAGGACACCATCAGAAAGAATCATCTCGTCTTTGGCACCAAAAGATCAGGACTTCCATGTGTGTCTGTAGATGGTATGAGTACAAATCTCGACTTCCATGTGGCATTTTACTTGTAGATGGTATGAGTACAAATCTCTTAGCAAACCTGGGGACATAAAAGACAAATATAAGATATATACACAATGCAGGTCACCAGATAACTGTGCTGGCCTGGGAAGTATTTGAAGGTCACAGAGATGCATCACCAGAAAAACTAGGCAAACTAACACACTCCACCAATCACAGTTCAGAAGGAGTTCCCTAACTTTCGTTCAAGCCATGTGGGAAAGGCTATGGCAAGCAGCTGAGCTGTTCTCTTTGTTTTTGTTTTTGCAGATGGCCCATCTTTTGCGTGGCTGCCTTGGGTGTGCTCTGTGAGACCAGGACCCCACAGACTTCATCCCAGGATTGCTTCTCACTGCCGTGATGCCTTTCCTGCCACTGTTACATAGCCTAATGATTCCTGGGCATCAGCTCACCCTATTGGGCAGATTTCCTGAAGATCAATATGAAGATGTACCTTCAGATACTAATACTGTTGAGATGAATTAATGACCTTATAGTATTCCAGGTATGATTCAAGTAATTTTGGGAAGAAAATTTTAGGAGATGGTTTTAGTTGTTTTGCCAGAAAGGTTACAATAAAATCAGAATCAAGAACAGAAAGTGCCCCCTCCTCATAGAATAAGTAAAGGCTGCATAATAAAGAGTACAATGAGCTTTCATAAATGGCTCCAAGACGAGAAATGGGATTGGAACAAGAAAATGATCAAGGAAAAACATTCATTTAAGGTCAGGTCCAAGAATGAGGCCACAGGTATGCACCATAATAGAGTGAGGTCATGTGAAACTGTTGCTTTAAACTTACAAAATGAAATTGCTTTGAACTTATTATCAACATACCTTTTGTATAATATTTTATCTGTGAGGTAATTTTATAAAGAACTTTTGTCTAAGAAGCTATAAAAAGGCTGAGAGAAAACATAAAGTGTGGCTATTGGGACTCTGCTCCATTTACCAAATGTATGGTGTAGTATGTATATACTATATATAGAGAGAGATAGATAAATATATATATATGTGTGTGTGTGTGTGTTTGTCTATATTCATGCACACATATACATATGTAGGTATATGTGTAAATATATAAGTATGCATGTGCACTTGTGAAATTCATAAAACATGTGGTTGATCCCGACCAAGTGAGTGTGTGTGTGAGTGTGTGTGTGTGTGTATGTGTGTGTGTGTGTGTGTGTGTGTGCATGACCTTCTCACTATCCTTTTCTTTCTCGACAGACACTTAAGAGTTACAAGAGTTCGGAGTTTCTCCCTGGGCACTCTTGCCAGGCCCAAATAATTAAGTTCTGCTCCCATTACCACTATATGTACTGACCCTGTAAATTGCCTGTTGCTATTAGAGGCAACAGGTTAGGGTATTGGCTGCTCTCAGGGAGATCGGGGTGGGGGTATCAGCTGCTATCAGCACAGACCCCATTGCCATCCCTTGCTGCCTTCCTCACTTTACCTGGATGTCAAGCTGGCATTCAACATAACTTCTATTGTAACTACTTCACCTATGTATGGTTGAAACTAGAATGCTAAATGGGAAGTGGCCGTGTCCTAGAAATAGAAATACTAATAGAACAGATAACTAAGAATAGAAAAGTAAGTGAGCCACTTCAGCAGAGAGAGGTGTCAGGAGGTTTCAAAAGTATAGCTGAAGCTGAAGGGGCAGTTTAAGGGCCATACTCTGAAGTCAGGTTATCAAACCTTCCCATGTAGCCTATTTAGACAGGACCATGGATCTAGGAATGAAGGAACAGACGCAGTCTGTCCCACTTATCAGCTGCCCTGCTGCGGGTACAAGAACTTCACTCCCGGGAGAAGCTTTGTTAGATTCTAGATTCTTGATTCCAAAAAAAGCTCTTTCCTGTGCAGCCAAACATAAAGCTTGTCACATCAGCAAACACTCACAACCTACTCCTCCTCTGCCTTTGTACAGTGCCACAGTGTAAGTCTGAAGAGAGAAAGATCAATACTAAAACGTCTGGGTTCAGCCGGGCGTGGTGGCGCACGCCTTTAATCCCAGCACTCGGGAGGCAGAGGCAGGCGGATTTCTGAGTTCGAGGCCAGCTTGGTCTACAAAGTGAGCGCCAGGACAGCCAGAGCTATAAAGAGAAACCCTGTCTCGAAAAAACAAAAAACAAAAAAAAACAAAAAACAAAAAACAAAAAAAAAAACAAAAAAACGTCTGGGTTCACGATGGCAATAATAAGCTCAGAAATTTGCTCTTTGAGAGTTAGACCACATTTATGCTTCAGTTCTGTACTCTTTGTGGGCTGGAACCAGGTGAAGGTGCGCCCCCTGCTGGCCAAAGCAGCAACTCCTGGGAGGTGGAGTGGCCAGGCTCTCTTGCTGTGCCAGGCTGCCTACCAAAGGATTTGTATGGGGGGCAGGAACATAGAAGCAGAAGAAGGTAGGCCAGAAAGACCCTGAGAGCAGAACACAGACAGGCATGACCAGAGCAAGGAGTGGAGCTAGAGTAGACCCTGGGCATTCCCAGGAATGACTTTCTAGATCATGTTATTTGAAGCAGGCAAACACCTTTGGCTTGAACTCTAATAAAACGTCAAGGAAGAAAGAAACTCTTTCCTGCCTGCTTGTCCCCACCCTCACTGGCAAGTTCTTCTATCCTGTTGCTAAAACATTCCTTTGACACTCTAAGAATCAACTTCTTACAGTTTCTAATATAGACTGTTCTCCAGGAATACTTTAGGTTTCCAGCTTTGATTAGGGCTGCTGAGACTGTTGTGTTTTACTTAAAAGACAGCAGGATATGTCTGTAGAGCCCGGTATGGGGTGGTGGGAGGAGGTGCCTCTGTGGGCCCATGCTAGGCATCCCTTCCCCCTGAGGGACCAGCCATACAACAGGTATAGAGTAGAATAGAGTTTATTTAGGGAAGGGGACTTGAGAAGGGAGTGCAGACGGAGAAAGACAGGGAGAGAGAGAGAGAGAGAGAGAGAGAGAGAGAGAGAGAGAAACACAGACAGAGACAGAGACAGAGATAGAAAGAGAAGAGTCGCAGCCAGCCAGGAACATGTGGAGAGAGGGGGTAGGGGGAAGCAGAGAGGAAAGAAAGAGTCAGGGAGAGAAGACAGTCAGAGAGAATAAGAGATCAAGGAGTGGGCAAGAAGCCTCTTTGTAAGTAAGCCAGGCCTACCATGCTATTGCCTGGTAACTTCTGGGCAGAGCCTAGAAGGAATGCTAACAGAGACATGCAGACTTGTGGACTAAGAGTCTCTCAGGTTCTCTGCCTCTCCAAAGCAAGACAGACATTTGTCAAAATACCCAGACTACTGTACCCTGTAAGTCAGTAACTCCTGTGTGTGTGTCCCCTTTAGAGATTATGTAGAAACCAACTCATCCACACATGGACTCATGCAATCAACAGATGTATAACTGGGGACCACTAACGAGGATTAGTCTGCGCACTCCCTTTTTACAGATGAGCACTAAAGGACTGGAGGCCAGACTCAACCTCTTCTGTGAGAGGCTGTCAGAGAGAGAGGTTGAGAGAGAGAGAGAGAGAGAGAGAGAGAGAGAGAGAGAGAGAGAGAGAGAGTTTCTTAAAGGCTTTAGCTTTTAAAACATTTGCCATTATCTCCATCATAAACCCTTCCTAATACATTGGAGTGAGAGCTAAGACTGCTTGCTTCTCCTTAATTAGCTCCCCTCAGTTGACAAGTTGCAAGGGTGGTCTCAGGCTGTCCCATGGTGCAATAGCCAAGTTCTCTGCATCTCGGAAAACAGATTGAGAAAGATGCTTATTACTGTGCAATCTGGGTTCCTTTCTACAGGTTGGTGGTCTCCCTAATAAAGCAATTTTTAAATATACTCAGAAGAAAGCTCATTTTATCAAAATTTAGAAAAACAAAACAAAACAAAACACAGAGAGGCAGGCAGGTTGGCCATCCCAGCACATCCACTAAGAGGGAAATGAAGAAGACAGAAAAGTCTTGCCTTTTAAGTATGAGGCAGCAGCATATGTCAGTAAGCGTCTGCAAAAAACAGTGTCTAGGCAGAGAGAGAAAGCTCAGGCAGGTGGGAGGTCAGTAGTGTCCAGGCAGAGAGAGAACACTCAGGTGTGTGTGGGAGGTCGGTAGCCAAAGGAAAAGGCATGGGTTTTTTTGTTTGTTTGTTTGTTTTATTTTTTTATTTTTATCTTTTTGGTTAAAACTTGGGAAAGAAGGCAGGCTTCCAGGTGGAGATGTGTGCATAACTGCCTTGAATTATCATTCAGGGTTATTATTCTTCCAGCTCTGCAGTCTTTGTGATTCAGCTTTCCTAGGGAATAATCCCTGCTGTAATTTAGGAAACAGTGCAGGTTCAGAGAAAGCAACTGAGGTCAGTCACCCTTCAGGTGATCTTTAGTAGCAGAGCCTCAGAGCCACAGGCAGCCATGATTGGGCCTGGAAATGGGAGACTAGGAGAGACGGGGCACCATGGCCATAGGCAGCCAAGAAGAGGGCCTGGGGAGAGGGGAAGGAGATGGAGCAGGAGGCCATCTGATCTTTGGAGCAGATCCAAGGGTCAAGTCTCAACCCAGAGCTAGAGGAAGAAGTCAGATTCCATTTTTTTTTGAACCAGCTTTTCCTTAATGGGCCTGAAAAAGCCCCTTCCGGTTAATGGGCAGTGGGATCCAAAACTAACCATGACAGAAAAATCCATCTTCAATGGCTTCCAAGCCTGCGAGTGCCTATCTATATACCTAACACTCATCTAGCTCTACACGGTTGCCACCGTGTCTTGGTATACACAGAAGAGGAAACGTCACTGAAAGAAAATCTCTGGAAATAAACCGCAGTGACTGAGGCAGCTTGCCTTCACCTGACACCAACTGGGTTCTTGTCCTGCCCTCCTCAAAGGATGGAACAGAGAGAAATCAAACACTACAAGCAGCAATGTGCTTAACTGTCAGTTCAGAATTAGCCACCTTAACTGGATCCAACAAGTTAAAACGAATCATCACACGGGATTTAAATGAACCAGTGGGGCAGGTCTCTGAGGCTGGAAAGAGCTCCTGTCCACAGCTCAAGTCCAGAGTCTTAGATGCTGGACAGGGACTGAGTTGCCCTCTTCCTGCAGCTTCTAGTCAGTCCTGGAAGATGACTTGAGAGAGCACTCTCTCTCAAGCCTTACATGAGGGAGCTCCAGCTGGTCTGTCCCTGCTGAGCCTTGAAGGCAGTCTTTGTGCTCCAACAAATGAGAGCTGGGAGCTAGACCTGTAGTCTTTAGGCTTCCTCCTCTGCAGAAAACGGGAATTGGAGGGGAACGAAGGGCAAGCAAGCTCCTTCCCACTGGTGTGCACAGATGGGCTTTGAAATCTTCCTCTGTTTCGTTTCTTTTATTTCCTGTTCTATCACATTTTGTGTTCTGAGTTCCAATCCCAGACAACCTGTGCTTTAATAGGCTCATTGTGGTGTGCAAATAAGGTTTTAAAAAAATGAAACAAATCAGAAAAGAGCTGTGGAGTCAGTCTCCTCTGAAAAACACCGAGCCCACCGCAGTTACTGAAAGTTCACGATCAGGTCAGCTGTTCTGGTGGCAGGTCTGTGTCTCACTGGTAGGGGAATTAATAAGAAAGTTTCTGACCAGGCTGAAAAGATGGTTCAGCTTCTAAAAGCACTGGCTGCTCCTCCAGGGGATCCAGGTTTGAGTGCCCTTGCATCCACATGGCAGCTAGCAAGTCAGGGACTGCAGTTCCAGAAGAATCTATCGCCCTCTTCTGGCCTCTATGGGCACTGCGCATGAGGTTGACAGATACAGGCAAAACACCATATATCCACCACACCCCCACACACATATAAATACATGTATAATATGTGTACATACATATATACATACCTTTAACGTTTCTCTCTGTTCTAGCTGACATGTGACATTTCAAGACTTCCATGCTTTCTTCCTCTGGGGGATTTCAGAAGGATGGGCGGGTGAGTCTATAGGTGGGTTCCTTTTGCCTGCACCCTTTATAGTTCCTTTCCTCGGACACTTGAGTAGAGCAGCTTTCTGAAAACTCAGTGTGGTATTGGTGAGGGAGGGGACACCTACCACTAACTTAACAAACAAGTCTTACACCATCAGCACTTGTGGAGGCCCACACACTGCTGGCCCTGCTACAGGAACAGGAACCATGTCCTGCATGGTTCCTTACCTGGTGACCATACAGGACACAGCACCCAAATAAATGTTTTCCTTTATAAGAGTGGACTTGGGCCAAGCAGTGGAGGCACATGCCTTTAACATCAGCACTTGGGAGAGAGAGGCAGGTGGGTCTTGGAGTTCGAGGCCAGCCTAGTCTACAATGTGAGTTCCAGGACAGCCAGTGCTATACAGAGAAACCTTGTCTTGAACAAAACAAAAAAAATAAAAATAAAAAAGAGTGGACTTGGTCATGGTGGCTCTTTACAGCAATAAAACCCTAAGACAGAGACTTGCCCATAACTATGGACACTGATGGATTAGATCTTTGCTTCCATTTTTTGCATTTAGTATTGTCTGCATGCTGAGTTTTATAACCTGAATGGCACTTCCATCATGGAGTCCATTATGCTAACATCTGGAGGAATCCTAAATTCTGGGGCCCTGTTGCACTATCAGCAAACAACCTTGTGAGGTGACTTTATGAGGAGCATCATGAGGCCTTTAAAGAATATTCCTAGAAACACTGAGGGCATCATTTTAGCCCTCAGGGGCAAATCTGTGGGCATCACAGGGACCTGGGAGAGGGGTAATGATACTAAGAGACAGAACTCTGGTGAGTCCTCATGAGAGAACAACTTTTATTTACCCACTACTGTTGATACACGGGCTAGCTCGTTACTAGACAATCACTGCAAGCAGAGCTTGAGCAAACAGTATCTTTGTCTCCTTTGCTGAGATTTCCTTCTGCACTTCCCTGTCTTTGTGGCCTTTTTGTTTCCTGGAGGTCAACCTCCCAGGATTTAGACCTTGTACCTGCAGTGTTCCCTCAGTCAGGGGGCCACATCTAGGTCACTGTTTGAGAAAGGCACTGCAAGCCCTCTGGACCCCAACAATTCTGGCTCTGGAAGGAATGAATGGAAGGTACAGTTCTTAGATACATGGAATTGGTATTTTCACACTGACATACAGAGTCAATTCAATTCCAATTAAAATCCCAACCAAAGTATCACACCATCCATTCTATATGCCACCAGTATATAGGCTGTGAAAAGCACCCCTCAATGAGAACCCCAAGAACACATTTAGTGGTGCCAATCATGGCTCCAGGAATGAAGACATGCTGTACCAGACCAGAGGCAACAACGTGGTTCCAATTCTGCATAGCAAGTATGGAGTGGCAGGGGAGGTAGAGTTCCACAGTGTCCCCCTGAAGTTACATACACGAGTCACTCTGCAGAATCCTGAGTGCAAAAAGGAGCTGCAGGACCCTTCAAGACACAACCAACCCAGAGCCCTGTCTGCATGGGAGGTCTCTCTGCAGTCCCTATGTACTTGCAGAAACCTGATCAAAAGGATCAAGATCAGCTTTTCTTCAATAAATAGCCTTTCAAAGAGATATATAGAAGGTCATATAACATAAAGGAGAAAACCTTAGAGCCCCTGGACCAAATATACCTTGAGCTTTATAAATCAGAGTTAAATTAATTGTATCCTGCTACAAATCAGCTTTCCAAGGCATGATTAATACCTGAGACAAATAGATGGTTTGGAAGAAACGGAGATTCATTTGATTCTAGTGTCAAAGATATCATCCTGTCAGGTGGCTTTCATGTTTCGGGAGTCTGTGGTACAGAAAAGCCCATGATGGGACATGTGTATTAAAGCAAAACTGTTCAAGGTCATGGCAGAAGAAAGGAGGACAGGAAAGCCCACGGCATCCTAGCTTCTTTCTGCTGAGTCTTACTTCCTAAAGCTGAGCATCCACTCACAGCAGCACAGGCTGCTTACAACCTGGCTCATAAGCTGGGTCTGGAAGTGCAATTCTGGTACCCTACAACTTCAAGCCTGAGTAAGAAGGACAGAAAATTTTAAATCCAATCTGGGTTTCTAAGCAAGTTCAAACCAAACCTAGGCTCCAGAGTGACACCCTGTTTCAACACTTCTTAGCATCCCGAAAAGATCAGTCCCTAAAAACAGGGTTACTGTGACAATTTTACAAATGTTGTGCACTGTCATTTCCATAGACAACCGAAGCACTTGGCAGAGCTGTGTCAAATACTACACTGCCTTGGGCATCTGTCAGTCAGTAGGTCAAGTGTAGTCATTGCAAGAGGATCCCAGGGTTGAAGAAATTCCAAGTTTTGGACACAATCTCTCACCAATGGAATCTGCACAAATACATCTATCATTTGGGACAGCAAAATAATCACTGTAGCTTATAGGTCAAGAGAGGAAGTATTTCTTGAGACAATATCTTATCATATTCATCAAGATTGGAAAGAAAAACCAAAGGACTTACTACTAGGGTATAACTCTGGCTGTACTTCACAGCACAATTGGGAGCTGGTCTGGAGATGTGTCAGTGGATTGGAATGCAAGGGAGGTTTGGATAACAAAAAGACTTAGAAAGGCATTTAATCTGGTGAAGCCAAAACTCTTCATCTATTTCATGCTGCGAATCTAGCTTAGTGACAGAGTACACATGGCTCCAGGTTCAAACCCTAGCACAAAGAAAATCAAATAAAATTTCTATTACATTTAGAATATCTTTTTTAACATTGGTTAATAGTAAGTATGGCCTCTTAGATAAAGTGGTGTTCTCCCGAGCATCCATGGTGTAAAACTGGACCATTAGTACTAGCTCTAAAGCAAATGAGGACAGATGGAAATGTAGAAGGGAATCTTTTACAGGAACCAATAAGAAAAATACTGTGCAGGATGCCCTGAGTACAGTTTTATGTAATTGTTTCTAAATGTGATTTTTTTTTAAAAAAATCTTAACTTTTAACTTTCACATGTGTCTGCATTCAAATGTACATGCATGCACAGATACTAACAAAAACTATACAGGTGTCAGATTCTGTGGAGCTGGAGTTATCTGCAGTTGTGGCCTCTGGGTGACAAACTGGGGTGCTCTGGAAGGGAAGGAATCTGGAAGAGGGGAAGTTCTCATAATCACTAACATCTCACCAATCCCTAAGGATTATTTTTACTTATGTGTCTCTGTGTGTCTGTGCACATGTGTATGAACATGCCAACAGATGCAATTAGAAGACATAAGATGTCCTGGAATGGAGTTACAGGCAGTGGTAACCCTCCCAGCATAGGTGCTGAAATCAAACTTGGATCCTCTGGAAGAGCAGGACCTGCTCTTAATTAACGAGCAGTCCAACCAGAACCTGACATCATATAATTTTAAAAATGAAAGACAGAAATGTAAATCTCTTATGATTCTGGCTTTCCAAGGCTTTTTGTTTCTAACTGTGTACCCAGGCTAATAGAAAACTTGGTCTGTCCGTTACTGAAAACAGTTATGAAGTGTGCAGCCAATCAAAAGGATTTCTATGTAGAGTTCAGATTCAGGCTTCAAACTGCCCTGCACAAGAGGACTTGGAATTTGATTCCTTACAATGGCGCCAGCAGCACATGACTTGGCCAAGTGAAGAAATAGAAGGCTGGTTGCACAAGCAGGCAATATACCAATCTGTGGGTTCTGCATGTTGAAGACTCTGAGACACCAGCTCCACCCACAGAGCCTGCTTTATATCTATGGACCCAAGTGGAGCTCACCCATTATCCCTGATTTCCAGGACAACCAGCGCTCAGTTCCACGGGAGCCACAAAGCAGACTAGGTAAGACACTGACTGTCTAGGCCTGGGACAGGAGAGGTTGGTGATGGGGCAGAGTCCAGGAAAAGTGTCACCGTGGACCCACAGTGACAGCAGAGGGCCTTCAGGAAGAGATAGGGAAAACTGAGGTAAGGTGGGAGTAGTCACTTCTCTTCTGTCCTCACAGGAATCATGGGTCTGAAGCTGCCTGAGTCCAGACTTTGTCTCCTGCTGCTGCTGGGACTTGTCCTAACGCTTGTCTCATGCCAGCCATCGACCCCTTCCCAGAAGTTTGACATCCAGCATATCTATAAGAAAGCCTCTCCCAAATGTGATGATGCAATGCGGGTCGTTAACAGGTATACAGGAAAATGTAAGGACTTGAATACTTTTCTTCATACAACTTTTGCTGATGCTGTCCGTGTGTGTCACAATCCACGTAAGACTTGCAAAGACGGGACAAGTCCAAATTGTCATGATAGTTCATCTAAGGTATCTGTAACTATCTGTAAACTCACAAAACGGGCAAGGAATTATTCCCAATGCAGATACAAAACAACAGGAGCAGAGAAGTCCTACACAGTTGCCTGTAACCCCAGAACTCCACGGGACAGTCCCACCTATCCAGTAGTTCCAGTTCACTTGGATGGGACATTTTAGCTCCAGTGCCAGCACTTTGTACCTTCCCTCATCTGCTACTGCCAAGATCATAGTAGTGAAGAACCAATTCTTCTGTCTGCACTGCATATCAGCACCTGTCCTCATGAAACCTGTTCCTGACTTCCTTTAATTTAGCTGAACAGACCTTTTCTAGTCAATAAATACCATTGTATACTCATCTCGATCTGTAGTAGTATCTCTGTGTGCCGCAGACGGACCTCACTTGGGTCCTCGATCCACAGGCGAAACTCGGGTTCCGGTTACAGGTGGACAAGGAAATACAAACACAAGGGAGGTGGTATCTGAGTGTAATTTGTCAAATCGAGCATCAAACCTTTAATGTAGAAGAAAATAGGGCAGTTAGGTGACACATCGGCAAGGAACAATGAGGTTATCAGATGCTTAATGACTCTTACACAAAACAGGGAAATACAAACATAAAGACTGGCAGGAAGTGGGCAATAAAACAACTGAGACAAAGTCAGCTCTATCTAAGGCATTCTTAGAAGCCAGGTGTGAGGTCTTTACACTCCCGGGGCAAGGGCTTTCACACCCAAGCCATAGTTCTAATTAGGGAGTTCAGCTCTAGTTAACATTCTCATAAATAATGCAATACTCTAGTTCCTTCTCAAACCACAGCCCGATCTACTTCCTAAACCACTGTAATTTCCTGTATATGTGAGTGACTCGGTTTTTATTTTAAGTGATTGTGGGGGGCAGGGGGAACTTTCTATTAATAAGTAATGTAGTCTGCCATATATAACTATAATAAGAATTCTAAACTTCCTTTGCTAAGCTTGCCCTGAGATTTCTAACTCTATGTAGTAGATAGTAATGCCTGATTTCTTTCACTATCTCTCTTAAAATACTAGAGTCAGTTCTGAATGTCACTGAATAGGCAACATTCTTACTGAATTCCAAACCCAGGGTCAGCTCAAGGCATTGGTGAAGGCCAGGAAGCAAAGTTCAATTTTGCTTAGGTATTTAGCAAGCCGTTGCTTGGAGGCACCTATAATAAAACCATACTGAAAGAAAGCACACAGATCCATTCGCAAGGACAAGTTGGGAGCATTCGTTATACAGGATGCCACGTTTCCAGGAGACTAAGTTTCTGTGAACTTTTCACGTCTGGACTGTGTCCAGGTTTCTAGTCCTGTCACATGAGTCACTACTGGAATGGGTGTAGCATCTGTATCTGACAAGGGTGGGGAGAGAGGAAGGGGGAGAGACAAACACAGAGACAATTGTGTGTGTGTGTGTGTGTGTGTGTGTGTGTGTGTGTGTGTTGAGGCAGGATCTCATACCTTTTGAGGCATCATTGCACTCCCAGAAAACAAAAGAATCTGAGAAGAGATGTGCACCTTTCCAGAATGTTCCTACATGGCATCTTCCCTGAAGTTTCTCTGTGAGAAGAAGTGGCTGGCAGAGGAGACCGGGGAAGAAGGATCTCTCAGTGAAGCTATCCCTTGCACTGTCCCTGCTTAGCTGTCTTCAGAGGCCAATTTTGAGATCATTCAACACAAACAACAAGGACAGATTCCAAGCTAGAGAAACTGGAATCCACACAGAAAAGAGATGAATAATGAAAGGTCCTGTCCTTACTCCTGAGGAAAGAACTGTAGTCAGGAATCAGTTTCAGACAGGAAGGTGCCATTTCTTCCCTACCATGCATCATGGGTGAGCCTATCATCACCAGATGTGGCAGTGAGCCTTCCTGCAGTGTCAGATGCAGAGTGGAGCAGAGGGGTGAAATCCTCAGGTCCATACCTGTAACATTCAGTCTGGATCCCCAGCTTCCATTTTTCTCTTCCTTTCTGGGCTCCCAGATGCAACACTTGGCCTCTCCTCCCCACTGGGCAGTGGTGGTACTTCCTACTCTCAGTGGACCACAGTCAGGCCTGTAGGGAAGCCACTCCTCTTGAGCAGCATCTCTTGTATTCTGTTGCTGATGCTTGCATCTATGGTTACAGATTTCTTTCCTAGGGATTCTATCTCCAGCATTGCCTCATTTTGGGTTTTCTTTATTATGTCTACTTCCCTTTTTAGGTCTTGGATGGTGTTATTCAATTCCATCACCTGTTTGGTCGTGTTTTCCTGCAATTCTTTAAGGGATTTTTGTGCTTCCTCTTTAAGGTCTTCTACCTGTTTAGCAGTGTTCTCCTGTATTTCTTTAAGTGAGTTATTAAAGTCCTTCTTGATGTCCTCTACCATCATCATGAGATATGATTTTAAATAAGGGACTATCTTTTCGGGTGTGTTGGGGTGCCCAGGACTGGGTGGGGTAGGAGTGCTGTGTTCTGATGATGGTGAGTGGTCTTGGTTTCTGTTAGTAAGATTCTTTCATTTGCCTCTCGCCATCTGGTAATCTCTGGAGTTAGTTGTTATAGTTGTCTGTGGTTAGAGTTTGTTCCTCAGGTGATTCTGTTACCCTCTATCAGCAGACCTGGGAGACTAGCTCTCTCCTGAGTTTCAGTGTTCAGAGCACTCTCTGCAGGCAAGCTCTCCTCTTGGAGGGAAGGTGCCCAGATATCTGGTGTTCAAACCTGCCTCCTGGCAGAAGTTGTGATCCACTCACCAGAAGTCCTAAGATCTTGTGGAGATTCCCTTAGGGACCTTGGGGGTTTCTGCAGACTCTGCACCCAAGGTGCCCTGGTGCTGGCGTGGACCGAAAGGGACTTGTGACCCTGGTCAGGCCGGGTTTTCTGCTTCCCTAATTAATGCAGTCTCAGGTCCCGCGCGATTGGATTGGAGCAGAAGTTGTGTTCTACTCACCAGAGATCTTAATATTCCTGTGGAGGGTCCTGTGGGGATCTTGGGGGTGTCGTCAGACTCCGAGCCCAAAGTGCCCTGGTGCTGGCATGGACCGGAAGGGACTTGTCCCCCTTACACTTTCTTGATCCAAACTCTCACATTAAAAAGAAAACAAGGGAGAGTCAAAATTTAAAATGAAAACCGTTCCTTTGGTTTGGTTTGTATCTGAAAAGAAATTAATGCGATTTGAGCAAGGAGATGGAGATATAGGAGCATTTCTTAAATTGTGATTAAAAGCCCCCAGAGGCTTAGGAAGCCATTGGCAGAAGGGCATGTGATCTGCCGTGTTTCCTTCCATAACAAGCATGTGGCTTGGCAGGAACAATAAGAAAAACCCCAAGTCTGGTGATGGTGGCCCACACCTTTAATCTCAGCACTGGGGTGGTAGAGGCAGGCAGATCTCTGAGTTTGAGGCCAGTCTGGTCTACAAAGCATGTTCCAGGACAGCCAGGGCTACCCAGAGAAAGCCTGTCTCCAAAACGAAAAGGAAACCCCAAACCATGAAGTGCTTTCAGCAGTACTTTCTCCTAGATTCTTTCCTTTAAAAAAATATGGATTCTCTTTAAAAAACAAAGTGGAACATGAACCAAGATCATAAGATGGCAGGTTGAGGGAAGAAAGGAGGAAAGAGGAGGAGGAAGACCAGGCATCAGGTGTTGCATCAGGCTGGACTGTTGAGAGGATACACAGAGAATACACAAAGTAGCAAGAGTGTACCTAGGAAAAGGGTGTTTATCACATTGCACCCCTGCTGCAGGTAGTTTGCTACATGTCTAGGCTACAAAGCACTGCCAACCCAGAGAAACAGAGGAGGTTGATTCCTGTGAGCGCTACTGGGATAAGAATGGGTAAACTGAGTCTGCACAAGAGTTGGAACTATTCCAGTGCAGAAATATGAAAGACAGTCACTGTTGTGTATGTGACTAAGGTTCAGCACCTCTGGCCATGGCAGATTTACACCTGCACTCCCTAACAATACCACTCTCGATTGTTTTCTCACAATTATACCTTGCCTGGCTTTGAGGGGAGTTTCAGAGTTAAATACACAGTGAGACAGTTTCAAGGGGGTGGACAGGAGGCACTGGTGGTTGAGGTGTTCAGCTGGAAGTTACTCCCTGGGTGTTTTAGAGAAACCATAATGAGAGACTGCATTGGGTGAGTTGGTAAAGATAAATGTGGAATTTCTACAAATTAGAAACAAGTAACCCCTTTCCTGGCCACATAGGCCTGAGAGCTTTCAAAGTCTAAATATCAAGTGCCTTTTTAGGATCAAAACCTGCCGTGTAGTGTTCATGGTACACAGGCCTGACTTACACAGAGATCCTTCAGGGAAGATGTATTTCGGTGAGACTGGACCAAGGTCACCCATCACCGATTTCTTCCAGTTGTTACCTTGTACCATCAACTAAGGTGTCTTAGTCAGGGTTTCTATTCCTGCACAAACATCATGACCAAGAAGCAGTTGGGGAGGAAAGGATTTATTCAGATTACACTTCCATACTGCTGTTCATCACCAAGGAAGTCAGGACTGGAACTCAAGCAGGTCAGAAAGCAGGAGCTGATGCAGAGGCCATGGAGGGATGTTCTTTACTGCCTTGCTTCCCCTGGCTTGCTCAGCCTGCTCTCTTATAGAACCAAGACTACCAGCCCAGAGATGGCACCACCCATAAGGGGACCTCCCCCCTTTATCACTAATTGAGAAAATGCCTTACAGCTGGATCTTGTGGAGGCATTTCCTTGAACTGAAGCTCCTTTTTCTGTGATAACTCCAGCCTGTGTCAAGTTGACACAAAACTACCCAGTACATAAGGTTATATACATTTGCCACTGCAATTCCAGTGTTGCTAAATTTGGCTCCTGAAACCAGTAAAGAATCCATTCATTAGCTTAGTAAGAGCCACAGACTTTCAAAGCTGTAACCCCTCTCATTTATGGATGGTAAAGCATAGGCCTAAAGAGAAACAGGAAGGTAATTACCAGAGAGATATTGAGAGCCTGCTGTGAAGCCAGCACTATGATTCAAGTAAAGAGTACAGACCCCTCTCAGCTGTAGATTATAGAGCAGCAGGAAATATGGACAGGTAAATGGTTGTTTCCCTAAGATCACATGATGTGTTTGGAAACAGCAGCCATGAAATCTGATAGCTGGTAACTGTTTGCTTTATGATAGCATTAGCATTAGGATCCTCCACATTATGGCTTTTGCTTTGGTGTCCTAAATACCCAGAGCCTGGCAAGTTGAGGCACTCTGAGTGAGCCTCATAGTTCCCATTCCCCACAACCTTGGTTTTAAGTATAGGTTGGCATCTTCACAACAGTCCTGCTATTGAATGGCAACATCCCTATCCACTGCTGCCACCTGCTGAGCATTTTGAGTATTACCAGCTCTTGTTATTTTGTTTGTTTATGTTGGAGGTAGCCAGGCTAGTCCCTAAACCTGCCCCAGTTCTCCTTGCCTGCTCTGAGATTGCAGCCATGCATGCAGCATCACATTCAGATCTTCCTCATTTTAAAAGAGAAATCACATCCAGGGAAGAGCATCCCAAAACAATCGTAAAAGCTCAGCAAGTGGATGTCACGCAGCCCAGTAGTTCTGGTGAAGCAGACGCCACACGTAAATGCTGGTAAATCTTTAGGGATGGCTGTGCCTTCTGCACTTGTGCACCATCTCTTCCCAATAAACAAAACACACACACACACACACACACACACACACATTTGATTCTGTTATAGGTCATAATCTTCTATGCTTTATGGATGTTTGTTATTTCAGTGCTGTAAAATGACCAAGAATTTGGTGTTTTTATAGCCTTATACTGAGTCTGTGGTTATCATGAAATAGAAACGGTGGGCTAGAGTCAGATGCTAATTAGAAGGGCAGTTCACTTCCCACTCTATCACCCATCTTACACATGCTCAGTAGGGCCTTAGACCCCTGACCTCCTAGATTCCAAGCTATACTCCTGACTCTGCACTACTGAATAGGTTATAGGCTGAGGGCCAGGACCTCAGCCTTCTACACACACACACACACACACACACACACACACACACACACACGAGTGTTCAGACTTACACAGGAGGAAAACATAAAATAAAATTAATGGTTAACTTAATGCAGCTGAGAAACAAAATGCAGGGTAAAAACAAAACAAAACTTACTTGGGGCTGGTTTTCTCTTTAACTAACATTCCCTTAGGCTGGCTGAAAGATGCAACATTCCTTGCATTTATTTATTTACAGATAAGGTCTCCTGTATCCCAGGCCGTCCTTGAACTGGCTATAGAGCCCAAGATGATCTTGACTTCCAATTCTCCTGCCTCCACCTCCCTAGAACCACATAAACTAGGTGTGGTAGTTCTTAAAGAAGATCAAGAGTATGGGCCCAGCCTAGGCTACATAGCAAGACCCTGTCTCAATGTAAAACAAAACAAAAAATCAAAACATAAAAGTTGATTTTTCTTGCTAAATGTGGGAGCACTCATGGTCATCTGATATGATGAGGTTTTGTGTGGAGGAGCAAGTTTGTGTGTATGTGTTTCTCAGAAGCCATGTGCCATGCTTTCTGGGACCTGAACCTCACCAATTACAATGCTGGCTGGTAGGGAGCCTCGTGTTTCTACCTCCAGAGCACCAGGAGTACAAGTGCTTGTCATGGAGCCCGACTTTTTACTTACTTGGCCATTTCCTCCCTGTGGTGACCTTTTTTAAGTTTTATTTTTATTATTTTAAGTTAAGTGTATGCGCGTGTGTCTGTGGGCAGGTATGTGTAAGAGAGTTCCTGGTGTCCACAGAGGCCAGAGCATTGGATCCCTTGGAGCCTGAGTTGCCAGTGGATGTGAGCAGCTTAGTGTGGGGGTGCAGGGACTGGAACTCAGGCTCTCAGAAGAGTAATATACACTTTTAACTGCTGAGCCATCTCTGTAGCCCCTCCATGAGGAGGGTTTTATATCTCAGGATGATCTTTTTATATTTTCTTCAAAGAACTAAGGATGTGATCAGGAAATGCTCAATATCTCCCTATGATCTCCCAGTTCTCAAAATTTCAAATTTCCTAAGAAATAACATTTTATTTATTTACTTATTTTTTAAATATACTTTTTATTAGGTATTTATTTCATTTACATTTCCAATGCTAACCCAAAAGTCCCCCACCCACTCCTCAACCCACCCACTCCCACTTCTTGTCCCTGGCGTCCTCTGTACTGAGGCATATAAAGTTTGCATGACCAATGGGCCACTCTTTCCACTGATGGCCGACTAGGCTATCTTCTGATTCATATGCAGCTAGAGACACAAGCTTGGGGGGGGGGTACTGGTTAGTTCATATTGTTGTTCCACCTATAAGGTTGCAGATCCCCCCAGCTCCTTGGGTACTTTCTCTAGCTCCTCCATTGGGGGCCTTGGGATCCATCCAATAGCTGACTGTGAGCATCCACTTCTGTGTTTGCTAGGCCCCGGAATAGCCTCACAAGAGACAGCTATATCTGGGTCCTTTCAGCAAAATCTTGCTAGTGTATGCAATGGTGTCAGTGTTTGGAGGCTGATTATGGGATGGATCCCCATGGTATGGCAGTCTCTAGATGATCCATCCTTTTGTCTCAGCTCCAAACTGTGTCTCTGTAACTCCTTCCATGGGTGCTTTGTTCCCAATTCTAAGAAGGGGCAAAGTATCCACACTTTGGTCTCCGTTCTTCTTGAGTTTCATGTGTTTCGCAATTTGTATCTTATACCTTGGGTATTCTAAATTTCGGGGTTAATATCCACTTATCAGTGAGTACATATCATGTGAATTCTTTTGTGATTGGGTTACCTCACTCAGGATGATGTCCTCCAGGTCCATCTGTTTGCCTAGGAATTTCATAAATTCATTCTTTTTAATAGCTGAGTAGTACTCCATTGTGTAAATGTACCACATTTTCTGTATCCATTCCTCTGTTGAGGGGCATCTGGGTTCTTTCCAGCTTCTGGCTATTATAAATAAGGCTGCTATGAACATAGTGGAGCATGTGTCCTTCTTACCGGTTGGAACATCTTCTGGATATATGTCCAGGAGAGGTATTTCGGGATCCTTTGGTAGTATTATGTCCAATTTTCTGAGGAACCGCCAGACTGATTTCCAGAGTTGGTTGTACAAGCTTTCAATCCCACCAACAATGGAGGAGTATTCCTCTTTCTCCACATCCTCGCCAGCATCTGCTGTCACCTGAATTTTTGATCTTAGCCATTCTGCCTGGTGTGAGATGGAATCTCAGGGTTGTTTTGATTTGCGTTTCCCTGATGATTTAGGATGCTGAACATTTTTTCAGGTGCTTCTCAGCCATTCGGTATTCCTCAGGTGAGAATTCTTTGTTCAGCTCTGAGCCCCATTTTTTAATGGGGTTATTTGATTTTCTGGAGTCCACCTTCTTGAGTTCTTTATATATATTGGATATTAGTCCCCTATCTGATTTAGGATAGGTAAAGATCCTTTCCCAATATGTTGGTGGCCTTTTTGTCTTATTGACAATTTCTTTTGCCCTACAGAAGCTTTACAATTTTATGAGGTCCCATTTGTTGATTCTTGACCTTACAGCACAAGCAATTGCTGTTCTGTTCTTCCTTACAAGCCACCATTCCATGAAATCTGGGAGATTTTCTTGTCTTTCCCTTGCACAGTTAGCAATCACAGATGGCTTTGTCTTCAACTTCTCATATGGTTTATTCCTGAGGCACAAGGCTTTAAGTGTAATTTGTTGTTTCACTCTAAACAGCTTTGTGTTATGACAGAGCAAAAAGACACGGTACAGAAAATACCAGGACTGAATTCAAACTGCTGCCCCATCCACTTATGTGATTGATTGATTGATTGATTGATCTATTGATGACTGATTGATGGCTGATGTGTAGGAGTAAGTTGTCTCCTTCTTCCATGTGAGTCCCCAGATAAAACTTGGGTCATTGGTCTTGGTGGCAAGCATCTTAGGGAAACTTTTCTAATGAGGGGCATTTGAAAACCTCTACCTGTTTTCTGAAGTAAAGATGGCTCTTCCTGTGCTGAGCACAGACCCGCAGCCCACTTCTCAATCCCTTCCTAAATCTGAATACTCAGGAAGGCCAGGCTCACTCAGGTACTGGCTATGGATTGAGCTCAGAGAAAGCACGATTTTGGTGGTTTTGCATCTAGCAATTGTTTTCTAAATAAAATACCTAGGCATGTGTTCATAAACCTTTGCTAATGGGGCGTTCCCTACTGAGCCTGTGCACCTGACAGAACTCAGCAAGCTAGGCTTATACAGAGCATTTATACTTGAAACAAATCTGGATGCAGAATGGAAAGAAAATAATCTTACTATAACCTTCTTAAACCACACAGTTGTCAAATAGCACTCGATAAACTAAAAGATTAATGAGAGAATTACATAAAATAGACAAGTTTTAATTTTTAAATAAAATAGCTATGACAAATGAATGACTTGGGAGTATCCCATGAGAACTATTCCTTGCTTAAGACCAGAGAGAGACACTCAATGGATAAAAAGGGAAATTTGATGACCTATGAGAAGGGGAAGAAACCCCTTACTTGGCAATCTGGAAAGGAAATATTCCATCATAATGAACAACTGTTTAAGGCCTTCACCTCTTGCCAGTAGTAAGCCTGCTTTTTTCAAGAATGAGGAAGAAACCTTCTTTGCAAAAAGATGTGTACTAAACCCCTTATACAACCCTGGTGGTCCTTGATTCTACCTTTGTAAATTATAATTCCACCCAAGGCACTCCCTGAGCCACCCTATGATCCCACCTATCAAAAGATAAAAAGGGGTCATGAGGTGGCTCAGCACTTAGGAACACTTGCTGTTCTTGTAGAGGACCTAGGTTTGGACCCCAGTATTCACCATGACCATCTGTAACTCTAGTTCCAGGGAACCCAACACCTCTTCTGACATCCCTGGGCCCCAGGTACACATGTAGTGCCCATACATGCATGCAGACAAAACACATATAATAATAGATAATGCACATAAAATAAAATAAGTAATATTTTGGACAAAGAGTAAGAAAAAAGGAGGGATATGCTTATGACCTTTTAATGTGTGGCTTGAGTGGCATTGTGCATATGACCACTATTAAGACAATTATATATGATTCTCTGTTGGGGAACCCATACCCACATTTGGGTATGCCTTGTTTACAAACTTTTTGTTGACAACCCATGTCAGAATTATCACTGATAAAAGTCTCCAACTCTGCTTCATGAAGGCTGGTCTTGAAATTTTATTCTGTGAAACTATGAATCAGGTTTGGCCAGAGTTTAGGTCCTTAAAAAAATTAAGAGGGTGCATTAGGTTGCTGAGGATGACAGCAACAGTAGAGGAGTAGAAGGCAGGGGATACCCTTGGTGTGCTGGCTCTTGATCCTAAACTTTCCAAAGGGCTTCTTTAGTGACCTATTACCTAATAGACAACTTGGCTCCTTTGAAAATTCTCTGTCCTGTCTGAAAATCAATTTAGCATCCACAGCACCATAAAAAGATGAAATCTACCTTCCCATTGACTAGCAGGTAACGAAGAATATCTCTCTGTGTTCCAGCCCCTTTCCCCTGGGGTACAGCAAGGAGAGAAAACAGGAAAAGCTAAAGTTACTGGGAACTAGTGATCTTCCAGACTGAGTCTTAGTGGTTTTTGAGATATCTTTATTTCTGTACATTATAAACCAGGAGAAGTATATTTCAGATAATTCATTTTCTGGCCCGTGACAGTGAATGCTGAACCAGTGATCATGGCTGTGAGGGGAGATAAAAAGAAAACAGAGCTAGGTCTGTGCCAGGGCCCTGCTCTCTATGGACTGATAAAAGACTCATCGAAGTGGACAGGCCAGCCATCTACACAGGCAATAACAATAGATCTGAAATCTTTAAAGGCTCGGTACCGGCATGGAGGCCTGGGAGACCTTCCTGAGTGCCTGCAAGTGGTGATCTGGAAGCGAGAATTGCTTATTCTGAAGTTTTCTCCATAAGGGCTTCCTTTCTTTTCACAGATGGCCTTGATGTTGTTCTTGGTGTCATGGATAAAGGTGTTGACATCTTTGCAAGGCGAGGTTAGCTCTCTTTCCCTCATCATACTTTCGCAGTATCTGTGATCCCGGCCCTTTGGCTTGGCATCATAGTGCTGAGTCAGGAATTTTATGTACCTTTCGTTCTGAGCCAGAATTGGAGGAATCACAACCAGACCCAGCATGAAGACCAACAACAAAGGACGTGGGCTCATTGCCATCTCTTCCAACAGTGATTCCTGCCAAGGGCAAAAAAGCAGGAGTGGTCAGGCCATATTATATTCTAACTGAGACTAAGTGGGTAGAGACTTTTCTCTCTGAAAGAACATGAAAAAACCGAGTCTTCAGCTACCTAATTCCATCTTGGCCTTGGCCTTCCTAACTGACTCAATGCCACAGCCATATATATTCCTCTATACCGTAGGTTCAACATCATCCATAGTATAACAGAACCTATTTATATTTTTAATTCACCTATTACTTAACTTGATAACAAATATTACCCAAGTCCCTATTGGGCCCAGAAACTGTGCTAGATCCTAAGGCACAAAGACCTTTAATATATACCAAGGGCAGGTGCAGTATATGTCAGCAAGGCCCAGTAACTTAGGAAACAGAGACAGGAGGATTGCTTCAATCCTGGAGTTCCACCCTAGCTTGATAATGTAAAAGACACTTTTTTCTTTGTTTTTTGTTTGTTTGTTTGTTTGTTTGTTTGTTTTCGGGGGGGAGGGAGTGTAGGGGGAGGGGAGTGGTAAAGGAAGAAGAAAGAAAAACAGAAATGCACAAAACAGAAATGTGTATCAATCGGGGAGTCATGGGTGTTCCTGAGGCAAGATGGATGATAACACAGGAGCTGAGAGTCATGAAGAATGACTTGTGGGGATTGAGAACACAGGACAGCCCATGCCCTAAGGCTACTGAGATGGGATTCCAGGCAGTCACTCAGTTCCACATCAATGAGGAAAGCTGTAAAGAAGATCACCTTGGGATGAAGGGTGCAGGTCTACTTCTCCCAGAGGGCAGAGTTGCTATGCAGTTCATAGGAAGAATGGAACACATTGTGTGGTACCTGATGTGGGTCTACAAGAGGCTCTTACAGAGCAAAATGGAGAACTCAAGCTTCATCTTCAGATAGGTCTATCTCAGGGGCTCTTTGGATGATCTGAGATAATATTTTCTAGTGTCTCCTACATTTGTAATACTGCTAGCATAGGCAAATGATCTTACAGCGCGGTAAAACAAAACACAAAACAAAACAAAACTGAGATCTCTTTATGAAGGCAGGGGACTTAAAACTCCCTGTAAGATCTTTCTGAAGAGGGGAAGAGAGAAGATTCCTACCATCACCTCCCCAGAGTTCTCAGCTTACCCTGTGCCACACACATCTGCCAATCATAAGCCATAGGGCCAAGGTGTCTTCTTCTGGAATTTGACTTTCTTATAGACTTTTTACTATTATTATTTTTTATTAGACATTTTCTTTATTTACATTTCAAATGTTATCCCTTTTCCTAGTTTCCTCTCTGAAAATCCCCTATCCCCTCCCACCTCCCCCTGCTCCCCAACTCACCCACTTCCTGCCCCTGGACTTCCCCTATACTGGGGCATTGAACCTTCACAAGACCACGGGCCTCTTTTCCCATTGATGACCAACTAGGCCTCTCAAGAGACAGCTATATCAGGCTTCTGTCAGCAAAATCTTGTTGCCATCTGCAATAGTTCGGGTTTGGTGGTTGTATATGGAATGGATCTCCAGATGGGGCAGTCTCTAGATGATCATTCCTTCAGTCTCTGCTCTGAACTTTGTCTCTATAACTCCTTCGATGGGTATTTTGTTCCCCCTTTTAAGAAGGATGGAAGTATCCACATTTTGGTCTTCCTTCTTCTTGAGTTTCATGTGTTTGGCAAATTTTATCTTGGGTATTTTGAGTTTCTGGGCTAATATCCAATTATCACTGAGTGCCAATCATATGTGTACTTTTGTGATTGGGTTATCTCACTCAAGATGATATCCTCCAGATCCCTCCATTTGTCTAAGAATTTCATAAATTCATTGTTTTTAATAGCTAAGTAGTACTACATTGTATAAATGTACCACGTTTTCTGTATTCATTCCTCTGTTGAGGGACATCTGGGTTCTTTCCGGATTCTGACTACTATAAATAAGGCTGCTATGAACACAGTGGGGCATTATAAGTGTCCTTATTACAAGATGGAGCATCTTCTCGGTATATGCCCAGAAGTGGTATTGCTGGATCTTTTCTTATGGACTTTTAAAATGTTATTTCTTAGGAAGTTTGAAATTTTGAGAACTGGGAGATATTGAGCAATTTCTTTTTCTTTTTTTTCTTTCTTTCTTTCTTTTTTTTTTTTTACCATTTTTTCTATTTTTCTATTTTATATAATTAATAAAACAGTGCTTGTATAAAAATTCACACAAAGTTGCTAGATAGCATACAAGTTCCAAATCTGTCCTGGGTCTGTGGTACATTCAGTTTTCTAAGGGTGCACTCAGATCTGTGTAACAGGCAGACATGATGTGGTATCGCATTCTCTTTGGTAAACCTATGCTTCTTACTTACTCCTTACACTATCGCTCTGATATCCACTTTGTGCAGGGTCTGCACTTCCTGAGATGTCAGACATCCTTAGATCTTTGGAGAAAAATATAAAAAGATCATCCTGAGACATAAAAGCCTCCTCATGGTGGGGCTGCAGAGATGGCTCAGCAGTTAAAAGTGTATATTACTCTTCTGAGAGCCTGAGTTCCAGTCCCTGCACCCCCACACTAAGCTGCTCACATCCACTGGCAACTCGGGCTCCAAGGGATCCAATGCTCTGGCCTCTGTGGACACCAGGAACTCTCTTACACATACCTGCCCACAGACACACGCGCATACACTTAACTTAAAATAATAAAAATAAAACTTAAAAAAGGTCACTACAAGGAGGAAATGGCCAAGTAAGTAAAAAGTTGGACTCCATGACAAGCACTTGTACTCCTGGTGCTCTGGAGGTAGAAACACGAGGCTCCCTACCAGCCAGCATTATAATTGGTGAGGTTCAGGTCCCAGAAAGCATGGCACATGGTACACGGCGTCTGAGAAACCTGCACCTCCACACAGAACCCAATCATATCAGATGACCATGAGTGCCCCCACATTTAACAGGAAAAATCAACTTTTATGTTTTGATTTTTTTTTTGTTTTATTTTGAGACAGGGTTTTGCTATGTAGCCCGGGCTAGGCCCAAACTCTTGATCTTCCTTAAGAACTACCACACCTAGTTTATGTGGTTCTAGGGAGGTAGAGCCAGAAGAATTGGAAGTTCAAGGTCATCTTGCGCTCTATAGCCAGTTCAAGGACAGCCTGGGATACAGGAGACCTTGTCTGTAAATAAATAAATACAAAGAATGTTGCATCTTTCAGCCAGCCTAAGGAAATATTAGTTAAAGAGAAAATAAGTTTTCTTAAGTTTTTTGTTTTTACCCTGCATTTTGTTTCTCAGCTGCATTAAGTTAACCATTAATTTTATTTTGTGTTTCCCTCATCCATAGGTCTGAACACTTTTACTTTTACCTTGTGTGTATGAGCATGTGCACGTATGTGCATGTGCAGATGTGCATGTATGTGCATGTGGGGGTGTGCATGTATGTGCATGTGCGGGTGTACACGTGCATACGTGTTTGTGTGTATGTGTATGTTCGAGTGTGTGTGTGTGTGTGTGTGTATGTGTTTATGTGTGTGATGTGTATAGAAGGTTGAGGTCCTGGCCCTCAGCCTATAATCCGCTCAGTAGTTCAGGGTCAGTATAGCTTGGATTCTAGGAGGTCGGGGGTCTAAGGCTCTACTGAGCATGTATAAGATGGGTGATGGTGTGGGAAGTGAACTGTTCTTCTAATTAGAATCTGACACTAGCCCACCATTTCTGTTTCATGATAACCACAGACTCAGTATAAAGCTATAAAGAATACCAAATTCTCAGTCATTTTACAGCACATAAATAACAAATATCCATAAAGCATAGAAGATTATGACATGTAACAGAATCAAATGTGAGTGAGTGTGTGTGTTTCGTTTATTGGGAAGAGATGGTGCACAAGTGCAAAAGGCACTGCCACCCCTAAAGAGTTACCAGGATTTACGTGTGGCGACTGCTTCACCAGAGCTGCCGGGCTGCATGACACCCAGTTGCTGAGCTCTTTATGTTTGTCTTGGGATGCTCTTTCCTGGATGTGATTTCTCTTTTAAAATGAGGAAGATCTGGGTGTGATGCTGCATGCATGCCTGCAATCTCAGAGTGGTCAAGGAGAACTGGGGCAGGTTTAGGGACTAGCCTGGCTACCTCCAACATAAACAAACAAAATAACAAGAGCTGGTAATACTCAAAATGCTCAGCAGGTGGCAGCAGTGGATAGGGATGTTGCCATTCAATAGCAGGACTGTTGGCTCTTGTGAAGATGCCAACCTATACTTAAAACCAAGGTTGTGGGGAATGGGAACTATGAGGCTCACTCAGAGTGCCTCAACTTGCCAGGCTCTGGGTATTTAGGACACCAAAGCAAAAGCCATAATGTGGAGGATCCTAATGCTAATGCTATCATAAAGCAAACAGTTACCAGCTATCGAGTTTCATGGTTGCTGTTTCCAAGCACACCATGTGATCTTAGGGAAACAACCATTTACCTGTCCATATTTCCTGCTGCTCTATAATCTACAGCTGAGAGGGATCTGTATTCTTTACTTGAATCATAGTGCTGGCTTCACAGCAGACTCTCAATATCTCAATATTTTACCTTCCTTTCACTCTTTAGGTCTATGCTTTACCATCCATAAATGAGAGGGGTTCCAGCTTTGAAAGTCTATGGTTCTTACTAAGCTAATGGATTCTTTACCGGTTTCAGGAGCCAAATTTAGCAACACTGGAATTGCAGCGGCAAATTTATATAACCTTAGTTGATAGTAGAAGGTAGCAACTGATAGATATAAGTGATGGGGTGACCTTGGTCCAGTTTCACTGAAACACATCTTCCCTGAGGAACTCTGTGTAAGCCAAGGCTCTGTACCATGAACACTACATAGGGGGGTCTTCATCCTAAAAAGATACTTGCTATTTAGGCTTTGGAAACTCTCAGGCCTATGTGGCCAGGAAAGGGGTTACTTGTTTCTAATTTGCAGAAATTCCACATTAATTTTTATCAATTCACCCAATGCAGTCTCTCATTATGGTTTCTCTAAAACACCCAGGAAGCAACTTCCAGCAGAACACCTCAACCACCAGTGTCTCCTGTCCACCCCCTTGAAACTGTCTCACTGTGTATTTAACTCTGAAACTCCCCTCAAAGCCAGACAAGGTATAATTGTGAGAAAACAGGCGAGAGTGGTATTGTTAGGGAGTGCAGGTGTAAATCTGCCATGGCCAGAGGTGCTGAACCTTAGTCACATACACAACAGTGACTGTCTTTCGGGTTTCTGCAGTGGAATAGTTCTAACTCTTGTGCAGACTCAGTTTACCCATTCTTAACCCAATAGAGCTCACAGGAATCAACCTCCTCTGCTTCTCTGGGTTGGCAGTGCTTTGTAGCCTAGACATGTAGCAAACTACCTGCAGCAGGGGTGCGATGTGATAAACACCCTTTTCCTAGGTACACTCTTGCTACTTTGTGTATTCTCTGTGTATCCTCTCAATAGTCCAGCCTGATGCAACACCTGATGCCTGGTCTTCCTCCTCCTCTTTCCTCCTTTCTTCCCTCAACCTACCATCTTATGATCTTGGTTTGTGTTCCACTTTGTTTTTAAAGACCATCCATAATGTTTTTTAAAGGAAAGAAGCAAGGAGAAAGTACTGCTGAAAACACTTCCTGGAGTGGGGTTTTCTTTTTCTTTTTGGAGACAGGCTTTCTCTGTGTAGTCCTGGATGTACTGGAACTCACTCTGTAGACCAGGCTTGCCTTGAACTCAGAGATCTGCCTGCCTCTGCCACCCCAGTGCTGAGATTAAAGGTCTGGGCCACCATCACCAGACTTGGGGTTTTTCTTATTATTCCTGCCAAGCCACATGCTTGTTATGGAAGGAAACACGGCAGATCACATGCCCTTCTGCCAATGGCTTCCTAAGCCTCTGGGGGCTTTTAATCACAATTTAAGAAATGCTCCTATATCTCCATCTCCTTGCTCAAATCCCATTAATTACTTCCCAGATACAAACCACACCAAAGAAACCTGTTTTCATTTTAAATTTTGACTCTCACTTTTTTTTCTTTTTAATGCCAGAATTTGGGTCCAGAAAGTGTAAAGGGGGGTTAATTGGTTTCACTAAAATAGATGAATTGCTAGAAAGAGCACAGAGGAAAAGAAGCAGAGAGTTGAGAACCCACAGGGAAGAATCTTACCAAAGCTGGCTAGCTTTCCTCCAACTGGGGATGAGTCTAGCTGTGTGCTCCTGGAGACAGGGTCCTGCGGTGTCAAGCTAGAGGCTCCTCACAGGCTGGTAATATATAGTGCTCATGTGACAGGGTAGGGAAAACTTATGTAAACATCTCTACTTTGGCAGAGACTTGTAAACCAAGGACATGAATCATGGACATACAATGAGTCATTTCCCCTGAGCATGCCTGGGTCAAATAGTAACCACGTGGTGGACCACATTTTTTTTTTTTTTTTTTTAGGGAAAAGAATGAGTACTTCCTGTGTTCCTCTTCCCTCCATCCATCTGCAGGAAACAAAATATGGCTACTCAACCTCCTGTTCTTTAAAGCACAGTTGTAAAAACAGCTGTCTACATCTAAGCATTATGGGTACCATGTACAGAAGGACTTATGCATGTCTGCTCTGCTCATGAGGAAACACCAAGATCGAACAGTAGACAAGTCAGACTTTGAATACCCAGACAGGACACAGCAGGGTAGTGAAGAAGTCTATGAGAAATGTTCTGACATATACATCTTCAGGGCTGGACAGATAGCTCAGTGGTTTCAGGCACTTACTCAGGCTCAGTTCTCAGACCCACATGGCAGTTCCCAACCACCTGTAGTGATGCCGTGGTCTGGCCTCCCCAGGCATTGCATATGTGTGGTACACAGACATACATGCATATATATATATATATATATATATGCAATTTAAAATTATTATACATTTATCATATATCTAGGGCATGATCGCATTATTTTAGCTCTTTGTCAATTTCTAGATTTTCCTTCATCATTGTGTTGATATTTGCATGTGATTAAAGCTGTTCTAATTTCTAAAAGCAAAAGTAGAAGGAAAAAAAAAAGACCTACAGGTTGTTAGAGGAGTAGAGGTGGAGGCAGGGGCAAAGCATCTCTCTGTGTGTGGGAACCATCCTGGGGATGTTTGAGGTGAGTCTGGGCACAAGAACTAGAGCATCAACTGACTTGCTGTAGCAGGAGGAAGAATACAGCACTCGAGCATCTTCAGACTCCCTCAGCAAGGCTGGTCCTCTGTGTGGCAGGAACAGGGCTCCCTTAGAAACCAGGAAAGATGCAAGCAGGCAGCTTTGGGACACTGACTTGCAGGCATGCTCACACCTGGAGTTGGGAACACTTGGGGAAGACTACACTGATATAAAGGACCCAAAATATAGATGGGATAGATCTGGATTTACTTCTGGTTGGTGTAACTGAATAAATGGGCTCTCAACATTCCTTTGAGTTCATTAACCTTGCTGTCTCTACATTGGGTAGATCCTTTCCAGAGAAGAATATTTGCTTACTCATTTCTATATTCTCAGTTACTGACACATAAGTCCTCATTTACTGATCTAGAGCCTCTAATCACAAAAAAATCATAAGAAAACAAACAAACAAACAACAAACAAAAAACATTCTGGGCTTCTCTTTAAAGGTTCAGAGATGCAAAATTTGGTAGCAGTTATTAAATAAACTTGATTACTAAGCCAAGCAATCTCTGGCTATGGGAGCTGGCTGATACTTCCCCTGGTGTCTGATGAGGTCATTGGAGTGTTGCAACGGACCTGCAAGTGTTCTACTCTTGCCTGCAAAAAGTTCTGAAATCAGCTAATTTGCTTTCACCAATGAGCTTTTTTTGCTTCTGACCACAGAGTAGACTCTAGGAATGCAACATCTTAAAAAAAAAAAACAATCCCTTAATTCCAAAACTTGAGAGGCAGAGGCAGGTGGATCTCTGTGAGTCTGTGGTCGGCCTGGTCTACAGAGCTAGTTCTAGAACAGCCAGGGCTGTGCAGACAAATCTTGTCTCAAAAAACCAAGCCAACAAGCAAGCAAGCAAATAAGCAAAAGCTGCCCAGAATGTGCACATCCCGATGGATACACTTCCTAAGAATGGGGCCTGACAGATTGAGCAGGAAGAGTGGGTGGCATGAAGACTTGGAAAGGTCCCAAACCTCAACACTTTCCAGCTTTGTTGAGGCACAGCCCAGCTTGAAGGTCCCCTTTGTCCTTGTCTGCTCCCTCTCCATCCTGCACTCAACCCAAACTGTGGGCTGAGAGGAAATGAGGCTGGGGATGTGATAAGATGACTCAGCTGTTGTAGCCTGACTTGGGGTACTAGAGTCTCTTGAAAGGGAGACCTAGTCACATATGACCAGGCATCCATTAGACAGGTGCCAAACTTTGTTTTGACAACTGCCAGCATTTAAACTGTTTCAGAAGTGCAGAGAAGGATAGCACTCAGGGTCTTTAGGGTGAGGCCACTCTACTGGTATCCAACCTGGCACCGAAAAGTTCAGTGTGCAAGCACACAGATGTGGAAGGACTGAGTTCTAGAGTCACAACCTCTCATTGTTAGGAGAGTAGGCAGTCCATTGCAAACCCAGATGGCCTCATCAATCCCCAGGGGGATACCAGACAACTCCCATAGCCAGAGGAGACACATCAATGTGGCCCTGTTTTGATAAACCACCACAAAACAGAGGTACTTCAACCTCACCCACAGCACACACACAGACACAAAATCCCCTAGTCTGACACACTAACTTAAACACAGCAGATTCCTTTTTTAGAGCAACGTCAGAGTGCCGGGGAACAGACAGAGACTCTCAGCAGTCAGGACTCTTCCCGGAAGTCGCTGGACCTTCACCCAACAACTCAGGGGACTTAGAACCTGTTCACATCTCTGACAAAAAAACAAAAAACAAAAAACAAAAAACCAAGGTTCTTTTAAAATATATTTTCCCAACTTGGCACATATTGAAACAGAATTGAGTATTTTTTTTAAAATTTTGTAGTTTATGAAGTTGCCAGGAAAAACAATGTGTGTGTGTGTGTGTGTGTGTGTGTGTGTGTGTGTATTTTCCAGGGCTCAGACCCAGGACCTCACTTATAATACATAGACTACCATTGAGCCACATCCCCAGGCATGAATATTGTATCTTTGTCAGAAATTTTAATTCATATAAAACAACTACCAATTTTTAAAAAGTATTTATTAAAATGTTTAACATCCTGAAAGCCATCCCCCTTTCCTGCAATTTTGTCTGTCTTTTCTCCAAGTCAGTAATATCCATGACACATGAGGCATGAAATTCTTCTAATATTTCTAGCGTTGGCATATTCCCCCTTTATACAGAGTGTGTGTGTTTGATTCTGTCCTTAGGGCTCAGTATAGAGTAGAAGGCATGGGGACACTGTGAGATTCCTTTACAGTGCTAACATACTACTCAACCAGTAACAGAAGTCACAACTCGAAAAGGAAAGCTCACAGGAGGACCCCCTGAGGAGTGGGGGCTTCCTTGGGTCAGGGAGAATGGGAACAAAGACCTGGTGACATCTTACATTTCCAAACAGGATACAAATTAAACATTTACTTCCCAACATACTGGGCTCTGCTTGCAGCCACTCTGAGAGTAACTGCTTACAGATACTGCTTTATACTCAAATGTGCACACAATGGAAGATCTCAAGACATGCTTTACCACCTGCATGGGTACACTTTTTAATCCATGCTTGGAGTCACACTAAGAATGCCTCCAGTGGACAACTCTATGGCGTTTTGTGGGGTGCAGAAAGAACAAGGGTGAGGGGGAAACACACAACCCGACAAGCTAAGCCATTGTTGAACTGATGACTCCCCCAGGCCTGATCTCAGATTGTAGCTAGTTCACTTTTTTTTTATCACCCCTGTTAAACTAAGCTAATCGAAATGAGACGATCTCTCAACCTTCACTTTAAGGAAGAGGGAACTGAAGAACAAAGAAAGGAACATTAACTGACCAAGGAGCAGTTGTTGTCCCTGTGAATGGAAGCTTTCCAATGCACCACATAACCTTTATGTCCCATTGGAATGATTTGATTTTCTAAAAAAATCAAAACTCATGTTAAAAGCAGTATTGAAAAATTACCTAACACTGATTATTTTCATAAATCTCCAAAACATCTGACCTCTCCCTTTTATCATCATATTTTTTCCTGAACTGAAACTGCTGTGACCAGCAACACTAAGTGGCTCAGAGCTGGGTGGTGCTCGCTCTTTGAATAGCTGAGGCAGCGTTTTGGAGTTTGCCAGAGGCTATTCAGACTTGTATGCTGAGGTTTCTAACAAATCCATGTATGGACCAGCTATGACATTACTGCCATCACAGACGGAAGAACTGGCCCACTGGAGATGTCCCAATATAAGAACAAGGTTTTTATCTATCCTGCATCTGAAACAAAGATGCTCTATCACTGAGCAGGCATGGTTTGATATGCTGTCTCAGACACAGCAAATCCCAAATGTAAGAAGGCACAGAGGATGCTGTTGAAACGCCAAAAGTTTCAGAACATACTTAAAGATGAGTTAAGGGGGGGAGGGGGACAGGAAATAGAAAATGAAAACACCACTTATGCTTGCACAACTTTGACAGATTTGCATCACAAATCTGATATCAACCCAAGAACCCTCAAAATTTCCTTATCTGAGCAAACGTGGGCTTCTTAAAATTCCTCCCTTCGCAGATTCCGTGGTCTCCTATGAGCTCTGGTCTCCAATGGCCATCCATGCTGGACTCTGGCAAGACGCGAAAAGCTAACTGTGGAAACAGTGTTGATCCCACCACACCTCAGCCGCGCAGTCAGACCAGAGAAGTGAAATCTCCCAGGAGCCCCGCAACTGTCCTTAGTAGGAAGGGACTTCCATAGCCAAACCATAGAGGGACAGGAATAGAAACCCACCTGGACCCGGAACTGGAGGCGGCGGCTTTGTTTCTCACTCCTTCCTTCCTGGTGGAATGGCGAATAGGAGAATGAAATTTCCTTTGGAATTTCATTCCCCAATATGGGTGAGGTCAGCGTTGCCTGGCCACGCAAACAGACTGGGACATGCGGTGCAGAGGAGTGGAGGGTGGACGTTCTAGCCTCAGTGGCTGGGACCGCACCCCATTCTTTCAAGGATGCCCCTCCACCTTGGGTAGTTTAATCCCGATCTCCAAGCAGACAATGCTTTCTGCCCATCTGACTGGTAGATGTCTCGAAGAGCTCCATGAGGAACGTCAGCCACAGATGCACCAAGCCTGCCAGTGGGGTCCTGGAAGGTTCCTCCCTGAGGGGCTCCAGGAACCTAGGAATTGGATGCTACCCTTCCTTTGTATAATCATATGATGCCGCATCTTAGGCATGATTGACAATGCACCAGAAAGTCTGTGGAGTAGTGAACATTTTGTCCAACAGGGGGAAGATTTTGAGACTCTTCTTTCACAATGACTTACAGAGTCAATTTAATTCCAATTAAAATCCCAACCAAAGGAGCTGACTTCCACACTGAGGCCAGAGTATCACACTATCCATTCTATATGCAACCAGTACGTGGGGTGTGACACTCACCCCTCAGTGAGTACCTCAAGAACATATTCAGTGGTGTCAATCATAGTTCCAGGAATTAAGACATGCTGTACCAGACCATAGGCAACAACGTGGTTCCAATCACACACAGCAAGTATGGAGTGGCAGGGAGGTAGAGTTCCACAGTGTCCCCCTGAAGTTACATACACGAGTCACTCTGCAGAATCCTGAGTGCAAAAAGGACCTGCAGGACCCTTCAAGACACAACCAACCCAGAGCCCTGTCTGCATGGGAGGTCTCTCTGCAGTCCCTATGTACTTGCAGAAATCTGATCATAAGGTTCTAGATCAGGTTTGTTCAATAAATAGTCTTCCAAAGAGATATATAGAAGGTCATATAACATAAAGGAGAAAGCCTTAGAGCCCCTGTACCAAATATACCTTGAGCTATTGTATATAAATCAGTTAAATTAACTTTCATCCTGCATAGATCAACTTTCCAGTGCTTGAATAAGACCTGAAACAAATAGATAATTTGAAAGAAACAGACATTCATTTAATTTTAGTGTCAGGGATAACATCCCGTCAGTTGGCTTTCTTGTTTGGGAGTCTGTGGTAGAGAAACGCCCATGATGGGAGGCATGTGCTAGAGCAAAGCTGCTCAAGGTCAAGGCAGAAGAAAGGAGGACAGGAAAGGGCACTGTGTCCCACAACATCCTTCAAGGGCAAGCCCACGGCATCCTAGCTTCTTCCTGCTGAGTCTTACTTCCTAAAACTGAGCATCCACTCACAGCAGCACAAGCTGCTTACAACCTGGCTCATAAGCTGGGTCTGGAAGTGCAAGCCTGGGACCCTAGAACTTCCAGCCTGAGGCAGAAGGACAGAAAATTACAATCCAATCTGGGTTTCTAAGCAAGTTCAAACCAAGCCCAGGCTCTAGAGTGACACCCTGTCTCAACACTTCTTGGCACTCCCAAAAGATTAGTCCCTATAAAACGGATTACTGTAACAATTTTATAAATACTGACTACTGTCATTTCCATAGACAACTGGAGCACTTGGCAGAGCTGTGTCAAATACTACACTGAAACTGGACATCTGACAGTCAGTAGGTCAAGAGTAGTCATGGCAAGAGGATCCCAGGGTTGAAAACATTTCAAGTTTTGGACACAATCTATCACCACTGGAATCTGCACAAAAAAAAAAAATCTATCATTTGGGACAGCAAAATACTCACTGTAGTTATAGGTCAAGTGAGGAAGTATTTCTTTTGTTTGTTTGCTTGGTTGGTTTTTCGAGACAAGATTTCTCTGTGTAGCCCTGGCTGTCCTGGAACTCACTTTGTAGACCAGGCTGGCCTCGAACTCAGAAATCCACCTGCCTCTGCCTCCCAAGTGCTGGGATTAAAGACATCAGCCACCATGCCCGGCTTGCAGAAGTATTTCTTGAGAAAATACCTTATGATATTTATCAAGTTTGGAAAGAAAAACCCAAGGACTTACTACAGGGATATAACCCTGGCTGTACTTCACAACAGAATTGTGAGCAGGTCTGGAGATGCTTCAGTGGATTGGAATGCAAGGGAGGTTTTCATAACAAAAAACTTAGAGAAGCATTTAATCTGTTGAAGCCAAAACTCTTCATCTATCTGATGCTGTGAATGTAGCAATGTGACAGTGTGCACAAGGCTCCAGGTTCAAACCCCAGCACAAAGGAAAACAAATAAAAGATCTATTACATTTAGTGTAACTTTTTTGACATTGTCCTACAGGACTCCGAAATCTTAGATAAAGTAGTATTTTCTTGAGGGTCCATGATGTAAAACTAGACCATTAGTACTAGCTCTGGAGCAAATTGAGCTAGATGGAAATGTATTAAGGAATCTGTTGCAAAAATCAACCAGAAAAATACTATGCCATATGCTCTGAGAACAGTTTTTTGTTATTGTTTGTAAACAATTTTTTTTATTTTAATTAGGTATTTTCTTCATTTACATTTCCAATGCTACCCCAAAAGTCCTCAATACCCTCCCCAACGTCCTTAGCCCCCACTCCCACTTCTTGGCCCTGGCATTCCCCTGTACTGGGGCATATCAAGTTTGCGTGTCCAATGGGCCTCTCTTTCCAGTGATGGCCTACTACGCCATCTTTTGATTCATATGCAGCTAGAGTCAAGAACTCTGTGGTACTGGTTAGTTCATAATGTTGTTGCACCTACAGGGTTGCAGATCTCTTTAGCTCCTTGGATACTTTCTCTAGCTCCTCCATTGAGGGCCCTGTGATCCATCCAATAGCTGACTGTGAGCATCCACTTATATGTTTGCTAGGCCCCGGCCTAGTCTCACAAGAGACAGCTATATCAGGGTCCTTTCAGCAAACGCTTGCGAATGTATGCAATGGTGTCATCGTTTGGAGGCTAATTATGGGATGGATCCCTGGATATGGCAGTCTCTATATGGTCCATCCTTTTGTCTCAGCTCCAAACTGTGTCTCTGTAACTCCTTCCATGGGTGATTGTTTCCAATTCTAAAAAGGGGTAAAGTGTCCACACTTTGGTCTTCGTTCTTCTTCAGTTTCATGTGTTTTACAAATTGTCTCTTATATCTTGGGTATACTAAGTTTCTGGGCTAATATACACTTATCAGTGAGTACATGTCATTTGAGTTCTTTTGTGATTGTGTTACCTCATTCAGGATGAGGCCCTCCAGGTCCAACCATTTGCCTAGGAATTTCATAAATTCATTCTTTTTAATAGCTGAGTAGTACTCCATTGTGTAAATGTACCACATATTTTTTAATCCATTCCTCTGTTGAGGGGCATCTGGGTTCTTTCCAGCTTCTGGCTATTATAAATAAGGCTGCTATGAACATAGTGGAGCATGTGTCCTTCTTACTGGTTGGGACATCTTCTGGATATATGCCCAGGAGAGGTATTGCTGGATCCTCCGGTAGTACTATGTCCAATTTTCAAAGGAACCGCCAGACTGATTTCCAAAGTGGTTGTACAAGCTTGCAATCCCACCAACAATGGAGGAGTGTTCCTCTTTCTCCACATCCACGCCAGCATCTGCTGTCACCTGAATTTTTGATCTTAGCCATTCTGACTGGTGTGAGATGGAATCTCAGGGTTGTTTTGATTTGCATTTCTCTGATGATTAAGGATGCTGAGCATTTTTTGAGGTGCTTCTCAGCCATTCAGTATTCCTCAGGTGAGAATTCTTTGTTTAGCTCTGAGCCTCATTTTTTAATGGGGTTATTTGATTTTCTGGAGTCCACCTTCTTGAGTTCTTTATATATATTGGATATTAGTCCCCTATCTGATTTAGGAGAGGTAAAGATCCTTTCCCAATCTGTTGGTTGACTTTTTGTCTTATTAACGGTGTCTTTTGCCTTGCAGAAGCTTTGCAGTTTCATGAGGTCCCATTTGTCAATTCTTGATCTTACAGCACAAGCCATTGCTGTTCTATTCAGGAATTTTTCCCCTGTGCCCACATCTTCGAGGCGTTTCCCCACTTTCTCCTCTATAAGTTTCAGTTTCTCTGTTTTTACGTGAAGTTCCTTGATCCACTTAGATTTGACCTTAGTACAAGGAGATAGGAATGGATCGATTCGCATTCTTCTACATGATAACCACCAGTTTTGCCAGCACTATTTGTTGAAAATGCTGTCTTTCTTCCACTGGATGGTTTTAGCTCCCTTGTCAAAGATCAAGTGACCATAGGTGTTCGGGTTCATTTCTGGGTCTTCAATTATATTCCATTGGTCTACTTGTCTGTCATTATACCAGTACCATGCAGTTTTTATCACAATTGCTCTGTAGTACAGCATTAGGTCAGGCATGGTGATTCCACCAGAGGTTCTTTTATCCTTGAGAAGAGTTTTTGCTATCCTAGGTTTTTTGTTATTCCAGATGAATTTGCAGATTGCTCTTTCTAATTCGTGGAAAAATTGAGTCGGAATTTTGATGGGGATTGCATTGAATCTGTAGATTGCTTTTGGCAAGATAGCCATTTTTACAATGTTGATCCTGCCAATCCATGAGCATGGGAGATCTTTCCATCTTCTGAGATCTTCTTTAATTTCTTTCTTCAGAGACTTGAAGTTCTTATCATACAGATCTTTCACTTCCTTAGTTAGAGTCACGCCAAGATATTTTATATTATTTGTGGCTATTGAGAAGGGTGTTGTTTCCCTAATTTCTTTCTCAGCCTGTTTATCCTTTGTGTAGAGAAAGGCCACTGACTTGTTTGAGTTAATTTTATATCCAGCTACTTCACCGAAACTGTTTATCAGGTTTAGGAGTTCTCTGGTGGAATTTTTAGGGTCACTTATATATAATATCATATCATCCGCAAAAGTGATATTTTGACTTCATCTTTTCCAACTTGTATCCCCTTGATCTCCTTTTGTTGTCGAATTGCTCTGGCTAGGACTTCAAGTACTATGTTGAATAGGTAGGGAGAAAGTGGGCAGCCTTTTCTAGTCCCTGATTTTAGTGGGATTGCTTCCAGCTTCTCATGGTTTACTTTGATGATGGCTACTGGTTTGCTGTAGATTGCTTTTATCATTTTTAGGTATGTGCCTTGAATTCTTGATCTTTCCAAGGCTTTTATCATGAATGGGTGTTGGATCTTGTCAAATGTTTTCTCCGAATCTAACGAGATGATCATGTGGTTTTTGTCTTTGAGTTTGTTTATATAATGGATTATGTTGATGGATTTCCGTATATTAAACCATCCCTGCATCCCTGGAATAAAACCTACTTGGTCAGGATGGATGATTGCTTTAATGTGTTCTTGGCTTCGGTTAGCGAGAATTTTATTGAGTATTTTTGCATCGATATTCATAAGGGAAATTGGTCTGAAGTTCGCTATCTTTGTCGGATCTTTCTGTGGTTTAGGTATCAGAGTAATTGTAGCTTCATAGAATGAATTGGGTTGAGTAACTTCTGCTTCTATTTTGTGGAATACTTTGTGCAGAACTGGAATTAGATCTTCTTTGAAGGTCTGATAGAACTGTGCCCTAAACCCATTTGGTCCTAGGCTATTTTTGGTTGGGAGCCAATTAATAACTGCTTCTATTTCTTTAGGGGATATGGGACTGTTTAGATCATTAACCTGATCCTGATTTAACTTTGGTACCTGGTATCTGTTTAGAAATTTGTCCATTTCATCCATGTTTTCCAGTTTTGTTGAGTATAGCCTTATGTAAAAGAACCTGATGGTTTTGGATTTCTTCAGGATCTGTTGTTATGTCTCCCTTTTCATTTCTGATTTTGTTAATTAGGATGCCATCCCTGTGGACTCTAGTAAGTCTGGCTCAGGGTTTATCCATCTTGTTTATCTCCTCAAAGAACCAGCTCCTCTTTGGTTGATTCTTTGAATAGGTCTTCTTGTTTCCACTTGGTTGATTTTGCCCCTGAGTTTGAATATTTCCTGCTGTCTACTCCTCTCGGGTGAATTTGCTTCCTTTTGTTCTAGAGCTTTTAGGTGTGTTATCTAGCTGCTAGTGTGTGCTCTCTCCAGTTTCTTTTTGAAGCACTCAGAGCTATGAGTTTTCCTCTTAAAAATGCTTTCATTGTGTCCCATAAGTTTGGGTATGTTGTGGCTTCATTTTCATTAAACTCTAAAGTCTTTAATTTCTTTCTTTATTCCGTCCTTGACCAAGGTATCATTGGGAAGAGTGTTGTTCAGTTTCCATGTGAATGTTGGCTTTCTATTATTTATGTTGTTATTGAAGATCAGCCTTTGTCCATGGTGATCTGATAGGATGCATGGGACAATTTCAATATTTTTGTATCTGTTGAGGCCTCTTTTGTGACCAATTATATGGTCAATTTTGGAGAAGGTCCCATCAGGTGCTGAGAAGAAGGTATATCTTTTTGTTTTAGGATAAAATGATCTGTAGATATTTGTTAAATCCATTTGTTTCATAACTTCTGTTAGTTTCACTGTGTTCCTGTTTAGTTTCTCTTTCCATGATCTGTCCATTGATGAAAGTTGTGAGCTGGGCGGTGGTGGCGCATGCCTTTAATCCCAGCACTTGGGAGGCAGAGGCAGGCGGATTTCTGAGTTCGAGGCCAGCCTGGTCTACAAAGTGAGTTCCAGGACAGCCAGGGCTATACAGAGAAACCCTGTCTCGAAAAACCAAAAAAAAAAAAAAAAAAAAAGAAAGTTGTGTGTTGAAGTCTCCCACTATTATTGTGTGAGGTGCAATGTGTGCTTTGAGCTGTTTGGTTTTTTTTTTTTTTTTTTTTTTTTTTTTGCAAGCCTACATACTTTATTTATTTATTTATTATATGTAAGTACACTGTAGAAGAGGGAGTCAGATATCGTTACAGATGGTCGTGAGCCACCATGTCGCTGCTTTGATTTGAATGTCAGGAGGTCAGTACTCTTACCTGCCCCACTGAGCCATCATCTCCCCAGGCCCTAACAATTCCTTAATTAGCAACTAAGAGGCCTACAGACTACAGCAGTGGCTCAGGACCAGTCTCAGCACTTTGGAAAGTGACTCAGCAAGATTGCCTAGTTCCAGACCAGCCTGTGCTACACAGTGAATTCCAGAGTAGCCAGAGTAAGACTAAAACATCTCCATATATGACATAATCCATGCTATATGTATAGAAAGGAACAGAAAGTGTTCTAGAAAGAAGGAACACTTGTTTTCTCTGCCCACCCCCATTTTTCCTAAGAGCGCCAGGTGTGATCAGTGTACATCTTTATTCACAGCAAGCAGATCTGAGATTTTCTGTAGTTTTGAAGGACTGTAGCAAGGGCCAAGGAAGATAAAGAAATTCATCACTTCATGTTCTTGCTTGCTTCCCTAAAGGTTAGGATTGAGGCCCAAACACAAATGCACCCAAAGCCTGACTGAATGAGGTAGGCATCTTGGAAGATAGTAACTTAGTGTCAGCCAGCTGCTGTGAATCAGCAGGTACCTTCATCCTGGGCACTGGGGATGACAGGCTGAGAGTCTGGTTGTGACAAGGTGGCAGATGCTGCGTTCAATTTCATCTTACAGACAGATTTGCAAGCAGCAGTTGTGTGAACCCCTAATGATTTCTGGCTAGGCAGCCTTCTCTGGTAGCTCCAGTAGGAATCTGGCCCAGCACAGACTTGCAGGCTGGAGTGCTTAGGCAATGAAAAGGACAGGAACCTTGTTCTTGGAGATCCATTTCTTGGTTGCTGAGATGGTCTTTATACAAAATGGACAATACAAATCTTGAGGCTCCTGCTGTTCCCAGTCCGGTGGGATCCTCTCATGAAGACTTCTTGCCATATCACAATATTTGTGCTTATAAAAGACTAAGCTTGACCTAACAGCTCTGTGTGGCAGCCTCTTGGGCTTAGCAGCTCCTTGGGGCCACAGGACTTCAGGCTCATCAGCAACTTGAGATGAAGAGACTTCGGGCTCAGCAGCTCCTTGAGCGGACGGTGGTTCTTCGGGCTTAGCAGCTCCTTGAGTTGACGGGACTTCCGGCTCAGCAGATCCTTGAGGTGAAGAGAAGTCTTTGTTATCCAGGAAGCTCTGCAGCGCCTTGTTCTCATCAGAGATTTGGTCTTTTAGTCTGTCCTGCAAAAAAATCTTGGAGCTGCTGAGCTGTTCCGACAGGATAGAGTTCTCCTTCTTTAGCTCCTGCTGCTTCCTCAATGCTACAGCTTCCTTCTTCTACCACATTTTGACTGTCTGCTCCAGCATCTTGCAGTGCTGCTTCTGAAGCTCTTCTACTCTGATCTCCAAGGCCTTCTTTTCTGAGATCATCTTCTGGTTGCATTCTTTCAGCCGGCACAGCTCGCTCTCCCAAGAGGCCTTCTCTTCCTCCCAAGAGGCCTTCTCTTCCTCCCAAGAGGCCTTCTCTTCCTCCCAAGAGGTCTTCTCTTCCTCCCAAGAGGCCTTCTCTTCCTCCCAAGAGGTCTTCTCTTCCTCCCAAGAGGCATTCTCTTCCTCCCAAGAGGTCTTCTCTTCCTCCCAAGAGGCCTTCTCTTCCTCCCAAGAGGTCTTCTCTTCCTCCCAGGAGGCCTTCTCTTCCACTTCCTGTTCTAAGGTCTTATTGATCCTCTGTGTTGCTTCTAGTGCCACCTGCTTCCTCTGTAGTTGCTCATGGAGGTCAGCATACTTATTTTTCAGTTCCTGGTTTTCTTGGTAAAGCTCCTCACTGAGCTGTTCTACCTTTTCCTTATTGATAACAACCATTATGTCCTCATCAGGGTCTGGACAGAACTGGAAAGGGACACTTGTTCCCCAGACCAAACCATCTTCATCCACATAACAGAACTGGTAGCGCTCCACATCCTTGGGAAGGTAATAAGCTTTGAATTGGATTTCCTGCTGTGTGGCTGAATCCTTGTTTTGGTCTTTTGGCAAGAGTGCCCACATGAAGGTATAATACTCCTGAGTGGTCTTCCACCCTACTATAAAGATGCTGATCCAGTCCTTGGGTCGAGGGATGAACTTTTCAGCGAGGGTCTAATAGCATATGATACCTCCTCTAGGAACATAGAACTTATCCACATTGTTAAACAGGACCTGAGAGAAGTTGCCATGTTCCAGCAAGGTAGGTTTGGGGCACTGTTCCATGGTGGAGTCCAGGCACAGGAGCCAGCAGAAGCGCAACAGCAGCAGTGCTTTGATCTTTACTAAAATTTCTTTAATGAATGTGGCTGCATTTGCATTTGGAGCATAGATATTCAGAATTGAGAGTTCCTCTTGGAAGATTTTACCTTTGATGAGTATGAAGTGCCCCTCCTTGTCTATTTTTGATAACTTTGGTTTGGAAATCAATTTTATTCGATATTAGAATGGCTACTCCAGCTTGTTTCTTCAGACCATTTGCTTGGAAAATTGTTTTCCAGCCTTTCACCCTGAGGTAGTGTCTATCTTTTTCCCTGAGATGGGTTTCCTGTAAGCAGCAAAATGTTGGGTCCTGTTGGTGTAGCCAGTCTGTTAGTCTATGCCTTTTTATTGGGGAATTGAGTCCATTGATATTAAGAGATATTAAGGAAAAGTAATTGTTGCTTCCTATTATTTCTGTTGTTAGAGTTGGCATTCTGTTCTTGCGGCTGTCTTCTTTTAGGTGTGTTGAAGGATTACTTTCTTGCTTTTTTCTAGGGCGTGGTTTCCGTCCTTGTATTGTTTTTTGTTTTTTTTTTTTGTTTGTTTGTTTTTTTCTGTTATTATCCTTTGAAGGGCTGGATTCATGGAAAGATAATGTGTGAATTTGGATTTGTCGTGGAATACTTTGATTTCTCCATCTATGGTCATTGAAAGTTTGGCTTAGTATAGTAGCCTGGGCTGGCATTTGTGTTCTCTTAGTGTCTGTACAACATCTGTCCAGGCTCTTCTGGTTTTCATAGTCACTGGTGAAATGTCTGGTGTAATTCTGATAGGCCTGCCTTTATATGGTACTTGACCTTTTCCCTTACTGCTTTAATATTCTATCTTTATTTAGTGCCTTTGTTGTTCTGATTATTATGTGTCAGGAGGAATTTCTTTTCTGGTCCTGTCTATTTGGAGTTCTGTAGGATTCGTTCAGGGGCATCTTTTTTAGGTTTGGGAAGTTTTCTTCTATAATTTTGTTGTAGATATTTGCTGGCCCGTTAAGTTGAAAATCTTCATTCTCATCTACTCCTATTATCCATAGGTTTGGTCTTCTCATTGTGTCCTGGATTTCCTGGATGTTTTGAGTTAGGATCTTTTTGCATTTTCCATTTTCTTTGATTGTTGTGCTGATGTTCTCTATGGAATCTTCTGCACCTGAGATTCTCTCTTCCATCTCTTGTATTCTGTTGCTGATGCTTGCATCTATGGTTCCAGATTTCTTTCCTAGGGTTTCTATCTCCAGTGTTGCCTCACTTTGGGTTTTCTTTATTGTGTCTACTTCCCTTTTTAGTTCTAGTATGGTTTTGTTCATTTCCATCACCTGTTTGGATGTGTTTTCCTGTTTTTCTTTAAGGACTTGTAACTGTTTAGCATTGTTCTCCTGTATTCATTTAAGTGAGTTATTAAAGTCCTTTTCAATGTCCTCTACCATCATCATGAGATATGCTTTTAAATCCAGGTCTAGCTTTTCGGGTGTGTTGGGGTGCCCAGGACTGGGCAAGGTGGGAGTGCTGGGTTCTGATGATTGTGAGTGGTCTTGGTTTATGTTAGTAAGATTCTTACATTTGCCTTTTGCCATCTGGTAATCTCTGGAGTTAGATGTTACAGTTGTCTCTGGTTAGAGCTTATTCCTCTCATGATTCCGTTAGCCTCTATCAGTAGACCTGGAAGACTAGATCTCTCCTGAGTTTCAGTGGTTAGAGCACTCTCTGCAGGCAAGCTCTCCTCTTGCAGGGGAGGTGAACAGACATCTGGTGTTTGGACCTGCCTCCTGGCAGAATATGAAGGCCAGAAACCGTGCTTGTCCCAGAATCTGTGTAGCTTCTGTAGTTCATACTCTCACCTGCACAGACTAGTCTAGGCGGGATCAGCATACCATGATGGCTCCCCCAGATGCTGTGGTAAAGTCCTCCCAGGTGGGGAGGACACCTCTCCTCTGGCAGGGAAGGTGCCCGGATGTCTGGAGCCTGAAACGTGGTCTGCCCCCAATAAATACAGTTTTTAAGGTCTGTCTTTTAATTTTCACATGTGTCTGCACTTACATGTGCCATGTAAGTACAGATCCTAAAAAAACCAAACACATGTCTGATTCCCATGGAGCTGGAGTTATCTGCATTTGTGACCTCTGAATGTCAAACTGGAGTCCTCTGGAAGGGAAGAAATCTGAAAGAGGGGAAGCTCTCTTAAGCACAGACATTTCACCCATCCTTAAGTATTATTTTTACTTATGTGTCTCTGTGTGTCTGTGGACATGTGTATGAACATGCCAACAGATGCTATTAGAGCACATCACATGTCCTGGAATGGAGCTACAGGCAATGGTAAGCCCCCCAGCATAGGTGCTGAAACCAACCTTGCATCCTCTGGAAGAGCAGCAACTACTCTTAAGCAGTGAGCCATCTCTGCACACACCAACATCGTATGATTTTAAAAATGAAAGACAGAAATATAAGTGTCTCTTATGATTCTGGCTTTCTAAGACTTTGTTTCTAAGTGTGTAGCCAAGCTAAAAGAAAACTTGATCTGTCCATTATTCAAACACAGTCACGAAGCCTGCAGCAAATCAAATGGATTTCTATGTAGAGTTCAGATTCAGACTTTAAACTACCTGCACAAGAGGACTGGGAATTTCATTCCTTACAATGGAGCGAGCAGCACCATGGCTTGGCTTAGTGAAGAAACAAACAGAATGCTGTTTGTACAAGTAGGCAATGTACCAATCTGTGGGTTCTGCATGTTGAAGACTCTGAGCCACATGTTCCACCCAAAGAGCCTGCTCTATATCTGTGGGATACATCAAGTGGAGCTCACCCATTATCCCTGAGTTCCAGGATGACCAGCACTCAGTACCACAGGATCCACAACACAGACTAGGTAAGACACTGACTGTCTAAGCCTGGGACAGGAGGGGCAGTGATGGGGCAGTGTCCAGTCAAAGTGTCACTGTGGACCCACTTCTCTTTTGTTTTCACAGGAATTGTTGGTCTGAAGTTGCCTGAGTCCAGTCTTTGTCTCTTGCTGCTTTTTGGACTTGTCCTAATGCTTGCCTCATGCCAGCAACCAACCCCTTCCCAGAAGTTTTACACCGAGCCTATCTATAATAGCACCTACCCCCCGATGTGATCATGCAATGCTGGTTGTTAATAGGTATAGACCAAGATGTAAGGACACAAATACTTTTCTTCACAGAAGTTTTGCTGATGTTGTTGGTGTGTGTGGCCATCCAACTATCACCTACACCAACTTGACAAGAAAAAATTGTCATGCTACTTCATTGCAGGTATCTATAACTTTTTGTAACCTCACTACTCCAACAACAATATATATATATATATATATATATATATATATATATATATATATATATGCACACACAATGCAGATACCAAACAACAGGTTCAGTGAAGTACTACAGAGTAGCCTGTGAGAACAGGACTCCACATGACACTCCCATCTATCGAGTGGTTCCAGTTCACTTGGATGGGACATTTTATCCCCAGTGCCAGCACTTTGTATTTTCCCTCATCTGCTACTGCCAAGATCATAGTAGTGAAGAACCAATTCCGATGTCTGTGCTGCATTTCAGCACCTGTCCTCATGAAACCTGTCGCTGACTCCCTTTAATTCAGTTGAACAGATCTTTTCTAACCAATAAACACCTTTGCATGCTCATCTAGATTTCTGGTATCTCTGTGTCTGATAGGGGCATGGAAAGTGGAAGGGGAAGACACATACACACAGTGTGTTTGTGTGTGGGGGGGGAGAGAGAGAGACAGACAGACAGACAGACAGACAAGAAACAGAGAGACAGAGACAGAGAGACAGAGAGAGAAAGATAGGGCCTCTTACCAAATGAGGCACCTTCGCAGTCCCTGGAAGCAAAAGTATCAGAGAAGAGAAGGACATCCTTTCAGAACATCTTCCCTGAAGTTTCTCTGTGGAAATGAAGTGGCTGGCAGAGGAAACCCAGGAACTGGGGTCTCTCGGTGAGGCTATCCCTTGCCCTCTCCCTGCAGAGCTGTCCTTAGACATCAATTGTGAGATCATTCAACACAAACCAGAGAGGACAGGTTTCAAGATAGAGGAACTGGAATCCACACAGAAAAGAGATGAATAATGAGAGGTCCTGTCCTGAATCCTGAGGACTGAACTGTAGTCAGGAATCAGTTTCAGACAGAGAGGTGACATCCCTTTAAGGACATGGGTGAGCCTGGCATCACCAGATGTGGCAGTGAGCCTTCCTGGAGTGTCAGATGCAGAATGGATCAGAGGGGTGATATCATCAGGTCCATACCTCTAACTTTCAGTCTGGATCCCCAGCTTCCATTTTGCTGTTACTTTCTGTGCTCCCGGATGCAATACTTTGCCTATCCTCCCTTCTGGGCAGTGGTGGTTCTTCCTGCTCTCAATGGACCTCAGACAGGTCTTCGCAGAAGCCACTACTCTGGAACAGCAAATGGATTTCTTGTGGAATCTGCCTTCCTGGGTTGGTGTGGAATCTTGCTGAGTCTGTTTGGCCTTGGTGGAGACAGAGTGACAGGGTTTCTGCTCTTGGGACAGGACCAGCAGATGTGGACCGCCATGGCATAAGGCTTGTTTGTATAATTCTGTACATATTTTCGTGTTCCTTCAAGCAATGTCCTCTCTATTAACCTTAATGACTCCATAAGGATCTGAGGTAGCATGAGTCCGATGGCAAAGATTTGGTTAATGTCTTAGCAGAAAGGTCCAGTCTGGTATCTTCAGTACAGCCTTACAGTTTGTGGAAAAGAATTCTAAAAAAAAATGCTTTGGAGAATATATAATTTCTCAACTATGTGAAAATTAAGGATGTAATATGAATTATACAAGGGGCTTCATGAATGTGAAGGAACAAAGGCAGCTGTACTATAAGCCAGGTTTGTCATAAAGACACAAAGGCAGGCACATTCCTGAGTTGAAGGTCAGCCTGGGACACAGTAAGACTATTCCCAGGTAGGGTAGAAATGGTAATTTTAGGACTAGAAATTTCAGTTCCCACCCAGCTAATTTGCCATCTCAGCTCAAGAAAGGCAGGCAGATCTCTGAGTCTTTTGCAATGTTAAAAGAAAATATGTTCTTCCTGTTTCCTAAGAATTAAGGGGTTGGGGTTATCAGATGCTGAGTCAAAGTATAACCAAAAGGAAACCTCAAGAGTTATCTAGAGATTTCCAGAGAAATCAGATCTGCCGGGGGGAAGTGGGGGGAGGGAATCAGAATGGAGAGAAACCAGGCTGGAAAACTGTCTCCAACAGAACACAGGCTGCCAGCTTAGACCCACGATTTGGCTTCGAGTGGTTTGTTTTTGCTGCTCTCAGACACCCCTTCTCTCAGAAAATACTCACACCCCTTGGCAGGGGTTGACATAATCTCCTGACTTCAGATGAAATTTGGTACATCCTGAGGGTCTCACTCTGTAGCTCTTGCTTGTTTTTTCCTACATGATATATTCACAATATACGTGGCTGGAGTCAGCAGATAGCAGAGGAGAGATTTGGTTCCCTGGACCTGGAATTACAGATGGTTGTTAGCTACAGTGGTGCTAGAAATCCATGGTGCTAGGTCCTCTTGGAAGAGCAGTCAGTGTCCTTAACTGCTGAGACATCTCTCTAGCTCAGTGGATTTTTAAAATGATGTGTGTGTGTGTGTGTGTGTGTGTGTGTGTGTGCCCGTGCAAGTGCATGTGTCTGTGTGTGTATGTGTGTGTGTGTCCATGCAAGTGCATGTGTCTGTGTGTGTGTGTGTGCCTGCTCAAGTGCATGTGTCTGTGTGTGTGTGTGTGCCTGTGCAAGTGCATGTGTCTGTGTGTGTGTGTGTGTGCCTGTGCAAGTGCATGTGTCTCTCTGTGTGTCTGTGCCTGTGCAAGTGCAAGTGCATGTGCGTGTGCGTGTGTGTGTGTGTGTGTGTGTGTGTGTGTGTGTGTGTGTGTGTGTGTGTTTGCCCCTGTGTAGGAAGTCATCAGGTACCCTTTGCTATCACTCTACCTATTTCTCTGAGGCAAGGTCTCTTGAACCTGAGACTCATGGTCTCTTGACTCGGCTGGAAGCCAGCAAACTGGAAGGACCTCCTGTCTCCTTGATGCTTAGAGCAGAGATGACAGGTGTGGGAGAGATATCTGACTTGTTATGTGTGATGGGATCTGAACTTTGATCCTCAAGATTATGCAACAAGTGCTTTTAAATGCTGACCAATTCCTCCTGCCCACTAATTCTTTAGCAATTTCCATCTGCAGGTTTTTATTCCTCATTTCTGTACAAGGCAGCTGCAGCCACTACAAAGAATGGGAGTCTCAGTCTGAGGAGATGTAGTTCAGCACTGCCCTTTAGAGGGATGTTCCAGGCCCGAGTTCACTGATGGTACAGATACCCAGGATTTTCTGCTCAAACTCTGGCTAGGAATTGTGGTCACTACAGTGGCCTGTTCTTCTTAACCAGTTCTTCTGTACTTCCTATCAGAGCTCACCAAAACGGCATGGTTATTATGCTCAATGTTCACTTTAAGGATATCATCTCAAAAACTATTGTGTAAGAAACACACTCTTTGTGTGGTTACAAAACTTAAGGCCAGAATGCTCTTGGAGAAATGATCAACAAACTCAAGTGAAAACTGCAGGATTAAATTCACTTCTGTGGGGAGTGAGAGCTTTACAAACAGACACATCACATACATCATGTACAATGACCCCCCCCCACACACACTTTCCTTTTCTCATTGTGTCTTAATGCTGCAGGCAATACCCTATTTTTAAATAAGTCTTTCTGCCCAGTGGGGAGCACAGCTCCTAGTGACCAGCTTACAGGAAATACAGGAGAAGAATTTTGATGGCTTACAGTCATGCATCCTGTGCCTTGCTAATGGAGAAACTGAGCAGTGAACATTCCTTTACCAGGGGCATTTCCTACAAAGAAAGGCATGGTGGCATTTTTGGAAGCTGGAAGGAAATAAGATGATGGTATTTCTGTAAAGGAGGTAAAAGATTCAAAAAAGATGTGTCTCTTTTATTTTAGGCTTAGCTTGAAACTATATTTAGAACAAAGTTTGCTCATCATGTGGTGGTGCACGCCTTTAATCCCAGCCCTCAGGAAGCAATGATGGGAAGACATTTATGAGTTTAAGGCCAGCCTGGTCGACACAGCCAGTTCCAGGACTGCCAGGAGCTGTGAGCTTCTACACAGAGAAACCCTATGTTGAATAACAGACAAACAAATTAAAGTGTGATTTCTTTTCTGATTTTTCAAAGTATCTATACTGAATGTATATTGTTTCTATAATTAAAAAATTTAATACTCTCTTAACTGTCAACTTCTTAAGTCAGTCACCGTGTGGTCATTTGTAGCCCCTGGAGCCACTTCTTCCAGGAACAACATCACCTTGTACATTGTTCTAGGTTCTTCCAAGATCTGTAGCTCCAAGTTTTTCTCAGAGAATGTCTGCTTATTTAATTAAAGAAATCAGCTTCTTTTTACAAGGCACTACCTTTGGGTAGCTGAAAAATTCTCTTTATTGTTTTAGATGACTGCTTGGTAAAACACAACATCCAGGGACCCTCTATTTTGGATTCAGTATTTTCTACAAGAGTTTATGTCATTGACTCCTCCTTTGGTTTCTAGTATTCCTTCTTAGGGAGGAAAGTGGGGCTGGAAGATGGATCAATAGTTAGGTGCACTTGGCTGCTCTTCTAGAGAATTCAAACTCCACTCCAAGCATCCACATGACAGCTCACAATCACTTGTTGCCTTGTTCTAGCCCCTGAGGGCACTGCACACACATGGTTCACACACATACATGAGGGCACAATATCTATACACATAAAATAATACCTTAAAAAGAACAGACCCAGGCTGACATTACTAGCACAAGCCTTGGTGTGTGAAAGCAGTGGTAATCTCCCTTGTAAGCTGTGAGCTTCTATCCTGAACCATCCAGGGGAAACTCAATTCAAGTAGGGACACAGCAGGAGGGAGGGCTGGAAACAAATTCCTAAGTGGATGAGGATAATCCTGTGATGCTGAGGCATGACAGAGCATTAGATGCCAATCCACATGCAGTTACTACAGTCAGGAAGGCTTTACAACAGCAATTTCAAAAGCTTTGAGGACCATTTAGAAAGCCAGGGAACCATCTGTCTCCATCTGGTTTGGATTGTACATCCTCCTTTTAAATAGAAATTTCTAAGTTCTTTACATTTTTTATTTCAATTATTTTCTGAGATAAGGTCTTACATAAACAGGTATCTAGGCTTAAGATAGCCATAAACTCCTCTTGGTCCTCCTGTCTCTACCTCCCAAATGCAGGCTTATAGCTTCATCCACTACATTCTCAATGTTCTTCAATCCCCTTTATCTTAGAATATCAATATTACAGGACCCTTGTTCCTACCAGATGTTCTAGAGCAGTGCTTCTCAACCTCTGTGTCACTCTCCCTTTAGGGGTCACATATCAGATATCCTGCATACCAGAGATTTACATTACAAATCATAATACTAGCAAAATTACATTTCTAAAGTAACACTGAAATTATTTTATTCTTATAGGTCACCGTAACATGGGGAACTGTATGTATTAAAGGGTCACAGCATCAGCAAGGCTGAGACCCACTGTTCTAGAAGAAGAGAAAGAGATTAGTCAAAAGTTAGTACTTTTTAGAAGGATTAAAAAAGTAAGAAAAAGAAAGAAACAAAGAAAGGGAGAGAGAGAGACAAAGAGAGAGGAAGAGGGAAGAGGGAGGGAGGGAAGGAGGAAGGAAGGAAGGAAGGAAGGAAGGAAGGAAGGAAGGAAGGAAGGAAGGAAGCAAGGAAGCAAGGAAGCAAGGAAGCAAGGAAGCAAGGAAGCAAGGAAGCAAGGAAGCAAGGAAGCAAGGAAGCAAGGAAGCAAGGGAGGAAGGAAGGAAGGACAAATTGCTTTTGTTGAATCTGGTCAAAGGAGGTGAGGTTGGTTGTCTCCTCTTTCTTACCAGTTATTTCTTTTCCTTTAAGTGACTTTTGAAGATCACTTAAGAGCTCTGTCCCTCTGGTATCTGAGAGCTTTAGTACATTGAGAACAGGATCCTCTGAGGTGCCATAGTGAGAAGAAAGAACGGTTTCTATGAGTCAAGTGTTAGGAAATCTGTCTGCCACATTGCTCTAAGACATTTGCAATGTATGTTAGACCATGCAAACCCTGCAGTAAATTCTGCTTGTTCCACTTCAGTCTTTATTCCAGATGTTTGGGCCTTGGGACTGTTTTTCCCATAATACCTCACAAACTTTGAAAAATGCTCTTGAACCATTTATACATTGTTCTGAGAGTGAACATCCTGTGTCTTTTTGTATTTCTCTTGGTGTCAATGTAATCTTTGTGTCACACTAGGTGGGGCACACATTTCTGAGTGTGTGAGAATTGTGACCTGATTCTTAAGGTCACAAACAAACACCTTGCTAGATGTCAAGTAAGCCATGGACACCTTGCTAGATGTCAAGTAAGCCATGTGGACATGGAACCGTTTACCTCCATGGCACAATGAGCTGGAGAAACTTCTTCCAACTCTGTTTCCCCAGGCTAAGCATGAAAACTTAGTTTCTCTTCTTTGGATAAAAGCCTTTGTGTTTCTTTTGAAATGGAGGTTGTTGGAGTGATGGAAAGGGTCTGTGTTAAACCATCCCATCATTTACCATGATCAACTCGAGTTGATTAGAGGGCACATAACCCACAATCAGTGTCTGAGAACCTTGGATGACCCTCCGACAGTATGCTCCCCTCTCAGACCATACACATACCCCTGACTATATCAAAACATTTTTCTTCATTATCTGATCTTGGCAAACTCTGCAACTGACCCTGCTCTACTGTAGCTTCCTCTCTTTCAGGAGAGGCTTGACTCTCCTGAGCTCACCCTTCGCTGCCTTTCTTCCAGCTGTAGGAGTAAGGTATGGTAAGGAGAATGGCTTTCATACACAAGACCCAGAAGAGCTAATCTTGTCTGTGTAATCCACTCTCTCAGATGTGTAGCAGAGTGAGTCTTTGTCCAAATCTTACAGGATTCAATTTAAAACCAGGGGTGCAGTCTACTTTGGAATGGGTCCTGTGCCTTTGTATTTTTGGACATTTAAAATCTTGCAACCAGGTTTCTTACAAGAGAACCATAAGCCTCCTAAAGGCAGAAGGCATTTGTGAGGAGAGGGTGTGGCTGCGGTCCCAAGATGGTGCCCAGGACTGCTGCCAAGTCTTATGACTGGTACCTGACTTCCTCATATCCCTCAAGATAGCCATGTACCTTGAGCTGCATTGTGCAAATGCACCAAGACTTAAGATTGGATGATGTGACGAATGTAGTCCTGAGCCAATGAACTGTGCCTATGTGGACTGGGGTGATGGGGAGTGGACTAGAGGGTATAAAGGGGGATGGCTGAGAGAGGTCAGGGCATTCTTTTCCTACACATTTGTGAAGTACCTGAATAAACTGCCTTGAGAAGGACATCTGTATCGTCTCTTCTTTTCTGCTAGTCAGAGATGGTAGCAACAAGCCATATTTTCTGTATTTTCATGTATTAATAGTACAGTGTAACTGATCAATGAAGATTCATTAGACACACCAATCATCATGAAGACCTTTTAGAAGCCAGACGTCTATGACATGTGATACATTATACAGAGAGCCCTGGGAGTGCAGAGCTAGGAAAGCAGACATCCGGATATCTGGAAGCAGCAGGATCGGACAGCTCAGTGGAGGTCATGAGTCTGAAATGCCTGCACAGCTTTCCTGGAAGGTTCTGAGTGTGTTTGTTAAGCCTGGAGGAGGTCAGGGCTTGGATGGAGGGACAAGATACTCTGTGCTGTGAGGAAAAGTCACTCAAAAGAAAACTTTAGCAAGCAGAACACAGAAAAATTGGGCTGGTATAGCAAGATTGACACTGATGCAATATTGTTCTGAACATGTTGTTTTGTTATAACTTGACAACTGACCAAGCAATGGTATATTATGGCACATTTCCTCTGTAGTTGGGCGAGTCAAATGCCCAGCACTGCATTTGGCTACAGGATCTCTTCAACTGCCTTTAACCTGGAACATGTCCCCAACTTTTAGGTGAAAAATGTCTCTGTTTGTTTGTTTTTTAAGGATTTATTTTTATTAGTGTGTGTGTCTGTCTGTCTGTGTGTGTGTGTGTGTGTGTGTGTGTATGTATGTATGTTTAGGCATTTTGGCTGTGAAGCAAGTGCATACACATCCCCAGCAAGGTCAGAAGAAGGTGTCAGATCCTCTGGAACTGGAGTTAAAGACAATTGTGAACCATCATGAGGGATCTGGGTTTGGAACCAGGATCCTCTGGAAGAGCAGCAAGTGCTCTTACCTGATGAGCCATGTTTATAGACTCTCAGTAAAGAAATTGTAAAAAGGGAGACTTAGCTATGCTTGGATAAACCTGTAACCTTAGCACATGGAAGGCAGAGTCAGGGGGATTGCTGTGAGTTTGTCTCCAGCCTTAGATAGCAAGTCCTAGGTAACCCAGGACTACACAGTTGACTCAAAAGAAAATAAAAAGGGAATCACATAAACCTTCCAGCCCTAAGTGAGGCATCTATATCTTCCCTCCAATGCCCATGGGCAAGCACAGAAGACCTGGTGGAAAGATCATAAGAGCTGGAAGTAGGAAGGGGACCAATTGGGAATTAGGAAGGGGTTAGAGGAGTGGGAAGACAGGACAGAGGTAGTAGAAATGCGCATGGTCACAGTGAATCACAGACACATAAAACTGTAAATGTGTATAGAGTAACAAAAATGAAATTGTAAAGCTACACAGCCCACCTGCACCATCAAAAGAAACATTCCTCCTTTAAGTAGCTCTTAAAAAAGATTTATTATCTATATTTTATGCTTATGGATATTTCACCTGTATGTCCTTATGGATGCCTGGTATCCACACAGGCCAGAAGAGGGAACTGGTTGTAAGCTGCTATATAGATGCTGGGAACCAAACCTGGGTCATCTCTGACAGCAGCCATTGCTCTTAAACTCTGAGTCATTTCTCCAGCTTGAGGTTAGTATTTTCTTAAATGGCAGTTTTAGGTTCTGAGCTAAATTCAGTAGAAAGTGCAGATGGCCTGCACTGTGCAGTCTTCCCCATTACCACTGTATCCCAGCAGCATGGTATGTGTGCTCGCATGGTGGAGCCTTGGTCACCTTTGCGATCTATGGCTTGCTCTCAGTGTCACATGTGATTTTGGTGGATGTGTGATGCTCTATTACTGTGTGCTTGAAACCATCCCATGGCTTTAAATCCTCCTCTCTGCTTCTTAACTTCTTCCCCACAAACTCATCGACAACCACTAATGTATTTATTATCGCCTTTATTTTGCCCTTTCCCAGAGTGTCATAGAGTTGGAAGCATACAGGAGTTTTGTAGTGAAAATTTTGGTTTCTTTAGAAACACAGAAGTGTTGTGTAAGTATGTTTTGGTTTTAATTCCAGGTGTGGGGTATGGGGTTGCTTTACATTGTCCACAGCAGTTGACTAGGATTTGTCTTGTGCTCTGGCAGTGGCCTGATTTTGGAAGATAGTTTGCCTTTGGAATTCTGTGGACTCTTGAGAAGGTATAAAAACGTCAGAGCCTAGAGAGGGGATGGCGATGATGCTCCCTTTGATGCTGCTGCTGTCTTGTGTTGCTGGGTGATGACTGCTGATTGCTGGTTGGAGATATCCTGACTTGGGGAAAGATTGGACTTGCCCCCAAGGAACTGGATGCCGCTAATCAGCAGGAAGTAGTCTAAGGATATCAATGTCCTCTTTCCCCTCTAACCTTCTCCCTTTCCTACCTAGTGTTAGGGGGTTGGAAGGGATAAGAGTAGAGAAAGGTGGTAGGGAAAAGAATCCAATAAGTATCCAAAAGTACAGTTACACACTTTCCTCCTTCACATTGTTTTTTATTTTCACTCTGTGAGTGTGCATTTAAGATTTCCCTGGGTTTTTCATAACTTGGTGGCTCATTTATTTTTGTGTTGATGTACCATAGTTAATTTCTCAAGACTGTCTTGATTTCCTTCTGATGTTGACAGTTACAACAAAGCAGCTTGTGATGGCTAAGATTGAAGAATACCTCAGAGATTAGTAAAAAGATACTTCAGGGGGGTCTGTGAGGGCATTTCTAGAGACTCTTAGATTCTGAGGTTCTGACCTACTGAATGGATTAAAGCTTTTGATGGATTCATAATCTGGTGGTGAAAAGGAGGGCGTGGCGCATACCTAGTTAGAAGAGTAGGTTACAGAAGGTGTTTCCATGGGAACCAGTCCCTGGGCCTATTCTGGTGTGCTGTGCTTCCTGTCAACTATGAGGTCATAGCCACATCATCTACCTGCTTTCACCACTGTCTTCTACTGCCTATGGGCACAGAAACAACAGAGACAAGTACTGTGACCAGAATCTCAAACAACTGTGGAAAAAATAATGCTTCCTCCCTTAGGCAGGCATCTTAACATTGGGCAAGAAAAGGGGTGCCAAGAAGCCATGTAGTTTTTAATTGATAATCTCAGTGATAGTATTGGGTTAACTCCTTATGAATTGTTGATCAGAGATGTACCAGATGCCCCCCAAACAATAAAAACTATTGCTGATACAGTTGGATAGCAGAACTAGTGGTAGGGGTCCTTATTCCTGAAGGTACCACATACTTTGGTTATAGGACATGGAAAAAAAATGGGACTGAGCTAGAAGCTCCTTCCCTCTTGACTGATATTCATAGCACTAGAGATGCTATCTCTTCTGGCTGCTGGAGGAGAATTGTTGCCAGCAGTCCTGCTTGGCTGTGGAACCTGTGCACTACACTATTGACCTATTGGGTAAGATGTGCCAACTGAGCCAGGCAGTGATGGTGCATGCCTTTAATTCCAGCACTTGGGAGGCAGAAACAGGCAGATTTCTGAGATTGAGGCCTACCTGGTCCACAGACTGAGTTCTAGGACAGCCAGGTCTATAGAGAAAAACTCTGTCTCAAAAAACCGAGAGTGGGGAGACAGGAGGGGGAAGGGGAGGGGGAGGGAGAGGGAGAGAGAGGAAGAGAGAGGGAGAGAGAAGGGGAGAGAGGGGGAGAGAGGGAGAGAGAGGGATAAAGAGGGAAAGGGAGAGAGAGGGAGAGGGAGGGAGAGGGAGGGAGAGGGGGAGAGAGAGAGAATAAGATGTGTCAGCTGATACAATAGTGTCATGGACTATTAGAGGAACAGTCAGTACCTTCACAATTGGATTTAAGGTCCTCTCCATAGGAGAGAAATCATATCTGGTCTCTACTGGCTAGTAGAAAAACCTCTAGCTAGGAGGCTCACAGGGACCGACTAGGTAAACAACTGTGGTTGTCTATTTCAGTGGATGACATCAGCTTGGATGGATGACCCCTTCCTTGTAGCTACAACTCCAAAACTACTCCTCCTCCTGCTTCTCTTTTCCCTCCTGGTCCTTGTTCTCCTTCCTTCCTTCCTTCCTTCCTTCCTTCCTTCCTTCCTTCCTTCCTTCCTTCCTTCCTTCCTTCCTTTCTTTCTTTCTTTCTTTCTTTCTTTCTTTCTTTCTTTCTTTCTTTCTCTCTCTTTCTCACTCTCTCTTCTTCTTCTTCTTCTTCTTCTTCTTCTTCTTCTTCTTCTTCTTCTTCTTTCTCCTTCTCCTTTTCTCCTTCTCCTCTTTCTCCTCCTCCTCCTCCTCCTCCTCCTCCTCCTCCTCCTCCTCCTCCTCCTCCTTCTTCTTCTTCTTCTTCTTCTTCTTCTTCTTCTTCTTCTTCTTCTTCTTCTTCTTCTTCTTCTTCTTCTTTTCTCTCTCCCTCTCCCTCTCCCTCTCCCTCTCCCTCTCCCTCTCCCTCTCCCTCTCCCTCTCTATTTCTTCCTCCACCCATCCCTCCCTCACTCCCTCCTTCCCCTAGAAGGGAGAAGTCCAGCCCTATTCTCTCTTTTGTCCAGCCATTGGATGATCAGCATTTATTGAGAAGACATAGAATAAAGGGTAAGCATTGTTTATACAAACTTGAGACTGGACATTCTTGCTGCAAGCATTGCAAGGCCCTGTTGAGGTTGAAACAAGATACTAAGGCAGAGAAATCGGCATTTGAATAACATAAGGATAACCTTTACACCATGCACAAAATACCATGCCTACAAGTGGTACAGTGTTTTACATTCATATGGCAAATGTTACACTTTAATGGCAAAAGCTTTAATCACTGAACCACCCCCAGTCATTTGTCACTGGAGTTTTAGAGCCAAAGGTCTATCTTTTGGATTCCAACAGAAGAGTTTCTCACTACCTTTCCCAAAAGAGGCAATTACTTGGTGATGAAAAGGAGAAAGACTTGAGCAGTGTGCCACATGAGGTCAAGGCCTGGATGCAGGGTCCCATCACCTCCACTCTGTCTTCAGAGCATGACTGTGAGCTTTAGGTCTCAACAGAGGAACAATTGGAGTAGGGAACAAGAAGTATAAATAATCAATAATCAAACATTTCTGGTCCTTCATGGTGGCCCAAAGAAGTTTCATAGACAGTTATCCTTTAAAGGAGACAGTCTAGTTTCCAAAAGACAATTATCTCACTTCCTGCTTCAGGCTGTAGCCTCTCCATTGCAGCCTCAGCCCTTGTTCAGAGTGGAGGCTTGGTGGTCCTGAGGTGGCTGTTGATTGGAGAGAATGATTTCAGCCTTGAAGAATAAGTGGAGCAGTTTGCTACTCCCCATGAGAGACAGGCCCTAGGTCATGCCTCTGTGCAGAGGACAGTGGTGACTGAGTGACAGAAGAAGTACACAATGAGGACAGAGAACACCAGGCCCTCACTTCTGCTTTGAGATCTGCTGCAAGCCCAGGCAGTGTGCTTCCTAGGAACCTGTTTCTCATCATGCAGCAGGTGCTCCTGTGTTCTCTGTGCAAATGAGTCAGCAGGATCACTGCTTCCAAAGGCTTCTCCCCTTCCTAGGCTGTGAGCACTACCTAAGAACATAGGGAGCACTACAAGCCATTTTACTCTCCCATGTTTTCTTTGCCCTGTGATTCAAATGTCAACATGTTTGGATGTGTGTGAACTTCTATCTACAGACTCAGAACTTGGAAAACAGCATAGTCTTATACTTCTAAGTAAGATTTGATTTCTTTCCTGGAACTCATGATGTAGATCAGACTTGAGTCCAAACTCACAAAATTCTGGAATTACAGCATGCACCACCACATCTGGCCTTGATATCTTAAGATGTGTATGTCTCATAATTTCCACAGGATATTTTAATACCTAATATTGATGTGTGAAAATAAATATCCAATCCATTCTCTTTAGATGACCTAGGTTTAATATCAAATAGATTACTATCTAGCATGAGCTCTGACACATTATTTAACTTTTCTGAATCTGTTCATCTGTACAGCACACATGACCTCACACACATCTCAGTGTTGTTGAGAGTAGTAAATGAAACAGAGTTGCTGCATGAGAGTCAAACTCTATTCTGCTAGATTCCTCATCTTCTGCTGCTGTCCTGAACCAGTCAGGCAGGTTCTGGAGTCTGCTTCTCTTCCAGTTTTGGCTTTCTGCTGCTATTCCGCCCAGGTTGTATTTCACAGGGTTATAATTCCCCCCAGTTTTCTTACTACAATTGTGTCTCATATACTCTCCCTGCTCTCAGGTTAACCCACCCTTAGTCGATCTCTTGCCTTACTGACTGAGTGATCTGACCCTGTAATTAAAAGGCTTTAATCCTCCAGAGTAAACCCAAGCTGCTTCTTGATCTGGTCTCCTTGCTCCTCTCTTCTCTGACTTCTCCAGTGATCTGCTCATGGCAGGTGGTCCTCTGGGGCTCCCAGGGCTGGTCAGCTGTTCCTACTCTCATGGATGAGTCACTGAAAGATGCAGCACTACTGTGTTTCCTTGGAGAGCTCTTTCTCTCAATTTTATTTATTCAATACTCACTCTTCTTTTAGGTCTCCACTAAGTTGTGACTTGTTCTGAATTCCAATATGGAGACACGTTCCTCATGTCAGATCACAATCTGATATCTTGCTTACTGGTTTGTCCTCACTGGACTTTGAAGTCCTGAATGAAGGAACTCTCTCGCTCTTGAATACCCAATGTCTAACCAAGTTAGCACTCAAGGCCAAGGAAGGTACTTCTGCTGAGGTACTCATTATCACCCAATAGTGATCTTAAACTTGGGTGTTGTTTTCTGTCCCCAAGGGGAAAACCTTTGTCCCTGTGAAATTTTGTCTTTTCACTTAATGGATGTAATCTACTGCTTCAGTCTGGTAGGGACTCTTTAGATCTTGACTCACACTTATTTATGCTATTGACTGTATGAACCCTTTGCTCCCTCAGCAGCTATCAACTGCTCTTAGCCACTTAGATAGAGGTGGGACCTTGGAGGTCCCTCCCATACTCATGATGGAATGTTGACTGGCCTGATTTTTGTGAATGTAATCCTATCTGTTGTGAGATGATGTCTACTACAGCTGTTATATCTAGAATTCAGCTCTTCTCTGTACCTACCAGCTTCTTGATTGGGCTCTTTCTTCCAAGATGTTCTCTGATTCATGGATGACTCACCCACAGCTGAGAACTCAGACTTATTCATACATGGCCCTTTGACCAGGTATGAGTCTCACCATTAGCCAGCATTCTCTCAACAGGGTTATGGGCATACATTGTTCTGCCAAAGAGCAGGAACAAGTAGCCTCAGACATAGCCATAGCACCTGCATCCTGGTCCTGGAGAAGTTATAGCAAGGCATGATCCCTGGAGAGACAAAGCTGACTGTTGTTTCAAAGCCTGTCTTGGAATGAGTGACCCTGAAGTATTGGGTTTTTAGCTAGTGTTTCTAAGCCTGGGCAGTTTGCACCTGGTTTACCAGGGACAAGAACTGGAGAGAGACCTCATGGGGTGATGCTGAGAGATCTACACTGAGGCCACAGGGCTGCTTCCTCCACTCCAAGCTTCCCATTCCCATCTCTTCCTTAGGATTCTTTTCAATTCCCATGGGTAACCAACTACACAAGGATTGGAATTAATTTGATGCTGATAGTCTAAAGGAAAATGAATGACAGAGTGTGGTGGTATACACCTCTAATCCCAGCACTCAGGAGGCTAAAGTGTGTGGAACTCTGAGTTCAAGGCTAGTCAGGGCTACATAGTGAGATTCTGTCTTTTAAAAAAAAATTTGACTACAACACTAGCCAACAAGAGAAGGATGCTGGAAGCTCAGCCAAGGGATAGAAGGACCTGTCCTTGGTTGTATCCTAAAGAGAAATAGAGGATCTTTGAGGAAACCAGGAAACATGCAAATGAACTGTTTACTCAAAATCCCTCTGACTATCTGCCCAGAGTATAGACCCACCGGATCAGGAGCCAATTTCTTGGGGTTATCATAGCTCAACAGGGACCCACAAATATAGTAACAGAGAGCCTTCCTCTATCAGTGAAATGTGTGTTAAGAAACCTTCAACTGTGCTAAAATCCATTAAGGAAAGAGATAAAAATCCTGTCTTTTGTCAACAAGATAGTTGGGGCCTTCAGCACATTTTCAAATGTGGATCACTTTCCCTGAGGACAAACTCTTCTGACACAACAGACTCCATAAACACAGCCTTTGATAGTTACCATCTTATTGGTGTTCAACAACTCTGTCTGGAGGAAGACTCCCCTGAGCAGAGGAAGGTAGATAAACAGGTCAGACCCCTGGTACCATGACCAATTACAGGGCTGAGGGAACCTGATAACTCCCTACCTCTAAATCTCATCCAGGGAAGCCTGGGTCCCTTTGAAGGTGAGGGTAATACAAACAATCTGCTTATAGGTCCTGAGCCTCTCACTTAAGCCTTCTTGCCTCTATTTTCAGAAATCTTTCCTCTTGATCCAAAAGTACAATGGGAGGTGATATGTCACTTCTGAAGCCATCTGTAAATCTGAGAAGCAGTTTGTTTGCTTGCTTACTTTTGCTTGCTACACTGGCCTAGAACATACTTTTGTTGACCAAGTCTGGCCTTGAACTCAAGGATCTACCTGCTTTAGCCGCCTGAGTTCTATGATTAAATGTTTGAGCCCAGTGAGGAATAGGTTTTTAATCAGATATTCTCTCATGTCCTTTCTGTTGTTGGGAAGAGACTCATTGAGCTGCATATTAATCTTAAAAAGATGCTACTTCTGTTTCTGCTTCCAGCACTTTCCTTTCTGCTTCTCAAACACAGGACCAAATGCCTGTCCTTCTAGTTTCCTCTATAGCTAGCCTTGGAATCTCCGCTGATGCTCTGCTAGAACAGAAGAAATCATTAGCTCCTCAATAGTCTCCTATGCCAATCCCATTAACAGAGAGCCCAGATTCCCCAGCCAAGGCTGTAACTGGCATAGGATAACAGTTTATTTAGTAGCAATTGCTTTTCAAAACACAAGGGCATTAAATATGCAGCTCAAAGGGGAATCTGCTTGATGCCCACAGGGAGATATTGGCTGTGGGTCAACATATCAGGACAAGTTCAAAGTTATTTAAAAATAATATTTAGTTAATAGTCTTATGTCAAAAGCTATCTATATATGGTACTGGCTCTCTTGGGATCCATCGTCATGGCTTTTCTGTGCTTTGCCCTGTCTGGGGCCATCGGTTGGTGAAATGATTACTCGTGTTTGGATCTTGTTTTTGTTTGGGTTTGGTTTGCTTTGGTTTGTTCTGTTTTTGCCTCCTGGTAGGATTTATATCTTAGAGACTATAGCAATTTTATACTGAAGTTTGATGCCAGTATCGCAGACAGTTCTGAACACAGGGCATCCAGACCCTCTTCAACAAGCAATAGACAGAACAGGAGGAGAGTTTCCCTGTCCTCTGACTGAAAGTCTTAGAATCCTTACTATTGCTCTTCAATTTCCTTGAATGATTTCTATGACCACAGATCTCAGGAAGCAGTTGAGGCAGGAGAGTAGGGAGGAGAGTGAAGCCCAGAAGCCCTTATCTAAAGCCTTCCACAGTGTGTATGGGGAAAAAAACTGATTTAGTGAAAAGGAAAACTGGAAACTCCCCATTATGGCTAAAACTGGTGCACATTCCAGAGCAGGTTCTTAGGAACTGTAGAGTGTATCTAGGGTAACTCACAGCTCATTATAGTACACACTCTCCTGGGTGTCTATCTGTAAAGATCTATCTGGAAAGATTATAACCAAACCAGTCCTGAGAAGGAAACTGTCAGCACATCATAAAATCTAGAGTTCCTATTTGGTTTAGATTTTTTGAGACTGGGTCTCTCATACAGCTTGGGCTGGCCTTGAAATTGCTGTCAGAGGATGACATCAACTTTTCATTCCCTGACTTTACCTGCCAAATACTGTGATTGCAGGCAAGTGGTACTAGGTACTTCAAAGTCATGGCGGCCATCGTCCCTCTTGATTACGCCAATGGAGTAAGACTCCCCACCTTTTCTCTCACCCCTCTCCAACTCTACATCAACTCTGAGAAGAGATGGTTCAAACATCCAAGCCCTGGGTTGAGGTCAAGCAGACACGCAGTCCCCTTTTCCAGATGGTTGCCCTGACTGTCAAGTCCAGCAGGTGCAGTCACAGCCCTGTCTCCAGGACACACAGGCCTTATCTCCTACCTCACCTCTGACTACTGACACTATCTGTGTTCTTCAGTTCTGAGGAAAGAGGCTCAATCCCCAGATCCCCTTTCCCACTTTATCGGTTCTGAGTTTCACTAAATGGATCAGATGTTTCCCAGTGTGCCAGAAGAAAGACATGTGACACTATCCCTTTCTCTTTGTGTGTATGGTGATGGTGGTGGTGGTGGTGTTTTAGCAGACCAAACTATCTTTCAACATAGTTCTTCCCAGGTCTCTTTCAGTCACTTCAGGGAAATTTTACCCATCTCTTGTAACATTTCCCTCCAGAGTGGGCACCACTGTCCCCAACCCAAAGCTGAGGGGCTACTAACTTGTCCATCCCAGCTCATTCTCTGCAGCTCACCTCCCAGGATTTCTCTGTGAAATGACCCCTTGTTATGAAAAAGCAGGAGGAGGTAGGATGCTGGCAGTTGCAACAGCTCTTAAAAAGCAGAAGGAGAGTGAGTGAAAGGGGAAATTTTAGAGCAAATTGTGTTGAGGAGAATTTCACGGGAAAAAACCCACACCCATACACTTAAAATAAAATTTAGTGAAAAGACCAGAAAATGTCGACAGAAAAAAGTTAGAAGGAGAAGCACCCACACTGGGCACTGTACACTTACCACATATCAAGTGTCTATATGTGACCAGGATGAATGTTAATGACAAAGGAAAAAGGAAATTTAGTTTAGTGAAGGAATGTCTTGACTTCCTTAAAGAAAACAACTTCAGTGTGAAAAAGACAAACAAATGCTGACCTCTGATCTCAAGCTACAAAATGTCTTCCCACACAAGGGCCAAACAGGCTTGGCAAGAGAAGCAGAAACCAGCCTTCGCTACTCAGCTTTGGGGACCCACAGGTTGTCACAACACTGGGCACCTTGTCGCTGGAACTGAAGAAAATGGATAGAGTTATTAGTCTGAGGTGGGGTAGGAGATAAGGTCTGTGTGTTCTGGAGCCAGGGCTGTTGACTGCACCTGCTGAACTCACAGGATAGTCAGGTCGACCATCTAGAAAAGGAGACTGTGTGCCTGCTTGACCTCAACCCAGGGCTTGGATGTTTGAACCATCTCTTCTCAGAGTTGATGTAGGGGTGAAGAGGGGCAAGAGGAGAGGTGGGGAGTCTTACCCGATGGGCATGATCAAGAGGGACGATGGCCTCCATGACTTTGAAGTAGGTTTTTTGCTCTTTTCAGGCCCACTGAGTTCCATCTCCTGGCTTCTCACCTGCCCACAGCATGTAGTCCCCTTCATCCCCCTGCCTCACTCAGACTCATCAAGTCTCCCCAGGGAGTTTTTAAGGTTCAGAAATGCTTCTCACACTTCCACAGAAAATGGCCCATCTCTATTCTTCTTAGTGACTCAAAGTCAAAGCTCTTGTATCTTCCCCAGATTCTATTACTGTTGAGGCCAGCAGTGGTAGGAAGAGGGGCATCAATTCTCAGAAGGTGGGATGTTAAGATGGAGATGCCCACACATCTCCTTCCCTTTGTTCTTCTGCAGATGTGTTATTGCTCAGAAATTGTTCAGTCCTCTTTATGGTGAGCTGTAGTGAAAGATCTTCACCTTTCTATTGTATTGTTATAATCATTAGATAGTGTTTACATAGGACTGTTTGGATTGCCTAGTCCAGAAACTTCAGTTAGAGTGGTGTTCCCTTTATTGTGACCTCAAACTTATTTTTTTAGCAGGGTAGAGGGAAGAGAGAGATCTGGAGACTCTTCTCAGAAAGAAGCAGTAAGCCACAGAGCAGCTAAGGACTGGCTTTTCTGGACAAGTGAAAGTCATCCTCAGGAGACAGCCTGGCTACACACTTAGAAGCAAAGCCTTGGAAAGCCAGAGTCATAAGAGATATTTATATTTCTGTGTTTCATTTTTAAAATTATATGGTGCTGGGCTCTGCAGAGATGGCTCTGTGGTTAAAAGCACGTGGTACTCTTCCAGAGGACGCAAGTTTGGTTTCAGTACCTATGCTGGGTGGCTTATCACTTTCTGTAACTCCCTTTCAGGGCACCTGATGTTGTATAATAGCATCTGTTGGCATGATCATCCACATGTGCACAGACACAGAGACGCATGAGCCTCAGGGATCAGTGAGATGTTAGTGGTTAAGAGAACATCCACTCTTCCAGATTCTTTCCCTTGCACAGGACCCCAATTTGTCACCGGGAGGCCACAACTGCAGATAACTCCAGCTCAAGGAGAATCAGACACGTGTTTGGCTTTTGTGAGTACCTGTACATGCATGGCACATGTGAGTGCACTCACATGTGAAAGTTAAAAGATAAACTTTAAACATTGCATTTAGAAACAATAACAAAAAACTATACTCATGGCATAGTTCATAATATTTTTCTGATTGGTTCCTGTAAAAGATTCCTTTCTATATTTCTATCTAGCTCAATTTGCTCCAAAGATAGTACTAATGATCTACATTTTACAACATGGACACTCAAGAGAACACCACTTTATTTTTTTAATAATTTTATTAGGTATTTTCCTCATTTACATTTCCAATGCTATCCCAAAAGTCCCCCATACCCTCCCTCCCCCCCCCTGCTCCCCTAGAAACCCACTCCCACTTTTTGGCCCTGGAGTTCCCCTGTATTGGGGCATATAAAGTTTGCAAGTCCAATGAGTTTCTCTTTCCAGTGATGGCCGACTAGGCCGTCTTTTGATACATATGCAGCTAGAATCAAGAGCTCTGGGGTACTGGTTAGTTCATATTGTTGTTCCACCTATAGGGTTGCAGACCCCTTTAGCTCCTTGGGTACTTTCTCTAGCTCCTCCATTGGGGGCCCTGTGATCCATCCAATAGCTGACTGTGAGCATCCACTTCTGTGTTTGCTAGGCCCCGGCATAGTCTCACAAGAGACAGCTATATCTGGGTCCTTTCAGCAAAATCTTGCTAGTGTATGCAATAGTGTCAGCGTTTGGAAGCTGATTATGGGATGGATTCCCGGATATGGCAGTCTCTAGATGGTCCATCCTTTTGTCACTAAATGTAATATAATTTTTATTTGTTTTTCTTTGTGCTGGGGTTTAAACCTAGAGCCTTGTGCACTCTGTCAATGAGCTACATTCACAGCATCAGATAGATAAAGAGTTTTGGCAATAGTTTAAATGCATCTGTAAGATTTTTGTTATACAAACCTCCCTTGCATTCCCAACCACTGACGCATCTCCAGACCTGCTCACAATTCTGTTGTGAAGTACAGCCAGAGTAATATCCTAGTAGTAAGTCCTCAGGTTTTACTTTCCAAACTCGATGAATATCATAAGGTTATGTCTCAAGAAAAATTTCCTCACTTGAGCTATAAGCGACAGTATTTTGCTTTCCAAATTTATAGATGTATTTGTGCAGATTCCATTGGTCCAAAACCTGGAATTTCTTCAATCCTGGGATCCTCTTGCAATGATAACTCTTGACCTACTGACTGATGCCCAGTGCCAACAGTGTTCTTAACTGCTAAGAAGTCTCTCCACCTCAACAGATTTTTAAAAATCATGTGTGTGTGTGTGTGTGTGTGTGTGTGTGTGTGTGTGTAAAACTGTAAGTGGAATTAGAGGAAAAGCAAAGAAGAAATCTAAAGGACAGTATAAAATAGGGGAGTAGAACACATGGAATAGGAAAGCAGAAGTTAGGACTGTCTGAAACAAGAGAACTAAGCACAGGGCAAGGAAGTGCAAGAAAGGTCAGAGAGGCAGAGAAATGAAGGAGAAATTATGATTACACAAGTGAGTGAAATGTTCATGATAAATACCACTACTTTGTATCTACCCTTTATACAGACAAAAACCAGGAAGTGGATCTTCAAACTGTACTTTCTGGAGTGCCCCATCCATCTGAGAAGACTGAGGCTTAGCATCCTGATTCCGTGTCTTCCTCTCGAATTTAGCTAGCAGATTCCATAGGAAATGGAGACAGAGACATTCCATCTCATGTTTATCCATGTGGCCATTCTAATCTCTGAGACAGGTGTTGGCACTTTTCTCCCTATATTCTCTTCCTTCTATGTAGCTAGGGTGGCTTACACTCTCCCACACTATAATCTCTCTGAGAAGCAGATGTTACAGGCAATGATCTGAATCTGGATAGCAGCTCATGGTGTTTCAGGGGGGTTGTGAGATTCTTTATTTATTTTCCATGTTTGGAGTTTGCTCATTTGCTTTATTATAATTGTTTACATTTATTGTGTTGGTGGGTGCACACATACTGCAGCACATTGTTTGCGGTCATGTATGTGAAGGTCAATGGAAAACTTACAGGAGTTGGTTCTCACCATTCTGCAGTTCAAATTCAGATCATTATCAGTGCCTTTTATCACTGCTGTGATAAAATAGGGCAAAACCAACTTGTATAAAAATGAGTTGCTTTTGGCTTACAGCTCCAGATAGACACTGGGACACAGTCCAGCTCCCAGTGTAGCATTCTGCCAAAGTTATGACAGCAGGCATGGAAGTCATACTAGTAGGAAAAGAGCTAATCACATTATATCCACATTCAGAAAGCAGACAATGAGCCAGACATGAGGCTAGGCTATGGAGCCTCAAGACTTGGCCTCAAAGACCTCCTTCTCCGCAACTTTCTGAAAAAAACTGGGGACAGGGGCCCTCAATTTTGAACACACAGATTCCTGTGTGATTTGGGGAACCTAATTAAGACAAAGCATTAGACCCAATTCCCAACAGAAAGGATGAGAAGACATGGATTAAGAAAGTGTCAACTCAGGAATAACAGAGGGAGTGTGTGTTAGCCCCAGAGAGGTTTGGAAGTGCCCAATCACTGGGCTAGTAAAGCATATCAAAAATCAGCCGGCATGTGTGTGTCTTTCATTCATGAATCCAGGACACTTGAGCGACTATAGAGCTATGGAGCTCAGAGCAGATTAACAATTTACCACTACCCTTAACCACTGAGTCCTCTCTCCAATCACTCTTAAATTGCTGTTTAGTGTTATGGGGGGATGTGGAAGTCAGAGTTCAGCTTTGAGGAATCTATTTTCTTTTTCCACGGTTACATAGGTTCTAGGAATCACACTCAGGTAGCAAGACATGAATAGCAAAGGGCCTTTGCTGGTTGGTCCACCACCTCACTCCACCCTCACCCTTATCTCCATATTCCTTAGTAGGAGGATTCACATTATTAAGACCTAGGTAAAATAGCAATGCCAAGATGGAAGGTTAAGGCCTAAGTAAAAATGATAAGGCCTAGGTAACTGTTTCCTGGATAGCCTGTCATTTTGTGCAGTTACTAATTTTATAAGGAAACTTTCTCATGTGTTGCTTCTGCTGCTACTAGGAAACTTTCCAATGCCAAGTTGATTACATATGCTTTTATGTTCTATGCCTTTGGAAATCATGATAAAATTCAATAGAACTGTTTTATATAATTACCCACAATAATCTTGGACTGAACCAACAACTCAGCAGCACTTCCAGCACCTGCAAAAACCCTTATGGTATTTGCTTTTATCAGTTGCCCCTGGATGGATCCCAACATAAGACACCTGCATCGAAATCAAGAAGGAGGAAGACCAACGTGTGGATACTTCATTCCTCCTTAGAATAGGGAATAAAATACCCATGGAAGGAGTTACAGAGACAAAGTTTGGAGCTAGCACAAAAAGGATGGAACATCCAGAGACTGCCCCACCTGGGGATCCATCTCATAATCAGCCATCAAACGCAGACACTATTGAACATGTCAGCAAGATTTTGCTGAAAGGACCCTGATATAGCTGCCTTATGTAAGGTTATGCCAGTGCCTGGCAAATAGAGAAGTGGATGTTCACAGTCAGCTATTGGGTGGATCACAGGGCCCCCAATGGAGGAGCTAGAGAAAGTACCCAAGGAGCTGGGGGGATCTGTAACCCTATAGGTGGAACAACAATATGAACTAACCAGTACCCCAGAGCTCTTGACTCTAGCTGCATATGTATCAAAAGATGGCTTAGTTGGCCATCACTGGTAAGAGAGGCCCATTGGACATGGAAACTTTATATGCCCCAGTATAGGGGAACACCAGGGCCAAGAAGTAGGAGTGGGTGGGTAGGGGAGCAGGGGTGGGGGAGGGTATAGGGGACTTTCAGGATAGCATTTGAAATGTAAATGAAGAAAATATCTAATTAAAAATTGAAAAAACCAAGACTTCCATTTTGAGTAAGGGTCAAGTAAAGTTTAAGTTGCCAGGACCTATGCTTCCCTGCTCTCTCCCTCTCTCTGCCTTCCTACAATCAATGCCTTAAAACCATGAACTGCCTACTCTCATCGGACCTGCTGAGCTGGGGCAATGGAGCAGGTCTTCCTGTAAGGAGGTGCTTACTCAGAACCTCCCACCAGGAAATTTCTCTGTGTTCCCAGCAGCTTCCACCACCACCAACCTGCCCACTGAGGAAGCCACCTGAGCTGGCCAGCCACTCTCCTCCCCATGGAAACTGAGCCAGCGCTCCCTCCTCCTGGACATTTCCCTTCAGGCCCCAGACCAGAGTCTGCCTGAGCGTCCCCCATCCTAGTCACCCCCACTTTGGTCTCAGCTCTTCAGGGACATCCAGTGGCATCTGCAGTGTCCCAGCCTGAGAACCTGACGTCCCTGGACTCTGTGTGGACCAGGGAACCCAGAATGATCTCTTCCACAGCGCGCAGAGCTGTCTGCAGTGCCCAACAGTCTGAACACAACTCTGCCAGGTCTGCAGGAACATGTGTCACCAGATCTGGCTAGTAAACACATCCTTTTCAAAACAAAAAGATAATAAGAGAAATTGATGCTGGATTATATTTTCAAAATCTCTTTAGAGGCTGACATCTTGATTCCAAATCTGATTTTTAACTGTACTGTTCTACATCATTATTCTGTTGAATTATATAAAGTTGGCTTCATACACATAAGCAGTGGAAAGAGAAGAGCTGACACACAGCTACCACAGAAGAGTTGATGGACCACCAGGGTTATTGGTGCACACATGATGTAATCAGCGACAGCCTCTTGCTCCTGGGATCCACTGTTCTATCACTGGGAGAACCTTGACACTCAGAAACATTGTCTTGAGAGTGTTGAGGGATAAAGATGGAGACCTTTCCCACTTCTCTCATTCTTGAGACAGTAGGGTTTGGCCCTGCTGCCACTGGAGTAGAATATGCTAGAAAAGACCAGTTACTAGATATAGACTTATTGGTTTATTTTGTTATTTACTTGATTTACTGATACTGTTTGTACTGCCAGTTTGTCAACCGTGACTTCACCTGCTACCTGAAACAGAATGGCCTGGAGAAATGACAAGGGTCTGAGACGTTTAACCTGCTGACTACCAGGGATGCTTCTGTAATCTCTTGCTTGCTTATCTGCCCAACCTTGTGGTCCTAGAGTATAAAATGAGAATAAAAGCCAACCCCACCCTGGGATCCCTTCCAGGAGTTATCCTAGCTTCAGTCCACAGGTGACACCACCTCTCTTGTGGTCTCACTGGTATCAGTGGGCTGATTCCAGAAAGATTGCCACAAAACCAATGTCTTACCAATGCCTGTGGGACTTCTGCCTGAAGATAGACCAAGACAGAAGAGATAGGAGGGTGGTGAAGTAACGGATTCTGCTTCCACCATCTGAGTTCTGATAAGTGGCTTGTTAACCCATAACAACACCTTATTGCTTAGTGCCTTTTATCTGAGATGTTCTGCGGACATCAGAATGACAACTTTTTTTTTTGGAAGGAGGATGAAGTTTCAAGGCATAAGAGGGGATAATTTTATAATGAACTTTGAACTAGAACTCATGTTGTATGGTTTTGTTATTATCACATGAACATTCATGATTACAGTAAGTTATTTAAGGACTGCTCATGCAAGTATATAATGTTTCAGGCATAGGCTGCCCTTACTCCACTGAGATCTCATTCCTTACCCACCCCTCTTCTCAGTGCTTTCCAAGCTGAGCCATCTCACCATCCCTTAACACTTGATACCACTGCAAATCAGCAAGAGAGCTCAAGTAGACCAATGCAAAGTCCATTTGGGTCAACGGCTCCTGCCATGATTCCAATACTTTGGGAGGAAAAAGCCAGAAGACTCAGGCTAGCCTTAAGGACATGCTGAGAAAACAAGAAACCTTAAAGAACCACAACTCCAAAGAAAAGAGATGGAGGTAGAGAGAAAATAGAAGATGAATGGGTGAAGCCTGAACAGGCAACCAGTGCTAGTATGCTAAGCACGTTTGTCCCTCCTGCACCCTGAGTGAACTAGCTGCTTCTCCTTTAACACAAAATTCTAACTATCAGGTCCTATTTGCTGGAACAGACATCTTCTTCAAATGTGTTGTCCATAGCAATGTTGTGATAGGCTTACCTAATTTCCACTAGCTGACTTGTTGGTGTGCCTAGCTCTATACTGTTCTTCCTGCAAGTTCTCATTCACAGTAAAGCAAAGGATAAGGTCACAAAATAGGAGCTGAGACCTGTGCCTTTATCTGTGTTCTGGCTGACCTACACTGTGCCTTTTAAGTTTTGAAATTAACTGCAAATATATAGATTTACTGTTTTCGGGAGAGGTGGCTAATTGGCTAAGGGCACAGACTGCTCTTCCAGAGGTCCTGAGTTTGATTCCCAGACACCACATGGTGGCTCACAACTACCTATAATGGAATCTGATGCCCACTTTTGTCTGTCTGAAGAAAGTGACAGTGTACTTACATATATTAAATAGATAGATAGATAGATAGATAGATAGATAGATAGATAGATAGATAGATAGATATTTTCAGTTTTCAACCTAAAAGTAATCTTTATTTCTACCTTCTGAGAATCAGAAGTTTGGACAGTGTGAATATAAACTTCCTGGATGCCACACCCAACAGAAGCTGAAGTGATATCAGACAAGACGGCACAAGCTTTACCCCAGCACTTGAGAGGCACAGTCAAGTGGCTCTGAGTGTGTCTGAGCCTAGCCTGATCTACACAGCAAATATAAAGCTAACCAGGGCTAAATAGTGAAACCTGTTTCTCAGAAAACAAACAAATTAAACAAAACAAAAACAGTTCTCGGCCCCTGAGAAGGTGAGAGGTAGTTTATTCAGCACTGGGGAGACAATGCCAAGACTAGTACTGGTTCAATAATAGTGAGCTGGCTGAAGGCAAATCAGACAGAAGTTGGACAGTTGGTGGTACCTACAGACTCACTCTAGATAAGTGCCATACACTGAACAGGACCAGAGCTGCTGAGCCCTGGAGTCCCTGAAAACACCATGAAACTAAAGAGAGTGTTCTTATGGATAAGACTGAGATATAAAAGCCTTGTAGGTTAGGGAAGGAGGCAAGAGCTAATGGTGCCCTAGAGACCAACATGCAGCCTCTAAATGACTGTCCCCAGGGCTTATCCTAACTGCTTCTAGTTTGTTCCAAGCAGCCATTTCCCAGGGCAGTGTCATCAAAGAGGAAGGCTGCTGAACATTGAAGCACAACCCCACTGGGATGATCTCTCATTTCAGAGTGAAGCAGGACCCCCATCTCATACCAGTTTCCCTATCAACAGGCTGAGGAGGCTGGGCAGTTCATTGAGAGTTACAAAATTCTTAGTCTAGTAAAGACACTATAGTTGAGAAGATTCCAGTGGGAAGATCATCCACATCTGTGATTTCTGTGTTACAGAAGAAAATGAGGCCATCTCTATGCCAGGTCCTCCTTTCCCAAGCCCTGTACCAGCACAGGAATGCATAGCCCGCTCCTGCCCTCTGCTGACCACAAAGAGCTCTTACAGACCTCACTCCTCTGGGGTAGCTCACAGCCCAACTTTTCTTAGCCTCCTGTAGGCGCCCAGCTTCATCCTCTTCTTCTCTTTCTAAGACTGCACACTCTGCAGGAGATCTCCACCTCAACTCTGAAGTTGTCAGAGTGTTGTGTGGCCCTCAGATCGGAGAGTCACCAGTCCCATTCTGTGTCAGCCTGGACCATCACACCAGATTCTGGTCTTTGGTTGTGAAATGAAGGATCTGTAATAAAAGATCTCATAGATTCCTTCCATCTAGGAATCTCTCTAGTGCTTTGAGTCACTGAATAAATGTGGGTGCACGTGCATATGTGTGCATGTGTGTGCATGTGTGCATGTGTGTACGGGAACAACTATGAAGGGAAACAGATATTCATTTAATTTTAGTGTCAGGGATATCATCCTGTCAGTTGGCTTTCTTGTTTGGGGGTCTGTGGTAGAGAAAAGCCCACGATGGGAGGCATGTGCAAGAGCAAAGCTGCTCAAGGTCAAGGCAGAAGAAAGGAGGACAGGAAAGGGCACTGTGTCCCACAACATCCTTCAAGGGCAAGCCCACGGCATCCTAGCTTCTTCCTGCTGAGTCTTACTTCCTAAAGCTGAGCATCCATTCACAGTAGCACAGGCTGCTTACAACCTGGCTCATAAGCTATGTCTGGAAGTGCAAGCCTGGGACCCTAGAACTTCCAGCCTGAGGCAGGAGGACAGAAAATTACAATCTAATCTAGGTTTCTAAGCAAGTTCAAACCAAACCCAAGCTCTAGAGTGACACCCTACTCAACATTCCTTAGCACCCCCAAAAGATTAGCCCCCAAAACAGGTTACTGTGACAATTTTATAAATGTTGTCCACTGTCATTTCCATAGACAGCTGGAGCACTTGGCAGAACTGTGTCAAATACTCCACTGAAACTGGACATCTGACAGTCAGTCAGTAGGTCAAGAGTAGTCATGGCAAGAGGATCCCAGGGTTGAAGAAATTCCAAGTTTTGGACACAACCTCTCACCAATGGAATCTGCACAAAAGACATATATCAATTGGGACAGCAAAATATTCACTGTAGCTTATAGGTCAAGTACAGAAGTATTTCTTGAGACAATACCTTATGATATTCATCAAGATTGGAAAGAAAAACCCAAGGACCTACTACTAGGATATAACTCTGGTTGTACTTCTCAACAGAACTGGGAGCAGGTCTGGAGATGCGTCAGTGGATGGGAATGCACGGGAGGTTTGGATACGAAAAACTTAGAGAGTCATTTAAACTATGGAAGCCAAAACTCTCTATCTATGTGGTACTAGGGATGTAGCTCAGTGACAGGTCATATCTCTACATTGCAAAAGGTCCCAGGTTCAAACATCAGCACAAAGAAAAACAAAAATAAAAATTCTGTTAGGGTTATTGCATCTTTTTAAACCTTGGCTTGTGGTAACTCTGGCATCTTAGATAAAGAGGTGTTCTTCTGAGTGTCCATGGTGTAAGACTAGACCATCAGTACTAGGTCTGGAGCAAATGCGGGTAGATGGAAATGTAGAAAGGAATCTTATACTGGAAACAATCAGAAAAATACTATGAACTATGCCGTGACTACAGTGTTTTGTTATTGTTTCTATATGCAATATTTAAAATTTATCTTTTAGCTTTCACATGTGCCATGCGTGTGCAGGTACTAACAAAAGCCAAACACGTGTCCAATTCCCATGGGCCTAGAGTTATCATTAGTTGTGGCCTCTGGGTGACAAACTGGGGTCTTCTGGAAGGGGAGGAATCTGGAAGAGTGGACGTTCTCTTAACCACTATCATCTCATTGATCTCTAAGACCTATTTTTACTTACGAGTCTCTGTGTGTCTGTGCACATGTGTATGAACATGCCAAAAGACGCTATTAGAAGACATGAGATGTGCTGGAATGGAGTTAAAAGCAATTGTAAGCCATCCAGCATACGTGCTGAAACCAACCTTGGGTCCTCTGGAGAGCATCAAGTACTCTTAACAACTGAGCCATCTCTGCAGACCTCACCATCATATAATTTTAAAGATGCAAGACAGAAAGGTAAATGTCTCTTATGATTCAGGCTTCCCAAGGCTTTCTAAAAGTGTGTAGTCAGGCTAATAGAAAACTTGTCTGTCCCTTACTGAAAACAGTCGTAAAGCCTGCAGCCAATCAACAGGCAATACAGAGACTTCTATGTAGAGTTCAAATTCAGAGTTCCAACTGCCCTGCACAAGAGGGCTTGAAATTTATTCTTTACAATGGAGCCAGCAGCACCATGGCTTGGCCAAGTGAAGAGACAGAAGGCTGGTTGCACAAGCAGGCAATGTACTAATCCGTGGGTTCTGCACCAGCTCCACCCCCAGAGCCTGCTGTATATCTATGGGCCCAAGTGGAGCTCACCCATTATCCCTGATTTCCAGGACAACCAGCGCTCAGTTCCACGGGAGCCACAACACAGACTAGGTAAGACACTGACTGTCTTGGCCTGGGACAGGAGAGGTGAGTGATGGGACAGAGCCCACGAAAAGTGACACCAGAGGGCCTTGAAGAAAACATAGGGGAAACTGAGAGAAGGTGGGAGCAGTCACTTCTCTTCTGTCCTCACAGGAAATATGGATCCGAAGCTGCTTGAGTCCCAACTTTGTCTCCAGGTGCTGCTAGGACTTGTCCTAATGCTTGCGTCATGCCAGCGACCAACCCCTTCTCAGTGGTTTGCCACCCAGCATATCACTAATAAGTCCAACCTCCAATGTAATGTTAAATGTTGCCGATTAACTGGAATAGAAGATGCAAGAACATAAATACTTTTCTTCATACAAGTTTTGCTAATGTTGGTGTGTGTGTGGCAATCCAAGTGGCTTGTGCAGCGACATTATAAGTACAAACTGTCATAACAGTTTATCTCAGGTACCTATAACTGTCTGTAACCTCACAAGTCATCAGCAGTGCTTTTATTTGCTGAGCCAATTCACTGGTCCGTTAGGAGAAGTTTGAGAGCCTTCCTTGGATCACAGGTGGGGGTTTATTCCTCTTTGTCCTCAGGTGGAATCTCTGCTTTGAGGCTGCTGAATTCAGCTTGAAAATATAACCCAGCTGTTAAGATCAAGCAATGTGACATTCATTGGGGTTCTCAGAACCACCTGGGAAGGTCCTTTCCACAGAGGATCCAACTGTTCTGTGGATTTTACCAGAAGAAGCCAGATCCATTCAGACTGAGTGTGTACAACTTTGTTTCCATACTCCTGTAGGGTTATTGGACTTGCCCCAAGTTCATAGTGTATTGTACTGAATCATCTGATTGACCTCAGAGTCTAACCCAGGACTCACGTGAGGAAAAGCTATACAACGACCAAGGACTATACTTGGTGTCAGTTTGTGGAGTTATTCTAACACTCCTGGGGCAGCAAGAACAGATTCACCCATTTATCAGGTTTCTTGGCAAAGTTTTCCTAGGATCTACTTAAGAGCTTGGTTAATGCTTTAATACAACCTGAGCTTTGGGGCTTCCAATCAGAGTTCAGGTAATAGTTTATCCCTAGAGCTGTGGATATAGATTGAGTCACATGTGGTGTATATAAAGATTAATCTGTGAGTCTTAAATGATCAGGAGAGACCAAACCTTGGGACAGTGTCCTTTAGGGACACATATTTGACTCCTCTGTAATCGTTTCAACTCCAGTTGCTAAAGATTTTACTCAGTACAAGAAGGTGTGTAAAACCACTAACACATATCTGAAGCTGCCTCAAGGAGACAGAAGAATAGTCTACCTCCCAGTCCTCACTGGGATAGGAGCCCCTCCTCTGCATTGCTCCAAGATGTGTAAAGAATGAGGGCAGCAGCACTGTGAAGACCATAGCCCTGCTATTCTTGCTTTACTGTAGGTAACTCTCTACCCAAGAACAGTCAAGTTAACATTTACAGAGTGACATCCCTCCCTGGATGGAATGAGTCATGTATTCCCTGATTTTTCTTAATTGCAGGACCTAGAGAGTAAAGTTGTTTTCCACATTGATCCAAGGCCAGTTTCTGTTGCCCCTTTTTCATGGCAGAGTGTTGCACATATAGGTTTTATATCATCTGTCTTTAGAAGGATCAGTACTCTCATGCGGATCTATCTGCAATGCTGTATTCTTTGCTTTTCTCTGGGCTGGAATATTTCCTTGGGACACATGAGACATGCATGCCCTTCTGATGGCCCTCCAAGTAGATAACTGACCTTTGCCAAAATCTTTGACACTGTCCAATAGGTTTAAAATCTTTTTGCTTATGTTTGCTTACGTTTTATAGGTCAGATATTGGCTGATAACCATTACATAGGTCCTAGGAATCAAACTCATATTGCCAGACATGAATAGCAAGAAACTTTGCTGGCTGATCCACCACCTCACTCCACCCTCATTCTTATCCCCATATTCTTTGGTGGCAGTATTCAAATTGTTAAGACCTAGGTAAAATAGCAAGGCCAAGATGGAATGTTAAGACCTAAGTAAAAATATTAAGGCCTAGGTAACTGTTTCTTGGATAGTCTGTCATTTTGTGAGGTTACTAATATTATAATGAAACTTTCACATGTGTTGCTTCTGCTGTAACTAGGAAACTTGCTAATGCCAAGTTGATTACATATTCTTTTCTGTTCTGTGCCCTTGGAAATCATGATAAAATTCAATAGAACTGCTTTGTCTAGGTATCCACAATAAACTTGAACCCGAAACAACCAGGCAACAGCACTGTCTGCACATATGTATAAGTCCTTATGGTATTTGCTTTTGTAAGTTGCCCCTGGGATGGACCCAATCATGAGAGAGACACACCTGCATCAATTTAGATTAAAGCTTCCATTTTGAGTAAGGGTCAAGTAAAGTTTAAGTTCCCAGGACCTCGGTAGGACTTCACATCCAACTTGGTACAAAGAGACGTGTATATGGGTAACTGTCATCCTGGCTGACAAGTTAAGACATGAAAGTTAGACAAATCCCATCCTCGTTGACAAGTTACGACATGAATGTTAGACAAGGCAAGTCCTTTGCCACAGTTGAACAGGACAAGTGTACAACAAAGACATGTTCCTAAGGAAACCCCCATCCCTAAATCCTGATTGGTGAAAATCTTGGCACAGATATTTGTAATCTCAGGCTTAAAAAGCCCTACTGGATCTTGACTCAATGTCACAGTCTGCTCCCGAGTCTGATCTGAGTCCCTTATTTATCAGCCTTGGGGTGTGGTGTTCAATAAACCATTCCTGTTTGGTGAGATCCACCAGTGTCTGAGTGGTGTGTGTAATGATTCCCAGACCCCAACACAAACATTTGAGTCCTGTTGTCATTTTATACTCTAAAACTTGCCATGACTTGTGGGGCAGTGAGCTGTGCACAGACAGGCTGGTCCCCAGTAGAGCACAGGCCTTGAACCCTGGTGACCTGGTAGGTGGTGACCTCTCCCTGCATGGGATGGCAGGTGTTCAGCCACACCTCCTGGGCCCCTGGCTCCTACCACAGCCACAACCTTCCACAGCCCCCCTGCAGGGAGGTGTGTGCCCATCAGCCACACAGGCAATGCCTCAAGCTCCTAGTATTCTGTATGGACTCCACCCTGACAGTTACCTGGCCACAGCGAGGTATGCTCCTCTCCACAATTACTTGGCAACAGCCAGGTCAACCTGCCCACTCTAAAAGGGGATATTTGCCCCCTTCTCCCTCTCTTACCATCTTACTCTCATGTCTCTCTTACTCTTGTGTCTCTCTTACTCTTGCTTCCTGCTTGCTCCTCTTCTCCCCATCGTCTTCTGCTTTCTCTCCATGTGGCCATAGCCAGCATCCCTGCTTCCTTGCTCTCTCTCTCTCTCTCTCTCTCTCTCTCTCTCTCTCTCTCTCTCTCTCTCTCCCTCCCTTTCTAAAATAAATGCCTTAAACCATGGACTGCCTCTTCTCATTGGGACCTACCTTGCTGGGGCAATGGAGTAGGGGAATACCCTCATAGAAGCATGATAAAGGGGAATGGCATCGGAGTTTGCAGAGGAGAAACCTGGAAAGGGGATTCTATTTGAAAATCAAATAAATAAAATATCCAATTAAAAAATAAGAGTAAATTGGGGAAAGGGAAAAAAAGAATTTGGAGTCATCTTAATAAGGAGTCAACAGCACCTTAAGAGCACACCTAAAATCTCTAGGATGAAAAGAAGCAAACACATTTAAGAGGAATAAATGGCATAAAATACTCAAACTCAGGGCTGAAGTCAACCAAATAGAAACAAAGAGCAAGATACAAAGAATCCTAGAGCTGGTTCTTTGAGAAAATCAACAAGATAGATAAACAGCCAAACTAACTAAAGGGCACAAAGACAGTAAAATAAGAAAATCAGAAATGAAAAGGGAGATATAACAGAAACTGAGAAAATTAAAAACTCAGCCTATCTGACTAGAAAAGCCTATGCTCAACAAACCTGGAAAATGTAGATGAAATGGATGATATTTTACTTTATTTTAAGATTTTTTTTCGAATGTATGAGTGCTCTACTGCATATACACACACATGCCAGAAAGAGGGTATCAGGTCCCGTTATAGACATTAGTCAGCCACCCTGTGGTTGCTGGGAATTGGATTCCGGAGCTCTGGAAGAGAACCCAGAGCTCAGAACTGCTGAGCCATCTCTCCAGCCCAATACCACATACCAAACTTAAATCAAGATAAGTAAACTATATAAAATGTCCCATAAACCCTATAGAAATAGAAGTACTTATTAGAATTCTCCCAACCAAAACCAAATAAATTAAAAAAAAACAAACCCAGTAACAACAAGGGCATTGATTCTCTAATCTGGAGTAAATCTGCACAAATCATGTTTGAGACTTTAAAGACAGGTGATTTTGGCTCAAACCTCTAGAAGTTCCAGATGCCTCCAAATATTTTCATCTACAGTTCCATGAAAGAAATGTTACTGCATGTAGTGTGGAACTACATATTTTAGGTCCATGGTACCACCTTGTAGTAGCCCTATCCAAGCTACTGGATCCTGTGTCCTCTGGTTGTTCCACTTGTCTAAGAGCTATGGTGGCTACCACTATTTAAGGGAAAGAAGCAGAGAAGTTAACACTGGTTAAGCATCTTATACTTACATCACCCCATGCAGTTAAGGTTCTTCTCAAAGGAATAGCAGAACACTGGATGATCAAGGCATGGGTGAAAAAGTAGGTCTTTTTACTGGACTATCCTGGAATCTAGATTGAAAAACCCAGCTGTCATCAGTCCTACTATATCCTTGCCTGATGATGACCCACAGAAACTCATCAATAATTGTCTGAGGAAACAAACATGATGAAAGAGATCTGTCTAGAACTAAAGACACCCCCACATCCCATGAAATCTTTCAATTCTGAGGCAATGCTCTACAGGGTTGGGAACATCATCAATAACATGGATCCAGGGACACAGGGGCTTCAGCAGAAATTGCAACTGAAATTATTTGGACCCAAGACTTATAGACCAAATACATGGTGAAAAAGAAGGCCTGTTACCAGGAATGTCACAATGCTTTAGTTACTGCACATGTGAATGTTATGATCTATAGAAAAGGACTGCTGGCAGAAAGAACATTAAAAACAAAGACGAACTCATGGCTCTCCTGGAAACTCTTTGCCTTCCTCCATGAGTTTCTTGGTTTCAATGCTTAGGACATCACCTTAAAAACACCTTTGAGGCCACGAGTCACCAGGGAATTAACTTGGCTGCCCAAAAATTGGCCCAAAGACCAGTGAGGTCTACAGACATTCTCTTGACATAATATGACACACTGCTGCCTGAAAATCCATAGTATAACCAAGGGGACATAGGGGATATATAAATATCCAAAAGGTAGAATGAAGGGCTTGCCAACTCAATTGTCAACCTCAGTAGAAGAACCAAAAGAATGGTGGTGGAAGCCAGAGGGGAGGATCATTCTGCCAGAAAATATTGGCAGGGTTCTGGAAAGTACTTTCACCAGGGTACCAGACCGGGGTCCAGCATACTTTCTGAGTTTCCCAGAAAAAGGTAAGTTATAACTAGACATGACAGTCTGGCCCGATTTATCTAAGCAATATGTCAGATTTATAGGAAAATACATGTAAAGACAGATACTTCTCCCAGAACTGGGCACATATAACCTGCCAAACTATGGTCAATTGTGAGAAACTGACTTCACTGATATGTGGCCTGTAAGGGAAGGATAAGAGTCCATGCTTGTTTTTAGTGATACCTTATTTGGGTAAGTGTTTTATCTACTAGGCTAAAAAGTCTCAAAGAGTAGTTCAAAAGCTCTTTCAGGTATTGGACCAACAACTTTACTACTCACTTTGAATAGCAGACTATTGCAGAGCATTCATAGCCAAAACTTGTCAATTAACAGTGAATGATTTATGAATAGATGAGAAACTTCATTGTACATGCAGACTTCAGAGTTATGGTCACATACAAATGAAAAATACCTCACTAATGGAAACAGTACAAAACTCTCAGTAGATTTCAGGGAAGGTTAGATGGGACTTCTTCTTACTTTGGTCTTTTGTACCCAATACATGGAGGAATTCATTCCCATAGTATTTGTTCAGTGCATGGAGGAATTCATCCCTATAGTATTTGTTTAGATGCCTCCCCCATTGCTTCCCAATATCAAAGATGATTAGTTAACCAAACTATAACTATATCTTGTTCATTGTCCAGGTCCTCCTGTTCTCCAACTCTGTGAGGAACACAGTGGACTTATGACTCTTCCACCATTACCCTAGCTACCTCTGAGCCATGTCGAAGTGATACTACTTGGCTGAACAATGTAGCCAAAGACAACACAATCAATTTGAAAAAGACTTACATGAGTTTTTCACTCTTACACCTGAAAGGTTAGGTGGCATTTTACATGCATTCAGCACACCTACGTCAAAAAGCTAGAAGCCACATATGACAAGGCCAAACAGAGACCGTCTTGAAATTATGGGCCCACCCATTAAAATTCAGGTTTCACCAGATCTGATCCCTTTTCATTCCCTATCCACCATATTGAGTATTAGGTATCTTGTGAATACAGGATCATATTTCAACCCCTAACAGCCTCACACCTAGAACTGGGAATGCAAGAAGGTAGATATTGGAGAAGGGAAAGCTAATGGGACTACAGAGAAGCAATCCAAAGCCCCTGTTGACCTTTGCTCACAGATGCATACTTTGTGTGGTTGTTTTCGATAAAGGGAGAATGTGGGATTTTAGCTTTTGAAGAAGGAACATAAACTTCACAATATGATGTATGCCCTGTGTCTGAGATCCTCTATGGCCAAGTACAAGGGAGTTTTTATTGCAAAAATTTCAGATTGTAAAACAGAGATTTCATCAAAGCATATGTCTCAATATATTGAAACAATGTCTCCTCTCGAGGTATGTGCACATGAAAAAATATAACCCAACATGCATAAAATTAAAGGTGCAGGAGAATGATTTTGGCCTCTGACAAATTGGGCAACCTGGGGAATTGGACTGTATGTTATATGAATGGACCCCAGAAGTAGATTAATATTGGAGAACAATTTACCACAGGGATCTTAGAGCTTCACCTTTTAACAAGGATGAGCTACCCATGCTCAGGCCCTAAGAAACTCTCCCCATCCTAAGCACTTGACTTGTAGTGAAGCAAAGAGAAATTTCTAGCTTTGGAAGTAGAGGTGCCAAGGGGCATCCTCTGGGTCAAAATAGAGAGTCACATTTTTTTCTTTCTTTCAATGAAAACTCCCTTGTTCATGGCAATAGAGGAACTCAGGAACAAGGGGAATATCAAATTGTACAGGCACTTCAGAAACTGGTCTATATGGGGCAAGCTGGTAAGCATGTGCACCATGGTAGTTCCCAGTGACATCATGAGTAGTAACATACCTGGACTATCTCTTGTATCCAGGAGAACCTTTGAATCTTCTGTGATGTCACCATTATTGTGGTGACACCAAATGCCTGTGATATACTCCTTCAGAGCCTATTGGGTTCACAAAACAAGCATGTTGTCCATGCTGCTCACACTATTTCAGAGGGAAATACAATACACACAGTGACCAGACTTTGGCAGAATGAGGCCCGCATTCTGTAATGTTGGGAAATGGGAAGAAAGAAATGGTCCTGGGGAAGGCACAATGAGTCCTGGGCAAGGGTTGGGGAGCTACATTGAGGATGTGGGCTTGAGATGGTCTTTTCAGGAATAGGGCTTATGATTTGGACCCTCAACATTCTTCAATGGAAGACCCAGAGACAAGAATTTATCATGATTAGTTTTAACCAGAGCCTGGAATTGAGAAACCTGCACTTGTTTTGCTGAGTGATTTTAATTTCATCCTGACTGGCAAATTATACCAGGAATCTCTGTGAGGATAACAAAGTGTTACTCTCAGGATAGAGTGTTGAAACACTTCATCCTGTTAGAGTTTACAATAGGTTACATGAGGATGTGATGCCAAGAACAGAGTGGGATATTCCCCTGCTCATGACTCAAGGTCCCAGACACTTTGGAATAGAACACACAAGATGCAGACTGATTCACAACCTGGGGTTAGTATAGTAGTTTGTGAGCTCTCATCATGCCTTTTAAGAAGCATGGACAGGCTTATGGGAGATGTTAGGTGCTTGTGTTTATGGTCAATCTTTATTGTAATAAGTAGTACAGACTATATTGTCCCATAAGAGCTGACAATGCCCTCCAATTATTCTTGCATGGGAGACCTTATGCATTTCAGGTCTAGGGAAATTGCAATAGAGAGGGGGGGGGGAATGGTTAATGATGGTTATTGGGATCAGGGATCTACCTGAGGAGCCCAGCTTAAAGATAGCTTTCCTGCCCTTTCAGGGATTCTCTGTAACTCTAGATTTTCGAATTGCTCAGACTTCTGTGTGGGACAAAGCATGGTTTCACTTTCTGCATGATTATCTATACAAATTTACTAGTGTTTATCACCCTACATGGTCTGTTGGAAAGACATCACCCCAACCCTCCACCACCAATAAGCAGCAGCCGAGAATGAAGAGGATGAAGAATCTCAAAAGGGATCTCAAGAAGATCAAAAAATGAGAGAGATTAATTACAAGGAATCCTGGCAAATTACACTAACAAGGATTTGAACAACAGGTAGTCATTATGCCCAGTTCTTTGCTGACTATCTTGGTCATCTCTGTTAAGCCCAGATTCCCTCATACCAAAGGTGGCTACGACTGCAGGCTGTCTGCATATCCAAACTCATTTTGCTGATTGGATTTTCGACAGAGAAGTTCAAGTTCTTATAGTAGTGATATGGGACTCAGGCATTTTTGATTCCTCCAAAAGTAAATCAGAGCCTGTGGTATGAATGACAGTCTGCGGATAAGAGTAGTAGCCTGTGAGCCCGAATCATGCACTGAAAGAATTCTCTACAGGTGTTGTTTTGTGGGAGATGCAAAGCACTCTTTGATTATGGCCAATCATGTTTGCAATTGACCTGGAGATAATTTGGGTCCAGTTGGTTCTGTCAACAGCTGGAGGGACCTGGATCCACATACTGCCTCTCAGTATGACTGGTTTGGCATCAAAACATCACTTCTTTTCTCAAATTATATCCATTATACTCTCAAATAATTCCATATCAGTGTGTTTATTTGGCATTTTGATTATGATTATGTGGAGAGTGTGTGTGTGTGTGTGTGTGTGCATTTATGTGTGTGGGTGTGTATGTTCCACTTAGGATCTGGAGAGTCTGTGTGTATGATGGGGCCTGAGATTTTGCATGACACAATTTCCAGGCAATAATATTGATGAATCCATACAACCTCACTTTGAGCAGCTCAGCCCATGACCTCTGTGCACACCTTAGGTGCACACTGGAAACTCCTGATGTATGTAATAAAGGCTTTTCCCTGTAGGTACTGATTATGTCCTTTGGGAATTTATGTAGCAATAGAAGCAAGGATTGACAATTCCTTGCCTACAAACAGATGTGTCATCACAAGTTTAAAGTGGACCCAGGACTATGGCACAGTTTCCTGTAAAGTTTGTGGAGAGATAGTCTATTCTTTCAAGTCCTTTCAGGTATATAAATCAGGTTAGCTCCCTGCCTTTACTTCCCTGGCTCTACTGACCCCATGAGAAGAGTAGTAATTTTAATAAGCTCCAAGTGGAACCAGTAACAAGGAGATAGTCATGGCATATATGGGTTGTGATAGTCCACGATTCATCTTGAATTGACATGATACATGTATCCTTAGTTCATGGGATTATTTGCTCCTTGGGCCATTTGCTTCCACAGGATCAACTTTGAGACTTTCATAATCAAGATGCAACATGATCAGGTGATGATTGACCTGAATAGAGTGCCCCAGGACATCAGTCAGGCCTTGTACAAGTGCAAGGAGCTGACTAAAGAAAATAACTTTTACTGGTGAGTGATGAACAGGGTCATGACCCAAGCACTAGGCACAGAATGTGACTGCTTGTCCTTGTTTTTGAACCAAAGTGAGGGCTCAGGTTATATCCTGTATGCCTTGAAACAGGAAGTCTCCCTCCTAAAAGCAAAGCTCTAGGATTTTTACCTCTTAAAGTCATTTAGACCAAGTGTGAAGAGTCTGTGAACCCTTCGAGTCATTGTCTTTTCCGACAGAGTATCTTTGAGACAGAAAAGATTAACATCATGATGGAAATATCAACCAACCTTGAGCCACTTGAGCTCTGAAAGAAGATGTTTTCATGAGACACATAGAAAGACTCTGTGTTGGTTGGGTATCTTCTCTCCTATAGAATGTTTCCCCTCTTCCTACAGGTGATATTTAAAACCAGGGACATACAAGCACACATTGGCCCCAGGTCCAGTTCTAAGAGATATGTAGGTCCCCATTGGTGTCAGGGTTTTCAGAAGTGCCTTGCCTTCTGAAATATGGCTGTCCTCTGGATTTGACTTCCCTCTATGTGAAGCTCCATGGCCAATCTGGACAGTTGTCTGGGGCTGTCCTGGGACCATGGCCCTTTGTGAGGTGTATGGTCCTTGGGGGATTGGGAGGAAGATGGATGTTGACTTGATTGATTATAATTTGTTTGAGAATCAGCATCAGGCACAGCCACCTCCTGAGTGAATATAAACATCTCCATCACAAAGTCAGGATGTTCTGAAAGGAGAACAGACAGCTGCTAGGGAACTGGACTGGATTGGAAGAATGCTCCAAAAAACAAACAAACAAACAAAAAACCAAAGAGGCTGTGTAAAGAAGGCAGCCTGAAGATCAATGACCTATGTACCAAGCAGCAGCAGGTAGAATGCTTGAAGCATCAGGGGCAGGTTGCAGTAATGTCTAACCTTAAACACAGTCAAGCCTCCACAACAATCCTGCACCTTATCCAGGCTCTCTCCTATGTCCATCCAGTTCTTCACTTTTGTGATCATTTCCAAGACTTTCTGTGGAGTTATCATCTTTCATAAAAGTACATGTTTGGGATGTAAGCCATTCTACTCAACTAAAAGCTGTATTTCCTTATGATAAATACATTGAAGACACATTACACAAGTACATTACAGTATGCTAAATGTGTTTCATGTGGTTGCCTCCATTGTAGTAGCACAGAATATTGATTAATGAATTCAGAGCTTTTTTAGCTCATTTGCTTCTTAGGGATCATGTGAGATCACAGGCAGGACAAAATCTGCAAGTATTAGATCCCAGTGGAATTGTCAAATTAGTGGTTTTCATTGCCTTTAGGGGGAGCAGGGGGTGTTGTATGCTTTCTTTCCTCTTTCCCTGAATTAAAAGATGGACTCTTCACCCTGCCAGATTTGGATCACACTGAAAAAAAACTGAGTAATGACTTATCAGTCCTGTTTTCTGTCAGTGTTCTTAGAGTTCTTTCCTAGAGCTTATACTTTGGAGCTGATTGGATCAACAAGGACGAGAGACAGGCTTCTCTCTGGCTGAGTGTTGGTGTGAGAGATGTGAGGCATAAAGGATGAAATTTAACTAACTCACCCTAGTCTAAGAAGAGTGTTCCCTAAGAATTTTTAGTGCCCAAGGGATGGCTAGCAGAGCCCTGTGTCCCACATGATACATCAGCTTTATATAGTCTCCATTTAACTATTCCTCCACCATTGTCTCCTTATAGTTTTCTGCTCACTTAAGATTTCAGGAGAGATCTGGGCACCTTCCCTGGCAGACGAGAGGTGTCTGCCCTGCCCAGGAGGGCTTTGCCAGAGCACCCGGGAGAGCCATCTTGGTTCCTGGATCCTGCTGAGACTCCTCTGCGCAGATGAGACTGTGGACTACAGAAGCTAACAGCTTCTGGGACAGACCCTGTTTCAGGCCTTCATCTTCTGCCAGGAGGCAGGTCCCAATGCCAAATATCTGTGGACCTTCCCTGCAAGAGGAAAGCTTGCCTGCAGACAGTGCTCTAATCACTGAAACTCAAGAGAGCTAGTCTCCCAGGTCTGCTGATAGAGGCTAACAGAATTATGAGAGGAACAAGCTCTAAGCACAGACAACAATAACAACTAATTCCAGAGATTACCAGATGGCAAAAGGCAAATGTAACAATCTTACTAAGAGAAACCAAGACCACTCACCATCATCAGAACCCAGCACTCCTACCTCATCCACTCCTGGGCACTCCAACACACCCGAAAAGAAAGACCCAGGTTTAAAAGCATATCTCATGATAACGGTAGAGGACATCAAGAAGGACTTTAATTACTCACTTAAAGAAATACAGGAGAACAGTGTTAAGAGTTTCAAGTCCTTAGAAACAAATGGGTCTAACAGATATCTACAGACATTTTATCCTAAAACAAAAAAATATACCTTCTTCTCAGCACCTCATGGTACCTTTTCCAAAACTGAACACAAAATTGGTCACAAAACAAGTCTCAACAGATACAAAAATATTGAAATTGTCCCATGCATCCTATCAGATTACTATGGACTAAGGCTGATCTTTAATAACAACATAAATAATAGAAATCCAACATTCACGTGGAAACTGAACAACACATTTCTCACTGATACCGTGGTCAATGAAAGAATACAGAATGAAATTAAGAAATTTTTAGAGTTTAATGAAAATGAAGCCACAACATACCCAAACTTATGGGACACAATGAAAGCATTTCTAAGAGGAAAACTCATAGATCTGAGTGCCTCCAAAAAGAAACTAGAGAGAGCACACACTAGCAGCTTGACAACACACCTAAAACCTCTAGAACAAAAGGAAGCAAATTCACCCAAGAGGAGTAGAAGGCAGGAAATAATCAAACTCAGGGGCGAAATCAACCAAGTGGAAACAGGAAGAACTATTCAAAGAATCAAGACAGAGAACTTCAACCAATTTCCCTTATGAATATAGATGCAAAAATCCTCAATAAAGTTCTCGCTAACTGAGTTCAAGAACACATCAAAACAATCATCCATCCTGACCAAGAAGCTTTCATCCCAGGGATGGAGGAATGGTTCAATATACAGAAATCCATCAACGTAGTCCAGTATATAAACAAAATCAAAGACAAAAACTACATGATCATCTTGTTAGATGGGGAGAAAGCATTTGACAAAATCAAACATCCATTCGTGATAAAAGTCTTGGAAAGATCAGAAATTCAAGGGCCCATACCTAAACATGATAAAAACATCCTACAGCAAACCAGTAGCCAACATCAAAGTAAATGGTGAGAACCTGGAAGCAATGCCACTAAAATCAGGGACTAGACAAGGCTGCCCACTTTCTCCCGACCTATTCAACATTGCACTTGAAGTCCTAGCCAGAGCAACTCAACAACAAAAGGTGATCAAGGAGATACAATTTGGAAAGGAGGAAGTCAAAATATCACTTTTTGCAGATGATATGATAGTAAATATAAGTGATCCTAAAAATTCCACCAGAGAACTCTTAAGCCTGATAAACAGTTTCAATGAAGTAGCTGGATATAAAATTAACTCAAACAAGTCAATGGCTTTCTGTACACAAAGGATAAACAGGCTGAGAAAGAAATTAGGGAAACAACACCCTTCTCAATAGTCACAAATAATATAAAATACCTTGGCATGATCTAACTAAGAAAGTGAAAGATCTGTATGATAAGAACATCAAGGCTCTGAAGAAAGAAATTAAAGAAGATCTCAGAAGATGGAAAGATCTCCCATGCTCATGGATTGGCAAGATCAATATAGTAAAAATGGCTATCTTGCCAAAGCAATCTACATATTCAATGCAATCCCCATCAAAATCCCAACTCTATTCTTCAATGAATTAGAAATGGCTATCTGAAAATTCATCTGGAATAACAAAAAACCTAGAATAGCAAAAACTCTTCTCAAGCATAAAAGAACCTCTGGTGGAATCACCATGCCTGACCTAAAGCTGTACTACAGAGCAATTGTGATAAAAACTGCATGGTATTGGTATAAAGACAGACAAGTAGACAAATGGAATAGAATTGAAGACCCAGAAATGAACCCACAAGCCTATGGTCCCTTGATCTTCGACAAGGGAGCTAAAACCATCCAGTGGAAAAAAGACATAATATTCAACAAATGGTCCTGGCACAACTGGCAGTTACCATGTAGAAAATTGCTAATTGATCCATTCCTATCTCCTTTTACTAAGGTCAAATCTAAGTGGATAAAGAACTCCACATAAAACCAGAAACACTGAAACTTATACAGGAGAAAGTAGAGAAAAGCCTTGAAGATATGGGTAGAGGGGAAAAATTCCTGAATAGAACAGCAATGGCTTGTGCTGTAAGATCGAGAATCAACAAATGGGACCTCATAAAATTGCAAAGCTTCTGCAAGGCAAAAGACACAGTCAATAAGACAAAAAGGCTACCAACAGATTGTGAAGGATCTTTACCTATCCTAAATCAGATAGGGGACTAATATCCAATATATATAAAGAACTCAAGAAGGTAGACTCCAGAAAATCAAATAACCCCATTAAAAATGGGGCTCAGAGATACAGAAAGAATTCTCACCTGAGGAATACAGAATGGATGAGAAGCACCTGAAAAAATGTTCAGCATCCTTAATAATCAGGGAACTGCAAATTAAAACAACCCTGAGATTCCACTTCACACCAGTTAGAATGGCTAAGATCAAAAATTCAGGTGACAGCAGATGCTGTCGAGGATGTGGAGAAAGAGGTACACTCCTCCATTGTTGGTGGTATTGCAAGCTGGTACAACCACTCTGGAAATCACTCTGTAGGTTCCTCAGAAAACTGGACATAGTACTACTGGAGGATCACACAATACCTCTCCTGGGCATGTATCCAGAAGATGTTCCAACCGGTAAGAAGGACACATGCTCCACTATGTTCATAGCAGCCTTATTTATAATATTCAGAAGCTGGAAAGAACCCAGATGCCCCTCAACAGAGGAATTGATACAGAAAATGGGGTACATTTACACAATGGAGTACTACTCAGCTATTAAAAAGAATGAATTTATGAAATTCCTAGGCAAATGGATGGACCTGGAGGGCATCATCCTGAGTGAGATAACCCAATCACAAAAGAACTCACACAATATGTACTCACTGATACATGGATATTAGCCAAGACACTTATAATACCCAAGATGCAAGATACAATTTGCTAAACACATGAAACTCAAGAAGAACAAAGACCAATTTGTGGACACTTCTCACACGCACTATTGTCTCGCCAGCAAGAACACACGCGTGAGAAACCAGTTCCTTCTGCAGCAACTTTATTACATCAGTTTCAACATGAAGAGAAAGACACCAAGCACCAAAAGGGTGCTGCTTATATACACCTTAGTGTGACGTGTCCACACCTGATTGGCTGCTCTCCCAGAGCCTCATCACCACGCCCCAGGATGGGCTGTGACTTGGCAGGAAAACACTCTTGCACATGTGCACATTGCTTGTTTACCAATTAGGCCATGCAGGCACAGCAGAAACCGCTTCCCATATCTCCCCCTTTTTATTAAAACGAGGCTGGTCTAGGCCTCTGCAGTTACGCCCATATGCTGTAGCCCCTGTTTTAGGTCGTTCCTCTAATGTCACAGCCTTACCTATACACCTGTGCAGCTCTTATGTTAGTTGTGGCTTATTTTTTGACAGAGAGAATGTCTGTCTTAGATTGCCCCCTGCAGCAATGCCCCTTACCCGTCCTTGGGAGACAAACAGCATTGGTTTGATCCCTGTCTTAGGTTGGTGACATGCCCAGTGAGTCTTATCTGTCACTACTTCTCTATCATGCCAAGCCACACTTGGGGAGATTGTCCTGTCTGCATGCGGCAGGTGCATCAAAAGGCCAGGATGTTGATTAATCTATGGCCAGATTTTGATTGCTGCAAGCAAGCCTCATGGGTGAAGGTAGAGGTATGATCCCCAGTGTGCAAGCATAGGGGCCCTACACAAAACCATCCTTTGGGCTCATCACCCAGAGAGGTCTTGGCCAGCTCCCGTGTCGTTTTTCCCGGGGGAAGGAAACTAGGACACTGAACTTTCATGCAATCAGACGTGCCTTCCACAGGATGCCAACAGCAAGCTATCTTCTGTGCAGTGCTTAGCCTTGCAACCCATGGCATAAAGTAGCATTATAGGTTGGTCTGTGCACAAGGAAAGTTGCCCGTCTCTGGATACCACAGTGCTGTGTGACAATAACTGCTAGATGGTCTAGGGTGAACTCTACGAGCAAGGCCAGCCAGGTTTTAAGGAAAAATTTTAGTGGAGAAATCATCATCACCCTGTCACATGCAATGAGGAAACCTCAGCGATGTGTAAGGGCTGACCAATGATCATTGAGTCTCTCTCATCCCAGTGCAATGGATCCGCAGATCCATGGGATGCAAGAGCAGAGAACTCAGATGCCGAACCAAATTTTAGGGGAGGCCCCTTATTCAATGGCCACAAGTGCTTGAGTGATAACGACCTTGTCACATTTCTGTTGAGATCTGAGTTTGCAAACCAACCATAGCATAAACACTATCCCACAACATAAGGCTGCGCCAAACAATATAGCCCCCACCCACTCCTTAAAATAATAAATTACAGAGACAAGCCAAGAGGTAAAATCTTCAAGTGTCACTGGTTTCACTCTGGTCCCACTGAGGTTCAGGATCTGTATCTGCAGCTGCGTCTGCAACCTTTCCAGCTCCTGTGACCAGTTCCCCTTCAGGTGATTCGATAGGTCCGTACTCCCTAGTCTCAATGTTCAGGAGCAAGAGGATCATCTTGGGGTTCATCTTGCTCTTTCACGGTCCTTGTCAGTCACGTCCGGACCTGCAGCTGTTGTCGATGATCCTGAGGAAACACAAACAGACCCTCTCTCCCAAACCAATTGAGAGCGCTCCTCTCTTACCTGATTCAGTGCCTCATTGTCTCTCTGGAGTTCTGCAACACTGTCAACACTGGTGGGCAATGATTTACATGCCCTTATGGCAGCAGCTGAAACCTGAGCGTATGCTCCCCAATTATAATTTGTCTGATTGGCTGCATATGGTCCCTGACCTGTCAGCAGATCAAACGTCCAATTTCTCTGATCACCTTCAGCTGCGGCATTAGCCCTTGCTTGTGTTTGAGAGGCGTCATACCATAAGGCTTTCCATTCTAAATACTGCCCCATATTGGTGAGCACAGCCTTTGCCACCATTTGCCAGTCTCCCGGAGTCATGGCCAAAGTAGCAAGTCTTTCGACTCTAGATAAAGTAAAATTGGCACTAAGTCCATAATTACGGACCGACTCAGCAAGTTCTTTGATCTGTATGTGTTCCACAGATGTGTGAACGCGTCCTCCATCTGCTGCCTCAAAGATAGGAAACATCTGCTGTAATTTTTGCTGCTGGTCTTGAGGGATAAAAGAATCTGAGCAAAAATTTTCTGCATAAGGTGGAGGGGCACTAGGGCTTGGAGACCGAACCATGCCCTGACTTAAACCACCATTTCCTTTTAACTTCCTCCTTGGCTCACTATTTATACCCTCATCAGGGTGGTATCTTTCTTCCCCATAGTGGGCTGCTTCTTCCTCTAAGTCTTCTCCCTCTGAGGGACTAAGTTCTTCACTTGAGCTTGAGCTATCAAGTCCTAAACCCTCAAGTTCTTTTAACGAATAAAGGTTCTTCCTCTCGGGGGACTCCTTCCCCTTCTCTTTTCTCTTCTTCCCTTTATCTTTCCTCCTCTTTCTCTCTCCCTTCTTCTTTTTCTCTCCCAGGGCGTCCTTTCCCTTTTCTCTCTCTTCCTCGGATCCAGAATCCTTGGAAGGGCCTTGTTTCTTAGGTATATCTTTTTTTCTTTGAGCTCTCAATCTTTTACCCCACTCTGTTTCTGACATGCTGTCTTGAACCTCCTCCAGCACTCCCTGTCCTGCTTTCACTATAAGGAAAAGGATAAGTGCTGCAAAAACAATTACAAAGGCTTCCATTGCCCCTTCTAATTGTAGAGAAAGACCAGAACCAAACATGCCTCTCAGAACCTTATAAAACCAACCTGACTGCAGTTCTGAATCCGCCCCGCGAACGGAGGGTCTCCTCAGCGATGGCGATGGTAAAGCAATTCCTGGGTTTCTGCACCAATTCTCACATGCACTATTGTCTCGTCAGCAAGAACACACGCGTGAGAAACCAGATCCTTCTGCAGCAACTTTATTACATCAGTTTCAACATGAAGAGGAAGACCCCAAGCACCAAAAAGGTGCTGCTTATATACACCTTAGTGTGACGTGTCCACACCTGATTGGCTGCTCTCCCAGAGCCTCATCACCATGACCCGGGATGGGCTGTGACTGGGCAGGAAAACACTCTTGCACATGTGCACATTGCTTGTTTACCAATTAGGCCACGCAGGCACAGCAGAAACCGCTTCCCACAGACACTTGCCCCTTCTTAGAATTGGGAAGAAAACACCAATGGAAGGAATTACAGAGACAAAGTTTGGAGGTGAGACGAAAGGATGGACCATCTAGAGGCTGCCATATCCAGGGATCCATTCCATAATCACCTTTCAAACACTGAAACCATTGCATACACTAGCAAGATTTTTCTGAAAGGACCCAGATATAGCTGTCTCTTGTGAGACTATGCTGGGGCCTAGCAAACACAGAAATGGAGGCTCACAGTCAGCTATTGGATGGATCACAGGGCCCCCAATGGAGGAGCTAGAGAAAGTACCCAAGGAGTTAAAGGGATATGCAACCTTACAGGTGGAACAATATTATGAACTAACCAGTACCCCCCTGGAACTCATGTCTCTAGCTGCATATGTATCAGAAGATGGCCTAGTCGGCCATCACTGGAAAGGCAGGCCCATTGGTCTTGCAAACATTATATGCCTCAGTACAGGGGAGTGCCAGAGCCAAGAATGGGAGTGGGAGGGGAGGGGAGTGGGGGAGGAGGGTATGGGGGACTTTTGGGAGAGCATTGGAAATATAAATGAAGAAAATACCTAATAAAAATAATAATAATATAGATTTCGGTAGAATGAGGGTGTGTGTTTGTGGTGTGTGTGTGTGCGTGTGTGTGTGTGTGTGTGTGAGATATGTATGTCTGTGACAAAATGTACATTGCTGGCTATGTTGAAAGTCCAGTCATTTATGTCAGGTTCTGTTCAGTCTTTCTGTAACATATTCCCTTGTGCCCAGGTCTCTCACTGAACCTGTGACTTCATGTTTTGCTTAAGTTGTCTGACCAGCATCTTTGAATCTTCTTTCATCTCCCATGCAGATATCCTTGTATGGTTTGGTCTCAATTATTACAAGGTTTAATTGCTTATAGCAAGGAAGATCATGGTGGCATTTTCTACAATTTTATACAATTTAGGGTTTTGGGTTTTTTGTCTGTTTTTGTAAGTGCCAATTCATTAAGAAGGAGGAAGCAAATGCTGTCTGTTCCAGGTGTCAGACAAACAACTTGGCCCACTGTACCTTCTCAAGAGCTTTCTTCTCATCATGATAGAAACAACAGGGAGAAGTAGGATGGTGGTGGTGGACCAGGGTGGGACTTACACAACAAATTTATGTTACTCACAGTTGAGTATTTCAACCCATTAATGCCTTACTAAACCAAGAGTAACCATGTTGCCAATACTTAAAAGTGAATAAAAACATCTTTACTACAGGCCATCCTTCCCACATCTTACCAAGTGAACTCAGATTCCCCTTCCCAGGCCTTCCCTCATTCATTACACCTTCCAGACCCTGGGAAGCACTCTGCACAACTCTGAGTGAGAATCTATCCTAAAACAAAGTCATGCCCAAAATATAGTTAGCAAAACAATGTCAGTAGAGGGATGCCCTGTAGGCATCTATGTATGCTCCTGGGTAAGCCAATAAGATAAGCCAGAATCTCCCAGGGCAATAAATCTGAGCAAGAAAAATTAAGAAATCTAATGCTTCATTTTAAAATAGCAGTATTGTTTCACAATTTGTTGATATGAATAAGAGAAATATCTCCACATGGTTGTAGACAGGAGATGAAAAGTCTACTGGACATCGAACGACAGGAAGTATCAGGTTTATTGAGAGACCTAGGCCCAAAGAACTAAGTTAGAGAATGACTAGACACAATCAGATGTCATTAACTGGCCTTACAAACATACCCACAAAGGTACAGATTGGTACAATCATCCATAAACACACACACACACACACACACACACACATACACATACACACCTAACTAAAATCATAAATGAGCAGGAATCTGTCATGCTAGAAGATGAAGATAATTTAGACTATGCAGAGCAGATGTTTCAACTGAGAAACACGACTCTGCTCTTCTTCCTAGAGAACTAGAAAGCTCTAGAGAACATTCTTCTTGGTCAGAATGAGGGGTATATTGGAGACATTTTTTCACGAATCCTCAAAACTCTCACACTAAACCAAACATTGTGAAAAGCCTTTCCTACAACCCTGCTCATCCAGCCAGCTCCAGACTACAAGGCCCAGGAACATTGAATTCACCATCATTAAATCACAACATAACAAAACAATGTTGGATATGGAAAAAATGTCCCAGTCAATAAGTGATATGATGGAGAAGTACAAGGAACTCATAGAAGATAACTATTCCTACAGGTGAGTCCCTGACACAGGTAAGGAGCAGCATCTTATATTTACATCACCCCATGCAGTTGAGGTTCTTCTCAAAGCAAAACCAAAATTCTGGCTGTTCAAAGCAAGGGTCAAAGTCCTACTCTTTGACTATCCTGGAATCTAGTTTGAAAAGCCCACTGTCATCCCTTCTGCTAACATCTTGACAGATGAGGACCCACAGAAGCTCATCAATAATTGTATGAGGAAAGAAACATGAAGAAATAGATCGGTCTAGACAAATTGGACACCCCTACATCCCATGAAAGATTCTGAGGGAATGTTCTACAAGGATGGGAAGACATCAATTAAACATGGTACCAGGTACACAGCGGTTTTGAGAGATATTGCAGCTGAAATTATTTGGCCCCAAGATATATAAACCAAAGCTATGGTGAAAGAAAAGACCTGTCATCACTTTCCAGGAATGTCAATATTCTTTACTTCCTAAGTATGTGAATATTATGATCTATGGAGAAGGAGGGCTCATCACTGCTGGCAGAATGAACATTAAAACAAAGAGGAATTCTAGGCTCTCCTGGAAACTCTTTGAATACCTCCATGATATTCTTGGTTTCAAGGCAAGGCACATCAACTTAATGACCCCCTTGACGTCACAAGTAATCAGGGCACTGTGTTGGCATGCCAAAAATTGTTTGAAGAACAGTGGAAGATGGGCGTGGTGGCACATGCCTTTAATCCCAGCAATTGGGAGGCAGAGGCAGGCAGATTTCTAAGTTCAAGGCCAGATTGGTCTACAAAGTGAGTTCCAGGACAGCCAAGAGATACAGAGAAATCCTGTCTCGAAATTACAAATCAATCAAAAAACAAACAAACAAAAAACAGTGGAGTCTACTCACATTCAGGTGACATACTGTGACCCACTGCCACCTGAGAATCCATAGTATAAACAAGGGGAAATAAGGGATGTAAAAATATCTAAAGCATAGCTGAAACCAAAGTTTGGTGGTGGACACCACAGGGAAGGAACACTCTGCCAGGAAATACTGGCAAGTTTCTGGAAACAAACCTTCACCAGACTACCTGACTGGCATCCACACTACTTTCTAAGTTGCTCATAACAAGGTATGGTATAACTGAACTTAACAGCATGGCTCAATTCGTCCAAGCAATATGTCAGCTTAATAGTAAAATACATGTAAAGACAGATACTTCTGCTGGAAGTGGGAACATATGAGGGGCCAAACAATGGTCAATTGTGGGAAACTGACTTCACTGATGTCTGTCCTGATGGGGGAGGATAAGAGTCCATGCTTTTTTTTTTTTTTTTTTCTGAAACCTTCTATGCATTTATCCAGTAGTCAGAAACTACTAAAAGAGTATCTGAAAAGCTCTTCAAGGTACTTGAACAACAATTATACCACACCCTTTGAATTGTGTCAAACTATAGCAGAGCATTCATAGCCAAAAGCTGTCAATAAACAGTGAATGATTTAGGAATAGATGGGAACCTTCATCGTGCATGCAGACCTCAAAGTTCTAGTCTCATGCAAGTAAAGAAGAGTTCCTTAACGGAAACACTACAAAACTCTCAGAAGAGTTCAGGGAAAGGTGGCTGAGCCTCCTCCTTACTTTGGGCCTATTGTACCCAATACAGGGAGGAATTCATCCCTATACTATTTTATTGGAATGCCTGCCCCATAGCTTTCTAGGCTCAGATATCATCAGCTAGCTAAAATATAACTATTTCTTTTTCATTAGCCATGTTCTCCGGTTCTCCATAAAGGCTCTTCATACGACTGCCAGAGAAACAGAGTAGACTTTTGACTGCCCAACCATCTCCCCAGACACCTTTGGGCCTTGTTGTAGTGATATTCCATAACTGAAGGTGGTAGCCAAAGACAACACAATCAATGTGGAAAGCCTTTGCATGATTTCTACACTCTTACACATGCGAGGTTAGGTGGCATTTTACCATGCACTCAGCACACCCAGGTCAAGAAGGCAGAAGGCAATGATGTCAATGGAAAAGAGAGCCCCTTCTGAAATTATGGATCCATTAAAATGGAGGTTTCATTGGACCTGAGGCCTTTTCATCCCCTATCCATCCTATTGAGTCTTAGGTATCTTATGAATACAGGATCATATTCCAACCCCCAACAGACTTAGGCCTGGAACTGGGAACTTAAAAAGGTAGATACTGGAGAAGTGAGAGCTGATGGGACTATGAAGCAGCAATTCAATATCTCTGTTGGTCTTTGTTCACAGATGCCTATTTTGTTTTTTTTGGTTTTTTTGGGGTTTTTTTTTTGGAGATACAGTGAATGTAAGATTTTAGCTTTGAAGAAGGGACATAAACTTTACAATTTGATGTTGCCCCTGTCCCTGACTTCTTCTATTGCCAAGTACAAGGGAGTTTTCATTGCAAAGAAATGGGGTTATAAATCTGAGATTTTGTGAAATCACATGGCTCAATATATTGAAACAATGTCTCCTCTCAAGGCAGTTGCACTCTAAAACATAGAATCCAACTTGTGTAAAAGTAAAGGTGCAAGAGTAGGTTTTTGGCCTCTGGGAAACAGAGACACCTGGGTAAACCAACTGTTTGTTCCATGAATGGACTACAGAAGTAGATTTATATTGGAGAAGAATCTCCCTCATAAAAGGATCCTAACCAAGATGAGTGACCCATGCCATGGCACTAAGAAACTCTGCCCATTCAAAGCACTGGACTTGTAGTAAAGCAGAGAGAAATCTCTAGCTTTGGAAGGAGAAGTTGCCAAGAGGTAACCTCAGGGGCAAAAGAGAGACTCCAGGAAAGGGTACCTCAGAAACTGGTCAAGATGGGGCAAGCTGGTAAGCCGGTAGGCCATGGAAGTTCCCAGTGACATCATCAGTAGTCACTTCCCTGGACAATCTCTTGTATCCAAAAGAACCCTAGAATCTTCTGTGATGTCACCAGTGTTGTACAGGTAACCAGAGCGGCTTGTGGGGTATTTCTTCAGTTCCTCATGGGTTCCCAAGGAGGCATGTTGTCCATGCTCCTCAGGGTATTTCGGAGTGAGAAAATAATACACACAGACACCAGAAAAAGGCAGAAAGAGTCCAGTAGCCCATCATGGTGGGAAAGGGCAAGTAACAACTGGTCATCGATATGGGACAGTGAGTACTGGGCAAGGATTGGGGAGGTGCTGAGAGGATGTAGGCTTCTGTTGGTCCTTCCAGGAATAGGGATTATGATCTGGATCCTTCATATTCCTCAATGGTAGAACCAGAGTGAAGAATGTCTAACGAATAGTTTTACAGACAGCCTGATATTCAAAACCCTGCAGTTGTTTGCTGAGAGATCTTAATTTCCCCTTGAATGGAAAGTTATGCAAAGAACAAGCTCTGTGAGAATAGAAAAGTGTTGTTCTAAGGATAGAGTGTTCATGCACTTCATCTTAATATAGTTTCCTCTAGGTTACATGAGCATGTGATGCCAAGAACAGAGAGGGCTATTCCCCTGCCTATGAATCAAGGTCTCAGACACTTTGGTACTGAACACATATGATGTGGACTGATTCACAGTCTGGGGTTCCTGTAGTAGTGTACGAGCTCTCATCATGCATTTGAAGAAGACTAGAAAAGTGTTGGCTAGTGTGCTAAGAGGTACAGACTTTATTGTCAGATATGAGCTGACAATGCCCTCCATTTATTCTTGCCTGGCACAGCTTATGCATTTCAGGGCTAGGGTGATTATAATAGGAAGTCAGGCATATGTTCAGTGATGGTGGTTGTGAACAGGGACCTAGCTGAGGAGCCAAGCTTGAAGAAACCTATGATGCACTATCAGGGATTCACAGTGTCTCTAGATTTTCCTCTTCCTCAGGCTTCTGTGTGGGACAAAGCATGGTTTCCCTTTCCCTGCCCTATTATCTCTACAAGGTTACAAGTGTTTTTCTACCTACAGGCTCTGTTGGGGAGCCATCACCCCAACCCCCCACCATCAATGAGCAGGAGAAGAGATGCGAAAGGTTGGAGAAGCTCAAAAGAGAGCTCCAGAACATAAAAAATGCCAGAGACAAACTTCAGGGAATCCTGGCCAATTACACTATCAATATTAAACAACAGGTAGTCTTTATGCCCAGTTCTCTGCTGACTATCTTGGGCCATCCCTGTTAAACCCAGATTCCCTCATACCACAGGTGGCTACAAATCCAGGCTGTCTGCATATCCAAATCAATTTTGCTGATTGGATTGTCGACACATAACTTCAAGTTCAGATAGGAGTGAGATGGGGTCACTCATCCAAAAGTAATTCAGAGGCTGTGTCATGAATCACGGTCTGGGGATGAAGGCAGTAATGTGTGAGCTCTCATCCTGCCATTTAAGAAGCTTACACAGGTGTTGGTTTGTGGCAGTTGCTAGGTAATGTTTGTTTATAGCCAATCCTTTCCATAATTGACCAGGCTGTGATTTGGGTCCAATTGGTCCTGTCAACAGCTGGAGGGCCCTGTCCCACATACTGCCTCTCAGTATGACTGGATTGCATGCAGTTCATCACTGCTTTTTTCAAATTTTGTTCATTATACTCTCAGATAAAGGCAAATCATTTTATTTATTTGGCATTCTGATTGAGTGTGTGTATGTGTTTGTCTCTGTGTGTGTGTCTCTTGTGTGTGTATCTGAATGTGTGTAAAAGAAAGAGACAGAGACAGAGACTGACAGAGAGACAAAGCCTGAGAGAGATACTGGGTGCATGTGAGCTTGTGTGTGTATTTGTGGATGTGTGTGTTCCTGTGTGTGTGTGTGTGTGTGTGTGTGTGTGTGTGTGTGTGTTCCTGTGTGTGCAGCTTAAGATCTAGAGAGTCTGTGTCATGTAATATATCCTTGGGTTTTGCCTGACTCCATTTCCAGGCAATAACAGTGAGGAAGCAAGGGAGGTTCATTTTGAGTAGCACAGGACTTGACCCCTGTGCTCACCGTGGATGCACATTGGAATCTCCTGGTTTGTTATAAAGGCTTTTGCCTGTATTTATGATGTCCTTTGGGAATTTTTGTAGCAATAGAACCAAGGATTGGCAATTCCTTGACTAAAACCAGGAGGAAAATCATACAGATTTAACATGGACCCAGGCCTGTCACACAGATTCCTGGAAAGTTCTGGGAGAGTTAGTCTATTCTTTCAAACCCCTTCAGGGAGCTGAAGCAGATCAGCACGCTGCCTTTTCTTCCCTGGGCTTACTGGCCCAAGATGAAGTGTAATATGTTTAATAAGCAACAAATGGAATCGGTAACAAGGAGCTACATCCAGTGGCATATATGGGGTGGGGTAGTGCATGATTCAGCTTGAATTGAAATGATCCTTGTATCATTAGTTCACGGGACAATTTGTTCCTTGGGCCATGCCCTCCCACAGGATCAACTTTGAGACATATATGCTTGAGATGCAACATGACCAGGTGATGACTGACTTGAAGAGAATGCCCCAGGGCAACAGTGAGGCCTTGTCCAAGTGCAAGGAGTTGACTAAAGAAAATCAGTGACTAACAGGGTCATGACCCAAGAACTAGGCCCAGGATATGTCTGACAATCCTTGTCTTTGAACTAACGTGGGGGCTCAGTTTCTATACTCTTAGTCTCTAAACAGGAAGCTTGCCTTCTTCAAACAAGGCACAAAGATTTTAACATCTTAGACTCATTTTGACCAAGTGTGAAGAGTCTAGGAGCCCCTCAAGTCACTGTCCTTTCCAACTAAGTATCCAAAAGATCAAAAAGGTTTCCACCATGATGGAGATATCAATCAACCTTGGGCCTCTTGGCCTCTGAAAGTACATTCATAGATGTGATTTCCAGGAGAAACATAGAAAGATGGTGTGATGCTTGATTCTCTTCACTCCTAGATAATTTTGCCCTATACCAACAGGTGTTTTTTTTAATACCACAGACTTATAAGCACATATAGACCCCATGTTCTGTTTTCTAAGAGATACATGAGTTCCTGTTAGTGTCAGGGTTTTCAAAAGTACCTTGGGTCTTCTGGAAAGTGGCAGTCCTCTGGATTTGATCTCCCTCTATGGCCAATCTGGATACTTGTCTGGGGCTGTCTGGGGATCAGGGCCCATTGATGAAGGAATGGTGCTTGGAGGAATGGGAGGAAGTTGGATGGATGCTGCCTGGAATCACCATGTTTTGTTTGTGGTTCAATTTCAGGAAATGCCATCTCCTGATTGAATCTAAGCTCAAGCAGCACAAAGTCAGGATGTTGAGGAAGAACAGACAGCTGCTAAGGGAGCAGATTGCATTGGCAGAATGCAACATAGCAACAAAAATACTATGTAAAGAAGGCAGCCAGAAGATCAAAGACCACTATACTAAGCAGCAGCAGGTAGGATGAATGAAGCATCATGGTCAGAATGCCCTAATGTGTAATCATAAACACAGTCAAGCCTATGTAACCATCCTGCACATTATCCAGGCTCTCTCCTATGTCTCATCCAGTTTTACACTTCTCTGATCATTTCCAAGGCTTTCTGTGGAGTTACCCTCTTTTGAAGAAATTGGATTTCTGCCATGCCCTCTCCTCCCCATCCCAGTCAGCCACCTAGAGCTTGCCACTCTAGGCAGAGGACCCCTGAAAGCAACCCCTTGAGGCTCTATAATATGGAGAGGTGCCTCAGGATGCCACTTCCTGAATTATCTAGGAACCAGGTCCTCTGTTCTGCTCTATCGCAACTCACCCAGAGGGGCTTGGGCCAGTCCTCTCCTAGGACAGAAGGGCAGGCTCCAATTTTATTGCTTTATAATTAAAGTATTTAGTAAGAAACAGAAAGTTATACAAAATAACATAGCAATTAAACATAGCAATTAGAGATCTTTTCCTATCCTGAACTAAATTAGCCCCCTAGAATTTGCATGGTGTATCTTACTATCTTCACCAAGAGAATTCAGGGAAACCTACACTGCATCCCTCACCTGACATTGTTTTGCTTAGTATATCAAGGGCATGGCTTTCCTTCAGTACAGATTCCCCCTCATAGTTTTGCAGAGTGCTACATTTCAGAACATCCTTGCATGTCAATTCACGAGCCTCCTTTTGACTGACATTAGAGATGATTTTTATATCACATGAACTGCAATGTTATGAAAAGATCCTGGATAATAACTGTGGCTAACCTTTTATTTATGCTACCAGGGTCTTCTGAGAAGTAGCCAAGGTAGGTTTAGAGAGCAGAATATATTTCAACTTCGAGCTTGTTGTAAAATATTCTTGGAACTCTCTAATTTAGGACCTTGAATCTTGTGTGCACCAGCTTCTCTGTGCAGAACTTATACCATACTTCTATGATCAGCCATTATCTGATTGGAAAAGTTCCTGACGAAGAAATAAATATAGGCCAGCGGACACTGGCTGGGTTAATCTAAGAGCCTTTAATACATCTTAGGTATCACAAATTCCTCAAGTAACAGGAAATGTGCTGTAATATAGCAGTGTTTTCATTGGGGTGTGTGTGTGTGTGTGTGTGTGTGTGTGTGTGTGTGTTTCTCTGCTTTTGCCCAGGGGTGTTTGACTATGTGTGTTTTGAATTTGTGTAATGTGGGGTGTAGTAAGTTCTTTTTTATACAAGTGTGTATTCATGTTTCTTTTTGTATGTGTGTGTGCATGTGTGTGTATGTGTGTAGTGATGCATTTGTGTGTCTCTGTACATATATTATTTAATTGTATTCGTATATATTCATATATTCACTTGTTCAGAAAACATCCTAAATGTTAATAGACAAAATATTAAATGAGAAAAGTACTCAGTCAGTACATATTGCCTTTGAAAAACATCAAATACAGCAGCCCATCATCATGCTTCTCTATCTAGCTCACTAGAACCAAAGAAGACAAAAAATTGTATAAAGTAAGATTCACAAGAGAATTGAGAGGGAAAAGAATTTAACTGTACTAAAATCATTTATAGGAAAACAAAGGATTTTGGTATCTGGAAGCAAGGAGGAGGCTGCTGAGTCAAGTCAATGTGCCTGAGTCAAAAAGGCTGGCTAAGATTTTGTGTTCCTTGAGTTTCATGTGTTTTGCAAATTGTATCTTATATCTTGGGTATTCTAAATCTCTGGGCTAATACCCACTTATCAGTGAATACATATCATGTGAGTTCTTTTTGTTTGGGTTTCCTCACTCAGGATGATGCCCTCCAGGTCCATCCATTTGCTTAGGAACTTCATGAATTCATTGTTTTTAATAGCTGATTAGTACTCCATTGTGTAAATGTACCACATTTTCTGTATCCATTCCTCTGTTGAGGGACATCTGGGTTCTTTCCAGCTTCTGGCTATTATAATTAAGGCTGCTATTAACATAGTGGAGCATGTGTACTTCTTATTGGCTGGAACATCTTCTGTATATATTCCCAGGAGAGGTATTGCGGGATCCTCCAGTAGTACTATGTCCAATTTTCTGAGGAACCACCAGGCTGATTTCCAGACTACTTATACAAGCTTGCAATCCCACCAACAATGGAGGAGTGTTCCTCTATTAGATACAATTTGCAAAACACATGAAACTCAAGAAGAACAAAGACGAAAGTGTGGACACTTTGATCCTTCTTAGAATTGGGGACAAAACACCCATGGACAGAGTTACAGAGACAAAGTTTGGAACTGAGACGAAAGGATGGACCATCTAGAGACTGCCATACTAGGAGATTCATCCCATAATCAGCCTCAAAACGCTGACACCCTTGCATACACTAGCAAGATTTTGCTGAAACGACCCTGATATAGCTGTCTCTTGTGAGGCTAAGCCTGGGCCTAGCAAACACAAGAGTGGATTCTCACAGTCAGCTTTTAGATGGAACACAGGGCCCCTAATGGAGGAGCTAGAGAAAGTACCCAAGGAGCTAAAGGGATCTGCAACCAGATAGGTGGAACAACATTATGAACTAACCAGTACCCCCCAGAGCTCATGTCTCTAGCTGCATCTGTATCAGAAGATGGCCTAGTTGGCCATCATTGGAAAGAGAGGCCCATTAGTCTTGCAAACTTTATATGCCTCAGTACAAGGGAATGCCAGGGCCAAAAAGTGGGAGTGGGTGCTTATAGGAGAGGGGGAATGGGAGACTTTTGGGATAGCATTAGAAACTTAAATGAAGAAAATATCTAATAAAAAATAATAATACCAAAAAAATACTTTGTGTTCCTTCTCTGTACTCAGTGAATAGTGACTGCCCAGTGGAAGATCAGGGGACTTGTTGCATTTTCTCAGCATCCTAGTTTGTTTTCATCCTTCCCTGCTACCATTTTCTTTCCAACTTTGCCCATGCTTCACTCAGTTGTTCTTGGCTTGGAGTTTGTCCAGGGTGTTATGATTTGAAAGATTGAGTGGCTTGGTGTTGAGAATGTACTAATCTTAAGGTGCATACCTATGGTGAAATACAAGAACAGGACTGCCTCAGACAGCCCCTTAGACTCTTGACAGTCTACAGAACAAACACTGGTCTGTCTGTAGCACTCTGTAACTACAGTTATTCAACATCATTCACTCTGTGTTAAAATCATCCTCAAGGAGGTTGGGGAGAAATGAGGATACTCAAACATTGCTGGTGGATTCAAATGGGGTAGCCCTGTGAGTCGCCATGTCCAACTCTTCAGAACATTTACTGCGTTGCCCAGAGACCTGGCTATTCCAGAACAAGCAGTAGGCGCCCACAGAGAAATTATGGCACATCATGGTTTTAGGGATATTCCTTATAGCATCCCTGACCTAGAAACTATCCATAAGTCCATCAGTAATGCAGTGAAAATTACACTGAGTCCAGCCTTTCCATGGAGTATTGCCTAGTGGAATAACACATGCAGCCATTTGACTGTGAACTATTCAGACTTATTTTCCTCAAAACATCTCTAGTAGAATGTCCTTACAGCGAAAGAAGTTTCACTTAGCATCCTGGTTATGGAGATTTACTAGTTGCCTGGGCTCCTAGCTTGGATCCAGAATCACACAGGATATTGTAAATGAAGGGCCTATTGGAAGATTCTGCTCACTTTGGAGCCACTGAGGAACAGTGAGCAAGAGGCAGGAACAGGCTGGTCTACCTCCATCCAGTGTGCCTTTCCTGGGAAACAAGCCTACTGGTCATAAATTTGGGAACTTCCTAAGCAGCTTTAGCCACAAACTCATATTTCCATTTTCTGTTTATTAGGATAAAGCACATTATTGTCTGAGCTGTCTATAGACTATGCCTACTATGTTCTTATCCCAGTCAAGATTATTTTCTTTTACTTTTTCTTTTAAGAAAAAAAAATATGTCTTTAAAGCATGTAAGTACACTATTCCTCTCTTCAGAAACTCCAGAAGAGGTCTTCAGATCCTTCTGAAGAGGGTTGTAAGCAACCATGTTTTTGCTGGGAATTCAACTCTGGAAGTCAAGAAGACCAGACACTGTTACTAAATGCAGAGCTACATCTTCAGCCTTTTATTTCTCAAATAAATGTTTTATAATTTCTCGCTCTATACTATCCTAGGAGGTCTCTGTTATTATCATTAGCTTGGAAAGGAAACATGTTTCTTCAAAGAAATACACTTGTATGTGTGAATACATGTGCTTGTGTTCATTCAGAAATGAAGGAATGTTTGTGTCTGGATCTCTCTCTCTTTCTGTCTCTCTCGTCTCTCTCTGTATTGCTGCCTAGGTCTGTGTCTGTGTGTGGGTGTGTCTTCTCTGTCTCTGTCTCTGTTGCTCTCTCTCTCTCTATCTCTCTCTCTGTCTCTCTGTGTGTATGTGTGTGCAGGTTTGTCATGGCATGGCTGAAAAGATGCAGCGTCCTTTGGCTGTCTCTGAGATGAGGTATTATCACAGGATGGTAATAACTAAGGAGCCATAAGCATAGAGGGGCTATTGGTTTTTGGTTTGGTTTTTTTTTTTTCTTCATGAATATCCTTTTAGAGTTCAGTGCTTACCCTTGGAAAGATTTGCATGAAGCACACTCTTGCTGATTACAGTATCCTTTCAACGTGCATGGATTTCCTGTGAGATGGTTTCTCTGGGGATTCCCAAATATAGGGGTTCACAAAAACAGCCCAGGAAGGATTCTGTACTACAGAAATAATAAGAGCCTTCACTTCAACGTTTGCTACTTTCCCTAGAAGGCCTCTGTTCAATGTTAGATTCAGACACTGATACACACTCATTTTTCTTTTTTTTTCTTTTTTTTTATAATTTTTTTTGATTTTTAATATATTTATTACATATTTTCCTCAATTACATTTCCAATGCTATCCCAAAAGTCCCCCATAGCGCCCCCCACTTCCCTACCCACCCATTCCCATTCTTTTGGCCCTGGCATTCCCCTATATTGGGGCATATAAAGTTTGCAAGTCCAATGGGCCTCTCTTTCCAGTGATGGCCGACTAGGCCATCTTTCGATACATATGCAGCTAGAGACAAGAGTTCCGGGGTTCTGGTTAGTACATCATGTTGTTCCAACAATGGGGTTGCAGATCCCTTTAGCTCCTTGGGTACTTTCTCTAGCTTCTCCATTGGGAGCCCTGTGATACATCCAATAGCTGACTGTGAACATCCACTCCTGTGTTTGCTAGGCCCCGGCATCGTCTCACAAAAGACAGCTATATTTGGGTCCTTTCAGCAAAATCTTGCTAGTGTATGCAATGGTGTCAGCGTTTAGAAGCTGATTATGGGATGGATCCCTGGATACGGCAGTCTCTAAATGGTCCATCCTTTCATCACAGCTACGAACTTTGTCTCTGTAACTCCTTCCCTGGGTGTTTTGTTCCCAATTCTAAGAAGGTGCACAGTGTCCACACTTTGGTCTTCATTCTTCTTGAGTTTCATGCGTTTATCAAATTGTATCTTATATCTTGGGTATCCTAAGTTTTGGGCTAATATCCACTTATCAGTGAATACATATTGTGTGAGTTCTTTTGTGATTGTGTTATTTCACTCAAGATGATGCCCTCCAGGTCCATCCATTTGGCTAGGAATTTCATAAATTCATTCTTTTTAATAGCTGAGTAGTACTCCATTGTGTAAATGTACCATAATTTCTGTATCCATTCCTCTGTTGAGGGACATCTGGGTTCTTTCCAGCTTCTGGCTATTATAAATAGGGCTGCTATGAACATAGTGGAGCATGTGTCCTTTTTACCGGTTGGGACATCTTCTGGATATATGCCCAGGAGAGGTATTGCTGGATCCTCCGGTAGTACTATGTCCAATTTTCTGAGGAACCGCCAGACTGATTTCCAGAGTGGTTGTACAAGCACACTTATTTTTCAACATAAAGTATTTAGACTATTGGAGAAATGTGGTGTTTTACTTTAACTCCAGCACAGTGTGTAGTTCACAGTTCAGTGTCAAGCAATTTTTTACATTTGAGAAAAACATCCAGGCCCAGGTGCTCTCTGCCCCTTCTCCTATGGGGATACAGAAATTTCTGAGATGAAAGGTCATACTGGATTGTCCTGCTGAGTAAAGCTGGTGTTTGCTGGATCGCTGACATGGCAAGATCTCACCAGGCTTTTTTTGTCTTCTTCCCATAGGTCTGAAATATTCTGCAGAAACTCAAACAGATCAGAGACCAGGTCAAGATCTTGCTCCGACACAACTGTTCACCAGGAGCACTGGGTGTGCAAAGCAAATTAACCACATCTAATCCTTGCATCTAATCCTTGTAACCATGGTAACTTTGGGCTGAATTTTCATTTTTGGTTAGCTATGGATAATGAGGCCTTTATTTTGTCTAGCCTCTCATCCAGAAAGACTGCCTGTTTGGAAGGCTTCAGAAAAGTGCTGATATACATCAAGATCTGCTGGGCATCCAGCAGGACTCTGACAAAGCCAATATTGGCAGGTCCTGTTGGATCATCAAGAACTATTTCATGGTGATCAATCATGTGAATTTGAAACACTTTGAGGTATCATCTGTAACATCTCTCATGTTAGCCTTGGAAGGACTAGTCCATCAGCAGAACACCCACCCCAATGAGACATGCCATTATTCATCTTCAATAGATTATTACCATCAGTGACTTCCTTTGCACTATTTTACCAAGGTCAGCAACAGGCTGTGGGTCTGTGCTGAACATCTGCAGCAAGAGAATGATGCTTAGCTTAATTATTGTGTTTCATTTTTGGTTAGAGTTTTGATTTCTTTCGGTCTTTGGTTTTCCTGTGTTTTCATTTGAAGTTTCATTATATATTCATTATCTTTTTGTTACTGTAATTAATTTGCTTTTTTGCTAAGTCTATATACTATATAAACTGACTCCCCACTTTAAGATGTTATTGAATAAAATTAGTGTATTGTTATGGATAAAACGTCATCTCTAATTATTTCTATTATAAGGACGTTCTGCATTTATGTGTGGTTCATACATAGTCCTTTAATACTAGAAGTTTCAGGCAGGAATGGGACTCTTCCAGTATCATGTTGTTTAGGCTTCATAAGTTGTGCCCTGCCAGGCAGAGCTCCACAGAAAATTGAGCTTTTGATGTGGATAATGTGTCAAACTATGTGGATCCCAATGTCAGGATGAAAAAAGGATCCATGCTCTATTTTTATAGTCATAAATTTAGCTAAAGTCATAATGTACTCTCTTGTGGATGACCACGTCAATCAAACAAATGAGAAATACAACAGTATTTCTCTAATACATCCCAGGAAATAGAAATATTCAAATTGAGTAATTAAAATATTCTGAACTATAAATGAAGTGATTTGGATAAAAATGACCTTCAAAGGTCATTTCATAATTGAATGTTTGATACCTACTTCATAGAACTGTTTTACGAAGGACTAGTAGATATGGCCTTGCTGGAGGAGTTGTGACACTGGATTTTGGCATTGAGGTTTCAAAAGCTCATGCCAGTCCCTGCCTCTGTCTTTGTCCCTGTCTTTGTCACTATCTCTTTGTCTCCGTTGATCTCACTATGTTTCTCTCTCTTTTTCTCTATATCTCAGTCTATACTCTCTCTGTCTCTGTCTCTGTCTCTGTCTCTGTCTGTCTTTGTGTCTTTCCATCTGTCTGTATCTATCTCTTTCCTCTGCCTCCTCTATATGTATGTATTAGATGCAAGTTCATCTAATCCTCTAGTGCCATGATGCCTTTATGCGTGCCTGCCTGCCTGCTGCCATGTTCCCCACCTTGACAATCCTGGATCACCCTTTTATATTGTTGACCAACCCCAATTGAATATTTCTTTATACGATAACCTGGTCAAGGTGTTTCCTAGAAATCAAACAGTGAATAAGAAAGAAAAGAAACTCTTAATCAATGGAAAGGTCAGCTACAAGATGAGAGAGGATCTTCACCAAGTGTACATATGACAGAGAGTTCATTTCTAGAAAATCGGATGGTGTTAAAAACTAAACACCAGGAAACCTGCCTGTTAAAAATTAAAACATCTTAAATTTAAACATTTCAAAATGTTCTATAGCTGTACATGGTAGTGCACACCTGTAATCCCAGCAGTCAGAAGGCAGAGACAAGAAGAACTGCATGAGCCTCCAGACAGCCTGGTCTATGTACTAGATTCTGGGACGGCAGGAATAAGTAGAGAGTCCTAGTCTCAAACACACTCCCTTCTAATGTTCTGTCCAACTGAACAGAATCTTCAAAAGTAGAGAAAGAAATGGATCATAGATATGTATTTAAATGTTTAATATCCTTCATCATTAGAAAAATGCAAATTAAAATAGTTTTAACCTTGTATCTTACTGCAGTCAGAATGGGTATTACCAATAGACTAAATGACCACAACTGTTGGTTTGAGTGTGGGGTAAGAGAACATATATTCACCCTTACAGTCATTATGGAAATCTGGAGAAATGTCCTGGAAAACATTGCTAGAGATAGATCTTCCATAAGAACCAGCTGTACTATTTGTGGTGGTTTAAATGAGAAGAACCCTTATAGGCTCATACATTTGAATAGTTGGTCAACAGGGTATAGCACTATTTGATGATATTTGGATCTGTGGCCTTCTGTGGAGGTTGGCTTTGAAGTTTCAAAAGCCCAGCTCAGGGACAGTATCCCTGCTTCCTGCAGATCCAGATACAGAACTCTCAGCTACTTCTCCAACACCATGTCTGTCTCTTCATGATTCTGTCAAGACAAAAATGAACTAAACTTCTGAAATAGTAAGCAGGCCCCCATTTAAATGCTCTCATTAAAGGGACCTATCATGGTCCTGGTGTCTCTTTCTAGCAAGAGAACACAGACTCAGACATTATTCTAGGGCATATAGCCAAAGGCATTATCCTAAGACAGAGACCAGGGTGTGCTCATGTTCCTTGCTGCTTTATTCACAATAGTCAGGACATCAAAACAACCCAGATGTAATATAACTGATGAAAGGCTAATGAATATATAGTTCATATACACAATGGTAATGAACTGTGACAATATAAATGACATTTACAGGTTAATGGATGGAGACATGAATAATCTCTCTGAGTGATATAACCCAGACCCAAAAAGACAAATACCACATGATGTGTGTTATGTGGATGGTAACTTTGAATGTCTAGAGATGTGTATTTAAACTGCAGTATCCATAGAAGGTAATACACTAGTGTTGAGTTATAGGAGTATATTTCAAGAAAATAATAGAACACAAAATTTGTGAAGGACAAAAAGGAAAACAGTAGGACAGAGTGAGGTAAATGTCTTGGGAGATTGCAGAGGAGTGTGGTGGCTTTAATATGCTTGATCATGGGAGTGGTACTTTTAGGAGTTGTGGCTTTGTTAGAAACAGCGTGTCAGTGTGGAGGGTGGGCTTTAAGACCCTCCTACTAAACACCAGTTAGACAGTCTTCTTGGTGCCTTCAGAATAAGATATAGAGCTCTTAGCTTCTTCTCCAAAGTAATGTCTGCCTAGATGCTGCCATGTTTCAAGCCTTGAAGTCAATGGACTGAGCCTCTGAACGTATAAGCCATTCCAAATGAAAAGTGGCCTTGGTCATGATGTCTTCTCACATCAATAAAACTCAGACTAAGACCTGGGACAGTAGACCATCAGGTCAGGAATTTGGTAAAGTTGAGTGGGTTGGAACTCTCAGACCCACAATAGATGGCAAAAATGTCACCTGCTTCCTACCAGGCCTCTTTCGTGGGACCAAAATCTCTCCATAGGAACATGGCCTGTGGTCATTTAGAACAGAATAGGGTTCTCCCTGCTAATGAGGTACCTAGAAGATGGTAGGGTTCGGTCAATAAGCTTCCCTTCCTGGACATTCCTTCCTCAGAAGGTACTTAACTTCTAGTCTAACCTCAAGACGTGTTATGCTTTCATTTCCATGAAAAACAATCAATAAACAGTTTAGAACCAAGGATTGTCTCTCTCATCAAACCAACTGTGGGTTATATGGAGAAAATCCTTTGCCTAAAGAGCCATGCCATCTAAGTCTCCGACAGAAGGTCCCTCAATATTCCTGGACTAGTCACCTCTGGGCTAACCCAGAATTCCCAATTCCCTGATTTCAAGGCAAGTTCTCAGCCTGCTGGCTTTCTACATGCTCAGCTCCTCTGTGACTTCTAGCAGTGCCTGCATGTCCAAGATACTGAGAACCCCTTGCCCTGGTCTCCTTGCAGGCCAGCAGGCTCAAACCTGCTGGCAACTCCCTGTAACCCAGCACTGTCTGGATGTCAAGGATTTCGTGGGCCGCCTGTCCCCAGACTCCTTAACATAGTCCCATTAATTCAGAACCTCCATTCTCGACTCTTCCTGTGGTTTCCATTGTCAAATGAACTCCAAGGAGTCAGGGAGCCCCAGCTTCCACCTCCCATGCCCAAAGGTACATTCTTCTACCACCTAAGTAGTGTAATTGCATTTCCATCCAGGCCAATATCAGACAGTGGGCTTAGGATAAATATAATCTACCATGTCTGCATTTGGTCTGCCCAGTGGATTTTCCACACCTGTGCTGCAGGGTAGAAAGCAAAACTGTACTAAGATAAGTCAGTAGTATAGAGGTGGGATATCTGACTGAAGACTTTTGAAAGGCCATGTGGAAACCTACAATTGAAGAAGCTTTATAATACACAAACCCATATAAAGGAGGTTTAAATGAAAATACCCTATTATGCTCTGACAATTCCTCCCATGAACACAATATACTTTCCAATGAAAAGCCCAGGGCCAAGTTTGAGTTATCTTGTTTGGGGTCGCTCATCATTGAGTTTCATATTCACTCCCCAATCATTAAAGACTGCTGCCATTGCTCTTCATTCCTTTCTGGAAATTAATGGTAGGACCACATTGTTGAAGAAGATGGTATCTGGCACAGCATTCAATTCAGGCATCTATCTCATTATTTTCTGTGTGTTGAGAACATATCTATTACTCTTTAGCAGTTACTTGGAGATATTTGGCCCGTTGCAACCCAACAAATTTCTATAGAAGAGGTAACCCCTTGGTAGCCGAGATGGCAACTCCCAGTCCACCATCACCCTCCCAACATCTATCCTAAGATCTGGCAACATATATTCTAATTTCAGCTTCTCTAAGTGGGCTAAACTGGAGAGGGGCCCCAGGGCCTCATGCACAAAAAGCAGCAAACACTACACGACAATATACTACACTTCACCACAACGCAGAGAACCATACCACACTACAGTATACTACACTAGAGAACACTAGTCCTCCTGTTTCTCTTTGATCAACTTTCTTTCTTAGCTTTTTCTCAGCCTCCCTACATAGATTATCAGCCCAAACAAGGTGAATGTAATAAAACAAAGTGAACATTTTCTACTTTCATAATCCACATTGAAATTTGCTGTGACCTCTCTGCAGAGTTCATGACCACTAGGAACACCTGGCCTCCCTTCTCCCCATTGCCACTTACTGGGTTCCCTCTTTATTTTTTCTGTTCTCTTGTCTAATCTGAGGATACAGCCTTGGGTACTCAGATTTTGGGTACTTTGTCCTTTCCTTCAGACTGCTGTATTTGCTGTGTCTCCTCTTAGGACTCTGTTCATCAGGCTGAGTACTTAGAAGAGCTGTTTCTAACTCTGAATCAGCAGATACCCACAAGAGCTTCTGGCCCTTAGACAGGTGGTTCTCCAAAGCTATAGATAAGAGATGTGACTCTGAACAACACCCTGACTCCTGCAGATGAATGGCTGCTGAGCAAAGTGCATGACTAGTTGTACCAGGAGGGTTTTGGGACTCCTCCAAATCTGGCTGCACTGCAGCTTCTCCTACAATTCAATGTGGATGCCTTACAGGTTCAGACCATCAGTCCAGTATCAACAAGGTGGCCACATGGACGCATCCAGAAAGGCATGGTACAGGAGAAGCTGAAAGTCCTACATGTTCTTGTGAAGGCTGCTAATAGAACATTAATGTTCAGGGAGCTAGGGTGAGGGTCTTGACCATACACACAGTGTCCTATATACTCTAAATTGGCCGCACCTTCTTATATTGCCACTCAGTGGGCTGAGCATATAAAAACCATAACAAATATTGATGCAAAGATACTCAATAACTTCTTGGAAACTGAATCTAAAAACACATGCAAATGATTATTCACCATGATCCAATAGGCATCATGCATAGGATATAAGAATGATTCAATATGTTGGCATTTATTATAGTAATATACTATGTAATAAATTTAAGAAATTATTACTTGATCATATCATTAGATGCTGTATCATCCCACGGATGCAGGAATGATTCAATATATGGACATCCATCAGTTATCCACTATATAAAATAACATAAAATATATTGGATAATCTCATCAGATGCTGAAAACTGTTTGACAAAATACAATACAACTTCAAGTTAAATGGACTGGAGGAATCACAAAGTCATGATCTATATCTGAATATAATAAGAGCAACATAGAGCAATCCAGTTGCCAACATCAAAATATACGGAGAAAAATTTGAAGCCATCCCCTTAAAATCAGAGACAAGGAAAGACTTCCCCCTCTTCCCCTATGTATTCAACATAGTCCTTGACATTTTAACCAGAGCAATCAGGCAAAAAACAGCAGATCAAAATGATACAACACGGAAGGGAGGAATTCAAGACACTACAATTTGAGGAGTATGAGATATTGAACATATGTGACCCCAAAAAAATTCATGAGAGAACTCCTACAGCTGATAAACTACTTCAGCAAAGTCAATGGATATAAAATTAACTCAATCAATCTAGGAACTTTCCTCTACTCAAAGGATAATTAGGCTGAGGAGTAAATTTTTAAAAACTACATACTTCACAATAGTCACAAACAATATCTTGGTTTGACTCTAACCAAACAAGGGAAAGATCTGAATGGCAAGAACATTAAGTCTCTGAACAAAGAAATCAAAGAAGACCATAGAAGATGGAAATATATCCCATGGCCATTGATGAGCTCTATTAATATAGTAAAAAAGGTCCATCTTGCCAAAAGCAATGTACAGATTCAATGCAATCCCCATCACAATTCCAACTCATTTCTTCACAGAGATAGAAAAAGCAATTCTCAAATTTATCTGGAATAACATAAAACCCAGTATAGCAAAAACTATTCTCAACAATAAAAAAATGGCTGGGAAATCACCATCCCTGATCTCAACCTATACTACAGAGCAATAGTGATAAAAATGGCATGGTATTGGTACAGAGAGAGGTGAATAGACCAATGGAATAGAATTGAAAACCTAGAAATAAACTTACATTCATATGATCACTTAATCTTTGTCAAAGGAGCCAAAACCAACTTTTATCCAGTGAATAAAGACAGCATTTTCAACAAATGGTGCTTGTTCAACTGGCAGTCTGCATATAGAAGAATGCAAATTGATCTATTCTTATCTCATTGTATTGAGCTCAAGTCCAAGTCAATCAAGGACCGCCACATAAAACAAGACACACTGAATCTAATATAAGAGAGAGCAGTAAAGAACCTCAAACACATTGGAACAGGGGAAATGTTGCTGTATAAGACAGCAATGGCTCATGCTGTAAGATAAAAAACATTGTCAAATGGGACCCCATATAATTGAAAAGCTTTGTAGGTCAAAGGATGCTGTCAAAAGGACAAAATGACACACACACACATATTGGGTAAACTTCTGTACCAACTCTACTTCTGATAGAGGGCTAATATCCAAAATATACAAAGAACTAAAGAACTTACACTCTAGAGAACCAAATAACCCTATTAAAGAATGGGATACAGAGCTAAACAGAAAATTCTCAATTGAGGAATCTTGAATTGCTGAGATGTACTTAAAGAAATGTTCAACATCTTTAGTCATCAGGGAAATGCAAATCAAAATAACCCTAAGATTCCACTTCACAGCACTCAAAAGGGCCAAGAAAAAATCTCAGCTGACTGGTGATTCTGGCAAGAATGTGAAGAAAGAAGAACATTCCTCCATTCCTGCTGAGACTGAATGTTGGAAAAACCACTTTGGAGATCAATCTGGCAATTCCTGAGAAAGTTGGAAATAGTTCTACCTCAAATGCAGCTATACCACCATGGTACATATATTCAAAAGATTCCCCAATATATCTTTAACAATATCATTTTTTAAAGTCCTTAACCTAAAGATAGAGATGGCCTTAAATTTACAAGAAACCTACAACACACCAAATCAATTCGATCAATACAGAAAATCATCCTGTCACATATTAAACAAAAGTATAAATGTACAGAATAAAGAAAGAAAATATTACAAGCTCTAAGAGAAAAAAGTCAAGTAACATACAAAGGAAGACCTATGAGAATTACATAAGTCTTGTCACCAGACATGATATTATCTAGAAGATCTTGGACAAATGTCTTGCAGACTCTAACAGAACACAAATGCCAGCCCTGCCTACTATACCCAGAAAACTCTTTATGACCATAGTTGGAGAAACTAAGATTTCTGAGACAAAAACAAATTCAAACAATATCTTTCCACTAATCCAGCACTACAGAGGATACTAGAAGCAAAATTCCAACAGAATGAGTGTAATTATACCCAAGAAAACACAAGAAATGAATAATCTCACAAGAGCCCCAAAGAAAAGAAAAAGCATGTTGTCACCATTCCCTGCCCTATTATCTCTATGAGTTTAGTAGTGTTTATCAACCTACATGGCCTGTTGGAAAGGCATCACCCCAACCTTCCACCACCAATAAGCAGGAGCAGAGAATGAGAAGGATGGAGAATCACAAAAGGTTTCTCCAGAAGATCAAAAATGAGAGAGTCGAGCTCCAGGGAATCCTAGCCAATTACACTAACAAGGATTTAAACAAGATGTAGTCATTATGCCCAGTTCTTTGCTGACTGTCTTGGGCCCTCTCTGTTAACCTCAGATTCCCTCATATCACAGGAGGCTACAACACCAGGCTGTCCACACATCCAAATTCATTTTGCTGAATGGATCTTCGACACAGAACTTCAAGTTCAGATAGGAGTGAAATGGGACTCAGCAATTTGATTTCTCCAAAAGTAAATCGGAGCCTAAGGTATGAATTACAGTCTGGGGATAAGGGTTGTAGTTTGTGAGCCCTCATCCTGCATTGTAAGAATTCTATACAGGTATGTGTTTTGGGAAGATGCAAGGTACACTGTGTTTATGGCCAATCATGTTTGCAGTTAACCTGGAAGTAATTTGGGTTCAATTGGTCCTGTCAAGAGCTTGAGGGGGCTGGTCCCACATACTGTCTCTCAGTAAAACTGGATTGGCCATAGTTCATCACTGCTTTTATCAAATTTTATTCACTATACTCTCAGATAATGTGTGTTCATTTGGCATTCTGATTGTGTTTGATCATGAGGGGATAAATGTGTGTGTGTGTCTGTGTGTGTGTGTGTGTGTGTGTCTGTGTGTCTGTGTGTCTGTGTGTCTGTGTATGTGTGTGTGTTCCATTTAAGATCTGGATTGTCTGTATAGTATGCTGGGGCCTGAGATTTTGCTTGACACAGATTACAGGCAAAAATAGTGAAGATGGAGGGAGCCTCACTTTGAGAAGCACAGCACATGACCTCTGTTCTCACCTTAGGTGCACACTGGAAATGTAGTATCCTGTAGAAACTGATTATGTTCTTTGGGAGTTTATGTAGCAATAGAAGCAAGGATTGACAATTCCTTGTCTACAAACAGATGTGTCATCACAGGTTTAAGGTGGACCCAGGCCTGTGGCACAGGTTCCTGGAAACTTCTTGGAGAGCTAGTCTATTCTTTCCTGCCCCTTCAGGGAGATAAAGTAGGTCAAATCCCTGCGTTTACTTCCCTTCCTCTACTGACCCCAGGCAAAGAGTAATAAGTTTAATAAGCTCCAAGTGGAAATGGTAACATGGAGCAATGTCGTGGTATATATGTGTTGGGGTAGTCCACGATTCATTTTGAATTTACATGATCCTTGTATCCTTAGTTCATGGGATTATTTGCTCCTTGGGCCATGCCCTCCCACGGAATCAAAATTAGGACATTCATGCTGAAGATGCAACATGACCAGGTGATGACTGACCTGAAAGAATGCCACAAGACATCAGAGAGGCCTTGGACAAGTGCAAGAAGTTGACTAAAGCAAATCAATTCTACTGGTCATGATACAAGCACTATGCACAGGATATGTCTGCCCATCCTTGTCTTTGAACCAAAGTAGGGGCTCAGTTTATATACTGTTTGCCTCTAAACCAGAAGCCTGCCTCCTTCAAAGCAAGGCTGTAGGATTTTTATCACTTAAAGTCATTCTGACCAAGTATGAAGAGTCTATGAGCAACTCAAATCATTGTCCTTAACAACAAAGTATATTTGAAAGAGAAAAGATTAACACCATAATGAAAATATGAATCAACTTTGAGCCTCTTGGGCTGTGAAAGTAGATACATAGATAAGGTTTCCATGGGACACCTAGAAAGACTGTGTGTTCGTAGGGTCTCTTCTCTTCACCTAGAGAAGGTCTGCCTTCTACCTACAGGTGATTTTTAAATAACATGGATATATATAGGCACACATGTGTTCCAGGTCCTCTTCTGAGAGATACATAAGTCCCTGCTAGTGTCAGGGTTTACAGATGTACCTCGGCTTCTGAAATATGGCTGTCCTCTGGATTTGGGGTGCTCCTCTTTCAATGGGATGCTCCATGGAATCTGGACAGTTGGCTGGGGCTGTCTGGGCACCAGGGCCCATTGTGACAGGGATGGTCCTTGGAGGAGTGGGAGGAAGATGGATGCTGACTTGTGTGACTATTTTTTTGTTTGTGACTCAGTATCAGGCACTGCCACCTCCAGAGTGAATCTAACCATCTCCAGCACAAAGTCAGGATGTTGTGGAAGGAGAACAGACAGTTGCTAGAGGAGCTGATTGGATTAGAAGAATGCTCCAAAGAATCAAAGAGGCTGTGTAAAGAAGGCAGCCTGAAGACCAATGACCTATGTACCAAGCAGAAGCAGGTAGGATGCTTGAATCATGAGGAGCAGGTTGCAGTCATGACTAACCTTAAACACAGTCAAGCCTAAGCAACCATCCTGCACCATATCCAGGCTCTTTCCTATGTCTCATCAAGTTCATTTCTGTGTTCATTTCCAAGACTTTCTGTGCAGTTATCCTCTTTCAAGAAACTACATGTTTGGGAAGTAAACAATCCTGCTCAACTAAAAGCTGCATTTTCTTATGATAGATAGGTTGAACACACACTACACAAGTACATGCCAGTTTGCTAAATGCATTCTATTTGCTTGCCTCCATTGTAGTAGAACAGAATGTTGATTGATGAAGTTATTTGCTTCTTTTTTTTAATTTTTAATATTTTTTATTATGTATTTTCCTCAATTACATTTCCAATGCTATCCCAAAAGTCCCCCATACCCTCCCTCCCACTTCCCTACCCACCCATTCCCAATTTTTTGGCTCTGGTGTTCCCCTGTACTGGGGCATATAAAGTTTACAAGTCCAATGGGCCTCTCTTTCCAGTGATGGCCGACTAGGCCATCTTTGGATACATATGGAGCTAGAGTCAAGAGCTCCGGGGTACTGGTTAGTTCATAATGTTGTTTCACCTATCGGGTTGCAGATCCCTTTAGCTCCTTGGATACTTTCTCTAGCTCCTCCATTGGGAGCCCTGTAATCCATCCAATAGCTGACTGTGAGCATCCACTTCTGTGTTTGCTAGGTCCCGGCATAGTCTGACATGAGACAGCTATATCTGGGTCCTTTTAGCAAAATCTTGATAGTGTATGCAATGGTGTCAGCAATTGGAAGCTGATTATGGAGTGGATCCCTGGATATGGCAGTCTCCAGATTGTCCATCCTTTCATCACAGCTCCAAACTTTGTCTCTTTAACTCCTTCCAAGGGTGTTTTGTTCCCAATTCTAAGAAGGGGCACAGTGTCCACACTTTGGTCTTCATTCTTCTTGAGTTTCATGCGCTTAGCAAATTGTATCTTATATCTTGGGTATCCTAAGTTTTGGGCTAATATCCACTTATCAGTGAGTACATATTGTGTTAGTTCCTTTGTGATTGTGTTACCTCACTCAGGATGATGCCCTCCAGGTTCATCCATTTGGCTAGGAATTTCATAAATTCATTCTTTTTAATAGCTGAGTAGTACTCCATTGTGTAAATGTACCACATTTTATGTACCATTCCTCTGTTGAGGGGCATCTGGGTACTTTCCAGCTTCTGGCTATTATAAATAAGGCTGCTATGAACATAGTGGAGCATGTGTCCTTCTTACCGGTTGAGACATCTTCTGGATATATGCCCAGGAGATGTATTGCTGGATGCTCCGGTAGTACTATGTCCAATTTTCTAAGGAACTGCCACACTGATTTCCAGAGGCGGATTGGTTCTTTGAGAAAATCAACAAGATAGATAAACCCTTAGCTAGATTCACTAGAGGGCACAGGGACAACATCCTTATTAACAAAATCAGAAATGAAAAGGGTGAAATAACAACAGATCCTGAAGAAATCCAAAACACCATCAGATCCTTCTACAAAAGGCTATACTCAACAAAACTGGAAAGCCTGGATGAAATAGAGAAGTTTCTAGACAGATACTAGGTACCACAATTAAATCAGGATCAAGTTAACAATCTAAACAGTCCCATATGCCCTAAAGAAATAGAAGCAGTCATTAATAGTCTCCCAGCCAAAAAAAGCCCAGAACCAGATGGGTTTTGTGCAGAGTTCTACCAGACCTTCAAAGAAGATCTAATTCCAGTTCTGCACAAACTATGCCACAAAATAGAAGTAGAAGGAACTCTACCCAACTCATTCTATGAAGCCACAATTACTCTGATACCTAAACCACAAAAAGGTCCAACAAAGAGAACTTCAGACCAATTTCCCTTATGAATATAGATGCAAAAATCCTCAATAAAATTCTGGCTAACCGAATCCAAGAACACATTAAATCAATCATCCATCCAGACCAAGTAGGCTTTATTCCAGGGTTGCAGGGATGGTTTAATATATGGAAATCCATCAACGTAATCCATTATATAAACAAACTCAAAGACAAAAACCATATGATCATCTCTTTAGATGCGGAAAAAGTATTCGACAAGATCCAACACCCATTCATGATAAAAGTCTTGGAATTCAAGGCCCATACCTAACCATGATAAAAGCAAGCTACAGCAAACCAGTAGCCAACATCAAAGTAAATGGTGAGAAGCTGGAAGCAATCCCACTAAAATCAGGGACTAGACAAGTCTGCCCACTTTCTCCCTACCTATTCAACATAGTACTTGAAGTCCTAGCCAGAGCAATTAGACAACAAAAGGAGATCAAGGGGATACAAATTGGAAAAGATGAAGTCAAAATATCACTTTTTGCAGATGATATGATAGTATATATAAGTGACCCTAAAAATTCCACCAGAGAACTCCTAAACCTGATAAACAGCTTCGGTGAAGTAGCTGGATATAAAATTAACTCAAACAAATCAATGGCCTTTCTCTACACAAAGAATAAACAGGCTGAGAAAGAAATTAGGGAAACAACACCCTTCTCAATAGTCACAAATAATATAAAATATCTTGGCTTGACTCTAACTAAGGAAGTGAAAGATCTGTATGATAAAAACTTCAAGTCTCTGGAGAAAGAAATTAAAGAAGTTCTCAGAAAATGGAAAGATCTCCCATGCTCTTGGATTGGCAGGATCAACATTGTAAAAATGGTTATCTTGCCAAAAGCAATCTACAGATTCAATGCAATCCCCATCAAAATTCCAACTGAACTCTTCAAAGAATTAGAAACAGCAATCTGCAAATTCATCTGGAATAACAAAAAACCTAGGATAGCAAAAACTCTTCTCAAGCATAAAAGAACCTCTGGTGGAATCACCATGCCTGACCTAAAGCTTTACTACAGAGCAATTGTGATAAAAACTGCATGGTACTGATATACTGACTGGTATAGTGACAGACAAGTAGACCAATGGAATAGAATTGAAGACCCAGAAATGAACCCACACACCTATGGTAACTTGATCTTTGTTTGACAAGGGAGCTCAAACCATCCAGTCGAAGAAAGACAGCATTTTCAACAAATGGTGCTGGCACAACTGGTTGTTATCATGTAGAAGAATGGAAATCAATCCATTCCTATCTCCTTGTACTAAGGTCAAATATAAGTGGATCAAGGAACTTCACATAAAATCAGAGACACTGAAACTTATGGAGGAGAAAGTGGGGAAAAGCCTTGAAGATATGGGCACACTGGATAAATTCCTGAATAGAACAGCAATGGCTTGTGCTGTAAGATCAAGAATTGACAAATGGACCTCATGAAACTGCAAAGCTTCTGTAAGGCAAAAGACACTGTCAATAAGACAAAAAGACCACCAACAGATTGGGAAAGGATCTTTACCTCTCCTAAATCAGATAGGGGACTAATATCCAATATATATAAAGAACTCAAGAAGGTGGACTCCAGAAATCAAATAACCCCACTAAAAAATGGGGCTCAGAACTGAACAAAGCATTCTCACCTGAGGAATACTGAATGGCAGAGAAGCACCTGAAAAAATGGTCATTTGCTTCTTAGGGGTCACATGAGACAGGCAGGACAAAATTTACAAGTATTAGATACCAGTGGAATTGCCAAATGAGTGGTTATCATTGCCTTTGGGGGACGGGAGATTTTATGTTTTCCCTCCCCTTTCCCTGCATTGCAAGATGGTCTCTTCACCCTGCCTAGATCTTGACTCACACTGAAAGAGCCTGAGCAGGTACTTGTCAGTCCTGTTTTCTGTCAGTGTTGCTCGAGTTCTTTCCTAGAGCTTATATTCTGGAGCTGACTGGATCAACAGGGATGTGAGACAGGCTTCTCTCAGGCTGAGTGTCAGTGTGAGAGATGTGAGGCTTCAAGAATGAAATTTCACTAATGCTCTCAACCTAGTCTAAGAGTGTGTCCCCTAAAAATTTTTATTCCCCAGTGATGGATAGCAGAGTCCTGTGTCTCACATTAAACATAAGTCTTTCATAGTCTCATTCAACTGTTTCTCTACCATCCATTGTTATCTCCTCATAGTTTTCGACTCACTTATGATTTTTGGACAGAGAGAGGGAGGGAGGGAAGGAGGGAGAGGGAGAGGGAAGGAGGGAGAGGGAGAAGGAGAGGGAGAGGGAGAGGGAGAGGGAGAGGGAGAGGGAGAGGGAGAGGGAGAGGGAGAGGGAGAGGGAGAGGGAGAGGGAGAGAGAGAGAGAGAGAGAGAGAGAGAGAGAGAGAGAGAGAGAGAGAGAGAGAGAGAGAGATTGTGTGTGGCATAAGCATGCCTGTACCAAGGTGTATATTGGTGGGTGTGTTGAAAGTCCAGTTATTTATATAAGGTTTTGATCAGTCTTCCTTTTTTGTTTTATTTATTTATTTGGACATCAACTTTTTATTTGTTTGTTTGGTTTTTGTTCAGTCTTTCTGTAACATATTCCCTAGAACCCAGGTCTGTCACTGAACCTGAGACTTCCTGGTTTGCTTCAGCTGTCTGACCAGCATCTTTGAATCTTCTGTCACCTCCCAGGCACAGATCCTTGTATGGTTTGGTCTCAATTGTTAGGAGGTTCAATTGCTCATAGCTAGGAAGATCATGATGGCATTTTCTACAACATTATACAAACATTTTAGTGTTTTGGGTTTTTTGTTTGTTTTTGTAAGTGCCAATTCATTAACAAGGAGGAAGACAATGCAGTCTGCTCCAAGTGTGAGGCACACAACTTGGCCCACTGTGCCTTCTCATGAGCTTTATCTCATCATGATGGAAAGTTTAGGGAGAAGTAGTAGGGAGGGAGTTGACCACTGTGAGTCTTACCCAAGAAACCTGGGCTACATGTTACCCACGGTTGAGTGTTTCAACCACAAATGCCTTACTAAACCAAGAGAAACCATGTTGCCAACACTTAAAAGTGAATAAAAACATAGATAGTCCAGCCCACCATTTCTAAATCTTATCATGTGACCTCAGATTCCCCTTCCCAGTCCTTCCCTCATTCATTACAACTTCCAGACCCAGGGTTTGGAGGCCCACCCATGTGAAAAAAAAAAGTGGGTACCACGAAGCATGGTACCCTTGGAACCTGAGCATGATATGGGGCACAAAAGGGGTGCTCAAAAACAGCTAGCTGAAGACATGAGACAAAACGGGGCTCCAAGGATCTGGGTGGTCCTATTGAAGGAACACTTAGGAACCTAAAACACCAGCCTATCATTCTATGATGGGAGTGTGGGGTTCTTGGAGGCCAAGGGGCTGGAATCCAGGCACCCCGGAGTCTCAAATGATGGTTCCTTGGCCTGGTGGGAAAGCATTGGTGTTGGTTGAGGGACCACAGAAGCCAACTTACCTGGATTCTCATGGCTCTCCATCCACTGGTCCTCAGACTCCAGTGGCCCTGGGGATCAAGCTTCTTCCTGAAGCTCCACTTCTGGGCCTCTCTTCTGCTGCGAGGCCTTCACACAGCACTCTTTCTCTTGCATGCATTGTGGATGCTGGCAGGGATCGCAGCAGATACTCAGACGCTGGGGTCAGGAGGTCAGGAGACCAGGCCAGATATGACCCACGTGGCCACTTCCAATCCAGCCACACGCCCTGGTCCCCCTCCCAGTTGGTCACGGCTAGCTTTCCTTTCTAGGCAGAGGAGTTCCTGGACCCATGAAAACAACCCCTTCCAGCTCTATGGTAGGGAGAGGTCCTGATCTTCTCTATGGCAGTTATCTCAGGGCAGAGCTCGGGCCCCATCAACTCCTAGGACAGAAGGACAGTCTCCAGTTTTATTGTTTTCTAATTAAACTCTTTAGCAATAAAAAGTTAAACATGTAAGCATTTTAAAAATAAAAATTAGACTGCTTTCCCTTCCTTGCACTAAGATAACCCCTAGAAAATTAATGGAGTGTCTTACTGCCTTCACAAAGTGGATTCATGGAATAATACAGTGCATCCCTCTGCTGACATTGTTTTTGCTGAGTGTATCATGGAAATGTCTTCTCTTCTCTTCTCTTCTCTTCCCCCTCATTATTTTGCAGAGTGCCTCATTTCAGACAAACACAAGACATGTTAAGTCACTAATCTCATTTTGGCTCACATTAGGAATGGTGTGTGTGTGTGTGTGTGTGTGTGTGTGTGTGCACGTGCGCTCACACACGTGCTACTGCGTGCCTGTGTGTTTAAATTGGGAATTTTTTAATTTACATTTTAAATATTATCACGTGTCCTGGTATCCCCTCATAAAAAAAAACCTCTCCCAATTGCCTTTCCCCTCCCCTTCTTACCAACTTACCCTCTCCTGGTTCCTGGCCCTGGCATTATATTGCATGAACTGTAATGTGTTGAATTGCAACTACTGGATTATGTCTATGGCTAACTGTTTTTATGGGTCCTACCAGAGACTTATGAGAAATAGCCAAGTTAGGTTTAGAGAGCAGAATATATTTCAACTTGGAGCTTGCTAGAGGATGTTTTGAAACCCTTTTTTAGAACCTTAAATCTTGTGTGGACCCACTTGTCTGTGCAGAAGACCCACTTGTCTGTTTTATACCATAGTTGTAGAATCAGCAATTATCTGCATGGAAAATGTTCCTGACAAGGAAATCAGTACAAGCCAAGGCAGAACAGGCTGGGTTAATTTAAGAATCTACTACACAGCTCAGGTCCCAATACTTCATCAATTGTCAGGAAATGTGCTGTAATATATGTAATATAGCAGTATTTTCATTGGTGTGTGTTTGTGTGTGTGTGTGTGTGTATGTGTTTTTGCCCAGGTGTTTATGAGCATGTTTATGTGTCATATTTGTGTAATGGTAGGTACCTGTTGTAGGTGCTAGTACTGTTCATTCATGTATTCTTTTCTTTTATGTGTGTGTGCATGTATATGTGAAGGCATGTATTCATGTGTCTCTGTACACATATTTATGTATTTGTTTGTATATATTCAAATAATCACTTGGTGAGCAAACATCTTAAACTATATAATAGAGGACAACTTAAAAGAGAAAAGTACTCTGTCAGTTCATTTTGCATTGGGGAAACAGCTCTTCATCATACCTCTCCACCCAGCTCACTAGAACAAATGGAGACAAACATGGTGTAAAGTCAGATTTTGAAGGGTTTGTAGAGGGAAAAGTGCTTATCTGTATTGAAATCATTTGTAAGAAAAAAAAGGAATGTGGAACCTGGAATTAGCAATGAGCCTGCTGTGTTAAACCCATTTGGCTGAGAGTCTAAAAGGCTGGCTAAGCCTTTGTGTTCCTTCTCTGCACTTGGTGAATAGTAACTGCACACTGGAAGACCAGGGTGCTTCTTGCATCTTCTCGGCATCCTAGTTTGTTTTCCTGTTTGCCTGCTACCATTTTCTTTCCAACTTTGCCTATGCTTCACTAAGTCTCCCTTCCTTGGAGTTTGTTCAAGGTGTTATGATTTGAAAGACTGAGTTGCTTGGGGTTGAGACTGCACCAAGCCAAAGGGCCATAAGTATGGTGAAGTGTAAGAACAGGGCTGCCTCAGAGAGCCCCTTAGGCTCATGATATTCAGAAGCACAAACACTATGTTCTGTATGTAGCCCTCTGTAATTCCTGTTATTAAAAACAGCTTTAAAGTTTCACCAGTTAAGGACAGCTATTCTTGCTTCCTGGAGTTCCAGATACAGAACTCCCACACCATGTCTGCCCATAGGATGCCATGCTTTTGCCAAGACAAAAATGTACTAAAATTTTGAAAATATAAGCCCACTTTCACCCTACCACACCCAAGGCTACATTTTCCTACTGTCTAAGTAGTGTATCTGCATTTTCATCCAGGTCAATACCAGACAGTTGGCTTATGGTAAATATAGTCTAACTTCTCTGCATTTGGTCTGCCCAGTGGCTTTTCCACATGTTTACTGCAAAAAGCAAAACCGCACTAAAACAAGTAGGTAGTATGGAGGTGGGATAACTGACTGAAGACTTTTGAAAGGATACATGGAAACCAACAATTATAGATACTTTATAATATACAAATCAATATAAACAATGTTTAAATAGAATTACTCTATTGTTCTCTGACAATGCCTCCCCTAAATCCCATAAACTATCAAATGAAAAACCCAGGGGTAGTTTTAGGTTATTTTGTTTTGGTTTGTTCATCATGGCAGTCTAATATCCACTCAGGAAACATTAAAGGCTATTGTGATTGCTCTTGGATACTTTCTAGAAGTCAGTGGTAAGACCACATTGCTGAAGAAGATGGTAATTGGCACATCCATCAGGTCAGACATCTATCACATTAGTGTATGTGTGTGTGTTGTGTATGTGTGTGTGTGTGTGTGTGTGTGTGTGTGTGTGTTGTGTTGTGTGTGTTGAGAACATACCAATTTCTCTTTAGCAGTTACTTGGAGATATTTGGCCAATTGCTGCCTACTCCAGTACTTCTAACGAAGAGGTAATCCATTGGTAGGTGAGATTGCAACTCATTGCCTACCATGACCCTCTCAACATCTGTCCCAAGAACTGTCACCTGCTGTTCTGATTTCAGCTTTATCTAAGTGGGCATTACTAGAGAGGGAGCCCAGGGTCTCTAACATTAAGCATTACATTAAACTACACTTCACTAAACTACACTACACTAGTCAACCCCAGTCTTCCTGTTTCTCTAAGATCAACTTTTGACTTTTCACTGAGGGAACATGTCTTCTCCATATTTCTGTACTGGATTTAGAAAAATATGTTTTAAGCAAAATCACTTTTGGGTTTGGCTAGGAGGATGGTTGGCAATGTTAAGGTTTTTCAACTGGCATGCAAATTTATGCTTTTTTGAAGCTTCAATATAAGAATGCAATGTAAAACTATCAAATCATTTAACATGTCTTTTCATTGGGAGCTTTGAACTCCCATTTCTGACTGACCTAATGTTTTCTTCCTGGTTTGTATTTTGGTAGAAGCAGCTTCTGACTCTTTCATTTTATTCTGACAGGTATAATGTCCATTACCATATGAACCTGAAGATACTGAACTTACGAGATAGCTTTAAAGTTGCTAAATACTCTTTTGCACAAAAAATTGTGGATTGTGGAGAAAACAGGAACGGGTGTTAAGATACTTTTCATCAAAATAGTTAAATATAAAAGTTCTTAATTAGAACCTTCTCTATTTGTAAGGACCAGCTTACCTGAGCAGAGATGTATAGGCCTCTCAACCTGGTACTTGGGATGCTGGGGCAAGAGTTCATGGCCAGCATGGACAACATGGCAGGACTCAGCCTCATTAAACTGAAAAAGAGAAAGCGCCTGACTACCTGATACAAAAATGACCTTTATAGCCTTAAATACATAGAGAGTAGAATATAAATGTTTTTCTTAAACAAGTACTTTTTCTAACCATAAAATTGCTTTCTGTGAGGGTTAACTTTAATTGTTAATAACATCCAACCAGGGGTCATCTGGGAGGAGAGTCTCATCAAGGAATTATCCATGAGTGGCCTATGGGCGCATCTTTGGGGTTAGTTCTCTTAGTCAAATTAATTGATGTCAAAAACCACAGCCTACTGTCAGAGGCACTATTCCCTAGGCAGGGTGGGGGTCCTGAACTGCATAAAGGTGGAGAATTGAGCTGAACACCAGAAAGCACTCATGTGAGCTAGTGAGCATATATGTGTTCATTTCTCTCTGCTTTGGACTGTCAGTGTGATGTGACCAGAACTCTCAAGCACCAGCTGTTATGACTTCCTGCAATGTTGGACAGTCACATAAAACTGTAAGCTAAATGAACTGCTTCTTCCCTGAGACACTTTTTGTCTTGGATATTTCATCACAGCAAGAGAAATGAAACTACCACCTCTAATGAGCCTTTTCATTTGTCCACCCTGTCACATCTTTCCATTTAGAGACTTTGAACTATTTACTTAAGTTCTCCATAAAATATATAGTAAGTTTCTGGGAAGTGAACTTTCCCTTCTACAGTGTTAAGTACTAGAGTATATTTCTAGAGTATATTGTCGTTTGAAATCTCTTATCTAACAACATCTGTCTCCTTACTTCTAAACAAATCTCTGCAACAACCATCTCATCAACTCTGAAATCACACCACACATCATACATCCTTGCTCTGCTCCCCGCCTAACCTATGCACTAACCACACCATAACCATAGCTTATGTCTTTTGGCCAAATTAGATCCTAAGAGGATATACAGTGGTGATACATGGAGGAGAGAAAAATATATTTAAAGAAAGGAAGACCTGGAAAGATGACCCAGACAGTAAGTACTCTCTGCAAGTAATAGAACAGAAAGTAATAGAACAGGACCCTTGATGTTCTTATCTGACCTAGACATTCCACAAATGTGTGTATCCCTCCATGTTAAAATGTTTATGTGTGCTACGTATATTAGACACACACAAACACACACACACAATCACACACACACAATCACATACACACACATTTTTATAAAAATTCTTTATCTAACAACCACTGAAGAATGTCATGCCCTGTCCCTGACTTTTCCATTCTTCAGAGAACGATGATGTGTAAGCAGAACCAGAAGTTACAAATGCATAAGGCATTCAGTACTTAATGAAAGGCTCTGGTTCTGGGTAACCCCCTAGGCTGCCCCTACCATTTCTCATTGCATGCCATCTGTTCCTCACTGTCATGGTGACTTTCTTCTACTCAGTACAGCTATAGTCCTTTCATCTCCTCATACTTGGAAGATCTACTGAGATTTGTTGAAAGTGTTGTCTTTTTTGTGTCATAATCAAAGGAAAGTAGACTAGAATAAAACCAGTGTTGCAGTAAATCTATCCAACCCAAATATATCCTGGCAAGGAACAATACAATATGATTACATGTAGTGCACCTAGATTGGGCAGACCTACCAGTACACTAACATCTTTCAGAGCTTAAGATACCCCTTAGAAGTCTGCAGTTTCTCCAGACCATGTGCTTCTGCTCCAATTTCTTGTTCTTCCTCCTCCTCTGTGTCCTCTCCCTCTTCCATTTTCTCCTTCTTCTCCCCCTCCACCTTCCCTTTTACCTGCCCAATCATCAGCTCTCCTCTATTTTACAAATTAAAATGGAAATCAGGTTTACAGGAAATCACCTGAGTGCTGACTCATTCCTTGTTCACAACCACTCAAAAGAGAACAGAATTAACAAAAAAATATAATTAGCCCCAGGGCTATCCACAAAAATCCTGTGATGGGATCATCTCCAGTTTCTTCTCTATTATTTCTGCTAGGAAAAACAAGTGGCAATGAGCTTCAGTGAATGTCAACCCTGGTTGTGCATGCTGACCACTGGAGGTGTCTTTCTACTAAAAGCTCACCCCTACAGTCTACAGTCTTTGACTCTAAACAGCAGGAATGGGATCAGGCATAGGTGTTTTCCAGGAAGCTCTAATGGTTATTCTAATTCTCAGGCACTGCTCTAAGCCACAATGTTACCTTCTCCCTCATTAGAGCAGTATTCTCTAATCCCAAGAAATAGAGATTTGGTGCAAACTAATAAGAGGTCATCAGGACTTTGAGACACTTGGTCTGGGGAGGAAAGGGCAAGATTAGAAATTTTGCATCTGAGGCCCCTTCAGGAGGTGTTCATGTTTTTAAAAAGCCCTTGCACAAACAGGAAAGATCCAAGTCTGGTACATTCTACAAGAAACAAACAGATCTCATGTGAGTGGAGGCTGACATCATTATCCGTGAAATAAATATCAGCAAATGTTTGAAGAATAGCCATTTGAAAAGTCAGTCCCATGTTAATTTTCTATCATTACAAAGTACCACAAAGTGGATGACTTAATCAATAGAGGATTTTTATCCTCAATTCTGAAATTCAGGAGTTCAAAACTATGGTGACTTAATTTCATTTCCTGTTGCTGTGATATATCCTTAGACAAGGGCTAGCTTTCTGTGCTGCACAGGCAATTTGCAGGGCCTGCTCTCCTGAGTGCTTCAGCTGGTGAGGAGCAGGGCCAGCTGTGACATTTGTATGGGCCTACATCCTGCTCCCATACCTGGCACAGGGTTGGGAATTTGGGGACAACCTCTCACCCATGCCCATGCCACAGCTCAGCTGCCAAGTGACAGAATCATGTCTGCTGTACTCACAGTCTTGGTGCTGGGTTACTGTTGATCCTGCAACCTGGCTCAGCTCTAGTGTGCAGCCCAGGTGATATGCTGGGTGTGCTGCTCTAACAGCTATACTTTGTGAGGGATAGGTAAGCTGTCACTCTCTCTTGTCCCTCAGGCTTCATTCCTGTCTACCTAAGGTGGCAAAGTGTAAGGGCAGGAAAGGCATCTCCCCTGCATTCTGGCTTCCTCATTGCAGGTGAGTGGCAGGACCAGCTATCCTGTGGTAAAACTGGGGAAGATCAAGAGATGTGGAATTAGTGTGTGTGTGTGTGTGTGTGTGTGTGTGTGTGTGTGTTCCCTGGGCTCATGCCATTCCTAGTGTCCCTCTAATTCTCAGATTAAGGATGAAGTTGTAATCTCTCAGCTACTGCTCTAGCACAATGACTGACTGCCTGACTGCCTGATACCATACTTTCCAGCCATGATGGCCACAGACACATTTTCTGAAATTTTAAGTTCCAAATATGCATTTAATGGTTAAATTCTTTCGCAAATTTACTGGATTAAGAAACTTCTAGTGGGCCAGGTGTGGTGGCACATGCCTTTAATCCCAGCACTCAGGGTTGGAGGGCAGAGGCAGTCGGATTTATGAGTTCAAAGCCAGCATGGTCTACAAAGTGAGTTCCAGGACAGCTAGGGCTATACAGAGAAACCCTGTCTCAAAGAACAAACAAATGAACAAACAAACAAACAAACAAGAACTACCTAGTATCTGAATGATGTAAAAGCTATAGATATATGTATGAGGACAATTCCAAAGAGGATTAACTCAGTACAAAAGACCCACCCTGCAGTTTGGTGGCACAGTTTTATGTCCTTAAATCCCAGACATGTAATTGAAGAAATATTATTAAAATGGAAGAACTTAGAGATATAAATTTCCCTTGTAGAACAGATTGTGACATGTGCTGGAGATACTGTTGTATTGTTCTTTCCTGGAAATTTTCTACTTTTTTTCTTTTTTGATTTCTTCTTTGATGTATCATTATCCAGCACTGAGTTGTTTAATCACAATGAGTTTTGTACTTATTAGAGATTTGTTTGCTGTTGGTTTTAAATGTTACTGCACTGTGTTGCAATAGGTTATATGGACTTATTTCAGTTTTGCTCAAATTGGTTTTGTGGCCCACAAACTTCTCTATTTTAGAGAAGAGTCCCTGGATTGTTGAGTAGAATGTTTATTCTTTGGTACTTGGGTAGAATATTCTGCACATATCTGTCCATTTGATGTGTAATATCATTTAATTCTCATGTTTCTCAATCTTTTGTCTTGATGACCTGTGTTCTGGAGAGTAGCATACTGCAAAATAGCTCACTACTATTCAATTGGTATTAATTTGCAGTATCCATAGAAAACAAAAATGTAAATGGAGATTATGGGAGTAGAATAGCTATCAGGATACAGGTGATAGGGTGATATGAAAAGGAAAGTGGACAAAACAATGAGAGGCATAATTTGAGAAGGATGAAGGGGATAATAGAGAAGGAGAGGGAATTTGTAGGAATAACTAACAATAAATTAATATGACTTAAGGGGTCATATTAATTTACATATATGAAAAATTGTATAACACATATACACACTCACACATAGTAACACGGGACAGGGGAGGGAGAGAGAGAGAGAGAGAGAGAGAGAGAGAGAGAGAGAGAGAGAGAGAGAGAGAGAGAGAGAGAGAGAGAGAGAGAGAGAGAATTATGCTACTGGGATAAAAAGGCTTCCCCAAGAGCCATAGGCTATCGAATAAAAAATCCCAATATAAGGCATGGAAGACATCCTTTGGCTGTGTTTGTAAGGAGACTCCAAGAGTCTCTTAATGAATTATAGACTATTGATTTTTGTGAGGCCAGAGAGCTAGGGGCTGAGGGAAGCAGACCTGGAGCAAGAGGCAGTTGAGGCATGTCCAAACCCTGGAAATTTCATCCTCAGAGTAGCAGCAATAGAATACCTTTTAGAGTTTCAGACAGATGATCTGAAAAGGTGTAACTGCAAATCATGTGGCAAAAGAGCTTTTCAGAGAATTCTACTGGTTGTAGTGTATAACTGTAGTCATTCATTTCTCCAAGTTGTAGGGTCGGACAAGGTCACTATAAGAAATAACTGTTTATGGACATTAAGAACTTCTACCATGCTCCAAGCTAAGAACCTAAGAAACTTCACTATTTGCAGCTAATGTAAAATGTGTAGACTTGGGGATGAACAAAGCATTGAGTTCATTAGGCTCAACAGCCATTTCAGAGAGAAAGGAGCAATACCATACTCATGTCTGTGCTGCTGTGTGTTTTACATGTCAGGAAAAGGGGGACGGGAGCTATGTGCTTCCAGGACAAAGCATCAAGAACACTTAGGTTGCTAGAATTTGTATCTTATATTATATTGTTTATGTTATATTATATTATATTATATTTATGCTACAAAATTATTATTGTACATCAAGAAGATATTCATCTTCTTAGGAGTTGAAAGACATGAGCAGAGATTAGATGATGTTGCTGATAAGCAGGGGCAGTTTATTTCCACACAGAGGTGTATGGGCTTCCCCTCTTGCTGAGGTTGCACCTGGCAGTGCTTCAGAGAAGGCAGAAGCTCATCCAGAGCTGCTCAGCATTCAGGAGAAAATGTCTAAGACTGTAAATTAATACTTGTCCTCACCAACCACCAAGAATATTTAATCGATGTGAGTTAAGTAAATTTAAAGACTTTGAGCAAAATCCTGTAGCATGTGTCATCCTTGGTCTTACAAAGTCTTAAATTACAAAGCCCCCAAAGAAACATGGCAACGCTTGCCTTGATGGGCTATTACATCTGAAACTTTCTACCTTGTCTTCATGGTTGACCACTTGTTGTAATTCAGTGCCACTAAACTGCCCCTGTTTGTTTGGGTTTTGTTTGCTTAGGGGCTTAGCATTTTCAGTTGCATTAGTTTGAGGATTTGATATTTATTTTCTCTTTCTTTTTTCTGGTCACTATTTTCATATTTTGCTAAAGCTATATACACTGCATATACTGATCCAGCTGAGTAGAGAGAGGTTCTTTTTAAACCCGTACTGAGTGAAATTTCTGCATTTTTATGAATTAAAAAACAAACAAACAATAAGGAAAGAAGTTCAAAGCCTACACTCTCAAGCCCAACATTTTTAGCCAGGTATGGTATCACACTCCTGGAGCTCCAGAATTCACAGGCAGAGATAGTTTTCTGTAACCTCCAGGCATCATGGTCTAAATCATGAATTCCCAGTGCTTCACAAGGGTATATTTTGGGGGGGTGTGGATGTCATGGCCTACTCTGTGAATAAGCACTTCATGATAGAAAATGGATCTATGCTGTATCCTTTAGGTCATATATTTAGATACCCCTAAAATATGGTATATGGCATTCACATGTTCCTGTAATAGTCATGCTGACCACATTTGCCATGGCCCTGTGGTCGAGTCAGCTTGTCAGGCAGGGATGCCTAAATAAAAGCTGCTCATGAAGCAAAAAGAGTTTCACAGAAACTCGCTCCTGGAGTCTGGCTTTCTCTCTAACCCATACATTAATTTTCCATTCCCACGTTAGTCTATTGGATGGGTCCACGTGCTCTCTTTATTATAAATGCCTTTTAAGATTGAATTCTGACATAGCAAAAGCCTTAGTGTTCCAACAGTCCTAGAATGTCCTTGAGCAAGACCATGGGCTTGACATTCAGTAAGAATGTTGCTTATTCACTGCCATTCAGAATAGCCTCTGGTACTACACTATCACTTAGAATAAAAGTCAAGTAGCTCCCATATACAGGAATTTACAATGGTTTAGGAAATAGATTAGGGCTGTGGTTTTAGAGTATTGCATTATTCATGAGATGGTTAGCTAGAATAGAACTCCCTAGTTAGAACCACGACTTGGATGTGAAAGCCCTTGCCCTAGGAGTGAAAAGATCTCACACCTGGCTTCTAAGACTATAGCTGACCTTATATAGGGCTGACTTTGTCTCAGTTATTTTATTGCCCAGTTCCTGCCAGTCTTTGCGTTTTCATTCCTCTGTTCTGTGTAAGAGTCATTAAGCATCCGGTTACCTCATTTGTACCTTGAGGGTATGTCACCCAACTTCCTTATTGTCTTCTGCATAAAAAGTCTGACGCTCGAATTGACATTACATTCAAATTCCACAAGACCTCTCTTGTGTGCATCTGTTTGTCATTCATCCGAAGCTTTGCCCACCCTTTCCATGCAGACAAAGGGGCCCAGAGGGTCTGCGGCACTAATTAATAAGAGTCAAAACTGTATTGCTCTAAAGCTTCTTAGGAAATGAATATTCATTTGGGGTTCATAAGAAATCAGGATCCAGATATAGCTGTCTCTTGTGAGACTATGCCAGGGCCTAGCAAACACAGAAGTGGATGCTCACAGTCAGCTATTGGATGGATCACAGGGCCCCCAATGGAGGAGCTAGAGAAAGTAACCAAGGAGCTAAAGGGATCTGCAACCCTATAGGTGGAACAACAATATGAACTAACCAGTACCCCCCGGAGATCGTGTCTGTAGCTGCATATGTATCAGAAGATGGCCTAGTCGGCCATTAGTGGAAAGAGAGGTCCATGGTCGTGCAAACTTTATATGCCCCAGTACAGGGGAACGTCAGGGCCAAGATGTAGGAGTGGGTGGTGGGTGGGGGAGTGGATAGGGGAGCGAGTGGGGGGCTTTTGGGATAGCATTGGAAATGTAAGTGAAATAAATACCTAATTAAAAAATAGAAATCAGGTAACCCAGAGCTATCTGCTTCTCATTTCCTCAAAATACAGCATTGGTGATAACTGTAAAGCAGAAATACTGACCTTTAAGAAAAAGACCTCCCTACTACCCATGTGGAGATTTCCCATACATGTTGAGATAGGGCTTTCTTTTTAGGTAATATTAGTGTGACTACACATTTGATGCCTTTATGGTTTTTGTTTATTTGTTTGAATTTGGAGCGTTGCTATTTTTTTTTTAATATATGTATGTTTTACTTACTGCAAGCCGCACCTGGTACCAGCAAAACCTGCAAAAGCAAGCCAGCCAGGCAGGAGGGGCAGACCCCCACAGGATCCCAGAGGGGGCTCTAGAAAATGCCTCTGGATCACATCTGTACACCAAATGCATGCAATTCCTCCAGAGGCCAGAAGAGGGCATCGTGTTCAACCCAGAGACTCATTAATAGGATTGTTAGCTGCCCTCTGGGTCCTCTGTTGGATATACAAATGCTCTTAATGGAGGAGACTTCTTTCCTGTCTCTACACTATATTTCTTCTTTGTCCTTCAAGAATGTGTGGTTTTCAATTGAACAAGATCATCCAAAATCAAAGATAGAAGTTTATGGAGACCTATAGGTTCAGGTGCTTGAAAATGGAATTCTAATTTTCCTAGGTTACCTGGCACCCATGCAGATCTGTTGTGGGTTCAAGATAATGCCATAGAATTGTCAAGGCTTGAGCAGATCTGTCACCTCTCACGTAGGATAACCAGGCAGACTAGGCATGAAATGCCTAATTGATAAAATGCAGAATTGAGAAGTTCCTCAGTGGGTAGAAGTGGAGGAAGGAATAACCATTTAAGGCCAGCTCACCAGTGTTGGGATGAAACTTCAAACTCTCCTGCATGGATGGATCCTGAAACAGGGGTCACATGCCTATGATGGATAGCATGTCTGTGCAAGGCTAGGAAGGGAGAGCGATGGTTAATATTGATCTTAACCACACTAGATCTCAGAGTTTATTGAGGAAGTACTTCTTCCAGTGGATGCTTCATGCTTGTTAAGGTCTCCTGGAACAGATTTCATTTCTGAGACTAAATGTGAGTCAGAGACTTAATGTGTGAAGGAATTAATCCCCTGGATCCCCAAACTGGTGCTGTCAAACCAGGGCTTTTAAACAGAAGCCTGAGAAGGACTGGGGGATGTGTTAAGTTGCTCACTGTCTTTGGACACCTTCTCTTTCTAAGCTAACTCTGACACAGAAAGGGACACCCGTAAACACACAGGAAACCAATCATTATCAAGTGACACCGCTCTTCTTGTCCATCTTTCAATTCTCTGGTAGATCTTTAGCCTTATTTACTTGTAGGTCTTCAGTGTAGTGCTTGGCTCTTTTGGTAAATGCTACCTGTCGGTTAGCTTAACCTGATATCTAGTAATGCTATTTGAGCAGGTAGATAACAGCTTGACATCACTCTTTAAATGACTAAACTGTCCCGAGTATGCAGTGTGGACTGAGACACTTCCTTTTCTCTTTCAGATAGATATTCCTAGTCTTGAAAGCATTCTGAAAGCCATTCTCAAGGACCAATCTTGTAGCATCCAAACTGACTATGGAGTATCAAATTGCCACATGCCTTGTAGCTGTTGTAGCAGATGAATGAAGTTACAGGCCTGGAATGTAACTCAGGGAGCATTGACATTTATTAGGTTCAATCATAGCACGGGAAGGTCAAAGAGAAGGAAAAATTACCCCATCTCATTCAGACTTGTTGGAGACAAAAAATACCTGTGAGGCTCCATGGAGACTTTTAAGTTTGCCACCCTCCTCATAGATCCCTCCCAGACTCCATTTATTGCCCCTAATTGAGTAGATATATTCTCTGGGGAAAGTTTTCATAGTTGAGGTATAACCCAGAATATAAATATGAATACATAGATTATTAAACTCTGTGTCTGTGGTGACTGGCTGATGAGATGGCTCAGTGGATAAAGGTAATGGGACCAAGCATAGAGACCTGAGTTCCTTCCCTGTGACCCACATCATAGGAGAGAAAAAACTCCATAAATTGTCCTCTGACTTTCATGTAGGTGGGGGTGCCAAGTCTTAGCCCACAGCAGCTCAAGTTTCCCACTGCTCACTTACTGAGAATTCTCCATCAGATACACACATGTAATTATATGATTCTGTGCTCCATTTGAGAGAGATTCAGAACTTCTTTATTTTTACTTTTGTTGCCCAGAATTAGAAAAACCAAGGAGGCCAGCTGTGACTGTAGGTCTCTGCATATTTACATTTAAATGGTGATGGAGAGAGCATGCAATTAGAGCATTCACTGCCCACAACAGGTCTCAATGGAAACCTCTCAGGAGCCTGCAGCAGCTACTTGTAAAAAAGGATGGTGTGTGTGTTCTTGAGAAGCAGGAGACACCTTCCTCCTGGGTACCTGCCATTTGAAATAAGGGACTGCCTGATGTAGGCTGTGATAGAAACATCTCAATAGCCTGTGGAAGCTCTTCATACCAAAACGTGATTCCCCGTTATCTTAACCTTAGCCCTGTACAATCACTGTATATAATTCATTGTGCATGACTGCGTTACAGCTGGCCTTGATGTGTATAATTATTCTATTATATCCGAATTTCCTATTTCTTTCTTCTTCTGCTTTGGTGTAGTCTGTGAAACTCCATGTTTCTTGATGTAATGATTCTTAAACTATGAAAAATTGAGATATAAGGGGCTCAGAACAGCACACTTCAAAATGTCCCAGGTGTATGCTGTGTCTTCTCATCTTGGAAACTATGTAATAACTGTGTAATGATAGTTCCAGATTAATTCATGACTTTTAAAGAAAGTTTGAATAAATTATTAGAAAATGAAATAGAGACAACATTGGGACCCGAGAAATATAAAAGTTATTGATGTTCTGAAATTAGTTTCACACAACATTTGAGAGTAGTCCTCATTAATAAAGTATAGATTATGTCATGTGCTGTATGCCAGTCAAACTGAGTCAAAACACTGGGATTCTTTTATGAGAGTTATCATTTGCAATGTACAGAATCAGAAAGCTAGCAGAAGTACTGACTTAAGGGTTAAGCACCTCTGACCCATTCAGTGCCTTGGCTCTGATGCTTTCCCATCACAGCCCTACCCTGCAAAGCAGAGGATGAATCTCCAGTACACAACAGCTAATCAATTGAATATCTTGTTTCCTTTTGTAAAGAAATGGAGGAGGCCATTTAGCCACCATCTGGGAAGGCTCTATCTCATTTTCAGAGCCACTACAATTACAAGATTTTATCTTGGCACCAGCTCCATTGTCTTATGCCAGTATTCTCTGCATTGCCCACTTTCCCGTGGTAGTGTCAGTGATGGGCTCTGCACTATTATTTGTCCCTGTTACCTGGTGTTACTGTTCCCCAAATCTGCTTCTCTGATCCAAAGAGAAACTTCAAATCACATTCTAAACTGCTTTTGCTCTGAAAGGAGATGTGTGCTTCTACTTTTTTACAACAAAGTAAACATATCTCAAGAAACAGTTTCTATATGTATGATACATTCCACTAATATAGCACACAAGGAATGACAAAAGTGCATATCAGGGGATGGAGAGATAGCTCTTCATTTGAGAATATGTTTCTCAAAAGACCCACATGGCATCTAACAGTCCTCTGTCATTTTAGTTCCAGGTGAAACCCCATAACTTCTTCGGGCCTTTGGGAAATGGCATGCAAGTGTTGCACAGACCTACAGAAGGCAAAACATGCATAAATATAAAATAAATCAAAATAACAAACAGAATCACCAATGGGGGGAAAGAAAACAGAGGGAGAAAACTCATAGATCATATGGGCCTGGATTTTGTCTCAGCTTTTAAAAACATCTGGATACTGAATACTGAACTCTACACTGTGCTTGTGTTAAAACCCCTAAAAGGAACCAAATGTATTGTCAAGCACAAAATTCACTCTCATAATCAAGAAAAACAACAAAATCACCAAAAAAAATTCCCTATCTCAAAAGGTCCTAAAATTGAATATCTCTAGTAGTAGTTACCACTGAATGAACATTTGAAGGAAAGCAGAAGCATACATGTCTGTGTTTTCTGACAGCTTTTATACTCCCTTAGAATATATTTTTTTTTTCTGAAAGACATTTCAGAAATACTGATATATTTCCCATTAATTTGTTCAACACTATCATCCACAGCATTTTAACAGCAGCTAAATATTTGACATGCAAGGATACAATATGGGTAATTTTTCCATCATGACATCCGTATCCAGAGAGTTGGACTCACTATCCACACTGAATGTAAAATCAATCGCTTTTGTTGCTCAGTCTGACTGAGAAGTCATTATGGAAGCCAGGCCCCGTAGAGAGATCCATTTGTGTCTGATAGGTGTGGGATTTCAGTAGGGTGATACCACACCTGGATAAAGAAGTTTCTTATGAGTGAAGAGTTGGAGATCACTGTTTTAATCTTAAGAATACATCCAATTTATTCAATAGTAACTAAAAGTGGGCAGTCAATATGTACAGTGTATAGCATTATCAAAATATTAAATCAATTACAAAACAAAACAACAGCAAAGAAACAAACAAAAAACTAATGAAACGAAAGAAAACCAAAGAACAAAAGTAATCAAAGCTCAAACCAAAATCTAAAAAGAAGAATTGTGCTAAAGAGCCTCCTTTTGCTGTTATTTTATAGCAAACACTGACAGCAAATGACTGTCCTTGGCAACACAGTAGAAAATGAGTTACTTCTGGTAACAATCTTTACAAGAGAATCTTTAGTAGGTCTCCTTTTTTGAAGTGTGGGTTTGAAGAATATGGACACCCAAGACTAAGCAGAATACATGTTACCAACTTTGGCTCAAATCTTTACAATTTTGTAGAATGATTTTGTAATTTTCCTGGATGACCTATCAGGAAAAGGTAAATTTACACTCTCAGAATCTTCCTGCTTGCTTAGCAGCTCTTGATCTGTCTCAGCACATGTCTGAATCCCTCTACATGTTCACTCTTGCTGAGCCAGAGCCCAGATGAAATTAAGGGCTATTCATTGCAATGAAACAAAAATAAAGGGAAAAAATGCAGCAGATGATAGCTATGATTACTGGGGATGAGATGAAATATTTGCTTTTCACATGCAGAGCTTCCCCTATAGAAGATCTCTTCAAAGGAGACCTTGTCCTGGTCTGTTCCATGTTCCAGTTTCTGCTGGAGTATTTCACACCTAGGGAAGGAAGGAACAATAGCCCGGTTAGTGTTTTTCAATTCAGCTCTACATCCCACACTAGATCTATTAATCTGGACAATCTATTATAACTTATCATCTGCTGAGGTCATTGACTGCATCCCCAAGTGTCACAGAGCACTTGGGCTTGTAATTATTTCTCAGCTTTTAAAAACAGCTAGAAACTGAGCTGTGAAATACACACTATACTGGAGTTTAAGAAAAACCCCTATATTACTCCAATAGTCCATGTATAATATATAGAATAATAACATTGTAGCAATCTCTGAATCTGAGTTCAAGAGAGACATGATCAACCTAGAAAACCATGTGGATGCCTTATGGGGAACCTGCCTAGAATTGAAGTGAAGGTTATGATTATATCTCTAGTGCAGGATCCTGACAGGGTACCACTCATCAACCCCTATATCTGGAAATAACCAGTGAAAACTTATCACATGAAGTCCACAGGCACTGCATGGGTCCTATAATCAGCAAGAATGTGTTAACTGAAAATATTTCTAACACTAGGAACTGAATTTTAAAAGTGATGGCCATGAAGGAACATAACAACACACCTGTACATCTAAGACTGTTGTAGAGCACTCTGTCAAATATGCAAATTATTTGTATTCACATAACACTAATACCATATACTCCAGCAAACTGTTTAGTTTCCGCAGTTAATGCTATTATAAAAATCTCCCAGGATATTTTGGAGACATAAAAACAAATCTTATATGGGATAGATACATAGTGGGCAAAGTATATAGGCAGCTCAGTCAGTGATATGCCTTCCCCTCATGAACCAGACTCAGAATCAGGGATTTTGGCATATTATTCAATCTGTCTTAGCAAGTTCCAAAGGCTGTGTAGAGTAGGCTTCTCTGCCAGCAAAGGATCACGTGTTGGTGGTGGACTAGCCTCACCGTCATTGTTTCAGTCTTTTCCCAAAGTAAACAGTTCCTTCCATTAGAGGCTCCCTTGATCATTGCCTGACCAACTTGGTGTCCAAAGGTATAATCCCAGAAAAATAGGAAGTCATTATAAATAGGATCCACTGGATCAATTTTCTTCAAATAATATGATTGTGTCAGGGATATTTTGAGTAAGGTAAGGCTAACTAGTTGAAGGTCAAATACTTGCATGGATTAACTAACACTGAGTAATAGTTCATGAAAGGGCTGCATCACATAGTACAATTTCACTCTTTAGCTGATGGATATCAGGATATCATCTTCTTCCGGACTACCCTGAGGTTCATTACAGACCTCATGTGCCCTAGAGACTCTGTGGATATCTACTCCTTGTTCTGGAATCTCTGGATCCAAGGAGACTTCTTTTCTATTTTCTGAACCTTGCTTCTCAAACACCTACCTGATTTTATATTACCAGACCTGTCTGAAGGTCCTAATTTCTCCCAAACCCCCAATTAGGCTGACTGTAACTCTGAGAAAATGATTTTGAATAACAGCAATTGCAGAATGTTACACAAATAACATAGTGTGAGTTCTTTAGATTATCATTATTATTATTATCAAGGGGCTCCTGAAACAGCCCTGTTTTGCACCACAGCTATGGCCATTCTGCTGGATACAGGTACAAAAACAAGCAACACAATCTCTCAATGATTAGAATCCAAATCAAATTATAAGGCAAAGTTTTACTGAGTAGAGGAAGCTGGAAAGGCAATGGTAGCAAGCAGTGAGGAAAGAATCTGGAATGCTGAAAAGACACAGAGAGCCACCTGACATTACAGTGGGCCTTCATAAATCTTCCAGAGCAGAAAAGGGATATAACATGGATTTTACATACTAATGTCCTCCTCAAATCTATGTACCATATACCGATGATTTTCTCCAAAAGTTTTCAATGAGGATCAGTAATATGGCCCCTAGCTAGTGGAAAGTATGACTTTATATGAGCTTTTGTGTCCCTTTTTTTTTGATTTTTAATATTTTTATTACATATTTTCCTCAATTACATTTCCAATGCTATCCCAAAAGTCCCCCATAGCGCCCCCCACTTCCCTACCCACCCATTCCCATTCTTTTGGCCCTGGCATTCCCCTATATTGGGGCATATAAAGTTTGCAAGTCCAATGGGCCTCTCTTTCCATTGATGGCCGACTAGGCCATCTTTCGATACATATGCAGCTAGAGACAAGAGCTCCGGGGTTCTGGTTAGTACATCATGTTGTTCCAACATTAGGGTTGCAGATCCCTTTAGCTCCTTGGGTACTTTCTCTAGCTTCTCCATTGGGAGCCCTGTGATACATCCAATAGCTGACTGTGAACATCCACTCCTGTGTTTGCTAGGCCCCGGCATTGTCTCACAAGAGACAGCTATATTTGGGTCCTTTCAGCAAAATCTTGCTAGTGTATGCAATGGTGTCAGCGTTTAGAAGCTGATTATGGGATGGATCCTGGATACGGCAGTCTCTAAATGGTCCATCCTTTCATCACAGCTACGAACTTTGTCTCTGTAACTCCTTCCCTGGGTGTTTTGTTCCCAATTCTAAGAAGGTGCACAGTGTCCACACTTTGGTCTTCATTCTTCTTAAGTTTCATGCGTTTATCAAATTGTATCTTATATCTTGGGTATCCTAAGTTTTGGGCTAATATCCACTTATCAGTGAATACAAATTGTGTGAGTTCTTTTGTGATTGTGTTACTTCACTCAAGATGATGCCCTCCAGGTCCATCCATTTGGCTAGGAATTTCATAAATTCATTCTTTTTAATAGCTGAGTAGTACTCCATTGTGTAAATGTACCATAATTTCTGTATCCATTCCTCTGTTGAGGGACATCTGGGTTCTTTCCAGCTTCTGGCTATTATAAATAGGGCTGCTATGAACATAGTGGAGCATGTGTCCTTTTTACCGGTTGGGACATCTTCTGGATATATGCCCAGGAGAGGTATTGCTGGATCCTCCGATAGTACTATGTCCAATTTTCTGAGGAACCGCCAGACTGATTTCCAGAGTGGTTGTACAAGCTTGCAATCCCACCAACAATGGAGGAGTGTTCCTCTTTCTCCACATCCTCGCCAGCATCTGCTGTCACCTGAATTTTTGATCTTAGCCATTCTGACTGGTGTGAGGTGGAATCTCAGGGTTGTTTTGATTTGCATTTCCCTGATGATTAAGGATGTTGAACATTTTTTCAGGTGTTTCTCTGCCATTCGGTATTCCTCAGGTGAGAATTCTTTGTTCAGTTCTGAGCCCCATTTTTTAATGGGGTTATTTGACTTTCTGGAGTCCACCTTCTTGAGTTCTTTATATATATTGGATATTAGTCCCTTATCTGATTTAGGATAGGTGAAGATCCTTTCCCAATCTGTTGGTGGTTTTTTTGTCTTATTGATGGTGTCTTTAGCCTTGCAGAAGCTTTGTAGTTTCATGAGGTCCCACTTGTCAATTCTCGATCTTACAGCACAAGCCATTACTGTTCTATTCAGGCATTTTTCCCCTGTGCCCATATCTTCAAGGCTTTCCCCCACTTTCTCCTCTATAAGTTTCAGTGTCTCTGGTTTTATGTGAAGTTCCTTGATCCACTTAGACTTGACCTTAGTACAAGGAGATAGGAATGGATCGATTTGCATTCTTCTACATGTTAACAACCAGTTGTGCCAGCACCATTTGTTGAAAATGCTGTCTTTCTTCCACTGGATGTTTTTAGCTCCCTTGTCGAAGATCAAGTGACCATAGGTGTGTGGGTTCATTTCTGGGTCTTCAATTCTATTCCATTGGTCTATTTGTCTGTCACTATACCAGTACCATGCAGTTTTTATCACAATTGCTCTGTAGTAGAGCTTTAGGTCCGGCATGGTGATTCCACCAGAGGTTCTTTTATCCTTGAGAAGAGTTTTTGCTATCCTAGGTTTTTTGTTATTCCAGATGAATTTGCAGATTGCACTTTCTAATTCGTTGAAGAATTGATTTGGAATTTTGATGGGGATTGCATTGAATCTGTAGATTGCTTTTGGCAAGATAGCCATTTTTACAATGTTGATCCTGCCAATCCATGAGCATGGGAGATCTTTCCATCTTCTGAGATCTTCTAGAATTTCTTTCTTCAGAGACTTGAAGTTTTTATTATACAGATCTTTCACTTCCTTAGTTAGAGTCACGCCAAGATATTTTATATTATTTGTGACTATTGAGAAGGGTGTTGTTTCCCTAATTTCTTTCTCAGCCTGTTTATTCTTTGTGTAGAGAAAGGCCATTGATTTGTTTGAGTTAATTTTATATCCAGCTACTTCACCGAAGCTGTTTATCAGGCTTAGGAGTTCTCTGGTGGAATTTTTAGGGTCACTTATATATACTATCATATCATCTGCAAAAAGTGATATTTTGACTTCATCTTTTCCAATTTGTATCCCTTTGATCTCCTTTTGTTGTCGAATTGCTCTGGCTAGGACGTCAAGTACAATGTTGAATAGGTATGGAGAAAGTGGACAGCCTTGTCTAGTCCCTGATTTTAGAGGGATTGCTTCAAGCTTCTCACCATTTACTTTGATGTTGGCTACTGGTTTGCTGTAGATTGCTTTTATCATGTTTAGGTATGGGCCTTGAATTCCTGATCTTTCCAAGACTTTTATCATGAATGGGTGTTGGATCTTGTCAAATGCTTTTTCCGCATCTAACGAGATGACCATGTGGTTTTTGTCTTTGAGTTTGTTTATATACTGGATTACGTTGATGGATTTCCATATATTGAACCATCCCTGCATCCCTGGGATGAAACCTACTTGGTCAGGATGGATGATTGTTTTGATGTGTTCTTGGATTCGGTTAGCAAGAACTTTATTGAGGATTTTTGCATCAATATTCATAAGGGATATTGGTCTGAAGTTTTCTATCTTTGTTGGGTCTTTTTGTGGTTTAGGTATCAGAGTAATTGTGGCTTCATAGAATGAGTTGGGTAGAGTACCTTCTGTTTCTATTTTGTGGAATAGTTTGTGAAGAACTGGGATTAGATCTTCTTTGAAGGTCTGATAGAACTCTGCACTAAACCCATCTGGTCCTGGGCTTTTTTTAGTTGGGAGACTATTAATGACTGCTTCTATTTCTTTGGGGGATATAGGGCTGTTTAGATCATTAACCTGATCTTGATTCAACTTTGGTACCTGGTATCTGTCTAGGAACTTCTCCATTTCATCCAGGTTCTCCAGTTTTGTTGAGTATAGCCTTTGGTAGAAGGATCTGATGGTGTTTTGGATGTCTTCAGGATCTGTTGTTATGTCTCCTTTTTCATTTATGATTTTGTTAATTAGGATGCTTTCCCTGTGCCCTCTAGTGAGTCTGGCTAAGGGTTTATCTATCTTGTTGATTTTCTCAAAGAACCAGCTCCTTGATTGGTTGATTCTTTGAATAGTTTTTCTTGTTTCCACTTGGTTGATTTCACCCCTGAGTTTGATTATTTCCTGCCGTCTACTCCTCTTGGGTGAATTTGCTTCCTTTTGTTCTAGTGCTTTTAGGTGTGTTGTCAAGCTGCTAATGTGTGCTCTCTCTAGTTTCCTTTTGGAGGCACTCATAGCTATGAGTTTTCCTCTTAGAAATGCTTTCATTGAGTCCCATAAGTTTGGGTATGTTGTGGCTTCATTTTCATTGAACTCTAAAAAGTCCTTAATTTCTTTCTTTATTCCTTCCTTGACCAAGGTATCATTGAGAAGAGTGTTGTTCAGTTTCCACGTGAAGGTTGGCTTTCTATTATTTATTTTGTTATTGAAGATCAGCCTTAGTCCATGGTGATCTGATAGGATGCATGGGACAATTTCAATATTTTTGTATCTGTTGAGGCCTGCTTTGTGACCAATTATGTTATCAATTTTGGAGAAGGTACCATGAGGTGCTGAGAAGAAGGTATATCCTTTTGTTTTAGGATAGAATGTTCTGTAGATATCTGCCAGATCCATTTGATTCATAATTTCTGTTAGATTCACTGTGTCCCTGTTTAGTTTCTGTTTCCATGATCTGTCCATTGGTGAAAGTGGTGTGTTGAAGTCTCCCACTATTATTGTATGAGGTGCAATGTGTGCTTTGAGATTTACTAAAGTTTCTTTAATGAATGTGGCTGCCTTTGTATTTGGAGCATAGATATTCAGGATTGATAGTTCCTCTTGGAGGATTTTACCTTTGATGAGTATGAAGTGTCCCTCCCTGTCTTTTTTAATGACTTTGGGTTGGAAGTCAATCTTATCAGATATTAGAATGGCTACTCCAGCTTGTTTCTTCATGCCATTTGCTTGGAAAATTGTTTTCCAGCCTTTCATTCTGAGGTAGTGTCTATCCTTTTCTCTGAGATGAGTTTCCTGTAAGCAGCAAAATGTTGGGTCTTGTTTGTGTAGCCAGTTTGTTAGTCTATGTCTTTTTATCGGGGAGTTGAGTCCATTGATATTAAGAGATATTAAGGAAAAGTAATTGTTGTTTCCTGTTATTATTGTTGTTAAAGTTGGCATTTTGTTCTTGTGGCTGTCTTCTTTTAGGTTTGTTGAGGGATTACCTTCTTGTTGTTTCTAGGGCGTGGTTCCTGTCCTTGTATTGTTTTTTTTCTGTTATTATCCTTTGAAGGGCTGGATTCGTGGAGAGATAATGTGTGAATTTGGTTTTGTCATGGAATACTTTGGTTTCTCCATCTATGTTAATTGAGAGTTTGGCTGGGTATAGTAGCCTGGGCTGGAATTTGTGTTCTTTTAGTGTCTGTATAACATCCGTCCAGGATCTTCTGGCCTTCATAGTCTCTGGTGAAAAATCTGGTGTAATTCTGATAGGCTTGCCTTTATATGTTACTTGGCCATTTTCTCTTACTGCTTTTAGTATTCTATCTTTATTTAGAGCATTTGTTGTTCTGATTATAATGTGTCGGGAGGTATTTCTTTTCTGGTCCAGTCTATTTGGAGTTCTGTAGGCTTCTTGTATGTTCATGGGCATCTCTTTCTTTAGATTTGGGAAGTTTTCTTCTATAATTTTGTTGAAGATGTTTGCTGGTCCTTTGAGTTGAAAATCTTCATTCTCATCCACTCCTATTATCCGTAGGTTTGGTCTTCTCATTGTGTCCTGTATTTCTTGGATGTTTTGAGTTAGGATCTTTTTGCATTTTACATTTTCCTTGATTGTTGTGCCGATGTTCTCTATGGAATCTTCTGCACCTGAGATTCTCTCTTCCATCTCTTGTATTCTGTTGCTGATGCTCGTATCTATGGTTCCAGATTTCTTTCCTAGGGTTTCTATCTCCAGTGTTGCCTCCTTTTGGGTTTTCTTTATTGTGTCTACTTCCCTTTTTAGGTCTAGTATGGTTTTGTTCATTTCCATCATCTGTTTGGATGTGTTTTCCTGTTTTTCTGTAAGGACTTCTACCTGTTTGATTATGTTATCCTGTTTTTCTTTAAGGATTTGTAACTCTTTAGCAGTGTTCTCCTGCAATTCTTTAAGGGATTTTTGTGCTTCCTCTTTATTGTCTTCTGCCTGTTTAGCAGTGTTCTCCTGCATTTCTTTAAGTCTGTTATTAAAGTCCTTCTTGAAGTCCTCTATCATCATCAGGAGATATGCTTTTAAATCTGTGTCTAGCTTTTCCGGTGTGTTGGGGTGCCCTGGACTGGGCGAAGTAGGGGTGCTGGGTTCTGATGATGGTGAGTGGTCTTGGTTTCTGTTAGTAAGATTATTAGGTTTACCTTTCGCCATCTGGTAATCTCTGGGGTTAGTTGTTATCGTTGTCACTGTTTAAAGATTGGAGCAGAAGCTGTGTTCCACTCACCAGCAGTCCCAAAATCCTGCGGCGGGGGTCGTGGGTAGCTGGCGGGTGTCAGGCAACCCTGCTCTCCCGCTACCCAGGCGCTGATCCGGCTGGATGAGGCCTGTGGCCCTACTCAGGCCGGTTTCTGCTTCCCTAACTAATGCAGTCTAGGTCCCTCGCAATTGGATTGGAGCAGAAGCTGTGCTCCACTCACCAGAAGTCTTAAGCTCCTGTGGCGGGTGTTGTGGGTAGCTGGCAAGTGTCAGCTGACCCTGCGCCCCAGCTGCCCCGGTGCTTTTCTGACCGGAAGAGGGTTGTGGCCCTATGTAGGCCGGATTTCTCTCTCCCCAACCAGAGCAGTCTCAGGTCCCACAAGATTGGACTGGAGCAGAAGCTGTGTTCCACTCACCAGCAGTCCCAAAATCCTCGGCAGGGGTCGTGGGTAGCTGGCGGGTGTCAGGCAACCCTGCTCTCCCGCTACCCAGGCGCTGATCCGGCCGGATGAGGCCTGTGGCCCTACTCAGGCCGGTTTCTGCTTCCCTAACTAATGCAGTCTCAGGTCCCGCGCAATTGGATTGGAGCAGAAGCTGTGCTCCACTCACCAGAAGTCTTAAGATCCTGTGGCGGGTGTTGTGGGTAGCTGGCGAGTGTCAGTCGACCCTGCGCCCCAGCTGCCCCGGTGCTTTTCTGACCGGAAGAGGGTTGTGGCCATCTTTTGTGTCCCTTTTTATTTCACTTGGGACCTAGGTAGAGTTGCATACTAAATGGACTGCTGTATTTGATTTTTCATGGGTGCAATCTGAAATCTCAGGGGCTTTACTCATCATGCTTGGTCGCTAAAGATGGACAAGGTTGCAAGTCTACACAAACAGGCACACAAACACATATAGACATACAAACACAATTGTATATATCCATACCACAAACACTTACAAAGGCATTTTGCATTATACAAACACACAACTTAGAATAAACACACTGAGTCACAGCTGGTTCACACACACACACACACACACAAACACACCCCAACACACACACGACATAGCACAAAAAGACTGAAACAAAAACACATACATCAGTGAAATTCTTGCTCTTATCTAGCATATTTTTGTTGTATGAGCATGTAGTGGGACCTATGATGTGTACAAGGGTTTTAGACTCAAGGGGGCTTTGCAGCCCTGACCTGTACTTATCTCCTCTTTAGGAACTTTTTCTATGCAAATACTTGCTGGTTCTACAAGGACATTAAAATCTCTACACAGATATCCTGGACATCGTAGCACTAAATTGCCAAGAAAGAGCTTTCTACCTATAGCCTCCAGTAAGCCACGTTTTGACTCATCACAGTCCCCTCACTAAACCTACACTGAGTCCTTTTTAGCATCTGAGAAAGACTGTGACTTCGATCATTACTCAGGAAGTTTACAACACCTTACTTATTATGTGATATTAAATCATTCTCAAAATCAGTCAGGAGAAATCTAGTTAAATGACCTGTTGTGACATTTCTGAAATGCAGCACTCTGCACAACTCTGAGAATCTATCCTGAAACAGAGCCATGCCCAAAATATAGTTAGCAAAACAATGTCAGCAGAGTGATGTCCTATAGGCTTCTATGTATGCCCATGGTTAAGCCAATAAGAAAAGCCAGAATCTCCCAGGCAATAACTCTAAGCAGGAAAAATGAAGAAATCTAATACTTATTTTAAAAATAACAGTATTGTTTAATGATTTGTTGGTTTAAATAAGAGACAGATCTCCACCTGGTAGTGGACAGGAGATGAAAAGTCTACTGGACATCGAACAACAGGAAGTATCAGGTTTATTGAGAGACCTAGGCCCAAAGAAATATGTTAAGAATGACTACACAAAATCAAATTTCCTTAAATGGCCTTACAAAATACCCACAAAGGTACACATTGGCATAAGCACCCTTAAAAACACAGACACAAACACACACACACACAAAAAAAACATAAGGGAGCAAAAAAACAATGAGGAATCTATCATGCTAGAGGAACAAATATTTTAGACTATGCAGAGCAGATGTTTAAACTGAGAATTTCAACTCTAGTATTCTTACTAGAGTAATAGAAATCCCTATAAAACATTCTTGGTTAGATGAGGGGTATACATGGAGAAATTTTTACATGAAGCCTCAAAACTCTCACAACAACTGAGATTGTGAGAAGCCTTTCCTACATACCTGCTCATATAGCCAGCTCCAGACCACAAGGCCCAGGAAGGAAAACTCCAACAGCACTCAAAGAAAGTAGGACTGACATGCTGCTACTCAGGTTCACTCAGTGTGAATCAAGATCTACAGTGGAAAAGGTTGGGGTGGGGGACAAAAACTTCCAAAAGGCAACAATGAAATCCACTTATTTGTCAGTTCCACTAAGCTATCATCCCTGCATGTCCTACCTGGAATCCTACCTGATCCCCATACAGCAAATGAGCTTCAGGACTTTACTTCTTCCTTCAAAGCTCTCCACTGATCTGAAGAAGGACTCCAGCACAGCACCCTTCAAACTTAATATCATGTAGAGTTGTGATGTGTAATCAACTAATCTCCCCTAGTGAACTGCAGATTATAGCTGGGCAGAAAAATTTGCTTACTAAACATATAGTTTCTTGAAAAAGGCTACCTCCAGAGAAAGCCTTGTAGATGATCACCTAAATAAACACTTGGAGGAGACATAGGGGAGTGCCTGGATAAGTTGGAGGACTGTTACATTGGATTGTCTATGTTTATGGTTAGCCATGAGGGTAATCTGCCTCTGATACACATCATCCTACCTGCGACTGCTTAGCACTGGGGATGTATGTTCTTGCTGGTCTCATCACAGAACCTCTTTTCTTCATCATAGGATGCTTCCTGGTCAGCCTGCTCTACCAGCAGCTTTCTGTTCTCATTCAGCAACATCCTTACTTTTTCCTTCAATTGATGGCATTCTTTCAGGAGGTAGGTGTGCGTTAAGCTGAACCACAAACAAACAAACAAACAAACAAACAAACAAAGGTGATTCCCAGCAAGCTTCTATTTGCCTGTCACTCCTCCAAGTACTATGATCCCTGCAAGGGCCCTGATCCCCAGACAGCCCAAGACTAGAGACCACAGTATACCCGTCAGTCCAAAATAGAGGCAGGTCAAATCCAGGGACCAGCCACATGCCACAAGAATCAAAGGACTTCTGAAAACCCTGACACTAAGAGTGTCCTATGTACATCACAGAGGAGGAAATGTACCTCATGGTTGCTTATATGTCTGTGGTACCAAAAAACCATCAGTAGGAAGACTGCAACTCCCCTCTGAGGGAGGAGAGGAGACCCAAAAGGTATAAACTCTTTCCATTTTTGTCATGGATCCCAGATCTTTTAATCTGCTGTCAGAGCCCTAGAGGTCAGGATTGCTTGAGATTCCCAGCATGGTGGAAATTGGTTCTATACAGAGGATCCTGAATTTGGAAGAATAAAGACTGATGGTCTTGGACGATCTTCACACTTAGGAAAACTGCGTCCAAGAGGTACAAATCCAAGACCCTTGCCTCAAGGGAGAGCTCCTATTAAGAAACAGATGGTATAGAACTAGAGCTCTTACTTTTGTTCAAAGTCCTAGAAGGCCACAAGCATTCCCTACCTAGTGCTGCTCCTTACCTGTGTTAGGGACTCACCTGTAGGAATCTTTATCTTCTATGAATTCTTTGTACTTCTCAATGGTATCACTTATTGACTGCATCATTTTTTCCATATCCAACTTTGTCTTCTCATGTTGTGATTTAATGATGGTGAATTCAATGTTCATCCTATGGTAGAGCATGGCCCAAAGAGTAAATAATCCTCTGAACTAAAGCAATCAGTTCATGTGCAAAAAAGCTGTATCTGGACTACCCAAGCCAATTGTATACCACATTCTTGCTCCTTCAGAGTGGGTCCTATTGGTACTGATTAAATATCTTGGGCAGAGGACAGCAGAGCCAGGGGATAAATAGAGATGGCTGACCTTCAAGAGCTTCTTACGTGAGCCTGAAGGAATATACTAGTTCTGTGAGATGTTTCTACTAGACTGTGCCACAGGCTTTGGTCCTTAGATATAAGGTTTTTCTCCTCTTAGTTTTAAGGCAGGGATAATCCTTTGTTCCTATTGCTACATGAATTCTCAGAGGACATAACTAGTATTTACAAAGAAAAAGGCTTTATAACACCTCCTACCCTAGGAGATTACTATGTGATACCAAGGTAAACACAGGGAACAAAGTACCCTGATGATCAACTTGGGCCTCTAAGGACTCAACACTATCATGCCCTACAAACTGCGCATCACACAAATCCTCAGACCCCATCAAAGGTCTCAGAACCCCAGATCCTGAACAAAACACACACAACTAACTTCACACACACACACACACACACACACACACACACACACATACACAAACACAAGTTAAAACGCCAAATAAATCCAGGTAGGTTCCACAGTCTGAGAGTACAATGAACAAAATTATATTAAATCAGTAATGGCCTGCAGACATTGCATTCTTACACAGTAAGGCAGCAATTGTGACCAGTTGTTGAGAAAACCAATCAGACTCCAAGCACAGCAAGGGCAAGTACAAAAGAGGATGACCATAGAACACACAGCACTTATCCAACAATTTAACAACTGTCAAGACTTCTTATAATGAATGTGAGAGATGACACACTCCATTAATAGAGAAAATGTGGGTTAACAGAGAGGGCACAATACAGTCAACAGGATACAGGGCATAATTTTACCTGTAGTTCAAATCAGTATTCATGTCAATGTCCAAGATTCGAAAAAGTTCTAATCTCTCAGCATTTATCTTCCTGATATAAAATTTCATATCTTCTAGTTTATTCATATTCTTCATATGATTAGTGATGTTGCAATTTTGGGGTGATGTTTTCCCAGCAGACACTGAAGATAGATAAACACAAATGCATTTGCATAGTTGATGGCTCAGGACAGGGAAGACCATTCTGAGTCCCAAAGAGAAGGTTGAGGAAGAGAAAAGCTAGAGACAGGATTAATCACTGAAAAAGCAGAAAGGCTATATTTGAGCTGGTCTGCTAAGTTATATTCCTCTTCCCAACCACCACTGTTGGTCACAACTAACACACACTCTTTATTACATTACCCCTTGCCCTGAAATCCATAAGCTGCCTCACACATAAAGATTTGGGGAACATTTTCAGCTCATGTCATATGTTATGAGAGAAAACCATCAATATCTAGTCATGTGTGTTCAAACTCAAAGTGGCTGAGACATCAACAAATGACCAGATTAGAATCCTCCTCTGTTCTCTGCATCAGAGACTCATGTATCCTACAATAATCTAGAAGATGAAGTGCTTCAACTCCCTACCAATAAGGGACACATTGTTATTCTCATAGTGCCTTCTCAGGGCATTCTTTGACACTCTAAATGAAATTAAGTGGCTCCTAGAAAAGGAGCTGCAGGCTTGTCCATTCCTGGCTCTGTCAAATAAATTGTCAGAAATTCTAGTCTCTTGGCTGTCATTAAGAAAGTCCAAGGCTCCAGCTCTTAATATCTACTCAGGGAAGGCTCAGCTCAAGCCTACCTGTTCCAGAATTTCCCCAAATCTGCCCAGGACTCACTGTGCCTTCCCCAGAATGATTTCATTCTTCTGTTTTTACAAGAAAGGATGCCAGATTCCTTCTGCCTTGGTCTGGTCTCTCCTTGATCACCATTCTCCTTGTGAAAATGCCTACGAAGCCAGGAAAACATGCCTGATTGAGAACCCAAAAGGCACTGAAGGAATATCCCACAGGCAGTTTCTGTAGCCACAACACAGGTGACATCACAGAAGATTCTAGTTCTCTCCTAGATACAAGAGATTGTCCAAGGAAGGCATTGCTGATGATGCCAGTGGGAAAGGCTATGGCCTATTTGATAACTAGATCTCCCCAAATTGACCAGTTTCTGTTGTGCATTTCCTGGAGCCTCTCTTGTGACCTGGCAAATACCCTATGGCAACCTCTCTTTCTAAATTCAGAGATTTTTCATATGCTTCATTAGAAGACAAGTGCTTTCGATGGGAAGCATTGAGTAGGACCCTGATATGCAGAAGAGATTTTTGTTAGCATCCAAATCTCTAGGGATGGTGAAGAGATATTTCTCAATAATAAATATACTATCTGAGTGAATTCATGTGAAATACATTCTACTTCCTCAGGTTTTCCCTGTTTCACAAAGACCAATATCTTTCCCCTATACCTTTAATTGTATATATCCTGGATAATATTTTATTACTGTGCATATCTTGATAGTTGGCATTGTTCGTATCTACATATCCATTTGTTTCACAAAATCTCCCATTTACAATCCCATCTTTTGCAAGGAAAACTCCCTTTTCTTTAGATCATAGGGGCTCAGCGACAGGACAAATATAAAGCGGTAAACCTTCTGTCCCATCTTCAAATTATTAACTTCCACACCCTCCCTTTCTAAAATACAACCAGACAATTTAATGTGGACATCATTGAGCAAAGGTCAACCTGGACTGTACTGCATTGTAGCCTCATAGCCATCAGTTCTCTAATATCAGTCTTCCTGAATTCCTAAGTGCAGGCATGAGGATGCTGGGGTTGTATAATAATACTCTACTCATAGCAAACATAAAACTCAGGAGGTAGGGCAAGGAGTGGAATGGCCTGAGTTCAGGTTAAACTTCAATTTTAATGGGTCTATAAGTTCAGGATGGAGTCCCTTTGGCTTTGTCATCTGAGGCTTCTGTGTTCTTATGCTGGGTGTGCTGAATCTGTGCTAGAATGAAACCTATCCTCACATATGCAAGATGAAAAATCATGTATGGCTTTTGCGGGAAGACATCTGCCTTTGACTACCACCTGGAGTCACACAATACCAACATGCAGAGCTCACAATTGAGGGGCGGATATTGTTGATACCTTAGAAGTTGAGGGCCTTTTCTTCCAATATGGAGCCCATATTTTGGCAATGTGATTTTTCCTTTGGTTTTTCACTATCTGTGGCTTGGTAGTTTCCTGGCCTAAAGGATTCTGGATGCACCAACAAGGGGTCTATTCCATACATGCTCTTTTTTATCAAGAAAAGGATTTTTGCAGAATCATGCCATGCCAGTAGGAAGGTTAACTAGGCTGCTCTTAGGTCCAGCTCGCCTGGTAGAAGACTGAAGACCTGAGGTATCTGGGGAAAGGAAGCAGCACACAGTATCACACAGATCCCTCTACTGCAACTGCTAGAACTGTAATAGGGTTGTTTGTTTGGTTTTTATTACATATAAAGCTAGCCAGAGTGGGTACATGCCTTTGATCCCAGCACTCAGAAGGGTTTTTTTTTTTTTTGAAATTTTCTGAGCAACCTCCAGATTGATTTCCATAGTTGTCATAGCACTTTGCACTCCCACCAGAAATGAAGTTTTATTTCTCTTTTCTCACATTCTCACCAACATGTGCTTTTACCAGTTTTTGATCTTGTCCACTCTTTATTGGAAATTATACAGCCTTATACCAATCTCAGTCGCTTTTTTTTCCATTTCCCTGAAGACTAAGGACTTTCCAGATTTCTTTAAGTGCCTCTCAGCCATTCAAGGCTCCTTGTTGTGAATTTTTTCTATAGTTCTTTACGACATTTTCAGACTGGGTTCTTTTCTTTTTGGTGTTTAGCTACTTGAGTTCTTTAGATATTTTGGAATGTAAGGTTAGTGAAATTTTTTTCTCAATATGTAGGGTACCAATTTGTCCTACTGGTTATGCCCTTTGTCTTACATAAGTTTTTCAGTTTCATGAGGTCCCATTTATCAATTTTTAATGTTAGAACCTGAGCCATCGGGGAGTATTTAGAAAATTTGCCCCTATTCCTGTGAGTTCGAAGCTCTTTCTCAAGTTCTCTTCAATTAGATTCAGTGAATCTGGTTTTATGTTGAAGTCTTTGATCCACCTGGACTTGAGTTTTATTCCTGGTGACAAATATGGATCTACTTTCATTTTTCTACATACTTACTTACTGCCAGTAGGAACAGCACAATTTATTGAAGATGCTTTCTTTTTTCCATTGTATACTTTTGGCTTCTTTGTCAAAGATCATGTGTTGATATGTGTGGTTAAAATTTCTGGGTCTTCAATTCTTTTTTTTTTTTCTATTTTAAAATATTTTAATCTTACACTTCAAATTTTATCCTGTTTCCTGGTTTCTGGTTCAAAACCTGTTATCTCATGCCCCCTAAATCTGCATCTATGAGAGAGTTCCCCACTCACACAAACACTGCTGTCTCCTTGCCCAGTCATTCCCCTATACTGGGGCATTGAATTTTCAGAGGAACAAGGGCCTCTCTTCCCATTAATGTCTGACAAGGCCATTGTCTGCTGCATATGTAGCTAGAGCCTTGGGTTGATCCATGTGTACTCTTTGATTGGTGGTTTAGTTACTGTGACCTCTGGAGTATCTGGTTGGTTGATGTTGTTGTTCTTCCAATTGTTGCAAATCCATTTAGCCCCTTCAGTCCTTTCTTAAACTCCTCAAATGTGGATACTATGCTCATTCCAAAGGGTTGCTGCAAGCATCTGTCTCTGTATTCTTCAGTCTCAGGCAGAGCCTCTGAGGAGACAGCTGTAGCTGGCTCCTGTCATCAAACACTTCTTGGCATCTTTGATAGTGTCTGAGTTTGGTGTGTGTATATGGGATGGATCCCCAGGTGGGAATTCTCAGGATGGCCTTTGCTTCAGTCTCAGTTCCACAGCTTGTCTCCACATTTCCTCCTGTGACTCTTTTGTTCACTCTTCTATGACATATTTTTTTTGTTATTCTAAATGAATTTGCAAATTGCTTTTCTAAGTATAAGAACAATTGATTTGGAATTTTGATGGGGATTGCATTGAATCTGCAGATGCATGATGGCCATTTTTACTATATCAATCCTGCCAATCCATGAGAAGGGGAGATCTTTCTATCTTCTGAGATGTTCTTTGATTTCTTTCTTCAGAGACTTGAAGTTCTTGTCATACAGATATTTCACTTGCCTGGTTAGAGTCTCTTTCAAGGTATTTTCTTTTGTTTGTGACTATTGAGAAGGATGTGGTTTCCCTAATTTGTTTCTCAGCCTGTTTATTTTTTGAGTAAATTAAGGATACTGATTTGTTTGATATAATTCATATCCAGCCACTTTGCTGAAGTTGTATATTAGTTTTAGCAGTTCTCTAGTGGTCAGTGCTTCTAATCATTGGTTGTGTGCTGACCCCTGTGGTTGAATTATGGGAAGCTGCTAACCCCTGTTGTTGGAAAGCTGGAAGAAGCTGAGGAGGGGGGAGGGCAACCCTGTTGGAGGACAAGAACACTCAGTAAACCTGGACCCTGGAGATCTCTCAGATGCTGCAATACCAACCAGGCTGCATACAACAGCTGTTATGAGGCCCCCGAAATATATACAGCAGAGGACTGCCAGGTGTGGATTCAGTCAGAGAAAATGCACATAAGCCTCAAGAGAATGGAGGCCCTAGAGAGTTCAAAGGTCTGGTGCGGGTGGGTGTGGGGGTGGGGATATCCTGTGGACACAGGGGGTTGGGGGTGGTGGTATGGGATATAGTATGGTGGTGGACCAGGAGAGGAAAAAAATCTGGATTTTAGCCTGGCATGGTGACGCACACCTTTAATTCCAGCACTCAGGAGGCAGAGGCAGGCAGATTTCTGAGTTCCAGGCCAGCCTGTTCTATAAAGTGAGTTCCAGGACAGCCAGGGCTACACAGAGAAACCCTGTCCCAAATCAAAACAAAACAAAGCAAAACAAAACAAAACAAAAACAAAAAAAAAAGAAACAAAAAAATCGGGAGTTTAAAATATATAAAGGAAACAATTTTAAAAAATAGAAGAAAGAAAAAAAGAAGGAATTCTCTGGTGGAACTTTTGTGTTCAGTTAAGTATATGATCCTATCATCTGCAAAAAGTGGTATTTAAATTTCTTCCTTTCCAATTTGTATCCCTTTGTCCTCCTGCTGTTGTCTAATTGCTCTGGCTAGGACTCTGAGTACAATATTGAATAGGTAGGGACTGAGAAGGCAGTCTTGTCTACTCCCTCATTTTAGTGGGATTGCTTCCAGTTTCTCTCCCTTTAGTTTGATGTTGGCTACAGGTTTGTTGTATATTGATTTTACTATGAATTCCTGATGTTCCCTAGACTTTTATCATAAATAGATGTTGAATTTTGTCAAATACTTTCTTAGCATATAATGAAATGATCATGCAGTGTTTTTGTTTGAGATTTTTTAGATAGTGGATTATACAGATGGATTTCTGTATATGGAACCTTCCCTGCATCCATGGGATGAAGTCCACTTGATAATGATGAATGATCTTCATGATTTGTTCTTGGATTTGGTTTTTGAGAAGTAAAATGCATAATTTTGCACTGGTATCCATAAATGAAATTCAGAAGTTCTTTCTTTGTTGGGTCTTTGTGTGGCTTTGGTATCAGTGTAACTATGGCTCCATAGAGCACATTGGGTATTATTCCTTTTGTTTCTATTTTGTGGAATAGTTTGAAGGGAATAGGTATTAGGTCTTGTTTGAAGGTTTGAAAGAATTCTGCACTAAACCCATCTGGCCCGGAGTTTTTGTTGGTTGGGAGATTTTACCCATTGCTTCTATTTCTTTAGGGGTTATAGGACAGTTCACATGGTTTATCTGATCCTGATTTAATTTTGGTACCTGGTATCTGTTAAGATAATTGTCCATTTCATACAGATTTTCCAGTTTTGTTGACTACAGCTTTGTAGTAGGATATGATGATTTTTTTTTTATTAACTTGGTTTCTGTCATTATGTCTCCTTTTTCATTTCTGATTTTGTTAATTTGGATACTGTCTCTGTGCCATCAGGTTAGTCTGGATAAGGGATTTTCTATCTTGTTGATTTTGTCAAACAATCAGCTTCTTGTTTTGTTGATTCATTGTATAGTTTTTTGTTTGTTTATTTGTTTGGTTGGTTGGTTGGTTGATTTCAGCCCTGAGTTTGATTATTTCCTGCCATCTATTCCTCTTGGGTATATTTGCTTCTGTTTGCTCTAGAGTTTTCAGATGTTCTGTCAAGCTGCTAGTATATACTCTCACCAGTTTCTTTTAGGAGGTAAACAGAGCTATAAGTTTTACACTTAACATGGTTTTCATTGTGTCCCATAAGTTTGGGTGTGTTGTAACTTTGTTTTCACTAAATTCTAAAAAGTCTTGAATTTCTTTCTTCATTTCTTCCTTGGCCAAGATATAATTGAGGAAAGTATTGTTTAGCTTCCATGTGTATGTAGGCTTTCTGTTGTTTTTGTTGTTATTGATACCAGCCTTAGTCCATGCTGATCTGATAGGTTGTATCAGATTATTTCAATATTTTGTATCTGTTGTGGCCTGTTTTGTGAACGATTATATGGTTAATTTTGTAGAAGGTGCCATGAGGTGCTGAGAAGAAGGTATATTCTTTTGATTTAGGATGAAATGTTCTATAGATATCTGTTAGATCAATTTAGTTCATAACTTCTGTTAGGTTCATTGTGTCTCTGTTTAGATTCTGTATCCATGATCTGACCATTGATGAGAGTGGGGTACTTGAAGTCTCCCTCCAGTGTTGTGTGAGTTACAATTTGTGTTTTGAACTTTAGTAAAATTTCTTTTCTGGTTTTGGTTGCCCTTGCAATTGGAGCATAGATGTTCAGAATTGACAGTTTATCTTGGTAGATTTTTCCTTTGATGAATATGAAGTGTCCTTCCTTATCTTTTTTGAAAACTTTAGGCTGAAAGTCGATTTTATTTGATATTAGAATGTCTACTTCTCGTTTCTTGGGAACATTTGTTTGAAAAATTGTTTTTCAGCTTTTAATTCTAAGGTAGTATCTGTCTTTGTCAGTGAGGTGCATATCCTGTATGCAGCAAGATCCTGGGTGTTGTTTACTTTTCGAGTCTTTTAGTCTATGTCATGATATTTGGGAACTGAGTCCACTGGTGATTGAAAACCACTCTGGAAATCATTTTGGTGGTTCCTCAGAAAACTGGACATAGTACTACCTGAAGACCCAGCAGTAACACTCCTGGGCATATACCGAGAAGATGCTCCAACATGTAATAATGACACATGCTCCACTATGTTCATAGCAGCCTTATTATGATAGCCAGTAGCTGGAAAGAACCCAGATGTCCCTCAATAGAGGAATGGATGCAGAAAATGTGATGTAATTACACAATGGAGTACTATTCAGCTATTAAAAACAAAGAATTTATGAAAGTCTTAGGCAAATGGATAAAACTAGAAAATATCCTGAGTGAGGTAACTCAATCACAAAAGAACACACATGGTATGCACTCACTGATAAGTGGATACTAACCCTGAAGCTTGGTATACCCAAGATACAATTACCAGACCACATGAAGCTCAAAATAAGGAAGACCAAAATGTGGATACTTTGGTTCTTCTTAGAAGGGGGAACAAGATACCCATGGGTGGAGACAGAGAGACAAAGTGTGGAGCAGAGACTGAATGAAAGGTCATTGAGAGACTGCCCCATCTGTCTAACCATTCCCTATAGTGTCACTACACCCAGGTGCTACTGTGGATGCCAACATGAGCTTGCTGACCAGAGCCTGGTATAGCTATCTCCTGAGAGTCTCTGTCAGTGCCTGTCAAATACTGAGGAGGATGCTCTCAGCCCACCATTGGACTGATCACAGGGACTGCAGTAGTGGAGATAGAGAAAGGACCCAAGGTACTGAAGGTTTTCCAGCCCCATAGGAGGAACAATATGAACCAACCAGTACCCCCAGTGTTCTTAGAGACTAAAGCACTAGGCCAAGAGTACATATGGAGAGAACCATTTCTCTAGCTGCATATTTAGCAGAGGATGGTTTTGTTGGTCATCAATGGGAGGAGAGGCCCTTAGTCCTGTGAAGGCTCAATGCCCCAGTGTTCAGGAATGCCAGGTCCAGGGAGCTTGAGTAGGTGGGTTAGTGAGCAGGGGGAGAGGTTAGGGGATTGGGGGTTTTCAGAGAAGAAACCAGGAAATGGAATAACATTTAAATGTAAACAAAGAAAATAATTAAATAAAAAATATTTTGAAAATAATAAATAAACTGAACTTCTAAATTATCCAGAGATTATGAGACTTGAGAAGCTCTTGGTTTATCTTCCTAACCTGTGTGCCCTTGTATAAGTCAAGATAGGTTTCTTTGTGTGCTGGGGAGGGTAGTTGAAGGAAATAATTTTAATTTTCATCTTGTGGTGGCTTATTTCCTAAGGATGAGGATGAATTCTGACCTTGTCTGTCAGGAATGGCACAGAACCATACATTGTTGTCCCATTTCCAGGCTGCAGAGCCCCACTGGTTTCTGAGCTTTATTGGCCGTTTGCTGTTGTCTACAAACCCTGCTCTCTCTTTTGGAGTAAATTGTCCCCTATTATATGTACCTTAATTCTGTGTTTTGTCTTCCTACAGGATGTTGAGTAACTGCTTAAGTAGTTTCAGGACAACTAACCTTAGTGCTTTTATATAAGATTGAGTGGGATTATCATTTCAAAGTCTGCAGATGAAGTCCAGAAATCAAAGAAAAGGAGTCAATTTGATAATCCCGAAATAAAATAACATGGGAAAAGCTTAAAAACCAGTGACTGGACAAGTTAGTCATTTGGAAGAGGTGTTCATCAGCCTCTGGTTCTATCTGTACCTTCAAAGTCTACTCAAGGCTGGACTAACCTGAAGGAGTAAACACGAATTTCAGGGAGCACACAGTGGCCATAGAATACTTTCACCAAAGATAGATTCACAGTCTACAAGGATGACGAACAGAACCCACCTGTGGAATGGGAACACTCTGGCTGTACAGTCTTATCCTGACAAAGGCTCCAGAATTCAAGATTACGAACCGTAAAAGTAGAGCAAATCTGTGTGTAGGACACTATTGGCTTATCAAGCCTGGGATGCACCAGGGCATACAGTAGGCACATATTTGTTTTAAGGAATCCCTACAGGAATGAGAAGACAGGATGAAGACGCCAAGATCACCCCTCTAAAAAGAAGACCTGAGAATGTTAACTCATCACCTAATTTGTAGAAAAGGCTGTGCTTTCCCTTTTAACTTCCAGCTATGCATCTGTTTAAATAAGAGAATGAGAAAAGGCACAATGGGGAAATCCCAGCATCTTCAAGAAAACACCATTCTCTTCAATCACAGGAGAGTGGGTTAGGAATGTCTCTCCCATCCACCTGCACAACTCTTCCAGGGAAAACAGAGGCTTTAGAATCTAAAGCACAGACTCACATCTAACCAATGAGAGAGGCATTCTAAGTCAGATCATACCAGTCCACAGATACTAAATGATACAATCAGAAAACCTTTTGAGAAGCAATCGCCCTCCACCCTACCACCTACCCCCCCTCCCTTTCTTTTCTCAGACAGGGTCTTTTGTAGCTCAGGAGGGTCTTGAACTCTGGATCTTCCTGGTTCAGTGTTCCCAGTACCCAGCCTTGAGAGACATTTTTCAAACAATGTTTAACACCAGGTGTCAGAGTCTAAACTTCTGAACTTCTAAGACTATCAGAAGCCAATTTAGAACTATATAAAAAAGGCACCACTGTGGGTGTGATTGGCAAACACATTCTTGCACATTTCTGCATTTTCTTAAACTTTATTTACATTATGCTCCACCCTTAAAGTTTCCTTCCAATTATCTGCAAGCTGGATAACTATCTCACTCTGTCTCTCAAAAATCCCCCCACGGACGGGAAAAGTTAATTAAGGGCAGGAGGGACATTTCTGGGGTTGTCTGGTTTTGTCCCTAAAAGACACCCAATATCCCTGGACCCCTTGGGGCAGGCAGAGCAAAAGCTCTTCAGAATAGCTTGGCTGCCTGGAAGCCACCGCAGGTCAACTTTTCTGCACTGTCTAGCAGGGTCACCGGTTTTATCTGGGGAAACTCAACTCTTAACTTTAGTTGGGCCACCAGCTGCCCCTTGCCCAGCACCTTCCTGGACCCTATAGACAGGGCTCTCAGCTCACCTGACCACATTGGGATGCTGGAATTCTCCAGGTGCCTCAGCACCGCCACCTCGCGGATGGTGGAGAGCCGCATGCCCTCCTCACTTGTCTGCCTTCACACTTGCTCCAGATTCAAGAAGTGGCCACCTTTCTTCAGGTCGCGTGCCTTGAACACCTTCCGTAGGCGCCTTAGCACATCTCCGTCATGCACTCATACTGCTGATAGGCGCGGCTCAGGCTGTCCTTCTCCATGCTGGCTGCAGGCTGCCGGCGAGGCACAGTGGAACCGGGGTGCGCACTCGCTGCCTTACAGGCCTCGGGGAGGTAAGGAGTTGGACTCGCGTCAGCCAGGCTAGAAGGAAGGACCTCTGGCGCAGCCTCCAAGAAACTCCGCCTAGCCATGTCGCCGCCCTGAGCCATCACTGCAGGAGAGCTCTGATCCCTCCTCTTCCCCCTCCTCAGTGATTACAGAGTCTGCCCACAATCTCTGCACCTAGGAGGAGGAGACAGGAGGACAAGGAGAAAGTGTGATCAGACTGTCTAGGAGACTTCCACCGGTTTCCACCAGCTCCCCCACCCCCCCGCCCTGGCTGTCTAATCCGGCCGGGTTTCTCAGAAAAAACAAACAAACAAACAAAAACAAAACAAAAGTTACTTTTCTTCCCCAGCAGGGCTCGGGCAGTCTTATCGAGGAAAAGATTGCTGGGGCACCTCGGGGATAAGCGCTGCGCGGGAAGCAGTAGGACGAGATGGGGCATGCCTAGCAGCCTAGAGTGTGTCCGGAGCGCGGGGGAGGGGAGGAGCCGGGCACGTCAATGTCGTGGCTCAATATTTATACCTATATCGTTGTTCTCCGCTGCCCTCCCTGACTACGGGGTCCTAATCGTGCAGAGTACGGAGCGACCTGTGGGAATTCAGAAGTTGGAGTGAAAGCACCAGCTGTTCACCCATTTGGGGCTGCAGAATGGAGTTGGGGCTCCTAGGACCCCGAAACCCAATGCTGTGAGTATGTGAGTAGGCGTGGTCAGACATCTACTTGGAGATTGCTTCCTTTCTTTCTACTTTCAGTTTTTCTACAGGGAGACATTTGAAAGGGACTCGCTCTCACAAATGGTCTTTGGGGTAAGGCAAGCTTAGGGGAAGATGAAATTCTGCCTCTGACTTGGAGGGCCTCCCTGGTGGATACTCAGGGAGGACAGACCATCTGGTAGGGGAGGGCTGGGGCTACTAGAGGTGGGAGAGTGAGGGGCCCTGGAAGGGGAGAAGTGTCGTGCCCCCCACACCCACCTCCACCCCCGCACACACACTAAGATCCCAAGGGTGTAGGAAAGGCAGGTCCATCACACTTTCACCCATCCTGTCCTGAAAAAGTAACTTCAGGACTTTTCTAGCTAACTGGGACTGGTCCTTAAGTTTTCAACCCATGCACAAGCAACCGCCCTTATGATGGTGGGGGTGGGGGGCAGTAAACATAGGTCTCCCAGGTGTGAGAAGGGGCGGCCCTTGTGTCCCTACTTCTGAGAGTCACAACTCTAAAGCTATAGAGCTTCTTAGGAAATGAATATTCATTTGGGGTTCATAAGAAATCAGGAAACCCAGAGCTATCTGCCTCTCATTTCCTTGAAATACAGCACTGGTGATAACTGTAAAGCAGAAATACTGACTTTCCAGAAAAAGACTTTCGAACTACCCATGTTGAGATTTCCCAGACATGTTGAGACATGGCTTTCTTTTAAGGTAATATTAGTGTGACTACACATTTGGAGCCTTTTGGGTTTTATTTGTTTGAATTTGGAGCGTCGCTATTTTTTTTTATTATAAGTATGTTTTGCCTGCTGCAACCCTCACCTGGTACCAGAAAACCAGCAAAAAGCAAGTGAGCCAGGCGCACGGTGCAGGACCCCACGGGCGCCCAGAGGGGGCTCTAGAAATCCCACCAGGACCACATCTGTGCACCAAATGCATGCAATTCCTCCAGAAGCCAGAAGAGGGCATTATGTTCAACCCAGAGAAGCATTAATAGGATTGTTAGATGCCCTCTGGGTCCTCTGGTGGATAAACAAATGTTCTTAATGGAAGAGCCTTCTTTCCTGTCCCTACTCTACATTTCTTCTTTGTCCTTCCAGATTGTGTGGTTTTTAATTGAGTAAGATCATCCAAAATCAAAGATAGAAGTTTATGGAGACCCATAGGTTCAGGTGCTTGAAGATGGAATGCTAATTTTCCTAGGTTACCTGACACCCATCCAGAGCTCCTGTGGGTTCAAGATAATGCCATAGAATTGTCAAGGTTGAAGCAGATCTGTCACCTCTCATGTAGGATAACACTGCAGACTAGGCATGAAATGACTAATCGATGAAATGCAGAATTGAGAAGTTCCTCAGTGAGTAGAAGTGGACGAAGGAATAAAAATTTAAGGCCAGCTAACCAGTGTTGGGATGAAACTACAAACTATCCTGCATGGATGGATCCTGAAATAGAGGTCACATGCCAATGGTGGAGAGCATGTCTGTGCAAGGCTAGGAAGGGAGAGCTATGGCTGATATTGATCTTAACCACACTAGATCTCAGAGTTTATTGAGGAAGTACTTCTTCCAGTGGATGCTTCATGCTTGTGAAGGTCTCCTGGAAGAGATCTCATTTCTGAGACTGTGAGTCAGAGACTTAATGTGTGAAGGAATTAATCCCCTGGATCCCCAAACTGATGCTGTCAAACCAGGACTTTTAAGCAGAAGCCTGAGAAAGATTCAGGGATGTGTTAAGTTGCTCACTGTCTTTGGACACCATCTCTTTCTAAGCTGATTGTGACACAGAAAGGGACACCTGTAAGCACACAGGAAACCAATCATTATCAAGTGATACGGCTCTTCTTGTCCATCTTTTAATTCTCTGGTGGGTCCTGAGCCTTATTTACTTGTAGGTCTTCAGTGTAGTGCTTGGCTGTTTTGGTAAATGCTACCTGTCAGATAGCTTACCTGATATCTAGTAATGCTATTTGTGCAGGTAGATAACAGCTTGACATCAGTCTTTAATTGAGTAAACTGTCCTGAGTTTGCAGTGTGGACTGAGACACTTCCTTTTCTCTTTCAGATAGATATTCCTAGTCTTTAAAGCATTCTGTCAGCCATTTTCAAGGACCAATCTTGTAGCAGCCAAACTGACTATAGAGTCTCAAATTGCCACTTGCCTTGCAGCTGTTGTAGCAGATGAATGAAGTTACAGGCCTGGAATGTAACTCAGGGAGCATGGACATTTATTAGGTTCAATCATAGCACGGGGAGGTCAAAGAGAAGGAAAAATTACCCCATCTCATCCAGACTTGTTGGAGACAAAAAAAACCTGTGAGACTCCATGGAGGCTTTTAAAGTCTGCCACCCTCCTCATAGATCCCTCCCAGACTCCATTTATTGCCCTTAATTGAGTAGATATATTCTCTGGGGAAAGTTTTCATAATTCGGGTATAACCCAGAATATAAATACCAATACATTGATCATTAAATTCTGTATCTCTGGAGACTGGCTGATGAGATGGCTCATGGATAAAGGTAATGTGACCAGGCATAGAGACCTGAGTTCCTTCCCTGTGACCCACATGATAGGAGAGAAAAAACTCCATAAATTGTCCTCTGACTTTCATGTAGGTGGGGGTGTCAGGTCTTAGCAGCTAAAGTTTCCCACTGCTCACTTACACTGAGAACTCTCCACCTGATACTCACAGGTAATTATATGACTCTGTGCTCTATTTCAGAGATTCAGTACTTTTTTATTTTTCTTTTGTTGCCCAGAAGTTAGAGAAACCAAGGAGGCCAGCATCAGACCAACACCTGAAATGCAGTTTAGGGATTATGGATATAGGGAATTTGTAACTGAGGTGGTAACCTCATGTGTTCCAAACTGCTCTAAATGGTTTTCAATACATGTGTGGCCAACTGTAGTAGATGCTGTTGTTTCACTGCTGTTTCTTTGTTGCTATAGTTTTGTTTTATTGTCTACCTCTGATTACTTCAAAGAGACAAAAAAAACTGTGATGAAATTTGCACTAATCCCTGAGGCCTGTTGAAGGCTCACTAGATGTCCGAGTCAGCTTTAGTGAGGATGATTTGCCTGGATGATGCACAACTGCTCCGGGTCACCTGTACTGCTAATATATTCCTCTGACAAAATAGCAGTTATCAGTGACACAGAGTGAAATGATTTACAGTGCTAGCACTCCTAGGTTTAAGCAGACACCAGTAGCAAAGTACAAAGGACCCAAAGATGGAAGCACATGCCCAGGCTTACAACAGTAGGCTTTGAAACGATTAAATTGACCTGGGAGTAGGGAGTGGAATGTGAGGTGCAGGCAGAGGCCTAGTACAGAGTGTCTGACAGTTTTCCAGGTAGAAGGTATTCCCACTACTAGAAGGTCTTTGGATCTGTGGTCTAGGCAGCATAAGGAGAGTGATGAAAGTCACTGTCTTGTGAATTTGCTGCTGAGACAATTGCTTTCTCTTCTGAATATACACAGTGGAGATGGCTCAAGGTTAAGAAGAAATAGCCATTGCTGTAGTTCATTCCTCTGAAGAACATTCTCCTTCTCTTTTCAGCCCACATAGATTAATCATGTACAACCTTGTTCCATGGACACTCACATGACAGGGATATGGTCCTACTTTCCTGTTATGTGTACCAGAAGATCACTTTACAATGGCCCAATGATCTAGTTCAATCTTACAAGACATAACAATCTAACCTAGTATGGTGGCACTTGCGTTTAATGCCAGGAAAGGTACAGGCAGACAGAATGCTATGAAATCAATGCAGTCTAAACAGTTGGTGGAGATTATGTTTTTTATTCGGGATCAAGTCAAATAAGTTTCTGAGGTTTGAAGGTTTTAGGTTTACCAGTTAATGGGACTTTGTACTTGTAGGAGGGGATAATGCAAATATTCACAGATAAATTGTGGAACCCAGACCTTCATTCAGCACCAAGGCAAGTGCATCCAGGGGACTAATGGATAATCTGCTTTGGGGATTCTGCCTAGCCTAACAGAAGAGTGCTAAAAGTAGTTATTATAAGGAAATACTCCCACCAGTTCATATACAGTAAGATGCATAACCCACATTTGGATGGGTTTTTTGGCACCATGTATTTCCATTCATGATGTGGGTACATGGTGTCAGGAGACACAGAAGAAGGCCTCATATCCCTTGAAAATAGAGTTACTGACATCTCACAACATTGCTTGTAATCCCAGCACTTGGGAGAGGAGGTCAGAATCAGTTCAGGAGCATCCTTGACTACATAAGAAATTTTAAGTCACCTTTATTACTCTAAGAACTTCATTGAGTTCCCATCTGTTGCTATGTATTGTAATGCTAAATTCTGTTCCTAGGAAGGTCTGGAACTAGGAGAGAATTCTCCTATCTAAAAATTTTGTTGTGCAAATATTGTTGCTTAATTTAAAACCATTGGTTAAATAAAACTGACTACTGGTATTTAATGGAGGCAGTAGACATATGTGAGTTTTTAGTTATCTGGTTGTGGGTGGAGAACTGAAAGATAAGAGGAGAAATTAGAAAAAAAGAGAAAAGGTACCATGGAGGAGAGGTACCCTGTGTGCATATGGAGGAGAAACAGCAAGTATTTGGGGTGCAGCACTGGGGAGGTAGCCAGGTGAGCTGGTAGAAAAGCAGATTAGGGGTCACCAAACCCACAGTAATTGTCTCTGTTTTTGTTTTTTTTTTATTTTTTTATTTATTTTTTTTCTCGGTCCCCATTTTCTCTGCGCTGCTCCATGACCCATCAGCCACAGCGCCTGACCGGCAGAACCCTTCCCCGTGCTTCTTTTCTGACCTGAAATGGTTCTTTTGGGGTGCCACTTTGTTACAAGAATTTGGCTCCCCAGTGGCTGTGGAGGCCGGCAGTGACTGTATATCAGGAGCATGCTTCAGTGAGAAATTAGATTAGGCAAAAATCTAAGACCTTTTCCAAATATTCATCAGCTCTGTATCTGAGTGACTCACTTGGCATTGACAGGGCTCTGATCCAGCAGGACTCCACCTGTCCAAACTTACCCCCTCCTCCTTCCGGGTTTCCCTCAGCCCGTAGCCACATTCCTGAAGTCTCATGTAAGCCTTGCTCATTTTTAACCATTTCCTTCAAGCCATTATGATTACCTTCACCACTTTCCAGCTCTGAAACAGATGGCAATGTCCTTCAAGAGACTGCTATCTGCAGCTAGCAGCATGACCTTTGAACCTGTCCTAAGTGTGACTGTTCTAGCACTTGGAGCTCCTGAATCATGATCCACATTTAACAGGGTCCCCTTGTGATCCTCCACACCTGAAGCTGGCGCTACAAGTGGGCTCTGCAGTCAGTCCTACCTACTCACTGGCTCATTATTTTTTTTAATATTTTTTATTACATATTTTCCTCAATTACATTTCCAATGCTATCCCAAAAGTCCCCCATACCTCCCCTCCTTCCCTACCCACCCATTCCCATTCTTTTGGCCCTGGCATTCCCCTGTATTGGGGCATATAAAGTTTGCAAGTCCAATGGGCCTCTCTTTCCAGTGATGGCCGACTAGGCCATCTTTCGATACATATGCAGCTAGAGACAAGAGCTCCGGGGTACTGGTTAGTTCCTCATGTTATTTATAGGGTTGCATATCCCTTTAACTCCTTGGGTACTTTCTCTAGCTTCTCCATTGGGAGCCCTGTGATCCATCCAATAGCTGACTGTGAGCATCCACTTCTGTGTTTGCTAGGCCCCGGCATAGTCTCACAAGAGACAGCTATATCTGGGTCCTTTCAGCAAAATCTTGCTAGTGTATGCAATGGTGTCAGCGTTTGGAAGCTGATTATGGGATGGATCCCTGGATATGGCAGTCTCTAGATGGTCCATCCTTTCATCACAGCTCCAAACTTTGTCTCTGTAACTCCTTCCATGGGTGTTCCCAATTTTGTTCCCAATTCTAAGAAGGGGCACAGTGTCCACACTTTGGTCTTCATTCTCCTTGAGTTTCATGCGTTTGGAGGAGAAACAGCAAGTATTTGGGGTGCACCACTGGGGAGGTAGCCAGGTGAGCTGGTAGAAAAGCAGATTAGGGGTCACCAAACCCACAGTAATTGTCTCTGTTTTTGTTTTTTTAACATGGGGTTTCTCTGAATATCCCTGGCTGTCCTGGAACTCACTTTGTAGATCAGGCTGGCCTCAAACTCAGAAATCCTGCCTCTGCCTTGCAAGTGCTGGGAGTAAAAGTGTGCACCACCACTTCACAGTAATTGTCAAAGTCAAATGATATAAGCATAGTCTGAGTCATTTGTTTGGAAGCAAGTCCAGATGAGCTTCAATTGGTTCTACTGAAATTTTGTATCAAAAAAGAAGGTGATGGGGAAGGAGTAGAGCATTGCCTGGAGGGGAAGGGAGAGAAGACCATGAAGAAAATGATCAAAGACATACTTGAACAGAAAGTCTCCAAGAGCCAGTGGGTGTGCATTTTTTCGTTGAATTATTTATTTATTTCCATCTGATCACAGTCCCTCCTTCTCTTCCCAGTCAGAATCAATGTCCCAATCCCCCCCACACAATTCCCTATCCCCTTCTCCCCAGAGAAAGTGACCCTCCTTTTTTCCCCTGTAACAACTCACCGGGCACATCAAGTTGCATCAAGAATAAGTGCATCCTCTCTCACTGAGCCCAGACAGGGCAGCCCAGCTAGGGAAAAGAGATCTAAAGGCAGGTAACAGAGTCTAAATCCGAGGCAGCACACACTCCAGTTGTTAGTCGCCCACATGAAGACCAAGTTGCATATCTGTTTCATATATGTAAGGGTCCTAGTTCAAACCCCTATGTGGTGTTGACTCATGGTTCAGTCTCTGTTTACCCCTAAGGGTTCATATTAATTGACTCTGTAGGTCCTCTTGTGGCTTCCTAACCCTTCTGGCTACTACAACCCTTCCACCAACACTTCCACATAAATCTCAGACCACAGCCTAATGTTTGCCTGTGGGTCTCTGCATTTTTACATTTAAAGGGTGATGGAGATAGCATGCAACTAGAGAGACTGCCCACAACAGGTCAAAATGGATACCTCTCAGCAGCCTGCAGCAGCTACTTGTAAAAAAGGATGGTGTCTGTGGTCTTGAGAAGCAGGAGACACATTCCTCCTGGGTACCTGCAATTTGAAATAAGGGCCTGCCTGTTGTAGGCTGAGATAGAAACATCTCAATAGCCTGTGGAAGCTCTTCATACTAAAATGTAATTCCGCTTTATCTTAACCTTAGTCCTATACAATCACTGTATAGAATTCATAAATGCTTTTCAGCTGGCCTAGATGCATATAATTATTCTATTATATTTGAATTTCCTGTTTCTTTTTTCTTCTTCTCTAGTGTAGTCTGTGAAACTTGATGTTTCTTGATGTAATGATTCTTAAACTATGAAAAAATTGAGATATAAGCGCTCAGTACAGCACAGATCAAAATGTCCCAGACGTATGCTGTGTGTTCACATCTTGGAAACAATGTAATAATAACTGAGTAATGGTAGTTCGAGATTAATGCATAACTTTCAAAGACATTTTGAAGAAATTATTAGAAAATGAAATAGAGACAACATTTGGACCCGAGAAATGTAAAAGTTATTGATGTTCTGAAATTAGTTTCACACAACATTTGAAAGTAGTCCTGAATAATAAAGTATGGAATATGTCATATGCTATATGTCAGTCAAACTAAGTCAAAACACTGGGACTCTTACAAGGATTATGGTGTGCAATGTACATAATCAGAAAGCTAGGAGAAGTACTCAGTTAAGGGTTAAGTACCTCTGACCCATTCAGTGCTTTGGTAGAGGATTTCTCATGAGAGCCCTACCCTGCAAAGCAGAGATTGGATCTCCAGTACACACCAGCTACTCAAATGGATACCATGTTTCCTATTGTAAAGAAATGGAGGACTCCATTCAGGCACCATCTGGGAAGGCTCTTTCTCATTTTCCAAGCCACTGCAATTGCAGGATTTTAACTTGGCACCAGCTCCATTGTCTTATGCAAGTATTCTCTGCATTGCCCACTTTCCTGTGGTAGTGTCAGTGATGGGCTCTGCACTATGATTTGTCCCTGTTACCTGGTGTTGCTGCTCCCAAAACCTGCTTCTCTTATCACAAGAGAAACTTCAAATCACATTCTAAACTGCTTTTGCTCTGAAAGGAGATGTGTGCTTCTACTTTTTTACAACAAAGTAAACATATCTCAAGAACCACTTTCTATAGATATGATCCATTCCACTAATATAGCACACAAAGAAGGACAAAAGTGCATATCAGGGGATGGAGAGATAGCTCTTCATTTGAGAATATGTTTCTCAAAATACCCACATGTCATCTAACAGTCCTTTGTCATTTTAGTTCCAGGTGAAACCCAATAACTTCTTCTGGCCTTTTGGAATGGCATGCAAAAGTTGCACAGACCTACAGAAGGCAAATCATGCATAAATATAAAATAATTCCAAATAACAAGCAGAATCACCACGGGGGGGGGGGTGGTGAAGAAGGAGAAAACTCATAGAGCATATGGGCCTGGATTTTGTCTCAGCTTTTAAAAACATTTGTATACTGAATACTGAACTACACACTGTGTTTGTGTTAAAAACGCAAAAAGGAACCAAATGTATTGTCAAGCACAAAATTCACTCTCATAACAAAGAAAAACAAAAAAATAACCAAAAAATGATAAATCCCTACTCGAAAGGTCCTAAATATGAATATCTCTAGTAGTAGTTACCACTGGTAGAACATTTGAAGGAAAGCAGAAGCATACATATCTGTGTTTTCTGAGAGCTTTTATATTCCCTTAGAATATGTTTTTATTTCCTGAAAGACATTTCAGAAATACTGATATATTTCCCATTAATTTGTTCAACACTATCATCCACAGTATTTTAGCAACAGCTAAATATTTGACATGCAAGGATACAGCATGGATAATTTTTCCATCTTGAAGTTGGAATTCACAGAGTTGGACACACTAGACACACTTAATGTACAATCTATTCCTTTTGTAGCTCAATCTGGCTGGGAAGTCATTATGGAACCCAAGCCCCTTACTTAGATCCATCTGTGTCTGATATGTGTGAGATTTCAGTAGGATGATACCACCTCTGAATAAAGAAGTTTCTTAAGAGTGAAGAGTTGGAGATCACTGTTTTATTCTTAGAATATATCCAATTTACTCAATAGAAACTAAAAGTGGGCAGTCAATATGTACAGTGTATAGCCTTATCAAAATATTAAATCAATAACGAAACAAAACAACAGCAAAGAAACAAACAAAAAAACTTCTAATGAAACAAAAGAAAACCAAATAACAAAAGCAATCAAAGCTCAAACCAAAATCTAAAAATAAGAATTGTGCTAAAGAGCCTTCTTTGGCTGTTATTTTGCAGCACAGACTTACAGCCCATGACTGTCCTTAGCAACACAGTAGAAAATAAGTTACTTCTGGTAACAATCTTTACAAGAGAAATTTAAGTAGGTCTCCTTTTTTGGAATATGGGTTTGAAGAATAAGGACACCCAACACTAAGCAGAAAACATGTTACAGACTTTGGCTCAAAGTCTTTGCGATTTTGTAGAATGATTTTGTAATTTTCCTTGATGACCTATCAGGACAAGAAAAATTTAAACTCTCAGAATCTTCCTGTTTTCCAAGCAACTCTTGATGTGTCTCAGCACATGTCTGAATCCCTCTACATGCTCACTCTTGCTGAGCCAGAACCCAGATGAAATTAATAGCTATTCATTGCAAGGAAACAAAAGCAAAGGAAGAAAATGCAACAGATGATAGCCATGATTACTGGGGATGAGATGAAATATTTGTTTTGCACACGCAGAGATGCCCCTATAGAAGTTATCTTCGCTCTTCCATTCAGAAAAGCACCGGGGCAGCTGGGGCGCAGGGTCTGCTGACACTCGCCAGCTACCCACAACACCCACCACAGGATCTTAAGACTTCTGGTGAGTGGAGCACAGCTTCTGCTCCAATCCAATTGCACGCGGGACCAGAGACTGCATTAGTTAGGGAAGCAGAAACCGGCCTGAGTAGGGCCACAGGCCTCATCCAGCCGGATCAGCGCTGGGGTAGCAGGAGCGCAGGGTTGCCTGACACCCGCCAGCTACCCACGACCCCCACCGCAGGATTTTGGGACTGCTGGTGAGTGGAACACAGCTTCTGCTCCAGTCCAATCACCCGGGACCTGAGACTGCTCTGGTTGGGGAGAGAGAAATCCGGCCTACATAGGGCCACAACCCTCTTCCAGTCAGAAAAGCACCAGAGCAGCTGGGGCGCAGGGTCGGCTGACACTCGCCAGCTACCCACAACACCTGCCACAGGATCTTAAGACTTCTGGTGAGTGGAGCACAGCTTCTGCTCCAATCCAATTGCAAGGGACCTGAGACTGCATTAGTTAGGGAAGCAGAAACCGGCCTGAGTAGGGCCACAGGCCTCATCCGGCCGGATCAGCGCCGGGGTAGCGGGAGAGCAGGGTTGCCTGACACCTGCCAGCTACCCACGACCCCCGCCACAGGATTTTGGGACTGCTGGTGAGTGGAACACAGCTTCTGCTCCAATCTTTAAACAGTGACAACGATAACAACTAACCCCAGAGATTACCAGATGGCGAAAGGTAAACGTAATAATCTTACTAACAGAAACCAAGACCACTCACCATCATCAGAACCCAGCACCCCCACTTCGCCCAGTCCAGGGCACCCCAACACACCGGAAAAGCTAGACACGGATTTAAAAGCATATCTCCTGATGATGATAGAGGACTTCAAGAAGGACTTTAATAACACACTTAAAGAAATGCAGGAGAACACTGCTAAACAGGCAGAAGAAAATAAAGGGGAAGCACAAAAATCCCTTAAAGAATTGCAGGAGAACACAGCTAAAGAGTTACAAATCCTTAAAGAAAAACAGGATAACATAAACAAACAGGTAGAAGTCCTTACAGAAAAACAGGAAAACACATCCAAACAGATGATGGAAATGAACAAAACCATACTAGACCTAAAACGGGGAAGTAGACACAATAAAGAAAACCCAAAATGAGGCAACGCTGGAGATAGAAACCCTAGGAAAGAAATCTGGAACCATAGATACGAGCATCAGCAACAGAATACAAGAGATGGAAGAGAGAATCTCAGGTGCAGAAGATTCCATAGAGAACATCGGCACAACAATCAAGGAAAATGTAAAATGCAAAAAGATCCTAACTCAAAACATCCAAGAAATACAGGACGCAATGAGAAGACCAAACCTACGGATAATAGGAGTGGATGAGAATGAAGATTTTCAACTCAAAGGACCAGCAAACATCTTCAACAAAATTATAGAAGAAAACTTCCCAAATCTAAAGAAAGAGATGCCCATGAACATACAAGAAGCCTACAGAACTCCAAATAGACTGGACCAGAAAAGAAATACCTCCCGACACATTATAATCAGAACAACAAATGCTCTAAATAAAGATAGAATACTAAAAGCAGTAAGAGAAAAAGGCCAAGTAACATATAAAGGCAAGCCTATCAGAATTACACCAGATTTTTCACCAGAGACTATGAAAGCCAGAAGATCCTGGACGGATGTTATACAGACACTAAAAGAACACAAATTCCAGCCCAGGCTACTATACCCAGCCAAACTCTCAATTAACATAGATGGAGAAACCAAAGTATTCCACGACAAAACCAAATTCACACATTATCTCTCCACGAATCCAGCCCTTCAAAGGATAATAACAGAAAAAAACCAATACAAGGACAGGAACCACGCCCTAGAAACAACAAGAAGGTAATCCCTCAACAAACCTATAAGAAGACAGCCACAAGAACAAAATGCCAACTTTAACAACAATAATAACAGGAAACAACAATTACTTTTCCTTAATATCTCTTAATATCAATGGACTCAACTCCCCCATAAAAAGACATAGACTAACAAACTGGCTACACAAACAAGACCCAACATTTTGCTGCTTACAGGAAACTCATCTCAGAGAAAAGGATAGACACTACCTCAGAATGAAAGGCTGGAAAACAATTTTCCAAGCAAATGGCATGAAGAAACAAGCTGGAGTAGCCATTCTAATATCTAATAAGATTGACTTCCAACCCAAAGTCATTAAAAAAGACAGGGAGGAACACTTCATACTCATCAAAGGTAAAATCCTCCAAGAGGAACTATCAATCCTGAATATCTATGCTCCAAATACAAAGGCAGCCACATTCATTAAAGAAACTTTAGTAAATCTCAAAGCACACATTGCACCTCATACAATAATAGTGGGAGACTTCAACACACCACTTTCACCAATGGACAGATCATGGAAACAGAAACTAAACAGGGACACAGTGACATGGAAACAGAAACTAAACAGGGACACAGTGAAACTAACAGAAATTATGAATCAAATGGATCTGGCAGATATCTACAGAACATTCTATCCTAAAACAAAAGGATATACCTTCTTCTCAGCACCTCATGGTACCTTCTCCAAAATTGACCACATAATTGGTCACAAAGCAGGCCTCAACAGATACAAAAATATTGAAATTGTCCCATGCATCCTATCAGATCACCATGGACTAAGGCTGATCTTCAATAACAAAATAAATAATAGAAATCTAACCTTCACGTGGAAACTGAACAACACTCTTCTCAATGATAGCTTGGTCAAGGAAGGAATAAAGAAAGAAATTAAGGACTTTTTAGAGTTCAATGAAAATGAAGCCACAACATACCCCAACTTATGGGACGCAATGAAAGCATTTCTAAGAGGAAAACTCATAGCTCTGAGTGCCTCCAAAAGGAAACTAGAGAGAGCACACATTAGCAGCTTGACAACATACCTAAAAGCACTAGAACAAAAGGAAGCAAATTCACGCAAGAGGAGTAGACGGCAGGAAATAATCAAACTCAGGGGCGAAATCAACCAAGTGGAAACAAGAAGAACTATTCAAAGAATCAACCAATCAAGGAGCTGGTTCTTTGAGAAAATCAACAAGATAGATAAACCCTTAGCCAGACTCACTAGAGGGCACAGGGAAAGCATCCTAATTAACAAAATCATAAATGAAAAAGGAGACATAACAACAGATCCTGAAGACATCCAAAACACCATCAGATCCTTCTACCAAAGGCTATACTCAACAAAACTGGAGAACCTGGATGAAATGGAGAAGTTCCTAGACAGATACCAGGTACCAAAGTTGAATCAAGATCAGGTTAATGATCTAAACAGCCCTATATCCCCCAAAGAAATAGAAGCAGTCATTAATAGTCTCCCAACTAAAAAAAGCCCAGGACCAGATGGGTTTAGTGCAGAGTTCTATCAGACCTTCAAAGAAGATCTAATCCCAGTTCTTCACAAACTATTCCACAAAATAGAAACAGAAGGTACTCTACCCAACTCATTCTATGAAGCCACAATTACTCTGATACCTAAACCACAAAAAGACCCAACAAAGATAGAAAACTTCAGACCAATATCCCTTATGAATATTGATGCAAAAATCCTCAATAAAGTTCTTGCTAACCGAATCCAAGAACACATCAAAACAATCATCCATCCTGACCAAGTAGGTTTCATCCCAGGGATGCAGGGATGGTTCAATATATGGAAATCCATCAACGTAATCCAGTATATAAACAAACTCAAAGACAAAAACCACATGGTCATCTCGTTAGATGCGGAAAAAGCATTTGACAAGATCCAAAACCCATTCATGATAAAAGTCTTGGAAAGATCAGGAATTCAAGGCCCATACCTAAACATGATAAAAGCAATCTACAGCAAACCAGTAGCCAACATCAAAGTAAATGGTGAGAAGCTTGAAGCAATCCCTCTAAAATCAGGGACTAGACAAGGCTGTCCACTTTCTCCATACCTATTCAACATTGTACTTGACGTCCTAGCCAGAGCAATTCGACAACAAAAGGAGATCAAAGGGATACAAATTGGAAAAGATGAAGTCAAAATATCACTTTTTGCAGATGATATGATAGTATATATAAGTGACCCTAAAAATTCCACCAGAGAACTCCTAAGCCTGATAAACAGCTTCGGTGAAGTAGCTGGATATAAAATTAACTCAAACAAATCAATGGCCTTTCTCTACACAAAGAATAAACAGGCTGAGAAAGAAATTAGGGAAAAAACACCCTTCTCAATAGTCACAAATAATATAAAATATCTTGGCGTGACTCTAACTAAGGAAGTGAAAGATCTGTATAATAAAAACTTCAAGTCTCTGAAGAAAGAAATTCTAGAAGATCTCAGAAGATGGAAAGATCTCCCATGCTCATGGATTGGCAGGATCAACATTGTAAAAATGGCTATCTTGCCAAAAGCAATCTACAGATTCAATGCAATCCCCATCAAAATTCCAAATCAATTCTTCAACGAATTAGAAAGTGCAATCTGCAAATTCATCTGGAATAACAAAAAACCTAGGATAGCAAAAACTCTTCTCAAGGATAAAAGAACCTCTGGTGGAATCACCATGCCGGACCTAAAGCTCTACTACAGAGCAATTGTGATAAAAACTGCATGGTACTGGTATAGTGACAGACAAATAGACCAATGGAATAGAATTGAAGACCCAGAAATGAACCCACACACCTATGGTCACTTGATCTTCGACAAGGGAGCTAAAAACATCCAGTGGAAGAAAGACAGCATTTTCAACAAATGGTGCTGGCACAACTGGTTGTTATCATGTAGAAGAATGCGAATCGATCCATTCCTATCTCCTTGTACTAAGGTCAAGTCTAAGTGGATCAAGGAACTTCACATAAAACCAGAGACACTGAAACTTATAGAGGAGAAAGTGGGGAAAAGCCTTGAAGATATGGGCACAGGGGAAAAATTCCTGAATAGAACAGTAATGGCTTGTGCTGTAAGATCGAGAATTGACAAGTGGGACCTCATGAAACTACAAAGCTTCTGCAAGGCTAAAGACACCTTCAATAAGACAAAAAAACCACCAACAGACTGGGAAAGGATCTTCACCTATCCTAAATCAGATAAGGGACTAATATCCAATATATATAAAGAACTCAGGAAGGTGGACTCCAGAAAGTCAAATAACCCCATTAAAAATGGGGCTCAGAACTGAACAAAGAATTCTCACCTGAGGAATACCGAATGGCAGAGAAGCACCTGAAAAAATGTTCAACATCCTTAATCATCAGGGAAATGCAAATCAAAACAACCCTGAGATTCCACCTCACACCAGTCAGAATGGCTAAGATCAAAAATTCAGGTGACAGCAGATGCTGGCGAGGATGTGGAGAAAGAGGAACACTCCTCCATTGTTGGTGGGATTGCAAGCTTGTACAACCACTCTGGAAATCAGTCTGGCGGTTCCTCAGAAAATTGGACATAGTACTACCGGAGGATCCAGCAATACCTCTCCTGGGCATATATCCAGAAGATGTCCCAACCGGTAAAAAGGACACATGCTCCACTATGTTCATAGCAGCCCTATTTATAATAGCCAGAAGCTGGAAAGAACCCAGATGTCCCTCAACAGAGGAATGGATACAGAAATTATGGTACATTTACACAATGGAGTACTACTCAGCTATTAAAAAGAATGAATTTATGAAATTCCTAGCCAAATGGATGGACCTGGAGGGCATCATCTTGAGTGAAGTAACACAATCACAAAAGAACTCACACAATATGTATTCATTGATAAGTGGATATTAGCCCAAAACTTAGGATACCCAAGATATAAGATACAATTTGATAAACGCATGAAACTCAAGAAGAATGAAGACCAAAGTGTGAACACTGTGCACCTTCTTAGAATTGGGAACAAAACACCCAGGGAAGGAGTTACAGAGACAAAGTTCGTAGCTGTGATGAAAGGATGGACCATTTAGAGACTACTGTATCCAGGGATCCGTCCCATAATCAGCTTCTAAACGCTGACACCATTGCATACACTAGCAAGATTTTGCTGTAAGGACCCAAATATAGCTGTCTCTTGTGAGACGATGCCGGGGCCTAGCAAACACAGGAGTGGATGTTCACAGTCAGCTATTGGATGTATCACAGGGCTCCCAATGGAGAAGCTAGAGAAAGTACCCAAGGAGCTAAAGGGATCTGCAACCCTATTGTTGGAACAACATGATGTACTAACCAGAACCCTGGAGCTCTTGTCTCTAGCTGCATATGTATCGAAAGATGGCCTAGTGGGCCATCAATGGAAAGAGAGGCCCATTGGACTAGCAAACTTTATATGCCCCAATATAGGGGAATGCCAGGGCCAAAAGAATGGGAATGGGTGGGTAGGGAAGTGGGGGGCGCTATGGGGGACTTTTGGGATAGTATTGGAAATGTAATTGAGGAAAATATGTAATAAAAATATAAAAAAAAAAAAAAGAACAGTAATGGCTTGTGCTGTAAGATCGAGAATTGACAAGTGGGACCTAATGAAACTACAAAGCTTCTGCAAGGCTAAAGACACCATCAATAAGACAAAAAAACCACCAACAGATTGGGAAAGGATCTTCACCTATCCTAAATCAGATAAGGGACTAATATCCAGTATATATAAAGAACTCAAGAAGGTGGACTCCAGAAAGTCAAATAACCCCATTAAAAAATGGGGCTCAGAACTGAACAAAGAATTCTCACCTGAGGAATACCGAATGGCAGAGAAACACCTGAAAAAATGTTCAACATCCTTAATCATCAGGGAAATGCAAATCAAAACAACCCTGAGATTCCACCTCACACCAGTCAGAATGGCTAAGATCAAAAATTCAGGTGACAGCAGATGCTGGCGAGGATGTGGAGAAAGAGGAACACTCCTCCATTGTTGGTGGGATTGCAAGCTTGTACAACCACTCTGGAAATCAGTCTGGCGGTTCCTCAGAAAATTGGACATAGTACTACCGGAGGATCCAGCAATACCTCTCCTGGGCATATATCCAGAAGATGTCCCAACCGGTAAAAAGGACACATGCTCCACTATGTTCATAGCAGCCCTATTTATAATAGCCAGAAGCTGGAAAGAACCCAGATGTCCCTCAACAGAGGAATGGATACAGAAATTATGGTACATTTACACAATGGAGTACTACTCAGCTATTAAAAAGAATGAATTTATGAAATTCCTAGCCAAATGGATGGACCTGGAGGGCATCATCTTGAGTGAAGTAACACAATCACAAAAGAACTCACACAATATGTATTCATTGATAAGTGGATATTAGCCCAAAACTTAGGATACCCAAGATATAAGATACAATTTGATAAACGCATGAAACTCAAGAAGAATGAAGACCAAAGTGTGAACACTGTGCACCTTCTTAGAATTGGGAACAAAACACCCAGGGAAGGAGTTACAGAGACAAAGTTCGTAGCTGTGATGAAAGGATGGACCATTTAGAGACTACTGTATCCAGGGATCCGTCCCATAATCAGCTTCTAAACGCTGACACCATTGCATACACTAGCAAGATTTTGCTGTAAGGACCCAAATATAGCTGTCTCTTGTGAGACGATGCCGGGGCCTAGCAAACACAGGAGTGGATGTTCACAGTCAGCTATTGGATGTATCACAGGGCTCCCAATGGAGAAGCTAGAGAAAGTACCCAAGGAGCTAAAGGGATCTGCAACCCTATTGTTGGAACAACATGATGTACTAACCAGAACCCTGGAGCTCTTGTCTCTAGCTGCATATGTATCGAAAGATGGCCTAGTGGGCCATCAATGGAAAGAGAGGCCCATTGGACTAGCAAACTTTATATGCCCCAATATAGGGGAATGCCAGGGCCAAAAGAATGGGAATGGGTGGGTAGGGAAGTGGGGGGCGCTATGGGGGACTTTTGGGATAGTATTGGAAATGTAATTGAGGAAAATATGTAATAAAAATATAAAAAAAAAAAAGAACAGTAATGGCTTGTGCTGTAAGATCGAGAATTGACAAGTGGGACCTAATGAAACTACAAAGCTTCTGCAAGGCTAAAGACACCATCAATAAGACAAAAAAACCACCAACAGATTGGGAAAGGATCTTCACCTATCCTAAATCAGATAAGGGACTAATATCCAGTATATATAAAGAACTCAAGAAGGTGGACTCCAGAAAGTCAAATAACCCCATTAAAAAATGGGGCTCAGAACTGAACAAAGAATTCTCACCTGAGGAATACCGAATGGCAGAGAAACACCTGAAAAAATGTTCAACATCCTTAATCATCAGGGAAATGCAAATCAAAACAACCCTGAGATTCCACCTCACACCAGTCAGAATGGCTAAGATCAAAAATTCAGGTGACAGCAGATGCTGGCGAGGATGTGGAGAAAGAGGAACACTCGTCCATTGTTGGTGGGATTGCAAGCTTGTACAACCACTCTGGAAATCAGTCTGGCGGTTCCTCAGAAAATTGGACATAGTACTACCGGAGGATCCAGCAATACTTCTCCTGGGCATATATCCAGAAGATGTCCCAACCGGTAAAAAGGACACATGCTCCACTATGTTCATAGCAGCCCTATTTATAATAGCCAGAAGCTGGAAAGAACCCAGATGTCCCTCAACAGAGGAATGGATACAGAAATTATGGTACATTTACACAATGGAGTACTACTCAGCTATTAAAAAGAATGAATTTATGAAATTCCTAGCCAAATGGATGGACCTGGAGGGCATCATCTTGAGTGAAGTAACACAATCACAAAAGAACTCACACAATATGTATTCACTGATAAGTGGATATTAGCCCAAAACTTAGGATACCCAAGATATAAGATACAATTTGCTAAAAGCATGAAACTCAAGAAGAATGAAGACCAAAGTGTGGACACTGTGCACCTTCTTAGAATTGGGAACAAAACACCCAGGGAAGGAGTTACAGAGACAAAGTTCGTAGCTGTGATGAAAGGATGGACCATTTAGAGACTGCTGTATCCAGGGATCCATCCCATAATCAGCTTCTAAACGCTGACACCATTGCATACACTAGCAATATTTTGCTGAAAGGACCCAAATATAGCTGTCTCTTGTGAGATGATGCCGGGGCCTAGCAAACACAGGAGTGGATGTTCACTGTCAGCTATTGGATGTATCACAGGGCTCCCAATGGATAAGCTAGAGAAAGTAACCAAGGAGCTTAAGGGATCTGCAACCCTATGTTGGAACAACATGATGTACTAACCAGAACCCCGGAGCTCTTGTCTCTAGCGGCATATGTATGGAAAGATGGCCTAGTCGGCCATCAATGGAAAGAGAGGCCCATTGGACTTGCAAACTTTATATGCCCCAATATAGGGGAATGCCAGGGCCAAAAGAATGGGAATGGGTGGGTAGGGAAGTGGGGGGCGCTATGGGGGACTTTTGGGATAGCATTGGAAATGTAATTGAGGAAAATATGTAATAAAAATATTAAAATTAAAAAAAAAAGAAAAAAAAAAAAAGAAGTTATCTTCAAAGGAGACCTTGTCCTGGTCTGTTCCATGTTCCAGTTTCTGCTGGAGTATTTCACACCAAGTGTAGGAAAAAACAACGGCCTGATTACGATTTGTCAATTCAGCTCTCCATCCCACACTAGATCTATTAAGCTGGATAATATATTATGACCTATCGTTGGCTGAGGTCATTCCCTGCATCCCCATCATTGGCTGATGTCATTCCCTGCATCCCCATCATTGGCTGAGGTCATTCCCTGCATCCCCAAGTGTCATAGAGCACCTGGGCTTGGAATTATTTCTCAGCTTTTAAAAACTGCTAGAAACTGAGCTGTGAACTACACATTGTACTGGAGTTTAAAAGAAAAACACTATATTACTCCAATAGTCCAGGTATAATATATTGAAAACTAACATTGTAGGAATGCCCAAATCTGAGTTCAAGAGAGATGTGAACAACCTAGAAAATCATGTGGATGCCATATGGGGAACCTGCCTAGAATTGATTCGAAGATTATGATTATTTCTCTAGTGCAGGATCCTGACAGGGTACCACTCATCAACCCCTATATCTGGAAATAACCAGAGAAAACATATCACATGAAATCTACAGGCACTGCATGGGTCCTATAATCAGCAAGAATGTGTTAACTGAAAATATTTCTAACACTAGGAACTGAATTTAGAAAGTGATGGTCATGAAGGAACATAGCAACACACCTGTACATCTGAGACTGTTGTAGAGCACTCTGTCAAATATGCAAATTATTTGTGTTCACACAACACAAGCACAGTATACCTCAGTAACCTGTTTAGTGTTGTTTCCTAGGTAATGCTATTATAAAAATCTCCCAGGATATTTTGGAGTCATAAAAAAACAAATCTTGAATGGGATAGGTACATAATAACCAAAGAATATAGACAGCTCAGTCAGTGATAAGCTTTCCGCTCATAAACACAGACTCAGAATCAGGGTTCTTGGCATAGTATCCAATCTGTCTTAGCAAGTTCCAAAAGGTAGGTAGAGAAGGCTTGTCTGCCAGCAAAGGATCACATGGTGGTAGTGGACTAGCCTCTCCTTCACTGTTTCAGTCTTTTCCCAAAGAAAACAGTTCCTTCCATTAGAGGCTCCCTTTGTCATTGCCTAACTGACTAGGTGTCCAAAGGTATGATCCCAGAAAAATAGGAAATCACTATAAATAGGAACAAATGGAACAATTTTCTCCCAATAATGTGACTGTGTCAGGGATATTTTGAGTAAGATGCGGCTAACTAGTTGAAGGGCAAATACTTGCATGGATTATCTAACACTGAGTAATAGTTCATGAAAGGGCTGCATCACATAGTACAATTTCACTCTTTAGCTGATGGATATCAGGATATCATCTTCTTCTGGACTACTCTGAGGACCAGTACAGACCTCATGTGCCCTAGAGACTCTCTGGATATCTACTCCTTGTTCTGCAATCAGTGGGTCAAAGGGGACTTCTTTTCTACTTTCTGAACCTTGCTTCTCAAACACCTACCTGATTTTATACTACCAGACCTGTATGAATGTCCTCATTTCCCCCAACCCCCATTGAGGCTGATTTTAACACTGAGAAAATGAGTTTGAATAACAGCAATTGCAGAATGCTACACAGATAACATAGTGTGAGTTCTTTAGATTATCATGACCCCCAAGGGGCTCCTGAAACACCCCTGTTTTGCACCACAGCTATAGGAATTCTGCTGGATGCATATACAGCCACATGCAACTCAATCTCTCAATGATTAGAATCCAAGACATATGATAAGGCAACGTTTTACTGAGTATAGGTAGCTGGATAGGCAATGGTAGCAGGCAATGACGAAAAGAATCTGGAATGCTGAGAATACACAGTGAGCCACCTGATATTCCAGTCGGTCTTTTTAATTCTTCCAGAGCAGAAAAGGGACATAACACATGGATTTTATACACCAACTTCCTCCTCAACACTATGTACCATATTCCATTGATTTTCTCCAAAGGATTTCAATGAGGATCAGTACTATTGCCACTAGCCAGTTGAGAGCCTGACTTTACATGAGTTTTTGTGTCCTTTTTTTTTTTTTTTCTGGAAAGCTAGGTAGAGTTGCACACTAATTTGACTGCCGTATTTGATTTTTTATGCGTGCAGTCTGTAATCTCAGGGGCTTTTCATCATGCTTGGCCTCTAGAACAGACATGGTTACATGTCTACACAAACACACACACAAACATATATACACACACAAACACAGTTGTGTATTCAAGCATCCATACCACAAACACTTGCAAAGGCATTTTGCCTTACACAAACACACAACTTAGAATAAACACACTGAGTCATAGCTGGTACACACACACACACACACACACACACAGACACACCAACACACACACCACATACCACACAAAGACTGACACAAACACACATACAACAATGAAATTCTTGCTCTTATCTAGCATATTTTCTATTGTATGAGCATGTAGTGGGACCTATGATGTGCACAAGGCTCTTAGACTTAAGGGGGCTTTGCAGCCCTGACCTGTACTTATCTCCTCCTCAGGAATATTTTATATGCAAATACTTGCTGTCCTACTAGGAAATTACAAGCTCTACACGGATATCCTGGACAACACATCACTAAATTGCCAAGAAAGAGCTTTCTACCTATAGCCTCCACTAAGCCCGTTTTGACTCATCAAGGCCCTCTCACTAAACCTACACTGAGTCCTTTTTAGCATCAGAGATTGTGTGAAATCAGGGATCGATATATTGAAACAGTGTCTCCTCCCAAGGCAGTGGCAGTCTAAAACATATAATCCAACTTGTGTAAGAGTAAAGGTGCAAGAGTAGGTTTTTGGCCTCTGGGAAACAAAGACACCTGGATAAATCGACTGTTTGTTCCATGAATGGACCCCAGAAGTAGATTTATATTGGAGAAGAATCTCCCTCATAAAAGGATCCTAACAAAGATGAGCGACCCATTCCATTGCACTAACAAACTCTCCCCATTCAAAGCACTGGACTTGAAGTGAAGCAGAGAGAAATCTCTAGCTTTGGAAGGAGAATTTGCCAAGAGGTATCCCAAGGGGCAAAAGAGAAATTCCAGGCAAGGGCACCTCAGAAACTGGTCAAGATTGGGCAGGCTGGTAAGCTGGTAGGCCATGGAATTTCCCAGTGACATCATCAGTAGTCACTTCCCAGACAATCTCTTGTATCCAAGAGAACCCTAGAATCTTCTGTGATGTCACCAGTGTTGTGGTAACCAGTGCGGCTTGTGGGGTATTCCTTCAGATCCTCATGGGTTCCCAAGGACGCATGTTGTCCATGCTCCTCAGGGTATTTTGGAGAGAGAATAGAATACACTCAGACACCAGAGTAAGGCAGAAAGAGTCCAGCCGCCCGTCATGGTGGGAAAGGGCAAGAAACAACTGGTCATGGAGATGGCACAGTGAGTCCTGGGCAAGGTTCGGGGAGCTGCTGAGAGGTTGTGGGCTTCAGCTGGTCCTTCCAGGAATAGGGATTGTGATCTGGATACTTCAGATTCTTCAATGGTAGAACCAGAGTCAAGAATATCTGATGATTAGTTTTACAGACAGCCTGGTATTCAAAAGCCTGCACTTCCTTTGCTGAGAGATCTTAATTTCCTCCTGAATGGAAAATTATGCAGAGCAAGCTATGTGAGAATAGAAAAGTGTTGTTCTATGGATAGAGTATTCATGTACTTCATCTTAATATAGTTTCCTCTAGGATACATGAGCATGTGATGCCAAGAACAGAGAGGGCTATTCCCCTGCCTATGAATCAAGGTCTCAGACACTTTGGTATGGAACACACGTGATGTGGACTGATTCACAGTCTGGGGTTCCTATAGTAGTGTATGAGCTCTCATCATGCATTTGAAGAAGACTAGAAAAATGTTGGCTAGTATGCTAAGAGGTACAGACTTTGTTGTCAGATATGAGCTGACAATGCCATCAATGAGCAGGAGAAGAGATGAGAGAGGTTGGAGAAGCTCAAAAGAGAGCTCCAGAACATAAAAAATGCCAGAGAAGAACTTCAGGGAATCTTGGCCAATTACACTAACAAGGATTTAAATGACAGGTAGTCTTTATGCCCAGTTCTCTGATGACTATCTTGGGCCATCCCTGTTAAGCCCAGATTCCCTCATACCACAGTGGGCTACAGCTCCAGGCTGTCTGCATATACAAATGCCAACCACTTATTCTTGCCTGGGGCAGCTTATGCATTTCAGGGCTAGGGCGATTACAATAGGAAGTCAGGCATATGTTTAGTGATGGTGGTTGTGAACAGGGACCTAGCTGAGGAGCCCAACTTGAAGAAACCTATGATGCACTATCAGGGATTCACAGTGTCTCTAGATTTTCCTCTTCCTCAGGCTTCTCTGTGGGACAAAGCATGGTTTCCCTTTCCCTGCCCTATTATCTCTACAAGGTTACTAGTGTTTTTCTACCTACAGGGTCTGTTGGGGAGCCATCACCCCAACCCCCCACCATCAATGAGCAGGAGAAAAGACGCGACAGGTTGGAGAAGCTCAAAAGAGAGCTCCAGAACATAAAAAATGCCAGAGAAGAACTTCAGGGAATCTTGGCCAATTATACTAACAAGGATTTAAATGACAGGTAGTCTTTATGCCCAGTTCTCTGATGACTATCTTGGGCCATCCCTGTTAAGCCCAGATTCCCTCATACCACAGTGGGCTACAACTCCAGGCTGTCTGCATATACAAATTAATTTTGCTGATTGGACTGTCGACACAGAACTTCAAGTTCAGATAGGAGTGAGATGGGGTCACAGGCACTTTTCATTCCTCCAAAAGTAATTCAGAGGCTGTGGCATGAATCACAGTCTGGGGATGAAGGTAATAATGTGTGAGCTCTCATCCTGCCATTTAAGAAGCTTACACAGGTGTTGGTGTATGGGAGTTGCTAGGTAATGTTTGTTTATAGCCAATGCTTTCCATAACTGACCAGGCTATAATTTGGATCCAATTGGTCCTGTCAACAGCTGGAGCGGGCTGTCCCACATATTGTCTCTCAGTATGACTGGATTGGCTGCAGTTCATCACTGCTTTTCTCAAATTTTGTTCATTATACTCTCAGATAAAGCCAAATCATTTTATTTATTTGGCATTCTGATTGTGTGTGTGTTTGTGTGTGTGTCTTGTGTGTGTGTATCTTCTGTCTTGCGTCTGTCTGTGTGTGAGTATGTGTGTGTGAGTGTGTGTAAAAGAGATAGAGAGAGACAGAGAGAGATACGGACAGAGAGACAGAGACTGAGAGAGATACTGTTTGCATGTGAGCTTGTGTGTGCGTTTGTGGATGTGTGTGTTCCTGTGTGTATGTGTTCCTGTGTGTGTGTGTTCCTGTGTGTGCAGCTTAAGATCTAGAGAGTCTGTGTCATGTGATATATCATTGAGTTTTGCAAGACTCCATTTCCAGGCAATAACAGTGAGGAAGCCAGGGAGGTTCATTTTGAGTAGCAGAGGTCTTGACCTCTGTTCTCACTGTGAATGCACATTGGAATCTCCTGGTGTGTTATAAAGGCTTTTCCCTGTAGATATGAATATGTCCTTTGGGAATTTTTGTAGCAATAGAACCAAGGATTGGCAATTCCTTCTCTAAATCCAGGAGGAGAATCATGCAGATTTAATGTGGACCCAGGCCTGTGACACAGATTCCTGGAAAGTTCTGGGAGAGCTAGTCTATTCTTTCAAACCCCTTCAGGGAGCTGAAGCAGATCAGCACCCTGCCTTTTCTTCCCTGGGCTTACTGGCCCAAGCTGAAGAGCAATGATTTTAATAAGCACCAAGTGGAAAAGGTAACAAGGAGCTAGGTCCAGTGGCATATATGGGGTAGAGTAGTACATGATTCAGCTTGAATTGAAATGATGCTTGTATCCTTAGTTCATGGGACAATTTGTTGCTTGGGCCATGCCCTCCCACAGGATCAACTTTGAGACATATATGCTTGAGATGCAACATGACCAGGTGATGACTGACCTGAAGAGAATGCCCCAGGACATCAGTGAGGCCTTGTCCAAGTGCAAGGAGTTGACTAAAGAAAATCAGTTCTACTGGTGAGTGACTAACAGGGTCATGACCCAAGAACTAGGCCCAGGATATGTCTGACAATCCTTGACTTTGAACGAACATGAGGCTCAGGTTCTATACTCTTAGTCTCTAAAGAGGAAGCCTGCCTCCTTCAAATGAGGCACTAAGATTTTAACATCTTAGAGTCATTTTGACCAAGTGTGAAGAGTCTGGGAGCCCCTCAAGTCACTGTCCTTTCCAACTCAGTATCCTCAAGATTGAAAGGTTTCTACCATGATGGAGATATCAATCAACCTTGGACCTCTTGACCTCTGAAAGTAGATTCATAGAAGGGGTTTCCAGGAGAAACATAGAAAGATAGTATGATGCTTGGGTCTCTTCACTCCTAGAGAATTTTGACCTATACCTACAGGTGGTTTTTTTAATACCACAGACTCATAAGCACATATAGACACCATGTTTTTTCCTGAGAGATACATGAGTCCCTGTTGGTGTCAGAGTTTTCAAAAGTACCTTGGGACTTCTGGAAAGTGGCAGTCCTCTGGATTTGATCTCCCTCTATGGCCAATCTGGATACTTGTCTGGGGCTGTCTGAGGATCAGGGCCCATGATGAAGGAATGGTGCTTGGAGGAATGGTCGGAAGATGGATGGATGCTGCCTGTAATCACCATGTTTTGTTTGTGGCTCAGCTTCAGGAACTGCCACCTCCTGATTGAATCTAAGCTCATCCAGCACAAAGTCAGGATGTTGAGGAGTGAGAACAGACAGCTGGTATGGGATCAGACTGCATTGGAAGAATGCAACATAGCAACAAAAATACTATGTAAAGAAGGCAGCCAGAAGATCAAAGACCACTATACTAAGCAGCAGCAGGTAGGATGAATGAAGCATCATGGGCAGAATGCCCTAATGTGTAATCATAAAGACAGTCAAGCCTATGTAACCATCCTGCACCTTATCCAGGCTCTCTCCTATGTCTCATCCAGTTTTACACTTCTGTGATCATTTCCAAGACTTCCTGTGGAGTTACCCTCTTTTGAAGAAATTGGATTTCTGCCATGCCCTCTCCTCCCCATCCCAGTTGGCCACCTCTAGCTTGCCACTCTAGGCAGAGTAGATCCTGGACCCCTGACAGCAACCCCTCGAGGCTCTATGGTATGGAGAGGTGACTCAGGATGCCATTTCCTGAATTATCTAGGAATCAGGCCCTCTGTTTTGCTCTATGCCAACTCATCCAGAGGGGCCTGGGCCTGTCCTCTCCTAGGACAGAAGGGCAGGCTCCAATTTTATTGTGTATGTGTACGTGTGTATGGGTGTGCATGTGTGTCATGGCTTGGCTGAAAAGATGCAGCGTCCTTTCGATGTCTCTGAGATGAAGTACTAGTACAGGATGGCAGTATCTAAGGAGCCATACACATAGCAGGGCTATTGGTTTTTGGTTTTGCTTTTGTTTTTTCCTTCATGAGTATCCCCTTTAGAGTTCAATGCTTACCCTTGGGAAGAATTGCATGAAGCACACTCTTGCTGATTACAGTATCTTTTCAGTGTGCATGGATTTCCTGTGAGATGGTTTCTCTGGGGATTCCCAGATATAGGGGTTCACAAGGAGAGCCAAGGAAGGATTCTGCACTCCAGAAATAATAAGAGCCTTCACTTCAAAGTTTGCTAGGCTCCTTAGAAGGCCTCTGTTCAATGTTAGATTCAGACACTGATACACACTTATTTTTCAATATAAACATTCAGACTATTGGAGAAATGTGGTGTTTTACTTTAACTCCAGCACAGTGTGTAGTTCACAATTCAGTGTCAAGCAATTTTTTACATTTGAGAAAAACATCCAGGCCCAGGTGCTCTCTGCCCCTTCTCCTATGGGGATAAAGGAAAGATCTCAGATGAAAGGTCATACTAGATTATCCTGATGAGTAAAGCTGGTGTTTCTTGGATCGCTGACATGGCAAGATCTCACCAGGCTTTTTTCTCTTTGTCCCATAGGTCTGAAATATTCTGCAGAAGCTCAAACAGATCAGAGACCAGGTCAAGATCTTGCTCCGACATAACTGTTCACCAGGAGCACTGGATGTACAAAGCAAATTAACCACCATTGCATCTAATCCTTGTAACCATGGCAATCTTGGGCTGCATTTTCTTCTTTTTTAGTTTGCTATGGGTAATGCGGCCTTTATTTTGTCTAGCCTCTCATCCAGCAATACTGCCTGTTTGGAAGGCTTCAGAGAAGTACTGAGATACATCAAGATCTGCTGGGCATCCAGCAGAACTCTGACAATGCCAATTTTGGCAGGTCCTGTTGGGTCATCAAGATATAATTCATAGTGGTCAGTCATGTGAATTTGAAAAACTTTGAGGTATCATCTGTAACATCTCTCATGTTAGCCTTGAAGGACTAGTCCATGAGCAGAACACCCACCCCAAAGAGGCATGCCTATATTCATCTTCAACAGATTATTACCATCAGTGACTGCCTTTGCACTATTTCACCAAGGCCAGCAACAGGCTGTGGGTCTGTGCTGAACATCTGCAGCAAGAGAATGATGCTTAGCTTAATTATTGTGTTTCATTTTTGGTCAGAGTTTTGATTTCTTTGGGTCTTTGGTTTTCCTGTGTTTTCATTTGAAGTTTCAATATATATTCATTATCTTTTTGTTAATGTAATTAATTTGCATTTTGCTAAGTCTATATCTTGTATAAACTGACTCCCCACGTTAAGAATTTATTGAATAAAATTAGTGTATTGTTATGGATAAAACATCATCTCTAATTATTTCTATTATAAGGATATTCTGCATTTATGTGTGGTTCATACATAGTCCTGTAACACTAGAAGTTTCAGGCAGGAATGGGACTCTTCAAGTATTATGTTGTTTAGGCTTCATAAGTAGTGCCCAGCCAGCCAGATCTCCACATAAAATTGAGCTTTTGATGTGGATAATGTATCAAACTATGTGGATCCCGATGTCAGGATGGAAAAAGTATCCATGCTCTATCTCTATAGTCAAAAATTTAGCTACAGTCATAATGTACTCTCTTGTGGATGACCATGTCAGACAAACAAATTAGAAACACAACAGTATTTCTCTAATACATCTCAGGAAACAAAAATATTCACATTGAGTAATTAAAATCTTCTGAATTATAAATGAAGTGATTGGGATTAAAATGACCTTCAAAGTTCATTTCATAATTGAATGTTTAATACCTACTTCATAGAACTGTTTTACAAAGGACTAGTAGATATGGACTTACTGGAGGAGTTGTGACAATGGAGGTTGGCATTGAGGTTTCAAAAGCTCATGCCAATCCCTGCCTCTGTCTTTGTCCCTGTCTTTGTCACTCTCTCTCTGTCTCTGTTGATCTCACTATGTTTCTCTCTTTTTTTTTCTCTATATCTCAGTCTATAATGTCTCTGTCTCCGTCTCTGCCTCAGTCTTTCTGTTTGTCTGTCAATCTGTATCTATCTATCTCTTTCCTCTGCCTCCTCTATATGTATCAGATACAAGTTCATCTACTCCTCTATTTTTATGATGCCTGTATGCATGCCTGCCTGCCTACTGCCATGTTCCCCACCTTGACAATCCTGGATCACCCTTTTATATTGTTGGCCAACCCCAATTGAATATTTTCTTTATACGTTATCCTGGTCAAGATGTGTCCTAGCAATAAAACAGTGAATAAGAAAGCAAAAGAAACTCTTAATCAATGCAAAGATCAGCTACAAGATGGGAGAGGATCTTCACCAAGTGTACATATGACAGAGAGTTCATTTCTAGACAATCGGATGGTGTTTAAAACCAAACACCAGGAAACCTGCCTGTTAAACATTAAAACATTATAAATTTAAACATTTCAAAATCTTCTATGGCTGTACATGGTAGTGCACATCTGTAATCCCAGCAGTCAGAAGGCAGAGGCAAGAAGAACTCCATGAGCCTCTGGACAGTCTGGTCTATGTACTAGATTCTGGGACAGCAGGGTTAACTAGAGAGTCCCAGTCTCAAACATACTCCCTTCTGATGTTCTGTCGAACTGAACAGAATCTTCAAGGAAGAGAAAGAAATGGATCATAGATATGTATTTACACATTTAATATCCTTCCTCATAGGAAAATGCAAATTAAAATAGTTTTAACCTTGTATCTTACTGCAGTCAGAATGGCTATTACCAATAGACTAAGGACCACAACTGTTGGCATGAGTGTGGGGTAAGAGAACATATATTCACCTGTACAGTCATTACGAAAAACAGGAGAAATGTTCTGGAAAACATTACTAGAGATAGATCTTCTATATGAACCAGCTGTACTATTTGTGGTGGTGTGAATGAGAAGAACGCTTATAGGCTCATAGATTTGAATACTTGGTCAACAGGGTATAGCACTATTTGATGATATTTGGATCTGTGGCCTTCTGTGGGGGTGGGCTTTAAAGTTTCAAAAGCCCAGCTCAGGGCCAGTATCCCTGCTTCCTGCAGATCCAGATCCAGAACTCTCAGCTACTTCTCCAACACCATGTCTGCCTGTGCATGATTCTGTCAAGACAAAAATGTACTAAAATTCTGAAATGGTAAGCAGACCACCATTTAAATGCTCTCCTTAAAAGGACCTATCATGGTCCTGTTGTCTCTTTCTAGCAAGAGAACACAGACTCAGACACTATTCCAGGGTATATAGCCAAAGGCATTATTCTAAGACAGAGACCTGGGTGTGCTCATGTTCCTTGCTGATTTATTCACAATAGGCAGGACATCAAAACAACCCAGACGTAAATATAACTGATGAAAGGATAATGAATATATGGTCCATATACACAATGGTAATGAACTGTGACAATATAAATGACATTTACAGGTTAATGGATGGAGACATGAATAATCTTTCTGAGTGATATAACCCAGACCCAAAAAGACAAATACCATATGATGTGTTTTATGTTGATGGTAACTTTGAATGTCTAGAGATATGTATTTAAACTGCAATATCCATTGAAGGTAATGCATAGTGTTGGGTTATAGGAGGATATTTCAAGAAAATAATAGAACGCATAATTGGTGAAGGAGAAAAAAGGAAAACAGTAGGACTGAGTGAGGTAAATATCTTGGGAGATTGCGGAGGAGTGTGGTGGCTTGAATATGCTTGATCATGGGAGTGGTACCTTTAGGAGTTGTGGCCTTGTTAGAAACAGTGTGTCAGTGTGGAGGGTGGGCTTTGAGACCCTCCTACTAAACACCAGTTAGACAGTCTTCTTGGTGCCTTCAGAATAAGATATAGAGGTCTTAGCTTCTTCTCCAAAGTAATGTCTGTCTAGATGCTGCCATGCTTCCTGCCTTGAAATCAATGGACTGAGCCTCTGAACCTATAAGTCAGTCCCAATGAAAAGTGGCCTTGGTCCTGGTGTCTCCTCACATCAATAAAACTCAAAGACCTGGGACAGTAGACCACCATGTCAGGAATTTGGTAAGGTTGAGTGGGTTGGAAGTCCCAGACCCACAGCAGATGGCAAAAGTGTCACCTGCTTCCTAAAAGGCCTCTTTCATGGGACCAAAATCTCTACATAGGAAGATGGCCTGTGGTCATTTAGAACAGAATAGGGTTCCCCCTACTAATGAGGTACCTAGAAGATGGTAGGGTTTAGTCAATAAGCTTCCCTTCCTGGACATTCCTTCCTCAGAAGGTACTTAACTTCTAGTCTAACCTCAAGACGTGTTATGCTTTCATTTCCATGAAAAACAATCAATAAACAGTTTAGAACCAAGGACTGTCTCTCTCAGCAAACCAACTGTAGGTTATATGGAGAAAAAGCCTTTGCCTACAGAGCCTTGCCATCTAAGTCTCCAACAGAACGACCCTCAATACTCCTGGACTAGCCACCTCTGAGTTAACCCAGAATTCCCCATTCCCTGTTTTCAGGGCTAGTTCTCAGCCTGCTGGCCTCCTACATGCTCAGCTCCTCTGTGACTTCTAGCAGTACCTGCATGTCCAAGATTCTGAGAACCCCTTGGCCTGGTCTCCTTGCAGGCCAGCAGGCTCTAACCTGCTATAAACTCCCTGCAACCCAGCACTGTCTGGATGTCCAGGATTTCCTGGGTCCCTGTCCCCAGACTCCTTAACATAGGCCCATGGAATTCAGAACCTCCATTCTCTACTCTTGCCTGTGGTTTTCATTGTCAAATGGACTCCAAGGTGTCAGGGAACCCCAGCTGCCACCTCCCATGCCCAAGGCTACATTCTTCCACCCCCTAAGTAGTGTAATTGCATTTCAATCCAGGTCAATACCAGACAGTGGGCTTAGGATACATACAATCTACCATGTCTGCATTTGGTCTGCCCAGTTGGTTTCCCACACCTGTGCTGCAGATCAGAAAGCAAAACAACACTAAGACAAGGAAGTAGTATGGAGGTGGGATAACTGACTGCAGACTTTTGAAAGGCCACCTGTAAGCCTACAATTTAAGAAGCTTTTTAATACACAAACCCATATAAAGGAGGTTTAAATGAAAATACCCTATTATGCTCTGACAATTCCTCCCCTGAACATAATATACTACCCAATGAAAAGCCCAGGGCCAGGTTTGCGTTATCTTGTTTGGAGTTGCTCATCACTGAGTCTCATACACACTCCCCAATCATTAAAGACTGCTGCCATTGCTCTTCCTTCCTCTCTGGAAGTCAATGGTCAGACCACATTGCTGAAGAAGATGGTATCTGGCACAGCCATCAATTCAGGCATCTATATCATTATTTTCTGTGTGTTGAGAACATATCTATTACTCTTTAGCAGTTACTTGGAGATATTTGGCCCATTGCAACCCACCAAATGTCTATAGAAGAGATAATCCCTTGGTAGCTGAGATTGCAAATCCCAGTCCACCATCACCCTCCTAAAATCTGGCAACTGATATTCTAATTTCAGCTTCTCAAAGTGGGATAAACTGGAGAGGGAGCCCAGGGCCGCAGGCACACCATGCAGCAAACACTACAGGACAATACACTACACTTCACCACAGCACACCACACCACACCACACACAGTATACTACACTAGATAACCCCAGTCCTCCTTTTTCTCTGAGATCAATTTTGGCTGTCCACTGTGGGAACATGTCTTCTTTATATATCTGCACTGGATATAGGAAAATATGTTTTAACCAAGATCACTTTGGTGTTTGTCTAGCAAGTTTCTTAGCAATGTTAAAGATTTTCAATTGGCATGCAACTTTATCCTTTGTGAAGATTCAATATAAGAACACAATGTACAACTATCAAATCATTTATCATTTCTTTTCATTGGGAGCTTTCAACTCCCATTTTCATTTTGACCTAATGTTTTCTTGTTGGTTGGTATTGTGGTAGAAGCTGTTCCACATTCTTTAATTTTCTTCTCCTAGGTATAATGACCATTACCATACAACCCTGAAAATATTCATCTCATCAGGTACCTTTAAAGTGGCTAAAAACTCTTTTGCAAAGAAATTATGGATTATGGAGAATCTGGGGGTTGGGTTGTAAAATACTTTCACAAAATAGTCAGAATATAAAACCTGTTAACTAGTTTCTGGTTTATTTAAAAGGATCAGCTTACCTGAAGTATAGAAATGATTTTCTTAAACAAGGACACTCTGTAACCAAGTCTGTGAGGATTAGATTTAATTGTCAGTTGGAAACAACCTGGAGTCAATCTCGGAGCAGAATCTCAACAAGTGATTTTTCCCTGGGTGGCCTGTGGGCATATCTTTGGGGTTGGTTCTCTTAGTCAAATTAAATGATATCAAAAACCACAGCCCACTCTCAGAGGCAATATTCCCTAGGCAGGGAGGAGGCCCTGAAATACATAAAGGTGGAGAATTGAACTGAACACAAGTAAGCACTCAAGCGAGCTAGTGAGCATATCTGTGTTCATTTGTCTCTGCATTGGAATGTCAGTGTGATGTGACCAGTACTCTCAAGCACCAGCTGTTACGACTTCCTGCAATGCTGGGCAGTCACATGAAACTGTAAGCTAAACTGTTTCTCTCCTAAGATGCTTTTTCTGAAGCGTCTTTTCATTTGTCCACCCTGTCAGATCTTCTCATTTGGAGACTTGAAACTATTTTTACTTTAATTCTCCATCAAATATAATAAGTTTCTGGGAACTGAACTTTCCCTTCTACAATGTTAAGTACTAGAATTAATTTCTTTGTTCTTATTGTAATTTGACGTCTGTTATCTAACAATCCCCATCTCCTTCCTTCTACTCAGGTCTCTACAAGAACTATCTCATCTACTCTATTTCTATAGAAGAGGTAATCCCTTGGTAGCTGAGATTGCAACTCCCAGTCCACCATCACCCTCATAAAATCTGGCAACTGATTTTCTAACTTCAGCTTCTCTAAGTGGGCTAAACTGGAGAGGGAGCCCAGGGCCTCATGTATACCAAGCAGCAAACACTACACGAGTATACACTACACTTCACCACAACACACCACCCCTCTCCACACTACAGTATACTACACTAGAGAACCCCAGTCCTCCTGTTTCTCTGAGATCAACTTTCTTTCTTAGCCCCTTCTCAGCCTTCCTGCATGGATTATCTGCCCAAACAAGGTGAATGTACTAAAACAAAGGGAACATTTTCTACTTTCATAATCCACATTGAAATTTGCTGTGAACTCTCTGCAGAGTTCATGACCACCAGGAACACCTCACCTCCCTTCTCCCCATTGCCACTTACTGGGTTCTCTCTCCATTTTTTCTGTTCTCTTTTCTAATCTGAGGGTACAGCCTTGGATACTCAGATTTGGGGTACTTTGTCCTTTCCTTCAGACCTCTGTATTTGCTGTGTCTCCCCTTAGGACTCTGTGTATCAGGCTGAGTACTTAGTAGAGCTGTTTCTAACTCTGCATCAGCAAATACCCACAAGAGCTTCTGGCCCTCAGATAGGTGGTTCTTCAAAGCTTTAGATAAGAGGTGTGACTCTGAACAACACCCTGACTTCTGCAGAGGGATGGCTGCTGAACAAACTCCATGACTTGGAAGAGGGTTCCAGGAGGGTTTTGCGACTCCTCCAAATCTGGCTGCACTGCAGCTTCCCTTACAATTCAATGTGGATGTCTTACAGGTTAAGAGGATCAGTCAAGTACCAACAAGGTAGCCACATGGATGCATCCAGAATGGCATGATGCAGGAGAAGCTGAAAGTCCTACATGTTCATGTGAAGGCTGCTAATAGAACAGTAATGTCCAGGCAGCTAGGGTGAGGGTCTTGACCACACGCTATACTCTAACATGGCCACACCTTCTTATATTGCCACTCAGTGGGTGGGCTGAGCATATAAAAACCATAACAAATATTGATGCAAAAATACACAATAACTTCTTGGAAACTGAATCTAATAGCACATGCAAATGATCATTCACCATGATCCAATAGTCATCATGCATAGGATGTAAGAATGATTCAATGTTTTGGAATTCATCAAAGTAATATACTATGTAATAAATTTAAGAAATTTTTACTTGATCATCTCATTAGATGCTGTATCATCCCACAAATGCAGGAATGACTCATTATGGACATCCATCAATGTAATCCCCTATATAAAATATCTTAAAATATATTGGATAATCTCATCAGATGCTGAAAAAGTGTTTGACAATATACAATACAACTTCAAGGTGAATGCATTGGAAGAATCAGAAAGTCATGGTCTATATCTGAATATAATAAGAGCAACATAGAGCAATCCAGTTGCCAACATCAAAACATATGGAGAAAAATTTGAAGCAATCCCATTAAAATCAGAGACAAGGAAAGACTTCCCCCTCTTCCGCTATGTATTCAACATAGTCCTTGATATTTTAGCCATAGCAATCAGGCAAAAAAGGCAGATCAAAGTGATGCAAATTGGAAGGGAAGAATTCAAGACACTACAATTTGAGGAGTATGGGATATTAGACATAAATGAGCCCCAAAATATCCAGGAGAGAACTCCTACAGCTGATAAATAACTTCAGCAATGTCAATGGATATAAAATTAACTCAAACAATCCAGGAACTTTCCTCTACTCAAAGGATAATTAGGCTGAGGAAGAAATTTTTAAAAACTACATACTTCACAATAGTCACAAACAATATCCTGGTGTGATTCTAACATAGCAAGGGAAAGATCTGAATGACAAGAACATTAACTCTCTGAACAAGGAAATCAAAGAAGACCATAGAAGATGGAAAGATCTCCCATGGTCATTGATGAGCAGGATTAATATAGTAAAAAAGGTCCATCTCGCCAAAACAATCTATGGATTCAATGCAATCCCCATCACAATTCCAACTCATTTCTTCACAGTAATAGAAAAAGCAATTCTCAAATTTATCTGGAATAACATAAACCCCAGTATAGCAAAAACTATTCTTAACAATAAAAGAATGGCTGGGGAAATCACCATCCCTGATCTCAAAATATACCACAGGGCAATAGTGATGAAAATGGCATGGTACTGGTATAGAGAGACAAGTAGACCGATGGAATAGAATTGAAGACCTAGAAATGGACCTACACTCATATGGTACTTGATCTTTGTCAAAGGAGCCAACACCATCCAGTGGATAAAAGAGAGCATTTTCAACAATTGGTGCTTGTTCAACTGGCAGTCTTCATATAGAAGAATGCAAATTGATCTATTCTTATCTCCTTGTACAATGCTCAATTCCAAGTCACTCAAGGACCTCCACATAAAACAAGATACACTGAATCTAATACAAGAGAGAGCAGTAAAGAACTTCGAACACATTGGCACAGGGAAAATGTTCCCGTACAGGACACCAATGGCTCATGCTGTAAGACAAAAAAACATTGTCAAATGGTACCCCATAAAATTCAAAAGCTTTGTAAGTCAAAGGATACTGTCAAAAGGACAAAATTGCACACACATATTGGGAAGACACCTGTACCAACCAGACGTCTGATAGAGGAGTATTATCCTGCTGCAGACCCTCTGGGTCCCGTGCCTGCGTGAAATGGTTCTCTAGAGTAGGTGGGCAAAGCTTAGGATGGAGTGACAAACAGTCATACACAGGAGAGGTTGTGCAGAATCTGAATGTAATTTTCTGGTCGAACTTAGACTAATTATATTACAGCGAATATCATAAATTGTAAAACATAGCAGATAGGGTACATAGAAGTTTTCCAGGTGCAAGAGGAGTGACTATAAAAAGAATTTGTAGGAACCAGATAAATGTTTACATTAGAGATAAGCATCCCTCCAGATGTAAGAGGAGTGACTTCAAAAGGACAATGTTTACATTAGAGATTAGCACCTGCTTTGGATCAGCCCTGTGCCAGGCAAGAGTTTCACACTTTAATGATAATGGGCTAGGGGAGTTTTAACTCTTGCCTGGCCTCAGGAATAAAGTAGTGTCAAGGACCTTGGAATTCTTAGGTCTTTTTAATTCTTATCTATGTCTGGAGAATTCCCATTTATCAGTATAGTATATTAACTTGCTGTTGGCATGGAATGTAGTCTGTAAAAAATTTCTATCTCAGTGAGAATTCCAATCTCTTTCTGCAGATAACTGAGCTAATGGCTAGTGCTTTATTGTTTTATTGCAGTGCTTAATTAGTTACTGAATAGTTTAAGCTCCTTGCTGCTATATGGGAATTTAGAACACTGGGAAAGTCTTTAGCTATGTTAGAATTCAATCTTAAAAGGCATTAAGGTAATACTAAATAGAGCGCATGTGAATCCATACACTAGGCTAATGCGGGGATGGAAGATTGATTTTATGGTTTATAAAGATTTAGAGGAGAAAGTGCCAGACTCCAGGAAGAGAGTTTCCTTGAAATTCATTGCTGCATAGGTCAGCTTCCCAGGTTTCGCTATGTCAAACTGACTCAACCAAAGTACGTGGAGATATCCAAAATATATAAAGAACTCAAGAAGTTACACTCCAGAGATCCTAATAACCCTATTAAAGAATGGGGTACAGAGCTAAACAGAAAATTCTCAACTGAGGAAATTTGAATGGCTGAGATGTACTTAAAGAAATGTTCAACATCTTTAGTCATCAGGGAAATGCAAATCCAAATGAACCTAAGATTCCACTTCACAGCACTCAGATGGGCCAAGAACAAAACTCAGCTGACAGGTGATTCTGGCAAAAATGTGAAGAAAGAAGAACATTCCTCCATTCATGCTGGGACAGCAAGTTGGAAAAACCACTTTGGAGATCAATCTGGCAATTCCTGAGAAAGTTGGAAATAGTTCTACCTCAAATAGAATTATACCACCATGGTGCATATACCCAAAAGATTCTCCAATATATTAATAGGACACATGCACCACTATGTTCATATCAGCCTTATTTATAATGACCAGACACTGAAAACAACCCAGATGTCCCTCAACAGAGGAATGGATACAGAAAATATGGTACATTGTACAGAAGTACTACTCAGCTTTAAAAACATTACTTCATGAAAGTCAAAGGCCAATGTTTGGAAGTTGAAATATCATCCTCAGTGTGGTATCCTAGTCACAAAAGGACACACATGGTATGTAGTTATTGATAAGTGGAAATTGTTCAAAAAATGCATGGAATGCCCACGATACAACTAACAGACTATGGGAAACCAAAGAAGAAGGAAGATCACACCAAAGTGTGAATGCTACAGTTCTACTCAGAAGGGGGAAGACAAGAATGTTTGGAAGTAGGAGGAGAGAAGGATCTGGGAGGGAGAGAAGAGTAGGAGGTAAAGGGGGTTCTGGTTCAGATATGGGGGGACATGGGGAAGAAATACAGAGGGAAAGTCATTTGAAATGAGGTCTGTAACTATTGGGAAGGGGGAACTGTGTGTAGCCACTATAAAATCTCAGATGTCAGGGACCCAAGAGATTCCCAGAACCCAACATGGAGGACATTAGCCTAAATACCAAACAAAGAAGAAATAGGAACTATACAGACCATATTTATTGGATAAGCATGGCAATCTTTGAAGGGTGGGGCCACCCAACCATCTCAAAAGTATTAATCCAGCAATCCTTCTCTCAAAAGGAAATGCAGGGATAAAGAGAGGAGCAGAGCTTGAAGGAAAGGCCTTCCAGAGACTGCCCCAACTTGGGATCCATTCCATCTGGAGACACCAAACCCAGTCACTATTGCTGATGTCAAGAAATCTGATGCTGTCAGGAGCCTGGTATATTTTCTCTCTCTCTCTCTCTCTCTCTCTCTCTCTCTCTCTCTCTCTCTCTCTCTCTCTCTCTCTCTCTCTCTCTCTCTCTCTCTCTCTCTCTCCTTTTTTTCCCACAGGTGGAGGAACATTTTTGTTGCTTTTCCCTAAACACAGTATAGCAATGATAGATAACATTTATATCAAGTTAGGATTATGGGTAATCAGAAGGTGATTCAGTATATCAGTATATAGCAATGGTTCTCAACCTTCCTAATGCTGCAAATCCTTTATGTACTTATTCATGTTTTGGTGATACTCCCGCCCCCATACCATAAAATTATTCAATGCTACTTCATAACTGCAACTTTTGGTAGTTGGTGTCTTTTGAAATGCTATGCACGCAGCCAAACATGAGACCGAGCGAGGGAACACAGATTGTAAAGTTAGGACAAGGACTGAAGGAAGAGAAGGGGCTTGCAACCCCATAAGCAGAACAACAAAATCAACCAAACAGAGCCCCGCAAAACTCACATGCACTAAACCACCAAGCACATAGTACATGAGGGGATATCCAGAGTTCCAGCTGGATACGTAACATAGAAATGCCTTATCTGGCATCAATGGGAGGGCATGCCCTTGGTCCTGTACAGGCATGATGATCCAGGGTTGGGCAATGCTAGGGCACTGAGGCAGGAGTGTGGGGAGGAGGGGGTATAGGAGCACCCTCATAAATAGAGGCAATGCTAGAAGTGGAGGGGATGGGGTTTTTGGAGGGGGAACTGAGAAGGAGGATAACATTTGGACTGGAAATACATAGGAAAATCAATAAAGAAAAAGTAAAAATAAAGTTATAAAAATCACAAATGTTGTAACCCTGGAAAAGGACAACCTACAAAAGATATCAGGATCTACAGATGCAAGCCTCACCAACAGAACATAGAAAAGAGAATCGCAGGCAAAGGAAATACCATAGATGATATTACAAAGTTACTCAAAGAAAATACAAAGAGTAAAAAACTCCTAACTCAAAACATCTAGCAAATGCAGGACACAATAAAAAGAACAAAACTAAGAATAACAGAAAAAGAAGTAGGTGAGGGTTAACAGTTCAAAGACCCAGAAAACATCTTCAACAATATCATTTTTAAAAGTCCTTAACCTAAAGCTGAGATGGCCTTAAATTTACAAGAAACCTACAACACACCAAATCGATTGGATCAATACAGAAAACCATTCTGTCACTTATTAAACAAAAGTATAAATGTACAGTATAAAGAAAGAAAATATTACAAGCTCTAAGGGAAAAAAAGTCAAGTAACATACAAAGGAAGACCTATGAGAATTACATCAGACTTGTCACCAGAAATGATAATATCTAGAAGATCTTGGAAAAATGTCTTGCAGAGACTCTAAGAGAACACAAAAGCCAGCCCTGGCTACTATACCCAGAAAACTCTTTATGACCATAGTTGTAGAAATTAAGATATTCTGCGACAAAACCAAATTCAAACAATATCTTTCCACTAATTCAGCACTACAGAGGATACTAGAAGCAAAATTCCAACAGAATGAGTGTGATTATACCCAAGAAAACACAACAAATGAATAATCTCACAAAAGCCCCAAAGGAAAGGAAAAGCATGTTGTCTCCATTCCCTGCCATATTATCTCTACAAGTTTACTAGTGTTTGTCAACCTACATGGTCTGTTGGAAAAGCATCACCCCAACCCTCCACCACCAATAAGCAAGGGCATAGAATGAAGAGGATGGAGAAGCTCAAAAGATTTCTTCAGAAGATCAAAAATGATAGAGTTGAACTCCAGGGAATCCTAGCAAATTAAACTAACAAGGTTTTGAACAACAGGTAGTCATTATGCCCAGTTCTTGGGCCCTCTCTGTTAACCTCAGATTCCCTCATATCACAGGAGGCTGGCTATAACACCAGGCTGTCCACACATCCAAATTCATTTTGCTGAATGGATTTTCGACACAGAACTTCAAGTTCAGATAGGAGTGAAATGGGACTCAAGCAGTTTGATTTCTCCAAAGGTAAATCAAAGCCTATGGTATGAATTACAGTCTAGGCATAAGGGTTGTAGTGTGTGAGCCCTAATCATGCATTGTAAGAATCCTATGCAGGTATAAGTTTTGGGGAGATGCAAAGTACACTGTGTTTATGGCCAATCATGTTTGCAGTTAAGCTGGAAGTAATTTGGTTTCAACTGGTCCTGTCAACAGCTGGAGGGGCCTGGTCCCACATAGTGTCTCTCAGTATAACTGGATTGGCCATAGTTCATCACTGCTTTTATCAAATTTTATTCACTATACTCTCAGATAATGTGTGTTCATTTGGCATTCTGATTGTGTTCGATTACGAGAGCGGGGGGGAAGTGTGTGTGTGTGTGTGTGTGTGTGTATGTTTCATTTAAGATCTGGAGTGTCTGTATAGTAAGCTGGGGCCTGAGATTTTGCTTGACACAGTTTCCAGCCAAAAATAGTGAAGACACAGGGAACCTCACTTTTAGCAGCACAGCATATGAGCTCTGTGATCACATTAGGTGCACACTGGAAATGTAGTATCCTGTAGATACTGATTATGTCCTTTGGGAGTTTATGTAGCAACAGAAGCAAGGATTGACATTTCCTTGTCTACAAACAGATGTGTCATCACAGGTTTAAGGTGGACCCAGGACTATGGCACAAGTTCCTGGAAATTTCTTGGGGAGCTAGTCTATTCTTTCATGCCCCTCTGAGGAGATAAAGTAGGTCAAATCCCTACCTTTACTTCCCTGCCTCTACTGACTCCAGGCAAAGAGTAATAAGTTTAATAAGCTCCAAGTGGAACTGTTAACGTGGAGCAATGTTGTGGCATATATGTGTTGGGGAAGTCCATGATTCAGATTGAATTAACATAATCCTTGTATCCTTAGTTCATGGGATTATTTGCTCCTTGGGCCATGCCCTCCTAAAGAATTTAAATTAGGACATTCATGCTCAAGATGCAACATAACCAGGTGATGACTGACCTGAAGAGAATGCCTCAGGATATCAGTGAGGCCTTGTACAAGTGCAAGGAGTTGATTAAAGAAAATCAATTCTACTGGTGAGTGACTAACAGGGTCATGATCCAAGCACTAGGCACAGGATATGTCTGCCCATCCTTGACTTTGAACCAAAGTAGGGGCTCAGTTTATATACTGTTTGCCTCTAAACCAGAAGCCTGGCTCCTTCAAATCAAGACTCTAGGATTTTTACCTCTTAAAATCATTTTGGCCAAATGTGAAGAGTCTGTGAGCAACTCAAATTATTGTCCTTCCCAACAAAGTATATTTGAATGTAGATACACAGATAAGGTTTCCATGGGACACCTAGAAAGACTGTATGTTGGTTGGGACTCTTGTATTCTCCTAGAGAATGTCTGCCTTCTACCTACAGGTGATTTTTAAATAACATGGACATATAAGCACACATGTGTTCCAGGTCCTCTTCTGAGAGTTCCGTAGGTCCCTGTTAGTGTCAGGCTTTACAGATGTACCTCGGCTTCTGAAATATGGCTGTCCTCTGGATTTGACCTCTCTCAATGTGATGCTCCCTGGCCAATCTGGGCACCACGGCCCATTGTGGCAGGGATGGTCCTTGGAGGAGTGGGAGGAAGGTGGATGCTGACTTGTGTGACCATTTTTTTGTTTGTGACTCAGCATCAGGCACTGCCACCTCCAGAGTGAATCTAACCATTTCCAGCACAAAGTCAGGATGTTGTGGAAGGAGAACAGACAGTTGCTAGAGGAGCAGATTGTATTAGAAGAATGCTCCAAAGAATCAAAGAGGCTGCGTAAAGAAGACAGCCTGAAGACCAATGACCTATGTACCAAGCAGCAGCAGGTAGGATGAATAAATCATGAGGAGCAGGTTGCAGTCATGTCTAACCTTAAACACAGTCAAGCCTAAGCAACCATCCTGTACCTGCATGTTTGGGAAGTAAACAATCCTGCTCAACTAAAAGTTGCATTTCCTTATGATAGATAGGTTGAACACACATTATACAATTACATGCCAGTATGCTAAATGTGTTCTATGTGCTTGCTTCCATTGTAGTAGCACAGAATGTTGATTGATGAAGTAATTTGTTTCTTAGGGGTCATGTGAGATCACAGGTAGGATAAAATTTACAAGTATTAGAGCCCAGTGGAATTGCCATATGAGTGGAAATCATTGTTTGGGGGGGGGGGCTTGTATGCTTTCTCTACCTTTTCCCTGCATTGCAAGATGGTCTCATCACTCTGCCTAGATCTTGGCTCACACTGAAAGAGCCTGAGCAGGTCCTTGTCAGGACTGTTTTCTGTCAGTGTTGCTAGAGTTCTTTCCTAGAGCTTATATTCTGGAGCTGACCGGATCAACAGGGATGTGAGAAAGGCTTCTCTCAGCCTGAGTGTTGGTGTGAGAGATGTGAGGTTTCAAGAATGAAATTTCACTAACACTCTCAACCTAGTCTAAGAAATGTGCCCCCTAAGAAATGTTAGTGCCCAAGGGATGGATAGCAGAGTCCTGTGTCTCACATTAAACATAATCCTTCCATAGTCCCTATTCAGCTGTTTCTCTACCATCCATTGTTATCTCCTCATAGTTTTCTACTCACTTATGATTTTTAGACAGAGAAAGCGACATATATCTATATCTATCTATCTATCTATCTATCTATCTATCTATCTATCTATCTATCTAGAGAGAGAGAGAGAGAGAGACTATATGTTTGTGTGTGGTATCTATCTATTTATCTATCTATCTATCTATCTATCTATCTATCTATCTATCTATAGAGAGAGTATGTGTTGGTGTGTGGCATAAGCATGTCTGTACAAATACATATATTGGTGGGTGTGTTGAAAGTCCAGTTATTTATGTAAGATTTTGTTCAGTTTTTCTTTGTTTTATTGATTGATTGATTGATTGATTGATTGATTGGGACAGCATCGTTTTGTTTGTTTTTTATTCAGTCTTTCTGTAACATATTCCCTAGAAACCAGGTCTGTCACTGAACGTGAGACTTCCTGTTTTGTTTAAGCTGTCTGACCAGCATCTTTGAATTTTCTGTCACCTCCCAGGCAGAAATCTTTGTATGGTTTGGTCTCAATTCATTGTTATGAGGTTCAATTAATCATAGCTAGGAAGATCATGGTGCTATTTTCTATAATTTTATACAAACATTTTAGTGTTTTGGGTTTTTTTTATTTGTTTGTTTTTGTAAGTGCCAATTCATTAACAAAGAGGAAGTCAATGCTGTCTGCTTCAGGTGTCAGACACACAACTTGGCTCACTGTACCTTCTCATGAGTTTTATCTCATCATGAAGGAAACTTCAGAAAGAAGTAGTAGGGAGGGGGTAGACCAGTGGTGGTCTTACCCAAGAAATCTGGGCTACATGTTACCCACAGTTGAATGTTTCAACAATTAATGTCTTACTAATCCAAGAGAAGCCATGTTGCCAACACTTAAAAGTGAATGAAAACATAGGATAGTCCAGCCTACCTTTTCCGAATCTTACCATGTGACCTCAGATTCCCCTTCCCAGTCCTTCCCTCATTCATTACAACTTCCAGACCCTGGGTTTGGAGGCCGACCCATGTGAGAAAAAACCGCAAAGCAGACATGGTACCCTTGGAATACGAGTATGATATGGGGCACAAAAGGGGTGCTCAAAACAGCTAGCTGAAGACATGAACAAAACGGGGCTCCAAGGATCTCGCTGTTCATATTGAAAGAACACTTAGGAACCTAAAACACCAGCCTATCATTCTAAGATGGGAGTGTGGGGCTCTTGAAGGTCAAGGGGCAGGAGTCCAGGCACCCCGGAGTCAGAAAGATGGTTCCCTGACGTTGTCCAAAAGCATTGGTGTTGGTTGAGGGACCACAGAAGCCAACTTACCTGGATTATCATGGCTCTCCATCCACTGGTCCTCAGACTCCAGTGGCCCTGGGATCGAGCTTCTTCGTGAAGCTCCACTTCTGTGTCTGTCTTCTGTTGCAGGGCCTTCACAAAGCACTCTTCCTCTTGCCTGCCTCGTGGACGCCAGCAAGGATCACAGGAGATACTCAGACCCTGGGGTCAGGAGGTCAGGAGACCAGGCCAGATGTGACCTTCCTGTCTACTTCCAATCCAGTCACATGCTCTTGTTCCCCTCCCCGTTGGTCACTGCTAGCTTTCCCTTCTAGGCAGAGGAGTTCCTGAACCCGTGGCAGCAACCCCTTCCAGCTCTATTGTCTGGAGAGGTGAATCAGGATGTCACTTCCGGAATTATCTAGGAACCAGGTCCTCCAATCTTCTCTATGGCAGCTATCTCAGAGCAGAGCTCCTCGGGCCCAATACACTCCTAGGACAGAAGGACAGTCTCCAGTTTTATTGTTTTCTAATTAAACTCTTTAGTAATAAAAAGTTAGACATGTAAGCATTTTAAAAATAAAACTTAGACTCCTTTGCCTCATTGCACTAAGATAAACCCCTGGAATCTAATGAGTGTCTTACTGGCTTCACTGAGTGGATTCATGGAATCCTATACTGCATTCGTTTGCTGACGTTATTTTGCTGAGTGTATCATAGACATGACTTTGCTTCTGTACAGATTCCTCCTCATTGTTTTGCAGAGTGCTGCATTTCAGAAAAATCAAGGCATGTTAAGTCACTAACCTCTTTTTGGCTGACATTACTAACATGTGCGTGCTCACGGGCACACGCACAACTGTGTTTTTAAATTGGGTATTTTCTTTACTCACATTATCCTGTTTCCTGGTTTCCCATCATAAAAAAAAAAAAACCCTCCCCCAATTCCTTTTCCACTCCCCTTCTTACCAACCTACCCACTCCTGGTTCCTGGCCCTGGCATTATATCTCATGAACTGCAATCTGTTGATTGCAGCTACTGGATAATATCTATGGCTAACTGTTTTTATTGGTGCTACCAGAGTCTTATGAGAAATTGCTAAGTTAGGTTTAGAGAGCAGAATATATTTCCACTTGGAGCTTGCTGGAGGTTATTCTTGGAACCCTTTTTTAGAACCTTGAATCTTGTGTGGACCCACTTGTGTATGCAGAGGACCCATTTGTCTGTTTTATATCAAACTTGTAGAAGCAGCAAATATCTGCATGGAAAAAGTTCCTGACAAGGAAATCAGGATAGGCCCAGACAGCACAGGCTGGGTTAATTTAAGAATCTACTACACAGCTCAGGTCCCAATACTAGGTCAATTGTCAGGAAATGTGCTGTAATATATGTAATATAGCAGTGTTTTCATTGGTGTGTTTGTGTGTGTGTGTGTGAGTGTGTGTGTGTGTGTGTGTGTGTGTGTTTTTGCCCAGGTGTTTGTGACCATGTTTATGTGTCATATTTGTGTAATGGTAGGTACCTGTTGTAGGTGCTAGTACATAGTACTGTTCATTCATGTATTCTTTTCTTTTATGTGTGTGTGCATGTATATGTGAAGGCATGTATTCATGTGTCTCTGTACACATATGTATGTATGTGTTTGTATATATTCACATAATCACTTGGTGAGAAAACATCTTAAACTCTCTTAAAGAGAGAGAGAGAGAGAGAGAGAGAGAGAGAGAGAGAGAGAGAGAGAGAGAGAGAGAGAGAGAGAGTTATGCTACTGGGATAAAAATTCTTCCCCAAGAGCCATAGGCTATCAAATAAAAAGTCCCAACATAAGTCATGGGAGACATCCTTTGGCTGTGTTTGTAAGGAGACTCCAAGACACCCTTAATGAATTATAGACTATTGATTTTTGTGAGGCCAGAGAGCTAGGGGCTGAGAGAAGCAGGCCTGGAGCAAGAGGTAGTTGAGGCATGTCCAAACCCTGGAAATTTCATCCTCAGAGTGGCAACAATAGAATACCTTTTAGAGTTTCAGACGGTTCATCTGAAAAGGTGTAACTGCAAATCATGTTGCAAAAGAGCATTTCAGAGAATTCTACTGGTTTTAGTGAATAACTGCAGTCATTCATTTCTCCAAGTTGTAGGGTTGGACAAGGTCACTATAAGAAACAACTGTTTATGGACAATAAGAGCTTCTATCATGCTCCAAGCTGAGAACCTAAGAAACTTCACTATTTGCAGCTAATGTAAAATGTGTAGACTTGGGGATGAACAAAGCTTTAAGTTCATTAGGCTCAACAGCCATTTCAGAGAGAAGGGAGCAATACCATACTCATGTCTGTGCTGCTGTGTGTAGTACATGTCAGGAAAAGGGGGAGGGGAACTATGTGCTTCCAGGACAAAGCATTGAGAACACTTAGGTTGCTAGAATTTGTATTCCATACTATATTGTTTATGTTATATTATATTTATGCTACAAAATTATTGTTGTACATCAAGAAGACATTCATCTTCTTAGGAGTTGAAAGACATGAACAGAGGTTAAATGATGTTCCAGGTCGGCAGGGGCAGTTTATTTCCACACAGAGGTGTATGGGCTTCCCCTCTTGCTGAGGTTGCACCAGGCAGAGCTTCAGAGAAGGAAGAAGCACATCCAGAGCTGCTCAGCATTCAGGAGGAAATGTCTAAGACTGTAAATTAATACTTGTCCTCACCCAACACCAAGAATATTTAATGGAGGTGAGTTAAGTAAAGTTAAAAGACTTTGAGCAAAATCCTGTAACATGTGTCAACCTTGGTCTTACAAAGTGTGAACTACAAAGCCCCCAAAGAAACATGGCAACGATTGTCTTGATGGGCTATTACATCTGAAACTGCCTTTCTACCTTGCTTCACGGTTGACCACATGTTGTAATTCAGTGCTACTAAACTGCCCCTGTAGGTTTTGGTTTTGATTGCTTAGGGGATTAGAATTTTTGGTTACCTTAGTGTTGCAGATTTGATTTTTATTTTCTCTTTCTTTTTTCTGGTCACTATTTTGATATTTTGCTGAAGCCATATACACTGCATATACTGATACAGCTAAGTAGAGAGAGATACTTTTTAAATCCATACTGAGTGAAATGTCTGCACTTTTATGAATTAAAAAACAAACAAACAAAAAAAGAAAACAAGTTCAAATCCTACACTACCAAGCCCAGCGTTTTTAGCCAGGAATGGTGTCACACTCCTGGAGCTCCAGAATTCACAGGCAGAGATGGTTTTCTGTAAACTCCAGGCATCATGGTCTAAATCGAGAATTCCCAGACAGCCAGTCCTTCACAAGGGTACATTTTGGGGGGCATGGATGTCATATCCAACTCTGTGTATAAGCACTTCATGATAGAAAATGGATCTATACTGTATCCTTTAGGTCATATATTTAGGTACCCCTAAAATATGGTACATGGCATTCGCATGTTCCTATAATAAGCATGCTGACCAAATTATGAGAGTCACAACTGTATTGCTCTAAAGCTTGTTATGAAATGAATATTCATTCGGGGTTCATAAGAAATCAGGAAACCCAGAGCTATCTGCCTCTCACTTCCTTGATATACAGCATTGGTGATAACTGTAAAGCAGAAATACTGACTTTCCAGAAAACTACCTCCCTCTACCCATGTTGAGATTTCCCAGACATGTTGAGACATGGCTTTCTTTTTAGGTAATATTAGTGTGACTACACATTTGGAGCCTATTTGGGTTTTATTTGTTTGAATTTGGAACATTGTCATTTTTTTTTAATTTATATGTATGTTTTCCCTGCTGCAACCCGCACCTGGTATCACAAAACCAGCAAAAAGCAAGCAAGCCAGGCCTGGAGGGCAGGACCCTAGGGGTGCCCAGAGGGGACTCTAGAAATCCCCCCAGGACCACATCTGTGCACCAAATGCATGCAATTCCTCCAGAGGCCAGAAGAGGGCATGGTATTCAACCCAGAAACTCATGAATAGGATTGTTAGCTGCCCACTGGATCCTCTGGTGGATAAACAAATGTTCTTAATGGAAGAGCCTTCTTTCCTGTCCCTACTCTACATTTCTTCTTTGTCCTTCCAGATTGTGTGGTTTTTAATTGAACAAGATCATCCATAATCAAAGATAGAAGTTTATGGAGACCTATAGGTTCAGGTGCTTGAAGATGGAATGCTAATTTTCCTAGGTTACCTGGCACCCATCTAGAGCTCCTGTGGGTTCAAGATAATGCCATAGAATTGTCAAGGATGGAGCAAATCTGTCTCCTCTCATGTAGGATAACACTGCAGACTAGGCATGAAATGCCTAATTGAAGAAATGCAGAATTGAGAAGTTCCTCAGTGAGTAGAAGTGGACAAAGGAATAAAAATTTAAGGCCAGCTAACCAGTGTTGGGATGAAACTTCAAACTATCCTGCATGGATGGATCCTGAAATAGAGGTCACATGCCTATGGTGGAGAGCATGTCTGTGCAAGGCTAGGAAGGGAGAGCGATGGTTGATATTGATCTTAACAACATTAGATCTCAGAGTTTATTGAGGAAGTATTTCTTCCAGTGGATGCTTCATGCTTGTGAAGGTCTCGTGGAACAGATCTCATTTCTGAGACTGTGAGTCAGAGACTTAATGTGTGAAGGAATTAATCCCCTGGATCCCCAAACTGGTGCTGTCAAACCAGGGCTTTTAAGCAGAAGCCTGAGAAGGATTGGGGGATGTGTTAAGTTGCTCTCTGCCTTTGGACACCTTCTCTTTCTAAGCTAACTCTGACACAGAAAGGGACACCTGTAAACACAAAGAAAACCGATCATTATCACGTGATGCAGCTCTTCTTGTCCATCTTTCAATTCTCTGGTGGATCCTGAGCCTTATTTAATTATAGGTCTTCAGTGTAGTGCTTGACTGTTTTGGTAGATGTCAGGTAGCTTAACCTGATATCTACTAATGCTATTTGTGCAGGTAGATAACAGCTTGACATCAGTCTTTAAACGACTAAACTCTCCTAAGTATGCAGTGTGAAGTGAGACACTTCCTTTTCTCTTTCAGATAGATATTCCTAGTCTTGAAAGCATTCTCTCAGCCACTCTCAAGGACCAATCTTGTAGCAGCCAAACTGACTATGGTGTCTCAAATTGCTACTTGCCTTGTAGCTGTTGTAGCAGATGAATGAAGTTACAGGCCTGGAATGTAACTCAGGGAGCATGGACATTTAATAGGTTCAATCATAGCACGGGGAGGTCAAAGAGAAGGAAAAATTACCCCATCTCATCCAGACTTGTTGGAGACAAAAAAAACCTGTGAGGCTCCATTGAAGTTTTAAAGCCTGCCACCCTCCTCATAGATCCCTCCCAGACTCCATTTATTGCCCTTAATTGAGTAGATATATTCTCTGGGGAAAGTTTTCATAGTTGCGGTATAACCCCAAATGTAAATATGAATACATAGATTCTTAAGCTCTGTGTCTGTGGTGACTGGCTGATGAGATGGCTCAGTGGATAATGGTAATGCGACCAAGCATAGAGACCCGAGTTCCTTCCCTGTGACCCACATGATAGGAGAGAAAAAACTCCATATTTTGTCCTCTGGGTTTCATGTAGGTGGGGGTGCCAGGTCTTAACCCACAGCAGCTCAAGTTTCCCACTGCTCACTTACTGAGAACTCTCCATCAGATACACACATGTAATTATATGATTCTGTGCACCATTTGAGAGAGATTCAGTACTTCTTTATTTTTACTTTTGTTGCCCAGAATTAGAAAAACCAAGGAGGCCAGCTGTGGCTGTAGGTCTCTGCATATTTACATTTAAATGGTGATGGAGAGAGCATGCAATTAGAGCATGCACTGCCCACAACAGGTCTCAATGGAAACCTCTCAGGAGCCTGCAGCAGCTACTTGTAAAAAAGGATGGTGTCTGTGTTCTTGAGAAGCAGGAGATACCTTCCTCCTGGGTACCTGCCATTTGAAATAAGGGACTGCCTGATGTAGGCTGTGATAGAAACATTTCAATAGCCTGTGGAAGCTCTTCATACTAAAACGTGATTCCCCGTTATCTTAACCTTAGCCCTGTACAATCACTGTATAGAATTCATTGTGCATGACTGCTTTGCAGCTGGCCTTGATGTGTATAATTATTCTATTATATCTGAATTTCCTATTTCTTTCTTCTTCTGCTTTGGTGTAGTCTGTGAAACTCGATGTTTCTTGATGTAATGATTCTTAAACTATGAAAAATTGAGATATAAGGGGCTCAGAAAAGCACACTTCAAAATGTCCCAGGTGTATGCTGTGTGTTCTCATCTTGGAAACTATGTAATAATTGTGTAATGATAGTTCCAGATTAATTCATGACTTTTAAAGAAAGTTTGAATAAATTATTAGAAAATGAAATAGAGACAACATTGGGACCCGAGAAATATAAAAGTTATTGATGTTCTGAAATTAGTTTCACACAACATTTGAGAGTAGTCCTGAATAATAAAATATAGATTATGTCATGTGCTGTATGCCAGTCAAACTAAGTCAAAACACTGGGATTCTTTTATGAGAGTTATTGTTTGCAATGTACAGAATCAGAAAGCTAGCAGAAGTACTGAATTAAGGGTTAAGCACCTCTGACCCATTCAGTGCTTTGGTAGAGGCTTTCCCATCAGAGCCCTACCATGCAAAGCAGAGGATGAATCTCCAGTACACACCAGCTACTCAATTGAATGCCTTGTTTCCTTTTGTAAAGAAATGGAGGAGGCCATTCAGCCACCATCTGGGAAGGCTCTATCTCATTTTCAGAGCCACTACAATTGCAAGATTTTATCTTGGCTCCAGCTCCATTGTCTTATGCCAGTATTCTCTGCATTGCCCACTTTCCCGTGGTAGTGTCAGTGATGGGCTCTGCACTATGATTTGTCCCTGTTACCTGGTGTTACTGTTCCCCAAATCTGCCTCTCTGATCCAAAGAGAAACTTCAAATCACATTCTAAACTGCTTTTGCTCTGAAAGGAGATGGGTGCTTCTACTTTTTTACAACAAAGTAAACATATCTCAAGAAACAGTTTCTATATGTATGATACATTCCACTAATATAGCACACAAGGAATGACAAAAGTGCATATCAGGGGATGGAGACATAGCTCTTCATTTGAGAATATGTTTCTCAAAAAAACCACATGGCATCTAACAGTCCTCTGTCATTTTAGTTCCAGGTGAAACCCCATAACTTCTTCTGGCCTTTGGGAAATGGCATGAAAGTGTTGCACAGACCTACAGAAGGCAAAACATGCATAAATATAAAATAAATCAAAATAACAAACAGAATCACCACTGGGGGGGAAGAAAACAGAGGGAGAAAACTCATAGATCATATGGGCCTGGATTTTGTCTCAGCTTTTAAAAACATCTGGATACTGAATACTGAACTCTACACTGTGCTTGTGTTAAAACCCCTAAAAGGAACCAAATGTATTGTCAAGCACAAAATTCACTCTCATAATCAAGAAAAACAACAAAATCACCAAAAAATTCCCTATCTCGAAAGGTCCTAAAATTGAATCTCTCTAGTAGTAGTTACCACTGATAGAACATTTGAAGGAAAGCAGAAGCATACATGTCTGTGTTTTCTGACAGCTTTTATATTCCCTTAGAATATATTTTTATTTCCTGAAAGACATTTCAGAAATACTGATATATTTCCCATTAATTTGTTCAACACTATCATCCCCAGCATTTTAGCAGCAGCTAAATATTTGACATGCAAGGTTAAAATATGGGTAATTTTTCCATCATGACATCGGTATCCACAGAGTTGGACACACTATCCACACTGAATGTACAATCAATCACTTTTGTAGCTCAGTCTGACTGAGAAGTCATTATGGAACCCAGGCCCCTTAGTGAGATCCATTTGTGTCTGATAGGTGTGGGATTTCAGTAGGGTGATACCACACTTGGATAAAGAAGTTTCTTATGAGTGAAGAGTTGGAGATCACTGTTTTAATCTTAAGAATACATCTAATTTATTCAATAGTAACTAAAAGTGGGCAGTCAATATGTACAGTGTATAGCCTTATCAAAATATTAAATCAATTACAAAACAAAACAACAGCAAAGAAACAAACAAAAAACTTCTAATGAAACGAAAGAAAACCAAAGAACAAAAGTAATCAAAGCTCAAACCAAAATCCAAAAACAAGAATTGTGCTAAACAGCCTTCTTTTACTGTTATTTTATAGCAAACACTGACAACAAATGACTGTCCTTGGCAACACAGTAGAAAATGAGTTACTTCTGGTAACAATCTTTACAAGAGAATCTTTAGTAGGTCTCCTTTTTTGGAGTGTGGGTTTGAAGAATATGGACACCCAAGACTTAGCAGAATACATGTTACCAACTTTGGCTCAAATCTTTACAATTTTGTAGAATGATTTTGTAATTTTCCTGGATGACCTATCAGAACAAGGTAAATTTACACTCTCAGAATCTTCCTGCTTGCCTAGCAGCTCTTGATCTGTCTCAGCACATGTCTGAATCCCTCTACATGTTCACTCTTGCTGAGCCAGAGCCCAGATGAAATTAAGGGCTATTCATTGCAATGAAACAAAAATAAAGGAAGAGAATGCAGCAGATGATAGCTATGATTACTGGGGATGAGATGAAATATTTGCTTTGCACATGCAGAGCTTCCCCTATAGAAGATCTCTTCAAAGGAGACCTTGTCCTGGTCTGTTCCATGTTCCAGTTTCTGCTGGAGTATTTCACAACTAGGGAAGGAAGGAACAACGGCCTGGTTAGTGTTTTTCAATTCAGCTCTACATCCCACACTAGATCTATTAAGCTGGACAATCTATTATAACTTATCATCTGCTGAGGTCATTGCCTGCATCCCCAAGTGTCACAGAGCACTTGGGCTTGTAATTATTTCTCAGCTTTTAAAAACAGCTAGAAACTGAGTTGTGAAATACACACTATACTGGAATTTAAAAAAAAAAAAACCCTATATTACTCCAATAGTCCATGTATAATATATAGAAAAATAACATTGTAGCAATGTCTGTATCTGAGTTCAAGAGAGATGTGATCAACCTAGAAAACCATGTGGATGCCTTATGGGGAACCTGCCTAGAATTGAAGTGAAGGTTATGATTATTTCTCTAGTGCAGGATCCTGACAGGGTACCACTCATCAACCCCTATATCTGGAAATAACCAGTGAAAATATATCACACGAAGTCCACAGGCACTGCATGGGTCCTATAATCAGCAAGAATGTGTTAACTGAAAATATTTCTAACACTAGGAACTGAATTTTAAAACTGATGGCCATGAAGGAACATAACAATACACCTGTACATGTAAGACTGTTGTAGAGCACTCTGTCAAATATGCAAATTATTTGTATTCACATAACTCTAATACCTTATACTTCAGCAAACTGTTTAGTTTCCGCAGTTAATGCTATTATAAAAATCTCCCAGGATATTTTGGAGATATAAAAAACAAATCTTGATAGGGCCACAAGCCTCTTCCGGTCAGAAAAGCACCTGGGCAGCTGGGGCGCAGGGTTGGCTGACACTCGCCAGCTACCCACAACACCCTCCACAGGATCTTAAGACTTCTGGTGAGTGGAGCACAGCTTCTGCTCCAATCCAATTTCACGCGGGACCTGAGACTGCTCTGGTTGGGGAGAGAGAAATCCGGCCTACATAGGGCCACAGCCTCTTCCGGTCAGAAAAGCACCAGGGCAGCTGGGGCGCAGGGTCAGCTGTCACTCGCCAGCTACCCACAACACCCGCCACAGGATCTTAAGACTACTGGTGAGTGGAGCACAGCTTCTTCTCCAATCCAATTGCGCGCTGGACCTGAGACTGCATTAGTTAAGGAAGCAGAAACCGGCCTGAGTAGGGCCACAGGCCTCATCCGGCCTGATCAGCGCCAGGGTAGCTGGAGCACAGGGTTGCCTGACACCCGCCAGCTACCCACGACCCCCGCCGCAGGATTTAGAGACTGCAGGTGAGTGGAACACAGCTTCTGCTCCAATCTTTAAACAGTGACAACGATAACAACTAACCCCAGAGATTACCAGATGGCGAAAGGTAAACATAATAATCTTACTAACAGAAACCAAGACCACTCACCATCATCAGAACCCAGCACCCCCACTTCGCCCAGTCCAGGGCACCCCAACACACCGGAAAAGCTAGACACGGATCTAAAAGCATATCTCCTGATGATGGTAGAGGAATTCAAGAAGGACTTTAATAACACACTTAAAGAAATACAGGAGAACACTGCTAAACAGGCAGAAGACACTAAAGAGGAAGCACAAAAATCCCTTAAAGAATAGCAGGAGAACACTGCTAAAGAGTTACAAATCCTTAAAGAAAAACAGGATAACATAATCAAACAGGTAGAAGTCCTTACAGAAAAACAGGAAAACACATCCAAACAGATGATGGAAATGAACAAAACTATACTACACCTAAAAAGGGAAGTAGACACAATAAAGAAAACCCAAAATGAGGCAACACTGGAGATAGAAACCCTAGGAAAGAAATCTGGAACCATAGATACGAGCATCAGCAACAGAATACAAGAGATGAAAGAGAGAATCTCAGGTGCAGAAGATTCCATAGAGAACATCGGCACAACAATCAAGGAAAATGTAAAATGCAAAAAGATCCTAACTCAAAACATCCAAGAAATACAGGACACAATGAGAAGACCAAACCTACGGATAATAGGAGTGGATGAGAATGAAGATTTTCAACTCAAAGGACCAGCAAACATCTTCAACAAAATTATAGAAGAAAACTTCCCAAATCTAAAGAAAGAGATGCCCATGAACATACAAGAAGCCTACAGAACTCCAAATAGACTGGACCAGAAAAGAAATACCTCCCGACACATAATAATCAGAACAACAAATGCTCTAAATAAAGATAGAATACTAAAAGCAGTAAGAGAAAAAGGCCAAGTAACATATAAAGGCAAGCCTATCAGAATTACACCAGATTTTTCACCAGAGACTATGAAAGCCAGAAGATCCTGGACGGATGTTATACAGACACTAAAAGAACACAAATTCCAGCCCAGGCTACTATACCCAGCCAAACTCTCAATTAACATAGATGGAGAAACCAAAGTATTCCACGACAAAACCAAATTCACACATTATCTCTCCACGAATCCAGCCCTTCAAAGGATAATAACAGAAAAAAACCAATACAAGGACAGGAACCACGCCCTAGAAACAACAAGAAGGTAATCCCTCAACAAACCTAAAAGAAGACAGCCACAAGAACAGAATGCCAACTTTAACAACAAAAATAACAGGAAACAACAATTACTTTTCCTTAATATCTCTTAATATCAATGGACTCAACTCCCCGATAAAAAGACATAGACTAACAAACTGGCTACACAAACAAGACCCAACATTTTGCTGCTTACAGTAAACTCATCTCAGAGAAAAGGATAGACACTACCTCAGAATGAAAGGCTGGAAAACAATTTTCCAAGCAAATGGCATGAAGAAACAAGCTGGAGTAGCCATTCTAATATCTGATAAGATTGACTTCCAACCCAAAGTCATTATAAAAAGACAGGGAGGGACACTTCATACTCATCAAAGGTAAAATCCTCCAAGAGGAACTATCAATCCTGAATATCTATGCTCCAAATACAAAGGCATCCACATTCATTAAAGAAACTTTAGTAAATCTCAAAGCACACATTGCACCTCATACAATAATAGTGGGAGACTTCAACACACCACTTTCACAAATGGACAGATCATGGAAACAGAAACTAAACAGGGACACAGAGACACTAAGAGAAATTATGAATCAAATGGATCTGGCAGATATCTACAGAACATTCTATCCTAAAACAAAAGGATATACCTTCTTCTCAGCACCTCATGGTACCTTCTCCAAAATTGACCACATAATTGGTCAAAACAGGCCTCAACAGATACAAACATATTGAAATTGTCCCATGCATCCTATCAGATCACCATGGACTAAGGCTGATCTTCAATAACAAAATAAATAATAGAAAGCCAACCTTCACGTGGAAACTGAACAACACTCTTCTCAATGATACCTTGGTCAAGGAAGGAATAAAGAAAGAAATTAAAGACTTTTTAGAGTTCAATGAAAATGAAGCCACAACATACCCAAACTTATGGGACGCAATGAAAGCATTTCTAAGAGGAAAACTCATAGCTCTGAGTGCCTCCAAAAGGAAACTAGAGAGAGCACACATTAGCAGCTTGACAACACACCTAAAAGCACTAGAAAAAAAGGAAGTAAATTCACCCAAGAGGAGTAGATGGCAGGAAATAATCAAACTCAGGGGCGAAATCAACCAAGTGGAAACAAGAAAAACTATTCAAAGAATCAACCAATCAAGGAGCTGGTTCTTTGAGAAAATCAACAAGATAGATAAACCCTTAGCCAGACTCACTAGAGGGCACAGGGAAAGCATCCTAATTAACAAAATCAGAAATGATAAAGGAGACATAACAACAGATCCTGAAGACATCCAAAACACCATCAGATCCTTCTACCAAAGGCTATACTCAACAAAACTGGAGAACCTGGATGAAATGGAGAAGTTCCTAGACAGATACCAGGTACCAAAGTTGAATCAAGATCAGGTTAATGATCTAAACAGCCCTATATCCCCCAAAGAAATAGAAGCAGTCATTAATAGTCTCCCAACTAAAAAAAAGCCCAGGACCAGATGGGTTTAGTGCAGAGTTCTATCAGACCTTCAAAGAAGATCTAATCCCAGTTCTTCACAAACTATTCCACAAAATAGAAACAGAAGGTACTCTACCCAACTCATTCTATGAAGCCACAATTACTCTGATACCTAAACCAAAAAAGACCCAACAAAGATAGAAAACTTCAGACCAATATCCCTTATGAATATTGATGCAAAAATCCTCAATAAAGTTCTTGCTAACCGAATCCAAGAACACATCAAAACAATCATCCATCCTGACCAAGTAGGTTTCATCCCAGGGATGCAGGGATGGTTCAATATATGGAAATCCATCAACGTAATCCAGTATATAAACAAACTCAAAGACAAAAACCACATGGTCATCTCGTTAGATGCGGAAAAAGCATTTGACAAGATCCAACACCCATTCATGATAAAAGTCTTGGAAAGATCAGGAATTCAAGGCCCATACCTAAACATGATAAAAGCAATCTACAGCAAACCAGTAGCCAACATCAAAGTAAATGGTCAGAAGCTTGAAGCAATCCCTCTAAAATCAGGGACTAGACAAGGCTGTCCACTTTCTCCATACCTATTCAACATTGTACTTGAAGTCCTAGCCAGAGCAATTCGACAACAAAAGGAGATCAAAGGGATACAAATTGGAAAAGATGAAGTCAAAATATCACTTTTTGCAGATGATATGATAGTATATATAAGTGACCCTAAAAATTCCACCAGAGAACTCCTAAGCCTGATAAACAGCTTCGGTGAAGTAGCTGGATATAAAATTAACTCAAACAAATCAATGGCCTTTCTCTACACAAAGAATAAACAGGCTGAGAAAGAAATTAGGGAAACAACACCCTTCTCAATAGTCACAAATAATATAAAATATCTTGGCGTGACTCTAACTAAGGAAGTGAAAGATCTGTATGATAAAAATTTCAAGTCTCTGAAGAAAGAAATTCTAGAAGATCTCAGAAGATGGAAAGATCTCCCATGCTCATGGATTGGCAGGATCAACATTGTAAAAATGGCTATCTTGCCAAGAGCAATCTACAGATTCAATGCAATCCCCATCAAAATTCCAAATCAATTCTTCAACGAATTAGAAAGTGCAATCTGCAAATTCATCTGGAATAACAAAAAACCTAGGATAGCAAAAACTCTTCTCAAGGATAAAAGAACCTCTGGTGGAATCACCATGCCGGACCTAAAGCTCTACTACAGAGCAATTGTGATAAAAACTGCATGGTACTGGTATAGTGACAGACAAATAGACCAATGGAATAGAATTGAAGACCCAGAAATGAACCCACACACCTATGGTCACTTGATCTTCGACAAGGGAGCTAAAAACATCCAGTGGAAGAAAGACAGCATTTTCAACAAATGGTGCTGGCACAACTGGTTGTTAACATGTAGAAGAATGCGAATCGATCCATTCCTATCTCCTTGTACTAAGGTCAAGTCTAAGTGGATCAAGGAACTTCACATAAAACCAGAGACACTGAAACTTATAGAGGAGAAAGTGGGGAAAAGCCTTGAAGATATGGGCACAGGGGAAAAATTCGTGAATAGAACAATAATGGCTTGTGCTGTAAGATCGAGAATTGACAAGTGGGACCTCATGAAACTACAAAGCTTCTGCAAGGCTAAAGACACCATCAATAAGACAAAAAAACCACCAACAGATTGGGAAAGGATCTTCACCTATCCTAAATCAGATAAGGGACTAATATCCAATATATATAAAGAACTCAAGAAGGTGGACTCCAGAAAGTCAAATAACCCCATTAAAAAATGGGGCTCAGAACTGAACAAAGAATTCTCACCTGAGAAATACCGAATGGCAGAGAAACACCTGAAAAAATGTTCAACATCCTTAATCATCTGGGAAATGCAAATCAAAACAACCCTGAGATTCCACCTCACACCAGTCAGAATGGCTAAGATCAAAAATTCAGGTGACAGCAGATGCTGGCGAGGATGTGGAGAAAGAGGAACACTCCTCCATTGTTGGTGGGATTGCAAGCTTGTACAACCACTCTGGAAATCAGTCTGGCGGTTCCTCAGAAAATTGGACATAGTACTACCGGAGGATCCAGCAATACCTCTCCTGGGCATATATCCAGAAGATGTCCCAACCGGTAAAAATGACACATGCTCCACTATGTTCATAGCAGCCCTATTTATAATAGCCAGAAGCTGGAAAGAACCCAGATGTCCCTCAACAGAGGAATGGTTACAGAAATTATGGTACATTTACACAATGGAGTACTACTCAGCTATTAAAAAGAATGAATTTATGAAATTCCTAGCTAAATGGATGGACCTGGAGGGCATCTTCTTGAGTGAAGTAACACAATCACAAAAGAACTCACACAATATGTATTCACTGATAAGTGGATATTAGCCCAAAACTTAGGATACCCAAGATATAAGATACAATTTGATAAACGCATGAAACTCAAGAAGAATGAAGACCAAAGTGTGGACACTGTACACCTTCTTAGAATTGGGAACAAAACACCCAGGGAAGGAGTTACAGAGACAAAGTTCGTAGCTGTGATGAAAGGATGGACCATTTAGAGACTGCTGTATCCAGGGATCCGTCCCATAATCAGCTTCTAAACGCTGACACCATTGCATACACTAGCAAGATTTTGCTGAAAGGACCCAAATATAGCTGTCTCTTGTGAGATGATGCCGGGGCCTAGCAAACACAGGAGTGAATGTTCACAGTCAGCTATTGGATGTATCACAGGGCTCCCAATGGAGAAGCTAGAGAAAGTACCCAAGGAGCTAAGGGATCTGCAACCCTATTGTTGGAACAACATGATGTACTAACCAGAACCCCGGAGCTCTTGTCTCTAGCTGCATATGTATCGAAAGATGGCCTAGTCGGCCATCAATGGAAAGAGAGGCCCATTGGACTTGCAAACTTTATATGCCCCAATATAGGGGAATGCCAGGGCCAAAAGAATGGGAATGGGTGGGTAGGGAAGTGGGGGGCTCTATGGGGGACTTTTGGGATAGCATTGGAAATGTAATTGAGGAAAATATGTAATAAAAATATTAAAAATCAAAAAAAAAAAAAAGGAACAGATAGTGGAGCTGGAGAGATGGCTCAGAGGTCCTGAGTTCAATTCCAAGCAACCACATGGTGGCTCATAACCATCCATAATATGATCTGACCTCCTCTTCTGGAGTGTCTGAAGACAGCTACAGTGTACTTACACATATAATAAATAATTTTTTAAAAAAGAAACAGGTAGTATAGAACTAAAGCCCTTATTTTTGTTCAAAGTCCTAGAAGGCCACAAGCATTCCCTGCCTAGTGCTGCTCCTTACCTGTGTCAGGGACTCACATGTAGTAATAGTTATCTTCTATGAGTTCCTTGTACTTCTCTATCATATCACTTATTGACTGGGTCATTTTTTCCATATCCATCATTGTCTTCTCATGTTGTGATTTAATGATGGTGAATTCAATGTTCATCTTACGGTAGAGCATGGCCCAAAGAGCAAATATCCTCTGAAGTAAGCAATCAAGTTATCATGTGCAAAAAGGTTGTATCTGGACTACCCAAGCCAATTGTATGCCACATCCTTGTTCCTTCAAAGAAGGTCCTATTAGTACTGAGTAAACTTATTATCTTGCCCAGAGAACAGCAGAGCCTGGGAACCAAATGAAGAGTAATGACCCTCAAGAGCTCCTTGGGTGAGCCTGAAGTAATATACTAGTTCTGTGAGAAGTTTCTAATAGACCTGTCAAGATATTGAATCCTTTATCCTCAGGCTGGTCCTCTTGTCTTAGAGCTTGGTGGGTCCCACTATCTAGTGAAAGAAACAGAGAAGTAATCTCTGGGTCAGCATCTTATATTTACATCACCCCATGCAGTTGAGGTTCTTCTCAAAGCAACACCAAAATTCTGGCTGTTCAAAGCAAGGGTCAAAGTCCGACTGTTTGACTATCCAGGAGTCTAGTTTGAAAAACCCACTGTCATCACGTCTGCTAACACCTTGACAGATGAAGACCCACAGAAGCTCATCAATAATTGTATGAGGAAACAAACATGAAGAAACAGATCAGTCTAGACATATTGGACACCCCCACATCCCATGAAAGATTCTGAGGGAATGTTCTACATGGATGGGCACACCTCAATTAAACATGGAACCAGTTACACAGGGGCTTCAGGAGATATTGTAGCTGAAATTATTTGGCCTCAAGATATATAGACCAAGTCTATGGTGAAAGAAAACACCAGTCATCACTTACCAGGAATGTCAATATGCTTCACTTAATAAATATGTGGATACTATGATATATGGAGAAGGAGGGCTCATCATTGCTGGCAGAAAGAAAATTAAAAACAAAGAGGAATTCTTGGCTCTCCTGGAAACTCTTTGAATTCCTCCATGATACTCTTGGTTTCAAGGCAAAGCACATCAACTTAGTGACCCCCTTGAGGTCACAAGTAATCAGGTCACTGAGTTGGCATGCCAAAAATTGAGATCAGTGTATGCTGTGCATGGTGGCACATGCCTTTGATCCCAGCAATTGGGAGGCAGATGCAGGCAGATTTCTAAGTTCTAGGCCAGACTGGTCTACAGAGTGAGTTCCAGGACAGCCAGGCAATACAGAGAAATCCTTTCTAGAAACAAACCAATCAAAAAACAAACAAACAAAAAACAATGGAATCTACTGACATTCAGGTGACATACTGTGACCCACTCTAGCCTGAGAATCCATAGTATAAACAAGAGGAAATAAGGGATGTAAAAATATCTAAAGCATAGCTGAAACCAAAGTTTGGTGGTGGACACCAGAGGGAAGGAACACTCTGCCAGGAAATACTGGCAAGTTTCTGGAAACAAACCTTCACCAGACTACCTGACTGGCATACACACTACTTTCTAAGTTGCTCATAATAAGGTATGGTATAACTGGACTTAACAGCATGGCTCAATTCCTCCAAGCAATATGTCAGCTTAATAGTAAAATACATGTAAAGACAGATACTTCTGCCAGAAGTGGGAACATATGAGGGGCCAAACAGTGGTCAATTGTGGGAAACTGACTTCACTGATGTGTGTCCTGATGGGGGAGAGTAAGAGTCCATGCTTTTTTTTTTTTTTTTTTTTTTTTTACTGAAACCTTCTATGCATTTATCCACTAGTCTGAAACTACTAAAAGAGTAGCTGAAAAGCTCCTCAAGGCACTTGACCAACAATTATAACACACCCTTTGAACTGTGTCAAACTATAGTAGAGCATTCATAGGCAAAAGCTGTCAATAAACAGTGAATGATTTAGGAATAGATGGGAATCTTCATGGTACGTGCAGACCTCAGAGTTCTGGTCTCATGCAAGTAAAGAAGAGTTCCTTAACGGAAACACTACAAATCTCTCAGAAGTGTTCAGGGAAAGGTGGCTGAGCCTCCTTCTTACTTTGGGCCTATTGTACCCAATACAGGGAGGAATTCATCCCTACACTATTTTATTGGAATGCCTGCCCCATAGCTTTCTAGGCTCAGATATCATCAGCTAGCCAAAATATAACTATTTCTTTTTCATTAGCCATGTTCTCCAGTTCTCCATAAAGGCTCTTCATATGACTGCAGGAGAAACAGAGTAGACTTTTGACTGCCCAACCATCTCCCCAGACACCTTTGGGCCTTGTTGTAGTGATATTCCATAACCAAAGTTGGTAGCCAAAGACAACACAATCAATGTGGAAAGCTTTTGCATGATTTCTACACTCTTACACCTGTGAGGATAGGTGGCATTTTACCATGCACTCAGCACACCCAGGTCAAGAAGGCAGAAGGCACTGATGTCAATGCCAAAAGGAGCCCCTTCTGAAATTATGAATCCATTAAAATGGAGGTTTCACTGGACCCGACGCCTTTCATCCCCTATCCATCCAATTGAGTCTTAGGTATCTTATGAATACAGGATCATATTCCAACCCCAACAGACTCAGGCCTGGAACTGAGAACTTAAAAATGTAGATACTGGAGAAGTAAGAGCTAATGGGACCAGGAAGCAGCAAATCAATGTCCCTCTTGGCCTTTGTTCACAGATGCCTATTTTGTCTGGTTGTTTTGGAGATAGAGAGAATGTAATATTTTAGCTTTTGAAGAATGGACATAAACTTTGCAGTATGATGTTGCCCCTGTAGTGACTTCTTCGATTGCCAAGTACAAGGGAGTTTTCATTGCAAAGAAATGGGGTTGTAAATCAGAGATTGTGTGAAATCACATGGCTCAATATATTGAAACAGTGTGTCCTCTCAAGGCAGTTGCACTCTAAAACATAGAATCCAACTTGTGTAAAAGTAAAGGTACAGAAGTAGGTTTTTGGCCTCTGGGAAACAGAGACACCTGGGTAAATCTATTGTTTGTTCCATGAATGGACCCCAGAAGTAGATTTATATTGGAGAAGAATCTCCCTCATAAAAGGATCCTAACAAAGATGAGCTACCCATGCCATGGCACTAACAAACTCACCCCATTCAACACTGGACTTGTAGTGAAGCAGAGAGAAATCTCTAGCTTTGGAAGGAGATGTTGCCAAGAGGTATCCCCAGGGGCAAAAGAGAAACTCCAGGAAAGGGCACCTCAGAAACTGGTCAAGATGGGGCAAGCTGGTAAGCTGGTAGGCTATGGAATTTCCCAGTGACATCATCAGTAGTCACTTCCCAGACGATCTCTTGTATCCAAGAGAACCCTAGAATCTTCTGTGATGTCGCCAATGTTGTAGTAACCAGAGCAGCTTGTGGGGTATTCCTTCAGATCCTCATGGGTTCCCAAGGAGGCATGTTGTCCATGCTCCTCAGAGTATTTCAGAGAGAGAATAGAATACACACAGACACCAGAACAAGGCAGAAAGAGTCCAGCCGCCCGTCATGGTGGGAAAGGGCAAGAAACAACTGGTCATGGAGATGGCACAGTGAGTCCTGTGCAAGGTTTGGGGAGCTGCCGAGAGGATGTGGGCTTCAGCTGGTCCTTCCAGGAATAGGGATTATGATCTGGATCATTCAGATTCTTCAATGGTAGAACCAGAGTCAAGAATATCTGATGATTAATTTTACAGACAGCCTGGTATTGAAAAGCCTGCAGTTGCTTTGCTGAGAGATCTTAATTTCCCCCTGAATGGAAAATTAGGTAGAGCAAGCTCTGTGAGAATAGAAAAGTGTTGTTCTCAGGATAGAGTGTTCATGCACCTCATCTTAATATAGTTTCCTCTAGGATACATGAGCATGTGATGCCAAGAAAAGAGAGGGCTAAGGTCTCAGACCCTTTGGTATTGAACACACATGATGTGGACTGATTCACAGTCTGGGGTTCCTGTAGTAGTGTAAGAGCTCTCATCATGCATTTGAAGAAGACTAGAAAAGTGTTGGCTAGTGTGCTAAGAGGTACAGACTTTGTTGTCAGATATGAGCTGACAATGCCCTCCACTTATTCTTGCCTGGTGCAGCTTAAGAATTTCAGGGCTAGGGCGATTACAAGAGGAAGTCTGGTATATGCTTAGTGATCGTGGTTGTGAACAGGGACCTAGCTGAGGAGCCAAGCTTGAAGATACCTATGATGCAGTATCAGGGATTCTCCGTGTCTCTAGATTTTCCTCTTCCTCAGGCTTCTGTGTGGGACAAAGCATGGTTTTCCTTTCCATGCCCAATTATCTCTACAAGGTTACTAGTGTTTTTCTACCTACAGGGTCTGTTGGGGAGCCATCACCCCAACCCCCCACCATCAATGAGCAGGAGAAAAGACGCGACAGGTTGGAGAAGCTCAAAAGAGAGCTCCAGAACATAAAAAATGCCAGAGAAGAACTTCAGGGAATCCTGGCCAATTACACGATCAAGGATTTAAACAACAGGTAGTCTTTATGCCCAGTTCTCTGCTGACTATCTTGGGCCATCCCTGTTAAGCCCAGATTCCCTCATACCACAGTGGGCTACAACTCCAGGCTGTCTGCATATCCAAATCAATTTTGCTGATTGGACTGTCTACACAGAACTTCAAGTTCAGATAGGAGTGAGATGGGGTCACAGGCACTTTTCATTCCTCCAAAAGTAATTCAGAGGCTGTGGCATGAATCACAGTCTGGGGATGAAGGTAGTAATGTGTGAGCTCTCATCCTGCCATTTAAGAAGCTTACACACTTGTTGGTTTCTGGGAGTTGCTAGGTAATGTTTGTTTATAGCCAATACTTTCCATAATTGACCAGGCAGTAATTTGGATCCAAATGGTCCAGTAAACAGCTAGAGCAGACTTTCCCACATACTGCCTCTCAGTATGACTGGATTGGCTGCAGTTCATCACTGTTTTTCTCAATTTTTGTTCATTATACTCTCAGATAAAGCCAATCATTTCATTTATTTGGCATTCTGATTGTAAGTGTGTGTGTATGTGTGTGTGTGTGTGTGTCTTGTATGTGTGTGTGTGTCTTGTGTCTGTCTGTGTGTGAGTGTGTGTGTGTGTAAAAGAGATAGAGAGAGACAGAGACAGAGAATGACAGAGAGACAGAGACTGAGAGAGATACTGTGTGCATGTGAGCTGGAGTGTGCTTTTGTGGATGTGTGTGTTCCTGTGTGTGTGTGTTCCTGTGTGTCTGTGTTCCTGTGTGTGCACCTTAAGATCTAGAGAGTCTGTGTCAAGTGATATATCATTGCGTTTGTCCTGACTCCATTTCCAGGCAATAACAGTGAAGAAGCCAGGGAGGTTCATTTTGAGTAGCACAGGTCTTGACCACTGTGCTCACCGTGGATGCACATTGCAATCTCCTGGTGTGTGATAAAGGCTTTTCCCTATAGATATGATTATGTCCTTTGGGAATTTTTGTAGCAATAGAGCCAAGGATTGGCAATTCCTTGTCTAAAACCAGGAGGAGAATAATACAGATTTAACATGGACCCAGGCCTGTGACACAGATTCCTGGAAAGTTCTGGGAGAGTTAGTCTATTCTTTCAAACCCCTTCAGGGAGCTGAAGCAGATCAACACCCTGATTTTTCTTCCCTGTGCTTACTGGCCCAAGCTGAAGAGCAATAATTTTAATAAGCACCAAGTGGAAAACGTAACAAGGAGCTAGGTCCAGTGGCATATATGGGGTAGGCTAGTGCATGATTCAGCTTGAATTGAAATGATCCTTGTATCCTTAGTTCTCGGGACAATTTGTTCCTTGGGCCATGCCCTCCCACAGGATCAACTTTGAGACATATATGCTTGAGATGCAACATGACCAGGTGATGACTGACCTGAAGAGAATGCCCCAGGACATCAGTGAGGCCTTGTCCAAGTGCAAGCACTTGACTAAAGAAAATCAGTTCTACTGGTGAGTGACTAACAGGGTCATGACCCAAGAAATAGGCCCAGGATATGTCTGACAATCCTTGTCTTTGAACTAACATGGGGCTCAGGTTCTATACTCTTAGTCTCTAAACAGGAAGACTGCCTCCTTCAAACAAGGCACTAAGATTGTAACAACTTAGACTCATTTTGACCAAGTGTGAAGACTCTGGGAGCCCCTCAAGTCACTGACCTTTCCAACTCAGTATCCTCAAGATCGAAAAGGTTTCTAAGATGATGGAGATATCAATCAACCTTGGACCTTTTGAGCTCTGAAATTAGATTCATAGATGGGGTTTCCAGGAGAAACATAGAAAGATAGTGTGATGCTTGGGTCTCTTCACTCCTAGAGAATTTTGCCCTATACCTAAAGGTGGTTTTTTAATACCACAGACTCATAAGCACATATAGACACCATGTTCTTTTCTGAAAGATACATGAGTCCCTGTTCGTGTCAGGGTTTTCAAAGTACCTTGGGTCTTATGGAAAGTGGCAGTCCTCTGGATTTGATCTCCCTCTATGGCCAATCTGGATACTTGTCTGGGGCTGTCTGGGGATCAGGGCCCATGATGAAGGAATGGTGCTTGGAGGAATGGGAGGAAGATGGATGGATGCTGCCTGGAATCACCATGTTTTGTTTGTGGTTCAGCTTCAGGAACTGCCATCTCCTGATTGAATCTAAGCTCATCCAGCACAAAGTCAGGATGTTGAGGAGTGAGAACAGACAGCTGCTAAGTGATCAGATTGCATTGGAACAATGCAATATAGCAACAAAAATACTATGTAAAGAAGGCAGCCAGAAGATCAAAGACCACTATACTAAGCAGCAGCAGGTAGGATGAATGAAGTATCATGGGCAGAATGCCCTAATGTGTAATCATAAACACAGTCCAGCCTATGTAACCATCCTGCACCTTATCCAGGCTCTCTCCTATGTCTCATCCAGTTTTACACTTCTGTGATCATTTCCAAGACTTTCTGTGTAGTTACCCTCTTTTGAAGAAATTGGATTTCTGCCATGCCCTCTCCTCCCCATCCCAGTCAGCCACCTCTAGCTTGCCACTCAAGGCAGAGGAGATCCTGGACCGCTGACAGCAACCCCTCAAGTCTCTACGTTATGGAGCGGTGCCTCAGGAAGCCACTTCCTAAATTATCTAGGAACCAGGTCCTCTGTTCTGCTCTATGGCAACTCACCAAGAGGGGCTTGGGCTAGTCCTCTCCTAGGACAGAAGGGCAGGTTCTAATTTTATTGCTTTATAATTAAAGTCTTTATTAAGAAACAGAAAGTTATACAAAATATGTATTTTAAACATAGCAATTAGAGATCTTTGCCTATCTTGAACTAAATTAGCCCCCTAGAATTGCATGATGTGTCTTACTATCTTCACCAAGAGGATTCAGGGAACCCTACACTGCATCCCTCACCTGACATTGTTTTGCTTAGTATATCATGGCATGGCTTTGCTTCAGTACAGATTCCCCCTCATAGTTTTTCAGACTGCTGCATTTCATAATATCCTTGCATGTCAATTCACGAGCCTCCTTTTGACTGACATTAGAGATGAATTTTATATCACATGAACAGCAATGTTATGAAATGATCCTGGATAATAACTGCGGCTAACTTTTTATTGATGCTACCAGGGTCTTCTGAGAAGTAGCCAAGGTAGGTTTAGAGAGCAGAATATATTTGAACTTTGAGCTTGCTGTAAGATGTTCTTGGAACTCTGTAATTAAGACCTTGAATCTTGTGTGCACCAGCTTGTATGTGCAGAACTTATACCATACTTGTAGGATAGGCCAGTATCTGAATGGAAAGAGTTCCTGAAGAAGAAATAAATACAGGCCAGGGCACAATGGTTGGATTAATCTAAGAGCCTTTAACACACCTTAGGGATCATTAATTCCTCAAGTAATAGGAAATGTACTGTAATATAGCAGTGTTTTCATTTGGGTGAGTGTGTGTGTGTGTCTGTGTGTGTGTGTTTATGTGCTTTTGCCCAGGGGTGTTTGACCATGTGTGTTTTGAATTTGTGTAATGTTAGGTGCTTGTAAGTTCTTTTTTAATACAAGTGTGTATTCATGTATTCTTTTTGTATGTGTGTTTGTGCATGTGTGTGTGTGTGCATGTGCATGTGTGTGTGTGTGTGTGTGTGTGTAGGGATGCACTTGTGTGTCTCTGTACATATATGTATTTAATTGTAACTATATATATTCACATGTTCACTTGTTCAGAAAACATCTTAATTGTTAATAGGCAAAATATTTAATGAGAAAAGTACTCAGTCAGTTCATATTGCCTTGGAAAAACATCAAATACAGCAGCCCATCATCATGCCTGTCCACCTAGCTCACTAGAACTAAAGAAGACAAAAATTGTATAAAGTCAGATTTTCAAGAGAATTGAGAGGGAAAAGAATTTAACTGTACTAAAATCATTTGTGCGAAAAACAAAGGATTGTGGTAACTGGAAGTAAGGAGGAGGCTACTGAGTCAAATCAATGTGCCTGAGAGTCAAAAAGGCTGGCTAAGACTTTGTGTTCCTTGAGTTTCATGTGTTTTGCAAATTGTATCTTATATCTTGGGTATTCTAAATCTCTGGGCTAATACCCACTTATCAGTGAGTACATATCATGTGAGTTCATTTGTGTTTGGGTCTCCTCACTCAGGATGCTGCCCTCCAGGTCCATCCATTTGCCTAGGAATTTCATGAATTCATTCTTTTTAATAGCTGAGTAGTACTCCATTGTGTAAATGTACCACATTTTCTGTATCCATTCCTCTGTTGCAGGGCATCTGGGTTCTTTCCAGCTTCTGGCTATTATAAATAAGGCTGCTATGAACATAGTGGAACATGTGTACTTCTTACTGGGTGTAACATTTTCTGGGTATATGCCCAGGAGAGGTATTGCGGGATCCTCCAGTAGTACTATGTCCAATTTTCTGAGGAACCGTCAGGCTGATTTCCAGAGTGCTTGTACAAGCTTGCAATCCCACCAACAATGGAGGAGTGTTCCTCTATTAGATACAATTTGCAAAACACATGAAACTCAAGAAGAATGAAGACCAAAGTGTGGACACTTTGATCCTTCTTAGAATTGGGGACAAAACACACATGTAAGGAGTTACAGAGACAAAGTTTGGAACTGAGACAAAAGGATGGACCATCTAGAGACTGCCACACCAGGGGATCCATCCCATAATCAGCCTCCAAACGCTGACACCCTTGCATAAACGAGCAAGATTTTGCTGAAATGACCCTGATATAGCTGTCTCTTGTGAGGCTAAGCCGGGGCCTAGCAAACACAAAAGTGGATTCTCACAGTCAGCTGTTAGATGGATCACAGGGCTCCTAATGGAGGAGCTAGAGAAAGTACCCAAGGAACTAAAGGGACCTGCAATCCTACAGGTGGAACAACAATATGAACTAACCAGTACCCCCAGGAGCTCGTGTCTCTAGCTGCATATGTATCAGAATATGGCCTAGTTGTGCGAGTGGGTGTGTAGAGTTGAGGGGGTATGGGACAGTTTTGGGATAGCATTGGAAACGTAAATGAAGAAAATATCTCATAAAAAATAATAATACCAAAAAAAAATACTTTGTGTTCCTTCTCTGTACTCAGTGAATAGTGACTGCCCACTGGAAGATCAGGGGACTTGTTGCATCTTATCAGCATCCTAGTTTGTTTTCCTCCTTCCTTGCTACCATTTTCTTTCCAACATTGCCCATGCTTCACTCAGTTGTTCTTGACTTGGAGTTTGTTCAGGGTGTTATGATTTGAAAGATTGAGTGGCTTGGTGTTGATAATGTACTAATCTTAAGGTGCATACCTATGGTGAAGTGCAAGAACAGGACTGCCTCAGGCAGCCCCTTAGACTCATGATAGTCTACAGAACAAACACTGGTCTCTCTGTAGCACTCTGTAACTTCTCTTATTCAACATCATTCACTCGGTGTTAAAATCATCCTCAAGGAGGCTGGGGAGAAATGAGGATACTCAGACATTGTTGGTGGATTCAAATGGGGTCACCCTGTGAGATGCCATGTCCAACTCTTAAGAACATTGTACTGCATTGCGCAGGGATCTGGCAATTCCAGAACAAGCAGTAGGTGTCCACAGAAAAATTAGGGCACATCATGTTTTTAGGGATATTCCTCATAGAAGCACTGACCTAGAAACTATCTATAAGTCCATCAGTAAAGCAGTGAAAATTACACTGAGTCCAGCCTTTCCATGGAGTATTGCCTAGTGGAATAACACATGCAACCATTTGACTGTGAACTATTCAGACTTATTTTCCTCAAAACATCTCTGGCAGAATCTCCTTACAGGGAAAGAAGTTTCACTTAGCATCCTGGTTATGGAGATTTACTAGTTGCCTGGGCTCCTAGCTTGGATCCAGACTCACACAGACTACTCACTTTGCAGCCACTGAGGAACAGTGAGCAAGAGGCAGGAACAGGCTGGTATACCTCCATCCAGTGTGCCTTTGCTGGGAAACAAACCTACTGTGCATAGCCTTGGGAACTTCCTAAGCAGCTTTGGCCACAAACCCATATTTCCATTTTCTGTTTATTAGGATAAAGCACATTATTGACTGAGCTGTCTATAGGCTATGCCTACTATGTTCTTATCCCAGTCAAGATTATTTTCTTTTACTTTTTCTTTTAAGAAAAAAAAACATTTCTTTAAAGTATGTGAGTACACTATTCCTCTCTTCAGAAACTCCAGAAGAGGTCTTCAGATCCTTCTGAAGACGGTTGTAAGCAACCATGTTTTTGCTGGGAATTCAACTCAGGAAGCCAAGAAGACCAGACACTGTTGCTAAATGCTGAGCTACATCTTCAGCCTTTTATTTTTCAATTAAATGTTTTTTTTTAAAAATTCTGGCTCTGTACTATCCTGGGAGGTCTCTGTTTTAATCATTAGCTTGGAAAGTAAACATGTTTCTTCAATGAAATACACTTGTATGTGTGAATACAAGTGCTTGTATTCGTTCAGAAATGTAGGAATGTGTGTGTCTGGATCTCTCTCTGTCTCTCTCGTCTCTTTCTGTATCTCTGCCTAGGTCTGTGTGTGGGTGTGGGTGTGTCTTCTCTGTCTCTGTGTCTCTGTCTCTCTCTGTCTCTCTGTCTCTCTCTCTCTGTCTTTCTCTCTGTCTCTCTGTCTCTGTCTGTCTGTCTGTCTGTCTGTCTGTCTTGTCTCTCTCTCTCTCTCTCTCTCTCTCTCTCTCTCTCTCTCTCTCTCTCTCTCTCTCTCTCTCTCTCTCTCTCTGTCTCTCAGTGTGTATGTGTGTGCAGGTTTGTCCTGGCCTGGCTGAAAAGATGCAGAGTCCTTTCGCTGTCTCTGAGATGAGGTACAAGCACAGGATGGCAGTACCTAAGGAGCCATAAGCACAGTGGGGCTATTGATTTTTGTTTTTTGTTTTTTTCCTTCCTGAATATCCTTTTAGAGTTCAGTCCTTACCCTTGGAAAGATTTGCATGAAGCACACTCTTACTGATTACAGTATCCTTTCAATGTGCATGGATTTCCTGTGAGATGGTTTCTCTGGGGATTCCCACATATAGGGGTTCACAAGGAGAGCCAAGAAGGATTCTGCACTCCAGAAATAATAAGTGCCTTCACTTCAACATTTGCTAGGCTCCCTAGAAGGCCTCTGTTCAATGTTAGATTCAGACACTGATACACACTTATTTTTCAATAGAAAGTATTTAGACTATTGGAGAAATGTGGTGTTTTACTTTAACTCCAGCACAGTTTCTAGTTCACAGTTCAGTGTCTAGCAATTTTTTATATTTGAGAAAAACATCCAGGCCAAGGTGCACTCTGCCCCTTCTCCCATGGGGATACAGGAAAGATCTCAGATGAAAGGTCATACTGGATTGTCCTGCTGAGTAAAGCTGGTGTTTGCTGGATCGCTGACATGGCAAGATCTCACCAGGCTTTTTTTTCTCTTCCTCCCATAGGTCTAAAATATTCTGCAGAAGCTCAAACAGATCAGAGACCAGGTCAAGATCTTGCTCCGACACAACTGTTCACCAGGAGCACTGGGTGTGCAAAGCAAATTAACCACATCTAATCCTTGCATCTAATCCTTGTAACCATGGCAACCTTGGGCTGCATTTTCTTCTTTTTTGGTTTGCTATGGGTAATGAGGCCTTTATTTTGTCTAGCCTCTGGTCCAGCAAGACTGCCTGTTTGGAAGGCTTCAGAGAAGTGCTGACATACATCAAGATCTCCTGGGCATCCAGCAGGACTCTGACAATGCCAATTTTGGCTGATCCTGTTGGGTCATCAAGAATTATTTCATGGTGATCAGTCATGTGAATTTGAAAAACTTTGAGGTATCATCTGTAACATCTCTCATGTTAGCCTTGGAAGGACTAGTCCATCAGCAAAATACCCACCCCAATTAGGCATGCCTATATTCATCTTCAACAGTTTATTACCATCAGTGACTTCCTTTGCACTATTTTACCAAGGCCAGCAACAGGCTGTGGGTCTGTGCTGAACATCTGCATCAAGAGAATAATGTTTAGCTTAATTATTGTGTTTTGTTTTTGGTTAGAGTTTTGATTTCTTTGGGTCTTTGGTTTTCCTGTGTTTTCATTTGAAGTTTCATTATATATTCATTATCTTTTTGTTACTGTAATTAATTTGCTTTTTTGCTAAGTCTATCTAGTGTATAAACTGACTCCCCACTTTAAGATGTTATTGAATAAAATTAGTGTATTGTTATGTATAAAACGTCATCCCTAATTATTTCCATCATAAGGACATTCTGCATTTATATGTGGTTCATACATAGTCCTGTAACACTAGAAGTTTCAGGCAGGAATGGGACTCTTCAAGTATCATGTTGTTTGGGCTTCATAAGTAGTGCCCAGCCAGCCAGAGCTACAGAGAAAATTGAGCTTTTGATGTGGATAATGTTTCAAACTATGTGGATCCCAATGTCAGGATGAAAAAAGGATCCATGTTCTATCTTTATAGTCATAAATTTAGCTAGAGTTATAATGTACACCAGGAAATCTGCCTGTTAAACATTAAAACATATTAAATTTAAACGTTTCAAAATGATCTATCCTGTACATGGTAGTACACACCTGTAACCCCAGCAGTCAGAAGGCAGAGGCAAGAAGAACTGCATGAGCCTCTGGACAGCCTGGTCTATGTACTAGATTCTGGGACAGCAGGGAGAAGTAGAGAGTCCCAGTCTCAAACACACTCCCTTCTAATGTTCTGTCGAACTGAATAGAATCTTTAAAAGAAGAGAAAGAAATGGATCATAGATATGTATTTAAATGTTTAATATCCTTCCTCAACAGAAAAAATGCAAATTAAAATAGTTTTAACCTTCTATCTTACTGCAGTCAGAATGGCTATTACCAGTAGACTAAGGACCACAACTGTTGGTATGAGTGTGGGGTAAGAGAACATATATTCACCCGTACAGTCATTATGGAAATTGGGAGAAATGTTCTGGAAAACATTGCTAGAGTTAGATCTTCCATAAGAACCAGCTGTACTATTTGTGGTGGTTTAAATGAGAAGAACCCTTATAGGCTCATAGATTTGAATAGTTGGTCAACAGGGTATAGCACTATTTGATGATATTTGGAGCTGTGGCCTTCTGTTGAGGAGGGCTTTAAAGTTTCAAAAGCCCAGCTCAGGGCCAGTATCCCTGCTTCCTGCAGATCCAGATACAGAACTCTCAGCTACTTTTCCAACACCATGTCTGCCTCTGCATGATTCTGTCAAGACAAAAATGTACTAAAGTTCTGAAATGGTAAGCAGACCCCCATTTAAATGTTCTCCTTAAAGGGACCTATCATGGTCCTGGTGACTCTTTCTAGCAAGAGAACACAGACTCAGACACTATTCCAGAGCATATAGCCAAAGGCATTATCCTAAGACAGAGACCCAGAGGTGCTCATGTTCCTTGCTGCTTTATTCACAATAGTCAGGACATCAAAACAACCCAGATGTAATATAACTGATGAAAGGCTAATGAATATATAGTTCATATACACAATGGTAATTAACTGTGACAATATAAATGACATTTACAGGTTAAAGGATGGAGACATGAATAATCTTCCTGAGTGATATAACCCAGACCCAAAAAGACAAATACCACATGATGTGTCTTATGTTGATGGTAACTTTGAATGTCTAGAGATGTGTATTTAAACTGCAGTATCCATAGAAGGTAATGCACTAGTGTTGAGTTATAGGAGGATATTTCAAGAAAATAATAGAACACATAATTTGTGAAGGAGAAAAAGGAAAACAGTAGGACAGAGTGAGGTAAATGTCTTGGGAGATTGCAGAGGAGTTTAGTGGCTTGAATATGGGAGTGGTACTTTTAGGACTTGTAGCCTTGTTAGAAACAGCATGTCAGCATGGACCAAATTTCTATAGAAGAGGTAATCCCTTGGTAGTTGAGATTGCAACTCCCAGTCCACCATCACCCTCCTAAAATCTGGCAACTGATATTCTAACTTCAGCTTCTCTAAGTGGGCTAAACTGGAGAGGGAGCCCAGGGACCCAGGCACACCAAGCAGCAAACACTACAGGACAATACACTACACTTCACCACAGCATACCACACCACACCAAACTACAGTATACTATACTAGAGATCTCCAGTCCTCCTGTTTCTCTGAGATCAACTTTGGCTGTCCACTGTGGGAACATGTCTTCTTTATATATCTGCACTGAATATAGGAAAATATGTTTTAACCAAGATCACTTTGGTGTTTGTCTAGCAAGTTTGTTGGCAATGTTAAAGGTTTTCAGTTGGCATGCAACTTTATCCTTTGTGAAGATTCAATATAAGAACACAATGCACAACTATCAAATCATTTATCATTTCTTTTCATTGGGAGCTTTCAACTCCCATTTTCATTTTGACCTAATGTTTTCTTGTTGGTTGGTATTGTGGTAGAAGCTGTTCCACACTATTTAATTGTCTTCTCCTAGGTATAATGACCATTACCATACGACCCTGAAAATATTCAATTCATCAGATACCTTTAAAGTGGCTAAATACTCTTTTGCAAACAATTTATGGATTATGGAGAATCTGGGGGTTGGGTTTTAAAATACTTTCACCAAAATAGTCAGAATATAAAACCTCTTACCTAGTTTATGGTTTATTTTGAAGGAACAGCTCACCTGTAGTATAGAAATGTTTTTCTTAAACAAGGACTTACTGTAACCAAGTCTGGGAGGGTTAGCTTTAATCGTCAGTTGGAAACAACCTGGAGTCAATCTGGGAGGAGAGACTCAACAAGGGATATTTCCCTGGGTGGCCTGTGGGCATATCTTTGGGGTTAGTTCTCCTAGTCAAATTAATTGATATCAAAAACCACAGCCCACTCTCAGAAGCAATATTCCCTAGGCAGGGAGGAGGCCCTGAAATGCATAAAGGTGGAGAATTGAACTGAACACAAGTAAGCACTCAAGCAAGCTAGTGAGCATATCTGTGTTCATTTGTCTCTGCATTGGAAGGTCAGTGTGATGTGACCAGTACTCTCAAGCACCAGCTGTTACGACTTCCTGCAATGCTGGGCAGTCACATGAAACTGTAAGCTAAACAAACTGTTTCTCTCCTAAGATGCTTTTTCTAAAGCGTCTTTTCATTTGCCCACCCTGTCAGATATTCTCATTGGAGACTTAGAAATCTTTTACTTTATTTTCACATCAAATATAATAAGTTTCTGGGAACTGAACTTTCCCTTCTACAATGTTAAGTACTAGAATTAATTTCTTCGTTCTTATTGTAATTTGACATCTGTTATCGAACAATACCCATCTCCTTCCTTCTACTCAGGTCTCTACAAGAACTATCTCACCTACTCTATTTCTATAGAAGAGGTAATCCCTTGGTAGCTGAGATTGCAACTCCCAGTACACCATCACCCTCCTAAAATCTGGCAAATGATATTCTAACTTTAGCTTCTCTAAGTGGGCTAAACTGGAGAGGGAGCCCAGGGCCTCAGGCACACCAAGCAGCAAACACTACAGGACAATACACTACACTTCACTACAACACACTGCCCCACACCACACTACAGTATACTACACTAGAGAACCCCAGTCCTCCTGTTTCTCTGAGATCAACTTTATTTCTTAGCCATTTCTCAGCCTTCCTGCATGGGATATCTGCCCCAAAAAGGTGAATGTACTAAAGCAAAGGGAACATTTTCTACTTTCATAATCCACATTGAAATTTGCTGTGAACTCTCTGCAGAGTTCATGACCACCAGGAACACCTGGCCTCCATTCTCCCCATTGCCACTCACTGGGTTCCCTCCCCATTTTTTCTGTTCTCTTTTCTAATCTGAGGATACAGCCTTGGATACTCAGATTTTGGGTACTTTGTCCTTTCCTTCAGACCTCTGTATTTGCTGTGTCTCCCCTTAGGACTCTGTGTATCAGGCTGAGTACTTAGTAGAGCTATTTCTAACTCTGCATCAGCAGATACCCACAAGAGCTTCTGGCCCTCAGACAGGTGGTTCTTCAAAGCTTTAGATAAGAGGTGTGACTCTGAACAACACCCTGACTCCTGCAGACGGATGGCTGCTGAACAAACTCCATGACTAGTTGTACCAGGAGGGATTTGGGACTCCTACAAATCTGGCTGCACTGCAGCTTCTCCTACAATTCAATGTGGATGCCTTACAGGTTAAGAGGATCAGTCAAGTACCAACAAGGTAGCCACATGGATTCATCCAGAAAGGCATGATTCAGGAGAAGCTGAAAGTCCTACATGTTCATGTAAAGGCTGCTAATAGAACATTAATGTCCAGGTAGCTAGGGTGAGGGTCTTGACCACACACTATACTCTAACTTGGCCACACCTTCTTATATTGCCACTCAGTGGGCTGAGCATATAAAAACCCTAACAAATATTGATGCAAAAATACTCAATAACTTCTTGGAAACTGAATCTAATAACACATACAAATGATCATTCACTATAATCCAATAGGCATCATGCATAGGATGTAAGAATGATTCAGTGTTTTGGAATTCATCAAAGTAATATACTATGTAATAAATTTAAGAAATTATTACTTTATCATCTCATTAGATGCTGTATCATCCCACAGATGCAGGAATGATTTAATATATGGACATCCATCAATGTAATCCACTATATAAAATAACAAAATATATTGGATAATCTCATCAGATCCTGAAAAAGTTTTCACAAATTTTAATACAACTTCAAGATAAATGCATTGGAGGAATCAGAAAGTCAAGGTCTATATCTGAATATAATAAGAGCAACATAGAGCAATCCAGTTGCCAACATCAAAATATATGGAGAAAAAATTGAAGCCATCCCATTAAAATCAGAGACAAAGAAAGACTTTCCCCTCTTCCCCTATGTATTCAACATAGTCCTTAACATTTAAGCCAGAGCAATCAGGACAAAAAAAAAAAAAAAAAAGCAGATCAAAGTGATACAAATTGGAAGGGAGAAATTCAAGACACTACAATTTGAGGAGTATGGGATATTACACATCAGTGAGCCCCAACAAATCCAGGAGAGAACTCCTACAGATGATAAATCACTTCAGCAAAGTCAATGGATATAAAATTAACTCAAAAAATCCAGGAACTTTCCTCTACTCAAAGGATAATTAGGTTGAGGAAGAAATTTTAAAAAACAACATACTTCACAATAGTCACAAACAATATCTTCGTGTTACTCTAACAAAGCAAGGAAAAGATCTGAATGACAAGAACATTAAGTCTCTGAACAAAGAAATCAAAGAAGACCATAAAATATGGAAAGATCTCCCATGGTCATTGATGAGCAGGATTAATATAGTAAAAAAGGTCCATCTCGCCAAAAGCAATCTACGGATTCAATGCAATCCCCATCACAATACCAACTCATTTCTTCACAGAGATAGAAAAAGCAATTCTCAAATTTATCTGGAATAACATAAACCCCAGTATAGCAAAAACTATTATTAACAATAAAAGAATGGCTGGGGAAATCACCATCCCTGATCTCAAAATATACCACAGGGCAATAGTGATAAAAATGGCATGGTACTGGTATAGAGAGACAAATAGACCGATGGAATGGAATTGAAGACCTAGAAATGGACCTACACTCATATGATACTTGATCTTTGTCAAAGGAGCCAAAACCATCCAGTGGATAAAAGACAGCATTTTCAACAATTGGTGCTTGTTCAACTGGCAGTCTGCATATAGAAGAATGCAAATTGATCTATTCTTATCTCCTTGTACAATGCTCAAGTCCAAGTCACTCAAGGACCTCCACATAAAACAAGATACACTGAATCTAATACAAGAGAGAGCAGTAAAGAACCTCGAACACATTGGCACAGGGGAAATGTTCCTGTACAGGACACCAATGGCTCATGCTGTAAGATAAAAAACACTGTCAAATGGGACCCCATAAAATTGAAAAGCTTTGTAAGTCAAAGGATGCTGTCAAAAGGACAAAATGGCACACACATATTGGGAAAACATCTGTACCAACCCTATGTCTGATAGAGGGCTAATATCCAAAATATACAAAGAACTTAAAAGTTACACTCCAGAGATCCTAATAACCCTATTAAAGAATGGGGTACAGAGCTAAACAGAAAATTCTCAACTGAGGAATCTTGAATGGCTGAGATGTACTTAAAGAAATGTTATCATCTTTAGTCATCAGGGAAATGCAAATCAAAATGACACTAAGATTCCACTTCACAGCACTCAGATGGGCCAAGAACAAAAGTCAGCTGACAGGAGATTCTGGCAAGAAGAAAGAAGAATATTCCTCCATTCCTGCTGGGACTGCAGGTTGGAAAAACCACTTTGGAAATCAATCTGGCAATTCCTGAGAAAATTGGAAATAGTTCTACCTCAAATACAGTTATACCACCATGGTGCATGTAGTCAAAAGATTCTCCAATATATTAAAAGGACACAATCACCACTATGTTCATAGCAGCCTTTTATATAATGACCAGACACTGCAAACAACCCAGATGTCCCTCAACAGAGGAATGGATACAGAAAATATGGTACATTGTACAGAAGTACTACTCAGCTTTAAAAACATTACTTCATGAAATTCAAAGGCCAATGTTTGGAAGTTGAAATATCATCCTGAGTGTGGGATCCTAGTCACAAAAGGAAACATATGGTATGTAGTTATTGATAAGTGGAAATTGTTCAAAAAATGCATGGAATGCCCACGATACAACTAACAGACTATGGGAAACCAAAGAAGAAGGTAGTTCACACCAAAGTGTGAATGCTACAGTTCTACTCAGAAGGGGGAAGACAAGAATGTTTGGAAGTAGGAGGAGAGAAGGATCTGGGAGGGAGAGAAGAGTAGGAGGTAAAGGGGGTTCTGGTTCAGATATGGGGGAAGATGGGGAAGAAGTACAGAGGGAAAGTCATTTGAAATGAGGTCTGTAACTATTGGGAAGGGGGAACTGTGTGTAGCCACTATAAAGTCTCAGATGCCAGGCACCCAAGAGATTCCCAGAACACAACATGGAGGACATTAGCCTAAATACCAAACAAAGAAGAAGTAGGAACTATACAGACCATATTTATTGGATAAGCATGGCAACCTTTGAAGGGTGGGGCCACCCAACCATCTCAAAAGTATTAATCCAGAATTCCTTCTCTCAAAAGGAAATGCAGGGATAAAGAGAGGAGCAGAGCTTGAAGGAAAGGCCTTCCAGAGACTGCCCCAACTTTCTCTCTCTCTCTCTCTCTCCCTCTCTCTCTCTCCTTTTTTCCCCACAGGTGGAGGAACATTTTTATTGCTTTTCCCTAAACACAGTATAACAATGATAGATAACTTTTGTATCAAGTTAGGATTATGGGTAATCAGGAGGTGATTCAGTATATCAGTATATAGCAATGGTTCTCAACCTTCCTAATGCTGCAAATCTTTTATGTACTTCTTCATGTTTTGGTGATACTCCCGCCCCCATACCATAAAATTATTCAATGCTACGTCATAACTGCAACTTTTGGTATTTAGTGTCTCGTGAAATGCTATGCACGTAGCCAAACATGAGACCGAGTGAGAGAACGCAGATTGTAAAGTTAGGACAAGGACTTAAGGAACAGAAGGGGCATGCAACCCAATAAACAGAACAAGAAAACCAACCAAACAGAGCCCCGAAAAACTCACATGCACTAAACCACTAAGCACATAGTACATGAGGGGATATCCAGAGTTCCAGCTGCATACGTAGCAGAGGAATGCCTTATCTGGCATCAATGGGAGGGAATGCCCTTGGTCCTGTACAGGCATGATGATCCAGGGTTGGGCAATGCTAGGGCACTGAGGCAGGAGTGTGGGGAGGAGAGCGTATAGGAGCACCATCATACATAGCAGCAATGCTAGAAGTAGAGGCGATGCGGTTTTTGGAGGGGGAACTGAGAAGGAGGATAACATTTGGAATGGAAATACATAAGAAAATCAATAAGGAAAAAGTAAAAATAAAGTTATAAAAATCACAAATGGGGCAACCCTGGAGAAGGACAACCTACAAAAGAGATCAGGATGTACAGATGCAAGCCTCACCAACAGAACATAAAAAAAGAGAATCGTAGGCAAAGAAATACCATAGATGATATTACAAAGCCTCTCAAAGAAAATACAAAGAGTAAAAATCTCTTAACTCAAAACATCTAGCAAATGCAGGACACAATAAAAAGAACAAAACTAAGAATAACAGAAAAAAAAGTGGGTGAGGGTTAACAGTTCAAAGACCCAGAAAACATCTTCAACAATATCATTTTTAAAAGTCCTTAACCTAAAGACAGAGATGTCCTTAAATTTACAAGAAACCTACAACACACCAAATCGATTGGATCAATACAGAAAATCATTCTGTCACATATTAAACAAAAGTATAAATGTACAGAATAAAGAAAGAAAATATTACAAGCTCTAAGGGAAAAAAGTCAAGTAACATACAATGGAAGACCTATGAGAATTACATCAGACTTGTCACCAGAAATGATAATATCTAGAAGATCTTGGAAAAATGTCTTGCAGAGATTCTAAGAGAACACAAAAGCCAGCCCTGACTACTATACCCAGAAAACTCTTTATGACCATAGTTAGAGAAACTAAGATATTCTGCGACAAAAACAAATTCAAACAGTATCTTTCCACTAATCCAACACTACAGAGGATACTAGAAGCAAAATTCCAACATCATGAGTGTGATTATACCCAAGAAAACACAACAAATGAATAATCTCACAAAAGCCCCAAAGGAAAGAAAAAGCATGTTGTCTCCATTCCTTGCCCTATTATCTCTACGAGTTTACTAGTGTTTGTCAACCTACATGGTCTGTTGGAAAGGCATCACCCCAAACCTCCACCACCAATAAGCAGGAGCAGAAAATGAAGAGGATGGAGAAGCTCAAAAGGTTTTTCCAGAAGATCAAAAATGAGAGAGACGAACTCCAGGGAATCCTAGCCAATTATACGAACAAGGATTTGAACAACAGGTAGTCATTATGCCCAGTTCTTTGCTGACTGTCTTGGACCTTCTCTGTTAACCTCAGATTCCCTCATATCACAGGAGGCTGCAACACCAGGCTGTCCACACATCCAAATTCATTTTGCTGAATGGATTTTCAACACAGAACTTCAAGTTCAGATAGGAGTGAAATAGGACTCAGGCAATTTGATTTCTCCAAAGGTAAATCAGAGCCTGTGGTATGAATTACAGTCTGGGCATAAGGGTTGTAGTGTGTGAGCCCTAATCCTGCATTGTAAGAATCCTATGCAGGTATGAGTTTTGGGGAGATGCAAAGTACACTGTGTTTATGGCCAATCATGTTTGCAGTTAAGCTGGAAGTAATTTGGTTTCAACTGGTCCTGTCAACAGCTGGAAGGGCCTGGTCCCACATACTGTCCCTCAGTATAACTGGATTGGCCATAGTTCATCACTGCTTTTATCAAATTTTATTCACTATACTCTCATATAATGTGTGTTCATTTGGCATTCTGATTGTGTTTGATTATTGGAGGGGTAAGTGTGTGTGTGTGTGTGTGTGTGTGTGTGTGTGTGTGTGTGTGTGTGTGTGCCACTTAAGATCTGGAGTGTCTGTATAGTAAGCTGGGGCCTGAGATTTTCTTGACACAGTTTCCAGCCAAAAAAAGTGAAGACACAGGGAGCCTCACTTTGAGCAGCACAGCATATGAGCTCTGTGATCACCTTAGGTGCACATTGGAAATATATGTATCCTGTAGATACTGATTATGTCCTTTGGGAGTTTATGTAGCAACAGAAGCAAGGATTGACAATTCCTTGTCTACAAACAGATGTGTCATCACAGGTTTAAGGTGGATCCAGGACTACAGCACAGGTTCCTGGAAAGTTCTTTGAGAGCTAGTCTATTCTTTCATACCCCTTCGGGGAGATAAAGTAGGTGGAATGCCTGCCTTTACTTTCCTGGCTCTACTGACCCCAGGCAAAGAGTAATAAGTTTAATAAGCTCCAAGTGGAACTGGTAACATGGAGCAATATCGTGGCATATATGTGTTGGGGTACTCCATGATTCAGCTTGAATTAACATGATCCTTGTATCCATAGTTCTTGGGATTATTTGCTCCTTGGGCCATGCCCTCCCACAGAATTGAAATTAGGACATTCATGCTCAAGATGCAACATGACCAGGTGATGACTGACCTGAAGAGAATGCCTCAGGACATCAGCGAGGCCTTGTACAAGTGCAAGGAGTTGACTAAAGAAAATCAATTCTACTGGTGAGTGACTAACAGGGTCATGATCCAAGCACTAGGCACAGGATATGTCTGCCCATCCTTGACTTTGAAGTAAAGTAGGGACTCAGTTTATATACTGTTTGCCTCTAAACCAGAAGCCTGGATCCTTCAAATCAAGGCTCTAGGATTTTTACCTCTTAAAGTCATTTTGTCCAAGTGTGAAGAGTCTGAGCAACTCAAATCATTGTCCTTCCCCACAAAGTATATTTGAATGTAGATACACAGATAAGGTTTCCATGGGACACCTAGAAAGACTATATGTTGGTTGGGACTCTTCTCTTCTCCTAGAGAAGGTCTCCTTCTACCTACAGGTGATTTTTAAATAACATGGACATATAAGCACACATGTGTTCCAGGTCCTCTTGTGAGAGATTCGTAAGTCCCTGTTAGTGTCAGGGTTTACAGATGTACCTCGGCTTCTGAAATATGGGTATCCTCTGGATTTGACCTCTCTCAATGTGTTGCTCCATGGACAATCTGGACAGTTGGCTGGGGCTGTCTGGGAACCAGGGCCCATTGTGGCAGGGATGGTCCTTGGAGGAGTGGGAGGATGATGGATGCTGACTTGTGTAACCATTTGTTTGTTTGTGACTCTGCATCAGGCACTGCCACCTCCAGAGTGAATCTAACCATCTCCAGCACAAAGTCAGGATGTTGTGGAAGGAGAACAGACAGTTGCTAGAGGAGCAGATTGTATTAGAAGAATGCTCCAATGAATCAAAGAAGCTGTGTAAAGAAGACAGCCTGAAGACCAATGACCTATGTACCAAGCAGCAGCAGGTAGGATGCATAAATCATGAGAAGCAGGTTGCAGTCATGTCTAACCTTAAACACAGTCAAGCCTAAGCAACCATCCTGCACCTTATCCAGGCTCTCTCCTATGTCTCATCCAGTTGTTCATTTCTGTGATCATTTCCAAGACCTTATGTGCAGTTATCCTCTTTCAAGAAACTACATGTTTGGGAAGTAAACAATCCTGCTCAACTAAAAGCTGCATTTCCTCATGATAGACAGGTTGAACACACATTATACAATTACATGCCAGTATGCTAAATGTGTTCTATGTGCTTGCCTCCATTGTAGTAGCACAGAATGTTGATTGATGAAGTCATTTGCTTCTTAGGGGTCATGTGAGATCACAGGTAGGATAAAATTTGCAAGTATTAGAGCCCAGTGGAATTGCCATATGAATGGAAATCATTGCCTTGGGGGTGGGGGCTTGTATGCTTTCTCTACCTTTTCCCTGCATTGCAAGATGGTCTCATCACTGTGCCTAGATCTTGGCTCACACTGAAAGAGCCTGAGCAGGTACTTGTCAGGACTGTTTTCTGTCAGTGTTGCTAGAGTTCTTTCCTAGAGCTTATATTCTGGAGCTGACTGGATCAACCGGGATGTAAGAAAGGCTTCTCTCAGGCTGAGTGTTGGTGTGAGAGATGTGAGGCTTCAAGAATGAAATTTCACTAACACTCTCAACCTAGTCTAAGAAGTGTGCCCCTAAGAAATGTTAGTGCCCAAGGGATGGATAGCAGAGTCCAGCGTCTCACATTAAATATAAGCCTTCCATAGTCCCCATTCAACTGTTTCTCTCCCATCCATTGTTATCTCCTCATAGATTTCTACTCACTTATGATTATTTGACAGAGAGAGTGATACATATATATATGTCACACACACACACATATATATATGTATATGTATATATAAAGAGCCAGAGAGAGAGAGAGAGTATGTGTTTGTGTGTGGCATAAGCATGTCTGTACCAATATGTATATTGGTGGGTGTGTTGAAAGTCCAGTTATTTATGTAAGGTTTTGTTCAGTTTTTCTTTTTTTGCTTTATTTATTTATTTATTTATTTATTTATTTATTTATTTATTGGGACAGCATCTTTTTGTTTGTTTGTTTGTTTGTTTGTTTTTTATTCAGTCTTTCTGTAACATATTCCCTAGAAACCAGGTCTGTCACTGAACCTGAGACTTCTTGTTTTGTTTAAGCTGTCTGACCAGCATCTTTGAATTTTCTGTCACTTCCCAGGCAGAGATCTTTGTATGGTTTGGTCTCAATTAATTGTTAGGAGGTTCAATTGCTCATAGCTAGGAAAATCATGGTGCTATTTTCTATAATTTTATACAAACATTTTAGTGTTTTGGGGTTTTTTTATTTGCTTGTTTTTGTAAGTGCCAATTCATTAACAAGGAGGAAGTCAATGCTGTCTGCTTCAGGTGTCAGACACACAACTTGGCTCACTGTGCATTCTCATGAGTTTTATCTCATCATGATGGAAACTTCAGAAAGAAGTAGTAGGGCGGGGGTAGACCAGCGTGGGTCTTACCCAAGAAACCTGGGCTACATGTTACCCACAGTTGAATGTTTCAACAATTAATGTCTTACTAATCCAAGAGAAACCGCGTTGCCAACACTTAAAAGTGAATGAAAACATAGATAGTCCAGCCCACCTTTTCCAAATCCTACCATGTGACTTCAGATTCCCCTTCCCAGTCCTTCCCTCATTCATTACAACTTCCAGACCCTGGCTTTGGAGGCCCACCCATGTGAGAAAAAACCGCAAAGCAGGCATGGTACCCTTGGAATATGAGTATGATATGGGGCACAAAAAGGGTGCTCAAAAACAGCTAGCTGAAGAAATGAACAAAACGGGGCTCCAAGGATCTCGATGTTCTGATTGAAAGGGCACTTAGGAACCTAAAACAGCAGCCTATCATTCTAAGATGGGAGTGTGGGGCTCTTGGAGGTCAAGGGGCAGGAGTCCAGGCACCCCGGAGTCACAAAAGATGGTTCCCTGACATGGTGCCAAAGCATTGGTGTTGGTTGAAGGACCATAGAAGCCAATTTACCTGGATTATCATGGCTCTCCATCCACTGGTCCTCAGACTCCAGTGGCCCTGGGATCAAGCTTCTTCATGAAGCTCCACTTCTGTGTCTGTCTTCTGCTGCAGGGCCTTCACAAAGCACTCTTTCTCTTGCCTGCCTCATGGATGCTGGCAAGAATCACAGGAGATACTCAGACCCTGGGGTCAGGAGGTCAGGAGACCAGGCCAGATGTGACCTTCGTGGCCACTTCCAATCCAGCCACACGCTCTTGTCCCCCTCCCAGTTGGTCACTGCTAGCTTTCCTTTCTAGGCTGAGGAGTTCCTGGACCCCTGACAGCAACCCTTCCAGCTCTATGGTATGGAGAGGTGAATCAGGATGTCACTTCCGGAATTATCTAGGAACCAGTTCCTCCGATCTTCTCTATGGCAGCTATCACAGAGCTGAGCTCCTCGGGCCCAATACACTCCTAGGACAGAAGGACAGTCTCCAGTTTTATTGTTTTCTAATTAAACTCTTTAGTAATAAAAAGTTAAACATGTAAGCATTTTAAAAATAAAACTTAGACTCTTTTGTCTTCATAGCACTAAGATAACCCCCAAAAATCTAAAGAGTATCTTACTGGCTCACCAAGTGGATTCATGGAATCCTACACTGCATCCCTTTGTTGACATTATTTTGCTGAGTGCATCATAGACATGAATTTGCTTCTGTTCCCTCATTGTTTTGCAGAGTGCTCCATTTCAGAAAAATAAAGGCATGTTAAGTCACTAATCTCTTTTTGGCTGACATTACTAACTTGTGTGTGTGTGTGTGCGCGTGTGTGTGCGCTCGCGCGTGCGCGCGCACGCATGCATGCATGCTCACAAGTGTGTTTTTAAATTGGGTATTTTCTTTACTCACATTATCCAGTTTCCTGGTTTCCGGTCATAAAAAAACCCTCCCCCAATTCCCTTTCCACTCCCCTTCTTACCAAACTACCCTCTCCTGGTTCCTGGCCCTGGCATTATATTGCATGAACTGTAATGTGTTGAATTGCAGCTACTGGATAATATCTATGGCTAACTGTTTTTATTGGTGCTACCAGAGTCTTATGAGAAGTAGCTAAGTTAGGTTTAGAGAGCAGAATATATTTCAACTTGGAGCTTGCTGGAGGATATTCTTGGAACCCTTTTTTAGAACTTTGAATCTTGTGTGGACCCACTGTGTGTGCAGAGGACCCATTTGTCTGTTTTATACCATACTTGTAGATGCAGCAGATATCTGCATGGAAAAAGTTCCTGACAAGGAAATCAGTACAGGTCCAGGCAGCACAAGTTGGGTTAATTTAAGAATCTATTACACAGCTGAGGTCCCAATACTTCCTCAGTTGTCAGGAAATGTGCTGTAATATAGCAGTGTTTTCATTGGTGTGTGTGTGTGTGTGTGTGTGTGTGTGTGTGTGTGTGTGTGTGTATCTATGTGTGTGTTTGTGTCTGTATGTGTTTTTGCCCAGGTGTTTGTGACCATGTTTATGTGTCATATTTGTGTAATGGTAGGTGCTTGTTGTAGGTGCTAGTATATAGTACTGTCCATTCATGTATTCTTTTCTTTTATGTGTGTGTGCATGTATATGAGAAGGCATGTATTCATGTGTCTCTGTACCCATAGGTATGTATTTGTTTGTATATATTCATGTAGTCACTTGGTGAGCAAACACCTTACACAATATAATAGAGGAAAACTTAAAAGAGAAATGTACTCTGTCAGTTCATTTTGCATTGGGGAAAAGCTCTTCATCATGCCTCTCCACCTAGCTCACTAAAACAAATGGAGACAAACATAGTGTAAAGTCAGATTTTGAAGGGTTTGTAGAGGGAAAAGTGCTTATCTGTATTGAAATCATTTGTAAGAAAAGAAAGGAAGGTGGAACCTGGAATTAGCAACGAGCCTGCTGTGTTAAACCCATTTTGCTGAAAGTCAAAAAGGCTGGCTAAGACTTTGTGTTCATTCTCTGCACATCATGAATAGTGACTGCACAGTGGAAGACCAGGGGGGCTTCTTGCATCTTCTTAGCATCCTATTTTATTTTCCTCCTTGCCTGCTACCATTTTCTTTCCAACTTTGTCTATGCTTCACTCAGTTGTCCTTCCTTGGGGTTTTTTCAGGGTGTTATGATTTGAAAGATTGAGTTGCTTGGGGTTGAGAATGTCCCAAGCCGCAGGGCCATAAGTATGGTGAAGTGTAAGAACAGGGCTGCCTCAGACAGCCCCTTAGGCTCATGATTGTCAGAAACACAAACACTATGTTCTGTCTGTAGCCCTCTGTAATTCCTGTTATTAAAAACAGCTTTAAAGTTTCACCAGCTCAGGACAGGTATTCTTGCTTCCTGGAGTTCCAGATACAGAACTCCCAGCACCATGTCTGCTCATATGATGCCATGCTTTTGCCAAGACAAAAATGTACTAAAATATTGAAAATATAAGCCCAGTTTCAACCTCCCACACCCAAGGCTACATTTTCCTACCTTCTAAGTAGTGTATCTGCATTTCCATCCAGGTCAATACCAGACAGTAGGCTTATGGCAAATATAGTCTAACATCTCTGCATTTGGTCTGCCCAGTGGCTTTTCCACACCTTTACTGCAGGGCAAAATGCAAAACCACACTAAGAGAAGGAGGTAGTATGGAGGTGGGATAACTGACTGAAGACTTTTGAAAAGCTACATAGAAACCAACAATTGTAGAACCATTATAATATAAAAATCCATATAAATGATGTTTAAATATAATTAATCTCTTATACTCTGACAATGCCTCCCCTAAATCCCATAAACTATCAAATGAAAAACGCAGGGGCAGTTTTACGTTATTTTGTTTTGGGTTGTTCATCATTGAAGTCTAATACCCACTCAGGAAACATTAAAGGCCATTGTGATTGCTCTTGGATACTTTCCAGAAGTCAATGGTAAGACCATATGGCTGAAAAAGATGTTAATTGGCACATCCACCAGGTCAGATGTCTATCATATTAGCGCGCGTGCATGTTTGTGTGTGTGTGTGAGTGTGTGTGTGTGTGTGTGTGTGTGTGTGTGTGTGGTGTGTGTTGAGAACATACCAATTTCTCTTTAGCAGTTGTTTGGAGATATTTGGCCAATTGCTACCCACCACAGTACTTCTAGAGAAGAGGTAATCCATTGGTAGCTGAGTTTGCAACTATTTGCCTACCATCTCCCTCGCAACATCTGTCCCCAGATTTGTCACCTGCTCTTCTGATTTCAGCTTTTCTAAGTGGGAATTACTAGAGAGGGAGCCCAGGGTCTCGGGCACACTAAATATTAAGCATTACATTAAACTACACTTCACTACACTACACTAGCGAACCCCAGTCTTCCTGTGGAGAATTGAGCTGAACACAAGCAAGCACTCAAGTTAGCTAGTGAGCATATATGTGTTCATTTCTCTCTGTTTTGGACTGTCAGTATGATGAGACCTGTAATGTGATCCACCAGCTGTTATGACTTCCTGCAATGATAGACAGTCCTATGAAACTGTAAGCTAAGTGAACTGCTTCTTCCCTAAGACACTTTTTGTCTTGGATATTTCATCACAGCAAGAGAAATGAAACTACCACCTCTAATGAGACTTTTCATTTGTCCACCCTGTCACATCTTTTCATTTGGAGACTTTGAACTATTTTTTTTTGATTTTTAATATTTTTATTACATATTTTACTCAATTACATTTCCAATGCTATCCCAAAAGTCCCCCATAGCGCCCCCCACTTCCCTACCCACCCATTCCCATTCTTTTGGCCCTGGCATTCCCCTATACTGGGGCATATAAAGTTTGCAAGTCCAATGGGCCTCTCTGCCCATTGATGGCCGACTAGGCCATCTTTCGACACATATGCAGCTAGAGTCAAGAGCTCCGGGATTCTGGTTAGTACATCATGTTGTTCCAACAATAGGGTTGCAGATCCCTTTAGCTCCTTGGGTACTTTCTCTAGCTTCTCCATTGGGAGCCCTGTGATACATCCAATAGCTGACTGTGAACATCCACTCCTGTGTTTGCTAGGCCCCGGCATCGTCTCACAAGAGACAGCTATATTTGGGTCCTTTCAGCAAAATCTTGCTAGTGTATGCAATGGTGTCAGCGTTTAGAAGCTGATTATGGAACTATTTACTTAAATTCTCCATAAAATATATAGTAAGTTTCTGGGGAGTGGATATTCCCTTCTACAGTGTTAAGTACTAGAGTATATTTCTAGAGTATATTGTAGTTTGAAATCTCTTATCTAACAGTATCCATCTCCTTCCTTCTAAACAAATCTCTGCAATAACCATCTCATCAACTCTGAAATCACACCACACATCATACATCCTTGCTCTGCTCCCCACACAACCTATGCACTAACCACACCATAACCATAGCTTATGTCTTTTGGGCAAATTGAATCCTAAGAGGATATACAGTGGGGTGATACATGGAGGAGAAAAAAATACATTTAAAGAAAGGAAGACCTGGAAAGATGACCCAGACAGTAAGTACTCTCTGCAAGTAATAGGACAGAAAGTAATAGAACAGGACACACGATGTTTTTATCTGACCTAGACATGCCACAAATGTGTGCATCCCTCCATGTTAAAATGTTCATGTATACTACATATATCAGACACACACACACATTTCTTTAAAAAATTTTTATCTAACAACCACTGAAGAATGTAATGCCCTGTCCCTAACTTTCCATTCTTCAGAGAAGATGATCTGTAAGCAGAGCCAAAAGTTAGAAATGCATAAGGTATTCAGTACTTAGTAAAAGAAATGAATAAGGCATTCAGTACTTAGTGAAAGGCTTTGGTCCTGGGTAACCCCCTAGGCTGCCCCTGCAATTTCTCATTGCATGTCATCTGATCCTCACTGTCATGGTGACTTTCTTCTACTCTGTACAGCTATAGTCCTGTCGTCTCCTCATAGTTGGAAGACCTACTGAGATTTGTTGAAAGTTTTGTCCTTTTTTTGTGTCAATAATCAATGGAAAGTAGACTAGAATAAAACCCGTGTTGCTGGAAATCTCTCCAACCCAAATATGTCCCGGCAAGGAACAATACAATAGGATTACATGCAGTCCACCTAGATTGGGCAGATCTACGGCTACATTATCATCTTTCAGAACTTATGAGACCCCTTCGAACTTGCAGTTTCTCCAGACCATGTGCTTCTGCTCCACTTTTCTCCTTCTTCCTCCTCCTCTGTGTCCTCTCCCTCTTCCATTTTTGCCTTCTTCTCCCCCCCCCACCACCACCACCTTCTGCTCCACCTTCCATTTTACTTGCCCAATCATCAGCTCTCCTTTATTTTACAAATTAAAATGGGAATCAGATTTACAGGAAATCACCTGAGTGCTGACTCATTCCTTGTTCACAAACACTCAGATGAGAACAGAATTAACATCTTATATAATTAGCTCCAGGGCTATCCACAACAAACCTGATGGGATCATCTCCAGTTTCCTCTCTATTATTCCTTCTAGGAAAAACAAGGGGCAATCCCCTTGAGCTTCAGTGAATGTCAACCCTGGTTATGCATGCTGACCTCTGGAGGTGTCTTTCTACTAAAAGCTCACCCCTATACTCTACAGTCTTTGACTCTAAACAGCAGGAATGGGATCAGGCATAGGTGTCTTCCAGGAAGCTCTAATGGTTATTCTAATACTCAGGCACTGCTCTAAGCCACAATGTTACCTTCTCCCTCATTAGAGCAGGATTCTCTAATCCTAAAATATAGAGATTTGGTGCAAACTAATAAGAGGTCATCAGGATTTTGAGACAGTTGGTCTGGGGAGGAAAAGATCAAGATTAGAAATTTTGCATCTGAGACCCTTCAGGAGGTGTTCATGTTTTTAAAAAGCCCTTGCACAAACAGCAAAAATGCAAGTCTGGTTCAGTCTACAGGAAACAAACAGATCCCATGTGAGTGGAGGTTGACATCATTTTCCCTGAAATAAACTTCAGCAAATGTTTGAAGAATAGCCATTTGAACAGTCCCATGTTGTTTTTGTGGAGCTATTGTTACAAAGTACCCAAAGTGGATGCCTTAATCAATACGGGATTTTCATCCTCAATTCTGAGATTCAGGAGTTCAAAACTATGGTGATTTCATTTCTTTTCCTGTTGCTGTGAGATAATATCCTTAGACAAGGGCCAGCTTTCTGTGCTGCCCAAGCAATTTGCAGGGCCTGCTCTCCTGAGTGCTTCAGCTGGTGAGGAGCAGGGCCAAGTGTAACACTTTTATGGCCCTAAGTCCTGCTCCCCTACCTGGCACAGGGTTGGGAAATTGGGGGCAACATCTCTCCCATGCCCATGCCACAGCTCAGCTTACAAATGGCAGAATCATCTCTGCTGTACTCACATTCTTGGGGCTGGGTTACTGTTGCTCCTGCAACCTGGCTCAGCTATAGTGTGCAGCCCAGGTGATATGCTGGGTGTGCTGCTCTAACAGCTATACTTTGTGAGGGATGGGTAAGCTGTCACTCTCTCTTGTCCCTCAGGCTTCATTCCTGTCTACCTAAGGTGGCAAAGGGTAAGGGCAGGAAAGGCATCTCCCCTGCATTCTGGCTTCCTCACTGCAGAAGAGTGGCAGGACCAGCTCTCCTGTGGTGAAACTGGGGAAGATTAAGAGATGTGGCATTAGTGTGTGTGTGTGTGTGTGTGTGTGTGTGTGTGTGTGTGTGTGTGTATGTGTGTGTGTGTGTTTGTGTGTTTTCACTGGGCTCATGCCATTCCTAGTGTCCCTTCTAATTCTCAGGTTAAGTAGGAAGTTGTAATCTCTCAGCTACTGCTCTAGCACAATGACTGACTGCCTGACTGCCTGATGCCATACTCTCCAGCCATGATGGCCACAGACACATTTTCTGAAATTTTAATTTCCAAATATACATTTAATGGTTAATTTCTTTTGCAAATTTACTGGATTAAGAACTTCCTAGTGGGCCAGGCATGGTGGCACATGCCTTGAATCCCAGCACTCTGGAGGCAGAGGCAGTAGGAGTTCTGAGTTTGAAGCCAGCCTGGTCTACAAAGTGAGTTCCAGGACAGCCAGAGCTATACAGAGAAACCCTGTCTCAAAAAACAAACAAACAAACAAACAAACAAAAAAACAAGATCTACCTAGTATCTGAATGAGGTAAAACCTACAGATATATGTATGGGGACATTTCCAAAGAGGATTAACTGGACACAAAAGACCAACCCTGCAGTTTGCTGGTACAGTTTTATGACCTTAAATCCCAGACATATATTTGAAGAAATATTATTAAAATGGAAGAACTTAGAGATATAAATTTCCCTTGTAGAACAGATTGTGACATGTGCTGGAGATACTGTTATGTTGTTCTTTCCTGGAAATTTTCTACTTTTTTTTCTTTTTTGATTTCTTCTTTGATATATCATTATCAAGCACTGAGTTGTTTGATCACAATGAGTTTTGTACTTATTAGAGATTTGCTTGCTGTTGGTTTTAAATGTTACTGTACTGTATTGCGATAGGGTATATGGACTTATTTCAGTTTTGCTCAAATTTGTTTTGTAGCCCACAAACTTGTCTATTTTAGAGATGAGTCCCTGGATTGTTGAGTAGAATGTTTATTCTTTGGTACTTGGGTAGAATATTCTGCACATATCTGTCCATTTGATGTGTAATATCATTTAATTCTCATGTTTCTCTATCTTTTGTCTGTGTTCTGGAGAGCAGAATACTGCAAAAAAGCTCACTACTATTCAATTGGTATTAATCTGCAGTAACCATAGAAAACAAAAATATAAATGGAGACTATGGGAGTAGAATAGGCTAGCAGGATACAGGTGATAAGGTGATTTGAAAAGGAAAATGGATAAAACCGGGAGAGGTTTAATTTGAGAAGGATGAAGGGGACAATACAGAAGGAGAGGGAATTTGTAGGAATAACTAACTCTAAATTGTTTGAAATAGACTTAAAGGGTCATATTAATTTACATATATAAAAATTATATAACACACACACACTCACACACAATCACAAGGAGAGAGAGAGAGAGAGAGAGAGAGAGAGAGAGAGAGAGAGAGAGAGAGAGAGAGAGAGAGAGTTATGCTACTGGGGGAAAAAAAAGTCTTCCCCAAGAGTCATAGGCTATCTAATAAAAAGTCCCAATATAAGGCATGGAATACATCCTTTGGCTGTGTTTGTAAGGAGACTCCAAGAATCTCTTAATGAATTATAGACTATTGATTTTTGTGAGGCCAGAGAGCTAGGGGCTCAGAGAAGCAGGCCTGGAGCAGGAGGCATTTGAGGCATGTCCAAAGCCTGGAAATTTCATCCTCAGTGTGGCAGCAATAGAATACCTTTTAGAGTTTCAGACGGATTATCTGAAAAGGTGAAACTGTAAATCATGTTGCAAAAGAGCTTTTCAGACAATTCTACTGGTTGTAGTATATAACTGCAGTCATTCATTTCTCCAAGTTGTAGGGTTGGACAAGGTCACTATAAGAAATAACTGTTTATGGACAATAAGAGCTTTATCATTCTCCAAGCTGAGAACCTAAGAAACTTCACTATTTGCAGCTAAGGTAAAATGTGTAGACTTGGGGATGAACAAAGCTTTAAGTTCATTAGGCTCAACAGCCATTTCAGAGAGATTGGAGCAATACCATACTCAGGTCTGTGCTGCTATGTGTAGTACATGTCAGAAAAAGGAGGAGGGGACTATGTGCTTCCAAGACTAAGTATCAAGAACACTTAAGATGCTAGAATTTGTATTTTATGCTATTTTGTTTATGGTATATTATATTATATTCATGCTACAAAATTATTGTTGTACATCAAGAAGACATTCATCTTCTTGGGAGTTGAAAGACATGAACAGAGGTTAGATGATGTTCCAGGTCGGCAGGGGCAGTATATTTCCACACAGAAGTGTATGGGCTTCCCCTCTTGCTGAGGTTGCACCAGGCAGGGCTTCAGAGAAGGCAGAAGCACATCCAGAGCTGCTCAGCATTCAGGAGAAAATGTCTAAGACTGTAAAATGAAAACTTGTCCTCACCCAACACCAAGAATATTTAATGGAGGGTTGTTAAGTAAAGTTAAAAGACTTTGAGCAAAATCCTGTAACATGTGTCATCCTTGGTCTTACAAAGTCTTAAACTACAAAGCCCCCAAAGAAACATGGTAACGCTTGCCTTGATAGGCTATTACATCTGAAACTGCCTTTCTACCTTGTCTTCACAGTTGACCACATGTTGTAATTCAGTGCCACTGAACTGCCCCTGTTGGTTTGGGTTTTGTTTGCTTAGGGGTTTAGCGTTTTTGGTTAAATTAGTGTGCAGATTTGATTTTTATTTTCTCTTTCTCTTTTCTGGTCACTATTTTAACATTTTGGTGAAGCCATATACACTGCATATACTGATCCAGCTGAGTAGCGAGAGATTCTTTTTAAACCCATACTGAGTGAAAAGTCTGCACTTTTATGAATTAAAAAACAAACAAACAAAAAGAAAACAAGTTCAAAGCCTACACTCTCAAGCCCAACGTTTTTAGCCAGGTATGGTGTCACACTTCTGGAGCTCACGAATATGCAGGCAGAGATGGTTCTCTGTAACCTCCAGGCATCATGGTCTAAATGAAGAATTCCCAGACAGCCAGTGCTTCACAAAGGTATATTTTGGGGGGGGCGTGGATGTCATGGTCTACTCAGTGTATAAGCACTTCATGATAAAAAATGGATCTATACTGTATCTTTAGGTCATATATTTAGGTACCCCTAAAATACGGTATATGGCATTCACATGTTCCTGTAATAAGCATGCTGACCAAATTATGAGAGTCACAACTGTATTGCTCTAAAGCTTGTTATGAAATGAATATTCTTTCGGGGTTCATAAACAATCAGGAAACCCAGAGCTATCTGCCTCTCATTTCCTTGATACACAGCATTGGTGATAACTGTAAAGCAGAAATACTGACTTTCCAGAAAAGTACCTCCCTCTACCCATGTTGAGATTTCCCAGACATGTTGAGACATGGCTTTCTTTTTAGGTAATATTAGTGTGACTACACATTTGGAGCTATTTTGGTTTTTGTTTATTTGTTAGAATTTGGAGCTTTGTTATTTTTTTTTATGTATGTTTTTCCTGCTGCAACCCGCACCTGGTACCAGCAAAACCAGCAAAAAGCAAGCAAGCCAGGATTGCAGGGCAGGACCCTAGGGGTGGCCAGAGGGGACTCTAGAAATGCGCCCAGGACCACATCTGTGCACCAAATGCATGCAATTCCTCCAGGGGTTAGAAGAGGGCATGATATTCAACCCAGAGACTCATTAATAAAATTGTTAACTGCCCTCTGGATCCTCTGGTGGATAAACAAATGTTCTTAATGGAAGAGCCTTCTTTCCTGTCCCTACTCTACATTTCTTCTATGTCCTTCCAGATTGTGTGCATTTTAATTAAACAAGATCATCCATAATCAAAGATAGAAGTTTATGGAGACCTATAGGTTCAGGTGCTTGAAGATGGAATGCTAATTTTCCTAAGTTACCTGGCACCCATCTAGAGCTCTTGTGGGTTCAAGATAATGCCATAGAACTGTCAAGGTTGGAGCAAATCTGTCACCTCTCATGTAGGATAACACTGCAGACTAGGCATGAAATGCCTACTTGATGAAATGCAGAATTGAGAAGTTCCTCAGTAGGTAGAAGTGGAGGAAGGAATAACCATTTAAGGCCAGCTAACCAGTGTTGGGATGAAACTTCAAACTCTCCTGCATGGATGGAGCCTGAAATAGATGTCACATACCTATGGTGGAGAGCATGTCTGTGCAAGGCTATGAAGGGAGAGCAATGGTTGATACTGATCTTAACCACACTAGATCTCAGAGTTTATTGAGGTAGTACGTCTTCCAGTGGATGCTTCATGCTTGTGAAGGTCTCCTGGAACAGATCTCATTTCTGAGACTAACTGTGAATCACACACTTAATGTGTGAAGGAATTAATCCCCTGGATCCCCAAACTGGTGCTGTCAAACCAGGGCTTTTAAGCAGAAGCCTGAGGATTGAGGGAAGTGTTAAGTTGCTCACTATCTTTGGACATCTTCTCTTTCTAAGCTAACTCTGACACAGAAAGGGACACCTGTAAACACACAGGAAACCAATCATCATCAAGTGATATGGGTCTTCTTGTCCATCTTTCAATTCTCTGGTGGATCCTGAGACTTATTTACTTGTAGGTCTTCAGTGTAGTGCTTGGCTGTTTTGGTAAATGCTACCTGTTGGGTAGCTTAACCTGATATCTAGTAATGCTATTTGTGAAGGTAGATAACAGCTTGACATCAGTCTTTAAACGACTAAACTCTCCCGAGTTTGCAGAGTGGACTGAGACACTTCCTGTTCTCTTTCAGATAGATATTTGTAGGCTTGAAATTATTCTGTCAGCCATTCTCAAGGACCAGTCTTGTAGCAGCCAAACTGACTATGGAGTATCAAATTGCCACTTTCCTTGTAGCTGTTGTAGCAGATGAATGAAGTTACAGGCCTGGAATGAAACTCAGGGAGCATGGACATTTATTAGGTTCAATCATAGCACAGGGAGGTCAAAGAGAAGGAAAAATTGCCCCATCTCATACAGACTTGTTGGAGACAAAAAAAACAAAAACAAACAAACAAACAAAAACAAAAAACTGTGAGGCTCCATGGAAGCTTTTAAAGTCTGCCACCATCTTCATAGATCCCTCCCAGACTCCATTTATTGCCCTAGGGAAAGTTTTCATAGTGGGGTATAACCCAGACTATAAATATGAATACATAGATTATTAAATTCTGTGTCTATGGGAACTGGCTGACTAGATGGATCAGTGGATAAAGGTAATGGGACCAAGCATAGAGACCTGAGTTCTTTCCCTGTAACCCACATCATAGGAGAGAAAAACCTCCATAAATTGTCCTCTGACTTTCATGTAGGTGGGGGTGCCAGGTCTTAGCAGCTCAAGTTTCCCCCTGCTCACTTACACTGAGAACTCTCCATCTGATACACTCATGTAATTGTATGACTCTGTGCTCCATTTGAGAGATTCAGTACTTTTTTATTTTCACTTTTGTTGCCCAGAAGTTAGAGAAACCAAGGAGGCCAGCATCAGACCAACACCTGAAACACTGTTAGGGATTATGGATATAGGGAACTTGTAACTGAGGTGTGAATATCATGTGTTTCAAACTTCTCTAAATGGTTTTCTATACATGCATGGCCAACTGTAGTAGATGCTGTTATTTCATTGCTATTTCTTTGTTGCTATAGTTTTGTTTTATTGTCTAACTCTGATTACCTCAAAGAGACAAAAAAGAAAAAAAAAAAAAAACCTATGATGAAATTTGCACTAATCCTTGTGGCCTGTTGAAGCCTCACTAGATGTCAGAGTCAGCTTTAGTGAGGATGAATTGCCTGGATGATGCACAACTGGTCCGGGTCGCCTGTACTGCCATATGCTAATATCTTCCTCTGACAAAATAGCAGTTATCAGTGACACAGAGTGAAACGATTTACGGTGTTAGCACTCTTAGGTTTAAGCAGACACCAGTTGCAAAGTACAAAGGACCGTAAGATGGAAGCATATGCCCAGGCTGACAACAGTAGCCTTTGAAACGATTAAATTGACCTGGGAGTAGACAGTGCAATGTGAGGTGCAGGCAGAGGCCTAGTACTGAGTGTCTGACAGTTTTCCAGGTTGAAGGTGTTCCCACTACTACAAGGTCTTTGGATCTGTTGTCTAGGCAGCATAAGGAGAGTAATGAAAGTCACTGTCTTGTGATTTTGCTGCTGAGACAATTGCTTTCTGTTCTGAATATACACAGTGGAGTTGGCTCAAGGTCAAGAAGAAACAGCCATTGCTGTAGGTCATTCCTCTGAAGAACATTCTCCTTCTCTTTTCAGCCCACATAGATTAATCAATACCACCTTGTTCCCTGGACACTGACATGACAGGGATATGGTACCACTTTCTTGTTATGTGTTCCAGAAGTTCACTTTACAATGGCCCAGATGATCTAGTTCAATCTTGCAAGACACAATGATCTAGCCTAGTATGATGGCACTTGCCTTTAATGCCAGGAGAGTCACAGGCAGACAGAATGCTATGAAATCAATGCAGTCTAAACAGTTGGTGGAGATTGTGAGTTTTTTTATTCAGGATCAAGTCAAATAAGTTCCTGAGGTAGGGAGGTTTTAGGTTTACGTTTTAAGGGGACGTTGTACTTGTAGGAAGGGAGAATGCAAATATTGACAGATAAATTGTGGAACCCAGGCCTTCTTTCAGCTCCAAGGCAAGTGCATCCAGGGACTAATGAATAATCTGCTTTGGGGATTCTGACTAGGTTAACAGAAGAGAACTAAACGTAGTTATTATAAGGAAACAGTCCCACCAGTTCACATACAGTAAGTTGCAGAGCCCACATTTGGACAAGTTTTTTGGCACCATGTATTTCCATGCATGATGTGGGTTCATGGTGTCAGGAAACACAGAAGAAGGCCTCATATCCCTTGAAACTGAAGTTTCTAACATCTCACAACATTGCTTGAAATCCCAGCACTTGGGAGAGGAAGGAGGTCAGAATCAGGTGTTCAGGAGCACCCTTGACTACATAAGAAATTTTAAGTCACCTTTATTACTCTAAGAACTCCATTGAGTTTCCATCTGTTGCTATGTATTGTAATGCTAAATTCTGTTCCTAGGAAGGTCTGGAACTAGGAGAGAATTCTCCTAACAAAAGATTTTGTTGTGCAAATATTGTTGCTTAATTTAAAATCATTGGTTAAATAAAATTGGCTACTGGTATTTACTGGAGGGATTAGACATACTTGAGTTTCTAGTTATGTGGTTGTGGGTGGAGAAGTGAAAGATAAGAGGAGAAACTAGAAAAATGAGAGAAGGCACCATGGAGGAGCACATATGGAGGAGAAACAGCAAGTTTTTGGGGTGCACCACTGGAAAGGTAGCCAGGTGAGATGTTAGAAAAGCAGATTAGGGGTCACCTGACCCACAGTAATTGTCTCTATTGTTTTTTTAAGACAGGGTTCCCTGTATATCCCTGGCTGTCCTGGAACTCACTTTGTAGATCAAGCTGGCCTCAAACTCAGAAATCCTCCTGCTTCTGTCTCGCAAGTGCTGGGAATAAAAGTGTACACCACCACCTCACAGTAATTATCAAAGCTAAATGATATAACAATAGTCTGAGTCATTTGTTTGGAAGCAAGTCAGATTGAGCTTAAATTGGTTCTACTAAAACTTTGTCTCAAAACAGAAGGTGAGCCGGGCGTGGTGGCGCACGCCTTTAATCCCAGCACTTGGGAGGCAGAGGCAGGCGGATTTCTGAGTTCGAGGCCAGCCTGGTCTACAAAGTGAGTTCCAGGACAGCCAGGGCTACACAGAGAAACCCTGTCTCGAAAAACCACAAAAAAAAAAAAAAAAAAAAAAACAGAAGGTGATGGGGAAAGAGAAGAGCATTGGCTGGAGGGGAGAGGAGAAAAGACCATGGAGAAAATGTTCAAAGACATACTTGAATAGAAAGTCTTCAAGAGTCAAAGGATGTGCATTTTGTCATTGAATTATTAATTTCCATCTGATCACAGCCCCTACCTCTCTTCCCAGTCAGATTCAATGCCCTCCCAATTCCCTATTCCCTTCTCCCCAGAGAAAGGGACCTGCTTTTTTTCCCCAATACCAACTCACTCTGGCACATCAAGCTGCATCAGGAATAAGTGCATCCTCTCTCACTGAGGCCAGACAGGGCAGCCCAGCTAGGGAAAAGAGATCTAAAGGCAGGTAACAGAGTCTAAATCCGAGGCAGCACCCACTCCAGTTGTTAGTCGCCTACATGAAGACGAAGCTGCATATCTGTTTCATATATGTAAGGGTCCTAGTTCAAACCCCTACATGGTGTTGGCTCATGGTTCAGTCTCTGTGAACCCCCAAGGGTTCATATTAGTTGACTCTGTAGGTCCTCTTGTGGCTTCCTAAACCTTCTGGCTATTACAACCCTTCCACCAACACTTCCACAAGACTCTCTGACCACAGCCTAATGTTTGGCAGTGGGCCTCTGCATTTTACATTTAAAGGGTGATGGAGAGAACATGCAATTAGAAGGACTGCACACAACAGGTCAAAATGGAAACCTCTCAGCAGCCTGCAGCAGCTACTTGTAAAAAGGGATGGTGCCTGTGGTCCTGAGAAGCAGGACACACATTCCTCCTGGGTACCTGCCATTTGAAATAAGGGCCTGCCTGTTGTAGGCTGTGATAGAAACATCTCAATAGCCTGTGGAAGCTCTTCATAGTAAAACGTAATTCCCCTTTATCTTAACCTTAGCCCTGTACAATCACTGTATAGAATTCATTGTGCATGACTGCTTTTCAGCTGGCCTTGATATGTATAATTATTCTATTATATCTGAATTTCCTATTTCTTTCTTCTTCTGCTCTGGTGTAGTCTGTGAAACTCAATGTTTCTTGATGTAATGATTCTTAAACTATGAAAAACTGAGATATAAGGGCTCAGTACAGCACAGTTTAAAATGTTCCAGGTGTATGCTGTGTGTTCTCATCTTGGAAACAATGTAATAATAACTGTGTAATGGTAGTTCAAGATTAATGCATAACTTTCAAAGACAGTTTGAAGAAATTATTAGAAAATGAAATAGAGACAACATTGGAACCCAAGAAATGTAAAAGTTATTGACGTTATGAAATTAGTTTCACACTACATTTGAGAGTAGTCCTGAATAGTAAAGTATAGAATATGTCATAATGTATGTCAGTCAAACTAAGTCAAAACTCTGGGACTCTTACATGGGTTATTGTGTGCGGTGTACAGAATCAGAAAGCTAGCAGAAGTACTGAGTTAAGGGTTAAGCACCTCTGACCCATTCAGTGCTTTGGTAGAGGTTTTCCCATCAGAGCCCTACCCTGCAAAGCAGAGGTTGGATCTCCATTACACACAAGCTACTCTAATGGATACCATGTTTCCTTTTGTAAAGAAATGGAAGAGTCCATTCAGCCACCATCTGGGAAGGCTCTATCTCATTTTCAGAGCCTTTTCAATTGCAGGATTTTAACTTAGCACCAGATCCATTGTCTTATGTCAGTATTCTCTGCATTGTCCACTTACCTGTGGTAGTGTCAGTGATGAACTCTGCACTATGATTTGCCCCTGTTACCTGGTGTTGCTGCTCACAAAACCTATTTTCTGATCCAAAGAGAAACTTCAAATCACATTCTAAACTGCTTTGGCTCTGAAAGGAAATGGGTGCTTCTACTTTTTTACAACAAAGTAAACATACCTCAAGAAACACTTTCTATATATATGATCCATTCCACTAATATAGCACACAAGGAAGGACAAAAGTGCATATCAGGGGATGGAGAGATAGCTCTTCATTTAAGAATATGTTTCTCAAAAGACCCACATGGCATCTAACAGTCCTCTGTCATTTTAGTTCCAGGTGAAACCCAATAACTTCTTCTGGCCTTTGGGAAATGGCATGCAAGTGTTGCACAGACCTACAGAAGGCAAATCATGCATGGATATAAAATAAATCCAAAAAAAAAAATCACCAATGGGGGGAAAAAAAACCCAAGGGAGAAAACTCATAGAGCATATGGGCCTGGATTTGGTCTCAGCTTTTAAAAAAACATCTGGATACTGAATACTGAACTACACACTGTGCTTGTGTTAAAAATCCCCAAAAGGAACCAAATGTATTGTCAAGCACAAAATTCACTCTCATAATCAAGAAAAACAACAAAATCACCAAAAAAATTCCCTATCTCAAAAGATCCTAAAATTGAGTATCTCTAGTAGTAGTTACCACTGATAGAACATTTGAAGGAAAGCAGAAGCATACATGTCTGTGTTTTCTGAGAGCTTTTATATTCCCTTAGAATATGTTTTTATTTCCTGAAAGACATTTCAGAAATACTGATATATTTCCCATTAGTTTGTTCAACACTATCATTCACAGTATTTTAGCAGCAGCTAAATATTTGACATGCAAGGATAGAGCATGGATAATTTTTCCATCTTGAAGTTGGAATTCACAGAGTAGGACACACTAGACACACTGAATATAAAATCTATTACTTTTGTAGCTCAGTCTGCCTGGGAAGCCATTATGGAACCCAAGCCCCTTACTTAGATCCAAATGTGTCTGTTAGGTGTGGTATTTCAGTAGGGTGATACCACAGCTGAATAAAGAAGTTTCTTATGAGTGAAGAGCTAGAGATCACTGTTTTATTAATAAGAATACATCCAATTTACTCAATAGTAACTAAAAGTGGGCAGTCAATATGTACAGTGTATAGCCTTATCAAAATATTAAACCAATCACAAAATAAAACAACAGCAAAGAAACAAACACACACACACACAAAAAAACTTCAAATGAAAGAAAAGAAAACAAAATAACAAAAGTAATCAAACTCCCTGATAAAAAGACATAGACTAACAAACTGGCTACACAAACAAGACCCAACATTTTGCTGCTTACAGGAAACTCATCTCAGAGAAAAAGATAGACACTACCTCAGAATGAAAGGCTGGAAAACAATTTTCCAAGCAAATGGTAGGAAGAAACAAGCTGGAGTAGCCATTCTAATATCTGATAAGATTGACTTCCAACCCAAAGTCATTAAAAAAGACAGGGAGGGACACTTCATACTCATCAAAGGTAAAATCCTCCAAGAGGAACTATCAATCCTGAATATCTATGCTCCAAATACAAAGGAAGCCACATTCATTAAAGAAACTTTAGTAAATCTCAAAGCACACATTGCACCTCATACAATAATAGTGGGAGACGTCAACACACCACTTTCACCAATGGACAGATCGTGGAAACAGAAACTAAACAGGGACACAGTGAAACTAACAGAAGTTATGAATCAAATGGATCTGGCAGATATCTACAGAACATTCTATCCTAAAACAAAAGGATATACCTTCTTCTCAGCACCTCATGGTACCTTCTCCAAAATTGACCACATAATTGGTCACAAAACAGGCCTCAACAGATACAAAAATATTGAAATTGTCCCATGCATCCTATCAGATCACCATGGACTAAGGCTGATCTTCATTAACAAAATAAATAATAGAAATCTAACCTTCACGTGGAAACTGAACAACACTCTTCTCAATGATACCTTGGTCAAGGAAGGAATAAAGAAAGAAATTAAGGACTTTTTAGAGTTCAATGAAAATGAAGCCACAACATACCCCAACTTATGGGACGCAATGAAAGCATTTCTAAGAGGAAAACTCATAGCTCTGAGTGCCTCCAAAAGGAAACTAGAGAGAGCACACATTAGCAGCTTGACAACATACCTAAAAGCACTAGAACAAAAGGAAGCAAATTCACCCAAGAGGAGTAGACGGCAGGAAATAATCAAACTCAGGGGCGAAATCAACCAAGTGGAAACAAGAAAAACTATTCAAAGAATCAACCAATCAAGGAGCTGGTTCTTTGAGAAAATCAACAAGATAGATAAACCCTTAGCCAGACTCACTAGAGGGCACAGGGAAAGCATCCTAATTAACAAAATCAGAAATGAAAAAGGAGACATAACAACAGATCCTGAAGACATCCAAAACACCATCAGATCCTTCTACCAAAGGCTATACTCAACAAAACTGGAGAACCTGGATGAAATGGAGAAGTTCCTAGACAGATACCAGATACCAAAGTTGAATCAAGATCAGGTTAATGATCTAAACAGCCCTATATCCCCCAAAGAAATAGAAGCAGTCATTAATAGTCTCCCAACTAAAAAAAGCCCAGGACCAGATGGGTTTAGTGCAGAGTTCTATCAGACCTTCAAAGAAGATCTAATCCCAGTTCTTCACAAACTATTCCACAAAATAGAAACAGAAGGTACTCTACGCAACTCATTCTATGAAGCCACAATTACTCTGATACCTAAACCACAAAAAGACCCAACAAAGATAGAAAACTTCAGACCAATATCTCTTATGAATATTGATGCAAAAATCCTCAATAAAGTTCTTGCTAACCGAATCCAAGAACACATCAAAACAATCATCCATCCTGACCAAGTAGGTTTCATCCCAGGGATGCAGGGATGGTTCAATATACGGAAATCCATCAACGTAATCCAGTATATAAACAAACTCAAAGACAAAAACCACATGGTCATCTCATTAGATGCGGAAAAAGCATTTGACAAGATCCAACACCCATTCATGATAAAAGTCTTGGAAAGATCAGGAATTCAAGGCCCATACCTAAACATGATAAAAGCAATCTACAGCAAACCAGTAGCCAACATCAAAGTAAATGGTGAGAAGCTTGAAGCAATCCCTCTAAAATCAGGGACTAGACAAGGCTGTCCACTTTCTCCATACCTATTCAACATTGTACTTGAAGTCCTAGCCAGAGCAATTCGACAACAAAAGGAGATCAAAGGGATACAAATTGGAAAAGATGAAGTCAAAATATCACTTTTTGCAGATGATATGATAGTATATATAAGTGACCCTAAAAATTCCACCAGAGAACTCCTAAGCCTGATAAACAGCTTCGGTGAAGTAGCGGGATATAAAATTAACTCAAACAAATCAATGGCCTTTCTCTACACAAAGAATAAACAGGCTGAGAAAGAAATTAGGGAAACAACACCCTTCTCAATAGTCACAAATAATATAAAATATCTTGGCGTGACTCTAACTAAGGAAGTGAAAGATCTGTATAAGAAAAACTTCAAGTCTCTGAAGAAAGAAATTCTAGAAGATCTCAGAAGATGGAAAGATCTCCCATGCTCATGGATTGGCAGGATCAACATTGTAAAAATGGCTATCTTGCCAAAAGCAATCTACAGATTCAATGCAATCCCCATCAAAATTCCAAATCAATTCTTCAACGAATTAGAAAGTGCAATCTGCAAATTCATCTGGAATAACAAAAAACCTAGGATAGCAAAAACTCTTCTCAAGGATAAAAGAACCTCTGGTGGAATCACCATGCCGGACCTAAAGCTTTACTACAGAGCAATTGTGATAAAAACTGCATGGTACTGGTATAGTGACAGACAAATAGACCAATGTGTCCCGCGCTAATTTTCCCGCCAGCAAGAAACAACGCGGCACACAAACAGGATCCTTCTGTGGCAAGCTTTAATGCGTCTTGAGAGGGAGAACATCAGCTTCTCAAGGCGGAGACCCCAAGCCTGAAAACCGCCTCCCTTAAATAGGAGATTTCTCTCGCCTTGGACGTGGCGATTCCCTATAGGCCAAATTCTTGTCACCTGAGTGACGTTGTCAGGCGGGCACCTGGCACCATGAACGGTTAATGCCAGCACATGCGCGGATCACTTGTTCATCTCCAGAGGCAGGCGATGTTGGCGCCATCTTATAATGGCGACGATGTGGGGTGGCGCCCCACATCTCCCCCTTTTCTATACAAAGGCAAGCCAGCCACCCATTCAAGGAGGGCGGAAGTAGAGGCCGAATCCCCAAAGATAATTTAAAAACAAAAGATATGTGCAGGGGTCTTGTCTAGGCTCTAGGTGGGACCCGACATACTCCTGACCGATCTCTCTGTCGTTTTTCTTGAGGAAGGGACACTAGGACAGGCAACCCTTTTCAAGACGGCATGCTTCCCAGAGAGAGCGGGGGTATCTCTCTGTGCGATGCTTAGCTCAACAACCCTCATGGGCTGCTCAAACCGGGCACTCATCCTCGTGCGACGCATAGAGATGCTGAGGGTGCAAGAGCTGCCTGGCCGGCGACCGGCTGCTAACATCTACTGCCGTTTTAGTGCCGCAAGCCAGACTTCCGCTGACCTTCCATGCTCTAAGGCCATGAGTGCCTGAGTTATCATAATTTTTTCTCTCTTGTTTTTACTATAAATTTTGCAAATTAGCCAAAGCATAAAGCCCAGTCCGAGGCAGAAAAATGCTCCAAACATTCCCACCCCCACCCACTCTTTAAAATAAGAAAATGCTGAAGAAATCCAGGAGGCGAGGCCTTTGGTGAGGGACAGGTCTAGGCGGGTGGAGTTGATTTGTAATATCGCTGTTCGGAGTTCCCGCAGGGTCTGGTCAAATTCAACTGTCCAATTCTGTAACAAATGCTGGGATAAAGCTTTAGAAAGATTAGCAGCCCGTGTGAAATTGTCATACTGTACAGAGGTCACACAAAGACCTGGCAATCTTCTTTCGCACCCTAATTGGGCAACTTGCCACAAAACATCTAATTGCTCTTGGACTAAATCTATGCGTTGATTCACTAGCAATAACCTGCCTTGAATCTGGGTATAAGCTAGATGTCCAGCCTCCATGGCCGTGGTCACCGTAGAGGACAATTTATTTATGGTGGCAGCCGACTGCACCGTGCCCGAAAGGGTCAGGGCCGAAGCAGTAACCGATGCTGTTACAGCGGTGGCTGCGATGATGCCCACAATTACGGCAGAAATTCCAAAATCTCTCCTTTCTCTGAATAATGCCATTGAACTTGGGGCCTCCACAGGAACAGGCACAAATCGGGGCAGGCGTGCTACCAGGGCCAAGGGGAACTCAGAAGCATTCCAGCACAGAACATAATAACATGGTTGCATCATACAATCAAGCTTATCGGAATTACTTGGCAAGGAAGCATTACTAACAATCTAAAGAAAAGGGGGCCATACGCATATTGGTGCGGGGGAATAGGATATAATAGGTTTGCGGATTATTGTGCTCTGAATGCCATGCTTATTGGATTTATTTAAGGGGAAGCTCAGACTTCCCTTCTCTACCTTCCCTCCCAGAAGCATGGATACAAGAGACAAGTCTGTGCAACTACCATTAATGCCACACAAGATCCCACCATACGAGATTGGCATCCTGACCAAGGCAAAGGGGAATGCGAGTCCTCCTTTGCATGGCAGAACGGGGCCAACTTTGGTTGTCTGAGACCTTCAGAATAATTAGCCCGGGGCCAGGTTCCAAATAATTTTGTAAAATTCCCGCCCCAATGTGTAGCATTTGTCCATCCATTAATAATATTTGACATAGATTGAGTATGTAACCCAATATAACTGGGCACCGTCCCATTGATGCTAAAGCATAGGCTACCCAGAAGGTAGTGAGTTCTATTATCCACTACTCGTTCTATTTGAGAATCCCAGGGCAAAAACGGAAGGCCTAATTCTTTATCAGTAGTAAACAAGCGAGGGAAAACTTGGGCGTTATACATCACCAGCATTGGAAGTGGGAAGGTTGACATGATTCCCCATCGAAACTCATGTGTCCTTATCGTTGGCGCTAGGGTTATCCACAGAAAGATCAGGAGAATGATCATCTTCTTGGTTTATACTTCGTGTTAGCCGCTCCGGGATCCAAAAAGGATTTTGTTCACTCTGTGGAAAGACACAAACAGCTCCCCTGGATCTTATTAGGATAGGATCCGGGCCTTTCCATTGATTTGTTAACACATCCTTCCATTTTACCAATTCTTTTGGTCTCTTTGGTTCCGAGCAGTGGCGCTCTGCAGCGCTCCTTCCTGCATCGTCCAGGTTTAAGAAATTTAGAGTAAAGAGTGCCATGGATAGTGCCACTCTTGGGCCAGGGGGCAACTCTGTTATCGCTCCCCCTTTCTGTTTAAATAAATAGGATTTGAGCGTTCGATGAGCTCTTTCAATGATGCCTTGTCCTTGAGGGTTATAAGGAAGTCCAGTGATATGGGTCACCTGCATTTGTGCACAGAATTGTTTGAATTTATTTGAGGTATAAGCAGGTCCATTGTCTGTCTTAAGACATTTTGGTCTACCCCAGGCACTCCAGGCCTCGAGGCAATGTTGAATTACATGAGATGTCCTTTCTCCTGAAAGTGGAGTTGCAAATAACACACCAGAACAAGTGTCAATAGACACATGAACGTATTGCGTCTTACCAAAAGATGCAATATGAGTGACATCCATCTGCCAAACTTGTAGGGGGGAGAGTCCCCTCGGATTGACACCATAATGAGGTGTGGGCAGAAACTGACAACAGTTTTGGCACTGTGTGACTATCTCGCGGGCTTCTTTCCTTGTTAAAGAGAAGCGCCGGCGAAGTGTTTCAGAGGTAACATGAAACTTACTATGAAAATTTTTGGCGGCCTCTAGTGGTGAGGATAGTGCTGTGGCCACAAGTCGCGTAGCCTGATCTGCCAGCTCATTACCCTCTGTCATGGGGCCAGGGAGTCCAGAATGGGCTCTCATATGTACGATATAAAAGGGATGTTTTCTTTGTAATAGAAGGTTTCTAATCTGTTCAAAGGTTTGTGCTACCCTACTAGAAGGTTTTATTAGGCCCGCAGTTTCTAGCAGGCGAACTGCATTAACCACATACAAGGAATCAGAAATAATATTGAGCGGGCAATCAAATTGCTGTAAAACTTCTAATACTATCAAACACTCAACAATTTGAGGGGAAACCTCCGAATATTGTCTGATATGGGTAATGTTATTAACTACATAGGCCCCTTGCCCGGTTTTGGAGCCATCTGTATAAATTACAAGACCATTTTTAAGTGGGGAATGACTTGTTACTTTGGGAAAAACTAATGGATGGGTCAGGGCAAAGTGTAACAATGGGTGCTTTGGATAATGATTATCAAATTTTCCACTAAATGTGACACATAGAATGGACCAATCATTAGAAGCAGCAGCTAACACCTGTATTTGATTAGGGGTATAGGGAATGACAATGATATTAGGTTCAAGGCCGAAGTATTTGATTGTCATTTTTAATCCCTTTAATGCTAATTGTGCTACTGCGGCCGGATACCAATCGATAATCTTTGCAGGGGAGGCTTGTGGATGAACCCAGCATAGGGGCCCCTCTTGCCAAATGACAGCAGTTGGTAAGCCTCGAGTGTCCAAGATACATAACAAAACCGGCTTGGAATAATCTATTCTAACAAGCTGCGCTTGACTTATTGCTTTTTCTACTTTATTAAGTGCCTCCACTGCCAAAGGACTCAATTTTCTAGGAGAGGTGATATGAGAATCCCCTTCCAAGATATCAAACAGGGGTTTCAATTCTGTTGAAGGGATTTTTAAAAAAGGTCTAAGCCAATTGATATCTCCCAACAATTTTTGAAAGTCATTTAAATTATGTAAATTATCCATCCTGATTTCTATTTTTTGTGGCTTAATAATGTTGGGCTGTATAAAAGAACCTAGAAACTGTCCAGAGTCTGCCAATTGCACCTTTTCAGTGGCTATATGTAGCCCCCATTGCTCTAATGTTTCCTGTAACACAGGAAAAACCTGTTGCAGTACAGATGGATTCTTATGGCAAAGCAGGACGTCATCCATGTAATGGATAGACACTATTTGTGGAAATTGTCTCTTTATCGGGGCGAGTGCTTGGTCTACATACAGTTGGCAGATAGTAGGGCTATTGGCCATCCCTTGGGGCAAGACTCTCCATTGATACCTCTTATCTGGCTCTGTATGATTGATAGAGGGGACACTAAAGGCAAAGCGAGGTCTATCCGCAGGGTGTAACGGTATGGAAAAAAAGCAATCTCTGATGTCTATAATGAGGATGTTCCAGCCCTTAGGAAGGGCGGACAGCATAGGTAATCCTCTCTGTACAGGCCCTAACAGGGACATCTGTCCATTTATAGCTCTTAAATCATGTAACAGACGCCATTTGCCAGACTTTTTCTTTATTACAAATATGGGGGTGTTCCAGGGGGAAGTAGAGGGTTCAATATGGCCGAGTTTTAGTTGTTCTGCAATAATTTGTGTTACAACGCTCAATTTCTCGGAGGTTAGCGGCCACTGAGGAACCCACACAGGATCCTCCGTTTTCCATGGTATAGGTCGTACTGCCTCAGTGGCGCCTAGGAAAAACCCAGGCCTGCTCTGTCCTTATTGGCCTTGTGTGAGATTGGGCACGGTTCGCCTTGTTCATGGCGTCCCAAACCCTGGCCTTCTTGATAACCCATTTTCTCCATCATTTCTCTAAGACGTAATGAATAATCATTGGTCAGAGTCAGTCCTAAATCTGTCATGACATCTCTCCCCCAGAGATTTACAGGTAGGGGTAGAATGTAGGGGGAAAAGCATCCTTTTAAACCCTCTGGTGACGTCCAGACCAGCCGGTTGGTACTAATGTCTGGACTGGATTGATACCCCAGGCCTTGTAAAGAATGAGAAGATTTTGTCACTGGCCAAGTTTTAGGCCACCAATGTGTGGAAATAATACTCTTATCAGCTCCGGTGTCAAGAATGCCCTCAAAATTTTTACCATTTATGTTAAGGATTAATTTCGGGCGCGAATCAAGTGACAATGTCAAATAGGCCGAATCCATTTCTGAAGATCCCATAAGTTTTTTATCTTGATTGGGTAATTCTCCCAGCAGCGGGAGGAGGAGGAGCTGAGCAATCCTGTCCCCTTTTTTAATAGAAAATACACCATGAGGGCTGGAGCATAGAATCTGCATATTTGGGATGTGTTGATTATCTGTTATGCCTGGATGGACTATTAGTCCGCATGCGGTAAGGGCACCACGGCCAATGATAAGTCCCACCGCGTTGTCCGGTATGGGAGGCCCTAAGGGCATGGCAGGGACAGGTTGAACCCCCATCTGAGGTGTTAATAAGATTGAGGTGGTGGCGCACAAGTCCATTCTTGTGCCTTGGCTTGATCTGCCTCCTCGCTCAGGGGACTGGTCCCAGCGAATTGGGTCCCGTATTTTTGAGGGCCCCGGGGCCGGGGGCCCGCAGGCCCGTTTTTTGGCTCCTGTCTAACAGGGATAGCAGGCGGGAGGAGGTTGCCTTTAATGTCTCTAGTTGATCTGCATTGACTGACTGGATGGTAACCCTTTCCACATCGGGAACATAGGGTAAGAGTTCTCTGGTTTTGCTTAGGTGCCCGGCAATCTTTTGCGAGATGCCCTGATTTCCCACAGTTGAAGCAGGTGCGACTGCTGCCCCCCGTAGGGGGAGGTCGCCTTTGTGCCTGTAAAATGGCTGCGGCGAGCCCAGAGTTACTCAACGGTCCACCAATCTCTCTACATATTCTAAGCCATTCTGACAATCCCTTGTTTTTCCTCGGCGCTATTGCACTTCTGCACTCCTGAGTGGCTTGTTCAAAGATTAATTGCTCTATAAAGGGTCCGGCACAATCAGGATCCCCGAAAATCTTTCCTGCTACCTCCATCATCCTGGCCACATAGTCTGAGAATGGTTCCTGAGGTCCCTGTATAATCTTGGTGAGCTGATTACTAGTTTCTCCTTTACGGTTGAGTGATTTCCATGCTCGTATAGCAGTACTGGATATTTGGGCATAAGCTCCCCAATGATAATTGACCTGATCTGCTGCATAAGGACCCTGTCCTGTAAGGAGTTCAAAGGTCCAGTCTCTTTGCTCTGGGGTCAGGGCTGCGGCATTAGTCCTAGCCTGGGCCTGTGCCGCCTCATGCCATAGGGCCTTCCATTCCATGTATTGTCCCATGCTTGGTAGCACAGCTTTCGCCACTGTTTGCCAGTCACTGGGCGTCAGGGCGGTTAATGCCAGTCGATCTAACTGCATTAGAGTAAAACTGGCATTTGCTCCAAACTTTCTAACTGATTCTGCAAGCTCCTTTATTTGGTTATAATCAACAGGAGCATATACTCTCCCACCATCTTGCTCATAGACAGGGTAAGCGAGCCTGAGCTTGCGATGCACCTTTTCAGGTAACAATGAGAAAGCTTTAGGGCGTATCTCATAAGGTGGTGGGGCAGAGGGAACTGTCTGTACGGGATTCCTGGGTAAAGCATTAGGTTTTGTTGAAATGGCAGGTTTAGAGGTCCGTTTATTTAACGGCCTCTCATCAGGATAATACCTCTCTCTCTCATATCTGGTTGCTTCCTCATCAAGTTCTTCCTCTTCCTCTGTATCTAGTCTCCCACTCTCTGCTCCGGATGACTCTTCAGAGCTTTGAATATTGAGTGCTTCAAGCTCTTGGGTTGGGTACAACCCAGGCTTAGATATAGGTTGAAAAATCGGTACTCCCTCGGAGTCCGATTCCTCATGTGTGGAGGCAGGTATACTGCTTGTTCCCCTCTCTCCCGCCCTCTTAGGCTTCCTGGGAGGTCCTTTTTCACTTTTATTCTTTGGGATCCTCTTCCTAGTTTGTGCACGTGCACCCATCCTCTCACTACGCTCAGATTCTGACATGCCATCCTGAACGGTCTCCAACGCTATTTGTCCCTTTTTTCTGACTTCCTCACATGTTTCATCCTCAAGGCAGTTTTTGATCATCTTCCAAACTGCTTTGGTGCCCATACGTAAGTCGGGGCACAAATCAAGATCCTTCCCCAATTTTTCCATGAGGCCAAGGTCAAGGAGCCAGAAACGGCATACCAAGGGGCAACTCTATCTACCTCCTCAACAAAGTGCTTAAGAACCTTGTCCCCTAGCTTTAGGTCTCTTTTCTTAAGGAGATTTTCAAGTGATGTTTGGATTGACTGTGACGACCCCATAACGGGTCAAAAGTAACCGCAGCTTATCTACGTCCGCCTTAAGTCACTTTTAGAATCAAAAAGATGTCTTGGCGCGGCCCACGGCTTACCTACGTCCGACTTACGGCAACAGCGAGAAACCGGCTCGCCTTTCTGCTCTTTTATTTACAAGAGACTAATTTGGCGCCTCGACGGAGTGCAACGCCGCTTATCTACAACGGACTGATATGCTGTTGGAAACTTGTTAACACCACCGCCTATGTTCACAGATATAACTGGCCAGGAGGAAGAGTAGAAGAGCTAAAATAACGATGATAATGGCCTCTGGAAATCCAAACCACAATCCGGACAAACCCAATGCCTGGGAAAGAGTTAAAGAAAAGAGTTCATGTTCAGGCATACCTTTCCGATGCGTAGTCTAGCCACAGTTCTGAACCCTCCCCGTCGCCGAGGGGTCTCCGAAGGTGCTGACGATGGTCTGGTCACAATTCCCGGGTTTTTCGGCACCAAATGTCCCGCGCTAATTTTCCCGCCAGCAAGAAACAACGCGGCACACAAACAGGATCCTTCTGTGGCAAGCTTTAATGCGTCTTGAGAGGGAGAGAATCAGCTTCTCAAGGCAGAGACCCCAACCCCGAAAACCGCCTCCCTTAAATAGGAGATTTCTCTCGCCTCGGACTTGGCGATTCCCTATAGGCCAAATTCTTGTCACCCGAGGTGACGTTGTCAGGCGGGCACCTGGCACCATGAACGGTTAATGCCAGCACATGCGCGGATCACTTGTTCATCTCCAGAGGCAGGCGATGTCGGCGCCATCTTATAATGGCGACGTTGTGGGGTGGCGCCCCACACCAATGGAATAGAATAAAGACCCAGAAATGAACCCACACACCTACGGTCACTTGATCTTCGACAAGGGAGCTAAAAACATCCAGTGGAAGAAAGACAGCATTTTCAACAAATGGTGCTGGCACAACTGGTTGTTAACATGTAGAAGAATGTGAATCGATCCATTCCTATCTCCTTGTACTAAGGTCAAGTCTAAGTGGATCAAGGAACTACACATAAAACCAGAGACACTGAAACTTATAGAGGAGAAATTGGGGAAAAGCCTTGAAGATATGGGCACAGGGGGAAAATTCCTGAATAGAACAGTAATGGCTTGTGCTGTAAGATCGAGAATTGACAAGTTGGACCTCATGAAACTGCAAAGCTTCTGCAAGGCTAAAGACACCATCAATAAGACAAAAAAAACCACCAACAGATTGGGAAAGGATCTTCACCTATCCTAAATCAGATAAGGGACTAATATCCAATATATATAAAGAACTCAAGAAGGTGGACTACAGAAAGTCAAATAACCCCATTAAAAAATGGGGCTCACCTAAAACAAAAGGATACACCTTCTTCTCAGCACCTCATGGTACCTTCTCCAAAATTGACCACGTAATTGGGCACAAAACAGGACTCAACAGATACAAAAACATTGAAATTGTCCCATGCATCCTATCAGATCACCATGGACTAAGGCTGATCATCAATAACAAAATAAATAATAGAAAGCCAACATTCACGTGGAAACTGAACAACACTCTTCTCAATGATACCTTGGTCAAGGAAGGAATAAAGAAAGAAATTAAGGACTTTTTAGAGTTCAATGAAAATGAAGCCACAACATACCCAAACTTATGGGACGCAATGAAAGCATTTCTAAGAGGAAAACTCATACCTCTGAGTGCCTCCAAAAAGAAACTAGAAAGAGCACACATTAGCAGCTTGACAACACACCTAAAAGCACTAGAACAAAAGGAAGCAAATTCACCCAAGAGGAGTAGACGGCAGGAAATAATCAAACTCAGGGGCGAAATCAATCAAGTGGAAACAAGAAGAACTATTCAAAGAATCAACCAATCAAGGAGCTGGTTCTTTGAGAAAATCAACAAGATAGATAAACCCTTAGCCAGACTAACTAGAGGGCACAGGGAAAGTATTCTAATTAACAAAATCAGAAATGAAAAAGGAGACATAACAACAGATCCTGAAGACATCCAAAACACCATCAGATCCTTCTACCAAAGGCTATACTCAACAAAACTGGAGAACCTGGATGAAATGGAGAAGTTCCTGGACAGATACCAGGTACCAAAAGTTGAACCAAGATCAGGTTAATGATCTAAACAACCCTATATCCCCCAAAGAAATAGAGGCAGTCATTGATAGTCTCCCAACCAAAAAAAGCCCGGGACCAGATGGGTTTAGTGCAGAGTTCTATCAGACCTTCAAAGAAGATCTAATCCCAGTTCTTCACAAACTATTCCACAAAATAGAAACAGAAGGTACTCTACCCAACTCATTCTATGAAGCCACAATTACTCTGATACCTAAACCACAAAAAGACCCAACAAAGATAGAAAACTTCAGACCAATATCCCTTATGAATATTGATGCAAAAATCCTCAATAAAGTTCTTGCTAACCGAATCCAAGAACACATCAAAACAATCATCCATCCTGACCAAGTAGGTTTCATCCCAGGGATGCAGGGATGGTTCAATATACGGAAATCCATCAACGTAATCCAGTATATAAACAAACTCAAAGACAAAAACCACATGGTCATCTCATTAGATGCGGAAAAAGCATTTGACAAGATCCAACACCCATTCATGATAAAAGTCTTGGAAAGATCAGGAATTCAAGGCCCATACCTAAACATGATAAAAGCAATCTACAGCAAACCAGTAGCCAACATCAAAGTAAATGGTGAGAAGCTTGAAGCAATCCCTCTAAAATCAGGGACTAGACAAGGCTGTCCACTTTCTCCATACCTATTCAACATTGTACTTGAAGTCCTAGCCAGAGCAATTCGACAACAAAAGGAGATCAAAGGGATACAAATTGGAAAAGATGAAGTCAAAATATCACTTTTTGCAGATGATATGATAGTATATATAAGTGACCCTAAAAATTCCACCAGAGAACTCCTAAGCCTGATAAACAGCTTCGGTGAAGTAGCGGGATATAAAATTAACTCAAACAAATCAATGGCCTTTCTCTACACAAAGAATAAACAGGCTGAGAAAGAAATTAGGGAAACAACACCCTTCTCAATAGTCACAAATAATATAAAATATCTTGGCGTGACTCTAACTAAGGAAGTGAAAGATCTGTATAAGAAAAACTTCAAGTCTCTGAAGAAAGAAATTCTAGAAGATCTCAGAAGATGGAAAGATCTCCCATGCTCATGGATTGGCAGGATCAACATTGTAAAAATGGCTATCTTGCCAAAAGCAATCTACAGATTCAATGCAATCCCCATCAAAATTCCAAATCAATTCTTCAACGAATTAGAAAGTGCAATCTGCAAATTCATCTGGAATAACAAAAAACCTAGGATAGCAAAAACTCTTCTCAAGGATAAAAGAACCTCTGGTGGAATCACCATGCCAGACCTAAAGCTTTACTACAGAGCAATTGTGATAAAAACTGCATGGTACTGGTATAGTGACAGACAAATAGACCAATGGAATAGAATTGAAGACCCAGAAATGAACCCACACACCTACGGTCACTTGATCTTCGACAAGGGAGCTAAAAACATCCAGTGGAAGAAAGACAGCATTTTCAACAAATGGTGCTGGCACAACTGGTTGTTAACATGTAGAAGAATGTGAATCGATCCATTCCTATCTCCTTGTACTAAGGTCAAGTCTAAGTGGATCAAGGAACTACACATAAAACCAGAGACACTGAAACTTATAGAGGAGAAAGTGGGGAAAAGCCTTGAAGATATGGGCACAGGGGAAAAATTCTTGAATAGAACAGCAATGGCTTGTGCTGTAAGATCGAGAATTGACAAGTGGGACCTCATGAAACTGCAAAGCTTCTGCAAGGCAAAGGACACCATCAATAAGACAAAAAAACCACCAACAGATTGGGAAAGGATCTTTACCTATCCTAAATCAGATAAGGGTCTAATATCCAATATATATAAGGAACTCAAGAAGGTGGACTCCAGAAAGTCAAATAACCCCATTAAAAAAGCCCAAAACTTAGGATACCCAAGATATAAGATACAATTTGCTAAACGCATGAAACTCAAGAAGAATGAAGACCAAAATGTGGACACTGTGCCCCTTCTTGGAATTGGGAACAAAACACCCAGGGAAGGAGTTACAGAGACAAAGTTCGTAGCTGTGATGAAAGGATGGACCATCTAGAGACTGCCGTATCCAGGGATCCATCCCATAATCAGCTTCTAAATGCTGACACCATTGCATACACTAGCAAGATTTTGCTGAAAGGACCCAAAGATAGCTGTCTCTTGTGAGACTATGCAGGGGCCTAGCAAACACAGGAGTGGATGTTCACAGTCAGCTATTGGATGTATCACAGGGCTCCCAATGGAGAAGCTAGAGAAAGTACCCAAGGAGCTAAAGGGATCTGCAACCCTATAGTTGGAACAACATGATGAACTAACCAGTACCTCGGAGCTCTTGTCTCAAGCTGCATATGTATCGAAAGATGGCCTAGTCGGCCATCACTGGAAAGAGAGGCCCATTGGACTTGCAAACTTTATATGCCCCAATATAGGGGAATGCCAGGGCCAAAAGAATGGGAATGGGAGGGTAGGGAAGTGGGGGGCGGTATTGGGGACTTTTGGGATAGCATTGGAAATGTAATTGAGGAAAATATGTAATAAAAAAAAACAGTGAAAAAAAATGGGGCTCAGAACTGAACAAAGAATTCTCACCTGAGGAATACCGAATGGCAGAGAAGCACCTGAAAAAATGTTCAACATCCTTAATCATCAGGGAAATGCAAATCAAAACAACCCTGAGATTCCACCTCACACCAGTCACAATGGCTAAGATCAAAAATTCAGGTGACAGCAGATGCTGGCGAGGATGTGGAGAAAGAGGAACACTCCTCCATTGTTGGTGGGATTGCAAGCTTGTACAACCACTCTGGAAATCAGTCCGGCGGTTCCTCAGAAAATTGGACATAGTACTACCGGAGGATCCAGCAATACCTCCCCTGGGCATATAACCAGAAGATGTCCCAACCGGTAAAAAGGACACATGCTCCACTATGTTCATAGCAGCCCTATTTATAATAGCCAGAAGCTGGAAAGAACCCAGATGTCCCTCAACAGAGGAATGGATACAGAAATTATGGTACATTTACACAATGGAGTACTACTCAGCTATTAAAAAGAATGAATTTGTGAAATTCCTAGCCAAATGGATGGACCTGGAGGGCATCATCTTGAGTGAAGTAACACAATCACAAAAGAACTCACACAATATGTATTCACTGATAAGTGGATATTAGCCCAAAACTTACGATACCCAAGATATAAGATACAATTTGCTAAACGCATGAAACTCAAGAAGAATGAAGACCAAAGTGTGGACACTGTGCCCCTTCTTAGAATTGGGAACAAAACACCCAGGGAAGGAGTTACAGAGACAAAGTTCGTAGCTGTGATGAAAGGATGGACCATTTAGAGACTGCCGTATCCATGGATCCATCCCATAAGCAGCTTCTAAACGCTGACACCATTGCATACACTAGCAAGATTTTGCTGAAAGGACCCAAATATAGCTGTCTCTTGTGAGACGATGCCGGGGCCTAGCAAACACAGGAGTGGATGTTCACAGTCAGCTATTGGATGTATCACAGGGCTCCCAATGGAGAAGCTAGAGAAAGTACCCAAGGAGCTAAAGGGATCTGCATCCCTATTGTTGGAACAACATGATGTACTAACCAGAACCCCGGAGCTCTTGTCTCTAGCTGCATATGTATCGAAAGATGGCCTAGTCAGCCATCAATGGAAAGAGAGGCCCATTGGACTTGCAAACTTTATATACCCCAATATAGGGGAATGCCAGGGCCAAAAGAATGGGAATGGGAGGGTAGGGAATTGGGGGGCGCTATGGGAGACTTTGGGGATAGCATTGGAAATGTAATTGAGTAAAATATGTAATAAAAATATTAAAAATTAAAAAAAAGAAAAAAAAAAAGTAATCAAAGCTCAAACCAAAATCTAAAAACAAGAATTGTGCTAAAGAGCCTTCTTTGGCTGTTATTTTGCAGCACAGACTTACAGCCCATGGCTGTCCTTGGCAAAACAGTAGAAAATAATTTACTTCTGTTAACAATCTTTACAAGAGAAATTTAGTAGGTTTCCTTTTTGGGAGTGTGGGTTTGAAGAATATGGACACCCAAGACTAAGCAGAAAACATGTTACAGACATTGGCTCAAAGTCTTTGCGATTTTGTACAATGATTTTGTAATCTGACTTGATGACCTATCAGGACAAGAAAAATTTATACTCTTAGAATCTTCCTGCTTTCCAAGCAGCTCTTGATGTGTCTCAGCACATGTCTGAATCCCTCTACATGCTCACTCTTGCTGAGCCAGAGCCCAGGTGAAATTAAGGGCTATTCATTGCAAGGAAACAAAATTAAAGGAAGAAAATGCAACAGATGATAGCCATGATTACTGGGGATGAGATGAAATGTTTGCTTCGAACACGCAGATCTCGCCCTATAGAAGTTCTCTTCAAAGGAGACCTTGCCCTGGTCTGTTTCATGTTCCAGTTTCTGCTGGAGTATTTCACACCTAGGGAAGGAAGGAAGAACAACCTGATTAGGATTTGTTCATTGCGCTCTCCGTCCCACACTTGATTTATTCAGCTGGATAATCTATTATGACCTATCATTGGCTGAGGTCATTCCCTGCACCCCCAAGTGTCATACAGCACCTGGGCTTGGAATTATTTCTCAGCTTTTAAAAACTGCTAGAAACTGAGCTGTGAACTACACATTGTACTGGAGTTTAAAAGAAAAACACTATATTTCTCCAATAGTCCATGTATAATATATTGAATAATAACAATGTAGCAATCTCTGAATCTGAGTTCAAGAGAGATGTGAACAACCTAGAAAACCATGTGGATGCCTTATGGGGAACCTGCCTAGAATTGAAGTGAAGGTTATGATTATTTCTCTAGTGCAGGATCCTGACAGGGTACCACTCATCAACCCTTATATCTGGAAATAACCAGAGAAAACCTATAACATGAAATCCACAGGCACTGCATGTGTCCTAAAATCAGAAAGAATGTGCTAACTGAAAATATTCCCCAGGCTAGGAACTGAATTTTATAAGTGATGGTCATGAAGGAACATAACAACACACCTGTACATCTAAGACTGTTGTAGAGCACTCTGTCAAATATGCAATTTATTTGTATTCACACAACCCAAGCACAGTATACCTCAGTAACCTGTTTAGTTTAGTTTCCTAGCTAATGCTATTATAAAAATCTCCCAGGATATTTTGGAGACATAAAAAACAAATATTGAATGGGATAGGTACGTAATGAGCAAAGCATATAGACAGCTCAGTCAATGATAAGCTTTTTCCTCATAAACACAGACTCAGAATCAGGGTTCTTGGCATATTATCCAATCTGTCTTAGCAAGTTCCAAAAGCTGTGTAGAGTAGGCTTCTCTGCCAGCAAAGGATCACGTGGTGGTGGTGGAAAAGCCTCTCCTTCACTGTTTCAGTCTTGTCCCAAAGTAAACAGTTTCTTCCATTAGAGGCTCCCTTTGTCATTGCCTGACTGACTTGGTGTCCAAAGGTATGATCCCAGAAAAATAGGAAGTCACTATAAATAGGATCCAATGGAACAATTTTCTCCCTTTGAGCAAAATGAGGCTAACTAGTTGAAGGTCAAATACTTGCATGGTTTATCTAACACTGAGCAGTAGTTCATGAAAGGGCTGCATCATATAGTACAGTTTCACTCTTTAGCTGATGGACATCAGGATATCATCTTCTTCTGGACTACTCTGAGGACCATTACAGACCTCATGTGCCGTAGAGACTCTGTGGATATGTACTCCTTGTTCTGGAATCAGTGGGTAAAAGGGGACTTCTTTTCTACTTTCTGAACCTCGCTTCTCAAACACTTACCTGATTTTATACTACCAGACCTGTCTGAAGGTCCTCATTTCTCCCAACCCCCATTGAGGCTGATTTTAACACTGAGAAAATGAGTTTGAAAAACAGCAATTGCAGAATGCTACACAGATAACATAGTGTGAGTTCTTTAGATTATCATGACCCTCAAGGGGCTCCTGAAACATCCCTGTTTTGCACAACAGCTTTGGGAATTCTGCTGGATGCATGTACAGCTACATGCAACTCAATCTCTCAATGATTAGAATCCAAGTCATATGATAAGGCAACGTTTTACTGAGTAGAGGTAGCCGGAAAGGCAATGGTAGCAGGCAATAAGGACAAGAATCTGGAATGCTGACAATACACAGTGAGCCATCTGATATTCCAGTGGGCCTTCTTAATTCTTCCAAAGCAGAAAAGGGACAAAACACATGGATTTTATACACCAACTTCCTCCTCAACACTATGTACCATATTCCATTGATTTTCTCCAAAGGATTTCAAGGAGGATCAGTAGTATTGCCCCTAGCCAGTTGAGAGTCTGACTTTACATGAGATTTTGTGTCCTTTTTTTTTTCTTGGAAGCTAGGTAGAGTTGCACACTAATTGGACTGCTGTATTTGATTTTTCATGGGTGCAGTCTGTAATCTCAGGGGCTTTACTCATCATGCTTGGCCTCTAGAGACAGACATGGTTACATGTCTACACGAACACACACACAAACATATATACACACACAAACACAGTTGTATATTCAAGCATCCATACCACAAACACTTGCAAAGGCATTTTGCCTTACACAAACACACAAGTTAGAATAAACACACTGAGTCACAGCTGGTACACAAACACACACACACACACACAGACACACCAACACACACACCACATACCACACAAAGACTGACACAAACACACATACATTAATGAAGTTCTTGCTCTTATCTAGCATATTTTCTGTTGCATGAGCACGTAGTTGGACTTATGATGTGTACAAGGCTCTTAGACTCAAGGGGTCTTTTCAGCCCTGACCTGTACTTATCTCCTCTTCAGGAACTTTTTCTATGCAAATACTTGCTGTTCCTAAAGGGAAATTACAAGCTCTACACAGATATCCTGGACAACACGTCACTCAATTGCCAAGAAAGAGATTTCTATGTATAGCCTCCAGTAAGCCCCATTTTGACTCATCAAGGCCCTCTCACTAAACAAAGACTTAGTCCTTTTTAGCATCCGAGGAAGACTGTGACTTTTGGTCATTACTCAGGAACTTTTCAACAAATTGCTTATTATATGATATTAAATCATCCTCAAAGTCAGTCAGGAGAAATCTAGTTAAATGACCTGCTGTGACATTTCTGAAATGCAGCACTCTGCACAACTCTGAGTGAGAATGTATCCTGAAACAAAGCCATGCCCAAAATATAATTAGCAAAACAATGTCAGCAGAGTGAACACTGTAGGCTTCTATGTATGCCCATGGTTAAGCCAATAAGACAAGCCAGAATCTCCCAGGCAATAACTCTAAGCAGGAAAAATTAAGAAATGTGATACTAATTTTAAAAATAGTATTATTGTTTAATGATTTGTTGATATAAATAAGAGACAGATCTCTACCTGGTAGTGGACAGGAGATGAAAACTCTACAGGACATCGAACACAGGAAGTATCAGGTTTACTGAGAGACCTAGGCACAAAGAAATAAGTTAAGAATGACTATGCGAAATCTGATGTCCTTAACTGACCTTACAAAATACCCACAAAGGTACAGATTGGCATAAGCATCCATAAACACACACACACCCATAAAATCATAAGGGAGCAAAAAACAATGAAGAATCTGTCAGGCTAGTGAAACAAAAAATTTAGACTATGCAGGGCAGATGTTTCAACTGAGAAACACAACTCTGGTATTCTTACTAGGGAAATAGAAAGATCTAGACAACATTCTTCTTGGTCAGAAGGAGGAGTATATAGAGAGAAATTTTTTCATGAAGCCTCAAAACTCTCACACTAAAACTGAGATTGTGAGAAGACTTTCCTACATCCGTGCTCATCCCGTCAGCTCCAGACCACAAGGCCCAGGAACTCCAACTCCAACAGCACTCAAAGAAAATAGGACTGACAAGCTGCTACTCAGGCTCACTCAGTGTGAATCAAGATCTACAGGGGAAAGGGTTGGGGTGGGGGGCAAAAACTTCCAAAAGGCAACAATGAAATCCACTTATTTCTCAATCCCACTAAGCTCTCATCCCTGCAAACTACTTCCTACCTGAAATCTCACATGTTCCCCACAAACTTTTGAAGGCCTTTACATCTTCCTGCAAAGCACTCTACTATTCTAAAGAAGGGCTCCAACACAGCACCCTTCAAACTCAATGTCATATAGACTCGTGATGTGTAATCAACTTATCTCCCCTAGTGAACTGCAGATTCTAGCAGAACAGAAAAATTTGCCTGTCAAACATACAGTTTCTTGAAAAAGGCTACCTCCACAAAAAGCCTTGTAGATGATCCCATAAATAAACAGTTGGAGGAGACATAGGCAAGTGCCTGGTAATTTGGTGGACTGTTACATTGGACTGTCTATGTTTATGGTGAGCCATGAGGGCAAGCTGCCTCTGATTCACATCATTCTACCTGCTGCTGCTTGGCACTTGTGACAAAGATGTTCTTGCTGGCCTCATCACAGAACCTTTTTCTTCACATAGGATGCTTCCTGTTCAGCCTGCCCCACCAGCAGCTTCCTGTTCTCATTCAGCTACATCCTTACTTTTTCCTTCAATTAATTGCAGTCACTCAGGAGGTAACAGTGCTTGAATCTGATCCACAAACAAAGAAACAAAAAATGGTCATTTCCAACAAGCTTACTTTTCTCTACCATTCTTTTAAGAACTAGAATCCCTACAAGAGTCCTGATCCCTGGACAGCCTCAGACTAGAGTCCACACTATACCCATCAGTACCAAATAGAGGCAGGTCAAATCCAGAGATCAGCCACATGCCACAAGACTCAAAGGACTTCAGAAAACCATAACACCAATAGTGTTCCATATACATCACTGAAGAGGAAATATTCTTCATGGTTGCTTATATGTCTGTGTACCAGAAATCAATCAGCAGGGAAAGGGAAAAAACACTCTGAGGGAGAAGAGAAGACCCAAAAGGTATAAATTCTTTCCATTTTTGTCATGGATCCCAGAACTTTGAATCTGCTGTCAGAATCCTAAAGTTTCAGGGTTGCTTGATATTCCCAGAATGGTAGAAATGGTTTCTATGCAGAAGATCCTGAATTTGGAAGAATAAAGTTTGGAGTGTCTTGGATACTCTTCACACTTAAGAAAACTGAGTCCAAGAGGTACAAATCCAAGACCCTTGCCTCAAGGGAGGGCTCCTATTAAGGAACAGATAGTGGGGCTGGGGAGATGGCTCAGAGGTTAAGAGCACTGACTGCTCTCTCCGAGGTCCTGAGTTCAATTCCCACCCACCACATGATGGCTCACAACCTTACATAATGTGATCTAACCTCCTCTTCTGGAGTGTCTGAAGACAGCTACAGTGTACTTACACATATAATAAATAATTTTTTAAAAAAAGAAACAGTAGTATAGAACTAGAGCCCTTATTTTTGTTCAAAGTCCTAGAAGGCCACAAGCATTCCCTGCCTAGTGCTGCTCCTTACCTGTGTCAGGGACTCACCTGTAGGAATAGTTATCTTCTATGAGTTCCTTGAACTTCTCTATCATATCACTTATTGACTGGGTCATTTTTTCCATATCCAACATTGTGTTCTCATGTTGTGATTTAATGATGGTGAATTCCATGTTCATCCTGCGGTACAGCATGGCCCAAAGAGCAAATATCCTCTGAACTAAGCAATCAAGTATCATGTGCAAAAAGGCTGTATCTGGACTACCCAAGCCGATTGGATGCCACATCCTTGTTCCTTCAAAGACGGTCCTATTAGTACTGAGTAAACTTATTATCTTGCCCAGAGGACAACAGAGCCTGGAAACCAAATGAAGAGCAATGACCCTCAAGAGCTCCTTGGGTGAGCCTGAAGTACTATACTAGTTCTGTGAGAAGTTTCTAATAGACCTGTCAAGATATTGAATCCTTTATCCTCAGGCTGGTCCTCTTGTCTTAGAGCTTGGTGGCTCCCACTATCTAGTGAAAGAAACAGAGAAGTTCTCTCTGGGTCAGCATCTTATATTTACATCACCCCATGCAGTTGAGGTTCTTCTCAAAGCAACACCAAAATTCTGGCTGTTCAAAGCAAGGGTCAAAGTCCGACTGTTTGTCTATCCAGGAGTCTAGTTTGAAAAACCCACTGTCATCACTCTGATAACATCTTGACAGATGAAGACCCACAGAAGCTCATCAATAATTGTATGAGGAAACAAACATTAAGAAACAGATCGGGACAACCCTCTTCCGGTCAGAAAAGCACCGGGGCAGCTGGGGCGCAGGGTCGGCTGACACTCGCCAGCTACCCACAACACCCGCCACAGGATCTTAAGACTTCTGGTGAGTGGAGCACAGCTTCTGCTCCAATCCAAGTGCTCGGGACCTGAGACTGCATTAGTTAGGGAAGCAGAAACCGGCCTGAGTAGGGCCACAGGCCTCATCCGGCCGGATCAGCGCCGGGGTAGCGGGAGAGCAGGGTTGCCTGACACCCGCCAGCTACCCACGACCCCCGCCGCAGGATTTTGGGACTGCTGGTGAGTGGAACACAGCTTCTGCTCCAGTCCAATCACGCGGGACCTGAGACTGCTCTGGTTGGGGAGAGAGAAATCCGGCCTACATAGGGCCAAAACCCTCTTCCAGTCAGAAAAGCACCGGGGCAGCTGGGGCGCAGGGTCGGCTGACACTCGCCAGCTACCCACAACACCCGCCACAGGAGCTTAAGACTTCTGGTGAGTGGAGCACAGCTTCTGCTCCAATCCAATTGCGCGGGACCTGAGACTGCATTAGTTAGGGAAGCAGAAACCGGCCTGAGTAGGGCCACAGGCCTCATCCGGCCGGATCAGCGCCAGGGTAGCGGGAGAGCAGGGTTGCCTGACACCCGCCAGCTACCCAAGACCCCCGCCGCAGGATTTTGGGACTGCTGGTGAGTGGAACACAGCTTCTGCTCCAATCTTTAAACAGTGACAACGATAACAACTAACCCCAGAGATTACCAGATGGCGAAAGGTAAACGTAATAATCTTACTAACAGAAACCAAGACCACTCACCATCATCAGAACCCAGCACCCCCACTTCGCCCAGTCCAGGGCACCCCAACACACTGGAAAAGCTAGACACGGATTTAAAAGCATATCTCCTGATGATGATAGAGGACTTCAAGGACTTTAATAACACACTTAAAGAAATGCAGGAGAACACTGCTAAACAGGCAGAAGAAAATAAAGAGGAAGCACAAAAATCCCTTAAAGAATTGCAGGAGAACACTGCTAAAGAGTTACAAATCCTTAAAGAAAAACAGGATAACATAATCAAACAGGTAGAAGTCCTTACAGAAAAACAGGAAAACACATCCAAACAGATGATGGAAATGAACAAAACCATACTAGACCTAAAAAGGGAAGTAGACACAATAAAGAAAACCCAAAAGGAGGCAACACTGGAGATAGAAACCCTAGGAAAGAAATCTGGAACCATAGATACGAGCATCAGCAACAGAATACAAGAGATGGAAGAGAGAATCTCAGGTGCAGAAGATTCCATACAGAACATCGGCACAACAATCAAGGAAAATGTAAAATGCAAAAAGATCCTAACTCAAAACATCCAAGAAATACAGGACGCAATGAGAAGACCAAACCTACGGATAATAGGAGTGGATGAGAATGAAGATTTTCAACTCAAAGGACCAGCAAACATCTTCAACAAAATTATAGAAGAAAACTTCCCAAATCTAAAGAAAGAGATGCCCATGAACATACAAGAAGCCTACAGAACTCCAAATAGACTGGACCAGAAAAGAAATACCTCCCGACACATTATAATCAGAACAACAAATGCTCTAAATAAAGATAGAATACTAAAAGCAGTAAGAGAAAAAGGCCAAGTAACATATAAAGGCAAGCCTATCAGAATTACACCAGATTTTTCACCAGAGACTATGAAAGCCAGAAGATCCTGGACGGATGTTATACAGACACTAAAAGAACACAAATTCCAGCCCAGGCTACTATACCCAGCCAAACTCTCAATTAACATAGATGGAGAAACCAAAGTATTCCACAACAAAACCAAATTCACACATTATCTCTCCACGAATCCAGCCCTTCAAAGGATAATAACAGAAAAAAACCAATACAAGGACAGGAACCACGCCCTAGAAACAACAAGAAGGTAATCCCTCAACAAACCTAAAAGAAGACAGCCACAAGAACAAAATGCCAACTTTAACAACAATAATAACAGGAAACAACAATTACTTTTCCTTAATATCTCTTAATATCAATGGACTCAACTCCCCGATAAAAAGACATAGACTAACAAACTGGCTACACAAACAAGACCCAACATTTTGCTGCTTACAGGAAACTCATCTCAGAGAAAAGGATAGACACTACCTCAGAATGAAAGGTTGGAAAACAATTTTCCAAGCAAATGGCATGAAGAAACAAGCTGGAGTAGCCATTCTAATATCTGATAAGATTGACTTCCAACCCAAAGTCATTAAAAAAGACAGGGAGGGACACTTCATACTCATCAAAGGTAAAATCCTCCAAGAGGAACTATCAATCCTGAATATCTATGCTCCAAATACAAAGGCAGCCACATTCATTAAAGAAACTTTAGTAAATCTCAAAGCACACATTGCACCTCATACAATAATAGTGGGAGACTTCAACACACCACTTTCACCAATGGACAGATCATGGAAACAGAAACTAAACAGGGACACAGTGAAACTAACAGAAATTATGAATCAAATGGATCTGGCAGATATCTACAGAACATTCTATCCTAAAACAAAAGGATATACCTTCTTCTCAGCACCTCATGGTACCTTCTCCAAAATTGACCACATAATTGGTCACAAAACAGGCCTCAACAGATACAAAAATATTGAAATTGTCCCATGCATCCTATCAGATCACCAAGGACTAAGGCTGATCTTCAATAACAAAATAAATAATAGAAAGCCAACCTTCACGTGGAAACTGAACAACACTCTTCTCAATGATACCTTGGTCAAGGAAGGAATAAAGAAAGAAATTAAGGACTTTTTAGAGTTCAATGAAAATGAAGCCACAACATACCCAAACTTATGGGACGCAATGAAAGCATTTCTAAGAGGAAAACTCATAGCTCTGAGTGCCTCCAAAAGGAAACTAGAGAGAGCACACATTAGCAGCTTGACAACACACCTAAAAGCACTAGAACAAAAGGAAGCAAATTCACCCAAGAGGAGTAGACGGCAGGAAATAATCAAACTCAGGGGTGAAATCAATCAAGTGGAAACAAGAAAAACTATTCAAAGAATCAACCAATCAAGGAGCTGGTTCTTTGAGAAAATCAACAAGATAGATAAACCCTTAGACAGACTCACTAGAGGGCACAGGGAAAGCATCCTAATTAACAAAATCAGAAATGAAAAAGGAGACATAACAACAGATCCTGAAGACATCCAAAACACCATCAGATCCTTCTACCAAAGGCTATACTCAACAAAACTGGAGAACCTGGATGAAATGGAGAAGTTCCTAGACAGATACCAGGTACCAAAGTTGAATCAAGATCAGGTTAATGATCTAAACAGCCCTATATCCCCCAAAGAAATAGAAGCAGTCATTAATAGTCTCCCAACTAAAAAAAGCCCAGGACCAGATGGGTTTAGTGCAGAGTTCTATCAGACCTTCAAAGAAGATCTAATCCCAGTTCTTCACAAACTATTCCACAAAATAGAAACAGAAGGTACTCTACCCAACTCATTCTATGAAGCCACAATTACTCTGATACCTAAACCACAAAAAGACCCAACAAAGATAGAAAACTTCAGACCAATATCTCTTATGAATATTGATGCAAAAATCCTCAATAAAGTTCTTGCTAACCGAATCCAAGAACACATCAAAACAATCATCCATCCTGACCAAGTAGGTTTCATCCCAGGGATGCAGGGATGGTTCAATATACGGAAATCCATCAACGTAATCCAGTATATAAACAAACTCAAAGACAAAAACCACATGGTCATCTCATTAGATGCGGAAAAAGCATTTGACAAGATCCAACACCCATTCATGATAAAAGTCTTGGAAAGATCAGGAATTCAAGGCCCATACCTAAACATGATAAAAGCAATCTACAGCAAACCAGTAGCCAACATCAAAGTAAATGGTGAGAAGCTTGAAGCAATCCCTCTAAAATCAGGGACTAGACAAGGCTGTCCACTTTCTCCATACCTATTCAACATTGTACTTGAAGTCCTAGCCAGAGCAATTCGACAACAAAAGGAGATCAAAGGGATACAAATTGGAAAAGATGAAGTCAAAATATCACTTTTTGCAGATGATATGATAGTATATATAAGTGACCCTAAAAATTCCACCAGAGAACTCCTAAGCCTGATAAACAGCTTCGGTGAAGTAGCTGGATATAAAATTAACTCAAACAAATCAATGGCCTTTCTCTACACAAAGAATAAACAGGCTGAGAAAGAAATTAGGGAAACAACACCCTTCTCAATAGTCACAAATAATATAAAATATCTTGGCGTGACTCTAACTAAGGAAGTGAAAGATCTGTATAATAAAAACTTCAAGTCTCTGAAGAAAGAAATTATAGAAGATCTCAGAAGATGGAAAGATCTCGCATGCTCATGGATTGGCAGGATCAACATTGTAAAAATGGCTATCTTGCCAAAAGCAATCTACAGATTCAATGCAATCCCCATCAAAATTCCAAATCAATTCTTCAACGAATTAGAAAGTGCAATCTGCAAATTCATCTGGAATAACAAAAAACCTAGGATAGCAAAAACTCTTCTCAAGGATAAAAGAACCTCTGGTGGAATCACCATGCCGGACCTAAAGCTCTACTACAGAGCAATTGTGATAAAAACTGCATGGTACTGGTATAGTGACAGACAAATAGACCAATGGAATAGAATTGAAGACCCAGAAATGAACCCACACACCTATGGTCACTTGATCTTCGACAAGGGAGCTAAAAACATCCAGTGGAAGAAAGACAGCATTTTCAACAAATGGTGCTGGCACAACTGGTTGTTAACATGTAGAAGAATGCGAATCGATCCATTCCTATCTCCTTGTACTAAGGTCAAGTCTAAGTGGATCAAGGAACTTCACATAAAACCAGAGACACTGAAACTTATAGAGGAGAAAGTGGGGAAAAGCCTTGAAGATATGGGCACAGGGGAAAAATTCCTGAATAGAACAGTAATGGCTTGTGCTGTAAGATCGGGAATTGACAAGTGGGACCTCATGAAACTACAAAGCTTCTGCAAGGCTAAAGACACCATCAATAAGACAAAAAATCCACCAACAGATTGGGAAAGGATCTTCACCTATCCTAAATCAGATAATGGACTAATATCCAATATATATAAAGAACTCAAGAAGGTGGACTCCAGAAAGTCAAATAACCCCATTAAAAAATGGGGCTCAGAACTGAACAAAGAATTCTCACCTGAGGAATACCGAATGGCAGAGAAACACCTGAAAAAATGTTCAACATCCTTAATCATCAGGGAAATGCAAATCAAAACAACCCTGAGATTCCACCTCACACCAGTCAGAATGGCTAAGATCAAAAATTCAGGTGACAGCAGATGCTGGCGAGGATGTGGAGAAAGAGGAACACTCCTCCATTGTTGGTGGGATTGCAAGCTTGTACAACCACTCTGGAAATCAGTCTGGCGGTTCCTCAGAAAATTGGACATAGTACTACCGGAGGATCCAGCAATACTTCTCCTGGGCATATATCCAGAAGATGTCCCAACCGGTAAAAAGGACACATGCTCCACTATGTTCATAGCAGCCCTATTTATAATAGCCAGAAGCTGGAAAGAACCCAGATGTCCCTCAACAGAGGAATGGATACAGAAATTATGGTACATTTACACAATGGAGTACTACTCAGCTATTAAAAAGAATGAATTTATGAAATTCCTAGCCAAATGGATGGACCTGGAGGGCATCATCTTGAGTGAAGTAACACAATCACAAAAGAACTCACACAATATGTATTCACTGATAAGTGGATATTAGCCCAAAACTTAGGATACCCAAGATATAAGATACAATTTGATAAACGCATGAAACTCAAGAAGAATGAAGACCAAAGTGTGGACACTGTGCACCTTCTTAGAATTGGGAACAAAACACCCAGGGAAGGAGTTACAGAGACAAAGTTCGTAGCTGTGATGAAAGGATGGACCATTTAGAGACTGCTGTATCCAGGGATCCATCCCATAATCAGCTTCTAAACGCTGACACCATTGCATACACTAGCAAGATTTTGCTGAAAGGACCCAAATATAGCTGTCTCTTGTGAGATGATGCCGGGGCCTAGCAAACACAGGAGTGGATGTTCACAGTCAGCTATTGGATGTATCACAGGGCTCCCAATGGAGAAGCTAGAGAAAGTAACCAAGGAGCTAAAGGGATCTGCAACCCTATGTTGGAACAACATGATATACTAACCAGAACCCCGGAGCTCTTGTCTCTAGCGGCATATGTATGGAAAGATGGCCTAGTCGGCCATCAATGGAAAGAGAGGCCCATTGGACTTGCAAACTTTATATGCCCCAATATAGGGGAATGCCAGGGCCAAAAGAATGGGAATGGGTGGGTAGGGAAGTGGGGGGCGCTATGGGGGACTTTTGGGATAGCATTGGAAATGTAATTGAGGAAAATATGTAATAAAAATATCAAAAATTTAAAAAAAAATAAATGGCTATGAAATCAGAAAAAAAAAAAAAGGAATGCCTCCCGCACCCACCTGCACAACTCTTCCAGGGAAAACGGAGGCTTTAGAATCTAAAGCACAGACTCACATCTAACCAATGAGAGAGGCATTCTAAGTCAGATCATACCAGTCCACAGATACTAAATGATACAATCAGAAAACCTTTTGAGAAGCAATCGCCCTCCACCCTACTACCTACTCCCCCTCCCTTTCTTTTCTCAGACAGGGTCTTTTGTAGCTCAGGAGGGTCTTGAACTCTGGATCCTCCTGGTTCAATGTTCCCAGTACCCAGCCTTGAGAGACATTTTTCAAACAATGTTTAACACCAGGTGTCAGACTCTAAACTTCTGAACTTCTAAGACCATCAGAAGCCAATTTACAACTATATAAAAAAGGCACCACTGTGGGTGTGATTGGCAAACACATTCTTGCACATTTCTGCATTTTCTTAAACTTTATTTACATTATGCTCTACCCTTGAAGTTTCCTTCTAATTATCTGCAAGCTGGATAACTACCTCACTCTGTCTCTCAAAAATCCCCTCACGGACGGGAAAAGTTAAGTAAGGGCTGGAGGGACATTTCTGAGGTTGTCTGGTTTTGTCCCTAAAAGACACCCAATGCCCCTGGACCCCTTGGGGCAGGCAGAGCAAAAGCTCTTCAGAATAACTTGGCTGCCTGGAAGCCACTGCAGGTCTCTTTTTCTGTGCTGTCTAGCAGGGTCACCGGTTTTATCTGGGAAACTCAACTCTTAACTTTAGTTGGGCCACCAGCTGCCCCTTGCCCAGCACCTTCCTGGACCCCATGGCCAGGGCTCCCAGCTCACCTGACCACATTAGGGTTGCTGGAATTCTCCAGGTGCCTCAGCACCGCCACCTCGCGGATGGTGGAGAGCGGCATGCCCTCCTCACTGGTCTGCACTCACAGGAGCTTCAGATTGAAGAAGCAGCAGCCTTTCTTCAAGTCGCGGGCCTTGAACACCTTCACTTAGGCGCCTTAGCTGATCTCCGTCATGCACTCAAACTGCTGATCAGAGCGACTCAGGCTTCTCCATGTTGGCTGCAGGCTGCCGCCTGCCGGCGTGACACAGTGGAACCAAGGTGCGCACTCGCTGCCTTACAGGCCTCCGGGAGGCACTGATTCGTACTCGCACCCGCAAGGCTAGAAGGACAGACTTCAAGCACAGCAGCTGTTAAACTCCGCCTAGCCAAGTCGCCACGCCGCGCTGCGCCGCGCCATCACTGCAGGAGAGCTCCGATCCCTCCTCTTCCCCCTCCTCAGTGATTACAGAGTCCGCCCACAATCTCTGCACCTAGGAGGAGGAGACAGGAGGACAAGGAGAAAGTGTGATCAGACTGCCCGGGAGACTTCCACCGGGTTCCACCAGCTCCCCCCCCCCCTTCCTCCCCTCTACTCGCCCTGGCTTCCTAATCCGGCCGGGTTTCTCAGAGAAAAACCAAGTTACTTTTCTTCCCCAGCAGGGCCCTGCAGTCTTAGCTAGGAAAAGGTCGTTGGGGGACCTCGGGTAGGAGCGCTGCGCGGGAAGCAGCGGGAGGCTACGGGGCGTGCAGAGCAGCTCAGAGTGTGCCTGGGGCGCGGGGGAAGGGAGGAGCCGGGCGCTTCAATGTCCTGGCTCAATATTTATACCTATATCGTTGTTCTCAGCTGCCCTCCCTGACTACGGGGTCCTAATCGTGCGGGGTACGGGGCGACCTGGGGTAATTCGGAAGCTGGAGTGAAAGCACCAGGGTTCACAGGTGTGGGGCCACAGAACGGGGTTGGGGCTCCTAAGACCCTGTAACCCCATGCTGCCAGTATGCCAGTGGTCAGACATCTGCTTGGAGATTGTTTCCTTTCTTTCTACGTTCAGTTTTTCTATCGGAAGACATTTGAAAGGGACTAGCTTTCACAAGTGGTCTTTGGGGTATGGCAAGCTTAGTGGGAAACGAAATTCTCCTCCAACTCAGAGGACCTAACTGGTGGATTCTCAGGGAGGACAGACCATCTGTTGGGGAGGGCTGGGGCGACTAGAGGAGGGAGAGTGAAGGGCCCTGGAAGGGGAGAAGTGTCGTGCCACCCACCCCCAACCGCACACAAACACTAAGATCCCAAGGGTGTAGGAAAGGCAGGTCCATCACACTTTCGCTCATCCTGTCCTGAAAAAGTAACTTCAGGACTTTTCTAGCTAACTGGGACTGGCCCTTAAGTTTTCAACCCTTGCAGCAAAAGCAACCGCCCTTAAGATGGTGGGGGTTGGGGGCAGTAAACATAGGTCTCCCTGGTGTGAGAAGGGGCGGCCCTTGTGTAGAGACTTCCAAGAGTCACAACTGTATTGCTCTAAAGCTTCTTAGGAAATGAATATTCATTTGGAGTTCATAAGAAATCAGGAAACGCAGAGCTATCTGCCTCTCATCTCCTGGAAATACAGCACTGGTGATAACTGTAAAGCAGAAATACCGACTTTCCAGAAAGAGACTTCCCAACTACCCATGATGAGGTTTCCCAGACATGTTGAGACATGGCTTTCCTTTTAGGTAATATACGTGTGACTACACATTTGGAGCCTTTTTGGGTTTCGTTTATTTGTTTGAATTTGGAGCATTGCAATTTTTTTTAATTATATGTATGTTTTGCCTGCTGCAACCCGCACCTGGTACCAGCAAACCGTCAAAAAGCAAGCTAGCCAGGCACATGGAGCAGGCCCCCACTGGCACCCAGCGGGGGCTCTAGAAATCCCACCACAACCACATCTGTGCACCAAATGCATGCAATTCCTCCAGAAGCCAGAAGAGGGCATGGTGTTCAACCCAGAAATGCATTAATAGGATTGTTAGCTGCCCTCTGGGTCCTCTGGTGGATAGACAAATATTCTTAATAGAAGAGACTTCTTTCCTATCCCTACACTACGTTTCTTCTTTGTCCTTCCAGATTGTGTGGTTTTTAATTGAATAAGATCATCCAAAATCAAAGATAGAAGTTTATGGAGACCTATAGGTTCAGGTGCTTGAAGATGGAATGCTAATTTCCTAGGATACCTGGCACCCATCCAGAGCTCTTGTGGGTTCAAGATAAGGTCATAGAATTGACAAAGTTGGAGCAGATCTGTTACCTCTCATGTAATATAACCAGGCAGACTAGGCATGAAATGCCTAATTGATGAAATGCAGTGGGTAGAAGTAGAGGAAGGAATAACCATTTAAGGCCAGCTCACCACTGTTGAGATGAAACTTCAAACTCTCCTGCATGGATGGAGCCTGAAATAGAAGTCACATGCCTATGGTGGAGAGCATATCTGTGCAAGGCTAGGAAGGGAGAGCGATGGTTGATATTGATCTTAACCACACTAGATCTCAGTGTTTATTGAGGAAGTACGTCTTCCAGTGGATGCTTCATGCTTGTGAAGGTCTCCTGGAACAGATCTCATTTCTGAGACTAAATGTGAGTCAGAGACTTAATGTGTGAAGGAATTAATCCCCTGGATCCCCAAACTGGTGCTGTCAAACCAGGGCTTTTAAACAGAAGCCTGAGAAGGATTGAGGGATGTGTTAAGTTGTTCACTGTTTTTGGACACCTTCTCTTTCTAAGCTGACTGTGACACAGAAAGGGACACCTGTAAACACACAGGAAACCAATCATCATTAAGTGATATGGGTCTTCTTGTCCATCTTTCAATTCTCTGGTGGATGCTGACTCTTATTTACTTGTAGGTCTTCAGGGTACTGCTTGGCTGTTTTGGTAAATGCTACCTGTCGGGTAGCTTAACCTGATATCTAGTAATGCTATTTGTGCAGGGAGATAACAGCTTGACATCAGTGTTTTAAAGGACTAAACTGTCCCGATTATGCAGAGTGCACTGAGACACTTCCTGTTCTCTTTCAGATAGATATTCCTAGTCTTGAAAGCATTCTGTCAGCCATTCTCAAGGACCAGTCTTGTAGCAGCCAAACTGACTATGGAGTTTCAAATTGCTACTTGCCTTGTAGCTGTTGTAGCAGATGAATGAAGTTACAGGCCTGGAATGTAACTCAGGGAGCATGGACTTTTATTAGGTTCAATCATAGCACTGGAAGGTCAAAGAGAAGGAAAAATTACCCCATCTATACAGAATTGTTGGAGACAAAAACAAAACAAAAAAAAAAAACAAAAAAAAAACAACTGTGAGGCTCTATGGAGGCTTTTAAAGTCTGCCACCCTTTTCATAGATCCCTCCCAGACTTCATTTTTTGCCCTTAATTGGGTATATATATTCTCTAGGGAAAGTTTTCATAGTTGGGGTATAACCCAGAATATAAATACGAATACATAGATCATTAAATTCTGTATCTCTGGTGACTGGCTGATGAGATGGCTCAGTGGATAAAGGTAATGAGACCAAGCATAGAGACCTGAGTTCCTTTCCTGTGACCCACATCATAGGAGAGAAAAAACTCCATACATTGTCCTCTGACTTTCATGTAGGTGGGGGTGCCAGGTCTTAGCAGCTCAAGTTTCCAACTGCTCACTTACACTGAGAACTCTCCATCTGATACACACATGTAATTATATGACTCTGTGTTCCATTTGAGAGATTCAGTACTTTTTTATTTTTACTTTTGTTGCCCAGAAGCTAGAGAAACCAAGGAGGCCAGCATCAGACCAACACCTGAAACACTGGTTAGGGATTATGGATATAGGGAACTTGTAACTGAGGTGTGAATATAGGGAACTTGTAACTGAGGTTCGAACATCATGAGTTCCAAACTGCTCTAAATGGTTTTGTATACATTCATGGCCAACTGTAGTTGATGCTGTTGTTTCATTGCTGTTTCTTTGTTGCTATTGTTTTGTTTTATTGTCTACCTTTGATTACCTCAAAGACACAAACAACTGTGATGAAATTTGCACTAATTCCTGTGGCCTGTTGAAGCCTCACTAGACATCAGAATCAGCTTTAATAAGGATGATTTGCCTGGATGATGCACAGCTGCTCCGGGTCGCCTGTACTGCCATATGCTAATATCTTCCTCTGACAAAATAGCAGTTATCAGTGACACAGAGTGAAAGGATTTACAGTGCTAGCACTCCTAGGTTTAAGCAGACACCAGTTGCAAAGTACAAAGGACCCAAAGATGGAAGCACATGCCCAGGCTGACAACAGTAGGCTTTGAAACGATTAAATTAACCTGGGAGTAGACAGTGGAATGTGAGGGGCAGGCAGAGGCCTAGTACAGAGTGTCTGACAGTTTTCCTGGTAGAAGGTATTCCCACTACTACAAGGTCTTTAGATCCATGGTCTAGGCAGCATAAGAATAGTGATGAAAGTCACTGTCTTGTGAATTTGCTGCTGAGACAATTGCTTTCTATTCTGAATATATACAGTGGAGTTGGTTCAAGGTCAAGAAGAAACAGTCATTGCTGTAGTTCATTCCTCTGAAGAACATTCTCCTACTCTTTTCAGCCCACATAGATTAATCATGTACCACCTTGTTCCCTGGACACTCACATGACAGGGATGTGGTCCTACTTTCCTGTTATGTCTACCAGAAGATCACTTTACAATGGCCCAGATGATCTAGTTCAATCTTGCAAGACACAATGATCTAGTCTGGTATGGTTGCACTTGCCTTTAATGCCAGGAGAGGCACAGGCAGACAGAATGCTATGAAATCAATGCAGTCTAAACAGTTGGTGGAGATTATTTTTTTTATTCAGGATCAAGTCAAATAAATTCCAGAGGTTGGGAGGTTTTAGGTTTACCTGTTAAGGGGACTTTGTACTTGTAGGAAGGGATAATGCAAATATTCACAGATAAATTGTGGAACGCAGGTCTTCATTCAGCTCCAAGGCAAGTGCATCCAGGGGACTAATGAATAATATGCTTTGGGGATTCTGACTAGCCTAACAGAAGAATGCTAAACGTAGTTATTATAAGGAAATAGTCCCACCTGTTCATATACAGTAAGATGCATAGGCCACATTTGGACGGGTTTTTTGGCACCACGTATTTCCATGCATGATGTGGGTTCATAGTGTCAGGAAACACAGAAGAAGGCCTCATATTCCTTGAAACTGACATCTCACAACATTGCTTGAAATCCCAGCACTTGGGAGAGGAGGTCAGAATCAGGAGTTCAGGAGCATCCTTGACTACATAAGGAATTTTAAGTCACCTTCATTACTCTAAGAACTTCATTTAGTTTCCATCTGTTGCTATGTATTGTAATGCTAAATTCTGTTCCTAGGAAGGTCTGAAACTAGGAGAGAATTCTCATATCAAAAGCTTTTGTTGTGCAAATATTGTTGCTTAATTTAAAATCATTGGTTAAATAAAATTGGCTACTGGTATTTACTGGAGGGATTAGACATATTTGAGTTTCTAGTTATGTGGTTGTGGGTGGAGAAGTGAAAGATAAGAGGAGAAACTAGAAAAAAGAGAGAAGGCACCATGGAGGAGCTGTACCATGAGCACATATTGAGGAGAAACATCAGGAATTTGGGGTGCACCACTGGAAAGGTAGCCAGGTGAGAGGTTAGAAAAGCAGATTAGGGGTCACCTGACCCACAGTAATTGTCTCTATTTTTGCTTTTTTAAGACAGGGTTTCCTGTATATCCCTGGCTGTCCTGGAACTCACTTTGTAGATCAAGCTGGCCTCAAACTCAGAAATCCTCCTGCCTCTGCCTCGCAATTGCTGGGAGTAAAAGTGTACACCACCACCTCACAGTAATTATCAAAGCCAAATGATATAACAATAGTCTGAGTTTTGTTTGGAAGCAAGTCAGATTGAGCTTAAATTGGTTCTACTACAACTTTTTCTCAAAACAGAAGGTGATGGGGAAAGAGAAGAGCATTGGCTGGAGGGGAGAGGAGAGAAGACCATGGAGAAAATGGTCAAAGACATACTTGAATAAAAAGTCTTCAAGAGCCACAGGAAGTGCATTTTTTCATTGAATTATTTATTTCCATCTGATCACAGCCCCTCCCTCTCTTCCCAGTCAGACTCAATGCCCCACCCCTTTCCCCCCCCACCAATTCCTTATTCCCTTCTCCCCAGAGAAAGGGACCCACTTTTTTCTCCCAGTACCAACCCATCCTGGCACATCAAGTTGCATCAGAAATAAGTGCATCCTCTCTCACTGAGCCCAGACAAGGCAGCCCAGCTAGGGAAAAGAAATCTAAAGGCAGGTAACAGAGTCTAAATCCGAGGCAGCACCCACTCCAGTTATTAGTAGGCCACATGAAGACCAAGCTGCATATCGGTTTCATTTATGTAAGGGTCCTAGTTCAAACCCCTACATGGTGTTGGCTCATGGTTCAGTCTCTGTGAACCCCCAAGGATTCATATTAGTTGACTCTGTAGGTCCTCTTGTGGCTTCCTAACACTTCTGGCTACTACAACCCTTCCACCAACACTTCTACAAGACACTCTGACCACAGCCTAATGTTTGGCAGTGGGCCTCTGCATTTTTACATTTAAAGGGTGATGGAGAGAGCATGCAATTAGAGGGACTACCCCCAAGAGGTCAAAATGGAAACCTCTCAGCAGCCTGCAGCAGCTACTTGTAAAAAAGGGTGGTGTCTGTGGTCTTGAGAAGCAGGAGACACATTCCTCCTGGGTACCTGCCAGTTGAAATAAGGGACTGCCTGATGTAGGCTGTGAGAGAAACATCTCAATAGCCTGTGGAAGCTCTTCATACTAAAACGTAATTCCCCTTTATCTTAACCTTAGTCCTGTACAATCACTGTATAGAATTCATTGTGCATGACTGCTTTTCAGCTGGCCTTGATGTGTATAATTATTCTATTATATCTTAATTCCCTATTTCTTTCTTCTTCTGCTCTGGTGTAGTCTGTGAAACTCGATGTTTCTTGATATAATGATTCTTAAACTATGAAAAACTGAGATATAAGGGCTCAGTACAGCACAGTTTAAAGTGTTCCAGGTATATGCTGTGTGTTCTCATCTTGGAAACAATGTAATAATAACTGTGTAATGGTATTTCCAGATTAATGCATAACTTTCAAAGACAGTTTGAAGGAATTATTAGAAAATGAAATACAGACAACATTGGGACCCGAGAAATGTAAAAGTTATTGACGTTATTAAATTAGTTTCACACAACATTTGAGAGTAGTCCTCAATATTAAAGTATAGAATATGTCATACTGTATGCCAGTCAAACTAAGTCAAAACACTGGGACTCTTACAAGAGTTATTGTGTGCAATGTACAGAATCAGAAAGCTAGCAGAAGTACTGAGTTAATGGTTAAGCACCTCTGACCCATTCAGTGCTTTGGTAGAGGTTTTCCCATCAGAGCCCTACCCTGCAAAGCAGGGGTTGGATCTCCAGTACATACCAGCTACTCAAATGAATACCATGTTTCCTTTTGTAAAGAAATGGAGGATGCCATTTAGCCACCATCTGGGAAGGCTCTATCTCATTTTCAGAGACTTTTCAATCGCAGGACTTTAACTTAGCACCAGATCCATTGTCTTATGCCAGTATTCTCTGTATTGTCCACTTATCTGTGGTAGTGTCAATGATGAGCTCTGCACTATGATTTGTCCCTGTTACCTGGTGTTGCTGCTCACAAAACCTATTCTCTGATCCAACCAGAAACTTCAAATCACATTCTAAACTGCTTTTGCTCTGAAAGGAAATGGGTGCTTCTACTTTTTTACAACAAAGTAAACATATCTCAAGAAACACTTTCTATAGGTATGATCCATTCCACTAATATAGCACACAAGGAAAGACAAAGGTCCATATTAGGGGATGGAGAGATAGCTCTTCATTTGAGAATATGTTTCTCAAAAGACCCACATGGCATCTAACAGTTCTCTGTTATTTTAGTTGCAGGTGACCCCAGTAACTTCTTCTGGCCTTTGGGGAATGGCATGCAAGTGTTGCACAGACCTACAGAAGGCAAATCATGCATAAATATAAAATAAATCTAAATAACAAACAGAATCGCCACTGAAGGAAAAAATGCCGCAAGGGAGGAAACTCATAGAGCATATGGGCCTGGATTTTGTCTCAGCTTTTAAAAAACATCTGGATACTGAATACTGAACTACACACTGTGCTAGTGTTAAAACCATAAAATGGAACCAAGTGTATTGTCAAGCACAAAATTCACTCTCATAATAAAGAAAAATAACAAAATAACCAAAAAATAATAAATCCCTATCTCAAAAGTTCCTAAAATTGAATATCTCTAGTAGTAGTTACCACTGATAGAACATTTGAAGGAAAGCAGAAGAATGCATTTCTGTGTTTTCTGACAGCTTTTATATTCCCTTAGAATATGTTATTATTTCCTGAAAGACATTTCAGAAATACTGATATATTTCCCATTAATTTGTTCAACACTACCATCCACAGTATTTTAGCAGAAGCTAAATATTTGAAATGCAAGTATACAGCATGGATAATTTTTTCATCTTGAAGTTGGAATCCACAGAGTTGGACACACTAGACACAATGAATGTACAATTACTTTTGTATCTCCGTCTGGCTGGGAAGTAATTATGGAACCCAAGCCCCTTACTTAGATCCACCTGTGTCTGATAGGTGTGAGATTTCAGTAGGGTGATACCACACCTGAATAAAGAAATTTCTGAAGAGTGAAGAGTTAGAGATCACTGTTTTATTCATAAGAATACATCCAATTTACTCAATAGTAACTAAAAGTGGGCAGTCAATATGTACAGTGTATAGCCTTATCAAAATAGTAAATCAATTACAAAATAAAACAACAGCAAAGAAACAAACAAACAAAAACTTTAAATGAAACAAAAGAAAACCAAAGAACAAAAGTAATCAAAGCTCAAACCAAAATCTAAAAAAAAGAATTGTGATAAAGAGCCCTCTTTGGCTGTTATTTTGCAGCACAGACTTACAGCCCATGGCTGTCCTTGGAAACACAGTAGAAAATAAGTTACTTCTGGTAACAATCTTTACAAGAGAAATTTAAGTAGGTTTCCTTTTTTGTAGTATGGGTTTCAAGAATAAGGACACCCAAGACTAAGCAGAAAACATATTACAGACTTTGGCTCAAACTCTTTGCGATTTTGGTAGAATGATTTTGTAATTTTCCTTGATGACCTATCAGGACAAGAAAAATTTACACCCTCAGAATCATCCTGCCTTCCTAGCAGTTCTTGATGTGTCTTAGCACATGTCTGAATCCCTCTACATGCTCACTCTTGCTGAGCCAGAGCCCAGATGAAATTAAGGGCTATTCATTCTAAGGAAACAAAAGTAAAGGAAGAAAATGCCGCAGATGATAGCCATGATTACTGGGGATGAGGTGAAATATTTGCTTTGCACATGCAGATATACCTCTATAGAAGTTATCTTTAAAGGAGACCTTGTCCTGGTCTGTTCAATGTTCCAGTTTCTGCTGGAGTATTTCACACCTAGGGAAGGAAGGAACAACAGCCTGATTAGGATTTGTTAATTCAGCTCTCCGTCCCACACTAGATCTATTCAGCTGGATAATCTATTATGACCTATCATTGGCTGAGGTCATTCCCTGCATCCCCAAGTGTCATAGAGCACCTGGGCTTGGAATTATTTCTCAGATTTTAGAAACAGCTAGAAAATGAGCTGTGAACTACACATTGTACTGGAGTTTAAAAGAAAAACACTATATTACTCCAATAGTCCAGGTATAATATATTGAATAATAACAATGTATCAATGCCTGAATCTGAGTTCAAGAGAGATGTGAACAACCTAGAAAATCATGTGGATGCCTTATGGGGAACCTGCCTAAAATTGAAGTGAAGGTTATGATTATTTCTCTAGTGCAGGACCCTGACAGGGTACCACTAATCAACACTTTATCTGGAAATAACCAGAGAATACCTATAACATGAAATCCACAGGCACTGCATGTGTCCTAAAATCAGAAAGAATGTGCAAACTGAAATTATTCCCCAGGTTAGGAACTGAATTTTTAAAAGTGATGGTCATGAAGGAACATAACAACACACCTGTACATCTGAGACTGTTGTAGAGTACTCTGTCAAATATGCAAATTATTTGTATTCACACAACCCAAGCACAGTATACCTCAGTAACCTGTTTAGTTTAGTTTCCTAGCTAATTATATTATAAAAATCTCCCAGGATATTTTGGAGTCATAAAAACAAATATTGAATGGGATAGGTATGTAATGAGCAAAGCATATAGACAGCTCAGTCAGTGATATGCTTTCCCCTCATAAACACAGACTCAGAATCAGGGTTCTTGGCATATTATCCAATCTGTCTTAGCAAGTTCCAAAAGATGTGTAGAGTAGGCTTCTCTGCCAGCAAAGGATCACATGGTGGTGGTGGACTAGCCTCTCCTTCACTGTTTCAGTCTTGTCCCAAAGTAAACAGTTTCTTCCATTAGAGGCTCCCTTTGTCATTGCCTAACTGACTAAGTGTCCAAAGGTATGATCCCAGAAAAATAGGAAGTCACTATAAATAGGATCCAATGGAACAATTTTCTCCCAATAATGTGACTGTGTCAAGGATATTTTGAGTTAAATGAGACTAACTAGTTGAAGGTCAAATACTTGCATGGATTATCTAACACTGAGCAGTAGTTCATGAAAGGGCTGCATCACATAGTACAGTTTAACTCTTTAGCTGATGGACATCAGGATATCATCTTCTTCTGGACTACTCTGAGGACAATTACAGACCTCATGTGTCCTACAGACTCTGTGGATATCTACTCCTTGTTCTGGAATCAGTGGGTCAAAGGGGACTTCTTTTTTACTTTCTGAACCTCGCTTATCAAACACCTACCTGATTTTATACTACCAGACCTGTCTGAAGGTCCTCATTTCTCCCAACCCCCATTGAGGCTGATTTTAACACTGAGAAAATGATTTTGAATAACAGCAATTGCAGAATGCTACACAGATAACATAGTGTGAGTTCTTTAGATTATCATGACCCTCAAGGGGCTCCTGAAACAGCCCTGTTTTGCACCACAGCTATGGGAATTTGCTGGATGCATCATGTACAGCTACATGCAACTCAATCTCTCAATTATTAGAATCCAAGACATATGATAAGGCAACGTTTTACTGAGTAGAGGTAGGTGGAAAGGCAATGGTAGCAGGCAATAAGGAGAAGAATCTGGAATGCTGAGAATACACAGTGAGCCACCTAATATTCCAGTGGGCCTTCTTAATTCTTCCAGAGCAGAAAAGGGACATAACACATGGATTTTATATACCAACTTCCTCCTCAACAATATGTACCATGTTCCATTGATTTTCTCCAAAGGATTTCAATGAGGATCAGTAGTATTGCCCCTAGCCAGTTGAGAGTCTGACTTTACATGAGATTTTGTGTCCTTTTTTTTTTTTCTTGGAAACTAGGTAAAGTTGCACACTAATTGGACTGCTGTATTTGATTTTTCATGGGTGCAGTCTGTAATCTCAGGGGCTTTACTCATCATGCTTGGCCTCTAGAGACAGACATGGTTACATGTCTACACGAACACACACACAAACATATATACACACACAAACACAGTTGTATATTCAAGCATCCATACCACAAACACTTGCAAAGGCATTTTTGCCTTACACAAACACACAAGTTAGAATAAACACACTGAGTCACAGCTGGTACACAAACACACACACACACACAGACACACCAACACACTCACCACATACCACACAAAGACTGACACAAACACACATACATCAATGAAATTCTTGCTCTTATCTAGCATATTTTCTGCTGCATGACCACGTAGTTGGACATATGATGTGTACAAGGCTCTTAGACTCAAGGGGGCTATGCAGCCCTGACCTTTACTTATCTCCTCTTCAGGAACTTTTTCTATGCAAATACTTGCTGTCCTAAAGGGAAATTACAAGCTCTACACAGACATCCTGGACAACACAGCACTAAATTGACAAGAAAGAGATTTCTGTGTATAGCCTCCAGTAAGCCACATTTTGACTCATCAAGGCCCTCTCACTAAACCTACACTGAGTCCTTTTGAGCATATGAGGAAGACTGTGACTTTTGGTCATTACTCAGGAACTTTTCAACACATTACATATTATGTGATATTAAATCATACTCAAAATCAGTCAGGAGAAATCTAGTTAAATGACCTGCTGTGACATTTCTGAAATGCAGCACTATGCACAACTCTGATGGAGAATGTATCCTGAAACAAAGCCATGCCCAAAATATAGTTACAAAAACAATGTCAGCAAAGTGAGCACTGTTAGGCTTCTATGTACGCCCATGGTTAAGCCAAAAAGAAAAGCCAGAATCTCCCAGGCAATTAGTCTAAGCAGGAAAAATTAAGAAATATAATGCTAATTTTAAAAATAGTGTTATTGTTTAATGATTTGTTGATATAAATAAGAGACAGATCTCTACCTGGTACAGGACAGGAGATGAAAACTCTACTGGACATCAAACAACAGGAAGTATCAGGTTTATTGAGAGACGTAGGCCCAAAGAACTAAGTTAAAGAATAACTACACAAAATCAGATGTCCTTAACTGGCCTTACAAAATACCCACAAAGGTATAGATTGGCAATAAGCATCCATAAACACACACACACACACACACCTAAAATCATAAGGGAGCAAAAAACAATGAAGAATCTGTCATACTAGTGGAACAAAAAATTTAGACTATGCAGAGCAGATATTTCAACTGAGAAACACAACTCTGGTATTCTTACTAGGGAAATAGAAAGATCTAGACAACATTCTTCCTGGTCAGAATGAGGAGTATACAGAGAGAATTTTTTTCATGAAGCCTCAAAACTCTCACACCAACTGAGATTGTGAGAAGCCTTTCCTACATCCGTGCTCATCCAGCTAGCTCCAGACCACAAGGCCCAGGAAGTCCAACTCCAACAGCACTCAAAGAAAGTAGGACTGACATGCTGCTACTCAGGCTCACTCAGTGTGAAACAAGATCTACAGGGGAAAGGGTTGGGGTGGGAGGCAAAAACTTCCAAAAGGCAACAATGAAATCCACTTATTTCTCAATCCCACTAAGCTCTCATCCCTGCAAACTACTTCCTACCTGAAATCTCACATGCTCCCCACAAAACTTTTGAAGGACTTTACATCTTCCTTCAAAGCACTCTACTATTCTAAAGAAGGGCTACAATACAGCACCCTTCAAACTCAATGTCATATAGACTCGTGATGTGTAATCAACTTATCTCCGCTAGTGAACTGCAGATTATAGCAGAAGAGAAAAATATGCTTGTCAAACATACAGTTTCTTGAGAAAGGCTACCTCCACAAAAAGCCTTGTAGATGATCCCATCAATAAACAGTTGGAGGAGACATAGGCAAGGGCCTGGTATGTTGGAGGACTGTTACATTGGACTGTCTATGTTTATGGTAAGCCATGAGGGCAATCTGCCTCGGATACACATCACCCTACCTGCTGCTGCTTGGGACTGGTGACAAAGATGTTCTTGCTGGCCTCATCACAGAACCTTTTTCTTCACCATAGGATGCTTCCTGTTCAGCCTGCCCCACCAGCAGCTTCCTGTTCTCATTCAGCAACATCCTTACTTTTTCCTTCAATTAATTGCAGTCACTCAGGAGGTAACAGTGCCTGAAGCTGATCCACAAACAAAGAAACAAAAAATGGTCAATTCCAGGAACCTTACATTTCTCTGCCACTCTTTTAAGAACTAGGATCCCTACAAGAGTCCTGTTCCCCGGACAGCCTCAGACTAGAGTCCACACTATACCTATCAGTACCAAATTGAGGTAGGTCAAATCCAGAGATCAGCCACATGCCACAAGACTCAAAGGACTTCAGAAAACCATAACACCAATAGTGTTCCATGTACATCACTGAAGAGGAAATGTTCCTCATGGTTGCTTATATGTCTGGGTACCAGAAAACAATCAGCAGGGAAAGGGCAAAAACACTCTGAGGGAGAAGAGAAGACCCAACAGGTATAAGCTCTTTCCATTTTTGTCATGGATCCCAGAACTTTGAATCTGCTGTCAGAATCCTAAAGTTTCAGGGTTGCTTGATATTCCCAGCATGGTGGAAATGGTTTCTATGCAGAGGATCCTGAATTTGGAAGAATAAAGTTTGGAGTGTCATGGACACTCTTCACACTTAAGAAAACTGAGTCCAAGAGGTACAAATCCAAGACCCATGCCTCAAGGGAGGGCTCCTATTAAGGAACAGATAGTGGGGCTGGAGAGATGGCTCAGAGGTTAAGAGCACTGACTGCTCTCCCGGAGGTCCTGAGTTCAATTCCCAGCAACCACATGGTGGCTCACAACCATCCGTAATGTGATCTGACCTCCTCTTCTGGAGTGTCTGAAGACAGCTACAGTGTACTTACACATATTATAAATAATTTTAAAAAAAAAAGAAACAGGTAGTATAGAACTAGTTCAAAGTCGTAGAAGGCCACAAGCATTGCCTGCCTAGTGCTGCTCCTTACCTGTGTCAGGGACTCACCTGTAGGAATAGTTATCTTCTTTGAGTTGCTTGAACTTCTCTATCATATCACTTAATGACTGGGTCATTTTTTCCATATCCAATATTGTCTTCTCATGTTTGTGATTTAATGATGGTGAATTCAATGTTCATCCTGCGGTAGAGCATGGCCCAAAGAGCAAATATCCTCTGAACTAAGCAATCAAGTATCATGTGCAAAAAGGCTGTATTTGGACTACCCAAACTAATTGGATGTCACATCCTTGTTCCTTCAAAGAGGGTCCTATTAGTACTGAGTAAACTTATTATCTTGCCCAGAGAACAGCAGAGTCTGGGAACCAAATGAAGAGCAATGACCCTCAAGAGCTCCTTGGGTGAGCCTGAAGTATTATACTAGTTCTGTGAGAAGTTTCTAATAGACCTGTCAATATATTGAATCCATTATCCCCAGGCTGGTCCTCTTGTCTTAGAGCTTAGGTGGCTCCCACTATCTAGTGAAAGAAACAGAGAAGTTCTCTCTGGGTCAGCATCTTATATTTACATCACCCCATGCAGTTGAGGTTCTTCTCAAAGCAACACCAAAATTCTGGCTGTTCAAAGCAAGGGTCAAAGTCCTACTCTTTGACTATCCTGGAGTCTAGTTTGAAAAACCCACTGTCATCACGTCTGCTAACATCTTGACAGATGAAGACCCACAGAAGCTCATCAATAATTGTATGAGGAAACAAACATGAAGAAACAGATCTGTCTCGACATATTGGACACCACTGCATCCCATGAAAGATTCGGAGGGAATGTTCTACATAGATGGGAACACCTCAATTAAACATGGAACCAGGTACACAGGGACTTCAGGAGATATTGCAGCTGAAATTATTTGGCCCCAAGATATATAGACCAAGTCTATGGTGAAAGAAAACACCTGTTATCACTTACCAGGAATGTCAATATGCTTTACTTAATAAATATGTGAATATTATGTTCTATGGAGAAGGAGGGCTCATCACTGCCAGCAGAAAGAACATTAAAAACAAAGAGGAATTCTTGGCTCTCCTGGAAACTCTTTGAATTCCTCCATGATACTCTTGGTTTCAAGGCAAAGCACATCAACTTAATGACCCCCTTGAGGTTACAAGTAATCAGGGCACTGAGTTGGCATGCCAAAAATTGTTTGAGATCAGTGTAAGCTGTGCATGGTGGCACATGCCTTTAATCCCTGCAATTGGGGACAGATGCAGGCAGATTTCTAAGTTCGAGGCCAGACTGGTCTACAGAGTGAGTTCCAGAACAGCCAGGCAATACAGAGAAATCTTGTCTTGAAACAAACCAATCAAAAAACAAACAAACAAAAAACAGTGGAATCTACTGACATTCAGGTGACATATGTGACCCACTGCCACCTGAGAATCCATAGTATTAAGAAGGGGAAATAAAGGATGTAAAAATATCTAAAGCATAGCTGAAACCAAAGTTTGGTGGTTGAGACCAGAGGGAAGGAAGACTCTGCCAGGAAATACTGGCAAGTTTCTGGAAACAAACCTTCACCAGACTAACTGAATGGCATACACACTACTTTCTAAGTTGCTCATAACAAGGTATGGTATAACTGGACTTAACAGCATGGCTCAATTCCTCCAAGCAATATGTCAGCTTAATAGTAAAATACATGTAAAGACAGATACTTCTGCTGGAAGTGGGAACATATGAGGGGCTAAACAATGGTCAATTGTGGGAAACTTACTTCACTGATGTGTGTCCTGATGGGGGAGAGTAAGAGTCCATGCTTTTTTTTTTCTGAAACCTTCTATGCATTTATCCAGTAGTCAGAAACTACTAAAAGAGTAGCTGAAAAGCTCTTCAAGGTACTTGACCAACAATTATACCACACCCTTTGAATTGTGTCAAACTATAGCAGAGCATTCATAGCCAAAAGCTGTCAATAAACAGTGAATGATTTAGGAATAGATGGGAACCTTCATCGTGCATGCAGACCTCAGAGTTCTGGACTCATGAAAGTAAAGAAGAGTTCCTTAACGGAAACACTACAAAACTCTCAGAAGAGTTCAGGGAAAGGTGGCTGAGCCTCCTTCTTACTTTGGGCCTATTGTACCCAATACAGGGAGGAATTCATCCCTATACTATTTTATTGGAATGCCTGCCCCATAGCTTTCTAGGCTCAGATATCATCAGCTAGCCAAAATATAACTATTTCTTTTTCATTAGCCATATTCTCCAGTTCTCCATAAAGGCTCTTCATACGACTACCAGAGAGAGAGAGTACACTTCTGACTACCCCACCATCTCCCCAGACACCTTTGGGCCTTGTTGTAGTGATATTCCATAACTGAAGATGGTAGCCAAAGACAACACAATCAATGTGAAAACACTTTTCATGATTTCTACATTCTTACACCTATGAGGTTAGGTGGCATTTTACCATGCAGTCAGCACACCCAGGTCAAGAAGGCAGAAGGCACTGATGTCAATGCCAAAGAGAGCCCCTTCTGAAATTATGAATCCATTAAAATGGAGGTTTCACTGGACCGGAGGCCTTTCATCCCCTATCCATCCAACTGAGTCTTAGGTATATCATGAATACAGTATCATATTCCAACCCCAACAGACTCAGGCCTGGAACTGGGAACTTAAAAGGGTAGATACTGGAGAAGTGAGAGCTAATGGGACCAGGAAGCAGCAATTCAATGTCCCTCTTGGCCTTTGTTCACAGATGCCTATTTTGTCTGGTTGTTTTGGAGATAGAGAGAATGTAAGATTTTAGCTTTTGAAGAAGGGACATAAACTTTACAATGTGATGTTGCCCCTGTACCTAACTTCTTCTATTGCCAAGTACAAGGGAGTTTTCATTGTAAAGAACTGGGGTTGTAAATCAGAGATTGTGTGAAATCACATAACTCAATATATTGAAACAGTGTCTCCTCTCAAGGCAGTTGCACTCTAAAACATATAATCCAACTTGTGTAAAAGTAAAGGTGCAGGAGTAGGTTTATGGCCTCTGGGAAACAGAGACACCTGGGTAAATCGATTGTTTGTTCCACGAATGGACCACAGAAGTAGATTTATATTGGAGAAGAATCTCCCTCATAAAAGGATCCTAACAAAGATGAGCAACCCATGCCATGGCACTAACAAACTCTCCCCATTCAAAGCACTGGACTTGTAGTGAAGCAGAGAGAAATCTCTAGCTTTGGAAGGAGAAGTTGCCAAGAGGTATCCCCAGGGGCGAAAGAGAAACTCAAAGAAAGGGCACCTCAGAAACTGGTCAAGATGGGGCAAGCTGGTAAGCCAGTAGGCCATGGAATTTCCCAGTGACATCATCAGTAGTCACTTCCCAGACAATCTCTTGTATCCAAGAGAACTCTAGAATCTTCTGTGATGTCACCACTGTTGTGGTAACCAGAGCGGCTTGTGGGGTATTCCTTCAGATCCTCATGGGTTCCCAAGGAGGCATGTTGTCCATGCTCCTCAGGGTATTTGGGAGAGAGAATAGAATACACACAGACACCAGACCAAGGCAGAAAGAGTCTGGCCGCCCGTCATGGTGGGAAAGGGCAAGAAACAACTGGTCATGGAGATGGCACAGTGAGTCCTGGGCAAGGTTTGGGGAGCTGCTGAGAGGATGTGGGCTTCAGCTGGTCCTTCCAGGAATAGGGATTATGATCTGGATACTTCAGATTCCTCAATGGTAGAACCAGAGTCAAGAGTGTCTGATGATTAATTTTACAGACAGCCTGGTATTGAAAAGCCTGCAGTTGCTTTGCTGAGAGATCTTAATTTCCCCCTGAATGGAAAATTAGGCAGAGCAAGCTCTGTGAGAATAGAAAAGTGTTGTTCTCAGGATAGAGTGTTCATGCACTTCATCTTAATATAGTTTCCTCTAGGATACATGAACATGTGATGCCAAGAAAAGAGAGGGCTAAGGTCTCAGACACTTTGGTATTGAACACACATGATGTGGACTGATTCACAGTCTGGGGTTCCTGTAGTAGTGTACGAGCTCTCATCATGCATTTGAAGAAGACTAGAAAAGTGTTGGCTAGTGTGCTAAGAGGTACAGACTTTTTTTGTCAGATATGAGCTGACAATGTCCTCCATTTATTATTGCCTGGTGCAGCTTATGCATTTCAGGGCGAGGGTGATTACAATAGGAAGTCAGGCATATGTTTAATGATGGTGGTTGTGAACAGGGACCTAGCTGAGGAGCCCAGCTTTAGATACCTATGATGCACTATCAGGGATTCTCAGTGTCTCTAGGTTTTCCTCTTCCTCGGACTTCTGTGTAGCACAAAGCATGGTTTCTCTTTCCCTGCCCTATTATCTCTACAAGGTTACTAGTGTTTTTCTACCTACAGGGTCTGTTGGGGAGCCATCACCACAACCTCCCAACATCAATGAGCAGGAGAAGAGACGCCAGAGGTTGGAGAAGCTCAAAAGAGAGCTCCAGAACATACAAAATGCCAGAGAAGAACTTCAGGGAATCCTGGCCAATTACACTAACAAGGATTTAAATGACAGGTAGTCTTTATGCCCAGTTCTCTGCTGACTATCTTAGGCCATCCCTGTTAAGCCCAGATTCCCTCATACCACAGGTGGCTACAACTCCAGGCTGTCTGCATATCCAAATCAATTTTGCTGATTGGACTGTCGACACAGAACTTCAAGTTCAGATAGGAGTGAGATGGGGTCACAGGCACTTTTCATTCCTCCAAAAGTAATTCAGAGGCTGTGGCATGAATCACAACCTGGGGATGAAGGTAGTAATGTGTGAGCTCTCATCCTGGCATTTAAGAAACTTACACAGGTGTTGGTTTGTGGGAGTTGCTAGGTAATGTTTATTTACAGCCAATCCTTTCCATAATTGACCAGGCTATAATTTGGTTCCAATTGGTCCTGTCAACAGCTGGAGTGGCCTGTCCCACATACTGCCTCTCAGTATGACTGGATTGGCTGCAGTTCATCACTGCTTTTCACAAATTTTGTTCATTATACTCTCAGATATAGCCAAATCATTTTATTTATTTGGCATTCTGATTGTAAGTGTGTGTGTGTGTGTCTTGTGTATGTGTGTTTCTTGTGTCTTGTGTCTGTCTGTGTGTGAGTGTGTGTGTGTGTAAAAGAGATAGAGACAGAGACAGAGACTGACAGAGAGACAGAGACTGAGAGAGATACTGTGTGCATGTGAGCTTGTGTGAAAGTTTGTGGATGTGTGTGTTCTTGTGTGTGTGTGTTCCTGTGTGTGCAGCTTAAGATCTAGAGAGTCTGTGTCATGTGATATATCCTTAGGTTTTGCAAGACTCCATTTCCAGGCAATAGCAGTGAGGAAGCCAGGGAGGTTCATTTTGAGTAGCAGAGGACTTGACCTCTGTGCTCACCGTGAATGCACATTGGAATCTCCTGATTTGTTATAAAGGCTTTTCCCAGTAGATATGAACATGTCCTTTGGGAATTTTTGTAGCAATAGAACCAAGGATTGGCAACTCCTTGTCTAAAACCAGGAGGAGAATCATACAGATTTAACGTGGACCCAGGGCTGTAACACAGATTCCTAGAAAGTTCTGGGAGAGCTAGTCTATTCTTTCAAACCCCTTCAGGGAGCTGAAGCAGATCAGCACCCTGCCTTTTCTTCCCTGGGCTTACTGGCCCAAGATGAAGAGCAATAATTTTAATAAGCACCAAGTGGAAAAGGTAACAAGGAGCTAGGTCCAGTGGCATATATGGGGTGGGGTAGTGCATGATTCAGCTTGAATTGAAATGATCCTTGTATCCTTAGTTCACGGGACAATTTGTTCCTTGGGCCATGCCCTCCCACAGGATCAACTTTGAGACATATATGCTTGAGATGCAACATGACCAGGTGATGACTGACCTGAAGAGAATGCCCAGGGACATCAGTGAGGCCTTATCCAAGTGCAAGGAGTTGACTAAAGAAAATCAGTTCTACTGGTGAGTGACTAACAGGGTCATGACCCAAGAAATAGGCCCAGGATATGTCTGACAATCCTTGTCTTTGAACTAACATGGGGCTCAGGTTCTATACTCTTAGTCGCTAAACAGGATGCCTGACTCCTTCAAACAAGGCACTAAGATTTTAACATCTTAGAGTCATTTTGACCAAGTGTGAAGAGTCTGGGAGCCCCTCAAGTCACTGTCCTTTCCAACTCAGTATCCTCAAGATCGAAAAGGTTTCTAAGATGATGGAGATATCAATCAACCTTGGACCTTTTGATCTCTGAAAGTAGATTCATAGATGGGGTTTCCAGGAGAAACATAGAAAGATAGTGTGATGCTTAGGTCTCTTCACTCCTAGAGAATTTTGCCCTATACCTACAGGTGGTTTTTTAATACCACAGACTCATAAGCACATATAGACACCATGTTCTTTTCTGAAAGATACATGAGTCCCTGAGGGTGTCAGGGTTTTCAAAAGTATCTTGGGTCTTCTGGAAAGTGGCAGTCCTCTGGATTTGATCTCCCTCTATGGCCAATCTGGATACTTGTCTGGGGCTGTCTGGGGATCAGGGCCCATGATGAAGGAATGGTGCTTGGAGGAATGGGAGGAAGACTGATGGATGCTGCCTGGAATCACCATGTTTTGTTTGTGGTTCAGCTTCAGGAACTGCCACCTCCTGATTGAATCTAAGCTCATCCAGCACAAAGTCAGGATGTTGAGGAGTGAGAACAGACAGCTGCTAAGCGATCAGATTGCATTGGAACAATGCAACATAGCAACAAAAATACTATGTAAAGAAGGCAGCCAGAAGATCAAAGACCACTATACTAAACAGCAGCAGGTAGGATGAATGAAGTATCATGGGCAGAATGCCCTAATGTGTAATCATAAACACAATCAAAGCCTATGTAACCATCCTGCACCTTATCCAGGCTCTCCCCTATGTCTCATCCAGTTTTACACTTCTGTGATCATTTCCAAGACTTTCTGTGTAGTTACCCTCTTTTGAAGAAATTGGATTTCTGCCATGCCCTCTCCTCCCCATCCCAGTCAGCCACCTCTAGCTTGCCACTCTAGGCAGAGGAGATCCTGGAACCCTGACAGCAACCCCTCGAGTCTCTATGATATGGAGAGGTGCCTCGGGATGCCACTTCCTAAATTATCTAGGAACCAGGTCCTCTGTTCTGCTCTATGGCAATTCACCCAGAGGGGCTTGGGCCAGTCCTCTCCTAGGACAGAAGGGCAGGCTCCAATTTCATTGCTTTATAATAAAAGTCTTTAGTAAGAAACAGAAAGTTATACAAAATATGTATTTTAAACATAGCAATTAGAGATCTTTGCCTATCTTGAACTAAATTAGCCCCCTAGAATTGCATGATGTGTCTTACTATCTTCACCAAGAGGATTCAGGGAACCCTACACTGCATCCCTCACCTGACATTGTTTTGCTTAGTAAATCATGGCATGGCTTTGCTTCAGTACAGATTCCCCCTCATAGTTTTTCAGACTGCTGCATTTCATAATATCCTTGCATGTCAATTCACGAGCCTCCTTTTGACTGACATTAGACATGAATTTTATATCACATGAACAGCAATGTTATGAAAAGATCCTGGATAATAACTGCAGCTAACTTTTTATTGATGCTACCAGGATCTTCTGAGAAGTAGCCAAGGTAGGTTTAGAGAGCAGAATATATTTCAACTTTGAGCTTGCTGTAAGATGTTCTTGGAACTCTGTAATTTAGGACCTTGAATCTTGTGTGCACCAGCTTGTCTGTGCAGAACTTATACCATACTTGTAGGATCGGCCAGTATCTGAATGGAAAAAGTTCCTGAAGAAGAAATAAATACAGGCCAGGGCACACTGGCTGGGTTAATCTAAGAGACTTTAACACATCTTAGGTATCATTAATTCCTCAAGTAACAGGAAATGTGCTGTAATATAGCAGTGTTTTCATTGGGGTGAGTGTGTGTGTGTGTGTGTGTGTGTGTGTGTGTGTGTGTGTTTGTGCTTTTGCCCAGGGTTGTTTGACCATGTGTGTTATGAATTTGTGTAATGTTAGGTGCTTGTAAGTTCTTTTTTAAAACAACTGTGTATGCATGTATTCTTTTTGTATGTGTGTGTGTGCACGTGTGTGTGTGTGTGTGTGTATGTGTGTAGGGATGCACTTCTGTGTCTCTGTACATATATGTATTTAATTGTATCTATATATATTCATATATTCACTTGTTCAGAAAACATCTTAATTGTTAATAGGCAAAATATTTAATGAGAAAAGTACTCAGTCAGTTCATATTGCCTTGGAAAAACATCAAATACAGCAGCCCATCATCATGCCTGTCCACCTAGTTCACTAGAACTATAGAAACTAAAACTATAGAAATGTAGGAATGTTTGTGTCTGGATCTCTCTCTCTGTCTCTCTCTCTCTCTCTCTCTCTCTCTCTCTCTCTCTCTCTCTCTCTCGTCTCTCTGTATCTCTGCCTACGTCTGTGTATGTGTGTGGGTATGTCTTCTCTGTCTGTCTCTGTCTCAGTCTCTCTGTTTCTCTTTCTCTCTGTCTCTCTCTCTGTCTATCTATCTATCTATCTATCTATCTATCTATCTATCTATCTATCTTTGTCTCTCTGTGTTTATGTGGGTGCAGGTTTGTCATGGTCTGGCTGAAAAGATGCAGCGTCCTTTCGCTGTCTCTGAGACGAGGTACTAGCACAGGATGGTTGTACCTAAGGAGCCATAAGCACAGCGGGGCTATTGGTTTTTGCTTTTTTTTTTTTCCTTCATGTATATCCCTTTAGAGTTCAGTGCTTACCTTTGGAAAGATTTGCATGAAGCACACTCTTGCTGATTACAGTATGCTTTCAATGTGCATGGATTTCCTGTGAGATGGTTTCTCTGGGGATTCCCAAATATAGGGGTTCACAAGGAGAGCCAAGGAAGGATTCTGCACTACAGAAATAATAAGAGCCTTCACTTCACTGTTTGCTAGGCTCCTTAGAAGGCCTCCTTTCAATGTTAGATTCAGACACTGATACACATTTATTTTTCAATATAAACATTTAGACTATTGGAGAAATGTGGTGTTTTACTTTAACTCCAGCACAGTGTGTAGTTCACAGTTCAGTGTCAAGCAATTTTTTATATTTGAGAAAAACATCCAGGCCAAGGTGCTCTCTGCCCCTTCTCCTATGGGGATACAGGAAAGATCTCAGATGAAAGGTCATACTGGATTGACCAGCTGAGTAAAGCTGGTGTTTGTTGGAACGCTGACATGGCAAGATCTCACCAGGATTTTTTTTCTTCGTTCCATAGGTCTGAAATATTCTGCAGAAGCTCAAACAGATCAGAGACTAGGTCAAGATCTTGCTCCTATACAACTGTTCATCAGGAGCACTGGGTGTGCAAAGCAAATTAACCACATCTAATCCTTGCATCTAATCCTTGTAACCATGGCAACCTTGGGCTGCATTTTCTTCTTTTTTGGTTAGCTATGGGTAATGAGGCCTTTATTTTGTCTAGCCTCTCGTCCAGCAAGACTGCCTGTTTGGAAGGCTTCAGAGGAGTGCTGAATTACATCAAGATCTGCTGGGCATCCAGCAGAACTCTGACAATGTCAATTGTGGCAGGTCCTGTTGGGTCATCAGGAATTATTTCATGGTGATCAGTCATGTGAATTTGAAAAACTTTGAGGTATCATCTATAACATCTCTCATGTTAGCCTTGGAAGGACTAGTCCATGAGCAGAACACCCACCCCAAAGAGGCATGCCTATATTCATCTTGAACAGATTATTACCATCAGTGACTGCCTTTGCACTATTTCACCAAGGCCAGCAACAGGCTGTGGGTCTGTGCTGAATATCTGCAGCAAGAGAATGATGCTTAGCTTAATTATTGGGTTTCATTTTTGGTTAGAGTTTTGATTTCTTTGGGTCTTTGGTTTTCCTGTGTTTTCATTTGAAGTTTCATTATATATTCATTATATTTTTGTTCCTGTAATTAATTTGCTTTTTTGCTAAGTCTATATACTGTATAAACTGACTCCCCCACTTTAAGATGTTATTGAATAAAATTAATGTATTGTTATGGAGAAAACATCATCTCTAATCATTTCTATCATAAGGGCATTCTGCATTTATGTGTGGTTCATACATAGTCCTGTAACACTAGAAGTTTCAGGCAGGAATTGGGCTCTTTCAGTATCATGTTGTTTAGGCTTCATAAATTGTGCCCAGCCAGCCAGAACTCCACAGAAAATTGACCTTTTGATGTGGATAATGTATCAAACTATGTGGATCCCAATGTCAGGATGAAAAAATGATCCATGCTCTATCTCTATAGTCATAAATTTAGCTACAGTTGTAATGTACTCTCCTGTGCATGACCACATCGGACAATCAAATAAGAAACACAGCAGTATTTCTCTAATACATCCCAGGAAATAAAAATGTTCATATTGAGTAATTAAAATCTTCTGAATTATAAAGTGATTTGGATAAAAATGACCTTCAAAAGTCATTTCATACTTTAAGGTCTGATACCTACTTCATAGAACTGTTTTAGGAAGGACTAGTAGATATAGCCTTGCTGGAGGAGTTGTGACACTGGAGGTTGGCATTGAGGTTTCAAAAGCTCATGCCAGTCCCTGCCTCTGTCTTTCTCCCTGTCTTTCTCACTATCTCTCTGTCTCTGTTGATCTCACTATGTTTCTCTCTTTTTCTCTATATCTCAGTCTACACTCTATCTGTCTCTGTCTCTGCCTCTGTCTGTCTGTATCTAACTCTTTCCTCTGCCTCCTCTATATGTACCAGATGCAAGTTCATCTACTCCTCTAGTTCCATGATGCCTGTACGCAAACCTGCCTGCCTGCTGCCATATTCCCCACCTAGACAATCCTGGATCACCCTTTCTTATTGTTGGCCAGGCCCAACTGAATATTTTCTTTATACATTATCCTGGTCAAGGTGTGTGCTAGCAATAAAACAGTGAATAAGAAAGAAAAAGAAACTCTTAATCAATGGAAAGGTCAGCTACAAGATGGGAGAGGATCTTTACTAAGTGTACATATGACAGAGAGTTCATTTCTAGACAATCGGATGGTGTTAAAAACTAAACACCAGGAAACCTGCCTGTTAAACATTAAAACATCTTAAATTTAAACTTTTCAAAATGTTCTATGGCTGTACAAGGTAGTGCACACCTGTAATCCCAGCAGTCATAAGGCAGAGGCAAGAAGAACTGCATGAGCCTCCGGACAGCCTGGTCTATGTACTAGATTCTGGGACAGCAGGGATAAGTAGAGAGTCCCAGTCTCAAACACACTCCCTTCTAAAGTTCTGTCGAACTGAACAGAATCTTCAAAAGAAGAGAAAGAAATGGATCATAGATATGTATTTAAATGTTTAATATATTTCATTATCAGAAAAATGCATATTAAAATAGTTTTAACCTTGTATCTTACTGCAGTCAGAATGGCTATTACCAGTAGACTAAATGACCACAACTGTTGGCATGAGTGTGGGATAAGAGAATATATATTCACATGTACAGTCATTATGAAAACAGGAGAAATGTTCTGGAAAACATTGCTAGAGATAGATCTTCTATATGAACCAGCTGTACTATTTGTGGTGGTTTGAATGAGAAGAACCCTCATAGGCTCATAGATTTGAATACTTGGTCAACAGGGTATAGAACTATTTGATGGTATTGGGAGCTGTGGCCTTGTTGTGGGGGTAGGCTTTGAAGTTTCAAAAGCCCAGCTCAGGGCCAGTATCCCTGCTTCCTTCAGATCCAGATATAGAACTCTCAGCTACTTCTCCAACACCATGTCTGCCTCTGCATGATTCTGTCAAGACAAAAATGTACTAAAGTTCTGAAATGGTAAGCAGGCCCCCATTTAAATGCTCTTGTTAAAGGGACCTATCATGGTCCTGGTGTCTCTTTCTAGCAAGAGAACACAGACTCAGACACTATTCCAGGGCATATAGCCAAAGGCATTATCCTAAGACAGACACCTGGAGGTGCTCATGTTCCTTGCTGCTTTATTCACAATAGGCTGGACATCAAAACAACCCAGATGTAATATAACTGATGAAAGGATAATGAATATATGGTTCATATACACAATGGTAATGAACTGTGACAATATAAATGACATTTACAGGTTAATGGATGGAGACATGAATAATCTTTCTGAGTGATATAACCCAGACCCAAAAAGACAAATACCATATGATATGTCTTATGAGGATGGTAACTTTGAATGTCTAGAGATGTGTATTTAAACTGCAGTATCCATAGAAGGTAATGCATAGTGTTGGGTTATAGGAGGATATTTAAAGAAAATAATAGAACACAAAATTTGTGAAAGAGAAAAATGAAAACAGTAAGATAGAGTGAGGTAAATATCTTGGGAGATTGCAGAGGAGTGTGGTGGCTTGAATATGCTTGATCATTGGAGTGGTACTTTTAGGAGTTGTGGCCTTGTTAGAAACAGCGTGTCAGTGTGGAGGGTGAGCTTTGCGACCCTCCTACTAAACATATGTCCTGGTGTCTCCTCATATCAATAAAACTCAGACTAAGACCTGAGACAGTACACTACCATGTTCAGAATTTGATATAGTTGAGTGGCTTGGAAGTCCCAGACCCACAGTAGATGGCAAAAGTGTCACCTGCTTCCTACCAGGCCTCTTTCATGGGACCAAAATCTCTCCATAGGAACATGGCCTGTGGTCATTTAGAACAGAATAGTGTTCTCCCTACTAATGAGATACCTAGAAGATGGTAGGGTTCAGTCAATAAGCTTCCCTTCCTGGACATTCCTTCCTCAGAAGGTACTTAACTTCTAGTCTAACCTCAAGACATGTTATGCTTTCATTTCCATGAAAAACAATCAATAAACAGTTTAGAACCAAGGACTGTCTCTCTCAGCAATCCAACTATGAGTTACATGGAGAAAAAGCCTTTGCCTACAGAGCCTTGCCATCTCAGTCTCCAACAGAAGGCCCCTCAATACACCTGGGCTAGTCACCTCTGAGCTAATCCAGAATTCTCCATTCCCAGATTTCAGGGCTAGTTCTCAACCTGCTGGCCTCTTCCATGCTCAGCTCCTCTGTGACTTCTAGCAGTGCCTGTATGTCCAAGGTTCTGAGAACCCCTGGCCCTGGCCTCTATGCAGGCCAGCAGGCTCAAACCTGCTGTGAACTACCTGCAACCCAGCACTGTCTGGATGTCAGACAGGGTACTCAATAACTTCTTGGAAACTGTTTCTAATAACATATGCAAATGATCAATCACCATGATCCAATAGACATCATGCATAGGATGTAAGAATGATTCAATGTTTTGGAATTCATCAAAGTAATATACTATGTAATAAATTTAAAAAATTATTACTTGATCATCTCATTAGATGCTGTATCATCCCACGGATGCAGGAATGATTCAATATATGGACATCCATCAATGTAATCCACTATATATAATAGCAAAATATATTGGAATCTCATCAGATGGTGAAAAAGTGTTTGACAAAATACAATACAACTTCAAGATAAATGCACTGTAGGAATCAGAAAGTCACGGTCTATATCTGAATATAACAAGAGCAATATAGAGCAATCCAGTTGCCAACATCAAAATATATGGAGAAAAATTTCAAGCAATCCCATTAAAATCAGAGACAAGGAAAGACTTCCCCCTCTTCCCCTATGTATTCAACATAGTCCTTGACTTTTTAGCCAGAGCAATCAGTCACAAAAAGCAGATCAAAGTGATACAAATTGGGAGGGAGGAAATCAAGACATTACAATTTGAGGAGTATGGGATATTACACATAAGTGAGCCCCAAAAAATCCAGGAGAGAACTCCTAGAGCTGATAAACCACTTTAGCAAAGTCAATGGATATAAAATTAACTCAAACAATCCAGGAAATTTCCTCTACTCAAAGGATAATTAGGCTGAGGAAGAAATTTTTAAAAACTACATACTTCACAATAGTCACAAACAATATCCTGGTATGACTCTAACAAATCAAGGGAAAGATCTGAATGACAAGAATATTAAGTCTCTGAACAAAGAAATCAAAGAAGACCATAGAAGATGAAAAGCTCTCCCATGGTCATTGATGAGCAGGATTAATATAGTAAGAAAGGTCCATCTGGCCAAAAGCAATCTACGGATTCAATGCAATCCCCATCACAATTCCAACTCATTTCTTCACAGAGATAGAAAAAGCAATTCTCAAATTTATCTGGAATAACATAAACCCCAGTATAGCAAAAACTATTCTTAACAATAAAAGAATGACTGGGGAAATCACCATCCCTGATCTCAAAATATACCACAGGGAAATAGTGATAAAAATGTCATGGTACTGGTATAGAGAGACAAGTAGACTGATGGAATAGAATTGAAGACCTAGAAATGAACCTACACTCATATGGTCACTTGATCTTTGTCAAAGGAGCCAAAACCATCCAGTGGATAAAAGACAGCATTTTCAACAATTGGTGCTTGTTCAGTCTGCATATAGAAGAATGGAAATTGACCTATTCTTATCTCCTTGTAAAAAGCTCAAGTCCAAGTCGCTCAAGGACCTCCACATAAAACAAGATACCCTGAATCTAATACAAGAGAGAGCAGTAGGGAACCTCGAACATATTGGCAAAGGGGAAATGTTCTTGTACAGGACACCAATGGCTCATGCTATAAGATAAAAAACATGGGACCCCATAAAATTGAAAAGCTTTGTAAGTCAAAGAATGCTGTCAAAAGGACAAAATTACACACACCGATTGGGAAAACATCTGTACCAACCCTACGTCTGATAGAGGGCTAATATCCAAAATATACAAAGAACTCAAGAAGTTACACTACAGAGATCCTAATAACACTATTAAAGAATGGGGTACAGAGCTAAACAGAAAATTCTCAACTGAGGAATCTTGAATGGCTGAGATGTACTTAAAGAAATGTTCAACATCTTTAGTCATCAGGGAAATGCAAATCAAAATGAACCTAAGTTTCCACTTCACATCACTCAGATGGGCCAAGAACAAAACTCAGCTGACAAGTGATTCTGGCAAGAGGAAAGAAGAACATTCCTCCATTCCTGCTGGGACTGCAGGTTGGAAAAACCACTTTGGAGATCAATCTGGCAATTCCTGAGAAAGTTGGAAATAGTTCTACCTCAAATGCAGCTATACCACCATGGTACATATATTCAAAAGATTCTCCAATATATTAAAAGGACACATGCACCTCTATGTTCATAGCAGCCTTATTTATAATGACCAGATGCTGAAAACAACCCAGATGTCCCTCAACAGAGGAATGGATACAGAAAATATGGTACATTGTACAGAAGGACTACTCAGCTTTAAAAACATTACTTCATGAAATTCAAAGGCCAATGTTTGGAAGTTGAAATATCATCCTGAGTGTGGGATCCTAGTCACAAAAGGATACACATGGTATGTAGTTATTGATAAGTGGAAATTGATCAAAAATGCATGGCATGCCCATGATAAAAATAACAGACCATGGGAAACCGAAGAAGAAGGAAGATCACACCAAAGTGTGAATGCTACAGTTCTACTCAGAAGGGGGAAGAAAAGAATGTTTGGAAGTAGGAGGAGAGAAGGATCTGGAAGGGAGAGAAGAGTAGGAGGTAAAGGGGGTTCTGGTTCAGATACGGGAGGAGATGGGGAAGAACTACAGAGGGAAAGTCATTTGAAAGGAGGTCTGTAGCCATTGGGGAGGGGGAACTGTGTGTAGCCACTATAAAGTCTCAGATGCCAGGGACCCAAGTGATTCCCAGAACTCACTAGGGAGGACATTAGCCTAAATACCAAATAAAGGGGAAGTATGAACTATACAGACCATATTTATTAGATAAGCATGGCAACCTTTGAAGGATGTAGCCACCCAACCATCTCAAAAGTATTAATCCAGAATTCCTTCTCTCAAAGGAAATTCAGCGATAAAAACAGGAGCAGAGCTTGAAGGAAAGGCCATCCAGAGACTGCCCCAACTTGGGATCCATTCCATCTGGAGACACCAAACCCAGTCACTATTGCTGATGTCAAGAAATCTGATGCTGGGAGCGCAGGGTTGCCTGACACCCGCCAGCTACCCACGACCCCCGCCACAGGATTTTGGGACTGCTGGTGAGTGGAACACAGCTTCTGCTCCAATCCAATTGCGCGGGACCTGAGACTGCATTAGTTAGGGAAGCAGAAACCGGACTGAGTAGGGCCACAGGCCTCATCCGGCCGGATCAGCACCAGGGTAGCGGGAGCACAGGGTTGCCTGACACCCGCCAGCTACCCACGACCCCCCGCCACAGGATTTTGGGACTGCTGGTGAGTGGAACACAGCTTCTGCTCCAGTCCAATCATGCGGGACCTGAGACTGCTCTGGCTGGGGAGAGAGAAATCCGGCCTACATAGGGCCACAACCCTCTTCCGGTCAGAAAAGCACCGGGGCAGCTGGGGCGCAGGGTCAGCTGACACTCGCCAGCTACCCACAACACCCACCACAGGATCTTAAGACTCCTGGTGAGTGGAGCACAGCTTCTGCTCCAATCCAATTGCACAGGACCTGAGACTGCATTAGTTAGGGAAGCAGAAACCGGCCTGAGTAGGGCCACAGGCCTCATCCGGCCGGATCAGCGCTGGGGTAGCGGGAGCGCAGGGTTGCCTGACACCCGCCAGCTACCCACGACCCCCGCCGCAGGATTTTGGGACTGCTGGTGAGTGGAACACAGCTTCTGCTCCAATCCAATTGCGCGGGACCTGAGACTGCATTAGTTAGGGAAGCAGAAACCAGCCCGAGTAGGGCCACAGGCCTCATCCGGCCAGATCAGCGCCGGGGTAGCGGGAGCGCAGGGTTGCCTGACACCCGCCAGCTACCCACGACCCCACGCCGCAGGATTTTGGGACTGCTGGTGAGTGGAACACAGCTTCTGCTCCAGTCCAATCACGCGGGACCTGAGACTGCTCTGGTTGGGGAGAGAGAAATCCAGCCTACATAGGGCCACAACCCTCTTCCAGTCAGAAAAGCACCGGGGCAGCTGGGGCGCAGGGTCGGCTGACACTCACCAGCTACCCACAACACCCGCCACAGGATCTTAAGACTTCTGGAGAGTGGAACACAGCTTCTGCTCCAATCCAATAGCACGCGGGACCAGAGACTGCATTAGTTAGGGAAGCAGAAAACCGGCCTGAGTAGGACCACAGGCCTCTTCCGGCTGGACCAGCACCGGGGTACCGTCAGCTACCCACGACCCACGCTGCAGGATTTAGAGACTGCTGGTGAGTGGAACACAGCTTCTGCTCCAATCTTTAAACAGTGACAACGATAACAACTAACCCCAGAGATTACCAGATGGCAAAAGGTAAACGTAATAATCTTACTAACAGAAACCAAGACCACTCACCATCATCAGAACCCAGCACCCCCACTTCGCCCAGTCCAGGGCACCCCAACACACCGGAAAAGCTAGACACGGATTTAAAAGCATATCTCCTGATGATGATAGAGGACTTCAAGAAGGACTTTAATAACACACTTAAAGAAATACAGGAGAACACTGCTAAACAGGCAGAAGACAATAAAGAGGAAGCACAAAAATCCCTTAAAGAATTGCAGAAAAACAATGCTAAAGAGTTACAAATCCTTAAAGAAAAACAGGATAACATAATCAAACGGGTAGAAGTCCTTACAGAAAAACAGGAAAACACATCCAAACAGATGATGGAAATGAACAAAACCATACTAGACCTAAAAAGGGAAGTAGACACAATAAAGAAAACCCAAAATGAGGCAACACTGGAGATAGAAAACCTAGGAAAGAAATCTGGAACCATAGATACCAGCATCAGCAACAGAATACAAGAGATGGAAGAGAGAATCTCAGGTGCAGAAGATTCCATAGAGAACATCGGCACAACAATCAAGGAAAATATAAAATGCAAAAAGATCCTAACTCAAAACATCCAAGAAATACAGGATGCAATGAGAAGACCAAACCTACGGATAATAGGAGTGGATGAGAATGAAGATTTTCAACTCAAAGGACCAGCAAACATCTTCAACAAAATTATAGAAGAAAAGTTCCCAAAACTAAAGAAAGAGATGCCCATGAACATACAAGAAGCCTACAGAACTCCAAATAGACTGGACCAGAAAAGAAATACCTCCCGACACATTATAATCAGAACAACAAATGCTCTAAATAAAGATAGAATACTAAAAGCAGTAAGAGAAAAAGGCCAAGTAACATATAAAGGCAAGCCTATCAGAATTACACCAGATTTTTCACCAGAGACTATGAAAGCCAGAAGATCCTGGACGGATGTTATACAGACACTAAAAGAACACAAATTCCAGCCCAGGCTACTATACCCAGCCAAACTCTCAATTAACATAGATGGAGAAACCAAAGTATTCCACGACAAAACCAAATTCACACATTATCTCTCCACGAATCCAGCCCTTCAAAGGATAATAACAGAAAAAAACCAATACAAGGACAGGAACCACGCCCTAGAAACAACAAGAAGGTAATCCTTCAACAAACCTAAAAGAAGACAGCCACAAGAACAAAATGCCAACTTTAACAACAAAAATAACAGGAAACAACAATTACTTTTCCTTAATATCTCTTAATATCAATGGACTCAACTCCCCGATAAAAAGACATAGAATAACAAACTGGCTACACAAACAAGACCCAACATTTTGCTGCTTACAGGAAACTCATCTCAGAGAAAAGGATAGACACTATCTCAGAATGAAAGGCTGGAAAACAATTTTCCAAGCAAATGGCATGAAGAAACAAGCTGGAGTAGCCATTCTAATATCTGATAAGATTGACTTCCAACCCAAAGTCATTAAAAAAGACAGGGAGGGACACTTCATACTCATCAAAGGTAAATTCCTCCAAGAGGAACTATCAATCCTGAATATCTATGCTCCAAATACAAAGGCAGCCACATTCATTAAAGAAACTTTAGTAAGGTTGAGAAACGGAAGACATTAGACCACCGTGAGGCTAAAGTGCCCATCAGGATTGGTGACTCGCTGAGTAGGGCCACAGGCCTCATCCGGCCGATCAGCGCCGGGGTAGCGGCAGCGCAGGGTTGCCTGACACCCGCCAGCTACCCACGACCCCCGCTGCAGGATTTTGGGACTGCTGGTGAGTAGAAAACAGCTTCTGCTCCAATCCAATTGCGCGGGACCTGAGACTGCATTAGTTAGGGAAGCGGAAACCGGCCTGAGTAGGGCCACAGGCCTCATCCGGCCGGATCAGCGCCAGGGTAGCAGGAGCCCAGGGTTGCCTGACACCTGCCAGCTACCCACGACCCCCGCCGCAGGATTTTGGGACTGCTGGTGAGTGGAACACAGCTTCTGCTCCAATCCAATTGCGCGGGACCTAAGACTGCATTAGTTAGGGAAGCAGAAACCGGCCTGAGTCGGGCCACAGGCCTCACCCGGCGGATCAGCGCCGGGGTAGCGGGAGCGCAGGGTTGCCTGACACCCGCCAGCTACCCACGACCCCCGCCGCAGGATTTTGGGACTGCTGGTGAGTGGAACACAGCTTCTGCTCCAATCCAATTGCGCGGGACCTGAGACTGCATTAGTTAGGGAAGCAGAAACCGGCCTGAGTAGGGCCACAGGCCTCATCCGGCCGGATCAGCGCCTGGGAAGCAGGAGCGCAGGGTTGCCTGACACCTGCCAGCTACCCACGACCCCCGCCGCAGGATTTTGGGACTGCTGGTGAGTGGAACACAGCTTCTGCTCCAATCCAATTGCGCGGGACCTGAGACTGCATTAGTTAGGGAAGCAGAAACCGGCCTGAGTAGGGCCACAGGCCTCATCCGGCCGGATCAGCGCCGGAGTAGCGGGAGCGCAGGGTTGCCTGACACCCGCCAGCTACCCACGACCCCTGCCGCAGGATTTTGGGACTGCTGGTGAGTGGAACACAGCTTCTGCTCCAATCCAATTGCGCGGGACCTGAGACTGCATTAGTTAGGGAAGCAGAAACCGGCCTGAGTAGGGCCACAGGCCTCATCCGGCCGGATCAGCGCCAGGGTAGCGGGAGCACAGGGTTGCCTGACACCCGCCAGCTACCCACGACCCCCGCAGCAGGATTTTGGGACTGCTGGTGAGTGGAACACAGCTTCTGCTCCAGTCCAATCACGCGGGACCTGAGACTGCTCTGGTTGGGGAGAGAGAAATCCGGCCTACATAGGGCCACAACCCTCTTCCGGTCAGAAAAGCACCAGGGCAGCTGGGGCGCAGGGTCGGCTGACACTCACCAGCTACCCACAACACCCACCACAGGATCTTAAGACTTCTGGAGAGTGGAACACAGCTTCTGCTCCAATCCAATTGCACGCGGGACCACAGACTGCATTAGTTAGGGAAGCAGAAAAACGGCCTGTGTAGGACCACAGGCCTCTTCCGGCTGGACCAGCACCGGGGTACCGTCAGCTACCCTCGACCCCCGCCGCAGGATTTAGAGACTGCTGGTGAGTGGAACACAGCTTCTGCTCCAATCTTTAAACAGTGACAACGATAACAACTAACCCCAGAGATTACCAGATGGCGAAAGGTAAACGTAATAATCTTACTAACAGAAACCAAGACCACTCACCATCATCAGAACCCAGCACCCCCACTTCGCCCAGTCCAGGGCACCCCAACACACCGGAAAAGCTAGACACGGATTTAAAAGCATATCTCCTGATGATGATAGAGAACTTCAAGAAGGACTTTAATAACACACTTAAAGAAATGCAGGAGAACACTGCTAAACAGGCAGAAGACAATAAAGAGAAAGCACAAAAATCCCTTAAAGAATTGCAGGAGAACACTGCTAAACAGTTACAAATCCTTAAAGAAAAACACGATAACATAATCAAACAGGTAGAAGTCCTTACAGAAAAACAGGAAAACACATCCAAACAGATGATGGAAATGAACAAAACCATACTAGACCTAAAAAGGGAAGTAGACACAATAAAGAAAACCCAAAATGAGGCAACACTGGAGATAGAAACCCTAGGAAAGAAATCTGGAACCATAGATACCAGCATCAGCAACAGAATACAAGAGATGGAAGAGAGAATCTCAGGTGCAGAAGATTCCATAGAGAACATCGGCACAACAATCAAGGAAAATGTAAAATGCAAAAAGATCCTAACTCAAAACATCCAAGAAATACAGGACGCAATGAGAAGACCAAACCTACGGATAATAGGAGTGGATGAGAATGAAGATTTTCAACTCAAAGGACCAGCAAACATCTTCAACAAAATTATAGAAGAAAACTTCCCAAATCTAAAGAAAGAGATGCCCATGAACATACAAGAAGCCTACAGAACTCCAAATAGACTGGACCAGAAAAGAAATACCTCCCGACACATAATAATCAGAGCAACAAATGCTCTAAATAAAGATAGAATACTAAAAGCAGTAAGAGAAAAAGGCCAAGTAACATATAAAGGCAAGCCTATCAGAATTACACCAGATTTTTCACCAGAGACTATGAAAGCCAGAAGATCCTGGACGGATGTTATACAGACACTAAAAGAACACAAATTCCAGCCCAGGCTACTATACCCAGCCAAACTCTCAATTAACATAGATGGAGAAACCAAAGTATTCCACGACAAAACCAAATTCACACATTATCTCTCCACGAATCCAGCCCTTCAAAGGATAATAACAGAAAAAAACCAATACAAGGACAGGAACCACGCCCTAGAAACAACAAGAAGGTAATCCCTCAACAAACCTAAAAGAAGACAGCCACAAGAACAGAATGCCAACTTTAACAACAAAAATAACAGGAAACAACAATTACTTTTCCTTAATATCTCTTAATATCAATGGACTCAACTCCCCGATAAAAAGACATAGACTAACAAACTGGCTACACAAACAAGACCCAACATTTTGCTGCTTACAGTAAACTCATCTCAGAGAAAAGGATAGACACTACCTCAGAATGAAAGGCTGGAAAACAATTTTCCAAGCAAATGGCATTAAGAAACAAGCTGGAGTAGCCATTCTAATATCTGATAAGATTGACTTCCAACCCAAAGTCATTATAAAAAGACAGGGAGGGACACTTCATACTCATCAAAGGTAAAATCCTCCAAGAGGAACTATCAATCCTGAATATCTATGCTCCAAATACAAAGGCAGCCACATTCATTAAAGAAACTTTAGTAAATCTCAAAGCACACATTGCACCTCATACAATAATAGTGGGAGACTTCAACACACCACTTTCACCAATGGACAGATCATGGAAACAGAAACTAAACAGGGACACAGTGAAACTAAGAGAAATTATGAATCAAATGGATCTGGCAGATATCTACAGAACATTCTATCCTAAAACAAAAGGATATACCTTCTTCTCAGCACCTCATGGTACCTTCTCCAAAATTGACCACATAATTGGTCACAAAGCAGGCCTCAACAGATATAAAAATATTGAAATTGTCCCATGCATCCTATCAGATCACCATGGACTAAGGCTGATCTTCAATAACAAAATAAATAATAGAAAGCCAACCTTCACGTGGAAACTGAACAACACTCTTCTCAATGATACCTTGGTCAAGGAAGGAATAAAGAAAGAAATTAAGGACTTTTTAGAGTTCAATGAAAATGAAGCCACAACATACCCAAACTTATGGGACGCAATGAAAGCATTTCTAAGAGGAAAACTCATAGCTATGAGTGCCTCCAAAAGGAAACTAGAGAGAGCACACATTAGCAGCTTGACAACACACCTAAAAGCACTAGAACAAAAGGAAGCAAATTCACCCAAGAGGAGTAGACGGCAGGAAATAATCAAACTCAGGGGTGAAATCAACCAAGTGGAAACAAGAAAAACTATTCAAAGAATCAACCAATCAAGGAGCTGGTTCTTTGAGAAAATCAACAAGATAGATAAACCCTTAGCCAGACTCACTAGAGGGCACAGGGAAAGCATCCTAATTAACAAAATAAGAAATGAAAAAGGAGACATAACAACAGTTCCTGAAGACATCCAAAACACCATCAGATCCTTCTACCAAAGGCTATACTCAACAAAACTGGAGAACCTGGATGAAATGGAGAAGTTCCTAGACAGATACCAGGTACCAAAGTTGAATCAAGATCAGGTTAATGATCTAAACAGCCCTATATCCCCCAAAGAAATAGAAGCAGTCATTAATAGTCTCCCAACTAAAAAAAGCCCAGGACCAGATGGGTTTAGTGCAGAGTTCTATCAGACCTTCAAAGAAGATCTAATCCCAGTTCTTCACAAACTATTCCACAAAATAGAAACAGAAGGTACTCTACCCAACTCATTCTATGAAGCCACAATTACTCTGATACCTAAACCACAAAAAGACCCAACAAAGATAGAAAACTTCAGACCAATATCCCTTATGAATATTGATGCAAAAATCCTCAATAAAGTTCTTGCTAACCGAATCCAAGAACACATCAAAACAATCATCCATCCTGACCAAGTAGGTTTCATCCCAGGGATGCAGGGATGGTTCAATATATGGAAATCCATCAACGTAATCCAGTATATAAACAAACTCAAAGACAAAAACCACATGGTCATCTCCTTAGATGCGGAAAAAGCATTTGACAAGATCCAACACCCATTCATGATAAAAGTCTTGGAAAGATCAGGAATTCAAGGCCCATACCTAAACATGATAAAAGCAATCTACAGCAAACCAGTAGCCAACATCAAAGTAAATGGTGAGAAGCTTGAAGCAATCCCTCTAAAATCAGGGACTAGACAAGGCTGTCCACTTTCTCCATACCTATTCAACACTGTACTTGAAGTCCTAGCCAGAGCAATTCGACAACAAAAGGAGATCAAAGGGATACAAATTGGAAAAGATGAAGTCAAAATATCACTTTTTGCAGATGATATGATAGTATATATAAGTGACCCTAAAAATTCCACCAGAGAACTCCTAAGCCTGATAAACAGCTTCGGTGAAGTAGCTGGATATAAAATTAACTCAAACAAATCAATGGCCTTTCTCTACACAAAGAATAAACAGGCTGAGAAAGAAATTAGGGAAACAACACCCTTCTCAATAGTCACAAATAATATAAAATATCTTGGCGTGACTCTAACTAAGGAAGTGAAAGATCTGTATAATAAAAACTTCAAGTCTCTGAAGAAAGAAATTCTAGAAGATCTCAGAAGATGGAAAGATCTCCCATGCTCATGGATTGGCAGGATCAACATTGTAAAAATGGCTATCTTGCCAAAAGCAATCTACAGATTCAATGCAATCCCCATCAAAATTCCAAATCAATTCTTCAACGAATTAGAAAGTGCAATCTGCAAATTCATCTGGAATAACAAAAAACCTAGGATAGCAAAAACTCTTCTCAAGGATAAAAGAACCTCTGGTGGAATCACCATGCCGGACCTAAAGCTCTACTACAGAGCAATTGTGATAAAAACTGCATGGTACTGGTATAGTGACAGACAAATAGACCAATGGAATAGAATTGAAGACCCAGAAATGAACCCACACACCTATGGTCACTTGATCTTCGACAAGGGAGCTAAAAACATCCAGTGGAAGAAAGACAGCATTTTCAACAAATGGTGCTTGCACAACTGGTTGTTAACATGTAGAAGAATGCGAATCGATCCATTCCTATCTCCTTGTACTAAGGTCAAGTCTAAGTGGATCAAGGAACTTCACATAAAACCAGAGACACTGAAACTTATAGAGGAGAAAGTGGGGAAAAGCCTTGAAGATATGGGCACAGGGGAAAAATTCCTGAATAGAACAGTGATGGCTTGTGCTGTAAGATCGAGAATTGACAAGTGGGACCTCATGAAACTACAAAGCTTCTGCAAGGCTAAAGACACCATCAATAAGACAAAAAATCCACCAACAGATTGGGAAAGGATCTTCACCTATCCTAAATCAGATAAGGGACTAATATCCAATATATATAAAGAACTCAAGAAGGTGGACTCCAGAAAGTCAAATAACCCCATTAAAAAATGGGGCTCAGAACTGAACAAAGAATTCTCACCTGAGGAATACCGAATGGCAGAGAAGCACCTGAAAAAATGTTCAACATCCTTAATCATCAGGGAAATGCAAATCAAAACAACCCTGAGATTCCACCTCACACCAGTCAGAATGGCTAAGATCAAAAATTCAGGTGACAGCAGATGCTGGCGAGGATGTGGAGAAAGAGGAACACTCCTTCATTGTTGGTGGGATTGCAAGCTTGTACAACCACTCTGGAAATCAGTCTGGCGGTTCCTCAGAAAATTGGACATAGTACTACCAGAGGATCCAGCAATACCTCTCCTGGGCATATATCCAGAAGATGTCCCAACCGGTAAAAAGGACACATGCTCCACTATGTTCATAGCAGCCCTATTTATAATAGCCAGAAGCTGGAAAGAACCCAGATGTCCCTCAACAGAGGAATGGATACAGAAATTATGGTACATTTACACAATGGAGTACTACTCAGCTATTAAAAAGAATGAATTTATGAAATTCCTAGCCAAATGGATGGACCTGGAGGGCATCATCTTGAGTGAAGTAACACAATCACAAAAGAACTCACACAATATGTATTCATTGATAAGTGGATATTAGCCCAAAACTTAGGATACCCAAGATATAAGATACAATTTGATAAACGCATGAAACTCAAGAAGAATGAAGACCAAAGTGTGGACACTGTGCACCTTCTTAGAATTGGGAACAAAACACCCAGGGAAGGAGTTACAGAGACAAAGTTCGTAGCTGTGATGAAAGGATGGACCATTTAGAGACTGCTGTATCCAGGGATCCGTCCCATAATCAGCTTCTAAACGCTGACACCATTGCATACACTAGCAAGATTTTGCTGAAAGGACCCAAATATAGCTGTCTCTTGTGAGACGATGCCGGGGCCTAGCAAACACAGGAGTGGATGTTCACAGTCAGCTATTGGATGTATCACAGGGCTCCCAATGGAGAAGCTAGAGAAAGTACCCAAGGAGCTAAAGGGATCTGCAACCCTATTGTTGGAACAACATGATGTACTAACCAGAACCCTGGAGCTCTTGTCTCTAGCTGCATATGTATGGAAAGATGGCCTAGTCGGCCATCAATGGAAAGAGAGGCCCATTTGACTTGCAAACTTTATATGCCCCAATATAGGGGAATGCCAGGGCCAAAAGAATGGGAATGGGTGGGTAGGGAAGTGGGGGGCGCTATGGGGGACTTTTGGGATAGTATTGGAAATGTAATTGAGGAAAATATGTAATAAAAATATATAAAAAAAAAAAAAGGATTGGTGACTCTGTCCTCTAGTAAAGTGAACTACTACAATCTCTTATAAATCACAAGGACTGTGTATTAGTTACATATCTATCTTAAGTGCAAAGGAAACATGTGGTCTGGTCTATGATATGGACCAAGTTTTTAATTCAATTTACTGGCATTCAGCAGATCAATGGGTTTCTAGAAATAGGATAAATAAACAGGAGAATAAGTTAAATATTTCATTTCCAGACACTACTTTTTTTCTTTCATTGTAGAGATGTCAAGATGGTGGACATACCTTGGGTATTTAGTGTACTTTGTACCTTAAAGCTTTCAATAATGTTTGTTTCATTTGGGAGATCTTTTACATCAGCAATAAACGGAGTCCTTTCAGTTTAAAAAAAAAAAAAAAAAAAAAAAGAAACTTTAGTAAATCTCAAAGCACACATTGCACCTCATACAATAATAGTGGGAGACTTCAACATACCACTTTCACCAATGGACAGATCATGGAAACAGAAACTAAACAGGGACACAGTGAAACTAAGAGAAATTATGAATCAAATGGATCTGGCAGATATCTACAGAACATTCTATCCTAAAACAAAAGGATATACCTTCTTCTCAGCACCTCATGGTACCTTCTCCAAAATTGACCACATAATTGGTCACAAAGCAGGCCTCAACAGATATAAAAATATTGAAATTGTCCCATGCATCCTATCAGATCACCATGGACTAAGGCTGATCTTCAATAACAAAATAAATAATAGAAAGCCAACCTTCACATGGAAACTGAACAACACTCTTCTCAATGATACCTTGGTCAAGGAAGGAATAAAGAAAGAAATTAAGGACTTTTTAGAGTTCAATGAAAATGAAGCCACAACATACCCAAACTTATGGGAAGCAATGAAAGCATTTCTAAGAGGAAAACTCATAGCTCTGAGTGCCTCCAAAAGGAAACTAGAGAGAGCACACATTAGCAGCTTGACAACACACCTAAAAGCACTAGAACAAAAGGATGCAAATTCACCCAAGAGGAGTAGACGGCAGGAAATAATCAAACTCAGGGGTGAAATCAACCAAGTGGAAACAAGAAAAACTATTCAAAGAATCAACCAATCAAGGAGCTGGTTCTTTGAGAAAATCAACAAGATAGATAAACCCTTAGCCAGACTCACTAGAGGGCACAGGGAAAGCATCCTAATTAACAAAATAAGAAATGAAAAAGGAGACATAACAACAGATCCTGAAGACATCCAAAACACCATCAGATCCTTCTACCAAAGGCTATACTCAACAAAACTGGAGAACCTGGATGAAATGGAGAAGTTCCTAGACAGATACCAGGTACCAAAGTTGAATCAAGATCAGGTTAATGATCTAAACAGCCCTATATCCCCCAAAGAAATAGAAGCAGTCATTAATAGTCTCCCAACTAAAAAAAGCCCAGGACAGATGGGTTTAGTGCAGAGTTCTATCAGACCTTCAAAGAAGATCTAACCCCAGTTCTTCACAAACTATTCCACAAAATAGAAACAGAAGGTACTCTACCCAACTCATTCTATGAAGCCACAATTACTCTGATACCTAAACCACAAAAAGACCCAACAAAGATCAAAAACTTCAGACCAATATCCCTTATGAATATTGATGCAAAAATCCTCAATAAAGTTCTTGCTAACCGAATCCAAGAACACATCAAAACAATCATTCATCCTGACCAAGTAGGTTTCATCCCAGGGATGCAGGGATGGTTCAATATACGGAAATCCATCAACGTAATCCAGTATATAAACAAACTCAAAGACAAAAACCACATGGTCATCTCGTTAGATGCGGAAAAAGCATTTGACAAGATCCAACACCCATTCATGATAAAAGTCTTGGAAAGATCAGGAATTCAAGGCCCATACCTAAACATGATAAAAGCAATCTACAGCAAACCAGTGGCCAACATCAAAGTAAATGGTGAGAAGCTTGAAGCAATCCCTCTAAAATCAGGGACTAGACAAGGCTGTCCACTTTCTCCATACCTATTCAACATTGTACTTGAAGTCCTAGCCAGAGCAATTCGACAACAAAAGGAGATCAAAGGGATACAAATTGGAAAAGATGAAGTCAAAATATCACTTTTTGCAGATGATATGATAGTATATATAAGTGACCCTAAAAATTCCACCAGAGAACTCCTAAGCCTGATAAACAGCTTCGGTGAAGTAGCTGGATATAAAATTAACTCAAACAAATCAATGGCCTTTCTCTACACAAAGAATAAACAGGCTGAGAAAGAAATTAGGGAAACAACACCCTTCTCAATAGTCACAAATAATATAAAATATCTTGGCGTGACTCTAACTAAGGAAGTGAAAGATCTGTATAATAAAAACTTCAAGTCTCTGAAGAAAGAAATTATAGAAGATCTCAGAAGATGGAAAGATCTCGCATGCTCATGGATTGGCAGGATCAACATTGTAAAAATGGCTATCTTGCCAAAAGCAATCTACAGATTCAATGCAATCCCCATCAAAATTCCAAATCAATTCTTCAACGAATTAGAAAGTGCAATCTGCAAATTCATCTGGAATAACAAAAAACCTAGGATAGCAAAAACTCTTCTCAAGGATAAAAGAACCTCTGGTGGAATCACCATGCCGGACCTAAAGCTCTACTACAGAGCAATTGTGATAAAAACTGCATGGTACTGGTATAGTGACAGACAAATAGACCAATGGAATAGAATTGAAGACCCAGAAATGAACCCACACACCTATGGTCACTTGATCTTCGACAAGGGAGCTAAAAACATCCAGTGGAAGAAAGACAGCATTTTCAACAAATGGTGCTTGCACAACTGGTTGTTAACATGTAGAAGAATGCGAATCGATCCATTCCTATCTCCTTGTACTAAGGTCAAGTCTAAGTGGATCAAGGAACTTCACATAAAACCAGAGACACTGAAACTTATAGAGGAGAAAGTGGGGAAAAGCCTTGAAGATATGGGCACAGGGGAAAAATTCCTGAATAGAACAGTAATGGCTTGTGCTGTAAGATCGAGAATTGACAAGTGGGACCTCATGAAACTACAAAGCTTCTGCAAGGCTAAAGACACCATCAATAAGACAAAAAATCCACCAACAGATTGGGAAAGGATCTTCACCTATCCTAAATCAGATAAGGGACTAATATCCAATATATATAAAGAACTCAAGAAGGTGGACTCCAGAAAGTCAAATAACCCCATTAAAAAATGGGGCTCAGAACTGAACAAAGAATTCTCACCTGAGGAATACCGAATGGCAGAGAAGCACCTGAAAAAATGTTCAACATCCTTAATCATCAGGGAAATGCAAATCAAAACAACCCTGAGATTCCACCTCACACCAGTCAGAATGGCTAAGATCAAAAATTCAGGTGACAGCAGATGCTGGCGAGGATGTGGAGAAAGAGGAACACTCCTCCATTGTTGGTGGGATTGCAAGCTTGTACAACCACTCTGGAAATCAGTCTGGCGGTTCCTCAGAAAATTGGACATAGTACTACCAGAGGATCCAGCAATACCTCTCCTGGGCATATATCCAGAAGATGTCCCAACCGGTAAAAAGGACACATGCTCCACTATGTTCATAGCAGCCCTATTTATAATAGCCAGAAGCTGGAAAGAACCCAGATGTCCCTCAACAGAGGAATGGATACAGAAATTATGGTACATTTACACAATGGAGTACTACTCAGCTATTAAAAAGAATGAATTTATGAAATTCCTAGCCAAATGGATGGACCTGGAGGGCATCATCTTGAGTGAAGTAACACAATCACAAAAGAACTCATACAATATGTATTCATTGATAAGTGGATATTAGCCCAAAACTTAGGATACCCAGGATATAAGATACAATTTGATAAACGCATGAAACTCAAGAAGAATGAAGACCAAAGTGTGGACACTGTGCCCCTTCTTAGAATTGGGAACAAAACACCCAGGGAAGGAGTTACAGAGACAAAGTTCGTAGCTGTGATGAAAGGATGGACCATTTAGAGACTGCTGTATCCAGGGATCCGTCCCATAATCAGCTTCTAAACGCTGATACCATTGCATACACTAGCAAGATTTTGCTGAAAGGACCCAAATATAGCTGTCTCTTGTGAGACGATTCCGGGGCCTAGCAAACACAGGAGTGGATGTTCACAGTCAGCTATTGGATGTATCACAGGGCTCCCAATGGAGAAGCTAGAGAAAGTACCCAAGGAGCTAAAGGGATCTGCAACCCTATAGTTGGAACAACATGATGTACTAACCAGAACCCCGGAGCTCTTGTCTCTAGCTGCATATGTATCGAAAGATGGCCTAGTCGGCCATCATTGGAAAGAGAGGCCCATTGGACTTGCAAACTTTATATGCCCCAATATAGGGGAATGCCAGGGCCAAAAGAATGGGAATGGGTGGGTAGGGAAGTGGGGGGCGCTATGGGGGACTTTTGGGATAGCATTGGAAATGTAATTGAGGAAAATATGTAATAAAAATATTAAAAATCAAAAAAAAAAGAAATCTGATGCTGTCAGCAGCCTGGTATATTTCTCTCTGTCTCTCTCTCTCTCTCTGTCTCTCTCTCTTATCTCCCTCCTTTTTTTCCCACAGGTGGAGGAACAATTTTGTTGCTTTTCCCTAAACACAGTGTAACAATGATAGATAACATTTGTATCAAGTTAGGATTATGTGTAATCAGGAGAGGATTCAGTATATCAGTATACTGCAATGGTTCTCAACCTTCCTAATGCTGCAAATATTTTATGTACTCTTATGTATTGGTGATACTCCTGCCCCCATATCATGTAATTATTGCAATGCTACTTCATAACTGCAACTTTTGGTATTTGGTGTCTCTTGAAATTCTATGCATGCAGCCAAACATGAGACCGAGCAAGGGAACCCCGATTGTGAAGTTAGGACAAGGACTGAAGGAACAGAAGGGGCTTGCAACCGCATAAGGAAAATGACAAAATCAACCAAACCAAGCCCCTCAAACCTCACATGCACTAAACACCAAGCATATAGTACATGTCGGGGTATCCATAGTTCCAGCTGGATACGAAGCAGAGAAATACCTTATCTAACATCAATGGAAGGGAATGCCCTTGGTCCTGTACAGGCATGATGATCCAGGGTTGGTCAATGCTAGGGCACTGAGGCAGGAGTGAGGAGGGGGGTATAGGAACACCCTTATAGCTAGCTGAAGACATGAACAAAACGGGGCTCCAAGGATCTCGATGTTCCAATTGAAAGAACACTTAGGAACCTAAAACACCAGCCTATCATTCTAAGATGGGAGTGTGGGTCTCTTGGAGTTCAAGTGGCAGGAGTCCAGGCACCCCGGAGTCTGAAAAGATGGTTCCCTGACGTGGTGCAAGAGCATTGGTGTTGGTTGAGGGACCACAGAAGCCAACTTACCTGGATTATCATGGCTCTCCATCCACTGGTCCTCAGACTCCAGTGGCCCTGGGATCAAGCTTCTTCGTGAAGCTCCACTTCTGTGTCTGTCTTCTGCTGCAGGGCCTTCACAAAGCACTCTTTTTCTTGCCTGCCTCGTGGATGCTGGCAGGGATCACAGGAGATACTCAGAGCCTGGGGTCAGGAGGTCAGGAGACCAGGCCAGATGTGACCTTCGTGGCCACTTCCAATCCAGACACACGCTCTTGTCCCCCTCCCCGTTGGTCACTGCTAGCTTTCCTTTCTAGGCAGAGGAGTTCCTGGACACCTGACAGCAACCCCTTCCAGCTCTATTGTATGGAGAGGTGACTCAGGATGTCACTTCCGGAATTATCTAGGAACCAGGTCCTCTGATCTTCTCTATGGCAGCTATCTCAGAGCCGAGCTCCTCGGGCCCAACACTCCTAGGACAGAAGGACAGTCTCCAGTTTTATTGTTTTCTAATTAAAGTCTTTAGTAATAAAAAGTTAAACATGTAAGCATTTTAAAAATAAAACTTAGACTCCTTTGCCTCATTTCACTAAGATAAACCCCTGGAATCTAATGAGTGTCTTACTGGCTTCACCATGTGGATTCATGGAATCCTATACTGCATCCCTTTGCTGACTTTATTTTGCTGAGTGTATCATAGACATGACTTAGCTTCTGTACAGATTCCCCCTCATTGTTTTGCAGAGTGCTGCATTTCAGAAAAATCAAGGCATGTTAAATCACTAAGCTCTTTTTGGCTAACATTACTGACTTGTGTGTGTGTGTGTGTGTGTGTGTGTGTGTGTGTGTGCGTGCGCACACACACAACTGTGTTTTTAAATTGGGTATTTTCTTTACTCACATTATCCTGTTTCCTGGTTTCCCATCATGAAAAAAAAACCGTCCCCCAATTCCCTTTCCACTCCCCTTCTTACCAACCTACCCACTCCTGGTTCCTGGCCTTGGCATTATATCACATGAACTGTAATGTGTTGTATTGCAGCTACTGGATAATATCTATGGCTAACTATTTTTATTGGTGCTACCAGAGTCTTATGAGAAGTAGCCAAGTTAGGTTTAGAGAGCAGAATATATTTTCACTTGGAGCTTGCTGGAGGTTATTCTTGGAACCCTTTTTTAGAACCTTGAATCTTCTGTGGACCCACTTGTGTGTACAGAGTACCCAATTGTCTGTTTTATATCATACTTGTAGAAGCAGCAAATATCTGCATGGAAAAAGTTCCTGACAAGGAAATCAGTACAGGCCCAGGCAGCACAAGTTGGGTTAATTTAAGAATCTATTACACAGCTCAGGTCCCAATACTTCCTCAGTTGTCAGGAAATGTGCTGTAATATAGCAGTGTTTTCATTGGGGTGTGTGTGTGTGCGTGTGCGTGTGCGTGTGTGTGTGTGTGTGTGTGTGTGTGTGTCTGTGTATGTTTGTGTGTGTATGTGTTTTTGCCCAGGTGTTTGTGAGCATGTTTATGTTTCATATTTGTGTAATGGTAGGCGCTTGTTTTAGGTGCTAGTATATAGTACTGTTCATTCATATATTCTTTTCTTTTATGTGTGTGTGCATGTATATGTGAAGGCAAGTATTCATGTGTCTCTGTACAAATATGCATGTATTTTTTTTATATATTCACATAGTCACTTGGTCAGCAAATATCTTAAACAATATAATAGAGGACAACTTAAAAGAGAAAAGTACTCTGTCAGTTCATTTTGCGTTGGGGAAACAGCTCTTCATCATGCCTCTCCACCTAGATCACTAGAACAAATGGAGACAAACATGGTGTAAAGTCAGATTTTGAAGGGTTTGTAGAGGGAAAGATGCTTATCTGTATTGAAATCATTTGTAAGAAAAGAAAGGAAGGTGGAACCTTGAATTAGCAATGAGCCTGCTGTGTTAAACCCATTTGGCTGAGAGTCAAATAGACTGGGTAAGCCTTTGTGTTCCTTCTCTGCACTTGGTGAATAGTAACTGCACACTGGAAGACCAGGGGGATTCTTGAATCTTCTCGGCATCCTAGTTTGTTTTCCTCTTTGCCTGCTAGCATTTTCTTTCCAACTTTGCCTAAGCTTCACTCAGTCTCCCTTCCTTGGAGTTTGTTCAGGGTGTTATGATTTGAAAGATTGAGTTGCTTGGGGTTGAGACTGTCCCAAGCCAAAGGGCCATAAGTATGGTGAAACGTAAGAACAGGGCTGCCTCAGACAGCCCCTTAGGCTCATGATTGTCAGAAACACAAACACTATGTTCTGTATGTAGCCCTCTGTAATTCCTGTTATTAAAAACAGCTTTAAAATTTCACCAGCTCAGGACAGGTATTCTTGCTTCCTGGAGTTCTAGATACAGAACTCCCTGCACCATGCCTGCCCATATGATGCCATGCTTTTGCAAAGACAAAAATGTACTAAAATTTTAAAAATATAAGACCAGTTTCAACCTCCCACACCCAAGGCTACATTTTCCTGTTATGTTGTTCTTTCCTGGAAATTTTCTACTTTTTTTTTTCTTTTTTGATTTCTTCTTTGATATATCATTATCCAGCACTGAGTTGTTGGATCACAATGAGTTTTGTACCTATTAGAGATTTGTTTGCTGTTGGTTTTAAATGTTATTTTACTGTGTTGCAATAGGGTATATGGACTTATTTCGGTTTTGCTCAAATTTGTTTTGTAGCCCACAAACTTGTCTATTTTAGAGACGAGTCCCTGGATTGTTGAGTAGAATGTTTATTCTTTGGTTCTTGGGTAGAATATTCTGCACATATCTGTCCATTTGATGTGTAATATCATTTAATTCTCATGTTTCTCTATCTTTGGCTGTGTTCTGGAGAGTAGAATACTGCAAAAAAGCTCACTACTATTCAATTGGTATTAATCTGCAGTAACCATAGGGAAAAAAAAATAAATGGAGACCATGGGAGTAGAATAGGCTAGCAAGATACAGGTGATAAGGTGATATGAAAAGGAAAATGGATAAAACAGGGAGAGGATTAATTTGAGAAGGATGAAGGGGACAATACAGAAGGAGAGGGAATTTGTAGGAATAACTAACTCTAAATTGTTTGAAATAGACTTAAGGGGTCACATTAATTTACATATATAAAAATTATATAACACACATACACACTCACACACAGTCACAAGGAGAGAGAGAGAGAGAGAGAGAGAGAGAGAGAGTTATGCTACTGGGATAAAAAGTCTTCCCCAAGAGCCATAGGCTATCAAATATAAAGTCCCAATATAAGGCATGGGAGACATCCTTTGGCTGTGTTTGTAAGGAGACTCCAAGACACCCTTAATGAATTATAGACTATTGATTTTTGTGAGGCCAGAGAGCTAGGGGCTGAGGGAAGCAGGCCTGGAGCAAGAGGCAGGTGAGGCATGTCCAATCCCTGGAAATTTCATCCTCAGAGTGGCACCAATAGAATACCTTTTAGAGTCAGACAGATTATCTGTAAAGGTGTAACTGTAAATCATGTTGCAAAAGAGCTTTTCAGAGAATTCTACTGGTTGTAGTGTATAAGTGCAGTCATTCATTTCTCCAAGTTGTAGGGTCAGACAAGGTCACTATAAGAAATAACTGTTTATGGACAATAAGAGCTTTTCTCATGCTCCAAGCTGAGAACCTAAGAAACTTCACTGTTTGCAGCTAATGTAAAATGTGTAGACTTGGGGATGAACAAAGCTTTAAGTTCATTAGGCTCAACAGCCATTTCAGAGAGAAGGGAGCAATACCATACTCATGTCTGTGCTGCTGTGTGTAGTACATGTCAGGAAAAGGGGGAGGGGAACTATGTGCTTCCAGGACAAAGCATTGAGAACACTTAGGTTGCTAGAATTTGTATTCCATACTATATTGTTTATGTTATATTATATTTATGCTACAAAATTATTGTTGTACATCAAGAAGACATTCATCTTCTTAGGAGTTGAAAGACATGAACAGAGGTCAGATGATGTTCCAGGTCGGCAGGGGCAGTTTATTTCCACACAGAGGTGTATGGGCTTCCCCTCTTGCTGAGGTTGCACCAGGCAGAGCTTCAGAGAAGGAAGAAGCACATCCAGAGCTGCTCAGCATTCAGGAGGAAATGTCTAAGACTGTAAATTAATACTTGTCCTCATCCAACACCAAGAATATTTAATGGAGGTGAGTTAAGTAAAGTTAAAAGACTTTGAGCAAAATCCTGTAACATGTGTCAACCTTGGTCTTACAAAGTGTGAACTACAAAGCCCCCAAAGAAACATGGCAACGATTGTCTTGATGGGCTATTACATCTGAAACTGCCTTTCTACCTTGTCTTCACAGTTGACCACATGTTGTAATTCAGTGCTACGAAACTGCCCCTGTTGGTTCTGGTTTTGATTGCTTAGGGGATTAGCGTTTTTGGTTACATTAGTGTGCAGAATTGATTTTTATTTTCTCTTTCTTTTTTCTGGTCACTATTTTGATATTTTGCTGAAGCCATATACACTGCATATACTGATACAGCTAAGTAGAGAGAGATTCTTTTTAAACCCATACTGAGTGAAATGTCTGCACTTTTATGAATTAAATAACAAAACAAAAAAAAAAGAAAACAAGTTCAAAGCCTACACTCTCAAGCCCAGCGTTTTTAGCCAGGTGTGGTGTCACACTACTGGAGGTCCAGAATTCACAGGCAGAGATGGTTTTCTGTAACCTCCAGGCATCATGGTCTAAATCGAGAATTCCCAGACAGCCAGTCCTTCACAAGGGTACATTTTGGGTGGCATGGATGTCATGGCCAACTCTGTGTATAAGCATTTCATGATAGAAAATGGATCTATACTGTATCCTTTAGGTCATATATTTAGGTACCCCTAAAACACGGTATATGGCATTCACATGTTCCTGTAATAAGCATGCTGACCAAATTATGAGAGTCACAACTGTATTGCTCTAAAGCTTGTTATGAAATGTATATTCATTCGGGGTTCATAAGAAATCAGGAAACCCAGAGCTATCTGCCTCTCATTTCCTTGATATACAGCATTGGTGATAACTGTAAAGCAGAAATACTGACTTTCCAGAAAACTACCTCCCTCTACCCATGTTGAGATTTCCCAGACATGTTGAGACATGGCTTTCTTTTTAGGTAATATTAGTGTGACTACACATTTGGAGCCTTTTTGGGTTTTGTTTATTTGTTTGAATTTGGAGCGTTTTCATTTTTTTTTATTTATATGTATGTTTTGCCTGCTGCAACCTGCACCTGGTACCACAAAACCAGCAAAAAGCAAGCAAGCCAGGCCTGCAGGGCAGGACTCTAGAGGTGCCCAGAGGGGACTCTAGAAATCCCCCCAGGACCACATCTTTACACCAAATGCATGCAATTCCTCCAGAGGCCAGAAGAGGTCATGGTATTCAACCCAGAGACTCAGTAATAGGATTGTTAGCTGCCCACTGGATCCTCTGGTGGATAAACAAATGTTCTTAATGGAAGAGCCTTCTTTCCTGCCCCTACTCTACATTTCTTCTATGTTCTCCCAGATTGTGTGGTTTTTAATTAAATAAGATCATCCAAAATCAAAGATAGAAGTTTATGGAGATCTATAGGTTCAAGTGCTTGAAGATGGAATGCTAATTTTCCTAGGTTACCTGGCACCCATCCAGAGCTCTTGTGAGTTCAATATAATGCCATAGAATTGTCAAGGTTAGAGCAGATCTGTCACCTCTCTTGTAGGATAACACTGCAGACTAGGCATGAAATGCCTACTTGATGAAATGCAGAATTGAGAAGTTCCTCAGTGAGTAGAATTGGACGAAGAAATAAAAATTTAAGGCCAGCTAACCAGTGTTGGGATGAAACTTCAAACTATCCTGCATGGATGGAGCCTGAAATAGAGGTCACATGCCTATGGTGGAGAGCATGTCTGTGCAAGGCTAGGAAGGGAGAGTGATGGCTGATATTGATCTTAACCACACTAGATCTCAGAGTTTATTGAGGAATTACTTCTTCCAGTGGATGCTTCATGCTTGTGAAGGTCTCCTGGAAAAGATCTCATTTCTGAGACTAACTGTGAGTCAGAGACTTAATGTGTGAAGGAATTAATCCCCTGGATCCCCAAACTGGTGCTGTCAAACCAGGGCTTTTAAGCAGAAGCCTGAGAAGGATTGGGGGATGTGTTAAGTTGCTCTCTGCCTTTGGACACCTTCTCTTTCTAAGCTAACTCTGACACAGAAAGGGAAACCTGTAAACACACAGGACACAGATCATTATCACGTGATACAGCTCTTCTTGTCCATCTTTCAATTCTCTGGTGGATCCTGAGCCTTATTTAATTGTAGGTCTTCAGTGTAGTGCTTGGCTGTTTTGGTAAATGCAACCTGTTTGGTAGCTTAACCTGATATCTACTAATGCTATTTGTGCAGGTATATAACAGCTTGACATCAGTCTTTAAATGACTAGACTGTCCTGAGTATGCAGTGTGAAGTGAGACACTTCCTTTTCTCTTTCAGATAGATATTCCTAGTCTTGAAAGCATTCTGTCAGCCACTCTCAAGGACCAATCTTGTAGCACCCAAACTGACTATGGTGTCTCAAATTGCCACTTGCCTTGTAGCTGTTGTAGCAGATGAATGAAGTTACAGGCCTGGAATGTAACTCAGGGAGCATGGACATTTATTAGGTTCAATCATAGCACGGGGAGGTCAAAGAGAAGGAAAATTTATCCCATCTCATCCAGACTTGTTGGAGACAAAAAACTGTGAGGCTCAATGGAAGTTTTAAAGTCTGCCACCCACCTCATAGATCCCTCCCAGACTCCATTTATTGCCCTTAATTGAGTAGATATATTCTCTGGTGAAAGTTTTCATAGTTTGGGTATAACCCAGAATATAAATACAGATACATAGATTATTAAATTCTGTCTGTGGTGACTGGCAGATGAGATGGCTCAGTGGATAAAGGTAATGAGAAAAAGCATAGAGACCTGAGTTCCTTCCCTGTGACCCACATCATAGGAGAGAAAAAACTCCATCAGTTGTCCTCTGACTTTCATGTAGGTCGGGGAGCCTGGTGTTACCCAGAGCAGCTCAAGTTTCCCACTGCTCACTTACACTGAGAACTCTCCATCTGATACACACATGTAATTATATGACTCTGTGCTCCACTTGAGAGATTCAGTACTTTTTTATTTTCACTTTTGTTGCCCAGAAGCTAGAGAAACCAAGGAGGCCAGCATCAGATCAACACCTGAAACATTGGTTAGGGATTATGGATACAGGGAACTTGTAACTGAGGTGTGAACATCGTGTGTTCCAAACTGCTCTAAATGGTTTTCCATATATGCATGGCCAACTGTAGCTGATGCTGTTGTTTCATTGCTGTTTCTTTGTTGCTATGGTTTTGCTTTATTGTCTACCTCTGCTTACCTCAAAGAGACAAAAATCTGTGATGAAATTGGCAGTAATCCCTGTGGCCTGTTGAATCCTCATTAGATGTCAGAGTCAGCTTTAGTGAGGATGCTGGCCTGGATGATGCACAGATGCTCCTGGTTGCCTGTACTGCCATATGCTAATATCTTCCTCTGACAAAGTAGCAGTTATCAGTGACACAGAGTGAAACGATTTACAGTGCTAGCACTCCTAGGTTTAAGCAGACACCAGTTGCAAAGTACAAAGGACCCAAAGATGGAAGCACATGCCCAGGCTGACAACAGTAGGCTTTGAAACGATTAAATTGACCTGGGAGTAGACAGTGGAATGTGAGGTGCAGGGAGAGGCCTAGTACAGAGTATCTGAGAGTTTTCCAGGCTAGAAGGTATTCCCACTATTAGAAGGTCTTTGGATCTGTGGTCTAGGCAGCATAAGGAGAGTGATCAAAGTCACTGTCTTGTGAATTTGCTGCTGAGACAATTGCTTTCTCTTCTGAATATACACAGTGGAGTTGGCTCAAGGTCAAGAAGAAACAGCCTTGCTGTAGTTCATTGCTCTGACAAACATTCTCCTTCTCTTTTCAGCCCACATAGATTAATCATGTACCACCTTGTTCTCTGGACACTCACATGACAGGGATATGGTCCTACATCCTGTTATGTGTACCATAAGATCACTTTACAGTGGCCCAGGTGATCTAGTTCAATCTTGAAAGACACAATAATCTAGCCTAGTATGGTGGCACTTGCCATTAATACCAGAAGAGGCACAGGCAGACAGAATGCTATGAAATCAATGCAGTCTAAACAGTTGGTGGAGATTATGGTTTTTGTTTGTTTGTTTTTTGTTTGTTTTTTTATTCAGTATCAAGTCAAATAAGTTCCTGAGCTTGGGAGGTTTTAGGTTTACCTGTTAAGGGGACTTTGTACTTGTAGGAGGGGGTAATACAAATATTCACAGATAAATTGTGGAGCCCAGGCCTTCATTCAGCTCCAAGGAAAGTGCATCCAGGGGACTAATGAATAATCTGCTTTGGGGATTCTGACTAGCCTAACAGAAGAATATTAAACGTAGTTATTATAAGAAAATAGTCCCACTAGTTCATGTACAGTAAGATGCAGAGCCCACATTTGAATGGGTTTTTTTGGCACCATGTATTTCCATGCATGATGTGGGTCCATGATGTCAGGAGACACAGAAGAAGGCTTCATATCCCTTGAAAGTAGAGTTACTGACATCTCACACTTTTGCTTGAAATCCCAGCACTTGGGAGAGGAGGTCAGAATCAGGAGTTCAGGAGCATCCTTGACTACATAAGGAATTATAAGTCACCTTCATTACTCTAAGAACTTCATTGAGTTTCCATATGTTGCTACTTATTGTAATGCTAAATCCTTTTCCTAGGAAGGTCTGGGCCTAGGAGAAAATCAAAAGCTTTTTTGTGCAAATATTGTTGCTTAATTTAAAACCATTGGTTAAATAAAATTGGCTACTGGTATTTAATGGAGGGATTGGACATATTTGAGTTTCTAGTTATGTGGTTGTGGTGGAGAAGTGAAAGATAAGAGGAGAAACTAGAAAAAAAGAGAAAAGGCTACATGGAGGAGAGGTACCATGAGAGGATATGGAAGAGAAACAAGAAGTAATTGGGGATCTGTATGATAAAAACTTCAAGTCTCTAAAGAAAGAAATTAAAGATCTCAGAAGATGGAAAGATCTCCCATGCTCATAGATTGGCAGGATCAACAATGTAAAAATAGCTATCTTGCCAAACACAATCTACAGGTTCAATGCAATCCCCATCAAAATTCCAACTCAATTCTTCAACGAATTAGAAAGTGCAATCTGCAAATTCATCTGGAATAACAAAAAACCTAGGATAGCAAAAACTCTTCTCAAGGATAAAAGTACCTCTGGTGGAATCACCATGCCTGACCTAAAGCTCTACTACAGAGCAATTGTGAAAAAAACTGCATGGTGACATAACAACAGATCCTGAAGACATCCAAAACACCATCAGATCCTTCTACCAAAGGCTATACTCAACAAAACTGGAGAACCTGGATGAAATGGAGAAGTTCCTAGACAGATACCAGGTACCAAAGTTGAATCAAGATCAGGTTAATGATCTAAACAGCCCTATATCCCCCAAAGAAATAGAAGCAGTCATTAATAGTCTCCCAACTAAAAAAAGCCCAGGACCAGATGGGTTTAGTGCAGAGTTCTATCAGACCTTCAAAGAAGATCTAATCCCAGTTCTTCACAAACTATTCCACAAAATAGAAACAGAAGGTACTCTACCCAACTCATTCTATGAAGCCACAATTACTCTGATACCTAAACCACAAAAAGATGCAACAAAGATAGAAAACTTCAGACCAATATCCCTTATGAATATTGATGCAAAAATCCTCATTAAAGTTCTTGCTAACCGAATCCAAGAACACATCAAAACAATCATCCATCCTGACCAAGTAGGTTTCATCCCAGGGATGCAGGGATGGTTCAATATACGGAAATCCATCAACGTAATCCAGTATATAAACAAACTCAAAGACAAAAACCACATGGTCATCTCGTTAGATGCGGAAAAAGCATTTGACAAGATCCAACACCCATTCATGATAAAAGTCTTGGAAAGATCAGGAATTCAAGGCCCATACCTAAACATGATAAAATAAATCTACAGCAAACCAGTAGCCAACATCAAAGTAAATGGTGAGAAGCTTGAAGCAATCCCCCTAAAATCAGGGACTAGACAAGGCTGTCCACTTTCTCCATACCTATTCAACATTGTACTTGAAGTCCTAGCCAGAGCAATTCGACAACAAAAGGAGATCAAAGGGATACAAATTGGAAAAGATGAAGTCAAAATATCACTCTTTGCAGATGATATGATAGTATATATAAGTGACCCTAAAAATTCCACCAGAGAACTCCTAAGCCTGATAAACAGCTTCGGTGAAGTAGCTGGATATAAAATTAACTCAAACAAATCAATGGCCTTTCTCTACACAAAGAATAAACAGGCTGAGAAAGAAATTAGGGAAACAACACCCTTCTCAATAGTCACAAATAATATAAAATATCTTGGCGTGACTCTAACTAAGGAAGTGAAAGATCTGTATAATAAAAACTTCAAGTCTCTGAAGAAAGAAATTCTAGAAGATCTCAGAAGATGGAAAGATCTCCCATGCTCATGGATTGGCAGGATCAACATAGTAAAAATGGCTATCTTGCCAAAAGCAATCTACAGATTCAATGCAATCCCCATCAAAATTCCAAATCAATTCTTCAACGAATTAGAAAGTGCAATCTGCAAATTCATCTGGAATAACAAAAAACCTAGGATAGCAAAAACTCTTCTCAAGGATAAAAGAACCTCTGGTGGAATCACCATGCCGGACCTAAAGCTCTACTACAGAGCAATTGTGATAAAAACTGCATGGTACTGGTATAGTGACAGACAAATAGACCAATGGAATAGAATTGAAGACCCAGAAATGAACCCACACACCTATGGTCACTTGATCTTCGACAAGGGAGCTAAAAACATCCAGTGGAAGAAAGACAGCATTTTCAACAAATGGTGCTGGCACAACTGGTTGTTAACATGTAGAAGAATGCGAATCGATCCATTCCTATCTCCTTGTACTAAGGTCAAGTCTAAGTGGATCAAGGAACTTCACATAAAACCAGAGACACTGAAACTTATAGAGGAGAAAGTGGGGAAAAGCCTTGAAGATATGGGCACAGGGGAAAAATTCCTGAATAGAACAGTAATGGCTTGTGCTGTAAGATCGAGAATTGACAAGTGGGACCTCATGAAACTACAAAGCTTCTGCAAGGCTAAAGACACCATCAATAAGACAAAAAATCCACCAACAGATTGGGAAAGGATCTTCACCTATCCTAAATCAGATAAGGGACTAATACCAAAATATATAAAGAACTCAAGAAGGTGGACTCCAGAAAGTCAATTAACCCCATTAAAAAATGGGGCTCAGAACTGAACAAAGAATTCTCACCTGAGGAATACCGAATGGCAGAGAAGCACCTGAAAAAATGTTCAACATCCTTAATCATCAGGGAAATGCAAATCAAAACAACCCTGAGATTCCACCTCACACCAGTCAGAATGGCTAAGATCAAAAATTCAGGTGACAGCAGATGCTGGCGAGAATGTGGAGAAAGAGGAACACTCCTCCATTGTTGGTGGGATTGCAAGCTTGTACAACCACTCTGGAAATCAGTCTGGCAGTTCCTCAGAAAATTGGACATAGTACTACCAGAGGATCCAGCAATACCTCTCCTGGGCATATATCCAGAAGATGTCCCAACCGGTAAAAAGGACACATGCTCCACTATGTTCATAGCAGCCCTATTTATAATAGCCAGAAGCTGGAAAGAACCCAGATGTCCCTCAACAGAGGAATGGATACAGAAATTATGGTACATTTACACAATGGAGTACTACTCAGCTATTAAAAAGAATGAATTTATGAAATTCCTAGCCAAATGGATGGACCTGGAGGGCATCATCTTGAGTGAAGTAACACAATCACAAAAGAACTCACACAATATGTATTCACTGATAAGTGGATATTAGCCCAAAACTTAGGATACCCAAGATATAAGATACAATTTGCTAAACTCATGAAACTCAAGAATGAAGACCAAAGTGTGGACACTGTGCACCTTCTTAGAATTGGGAACAAAACACCCAGGGAAGGAGTTACAGAGCCAAAGTTCGTACCTGTGATGAAAGGATGGACCATTTAGAGACTGCCGTATCCAGGGATCCATCCCATAATCAGCTTCTAAACGCTGACACCATTGCATACACTAGCAAGATTTTGCTGAAAGGACCCAAATATAGCTGTCTCTTGTGAGACGATTCCGGGGCCTAGCAAACACAGGAGTGGATGTTCACAGTCAGCTATTGGATGTATCACAGGGCTCCCAATGGAGAAGCTAGAGAAAGTACCCAAGGAGCTAAAGGGATCTGCAACCCTATTGTTGGAACAACATGATGTACTAACCAGAACCCCGGAGCTCTTGTCTCTAGCTGCATATGTATCGAAAGATGGCCTAGTCGGCCATCAATGGAAAGAGAGGCCCATTGGACTTGCAAACTTTATATGCCCCAATATAGGGGAATGCCAGGGCCAAAAGAATGGGAATGGGTGGGTAGGGAAGTGGGGGGCGCTATGGGGGACTTTTGGGATAGCATTGGAAATGTAATTGAGGAAAATATGTAATAAAAATATTAAAAAAAAAAAAGAAAATCTTCATTCTCATCAACTCCTATTATCTGTAGGTTTGGTCTTCTCATTGTGTCCTGGATTTCCTGGATGTTTTCAGTTAGGATCTTTTTGAGTTTTGTATTTTCTTTGATTGATGTGCAGATGTTCTCTATGGAAACTTCTGCACCTCAGATTCTCTCTTCCATCTCTTGTATTCTGTTGCTGATGCTCGCATCTATGGTTCCAGATTTCTTTCCTAGGTGTTCAATCTCCAGTGTTGCCTTATTTTAGGTTTTCTTTATTGTGTCTACTTCCCTTTTTAGGTCTTGGATGATTTTATTCAGTTCCATCACCTGTTTGGTCGTGTTTTCCTGCAATTCTTTAAGGGATTTTTGTGTTTCCTCTTTAATGTCTTCTACCTGTTTAGCTGTGTTCTCCTGTATTTCTTTAAGTGAGTTATTAAAGTCCTTCTTGATGTCCTCTACCGTCATCATGAGATATGCTTCTAAATCCGGGTCTAGCTTTTCTGGTGTGTTGGGGTGCCCAGGACCAGGTGGGGTGGGAGTGCTGCGTTCTGAAGATGGTGAGTGGTCCTGATTTCTGTCAGTAGGAGTTTTACCTTTGCCTTTTGCCATCTGGTAATCTCTGGAGCTAGTTGTTATAGTTGTCTCTGGTTAGAGCTTGTTCCTCAGGTGATTAACTTAGCCTCTATCAGCAGACATGGGAGACTAGCTCTCTCCTTAGTTTCAGTGGTCAGAGTACTCTCTGCAGGCAAGCTCTCCTCTTGCAGAGAAGGTGCCCAGATATCTGGTGTTCGAACCTGCCTCCTGGCCGAAGTTGTGTTCCACTCACCAGAGGTTAAGATCCTGTGGAGGGTCTTGTGAGGACCTTGGGGGTGTCCAGAGACTCCACGTGTAAGGAACCCCGGTGCCGGTATGGACCGGATGGGACTTGTGACCCTGATCAGGCCGGGTTTTCTGCTTCCCTAATTAATGCAGTCTCAGGTCCTGCGCGATTAGATTGGAGCAGTTGCTGTGTTTCATTCACCAGAGGTCTTAAGATCCCGTGGAGGGTCCTCTGGGGGACCTTGCGGGTTTCTGGAGACTCCACGTGCAATGAATCTCGGTGCTGGAGTGGACTGAAAGGCGATCTAGTTCAATCTTGCAAGACACAATAATCTAGCCTAGTATGGTGGCACTTGCCTTTAATACCAGGAGAGGCACAGGCAGATAGAATGCTATGAAACCAATGCAGTCTAAATAGTTGGTGGAGATTATGGTTTTGTTTTGTTTTGTTTTGTTTTGTTTTGTTTTGTTTTGTTTTGTTTTTTTATTCAGGATCAAGTCAAATAAGTTCCTGAGTTTGAGAGGTTTTATGTTTACCTGTTAAGGGAACTTTGTACTTGTAGGAGGGGATAATGCAAATATTCACAGATAAATTGTGGAACCCAGGCCTTCATTCAGCTCAAGGAAAGTGCATCCAGGGGACTAATGAATAATCTGCTTTGGGGATTCTGACTAGCCTAACAGAGTGTATTAAATGTAGTTATTATAAGGAAATAATCCCACCGTTCATATACAGTAAGATGCATAGCTCACATTTGGACGGCTTTTTTGGCACCATGTATTTCCGTGCATGATGTGGGTACGTGGTGTTAGGAGACACAGAATAAAGCCTCATATCCCTTGAAATTGAAGTTACTGAGATCTCACAACTTTGCTTAAAATTCCAGCACTTGGGAGAGGAGGTCAGAATCAGGAGTTCAGGAGCATCCTTGACTAACTAAGGAATTTTAAGTCACCTTCATTACTCTAAGAACTTCATTGAGTTTCCATCTGTTGCTATGTATTGCAATGCTAAATCCTTTTCCTAGGAAGGTCTGGGCCTAGGAGAAAATCAGAAATTTTTTGTGCAAATATTGTTGCTTAATTTAAAACCATTGGTTAAATAAAATTGGCTACTAATATTTATTGGAGGCATTAGATATAGGTGACTTTTTAGTTATCTGGTTGCCAGTGGAGAAGTGAAAGATAAGAGGAGAAACTAGAAAAAAGAGAAAAGGCACCAGTAAGAAGAGGTACCATGAGAGGATATGGAGGAGAAACAGGAAGTAATTGGGGTGCACCACTGGGGAGGTAGCCAGCTGAGCTGTCAGAAAGGCAGATTAGCGGTCACCCCACCCACAGTAATTGTCTCTGGTTTTGTTTTTTAAGACAGGGTTTGTCTGTATGTCCCTGGCTGTCCTGGAACTCACGTTGTAGATCAAGTTGGCCTCAAACTCAGAAATCCTCCTGCCTCTGCCGCCCAAGTCCTGGGAGTAAAAGTGTTCACCACCACCGCCCGGCTCACAGTAATTGTCAAAGCCAAATGATATAACAATAGTCTGAGTCATTTGTTTGGAAGCAAGTCAGGAGGAGCTTAAATTGGTTCTACTGAAACTTTGTCTCAAAAAAGAAAGTGATAGGGAAGGAGAAGAGCATTGCCTGGAGGGGAGTGGAAAGACCATGGAGAAAATGGTCAAAGACATACTTGAACAGAAAGTCTCCAAAAGCCAAAGGGTGTACATTTTTTTATTGACGTATTTATTTATTTCCATCTGATCACAGTCCCTCCCTCTCCTCCCAATCAGACTCAATGCCCTACTCCTTCCCCTCCTAATTCCCTATCCCCTTCTCCCCAGAAAAAGGGACCCTCATTTTTCCCCTGGTACCAACCCACCCTGTCACATCAAGTTGCATTAGGAATAAGTGCATCCTCTCTCACTGAGCCCAGACAAGGCAGCCCAGCTAGGGAAAAGAGATCTAAAGGCAGGTAACAGAGTCTAAATCGGAGACAGCACTCACTCCAATTGTTAGTTGCCCACATGAAGACCAAGCTGCACATCTGTTTCATATATGTAAAGGTCCTAGTTCAAGCCCCTACATGGTGTTGGCTCATGGTTCAGTCTCTGTGAACCCCCAAGTGTTCATATTAGTTGACTCTGTAGGTCCTCTTGTGGCTTCCTAACCCTTCTGGGTCCCACAACCCTTCCACCAACATTTCCACAAGACTCTCTGACCACAGCCTAATGTTTGGCTGTGGGTCTCTGCATTTTTACATTTAAAGGGTGATGGAGAGAGCATGCAATTAGAGGGACTACCCACAACAGGTCAAAATGGAAACCTCTCAGGAGCCTGCAGCAGCTACTTGTAAAAAACGATGGTGTCTGTGGTCTTGAGAAGCAGGAGACACATTCCTCCTGGGTTCCTGCCATTTGAAATAAGGTATTGCCTGCTGTAGGCTGTGATAGAAGCATCTCAATAGCCTGTGGAAGCTCTTCATACTAAAACGTAATTCCCTGTTATCTTAACCTTAGCCCTGTACAATCACTGTATAGAATTCATTGTGTATGACTGCTTTTCAGCTGCCCTTGATGTATGTAATTATTCTATTTTATCTGAATTTCCTATTTCTTTCTTCTTCTGCTCTGGTGTAGTCTGTGAAATTCGATGTTTCTTGATGTAATCATTCTTAAACCATGAAAAATTGAGATATAAGGGCTCAGTACAGCACACTTCAAAACTACCCATGTGTATGCTGTGTGTTCTCATCTTGGAAACAATGTAATAACTGTGTAATGTAATGCCAGATTAATGCATGACTTTTAAAGAAAGTTTGAAGAAATTATTAGAAAATGAAATAGAGACAACATTGGGACCCGAGAAATATAAAAGTTATTGGTGTTCTAAAATTAGTTTCACACAACATTTGAGAGTAGTCCTGAATATTAAAGTATAGAATATGTCATACTGTATGCCAGTCAAACTAAGTCAAAACACTGGGACTCTTACAGAGAGTTATTTTGTGCAATGTACAGAATCAGAAAGTTAGCAGAAGTACTGAGTTAAGGGTTAAGCACCTCTGACCCATTCAGTGCTTTAGTAGAGGATTTCCCATGAGAGCCCTACCCTGCAAAGCAGAGGATGAATCTCCAGTACACACCAGCTACTCAATTGAATGCCTTGTTTCCTTTTGTAAAGAAATGGAGGAGTCAATTCAGCCACCATCTGGGAAGGCTCTATCTCATTTTCAGAGCCACTGCAATTGCAAGATTTTAACTTAGCACCACCTTCATTGTCTTATGCCAGTATTCTCTGCATTGCACACTTTCCTGTGGGTAGTGTCAGTAATGAGCTCTCCACTATGATTTGTCCCTGTTACCTGGTGTTGCGGCTCCCAAAACTTGCTTCTCTGATCAAAAGAGAAACTTCAAATCATTTTCTAATCTGCTTTGGCTATGAAAGAAATTTACTGAATAGTAACTAAAAGTTGGCAGTCAATATGTACAGTGTATAGCCTTATCAAAATATTAAATCAATTACAAAACAAAACAACAGTGAAAAAAAGGAACATAAAACTTCTAATGAATCAAAAAACCAAATAACTTCATAGCAGCCTTATTTATAATAGCCAGAAGCTGGAAAGAACCCAGATGCCCCTCAACAGAGGAATGGATACAGAAAATGTGGTACATTTACACAATGGAGTACTACTCAGCTATTAAAAGGAATGAATTTATGAAATTCCTAGGCAAATGGATGGATCTGGAGGGCATCATCCTGAGTGAGGTAACATATCCACAAAGGAACTCACACAATATGTACTCACTGATAAGTGGGTATTAGCCCAAAAACTTAGGATACCCAAGATATAAGATACAATTTGTTAAACACATGAAACTCAAGAAGAACGAAGACCAAAGTGTGGACACTGTGCCCCTTCTTGGAATTGGGAACAAAACACCCATGGAAAGAGTTACAGAGATAAAGTTTGGAGCTGTGAAGAAAGGATGGACCATCTAAAAACTGCCATATCCAGGGATCCACCCCATAATCAGCTTCCAAACGCTGACACCATTGCATACACTAGCAAGATTTTGCTGAAAGGACCCAGATATAGCTGTCTCTTGTGAGACAATGCCGGGGCCTAGCAAACACAGAAGTGGATGCTCACAGTCATCTATTGGATGGATCACAGGGCCCCCAATGGAGGAGCTAGAGAAAGTACCCAAGGAGCTAAAGGGAACTGCAACCCCATAGGTGGAACATTATTATGAACTAACCAATACCCCAGAGCTCTTGACTCTAGCTGCATTTGTATCAAAAGATGGCCTAGTCGGCCATCACTGGAAAGAGAGGCCCATTGGACTTGCCAACTTTATATGCCCCAGTACAGGGGAATGCCAGGGCCAAGGGGTGGGGGTGGGTGGATGGGGGACTGGGGGGGGGGGGTAGTGTATTGGGGACTTTTTGGATAGCATTGGAAATGTAATTGAGGAAAATACCTAATTTAAAAAAAAAAAGAATGTAAGAGTTGAGGCTTAAAAACAAAAACAAAAACAAAAAACAAAAACAAATAACAAAAGTAACCAAAGCTTAACCCAAAATCTAAAGACTAGAATTGTGCTAAAGAGTCTTCTTTGGCTGTCATTTTGCAGCAGAGACTTACAGCCCATGACTGTCCTTGGCACACAGTAGAAAATAAGTTACTTCTGGTAACAATCTTTACAAGAGAAATTTAAGTAGGTCTCCTTTTTTGGAGTATGGGTTTTGAAGAATATGGACACCCAAGACTAAGCAGAAAATATGTTACAGGCTTTGGCTCAAAATCTTTGCAATTTTGTAGACTGATTTTGTAATTTTCCTTGATGACCTATCAGGACAAGAAAAATTTACACTCTCAGAATCTTCCTGTTTCCCCAGCAGCTCTTGATGTGCATCCCTCTAAATTCTCACTCTTGCTGAGCCAGAGCCCAGATGAAATTAAGAGCTATTCATTGCAAGGAAACAAAAGTAAAGTAAGAAAATGCAGCAGATGATAGCCATGATTACTGGGGATGAGATGAAATATTTGCTTCGCACACGCAGATATCCCCCTATAGAAGTTATCTTCAAAGGAGGTCTTGTCCTGGTCTCTCCGTTCCAGTTTCTGCTGGAGTATTTCACACCTAGGGAAGGAATGAAGAACGGCCTGATTTGTATTTGTCAATTCAGTTTTCCGTCCCACACTAGATCTATTCAGGTGGATAATCTATTATGGCCTATCATCGGCTGAGGTCATTCCCTGCATCCCCAATGTGGAGAGCCGTGCAGTGAGCAATCGCCATTATAAGATGGTGCTGGCTTCTGCTGTACCTAACTAGTAAACAAGCCTTGTGCGCAAGTGCAAGAGTGAACTCACACCTAGTCACTGCCCATCTCGGAGCATAGTAATGAGGTGATGGACAAGCAACAAATCAGGAGCTGATATGCCACATCAGGTGCTGAAATGCCACGCTGAGGGCTATATAAGCAGCAGCATTTTCCGGGGTCTGGGTCTTCGCTCCTTAAGAAGCAATAAAGCTTGCTGCAGAAGAATCCAGTTGTCCGAGTGTGTTCTTGCCGGCGAGAATGATAGCTCAGGACAAGTGGCACCGAGAAACCCGGGAACTGCATACCATCACTGGTGCAAGGGAGATCCCCCGTTTGCGGGGCCGCTTCAGAACTGCAGGACACGTAAGGCTCTGTCAGGTATGTTCAGTCTTGAAATTTCTCCAGTGTTAGAGGCCTTTTTGTATGTTTTCACAGGGCTCGTTCTTTTTCTTTTGATCATGTACTGCTTCCACCACTGGAACTGCTGACTGGTTCTCAGTCGCGATCAGGCACTGTTAGATAACAGGGCAGCGAGCAGTATGGGAACTTCCCACTCCGTAGTGACCGCCTTACAGTCGGTCTTGAGGCAGTGTGGCCTAAAAATCACCACTAAGACTATAGAGGGCTTTGTTAAAGAGATAGATTGTGAAGCGCTGTAGTATGCATGCTCAGGGTCATTAACTATCACCTCTTGGGAGAAACTGAAAGGAGATCTAGTTAGGGAAAAGCAGAATGGCAAACTTAAAGCAGGGACCATGCCATTGTGGAATCTGGTAAGATCGTGCTTAACAGACGAGGATTGTCAGCAAATGGTTGAGGCAGGGCAGAAGATCCTGGAGGAGGTTCAAGACAGTCTATCAGAGACAGAGCAGGGAGAGAGAGTAAGAGTTGAAACGAAACAAGGTGCACCAAAGAATAAAGGCCTTTCCATGGGCCTTGAGCCCAAGGAAAAGAGAAATAAGGGAAAAAATGCCCTGGGAGAGCTTAGAAAAAGGGATGGAAAGGGAGAGAAGAAGAGAGATCGAGCTGGGGAGGCACATAAGGGAAGGAGCCTCTATCCGCCATTAGACGAGTTCAAGGCACTAGCTGTTAGTAGCTCAGAATCAGATAAGGAACTGAGCTCCTCTGAGGAAACAGACTTAGAGGAAGAAGCGGCTCGCTATGAGGGAGAAAGATACCAGACAGATGAAGGACGAGCTAATCAGTCACAGAATAAGACAGAAGCAGCTAGAGACAACTGTCAGTTCCCTGCGTGGTCTCCGGGCCCTCGACCTCTGGGTCCTAGTGCACCTCTGCCCTATGTGCAGAGGTATCATTCACCTCCGCCCTATGTGCAGAGGTATCATTCAGACTCATTCATTCCAAAAGAGGAACAGAGAAAAGTGCAGCAAGCGTTTCCAGTCTTTGAAGGCGCCAATGGCGGACGCGTTTATGCTCCAGTGGAGTATTTTACCTTCTCCCCCAATATGTTGTTTGGGCCTGAAGAAAAGTTTGTAATGAGAACGGGCCTCTTCTTGCAGGACCGAAGAATGAACCCTTACCACAAATGGCTACTTTGTGGGATTAATGGAAGCTGTACAGATCTTAATCCCCTTGTTTTCTTAAAAGGAAAAGGCCTGTAGGAAAGGCCATTTACACTGGTCTCTCCAATTATACTCTGATTGGGGCATATGGACCAACAAAAAAATATATAATTCATATTGAAGAAATCTCTGGTTTAAATAAGACACAGATTAATCCAACCAGCTATATATCCACTCCAGTATGTGTCTATCCTCCCTTTTTGTTTATTTTGTCTAATGATTCATTTGAAAGCTGTGTAAATAATTCCTGTTGGATTTCTCAATGTTGGGATGTAACAAAGGACACCCGCGCCATGCTGGCCCGGATCCCACGTTGGATCCCTGTTCCGGTGGAAACACCCTCCACCTTATCCCTGTTTCGACAAAAAAGAGATTTTGGCATTACTGCTGCCGTGATCATAGCAATTTCAGCCAGTGCAGCTGCTGCTACAGCTGCAGGGTATGCTATGACTAGGACGGTCCAAGCAGGCACAAAATTTAATCAGCTTTCAGTCAATCTGACTGATGCCATCAATGTCCAAACTTCTGCTAGTGCCCAGTTGAAGGGAGGGCTGATAATTTTGAATCAGCGCCTTGATCTGGTTGAGGAACAGATAGGCGTCCTATACCAGTTGGCCCAGTTGGGTTGTGAAAGAAAATTGGGCACTCTGAGTATTACCAGTGTCCAATATGAAAATTTTACTCATGCAGCTAATCTGTCTAGACAGCTCTCCTTGTATCTTGCAAGAAATTGGTCCGAGGGGTATGATGAGACTCTTAAGGCCCTGACGGTGGCAGTTTTAAAGATCAACTCAACGCGAGTGGACCTGTCATTTACAGAGGGCCTCTCCTTCTGGATTTCATCTGCATTTTCTTATTTTAAGGAATGGGTGGGGGTAGGTTTATTTGGTACTGCCATCAGCTGTGGACTTGTCTTCATATTCTGGTTGGTTTGCAAGCTCAGAGCCCAACAAACATATGACAAGGTCGTGATAGCTCAAGCACTTGATGCCATAGAGCAAGGGGCCTCCCCTGAAATTTGGCTATCTATGCTCAAGAATTAGTAGGCATTTGTCATTTTTCGGCTGGCCTCTTTTGTAGAGTTCACCCTAGGACATTTAGTAGTTACTGTCACATAGCACTGCGGTATCCAGGGACGGGCAACTTTCCTCATGCACAGATCAACCTAAGACACGGGGCCTGGTGGCAATAGGGTTACCCTATGACAGGAAAGGCTGTGACATTAGAGGAACGACCTAAGACAGGAGCCACAGCAGATGGACATAATTACACAGACCTAGTCCAGCCTCATTTTAATAAAACAAAAAGGGGGAGATGTGAAAAGCCATGCCGTGAGCAATCGCCATTATAAGATGGTGCTGGCTTCCGCTGTGCCTAACTAGTAAACAAGCCTTGTGTGCAAGTGCAAGAGTGAACTCATCCCTAGTCACTGCCCATCTCGGGGCGTAGTAATGAGGTGATGGGCGAGCAACAAATCAGGAGCTGACATGCCACATCAGGTGCTAAAACACCACACTGAGGGCTATATAAGCAGCAGCATTTTCCGGGGTCTGGTTCTTCGCTCCTTAAGAAGCAATAAAGCTTGCTGCAGAAGAATCCGGTTGTCTGAGTGTGTTCTTGCCGGCGAGAACAATAGTTCGGGACACCCCAAGTGTCATAGAGCACCTGGGCTTGGAATTATTTCTCAGCTTTTAAAAGCTGCTAGAAACTTAACTGTGAACTACACACTGTACTGGAGTTTAAAAGAAAAGCACTATATTACTTCAATAGTCCAGGCATAAGATATTGAATAATAATATTGTAGCAATGCCTGAATCTGAGTTCAAGAGAGATGTGAACAGGCTAAAAAACCATGTGGATGGCTTATGGGGAACCTGCCTAGAATTAAATTGAAGGTTATGATGATTTCTGTAGTGAATGACCCTGACAGGGATCCACTCTTCAACTCCTATATCTGGAAATAACCAGTGAAAACATATCACATGAAATCAACAGGCACTGCATGTGTCCTAAAATCAGAAAGAATGTGCTAACTGAAAATATTCCCAAGGCTAGGAACTGAATTTTAAAAGTGATAGTCATGGAGGAACATAACAACACACCTGTACATCTGAGACTCTTGTGGGGCACTCTGTCAAATATGCAAATTATTTGTGTTCACACAACACAAGCACAGTATACCTCAGTAACCTGTTTAGTTTCCCAGTTAATGCTATTATAAAAATCTCCCAGGATATTTTGGAGTCATAAAAATCAAATCTTGAATGTGATAGGTACGTAATGGGCAAAGCATATACACAGCTCAGTCAGTGATATGCTTTCCCCTCATGAACCAGACTCAGAATCAGGGATCTTGGCATAGTATCCAATCTGTCTTAGCAAGTTCCAAAAGCTGTGTAGAATAGGCATCTCTGCCAGCAAAGGATCACATGGTGGTGGTGAACTAGCCTCACCTTCACTGTTTCAGTCTTGTCCCAAAGTAAACAGTTCCTTCCATTAGAGGCTCCCTTTGTCATTCCCTGACTGACTTGGTGTCCAAAGGTACGATCCCAGAAAAATAGGAAGTCATTATAAATGAGATCCAATGGAACAATTTTCACCCAATAATGTGACTATGTCAGGGATATTTTGAGTAAGATGAGGCTAACTAGTTGAAGGTCAAATACTTGCATGGATTATCTATCACTGAGCAATATTTCATGAAAGCGCTGCATCACATGGTATATTTTCACTCTTTAGCTGATGGACATCAGGATATCATCTTCTTCTGGACTACTCTGAGGACCACTACAGACCTCATGTGCCCTAGAGACTCTGTGGATATCTACTCCTTGTTCTGGAATCACTGGGTAAAAGGGGACTTCTTTTCTACTTTCTGAATCTTGCTTCTCAAACATCTACCTGATTTTATACTACCAGAACTGTCTGATGGTCCTCATTTCTCCCAACCCCCATTTAGGCTGATTTTAACTCTGAGAAAAAGATTTTTGAATAACAGCAATTGCAGAATGCTACACAGATAACATAGTGTGAGTACTTTAGATTATCATGACCCTCAAGGGGCTCCTGAAACAGCCCTGTTTTGCACCACAGCTATGGAAATTCTTCTGGATGCAGGTACAGCTACATGCAACTCAGTCTCTCAATGATTAGAATCCAGGCCTGATAAGGCAAAGTTTTACTGAGTAGAGGTACCTGGAAAGGCAATGGTAGCAGGCAATGAGGAAAACAATCTGGAATGCTGACAAGACACAGTGAGCCACCTGATATTCAAGTGGGCCTTCATAATTTTTCCACAACAAAAAAGGGACATAACATGGATTTTATACACCAACCTCCTCCTCAACACTATGTACCATATTCCGTTGATTTTCTCCAAAGGATTTCAATGAGGATCAGTAATATGGCTCCTAGCCAGTTGAAAGTCTGACTTTACATGCGATTTTGTGTCCTTTTCTTTCTCGGGAGCTAGGTAGAGTTGCATATTAATTGTTCTGCTGTATTTGACTTTTCATGGGTGCAATCTGAAATCTCTGGGGCTTTACTCATCATGCTTGGCCTCTAGACACAGACACGGTTGCATGTCTACACAAACACACACACACAAACACATATACACACACAAACACAGTTGTATATTCAAGCATCCATACCACAAACACTTGCAAAGGCATTTTGCATTACACAAACACACAACTTAGCATAAACACACTGAGTCACAGCTGGTATACACACACACACACCAACACACACACCACATACCACATACCACACAAAGACTAACACAAAAACACATACATCAATGAAATTCTTGCTCTTATCTAGCACATTCTCTGTTGTATGAGCATGTAGTGGGACCTATGATGTGTACAACGCTCTTAGACTCAAGGGGGCTTTAGTTATCTCTTCTTCAGGAAGTTTTTCTATGCAAATACTTGCTTGTGCTACAAGGACATTACACCCACTACACAGATATCCAGGACAACACAGCACTAAATTACCAAGAAAGAGATTTTTACCTATAGCCTCCAGTAAGCCACATTTTGACTCATCAATGTCCTCTCACTAAACCTACACTGAGTCCTTTTAAGCATCCGAGGAAGACTGTGACTTTTGGTCATTACTCAGGAACTTTTCAACACATTACTTATTATGTGATATTAAATCATCCTCAAATTCAGTCAGAAGAAATCTAGTTAAATGACCTGCTGTGACATTTCTGAAATGCAGCACTCTGCACAACTCTGAGTGAGAATCTATCCTGAAACAAAGACATGCCCAAAATATAGTTAGCAAAACACCGTCAGCAGAATGATGTACTGTAGGCTTCTACATATGCCCATGGTTAAGCCAATAAGACAAGCCAGAATCCCCCAGGAAATAACTCTAACTAATTTTAAAAATAGTAGTATTACTTAACGATTTGTTGATATAAATAAGAGACAGATCTCCACCTGGTAGTGGACAGGAGATGAAAGTCTACTGGACATAGAAGAACAGGAAATATCAGGTTTATTGTGAGACCTACACCCAAAGAACTAAGTTAGAGAAGGACTAGACAAAATTAGATGTCCTTAACTGGCCTTACAAAATACCCACAAAGGTACAGATTGGCATAAGCGTCCATAAACACACACATACACACACACACACACACACACACACACACACAATCGTAAGGGAGCAAAAAACAATGAAGAATCTGACATGCTAGAGGAAAAAATAATTTAGACTATGCAGAGCAGATATTTCAACTGAGAAACACAACTCTGGTAGTCTTACTAGAGAAATTGAAAGCTCTAGAGAACTTTCTTCTTGGTCAGAATGAGGGGTACATAGGGAGACATTTTTTCGAGAAGCCTCAAAACTCTCACACCAAACCTGAGATTGTGAGAAGCCTTTCCTACATCCCTGCTCATCCAGCCAGCTCCAGACCACAAGTCCCAGGAATGAAAACTCCAACAGCACTCAAAGAAAATAGGACTGACAAGCTGCTACTCAGGCTCACTCAGTGTGAATCAAGATCTACAGGGGAAACGGTTGGGGTGGGGGACAAAAACTTCCAAAAGGCAACAATGAAATCCACTTATTTGTCAGTTCCACTAAGCTATCATCTCTGCAATCTACTTCCTACCTGGAGTCCCACCTGATCCCCATAGAGCAAATGAGCTTCAGGCCTTTACTTCTTCCTTCAAAGCTCTCTACTATTCTAAAGTAAGGCTCCAGCCCAGCACCCTTCAAACTTAATGTCATATAGAGCTGTGATGTGTAATCAACTAATCTCCCTTAGTAAACTGCAGATTCTAGCAGAGCACAACTATTTGCTTGCTAAACATGCAGTTTCTTAAAAACAGCTACCTCCACAGAAAGCCTTTTAGATGATCACATAAACACTTGGAGGAGACATAGGTGAGTGCCTGGATAAGTTGGTGGACTGTTACATTGGATTGTCTATGTTTATGGTTAGCCATGAGGGCAAACTCCCTCTGATACACATCATGTTACCTGCTACTGCTTAGCCCTTGGGATGTATGTTCTTGCTGGTCTCATCACAGAACCTCTTTTCTTCACCATAGGATGCTTCCTGGTCAGCCTGCTCTACCAGCAGCTTTCTGTTCGCATTCAGCAACATCCTCACTTTTTCCTTCAACTGATTGCATTCTTTCAGGAGGTAGGTGTGCCTGAATCTGAGCCACACAAAAACAAACAAACAAACAAACAAAAAAAGGTGATTACCAGCAAGCTTCCATTTGACTGCCACTCCTCCAAGTACTATGATCCTTGCAAGGGCCCTGATCCGCAGATAGCCCCAGACTAGAGTCCACAATATACCCATCAGTAAAAAATAGAGGCAGGTGAAATCCAGAGACCAGCCACATGCCACAAGAACCAAAGGACTTCTGAAAACCCTGACACCAAGAGTATCCCATGTACATCACAGAAGAGGAAATGTTCCCCGTGGGTGCTTATATGTCTGTACTACCAGAAAACCATCAGTAGGGAGAGGACAAATCCCCTCTGAGGGAGGAGAGGAGATCGAAAAGGTATAAAACCTTTCCAGTTTTGTCATGTATCTCAGATCTTTTAATCTGCTGTCATAAACCTAGGTGGTCAGGGTTGCTTGAGATTCCCAGCATGGTGGAAATTGGTTCTATACAGAGGATCCTCAATTTGGAAGAATAAAGGCTGACTGTCTTGGACAATCTTCACACTTAGGAAAAATGAGTCCAAGAGGTACAAATCCAAGACCCTTGTCTCAAGGGAGGGCTCCTATTAAGAAACAGATAGTATAGAACTAGAGCTCTTTCTTTTGTTCAAAGTCCTAGAAGGCCACAAGCATCCCCTGCCTAGTGCTGGGTCTCAGCTGTGTCTGGGACTTACCTGTAGGAATCATTATCTTCTATGAATCCCTTGTACTTCTCAATGGTATCACGTATTGACTGCGTCATTTTTTCCATATCCAACATTGTCTTCTCATGTTGTGATTTAATGATGGTGAATTCAATGTTCATCCTGTGGTAGAGCATGGCCCAAAGGGCAAATATTCATCTGAACTAAGCAATCAAGTATCATGTGCAAAAAGGCTGTATCTGGACTACAAAAGCCAAGTGTATGCCACATCCTTGCTTCTTCCAACTGGGTCCTATTGGTACTGATTAAACTTATTATCTTGGGCAGAGGACAGCAGAGCCAGGGGATGAAATGGAGATAGCTGACCTTCAAGAGCTCCTTCACAAACAATCAAACGTAAAATGCCAAATAAATCCAGGTAGGCTCCATAGTCTCAGAGTACAATGAACAAAACTAGAGTAAAGCAGTAATGGCCTGTAGACATTGCATTCTCACACAGAATAGCAGCCATTGTGACCAGGCCCTTCCAGCTGTTGACAGACCCAATCAGACTCCAAGCACCTCAAGGGAAAGTACAAAAGAGGATGACCATAGAACACACAGCACTTATCTGTCAAGTCAACTGTCAAGACTTCTTATAATGAATTCAAGAGATGACACACTCCACTCATGGGAGAAAATGTGGTTTTGTTAAATAGGATGTTGTCCCTGTGCCCTCTAGTGAGTCTGGCTAAAATTATCCATTTGGTTGATTTTCTCAAAGAACCAGCTCCTCGTTTGCTTGATTCTTTGAATAGTTCTTCTTGTTTCCACTTGGTTGATTTCTCCCCTGAGTTTCATTATTTCCTGCCTTCTACTCCTCTTGGGTGAATTTGCTTCCTTTCGTTCTAGAGCTTTTAGGTGTGTTGTCAAGCTGCTTGTGTGTGCTCTCTCTAGTTTCTTTTTGGAAGCACTCAGAGCTATGAGTTTTCCTCTTAGAAATGCTTTCACCGTGTCTCAGAAGTTTGGTTATGTTGTGGCTTCATTTTCATTAAACTCTAAAAAGTTTTTAATTTCTTTTTTATTTCTTCCTGATGAAGGTATCATTGAGTAGAGTGTTCTTCAGTGTCCATGTTAATGTTGGCTTTCTATTATTTATGTTGTTATTGAAGATCAGCCTTAGTCCATGGTGATGAGATAGGATGCATGGGATAATTTCGATATTTTTGTGTCTGTTAGGCCTGGTTTGTGATCAATTATATGCTCAATTTTGGAAGAGTTACAAGGTGCTGAGAGGAAGGTATATCCTTTTGCTTTAGGATAAAATGTTCTGTAGATATCTGTTAAATCTATTTGTTTCATAACTTCTGTTAGTGTCCATGTGTCTCTGCTTTGTTTCTGTTTCCAGGGTCTGTCCATTGGTGAGAGTGGGGTGTTGAAGTATCCCACTATTGTTGTTTGAGGTAAAATGTGTGCTTTGAGCTTTACTAAAGTTCCTTTAATGAATGTGGCTGCCCTTGCATTTGAAGCATAGATATTCAGAATTGAGAGTTCATCTTACTAGATTTTATGTTTGATGAGTATTAAGTGCCCTTCCTTGTCTTTTTTGATAACTTTGTTTGGAAGTCAATAGTATTTGATATTAGAATGGCTACTCCAGCTTGTTTCTTCTGACCATTTGTTTGGAAAATTGTTTTCTAGCCTTTTACTCTGAGGTAGTGTCTGTCTTTGTCCCTGAGGTGGGTTTCCTGTATGCAGCAAAATGTTTCGTACTGTTTGTGTATCCAGTCTATTAGTCTATGTCTTTTTACTGGGGAATTGAGCCCATAGATATTAAGAGAAATCAAAGAAAAGTAATTGTTGCTTCCTGTTATTTTTGTTTTTAAAGTTGGGATACTGTTCTTGTGGCTGTCTTCTTTTATGTTCCTTGAAGGATTACTTTCTTGCTTTTTCTAGGGTGTAGTTTCCATCTTTGTGTTGGTGTTTTCCCTTTATTACCCTTTGAAGGGCTAGATTCGTGGAAAGATATTGTTTGGATTTGGTTTTTTTATGGAATACTTTGGTTTTGTCATCGATGGTAATTGAGAGTTTTGCTGAGTATAGTAGCCTGGGCTGGTATTTGTGTTCTCTTAGTGTCTGTATAACAACTGTCCACGATTTTCTGGCTTTCATAGTCTCTGGTTAGAAGTCTGGAGTAATTCTAATAGACCTGCCTTTATATGTTACTTGACATTTTTCCCTTACTGCTTTTAATATTCTATCTTTATTTAGTGCATTTGTTGTTCTGTTTATTAAGAGTCGGGAGGAATTTATTTTCTGATCCATTCTATTTGGATTTTTTTAGGCATCTTGTATGTTCACAGGCATCTCTTTCTTTAGGTATGGGCAGTTTCCTTCTATAATTGTGTTGAAGATATTTGCTGGCCCTTTAAGTTGAAAATCTTCATTTGTATCTACTCCTGTTATCCGTAGGTTTGGTCTTCTCATTGTTCCTGGATTTCCTGGATGTTTTGAGTTAGGACCTTTTTGCATTTTGCGTTTTCTTTTCTGTTGTGTCCATGTTCCCCATGGAATCTTCTGCACCTGAGATTTTCTCTTCCAACTCTTGTATTTTGTTGTTGATGTTCACATCTATGGTTCTTGAATTCTTTCCTAGGGTTTCTATCTCCAGCATTGTCTTCATTGTTTCTACTTCCATGTTTAGATCTTGGATGATTTTGATCAATTTGATCACGTGTTTGGTTGTGGTTTTTTGTAATTCTTTTTTTGTTTTGTTTTGTTTTTGTTTTTGTTTTTTTGTTTTGTTTTGTTTTGGGGGTTTTTTGTTGTTGTTGTTTTGTTTTGTTTTGTTTTGTTTTGTTTTGTTTTGTTTTGTTTTGTTTTTGAGACAGGTTTTCTCTGTGTAGCCCTGAAGTTCCTAAGAAAAGTGCATATTCTGCCAAGGACTAGCCTCAGGTCAGTGAGTATTTTCTGAGAGAAGGGGTTTCTGAGAGCACCAAAAACAAACCACTTGAAGTCAAATCCTTGGTCTGTGCTGGTGGCCTGTGTTCTGCTGGAGACAGTTTTCCAGCCTGCTTTCCCTCTGTTCTGATCCCACCCCCAACACCTGTGGCACATCTGATTTCTCTGGAAATCTCTAGATAGCTCTTGAGGTTACCTTTTGATTACACTTTGAGTCAGCATCCCATAAGCCCTTAATTTTTAGGAAACAGCAAGAACATAGTTCCTTTTACAATTGCAAAAGAACTCAGAGATCTTCCTGCCTCTCTCGAGCAGAGATGGTAAACTAGCTGGGCGGGACCTGAAATTTCTAGTCCTAAAATCATCATTTTTACCCCAACTGTGCTTAGTCTTACTATGTGCCAGGCTGACCTTCAACTCAGGAATGTGCCTGCCTTTGTGTCTTTCTGACAAGCTGGCTTATAGATAGTGTACCTGCCTTTATTCCTTCACATTCATGAAGCCCCTCATATAATACATATTGCATCCTTAATTTTCACATAGTTGAGAAATTATACATTTTCATACTCATCTTTTAAAATTCTTTTCCACAGACTGTAAGGATGTACTGAAGGTCCCAGGACTGGACCATTCTGCTAAGACATTGGCCAAACCTTTGACGCCTGGACTCATGCTACCTCGGATCCTAATGTAGGCATTAAGGTCAACAGGGAGGACATTGCTTGAAGGAACATGAAAATATGTACATTATTATACAAACAAGCCTTATGCCATGGCAGTCCACATCTGCTGGTCCTGTATCAGGGAAAGGAACCCTTTCATTCTGTCCACACCAAGGCCATGCCAGACTCAGCAAGATTCCACACCAACCCAGAGTGGAAGATTCGACAAGAAATCCACTTGCTGTTCTAGAGGAGTGGCTTCTGTGCAGCCCTGACTGTGAGCAGGAAGTACCACCACTGCCCAGTGGGCAGGAGAGGCCATGTATTGCATGTGGGAGCCCAGGAAGGAACAGCAAATTGGAAACTGGGGATCCAGACTGACAGTCAGAGGTGTGGACCTGAGGATGTCACCCCTCTGCTCCATTCTGCATCTGACACTGCAGGAAGACTCACGACCACATCTGGTGATGCTGGAGTTGCCCATGTCCTTAAAGAGATGGCACCCTCCCATCTGAAACTGATTCCTGACTACAGTTCTGTCCACAGCAGTCAGGGCAGGACTTCTCATTATTGATCTCTTTTCTATGTGGAATCCAGTTCCACTAACTTGGAACCTGTCCTTGCTGGTTTGTGTTGAATGATCTCACAATTGACCTCTAAGGACAACTGTGCAGGGAGAGGGCAAGGGATAGCCTCACTGAGAGATCCCAATTCCCTGGTCTCCTCTGCCAGCCACTTCTTTCCCACAGAGAAACTTCAGGGAAGATGTCCTGAGGGAACATTCTGGAAAGATGCCCATATCTTCTCAGATTCACTTGCTTGCAGGTAGATGCCTCAATTGGTATTTGGCTTCAACATACATGCACATACACACACAATTCTATGTGTGTGTGTGTGTGTGTGTGTGTGTGTGTGTGTGTGTGTGTGTGTTTATCACCTTCCTATCTCCCCACCAGGGCAGACAGTGAGATTCCAGAGATCTAGATGAGTATGCAAAGGTGTTTATTGATTAGAAAATATCTGTTCAGTTGAAGTAAATGGATTGAGAGACAGGTTTCATGAGAACATGTGCTGATATGCAGTGCAGACAGAGGAATTGGTTCTTCACTACTATGATCTTGGCAGTAGCAGATGAGCAAAGGTACAAACTGCTGATGCTGGAACTAAAGTGTCCCATGCAAGTGAATCAGAACCACTGGATTCGTGGGACTGTATGAGTTGCAGGCAACTTCTTGCTCCTATTGTTTGGTATCTACATTTCTTATAATTTCCTGCTGGAGTTGTGTGGGTGGAGATAGTTACAGGTACGTGATGATGAACTATTATAACAATTTCTACTTATCCCATCTCTGCAGATGGCACTTGGCTTGCCACATCACCAACAACATCAGGAAAAATTGTATGAAGAAAAGTATTCATGTACTTACAGTTTCCTGTATACCTGTTAATGACTCGCATTGCACCATCACATCAGGTATAGGTGCTATTATAGATATGCCGGATTTCAAACAACTAGGAAGGGGTTGGTGGCTGGCATGAGGCAAGCGATAGGACAACTCCTAGCTGCAGGAGACAAAGTTGGGATTCAAGCAGCTTGAAACCCATGTTTCCTGTGAGGACAGAATAGAAATGACTTATTCCCATCCTACCTCAGTTTTCCCTATCTGGGTTTTCCCTTCCTGAAAATCCTCTGCTGTCACTGTAAGTCCATGGTGCAACTTCCCCTGTACACTGCCCCATCACCTGCCCTTCCTGTCCCAGGCCTGGACAGTCCGTGTCTTACCAGTCTGTGTTTTGCTCCCATGTAACTTGTTATACACATGTCACAGGATTCCCAGAAGAACTCTAAGAACTGCTGACTCAATGTAGTGAAACAAAGGAGCCTTTTCATTTGCATCAGACTTGCATTGTTAACCTTCCGACTGAGCAAGACAGGAGTGCAAGTCCATATCTATGGGCTTGGCATTTTTATATAGGCATAAACAGGGATTCTCCATCTTTGAGATGACACGGGGAGGTGACAAGGGAAGTTATCCTTCAAAAATGATATTGTTTGTCCAGGCAGCAGGGCAGAATCACCCCACTGGGGGAGGGGGCGGGGGGTACTTTGCTTTCCTGGGAAGTATGTTTACGGTTCTACCAGGAACAACTGTGTTTTCACAAACTGGTCACAGATGTCTGGGCATGTTTAATTGCCCTCTCTTTATGGCTCAAATGTGATGCAATTTTCTGTGGTCTTTGCTTCTTCAAAGGACAGGCCTCAACTGGACTGGGAAGTACTAGCCATCTGTCAGCGAATGTGCCAGCCTCATTGACCCCGGGGTCGGGGGATGTCTGAGGGATGTTGCTGTTTGTCTATTCTCAAGCCTGCTTCTGCTGCTCGGGGCAGTGAGGAAGTCTTTCCATTGGAAGTAGTACCATGAAAATGGGACAGTAATATTTTTGCCCCAGTCCAGCCCATGTCTGAAATCCAGGGAGGGGAGGGGAAGCTCCACGAGAGTGGTGAGAAAGAGCAGGGTGGTAGGGGAAGCCCTGTGAGTGTTGAGAAAGCACAGAAACATGTGGCCTGCACCTCTTCACTGCCCCCTCTGCTAATGACTTTAGAGGCCTATCTTGGCCTATATTGTCTATGCTTTCTGGTTGATATTGTTACCTCATCACCAACAGATGAATGGTGCTGAATCTCTGCTTTATATACTGTAAGAGCTTATTAATTATGTATGGCCCATCCAAACGCCAACACCATTGCATGCATTAGCAAGATTTTGCTGAAAGTACCCAGATATAGCTGTCTCTTGTGAGACTACTCCGGGGCCTAGCAAACACAGAAGTGGATGCTCACAGTCACCTATTGGATGGATCACAGGGCCCCCAATGGATGAGCTAGAGAAAGTACCTAAGGAGCTAAAGGAGTCTGCAACCCTATAGGTGGAACAACAATATGAACTAACCAGTACCCCCCAGAGCTCGTGTCTCTACCTGCATATGTATCAGAAGATGGCCTAGTCAGCCATCATTGGAAATAGAGGCCCATTGGTCTTGCAAACTTTAGATGCTTCAGTACAGGGGAACACCAGGACCTAGAAGTGGGAGAGGGCGGGTAGGGGAGTGGGGGGGGGGGGTATGGGATAGCATTGGAAATGTATATGAGGAAAATACCTAATAAAAAAAATTTTTAATTATGTATGGCCCAAAAGAGAGTGACAGTAAAATAATAACCAGGGTCCTGTGATTGCAGAGATGAGGGTAGTTAGCCAGAGGGAAGAATCACACAGCAAATGACACCACCTTTTGGAGTTCTCTCGTTCTCTTTGGAATCTATGTTTTTTCTAACTTTAGCCAGTGACTCTCTAATAACTCCAGAATGGTTGACATAGAAACAGCATTCTTTACATAAAGTAGTCCATAATCCTCCCCATTGTAGGAACAATACGTCTAAACCTCACCTGTTCTGTAGCACCACCTCAGCCAGAGAATCTACATTGTGCTCTAGGTGTGAGATGGATTTTTCTAGGTGTTGAATGTTTTTGTCTCTGACTGCTTTCAAACGGTTCCAATTCTTTCCTTGTAACATCAGTGCGGCTATCTCAGTACACACTCTCGGTAGCCCTGTTCCTAGAATTATAGCTAGAATCAGGGAGAAGGGAAATAGGTTCTTTTTTGTGTCATGAGTTCTCTTCTAATATGTCTCATTAGGCTTTTTAGCACTACTTCTTCTGAATTATATGTTATGTGGGGTGCTAACTGGACTAGAATATAGAACTCTTTTGTGCTAGAGGAATTAAGGGCCCATCTCTGTGTATGCATGGAGTCAGTTTCATCAAACAAGACCACCGTGCTTTGTTTGTTTAGGGGGGTAAACTATTTGCACTAAAAACACTAGGTATTGTTCAATTGTAGAGGTATTGATGTGACACGGGAACCATCCCTAGGCAGGTGCCCTGTCATGATATTGACTGTGGAGTTAAGTCCAGGCCTTCCTGGGATCTCCTGTATGTAGTGTCCTTTTTAGACTCATCATATCTGGATATTCATCTCATACCTTTATAAAAACATAACCAACAGGAGGTGGTTACCTCTGTCTGGGAAATGTTTAGAATTGGAAAGAATTTGAACTTCATTGACCAGAGGGCATCTACCAGTTTTGTGCATTTTAGTAAAGATTCTGGAGCTGTGGAGGGTTGGGGGAAAGACTGAGAGAACAGTATCCGACAGTCTGAGGAATGGTGTTAGCACAGGTTTTTTTCTGCACTTTGGGTTAGCCAGAAACTGATTGGGTCCTAAAGTTATTGGCAGGGGATTTTCAGTTGGTTTTACCAAGAGTCTAACTGTAAAAAGGAGTGTAGGGTTGCTCCCTCTGATAACATAAAGCTGGATAACCCACGACTTTTCAGCTTCCCATCCTTTTGTTTGTCTCCCCCTGTTGGTGAACTTAAGTAAAACTGTGGAAACATCTCATTGTAAGGCAACTGTGATAAGGTCTTTATTTGATATCTTTTATCCCATGTTTTCTGTGACTTTGTTTTACAGTCCCAAGAGACACAATAGAATTGTTTTTGCCCCCCACATGTGACAATGCCCCCAGCCCTGGGACACATATAAAATGTCTCCCACATAAACTTGGGGTATGTATTTCATAAGGTCCCTCAAGTGTCAGGTCATGAGTTATCAGCCAGCTGGCCCAGATCAAAGGTCAAGTCTGGGAACCAGGGAGTCTCCTGTGGCTTCTTTGTACTGGCCAGTTGGGCATGCTAACCAATCTCAGGATTTTTGATTGTCTAGGTCAGGTCAAAAGGCTGGTGTGGGTTTCTGGTCTCTGAATGGAGGCATGGGTTGGGGGCAGCAGTACATACAGTTAGTAGAAACAGTAAGGTTGAGACTGAGTTAATTTTAGCTTGAAAGGATTGGTTTCCCTTTGAACTTTCTATTTTAGTGGCAATGGTGAAGTCTGGTTATCTTTTTCTGGGGAGAGGTCTCATTACCTGGTCTCATGTGAGTGTAGTGTACCTCGGCAGGAATTCCTTCTACTTTAATAGCAGTTGCTGTGGTCAACAAGAGGATGTAGGGTGTTCTCTATCAGGGCTCTTGCATATAGAGAAGCCTCTTTACATGGAACCAGTCTTTATGCTGAAACTTGTGTGGTTCTGGAACGGGGCCTGTTTCATAGAGGGTATGCAGTTTAGGCCAAACCAGTTTTTGAGCCCATTGGGTTGTTTTGACCTTAGTAATTAATTTATCATATTCTAATTTTGTAATAGCTGTTGACTGAAGGTTAGGCATGATAGAAATGGGGACAATATCTATCATTTTAAAGGGGTTTATTCTCATCTGGCAAGGAGAGTTTTTCACCCAATATAAGGCAGAGGAAAGGAGCACCACCCAGTCTCAAGCAGTTTTTGTGGCTAATTTGGACAAGGTCTCTTTTAAGATTTCATTTATCTGTTTTACCTGGCCTGAACTTTGGGGTCAGTATGTACAATGTAATTTTCAATCTGCCCCAAGAAATCTAGCTATGTCCTGGCTTACTTGGACACAAATGTTGGTCCATTTTCTGACACTGTCATATGAGGGAATCTGTATCTGGGTAGGGTACCAATTAGCCACTTGTTAGCCACTACTTTTGTGATTTTAGCCTTCATTGTAAATGTTTCTGTCCATCTGGTCACAGTGTCCACAAACACCACTAAGTACTTGTAGCTGTACTTTCTGGTTTGATTTCTGTAAAATCATCTTTCCAGTAGGCCCCCAGTCTCTTATCTCATAACAGAGAGCCTGGATGTTTGGCAGTGTTGTGGGCATTGCTTAATTTGCAAGCTTTGTAGCTTGACACTATGTTCTTGATAGTATTTGCATGTCTCTGAAAGTGACTTTAGATTGTCTCACTGTGTCAGCCATCTGTCTCACCCCATGTGAGTGACTCTATGGAATTTCCTGAGGGTAGATCTTGTTAGGGAGGTGGGTAATATTAGCTTACCATTTGCCATCTGTCACCAGTCTTCTGAACACAGGCTCATGGGCTGCTTCGTGGCCCGTTTGATCTCTTCTTCCGAATAGGCTGGGCATTCTGGCAGGTTGGGGTTGGGCGGTTTTGGTAGGGTCACAGACAACTTGGAGGCAGCTGTTTCTTTTAGGGCCACCTTTTTGGCAGCTTTGGCAACTATGTTGTTTTCTTTTTTTTTTTTTTTTTTTTGCTTTTAAACTTTCGTGTATTTTTTTTAATTTTTAATATTTTTTATTGCATATTTTCCTCAATTACATTTCCAATGCTATCCCAAAAGTCCCCCATACCGCCCCCCACTTCCCTACCCACCCATTCCCATTCTTTTGGCACTGGCATTCCCCTATATTGGGGCATATAAAGTTTGCAAGTCCAATGGGCCTCTCTTTCCAGTGATGGCCGACTGGGCCATCTTTCGATACATATGCAGCTAGAGACAAGAGCTCCGGGGTACTAGTTAGTTCATCATGTTGTTCCAACTATAGGGTTGCAGATCCCTTTAGCTCCTTGGGTACTTACTCTAGCTTCTCCATTGGGAGCCCTGTGATACATCCAATAGCTGACTGTGAGCATCCACTCCTGTGTTTGCTAGGCCCCAGCATAGTCTCACAAGAGACAGCTATATTTGGGTCCTTTCACCAAAATCTTGCTAGTGTATGCAATGGTGTCAGCATTTGGAAGCTGATTATGGGATGGATCCCTGGATATGGCAGTCTCTAGATGGTCCATCCTTTCATCACAGCTCGAAACTTTGTCTCTGTAACTCCTTCCATGGGTGTTTTGTTCCCAATTCTAAGAAGGGGCATATTGTCCACACTTTTGTCTTCATTATTCTTGAGTTTCATGTGTTTAGCAAATTGTATCTTATATCTTGGGTATCCTAAGTTTTGGGCTAATATCCACTTATCAGTGAATACATATTGTGTGAGTTCCTTTGTGATTGTGTTACCTCACTCAAGATGATGCCCTCCAGGTCCATCCATTTGGCTACGAATTTCATAAATTCATTCTTTTTAATAGCTGAGTAGTACTCCATTGTGTAAATGTACCATAATTTCTGTATCCATTCCTCTGTTGAGGGGCATCTGGGTCCTTTCCAGCTTCTGGCTATTATAAATAGGGCTGCTATGAACATAGTGGAGCATGTGTCCTTCTTACTGGTTGGGACATCTTCTGGATATATGCCCAGGAGAGGTATTGCTGGATCCTCCGGTAGTACTATGTCCAGTTTTCTGAGGAACCACCAGACTGATTTCCAGAGTGGTTGTACAATCTTGCAATCCCACCAACAATGGAGGAGTGTTCCTCTTTCTCCACATCCTCGCCAGCATCTGCTGTCACCTGAATTTTTGATCTTAGCCATTCTGACTGGTGTGAGGTGGAATCTCAGCTTTACTACAAAGCAATTGTGATTAAAAACTGCATGGTACTGGTATAGTGACAGACAAATAGACCAATGGAATAGAATTGAAGACCCAGAAATGAACCCACACACCTACGGTCACTTGATCTTCGACAAGGGAGCTAAAAACATCCAGTGGAAGAAAGACAGCATTTTCAACAAATGGTGCTGGCACAACTGGTTGTTAACATGTAGAAGAATGCGAATCAATCCATTCCTATCTCCTTGTACTAAGGTCAAGTCTAAGTGGATCAAGGAACTTCACATAAAACCAGAGACACTGAAACTTATAGAAGAGAAAGTGGGGAAAAGCCTTGAAGATATGGGCACAGGGGAAAAATTCTTGAATAGAACAGCAATGGCTTGTGCTGTAAGATCGAGAATTGACAAGTGGGACCTCATGAAACTGCAAAGCTTCTGCAAGGCAAAAGACACCATCAATAAGACAAAAAAACCACCAACAGGTTGGGAAAGGATCTTCACCTATCCTAAATCAGATAAGGGACTAATATCCAATATATATAAAGAACTCAAGAAGGTGGACTCCAGAAAGTCAAATAACCCCATTAAAAAATGGGGCTCAGAACTGAACAAAGAATTCTCACCTGAGGAATACCAAATGGCAGAGAAGCACCTGAAAAATGTTCAACATCCTTAATCATCAGGGAAATGCAAATCAAAACTATGTTGTTTTCTCTGACCACTTTCATTTTTTTTTCTAGTGGCCTGGACAGTGTATGATCACCACTCTCTTTGGCAGCCAGAGGGCTTTGAGTAATTGCAGGATTTCATCTTTGTTTTTGATAGTTTTTCCTTCTTCAGTAGAAGCCCTCTTTCTTGGTGTATGGCTCAATGTATGTGAGCAGTTGTAAATGTATATCAGCTGTCCATATGGATGTTGACAGCCAGCACATTCCCCATGATAAGGGCCTGGGATAGTGTTATCAGTTTAGCCCTTCGAGCTGAGTTACTTGGGGGACAGGGGGGGTGGGGAAGAGATTGGGCCCAAATTGCCTCTGTTTCCAGGGATACTGTTGTTCCTGCTTTTCTCTGCCCCCCCCCCCCCCAATGAAACTGCTTCTGTCTGTGAAGTCTGCTCTGCTCCTGGCGGAGAGGAGACCTTTAAGTCAGATTGAGTACTGTGTACTTGGGCCAGCATTTCGCTGTATTTGTGAAGTGGATGGTCTAGATCAGGGTCAAGGAGAAGGGTCATAGGATTTAAGGAAGCAGCTGGCTAGAAAGTAACTTGGCCAGGGTTAACCTGTAAGGTCTGATAATGGGTCATGTGACCATGATTGAACCACCTGTCAGGCTGCTGTTTGAATACCCCTTTGGTTGCACAGGGGTTAGTCATGAACACATTTTGTTCCAAAGCCAATTTATCTGCATCCTTAACCAGTAATGTTGTAGCCATTGTAACCACAATGATATGCAGGCAAGGTAGCCATTTTGTTGTGACTGGGTCTAATTTTTTTTGACAAATACGTCACAGGCCATTTCTACGGCCCTAAAGTTTGAGTTACGACCTCTTTGGCTATTTCTTTTTGTTTGTCAAAGTATAAGTAAAATGGTTTAGTGATGTCTGGTAGCCCCAAAGCAGGAGCTGACAGCAGGGCCTGCTTTCTTTTCTTTTCATTTCTTATCTTTTTTCTTTTCTTTTCTTTAAACATTTTTTTAATTTTTAATATTTTTATTACATATTTTCCTCAGTTACATTTCCAATGCTATCCCAAAAGTCCCCCATAGCGCCCCCCACTTCCCTACCCACCCATTCCCATTCTTTTGGCCCTGGCATTCCCCTATATTGGGGCATATAAAGTTCGCAAGTCCAATGGGCCTCTCTTTCCAGTGATGGCCGACTAGGCCATCTTTCGATACATATGCAGCTAGAGACAAGAGCTCCGGGGTTCTGGTTAGTACATCATGTTGTTCCAACAATAGGGTTGCAGATCCCTTTAGCTCCTTGGGTTTTTATTAGATATTTTCTTCATTTACATTTCAAATGCTATCCCAAAACTCCCCTATACCCCCCCTTCCCTGCTCCCAACCCACCCACTCCCGCTTCCTGGCCCTGACATTCCCCTATACTGGGGCATAGAATCTTCACAAGACCAAGGGCCTCTCCTCCCACTGATGGATGACTAGGCCATCTTCTGCTACATATGAAACTAGAGACAGGAGCTCATGGGGGTACTGGTTAGTTCATATTGCTGTTCTTCCTATAGGGTTACAGACCCCTTCCTGCTTTATTTTCTTAAAAAGCACTTTAATGATCTTGAGTTTAAACAAATTTTTTGGCTTTTCTGGTTGCTCATATAAAGGTTTGGTTATTTCAGCAACAGCTGGAATCCAGTTTGTGAAAGCCACAATAACTCTCTTACCTGTCTTGGGCTCTGAGGGATGGGTATGTTGAGAATAATCTTTTTTTTTTTTTTTTTTTTTTTGCCAAAGTTACTGCTGGCCCTCTTTAAGAATATAGCTGAGATTGGGGACCCCAGTCTTGGAGATATGTGTCTTTTTGGGAGATGCCCAAAATATCATATACCCCAGAACCTGGAGGAGATTATGGGTCCCTTTTTTGTATCCCTCTTTGGTTTCTGCTGTAATTAAAGGTCATCTATGTACTGCACAAGGTTTATATCTGGGTTATTGACTCTCTACTCACCCAGGTCCTCATGTAAAGCTCTATCAAAAATAGTGGGTGAAGTTTTGCAGCCTTGAGGCAGGTGGGTCTAGGTGAGTTGCCCATTAATGTCTCTTTTAAGATCATGTCATTTAAAGGCAAAATATTTCTAACTTTTGGGAGCCAAGGGTGAGCTGAAGAAAGCATCCTTTAGGTCTAGAACAGAATATCATTTTTGATCTGGAGGTAAAGAGCTCAATAGGGTATAAGCATTAGGCACCATGGGGTGTATGTCCATGACCCTGTAGTTAATTCCCTGTAGGTCTTGGATGGGGTGATAACCATTGGACTTTGGCTTCTTTACAGGCAATGGTGGAGTGGTCCATGCTGACTGGCAGGGCCTAAGGACTCCCAAGGCCAACAGTTTCTGAATATGGGGAATGATCCTCTTCTGTGTCTCTTGGGACATGAGATATTGGCAGAACAGTTTCTGAATATGGGGAATGATCCTCTTCTGTGTCTCTTGGGACATGAGATATTGGCAGAACACATACTGAGTCTGTTCTCAGCTTGAGCTCCACAAATATAGGGCATCAATGTTTTGCCAACCCCAAGTCTCTAGTTTCTGTCCAAGCCTTGGGGAAACTCTTTCAGCCAGACATCTAGGTCTTGTTTGGAACAGCTGGTGACTCATATAGTTTATAGTCAATCTCCAAGGCCCATTCAAGTGGTCCACTGGATCCTTTTAGCGCCCTTGTCAAAGATCAAGTGACCATAGGTGTATGGGTTCATTTCTGGGTCTTCAAATCTATTCAATTGGTCTACCTGTCTGTAGCTATACTATTACCACACAGTTTTTATCATAATTGCTCTGTAGTACAGCTTTAGGTCAGGCATGGTGATTCCACCAGAAGTTCTTTTATCATTGAGAAGAGTTTTTCCTATCCTAATTTTTTTGTTATTCCAGATGAATTTGCAAATTGCCCTTTCTAATTCGTTGAAGAATTGAGTTGGAATTTTGATGGGCATTGCATTGAATCTGTAGTTTGCTTTTGGCAAGATAGCGATTTTTACTATATTGATCTTGGCAATCCATGAGCATGAGAGATTTTCCATCTTCTGAGATCTTCTTTAATTTCCTTCTTCAGAGACTTGAAGTTCTTGTCATACAGATCTTTCACTTCCTTAGTTAGAGTCACATGGAGGTATTTTATATTATTTGTGACCATTGTGAAGGGTGTTGTTTCCCTAATTTCTTTCTCAGCCTGTTTATCCTTTGTGTAGAGAAAGGCCATTGACTTGTTTGTGTTAATTTTATATCCAGCTACGTCACTGAAGCTGTTTATCAGGTTTAAGAGTTCTCTGGTGGAATTTTTAGGGTCACTTATATACACATCATATCATCTGCAAATAGCGAGATTTTGACTTCTTCCTTTTCAATTTGTATGCACTTGACCTCCTTTTGTTTTCGAATTGCTCTGGCTAGCACTTCAATTATTATGTTGAATAGATAGCGAAAAAGTGGGCAGCCTTGTCTAGTCCCTGATTTTAGTGGGATTGATTCTAGCTTCTCACCAGTTACTTTGATGTTGGCTACTGGTTTGCTGTAGATTGCTATTATTATGTTTAGGTATGGGCCTTGATTTCCTGATCTTTCCACAAGTTTTATCATGAATGGGTGTTGGATTTTGTCAAATGCTTTCTCAGCATCTAACGAGATGATCATGTGGTTTTTGTCTTTGAGATTGTTTATATAGTGGATTACATTCATGGATTTCCATATATTAAACCATCCCTGCATCCTGGAATGAAACCAACTTGGTCAGGATGGATGATTGTTTTTGATGTGTTCTTGGATTCAGTTAGCAAGAACTTTATTGAGTATTTTTGCAGCGATATTCATAAGGGAAATTGGTCTGAAGTTCTCTATCTTTGTTGGGTCTTTCTGTGGTTTAGGTATCAGAGTAATTGTGGCTTCATAGAATGGATTGGGTAGGGTACCTTCTGTTTCTATTTTGTAGAATAGTTTGTGAAGAACTGGAATTAGATCTTCTTTGAAGGTCTGATAGAACTCTGCACTAAACCCATCGGGTCCTGGGGTTTTTTCGGTTGGGAGGCTATTAATGACTGCTTCTATTTCTTTAGGGGATATGGGACTTTTTAGGTCATTAATCTGATCCCGATTTAATGTTGGTACCTGGAATCTGTCTAGAAGTTTGTCCATTTCATCCAGGTTCTCCAGTTTTGTTGAGTATAGCCTTTTATAGAAGGATCTGATGGTGTTTTGGATTTCTTCAGGCTCTGTTGTTATGTCTCCCTTTTCATTTCTGATTTTGTTAATTAGGATGCTTTCCCTGTACCCTGAAGATACTCTGTCTAAGGGTTTATCTATCTTGTTGATCTCCTCAAAGAACCAGCTCCTCCTTTGGTTGATTATTTGAATAGTTATTCTTGTTTCCACTTGGTTGATTTCGTCCCTGAGTTTGATTATCCTGTGTTTACTCCTCTTGGGTGAATTTGCTTCCTTTTGTTCTAGAGCTTTTAGGTGTATTTTCAAGCTGCTAGTGTGTGCACTCTCTAGTTTCTTTTTGGAGGCACTCAGAGCTATGAGTTTTCCTCTAAGAATGCTTTCATTATGTCCCATAAGTTTAGGTATGTCGCTTTGTTTTCATTAAACTCTAAAAAGTCTTTAATTTCTTTCTTTATTTCTTCCTTGACCAAGGTATCATTGAGGAGAGTGTTGTTCAGTTTCCATGTGAATGTTGGCTTTCTATTATTAATGTTGTTATTGAAGATCAGCTTTTGCCCATGGTGATCTGATAGGATGCATGGGACAATTTCAATTTTTTTATCTGTTGAGGCCTGTTTTGTGACCAATTATATGGCCAATTTTGGAGAAGGTCCCGTGAGGTGCTGAGAAGAAGGAATATCCTTTTGTTTACGATAAAATGTTCTAAAGATATCTGTTAAATCATTTGTTTCATAATTTCTCTTAGTGTCTACGTACCTCTCTTTAGTTTCTGTTTCCAGGATCTGTCCGTAATGAGAGTGGGGTGTTGAAGTCTCCCACTATTATTGTGTGAGGTACAATGTGTGCTTTGAGCTTTACTAAAGTTTCTTAAATGAATGTGGCTGCCCTTGCATTTGGAGCATAGATATTCAGAATTGAGAGTTCCTCTTGGAAGATTTTCAGTTTATTGAGTATGAAGTTCCTCCGCTTGTCTTTTTTTATAATGTTGGGTTGGAAGTGGATTTTATTCGATATTAGATAGACTACTCCAGCTTGTTTCTTCAGACCGTTTGCTTGGAAAATTGTTTTCCAGCCTTTCACTCTGAGGTAGTGTCTTTCTTTTTCCCTGAGATGGGTTTCCTGTAAACAGCAAAATTTTGGGTCCTGTTTGTGTAGCCAGTCTGTTAGTCTATGTATTTTTATCGGGGAGTTGAGTCCATTGATATTAAGAGATATTAAGGAAAAGTAATTGTTGCTTCCTATTATTTTTGTTAGACTTGGCATTTTGTTCTTGTGGCTGTCTTATTTTAGGTTTTTTTAATGATTAATTTCTTGCTTTTCCTAGAGCGTAGTTGCCATCCTTGTATTGGTTTTTTTCTGTTATTATCCTTTGAAGGGCTGGATTCGTGGAAAGATAATGTGTGAATTTGGTTTTGTCGTGGAATACTTTGGTTTCTCCATCTATGGTAATTGAGAGTTTGGCTGGGTATAGTACCTGGGCTGGCATTTGTGTTCTCTTAGGGTCTGTATAACATCTGTCCAGGCTCTTCTGGCTTTCATAGTCTCTGGTGAAAAGTCTGGTGTAATTCTGATAGGCCTGCCTTTATATGTTACTTGACCTTTTTCCCTTACTGCTTTTAATATTCTATCTTTACTTAGTGCGTTTGTTGTTCTGATTATTATGTGTCGGGATGAATTTCTTTTCTGGTCCAGTCTATTTGGAGTTCTCTAGGCTTCTTGTATGTTCATGGGCATTTCTTTCTTTAGATTTGGGAATTTTTCTTCTATAATTTTGTTGAAGATGTTTGCTGGTCCTTTGAGTTGAAAATCTTCATTCTAATCTACTCCTATTATCCCTAGGTTTGGTCTTCTCATTGTGTCCTGGATTTCCTGGATGTTTTGAGTTAGGATCTTTTTGCATTTTCCAGTTTCTTTGATTATTGTGTCCATGTTCCCTATGGAATCTTCTGCACCTGAGCTTCTCTTATCCATGTCTTATATTCTGTTGGTAATGCTCATATCTATGGTTCATGATTTCTTTCCTAGGGTTTCTATCTCCAAAGTTGTCTCCCTTTGGGTTTTCTTTATTGTGTCTACTTCCATTTTTAGATCCTGGATGGTTTTGTTCAATTCCATCACCTGTTTGGTAGTGTTTTCCTGTAACTCTCTAAGGCACTTTTGTGTTTCCTCTGTAAGGCTTTTAGCTGTTTACCAGTGTTTTCCTGTATTTCATTCTTAAAGTCCTCCTTCATCATCCTAAGAAGTGACTTTACATCCATATCTTGCTTTTCTGGTGTGATGGTGTATCCAGGACTTGCTATGGTGGGAGAGTTTGGTTCTGATGATGCCAAGTAACCTTGGTTTCTGTTGCTTCTGTTCTTATGCTTGCCTCCTGCCATCTGATTATCTCAAGTATTTACTGTCCTCAATTTATCTGATTGGAACCTATCCTTCCTATAATCCCAGTTGATTCATGTCTCCTCAGAGTCCAGCTTTCTCTGTGTTCCTTTGCTTGTGGAATCCGGTGAACCTGAGATTCTGGGTGTGTCAGAGTTCTTAGCAGCCAAGTTCCTCTGAGACCCTGAAATACTGGTGTGACCAAGCTCCTGTTATCCTGGGATCCTGTGATCAAAGATCCTGGGTGTGTTAACAGTGCCTGGAAGTGGTGTCTCCTTTGAGGAGCGTGGAGCTGTCTGTTCAGTGGTTCTAAGATCACATTAAGAGTCCTCTAGGGACCTTAGGCTTGTCCGCTGACTCTGCGCCTAAGGTGATCTGCTGCTGGCACTGATCTGAATGGTCAAATCAAGTTTTCTATTAGCCTGGCTACACACTTAGAAACAAAGCTTTAGAAAGCCAGAATCATAAGGGACATTTATATTCTGTCTTTCATTTTTAAAAATTTATGATGTTGGTGTGTGCAGAGATAGCTCAGTGGTTAAGAGCACTTGATGCTCTTTCTGAGGACCCATGTTTCATTTCTGTATCTATGATAGATGGTTTACCACTGCCTGAAACTACATCCCAGGGCATCTGATATCTTCTAATAGCATTTGTTAGCATGTTCATACACATGTGCACAGACACACAGAGACACATAGGTGAAAATAAGTCTTAGGGATCGGTGAAATGTCCGTGCTTAAGAGAACCTCCCCTCTTCCAGATTCCTTCCCTTCCAGAGGATCCCAGTTTGACACCCAGGGGCCACAACTGCAGATAACTCCAGCTCCATGGGAATCAGACATGTGTTTGGGTTTTTTAGGACCTATACATGCATGTAAGTGCAGACACATGTGAAAATTAAAAGACAAACTTTAAAAATTGCATTTAGAAACAATAACAAAAATCTGTACTCAGGGTATACTGCATAGTAATTTTCTGGTTGATTCCTGTAAAAGATTCCTTTGTACATTTGCATCTAGCTCAATTTGTTCCAGAGCTAGTACTAAAAGTCTAGTTTTACACATGGACCCTCAAGAGAACACCACTATATCTAAGATGTCGGAATAACATTTTTATTTGTTTTTCTTTGTGCTGGGATTTGAACCTGGAGCCTTGTGCACTCTGTCACAGAGCTACATTTGCAGCATCAGATAGATGAAGAGTTTTGGATTCAACAGATTAAATGCCTCTCTAAATTTTTTGTTAACAAAACCTCCCTTGCATTCCAATCCACTGATGCATCTCCAGACCTGCTCACAATTCTGCTGTGAAGTACAGCCAGGGTTATATCCCTGTAGTAAATCCTTTGGTTTTTCTTTCCAAACTTGATGAATATCATAAGGTATTGTCTCAAGAAATACTTCTGCACTTGACCTATAAGCTATTTTGCTGTCCCAAATGATAGATGTATTTGTGACAATTGCATTGGTGAGAGACTATGTCCAATACTTGGAATTTCTTCAACCCTGGGATCCTCTTGCAATGACTATGCTGACAGACAGATGCCCAGTGCCAGTGTAGTATTTGACACACCCTTGCCAAGTGCTCCAATTGTATATGGAAAAGACAGTGTTCAGTATATATAAAATTGTCACAGTAATCCATTTTATAGGGACTATTTTGGGGGGGAGGGAGTGCTAAGAAATGTTGGGTCAGGGTGTCACTCTAGAGCCTGGGTTTGGTTTCAACTTGCTGAGAAACCCAGATTGGATTCAATTTTTCTGTCCTTCTGCCTCAGTCTTGAAGTTATAGGGTCCCAGACTTGCACTTCCAGATCCAGCTTATGAGCCAGGTTTACTGTAAGCAGCCTGTGCTGCTGTGAGTGGAAGCTCAGTTTTAGGAAGTAAGACTCAGCAGGAAGAAGCGAGGATGCTGTGGCCTTTCCTGTCTTCCTTTCTTCTGCCATGACCTTGAGCAGCATTGCTTTAGCACATGCCACCCATCATAGACTTTTTATACCACAGACCCCCAACCAAGAAAGCCAACTGACAGGTTGGTATTCTTGACAATAGAATCAAATGAATCTCTGTTTCTTTCAAACCATCTATTTGTCTCAGGTATTAATCAAGCATTGGAAAGTTGATCTATAGCAGGATGCTAGTTAATTTAACTGATTTCTATACAAAAGCTCAAGATATATTTGGTACAGGGGCTCTAAGGCTTTCTCCTTTATGTTATATGACCTTGTACATATCTCTTTGGAAGGCTATTTATTTAACAAACCTGATCTTGAACCTTATGATCAGGTTTCTGCAAGTACAAAGGAACTGCAGAGAGACCTCCCATGCAGACAGGGCTCTGGGTTGGTTGTGTCTGTGAAGGGTCCTGTAGCTCTTTTTTGCACTCAGGATTCTGCAGAGTGACTCGTGTATGTAACTTCAGGTGGATACTGTGGAACTCTACCTCCCCTGCCACACCATACTTGATGTGCGTGATTGGAACCAAATTGTTGCCATGTGAGCACAATGATGGAACATCTTTGTTTCAGACAGAGGATAGATAGAAATCCTGTCCTATATTGGGACATCCCCAGGGGGCCAGTCCTTCAGTCTCTGATGACAGGAATCTCATAGCCCATCCATACATGTAATAGTTAGAAACCTCAGGTAGCATACCAGTCTCAACATCCCCTTACCAACTCCAAAAAAGCTGCCTCAGCTATTCAAAGAGCAAGCACCACCCAGCTCTGAGCCAGTTAGATTGCTAGTCGCAGCAGTTTCCATTCAAGGAACAATATGATGATAAAAGGGAGAGGTCACATGTTTTGAAGATTTATGGAAATAATCAGTGTTAAGTAATTTTTCAATCCTGCTTTAAACATGAGTTTTGATTTTTCTAGAAATCATTCCAATGGGATATTAAAGTTGTGTCATGCATTGGAAAGCTTCCATTTACAGGGACACCAACTGCTTTTTGGTCAATTAATGTCCCTTTCTTTGTTCTTCATTTCCCTCTTCCTTACAGTGGAGGTTGAGAGATCTTCTCAGTTTGATCTCATGGGGCGGTGGGACCTTAGTCACATGATTCAGAGAATGTGGAGTTGAAGTTTAGTTTAACCTGGGTGATTAGGAAAAGTGAACTAGCAACCGTCCGAGATCAGGCCTGGGGGAGTCATCAGTTCGACAATGGCTTAGCCTGTCGGGGTGTGAGTTTCCCCCTCACCCTTGTTCTTTCTGCACCCCACAAAACACCATGGAGCTGTCCACTGGAGGCATTCAAGCATGGATTAAAAAGTGTACCCATGCAGGCTGGTAAAACAAGTTTTGAGATCTTCCATTGTGTGCACATCTGAGTATAGAGCAGTATCTGTAAGCAGTTACTCTCAGAGTGCCTGCAAGCAGAGCCCAGTATGTTGGGAAGTAAATGTTTAATTTGTATCCTGTTTGGAAATGTAAGGATGTCACCAGTTCTTTGTTCCCATTCTCCCTGACCCAGGGGAGCCCCCACTCCTCAGCAGGGTCCTCCTGTGAGCTTTGCTTTTCTAGTTGTTACTTCTGTTACTGAGTAGTATGTTAGCAGTGTAAAGGAATCTCACAGTGTCCCCATGCCTTCTACTCTATAATGAGCCCTAAGGCCAGAATCAAACATACACACTGTGTATAAAGGGGGGGGGGGAGGTGCCAACAATAGTATTATTAGAAGAAGAATTTCATGTCTCATGTCTCATGGATATTACTGGCTTGGAGAAGAGACAGACAAAATTCCAGGAAAGGAGGATGGCTTTCATGAGGTTAAACATTTTAATAAATACTTTTTTTAAATTGGCAGTTGTTTTATATGAATTAAAATTTCTGACAGAGATACAACATTCAGGCCGGGGAATGTGGCTCAATGGTAGTCTATGTATCATATGTGAGGTCCTAGATCTGAGCCCTGGAAAACACACACACACACACACACACACACACACACACACACTGTTTTTCCTGGCACCTTAATAAATTACAAATTTTTAATAATTCCCCATTTCTGTTTCAATATGTTCCAAGTTGGGCAAATGCATTTTAAAAAGAGCCCTGATTTTTTGTCACGGATGTGAACAGGTTCTAAACCCCTGAGTTGGGAGTTGGCTGATATTCCCCCTGGGGATTGATGAGGCCATCTGGGTTTACAATGGCCTGCCTGCTCTCCTATCAATGAAAGGTTGATGACTCTGGAACACTGTCCTTCCATATCTGTGTGCTTGCACACTGAGCATTTCGGTGACAGGTTGGATACCAGTAGAGTGGCCTCATCCTAAAGATCCTGAGTGCTATCCTTCTCTACACTTCTGAAACAGTTTAAATGCTGGCATTTGTCAAAACAATATTTGGCACTTGTCTAATGGATGCCTGGTCAGGATGTGGCTACGTCTCCCTTTCAGGGGACTCTAGTACCCCAAGCCAGGCTATAACAGCTGAGTCATCTTATCACATCCCCAGCCTCATTTCCTTTCAGCTCACAGTTTGGTTGAGTGCAGGAGGGAGAGGGAGCAGACAAGGACAAAGGGGACCTTCAAGCTGGGCTGTGCCTCAACAAAGCTGGAAAGTGTTGAGGTTTGGGCCTTTTCCAAGTCCTCATGCCAGCCACTCTTCCTCCTCAAGCTGTCAGGCCCAGTTCTTAGGAAGTGTATCCATCAGCTTGTGAACATTCTGGGCAGCTTTTGCTTGTTTGTTTGATTTTGTTTGTTTAGACAGGATTTCTCTCCACAGCCCTGGCAGTCCTATAACTAGCTCTGTAGACCAGGCTGACCTCAAACTCACAGAGATCCACCTGCCTCTGCCTCCCACGTGCTGGAATTCAGGGTTTGTTTTTTAAAGATGTTACACTCCTAGAGTCTACTCTGTGGTCAGGAACAAAAGCTCATTGGTGAAGGCAAATCAGCTGATTTCAGAACTTTTTGCAGGCAAGAGTAGAACACTTTTGGGTGCATTGGAACACCCTGATAACCTCATCATACCCCAGAAGAAGTATCAGCCAGCTCCCATATCTCCTATAAACTTAGCAATCAAGTTTATTTAATAACTGCTACCAAATCTTGCATCTCTGAACCTTTAAAGAGAAGCCCAGAATGTTTTTCGTGGTTAGAAGCTCTAGATCAGTTGATGAGGACTCATGTGTCAGTCACTGAGAATATAGAAATGAGTAAGTAAATATTCTTCTCTGGAAAGGATCCACCCTATGGAGAGACATTGAGGTTAACGAACCCAAAGGAATGTTGACAGCCCATTTATTCAGTTACACCAAACAGAAGTAAATCCAGATCTATCCCATCTATATATTGCATCCTTTATATCAGAGTAGTCTTCCCCAAGTGTTCCCAACTCCAGGTGTGAGCATGCCTGCAAGTCAGTACCCCAAAGCTTACATTTTTGCACTTTCTGAGGGTTCCCTATTCCTGCCACACAGAGGACCAGCCTTGCTGAGGGGGTCCAAAGATACTAGAGTGCTGTATTCCTCCTCCTGCTACAGCAAGTCAGCTGATGCTCTAGTTCATGTGCCCAGACTCACCTCAAACATCCCCAGCATGGTTCTCACAGAGTGAGAGATGCTTTGCCCCTGCCTCCACCTTTACTCCTCTGACAACCTGTAGGTCTTTTTTTTTTCCTTCCTCTTTTGCTTTTAGAAATTAGTACAGCTTAAATTGTAAGCCCTGACAAAAAATCAGGGCTCTTTTTTAAATGCATTTGCCCGACTTGGAACATATTGAAACAGAAATGGGGAATTTTTTAAAATCTGCTCAAGTCCCGGGATGAGGTGTCCAGCAGTCCAATAACTCGAGAGAAAACCACACCTAATGCAAACTGCAAGAGGCTTTATTATCAGCTAGCTGAGGGCAAACTCCTTCAGCTGTGCAGGGCAGGGGAGTTCGACCCTGAGCAGTAACAGTAGGGGGGTTTTAACAGCTAGCTGAGGAATTGGGAGGAGTTGGGAATAGTTGGGAAGAGAGTTGGGAGGAGTTGGGCTACAGCTCTTCTCTGCCAGGTGCCCTTGGTAAAATTACAAGGCATGAGGAGTGGGGAGTGCGTTATAGCTCTTCTTTGTGAATTTTTATCTCCATGTCCTTGGCACAGGGACCCAGGCAAGTGGCACAGGGAGCCAGGCAAGTGCCTGGTAAGGTCTTTTTACAATTATCACATCTCTGGTTCTAAGGCACAGAAACAACAACAACAACAAAAAAAGGCTTTTTGCTGGCTATAGAGAACAAAGAGCTTCTTTCTGGCTGTATCCCCAGAGATGGGGGGGGGGAGAGAGGTTGGGGGGGGAACAGGCTTGGGGGAACATTCACGGGCTTTACCTCCCAGGGAGAAACACTCTAAGTCCGGGTCTCACAAAATCACATGCAAATATCTATAAAATGATGAAGGAAAATCTAGAAATTGACAAAGAGCTAAAATAATGCAATCATGCCCTAGATATAAGATAAATGTATAACAATCTCAAAAATGTATGCATGTATTTATCTGCATGTATGCCTGTGTACCACACATATGCAATGCCTGGGGAGGCCAGACCACGGCATCACTACAGATGGTTGTGAACTGCCATGTTGGTCTGAGAACTGAGCCTGAGTAAGTGCTTGCAACCACTGAGCTATCTGTCCAGCCCTGAAGATGTAAATGTCAGAACAATTCTCTTAGACTTCTTCACTACCCTGCTGTGTGGTGTCTGGGAATTCTAAGTCTCACCCCATAGCTTGTCTACTGTTCGATGTTGGTGTTTCCCCATAAGCAGAGCAGACATGCATAATTCCTTCTGTACATGGTCCCCATAATGCTTAGATGTAGACAGCTGGTTTTACAACTGTGCTTTAAAGAACAGGAGTTTGAGTAGCCATATTTTTTTCCTGCAGATGGATGGAGGGAAGAGGAACTCGGGAAGTACTCATTCTCTTCCCTGAAAAAAAAAAGTGTGGTCCACCATGTGGTTTCTATGACCCAGGCATGCTCATGGGAAGGTGAGAGACTCATTGTTTGTCCGTGATTAGTGTCCTTGGTTTACAAGTGTCTGCCAAAGTAGAGATGTTTACATAGGTTTCCCCACCCTGTCACATGAGCACTATATATTACCAGCCTGTGAGGAGCTCTAGCTTCACACTGCAGGACCCTGTCTCCCGGAGCACCCGGCTAGACTCATCCCCAGTTGGAGGAAAGCTGGCCAGCTTTGGTAAGATTCTTCCCTGTGGGTGCTCAACTCTCTGCTTCTTTTCCTCTGTGCTCTTTCTAGCAGTTCATCTATTTTAGTGAAACGGATTAACCCCCCTTTACACTTTCTGGACCCAAACTCTCGAATTAAAAAGAAAACAAGCGAGAGTCAAAATTTAAAATGAAAACAGGTTCCTTTGGTGTGGTTTGTATCTGGGAAGAAATTAATGGGATTTCGAGCAAGGAGATGGAGATATAGGAGGGTTTCCTCAATTGTGATTAAAAGCCCCCAGAGGCTTAGGAAGCCATTGGCAGAAGGGCATGTGAGCTGCCGTGTTTCCTTCCATAACAAGCATGTGGCTTCGCAGGAACAATAAGAAAAACCCCAAGTCTGGTGATGGTGGTCCACATCTTTAATCTCAGCACTGGGGTGGTAGAGGCAGGCAGATCTCTGAGGTCAAGGCAAGCCTGGTCTACAGAGTGAGTTCCAGTACATCCAGGGCTACACAGAGAAACCCTGCCTCCAAAAAGAAAAAGAAAACCCCAAGCCAGGAATTGTTTTCAGCAGTACTTTCTCCTCACTTCTTTCCTTAAAAAGAAAAAAGAAAAAAAGAAAAAGAGAAAAAAAATTATGGATGCTCTTTAAAAACAAAGTAAAACATGAACCAAGATCATAAGATGGTAGGTTGAGGGAAGAAAGGAGGAAAGAGGGGGAGGAAGACCAGGCATCAGGTATTCCATCATGCTAGACTGTTGAGAGGATACACAGAGAATACACAAAGTAGCAAGAGTGTACCTAGGAAAAGGGTGTTTATCACATCGGACCCCAGCTGCAGGTAGTTTGCTACATGTCTAGGCTACAAAGCACTGCCAACCCAGAGAAACAGAGGAGGTTGATTCCTGTGAGCGCTACTGGGATAAGAATGGGTAAACTGAGTCTGCACAAGAGTTGGAATTAATCCACTGCAGAAATACGAAAGACAGTCATTGTTGTGTATGTGACTAAGGTTCAGCACCTCTGGCCATGGCAGATTTACACCTGCACTCCCTAACAATAACACTCTCGCCTGTTTTCTCACAATTATACCTTGCCTGGCTTTGAGGGGAGTGTTAGAGTTAAACACACAGTGAGACAGTTTCAAGGGGGTGGACAGGAGACACTGGTGGTTGAGGTGTTCTGCTGGAAGTTACTCCCTGGGTGTTTTAGAGAAACCATAATGAGAGACTGCATTGGGTGAGTTGATAAAAATTAATGTGGAATTTCTGCAAATTAGAAACAAGTAACTCCTTTTCTGCCCACATAGGCCTGAGAGTTTACAAAGCCTAAATAGCAAGTACCCTTTTAGGATGAAAACCCCTGTGTAGTATTCATGGTACCGAGCCTTGGCTTACGCAGAGATCCTTCAGGGAAGATGTGTTTCTGTGAAACTGGACCAAAGTCACCCCATCACTGATATCTATCAGTTGCTACCTTCTACCATCAACCGAGATTATATAAATTTGCCGCTGCAATCAAAGTGTTGCTAGATGAAACGGGTAAAGAATCCATTAGCTTAATAAGAACCATAGATTTTCAAAGTTGGAACCCTCTCATTTATGGATGGTAACGCATAGGTCTAAAGAGAAAAAGGAAGGTAACTACCAGAAAGATATTGAGAGTCTGTTGTGAAACCAGCACTATGATTCAAGGTAAAGAATACAGATCCCTCTCAGCTGTAGATTATAGAGCTGCAGGAAGTATGGATAGGTAAAAGGTTGTTTCCCTAAGATCACATGGTATGTTTGGAAAAAGCAGTCACGAACCCCGATAGCTGGTAACTGATTTATGGTATCCGTAGCATTTGGATCCTCCACATTATTGCTTTTGCTTTGGTGTCCTAAATACCCAGAGCCTGGCAAGTTTAGGAACTCTGAGTGAGCCTACCAATTCCCATTCCCCACAATCTGGGTTTTAAGTATAGGTTGGCATCTTCACAAGAGCCAACAGTTCTGCTACTGAATGACAACATCCCTATCCACTGCTGCCACCTGCTGATCCTTTTGAGTATTACCAGCTCTTGTTATTTTGTTTGTTTAGGTTGGAGGTAGCCAGGCTAGTCCCAAAACATGCCCCAGTCCTCCTTGCCTGCTCTGAGATTGCAGGCATGCAAGCAGCATCACACCCAGATCTTCCTCATTTTAAAAGAGAAATTACATCCAGGAAAGAGTGTCCCAAGACAACATAAGAAGCTCAGCAAGTGGGTGTCATGGCTCCCTGCAGCTCTGGTGAAGCAATCGCCACACGTAAATCCTGGTAACTCTTTAGGGGTGGCTGTGCCTTCTGCACATGTGCACCATCTCTTCTCAATAAACGAAAAGACAAACAAAAAAAACACACACACATTTGATTCTGTTACATATCATAATCTTCTATGCTTTATGGAAGTTTGTTATTTCAGTGCTGTAAAATGACCAAGAATTTGGTGTTCTTTATAGCCTTATACTGAGTCTGTGGTTATCATGAAACAGAAACGGTGGGCTAGTGTGAGATGCTAATTAGAAGGGCAGTTCACTTCCCACTCCATCACCCATCTTACACATGCTCAGTAGAGCCTTAGATCCCTGACCTCCTAGATTCCAAGCTATACTCCTGATCCTTTACTACTGACCAGATTATAGGCTGAGGTCCAGGACCTCAACCTTCTACACACATCACATACAAGCATGCACACACACACTCACACATGCACATACACCCAAACACACATGCACGTGCACACCCGCACATGCACATACGTGTACATGCTCACACACACACAGTAAAAGTAAAAGTGTTCAGACCTACGCATGAGGGAAACACAAAATAAAATTAATGGTTAACTTAATGCAGCTGAGAAACAAAATGCAGGGTAAAAACAAAATAAAACTTACTTGGAGCTGATTTTCTCTTTAACTAACATTCCCTTAGGCTGGCTGAAAGAAGCAACATTCCTTGCATTTATGTATTTACAGACAAGGTCTCCTGCATCCCAGGCTGTCCTTGAACTGGCTATAGAGCCCAAGATGACCTTGAATTCCAATTCTTCTGGCTCCACCTCCCTAGAACCACATAAACTGGGTGTGGTAGTTCTTAAGGAAGATCAAGAGTTTGGGCCCAGCCTGGGCTACACAGCAAGACCCTATCTCAAAGTAAAACAAAACAAAAAAATCAAAACATAAAAGTTGATTTTTCCTGCTAAATGTGGGGGCACTCATGGTCATCTGATATGATGGGGTTCTGTGTGGAGGTGCAGGTTTGTGTGTATGTGTTTCTCAGACCCCGTGTACCATGTACCATGTTTTCTGGGACCTGAACTTCACCAATTACAATGCTGCCTGGTAGGGATCCTCGTGTTTCTACCTCCAAATTTCCTAAGAAATAACATTTTTAAAGTCCATAAGAGAAGATCCAGCAATACCACTTCTGGGCATATACCAAGAAGATGCTCCATCTTGTAATAAGGACACTTGTAATACCCCACTATGTTCATAGCAGCCTTATTTATAAAGTCAGAATCGGGAAAGAACCCAGATGTCTCACAACAGAGGAATGGATACAGAAAATGTCGTACATTTATACAATGGAGTACTACTTAGCTATTAAAAACAATAAATGAATGAAATTCTTAGACAAATGGATGGATCTGATGGATATCATCTAGAGTGAGGCAACCCAATCACAAAAGAACACATATTATTTGCACTCAGTAATAACTGGATATTAGCCCAGAAACTCAAAATACCCAAGATAAAATGTGCAAAACACATGAAACTCAAGAAGAAAAAAGATCAAAATGTGGATACTTAGATCCTTCTTAAAAGGAGGAACAAAATACCCATGGAAGGAGTTACAGAGACAAAGTTCAGAGACTGCCCCACCTGGAGATCACTGGCATCACCTATTACTTAACTTGATAACAAATATTACCCTAATATAAATAGGTTCTGTTATACTATGGATGATAGTGAACCTAAGGTATAGAGGAATATGACTGTGCCATTGAGTCAGTTAGGAAGGCCAAGGCCAAGATGAAATTAGGTAGCTGAGGACACGGCTTTATCATGTTTTTTCAAAAAGAAAAGTCTCCACCCACTTAGTCTCAGTTAGAATGTAATTCTATGGCCTGACCACTCCTGCTTTTTTGCCCTTGGCAGGAATCACTGTTGGAAGAGATGACAATGAGCCCACGTCCTTTGTTGTTGGTCTTCGTGCTGGGTCTGGTTGTGATTCCTCCAACTCTGGCTCAGAACGAAATGTACGAAACATTCCTGAAACAGCACTATGATGCCAAGCCAAAGGGCCGGGATCACAGGTACTGCGAAAGTATGATGAAGGAAAGAAAGCTAATTTCGCCTTGCAAAGAAGTCAACACCTTTATCCATGACACCAAGAACAACATCAAGGCCATCTGTGGAGAGGATGGAAGCCCTTATGGAGAAAACTTCAGAATAAGCAATTCTCCCTTCCAGATCACCACTTGCAGGCACTCAGGAGGGTCTCCCAAGCGTCCATGCCGGTACCGAGCCTTTAAAGATTTCAGATATATTGTTATAGCCTGTGAAGATGGCTGGCCTGTCCACTTTGATGAGTCTATTATCAGTCCGTAGACAGCAGGCCCCTGGCACAGACCTAGGTCTCTTTTCTTTTTATCTCCCCTCACAGCCATGATCACTGGTTCAGCTTTCACTGTCACGGACCAGAAAATGAATTATCTGAAATATACTTCTCCTGATTTATAATGCACAGAAATAAAGATATCTCAAAAACCACTAAGAGTCAGTCTGGAAGATCACTAGTTCCCAGTAACTTTAGCTTTTCTGGTTTTCTCTCCTTGTTGTACCTCAGGGGAAAGGGGCTGGAACACAGAGAGATATTCTTCGTTACCTGCTAGTCAGTGGAAGGTAGATTTCATCTTTTTATGGTGCTGTGGATGCTAAATTGATTTTCAGACAGTACAGGGAATTTTCAAAAGAGCCAAGTTGTCTATTAAGTAATAGGTCACTAAAGAAGCCCTTTGGAGCTCTTCCGGCCTGACCAGCACCGGGGTAGCTAGAGCGCAGGGTCGGCTGACACCCGCCAGCTACCCACGACCCCCGCCACAGGATTCTGAGACTTCTGGTGAGTGGAACACAGCTTCTGCTCCAATCCAATTGCGCGCGGGACCTGAGACTGCATTAGTTAGGGAAGCAGAAAACCGGCCTGAGTAGGGCCACAGGCCTCTTCCGGCCTGACCAGAACCGGGATAGCTAGAGGGCAGGGTCGGCTGACACCCGCCAGCTACCCACAACACCCGCCACAGGTTTTTGAGACTTCGGGTGAGTGGAACATAGAGTCTGCTCCAATCTTTAAACAGTGACAATGACAACAACTAACCCCAGAGATTACCAGATGGTGAAAGGTAAACGTAATAATCTTACTAACAGAAACCAAGACCACTCACCATCATCAGAACCCAGCACCCCCACTTCGCCCAGTCCAGAGCACCCCAAAACACCGGAAAAGCTAGACACGGATCTAAAAGCATATCTCATGATGATGGTAGAGGACATCAAGAAGGACTTTAATAACTCACTTAAAGAATTACAGGAGAACATGGCTAAAGAGTTACAAGTCCTTAAAGAAAAACAGGATAACACAAACAGGTAGAAGTCCTTAAAGAAAAACAGGAAAACACATCCAAACAGATGATGGAAATGAACAAAACCATACTAGACCTAAAAAGGGAAGTAGACACAATAAAGAAAACCCAAAATGGGGCAACACTGGAGATAGAAACTCTAGGAAAGAAATCTGGAACCATAGATAGGAGCATCAGCAACAGAATACAAGAGATGGAAGAGAGAATCTCAGGTGCAGAAGATTCCATAGAGAACATCGGCACAACAATCAAGGAAAATGTAAAACGCAAAAAGATCCTAACTCAAAACATCCAATAAATACAGGACACAATGAGAAGACAAAACCTACGGATAATAGGAGTGGATGAGAATGAAGATTTTCAACTCAAAGGACCAGCAAATATCTTCAACAAAATTATAAAAGAAAATTTCCCAAATCTAAAGAAAGAGATGCCCATGAACATACAAGAAGCCTACAGAACTCCAAATAGACTGGACCAGAAAAGAAATACCTCCCGACACATAATAATCAGAACAACAAATGCTCTAAATAAAGATAGAATACTAAAAGCAGTAAGAGAAAAAGGCCAAGTAACATATAAAGGCAAGCCTATCAGAATTACACCAGATTTCTCACCAGAGACTATGAAAGCCAGAAGATCCTGGACGGATGTTATACAGACACTAAAAGAACACAAACTCCAGCCCAGGCTACTATACCCAGCCAAACTCTCAATTAACATAGATGGAGAAACCAAAGTATTCCACAACAAAACCAAATTCACACATTATCTCTCCACGAATCCAGCCCTTCAAAGGATAATAACAGAAAAAAAACAATACAAGGACAGGAACCACGCCCTAGAAACAACAAGAAGGTAATCCCTCAACAAACCTAAAAGAAGACAGCCACAAGAACAAAATGCCAACTTTAACAACAAAAATAACAGGAAACAACAATTACTTTTCCTTAATATCTCTTAATATCAATGGACTCAACTCCCCGATAAAAAGACATAGACTAACAAACTGGCTACACAAACAAGACCCAACATTTTGCTGCTTACAGGAAACTCATCTCAGAGAAAAGGATAGACACTATCTCAGAATGAAAGGCTGGAAAACAATTTTCCAAGCAAATGGCATGAAGAAACAAGCTGGAGTAGCCATTCTAATATCTGATAAGATTGACTTCCAACCCAAAGTCATTAAAAAAGACAGGGAGGGACACTTCATACTCATCAAAGGTAAAATCCTCCAAGAGGAACTATCAATCCTGAATATCTATGCTCCAAATACAAAGGCAGCCACATTCATTAAAGAAACTTTAGTAAATCTCAAAGCACACATTGCACCTCATACAATAATAGTGGGAGACTTCAACACACCACTTTCACCAATGGACAGATCATGGAAACAGAAACTAAACAGGGACACAGAGAAACTAAGAGAAATTATGAATCAAATGGATCTGGCAGATATCTACAGAACATTCTATCCTAAAACAAAAGGATATACCTTCTTCTCAGCACCTCATGGTACCTTCTCCAAAATTGACCACATAATTGGTCACAAAGCAGGCCTCAACAGATATAAAAATATTGAAATTGTCCCATGCATCCTATCAGATCACCATGGACTAAGGCTGATCTTCAATAACAAAATAAATAATAGAAAGCCAACCTTCACGTGGAAACTGAACAACACTCTTCTCAATGATACCTTGGTCAAGGAAGGAATAAAGAAAGAAATTAAGGACTTTTTAGAGTTCAATGAAAATGAAGCCACAACATACCCAAACTTATGGGACGCAATGAAAGCATTTCTAAGAGGAAAACTCATAGCTATGAGTGCCTCCAAAAGGAAACTAGAGAGAGCACACATTAGCAGCTTGACAACACACCTAAAAGCACTAGAACAAAAGGAAGCAAATTCACCCAAGAGGAGTAGACGGCAGGAAATAATCAAACTCAGGGGTGAAATCAACCAAGTGGAAACAAGAAAAACTATTCAAAGAATCAACCAATCAAGGAGCTGGTTCTTTGAGAAAATCAACAAGATAGATAAACCCTTAGCCAGACTCACTAGAGGGCACAGGGAAAGCATCCTAATTAACAAAATCAGAAATGAAAAAGGAGACATAACAACAGATCCTGAAGACATCCAAAACACCATCAGATCCTTCTACCAAAGGCTATACTCAACAAAACTGGAGAACCTGGATGAAATGGAGAAGTTCCTAGACAGATACCAGGTACCAAAGTTGAATCAAGATCAGGTTAATGATCTAAACAGCCCTATATCCCCCAAAGAAATAGAAGCAGTCATTAATAGTCTCCCAACTAAAAAAAGCCCAGGACCAGATGGGTTTAGTGCAGAGTTCTATCAGACCTTCAAAGAAGATCTAATCCCAGTTCTTCACAAACTATTCCACAAAATAGAAACAGAAGGTACTCTACCCAACTCATTCTATGAAGCCACAATTACTCTGATACCTAAACCACAAAAAGACCCAACAAAGATAGAAAACTTCAGACCAATATCCCTTATGAATATTGATGCAAAAATCCTCAATAAAGTTCTTGCTAACCGAATCCAAGAACACATCAAAACAATCATCCATCCTGACCAAGTAGGTTTCATCCCAGGGACGCAGCGATGGTTCAATATACGGAAATCCATCAACGTAATCCAGTATATAAACAAACTCAAAGACAAAAACCACATGGTCATCTCCTTAGATGTGGAAAAAGCATTTGACAAGATCCAACACCCATTCATGATAAAAGTCTTGGAAAGATCAGGAATTCAAGGCCCATACCTAAACATGATAAAAGCAATCTACAGCAAACCAGTAGCCAACATCAAAGTAAATGGTCAGAAGCTTGAAGCAATCCCTCTAAAATCAGGGACTAGACAAGGCTGTCCACTTTCTCCATACCTATTCAACATTGTACTTGAAGTCCTAGCCAGAGCAATTCGACAACAAAAGGAGATCAAAGGGATACAAATTGGAAAAGATGAAGTCAAACTATCACTTTTTGCAGATGATATGATAGTATATATAAGTGACCCTAAAAATTCCACCAGAGAACTCCTAAGCCTGATAAACAGCTTTGTTGTGGAATACTTTGGTTTCTCCATCTATGTTAATTGAGAGTTTGGCTGGGTATAGTAGCCTGGGCTGGAATTTGTGTTCTTTTAGTGTCTGTATAACATCCGTCCAGGATCTTCTGGCTTTCATAGTCTCTGGTGAAAAATCTGGTGTAATTCTGATAGGCTTGCCTTTATATGTTACTTGGCCTTTTCTCTTACTGCTTTTAGTATTCTATCTTTATTTAGAGCATTTGTTGTTCTGATTATTATGTGTCGGGAGGTATTTCTTTTCTGGTCCAGTCTATTTGGAGTTCTGTAGGCTTCTTGTATGTTCATGGGCATCTCTTTCTTTAGATTTGGGAAGTTTTCTTCTATAATTTTGTTGAAGATGTTTGCTGGTCCTTTGAGTTGAAAATCTTCATTCTCATCCACTCCTATTATCCGTAGGTTTGGTCTTCTCATTGTGTCCTGTATTTCTTGGATGTTTTGAGTTAGGATCTTTTTGCATTTTACATTTTCCTTGATTGTTGTGCCGATGTTCTCTATGGAATCTTCTGCACCTGAGATTCTCTCTTCCATCTCTTGTATTCTGTTGCTGATGCTCGTATCTATGGTTCCAGATTTCTTTCCTAGGGTTTCTATCTCCAGTGTTGCCTCATTTTGGGTTTTCTTTATTGTGTCTACTTCCCTTTTTAGGTCTAGTATGGTTTTGTTCATTTCCATCATCTGTTTGCATGTGTTTTCCTGTTTTTCTGTAAGGACTTCTACCTGTTTGATTATGTTATCCTGTTTTTCTTTAAGGATTTGTAACTCTTTAGCAGTGTTCTCCTGCAATTCTTTAAGGGATTTTTGTGCTTCCTCTTTAGTGTCTTCTGCCTGTTTAGCAGTGTTCTCCTGTATTTCTTTAAGTGTGTTATTAAAGTCCTTCTTGAAGTCCTCTACCATCCTCAGGAGATATGCTTTTAGATCCGTGTCTAGCTTTTCCGGTGTGTTGGAGTGCCCTGGACTGGGCGAAGTGGGGGTGCTGGGTTCTGATGATGGTGAGTGGTCTTGGTTTCTGTTAGTAAGATTATTACGTTTACCTTTCGCCATCTGGTAATCTCTGGGGTTAGTTGTTATCGTTGTCACTGTTTAAAGATTGAAGCAGAAGCTGTGTTCCACTCACCAGCAGTCTCAAAATCCTGTGGCGGGGGTCGTGGGTAGCTGACGGTACCCCGGTGCTGGTCCAGCCGGAAGAGGCCTGTGGTCCTACTCAGGCCGGTTTTCTGCTTCCCTAACTAATGCAGTCTCTGGTCCCGCGTGCAATTGGATTGGAGCAGAAGCTGTGCTCCACTCACCAGAAGTCTTAAGATCCTGTGGCGGGTGTTGTGGGTAGCTGGCAAGTGTCAGCCGACCCTGTGCCCCAGTTGCCCCGGTGCTTTTCTGACCGGAAGAGGCTTGTGGCCCTATGTAGGCCGGATTTCTCTCTCCCCAACCAGAGCAGTCTCAGGTCCCGCGTGATTGGACTGGAGCAGAAGCTGTGTTCCACTCACCAGCAGTCCCAAAATCATGCGGCGGGGGTCGTGGGTAGCTGGCGGGTGTCAGGCAACCCTGCGCTCCAGCTACCCCGGCGCTGATCCGGCCGGATGAGGCCTGTGGCCCTACTCAGGCCGGTTTCTGCTTCCCTAACTAATGCAGTCTCAGGTCCCGCGCGCAATTGGATTGGAGCAGAAGCTGTGTTCCACTCTCCAGTAGTCTTAAGATCCTGTGGCGGGTGTTGTGGGTAGCTGGCGAGTGTCAGCAGACCCTGCGCCCCAGCTGCCCCGGTGCTTTTCTGACCGGAAGAGGTTTGTGGCCCTATGTAGGCCGGATTTCTCTCTCCCCAACCAGAGCAGTCTCAGGTCCCGCGTGATTGGACTGGAGCAGAAGCTGTGTTCCACTCACCAGCAGTCCCAAAATCCTGTGGCGGGGGTCGTGGGTAGCTGGCGGGTGTCAGGCAACCCTGCGCTCCAGCTACCCCGGCGCTGATCCGGCCGGATGAGCCTGAAGTTACACTCAATGGATACCTCATTAACTGCCCTCTTCTGCTCAATCAGACGTTCAAGCATGTGGAAGGATGTGCTCCACTTAGACGGTACATCCTGGATCAGCTGGTGCTGTGGCAGCTCGTACTCTTTCTGCAGTTCTGATAACTTCTCTCTTGCTCTGGTTGACCGATGGACCCGCTCACACAGCTTCCGGGCAATACTCAGTAAGTTCTGCACCATCCTCTGGCTCTTGATAGCCTCACTCACAATCAGATTCACTGTGAGACTGAAGCACTGCACACTTGAGTGTTCACCCTCACTCAGCATCTTCCCTATGCTTGGATTGTCAGTGACAGTGATGCCAATCTGAAGGCCAATGGAAGTCACCCAGGCTTCCCACCAACACCCCAGCTGCTTCTGAATGCTATTTCCACTATAGTCACAGTCGATCTGTGAGACATCTAAAAGTGCTGAGCAATGGTGGTCCTCACAATGTGGTCGGACAGCGGATGCGAAGGTGACCCAGTGAGCTGTAAGGGTCAGGTATTCACGAGTCTGGCTACTCATCCATATTCCAGAGGTGAAGTGAACCACACCACTCTCAGCTTCCTTCAGATGTGACATAATTATCTGTTTCACATTGTCATACATAGCTGGGATAGCTGTTCTAGAGAAGAGGGAAGGGGAGGGTAGAGAGTACTGAGGTCTCAAGTATTCGAGCAGCCTGTTAAAGCCAACGTTGTCTACAAGGGAGTATGGCTGAAGGTCAAGTGCAATCATCTCAGCTATGAGACTTGTGATTTTTTTGGCAACTGGATGAGAGTCATAGAACTTCTCTGTGGAGTCACGGAAAGAGGAAGGCCCTGAGAGCTCTGTGCCTAGAGGCCTCCGGATGCCTGGAGAATGGGGCAGAGTGGCCTCTGAGACATCATTCTTGAGTACATGGCCATGGAACCGCTGCAGATGTCTCAGGAGACAGCTGGTGCCCAGGTTGGTGGGCTTCTTGCCCCTGCTGATGGTCCGGCCACAGTGCAGGCACACCACCTTTGTTGAGTCTGCTGAACAAATAGAAAAGTGATTCCACAGCTTTGAGGTCTTCTTGCTATTAGTAGGAAACACACCTTGATGATTTTTTCTGACCACTGCTGGCAAGTCAGTTAATTTGGAGGAGCTTTCTGCAGAAGCCAAAGTGGCATATGGAGAGTTGGCCAAACTTGCACCCAGAAAGTCCTTCTGGTTCCCAACCACCTCAGGGTGGCGTCTGTACAGGTGTCACATCAAACAACTGGTGCCAACATCTCCCTTCTTCCCCCGACTAATAACGCAGCTACAGTACCGGCACACCGCTTTGAGACTGTCCATGGGGGCCAGGGAAAAGTGATGCCAGACTTCCGACTTCAGTCTTCTCATCACCTTCTCATTTTGCTGGAAGACAGTGCCTGATTCAAACCTTGGATTTACCGTGTCTGCTGGCTGCTTCTCTGGAGAGGACACTACAGAGGCCTCCCCCAAGTCATCAGAGGATGACAACATGGACACATCTTCCCGGGACACATCCCCAGGATTAGTGTGTGATGACAAGTCCTCAGGAAGCCTGTCTGGGGATGAGGAGGCAGAAGGGGACTCTTTGACTTGTTTGCCTGGAGACAACGATGTGGAGTTGAGATCCCCTTCTGGGGGCAGCAGGGCAGGCAGCAGGGTTGGGGGCATAGGGTACAATGGTGGGATGCCTGTGTTGCCCCCGTTCTCCTGCAGTACAATGGAGCGATGTGCTCTCCACATGTGCCTGATGAGGCAGCTTGTGCCCAGGTCCTTCCCGTTTTTCCCTCTACTGAACTCATTCATACAGTGGACACAGACAGCCTTGGAGCTATCGAGGGGTGACAAGTAGAAGTGCTTCCAGACAGCTGACCTCCTCCTGGACCCAGATGTGCTTTTGGGAAGAGAAAGGTTTCTGTCTGCCATGGTTTCTGAAGTGTCGTCATAATGGAGCATGGAGAGGTTGGGGGAGGAGCCTGCCAAGGCCTCCTCTCTGCTGTACTTTTCAGTGACAGACACATCAGAGGACACCTCTTCAGAAGAAACTACAGTCACAGACTCTTCCATTATTTGATCAGGGGATGGGATCTTGGGAGCCATTTTCTGGACAAGTCTGACAGGCGAGAGCACAGTGCTAAGGTCTCCCACATCTGCAGGCTGTGGTGGAAGCAACAGAGAGGGAGGGGAAAAGGAGGACCCTGCCGATAGACTTCCATTTTCTTGAATGAGCTTGGTGGGGTGTGCCCGCCTCACATGTCTCATGAGGCAACTTGTACTCAGGTCTTTCTCATTCTTGCCCCTACTGAACTCTTTCATACAGTATGTGCAGATGGCCTTAGTGCTATCTCGAGAGGAAATAAAGAAATGCTTCCAGGCTGGAGACTTCTTCCTGGAGCTTATGTGTCGACTGGAAAGAAGGCTCTGGGTCACAGCTTCCATGGCTACGTTGTACAGTGTGCTACTTACTATACTGGGAGAAGAGTGAGCCATAGTCATCCTCACTCTCGGCAGCTAAGAACTTCCCAGAAGGCTGACAGGCACAGCTCGCTGCCCTGATGTCTGTCTGTTCATCGCCACTGTCTGTCTGTCTCATATCCTCTGACTCACTTTTAAAGTCCACTTGTTCCAAACTGTGACAAGGAATTTGATCATCATCTTCCTCCTCTGTTTTGAAATTTACTTTGTCAGAAACAAAATCACTGCCCCCCTTGGGACAAGTTTCTTGCTTATCCTCCATGACCAACCATAATTATCCTGGTTGCTTTATCATTCTGACATCTTACGTTAATAAAAAACTGCTTATAATGTCCACTTTTGAACCCTAAAGTAGGTTTTATTCACTCTTTCATAATCTCATTTTCTAGGCTGTTTACTATGGCTGACCATGAATGTCACTGGAAAGCTCACACAAGCACACTGTCACAGGGCATGGAGTGCTGTTCTGTAGGAGTACTGCAACCAAATACTTCTTGTTGTATACACCAATGCGTGCAGCATAGACTTCTTCCTCTTCTCCAAGACAGGAGCCCCACCATCTTGAGGGCACACACAGTCCTTCATTTCCTATGTCCTCCTCTCAGTAGGTCAACCGGAAGTAGAAACTAAAGTATTTGAAGCCAGGTACATAAAAAGTGCAGACATGGGGTGAAGAGACAATGACCATGGCCACGTATGGTCTCCATGCTTCTAGAGCTCTGCTTCCCAGTTCTTGCTCCAAACTCTAGGCCCATCAGAGACCTGAGGCGCCGGCTCCGCGCTGCGCTGTGCTGCGCGGGCCCGCGGGCTGCGGACAGCGCGACGGGCATGCCCATTCATTCCCCTCCTTTCTTCTTACTCTCTGTCCAAAATATTACTTATTTTATTTTATGTGCATTTTGTTTTACTATATGTGTTTTGTCTGCATGTATGTATGGGCACTACATGTGTGCCTGGGACCCAGGGATGTCAGAAGAGGTATTGGGTCTCCTGACCTGGAGTTACAGATGGTCATGGTGAATGCTGGGGTCCAAACCTAGGTCCTCTGCAAGAACAGCAAGTGTCCTAAGTGCTGAGCCACCTCGTGACCCCTTTTTATCTTTTGATCACTATGTGGGATCATAGGGTGGCTCGGGGACTGTCTTGGGTGGAATTATAATTTGCAAAGGTAGAATCAAGGCGCACCAGGGTTGCATAAGGGGTTTAGTACACATCTTTTTGAAAAGAAGGTTTCTTCTTCATTCCTGAAAAATGCAGGCTTACTACTGGCAAGGGGTGAAGGCCTTAAGCAGTTGTTCATTATGATGGAATATTTCCTTGCCAGATTGCCAAGTAAGGGGTTTCTTCCCCTTCTCATAGGCCCTCAAATTTCCCTTTGTATTCATTGAGTGTCTCCCTCTGGTCTTAAGCAAGCATTAGTTCTCATGGGATACTCTTTAGTCATTCATTTGTCATAGCTATTTTATTAAAAATTTAAAACTTGTCTATTTTATGTTATTCTCTCATTAATCTTTTTAGTTTATCGAGTGCTATTTGATAACTGTGGGGTTTTAAGGAAGTTATAGAAAGATTATTTTCTTTCCATTCTTCAACCAGATTTGTTTCAAGTATAGAAGCTATGTATCAACCTAGCTTGCTGGGTGCTGTCAGATGCACAGGCTCAGTAGGTAATGCCCTGTTAGCAAAGGTTTATGAACACATGCCTAGGTATTTTATTTAGAAAAATAATTGCTAGATGCAATACCACCAAAGCCCTGCTTTCCCTATGCTCAATCCATAGCCAGTACCTGAGTGAGCCCAGCCTTCCTGAGTATTCAGATTTAGGAAGGGTTTGAGAAGTGGGCTGCGGGTCTGTGCTCAGCACAGGAAGAGCCATCTTTACTTCAGAAAACAGGTAGAGGTTTTCAAATGCCCCTCATTAGAAAAGTTTCCCTAAGATGCTTGCCACCAAGACCGATAACCCAAGTTTTATCTGTGGACTCACATGGTAGAAGGAGACAAACTACTCCTACAAATCAATCATCTATCAATCACCAATCAATCAATCAATCACATGAGTGGATGGGGCAGCATTTTTAATTCAGTCCTGGTATTTTCTGTACCGAGTCCTTTTGCTCTGTCATAACACAAAGCTGTTTAGAGTGAAACAACAAATTACAGTTAAGGCCTTGTGTCTCAGGAATAAACCATTCGAGAAGCTGAAGACAAAGCCATCTGTGATTGCTGACTGTGCAAGGGAAAGACAAGAAAATCTCCCAGATTTCATGGAATGGTGGCGTGTAAGGAAGAACAGGACAGGGAAGTGGAGAGGAAACTCCCGCTGGGACACAGACCTCCAACTCTTGAGAGTGTAATTCACTCTACAAAATAAAGAGTCAGCTGCAATACTGAATGCAACACATTGCAGTCATTCGCTACGAAGAAAGTAGAGGAAAACAAGAAAAATGAATGTGGTGAGCAGCTTCCAAGGTGAGCTGCTCTGACTACCACACTGTCCTCTGATCTGTAAGAGTCAACCCCTGCGTGCTTCAGCACTGCCTGATTCTTCTCCTTCTCCTACGCATTGTTAATAATGCTGCCTTCTGGGAGGAGAAGACCTGCCTCTCTTCACCTCAGTGTGACCCTGCTTTCAATGCCTTTCCTCACAGGTACATGCTCAAAGACATAATGGACAAATGGGAAACAATTGCCAGCCTTTACTGACCACTTATGGTGTGGGAGGCCCTCTGATAAGACCCTCTGATAAGACCTCTGATTAAATTTTTAAAATCTACTCCTTAAAATATTTCAAGAAAGGTGCTACTATACTTCAGTAGCTTACATGGAGATCCACTAAGAGAGGTTAAGGAATTTCCCAAACTACACACTGTACTAGTATTCTTCCCATTATTGTGACAAAACGTTGGAACTGATCCACTTAAAAAAAAAAAAAAGGAAAGGTTTTGTTTTGACCCATTACTTTGGTACCTATGGAGGGGTGTTGAATTAACTCAGGAGAGCATGGCAGCTGCTTGCTTCATGGTCTCAGGAAACAGAGGGAGAAGAAAGAAGCTGAGGTCATTATAAGGACTCCCTATGGTCATCCCCTCAGTGATCTCCTTGTTTGACTGAACCACCCTGCTCCCAGGCAGAACAGCTGTGGCTATGACTGGAGCATGTGACTGGATAGGTTGGAAATGGCAGGGAGAAAGTGACCACAGATTACAGAACAGGAAAATGCCATGGCCCACAGGGTTGGTGGTGGTGTTTGGATGGTTTGTATTTTGCTTTTGCTTTTGACAGGGTCTCAGGGATTCAAACTAGCCTCAAATTCACAGTGTAGAGCAGGCTGCCTTCACACTTCCCATCCTCTTATCTCTACCTCAAGATACTAGGATTATGGGATGCTCTGTCTATGCAGTGCTAGGCACTGGACCCAGGATTCTGTACATGGTAGGCAAGCACTGCCAACTGAGCTACACCCCAAGCCCCCACATGCCTGTTGTAACTCTGGACCATCATGCCTGCTCTACTCTATTGCATGGATCCAAGTCTTATTGGACTTTGAGAGTGTGTTCCTGATTGGAAGCCACACTTCCAGTCCTGCCTCCCAACAGTCACATTCTGCACAACAGAGTGTGGATCTTAGGTTGTATCTGCCTCTGATTAACACTCTTCCTCTGAGCACTGCCAGGAAATCCTACTTAACCTCCCTAAGCAAGGGTCTGAACTTCATGGATTCCTGTCAGTTACACAGTTGGTTCTGTCTGATGAAAGCCCAGGAGAGACTGTCTGCATAAAACACACAGGGATTCTCCTTTGTATTACTATTTTTTCTGGCCCCTGTACACTCTGCAGGGAGCTTGACTTCTGACTTTCCTGATGTTTAAGTTCTGCTGGTAATTAGATAATTTAACACACATTGAGTACCCTGTTCTTCCATTGTTAGTTTTGCTATGCTTAATCGTAAATCTAACCATGACCTACCGGGAGAATTAAAGTAATTTTAAGATCTATACCAGAGCCCTTCCAGTCCACTCGAGCACCGGGGGGTGCCTTGCCAGAGGAGTCTCCAGACACCCGCAAGGACCTGCACAGGATTCCCCACGGGATCCTAAGACCTCTGGTGAGTGGAACACAGCGTCTGCTCCAATCCAATCACGCGGAACCTGAGACTGCATTAACTAGGGAAGCAGGCAACCTGGCCTGAGCTGGGGCACAAGTCCCTTCCGGTCCACTCGAGCACCGGGGGGGGGGGGTGCCTTGACAGAGGAGTCTCCGGACACGTGCAAGGACCCACACAGGATTCTCCACGGGATCCTAAGACTTCTGGTGATTGGAACACAACTTCTGCCAGGAGGCAGGTTCGAACACCAGATATCTGGGCACCTTCCCTGCAAGAATAGAGCTTGCCGGCAGAGAATACTCTGACCACTGAAACTAAGGAGAGATCCAGCCTCCCAGGTCTGCTGATAGAGGCTAACAGAGTCACCTGAGGAACAAGCTCTAACCAGAGACAACTATAACAGCTAGCTTCAGAGATTACCAGATAGCAAAAAGGCAAATGTAAGAATCCTACTAACAGAAATCAAGACCACTCACCATCATCAGAATGCAGCACTCCCACCCCACCTAGTCCTGAGCACCCCAACACAACCGAAAATCTAGACCCAGATTTAAAAGCATATCTCATGATGATGGTAGAGGACATCAAGAAGGACTTTCATAACTCACTTAAAGAAATACAGGATAGCACTGCTAAAGAGTTACAAGTCCTTAAAGAAAATCAGGAAAACACAACCAAGCAGGTAGAAGTCCTTAAAGAAAAACAGGAAAACACATCCAAACAGGTGATGGAAATGAATAAAACCATACTAGACCTAAAAAGGGAAGTAGACACAATAAAGAAAACCCAAAGTGAGGCAATGCTGGAGATAGAAACCCTAGGAAAGAAATCTGGAATCATAGATGCGAGCATCAGCAACAGAATACAAGAGATGGGAGAGAGAATCTCAGGTGCAGAAGACTCCATAGAGAATATCGGCACAACAATCAAAGAAAATACAAAATTCAAAAGGATCCTAACTCAAAACATCCAGGAAATACAGGACACAATGAGAAGACCAAACCTACGGATAATAGGAGTTGATGAGAATGAAGATTTTCAACTTAAAGGGCCAGCAAATATCTTCAACAAAATAATAGAAGAAAACTTCCCAATCCTAAAGAAAGAGATGCCCATGATCATACAAGAAGCCTACAGAACTCCAAATAGACTGGACCAGAAAAGAAATTTCTCCCAACACATAATAATCAGAACAACAAATGCACTAAATAAAGATAGAATACTAAAAGCAGTAAGGGAGAAAGGTCAAGTAACATATAAAGGCAGGCCTATCAGAATTACACCAGACTTTTACCCAGAGACTATGAAAGCCAGAAGAGCCTGGGCAGATGTTATACAGACCCTAAGAGAACACAAATGCCAGCCCAGGCTACTATACCCGGCCAAACTCTCAATTACCATTGATGGAGAAACCAAAGTATTCCACGACAAAAGCAAATTCACACATTATCTTTCCACGAATCCAGCCCTTCAAAGGATAATAACAGAAAAAAACAATACAAGGACGGAAATCACGCCCTAGAAAAAACAAGAAAGTAATCCCTCTACGAACCTAAAAGAAGACTGCCACAAGAACAGAATGCCAACTCTAAGAACAAAAATAAAAGGAAGCAACAATTACTTTTCCTTAATATCTCTTAATATCAATGGACTCAATTCGCCAATAAAAAGACATAGACTAACAGACTGGCTACACAAACAAGACCCAACATTCTGATGCTTACAGGAAACTTATCTCAGGGAAAAAGACAGACACTACCTCAGAGTGAAAGGCTGGAAAGCAATTTTCCAAGCAAATGGTATGAAGAAACAAGCTGGAGTAGCCATTCTAATATCGAATAAAATTGACTTCCAACCCAAAGTTATCAAAAAAGACAAGGAGGGACACTTCATACTCATCAAAGGTAAAATCCTCCAAGAGGAACTCTCAATTCTGAATATCTATGCCCCAAATGCATGGGCAGCCACATTCATTAATGACACTTTAGTAAAGCTCAAAGCACACATTGCACCTCACACAATAATAGTGGGAGACTTCAACACACCACTTTCATCAATGGACAGATCGTGGAAACAGAAACTAAACAGGGACACAGTGAAACTAACAGAAGTTATGAAACAAATGGACTTAACAGATATCTACAAAACATTTTATCCTAAAACAAAAGGATATACCTTCTTCTCAGCACCTCACGGGACCTTCTCCAAAATTGACCATATAATTGGTCACAAAACAGGCCTCAACAAATACAAAAATATTGAAATTGTCCCATGCATCCTATCAGACCACCATGGACTAAGGCTGATCTTCAATAACAAGATAAATAATGGAAAGCCAACATTCATGTGGAAACTGAATAACACACTTCTCAATGATAACTTGGTCAAGGATGGAATAAAGAAAGAAATTAAAGACTTTTTACAGTTTAATGAAAATGAAGCCACAACATACCCAAACCTAAATCTAAAAGCTCTAGAAAAAAAAGGAAGAAAATTCACCCAAGAGGAGTAGACGGCAGGAAATAATCCATCACAGGGGTGAAATCAACCAAGTGGAAACAAGAAGAACTATTCAAAGAATTAACCAAACTCGGAGTTGGTTCTTTGAGAAAATCAACAAGATAGACAAACCCTTAGCTAGACTCACTAGAGGGCACAGGGACAACATCCTAATTAACAAACTTAGAAATGAAAAGAGAGACATAACAACATATCCTGAAGAAATCCAAAACACCATCAGATCCTTCTACAAAAGGCTATACTCAACAAAACTTGAAAACCTGGACGAAATGGACAAATTTCTGAACAGATACCAGGTACCAAAGTTAAATCAGGATCAAGTTAACAAGCTAAACAGTCCCACATCCCCTAAAGAAATAGAAGCACTCATTAATAGTCTCCCAGCCAAAAAAAGCCCAGGACCAGATGGGTTTAGTGCAGAGTTCTACCAGACCTTCAAAGAAGATCTAATTCCAGTTCTGCACAAAATATTCCACAAAATAGAAGTAGAAGGAACTCTACCCAACTATTCTATGAAGCCACAGTTACTCTGATACCTAAACCACAGAAATGTCCAACAAAGATAGAGAACTTCAGACCAATTTCCCTAATGAATATTGATGCACAAATACTCAAAAAAATTCTCGCTAACCGAATCCAAGAAAACATTAAAGCAATCATCCACCCTGACCAAGTAGATTTTATTCCAGGGATGCAGGGATGGTTTAATATATGGAAATCCATCAACGTAATGCATTATATAAACAAACTCAAACACAAAAACTACATGATCATCTCGTTAGATGCGGAAAACGCATTCGACAAGATCCAATACCCATTCATGATAAAAGACTTGGAAAGATCAGGAATTCAACCTAAACATGATAAAAGCAATCTACAGCAAACCAGTAGCCAACATCAAAATAAATGGTGAGAAGCTTGAAGCAATCCCACTAAAATCAGGGACTAGACAAGGCTGTCCACTCTCAACATTGTACTAGAAATCCTAGCCAGAGCAATTCGACAACAAAAGGAGATCAAGGGGATACAAATTGGAAGAAATGAAGTCAAAATATCACTTTTTGCAGATGATATGATAGTATATATAAGTGACCCTAAAAATTCCACCAGAGAACTCCTAAACCTGATAAACAGCTTCGGTGAAGTAGCTGGATATAAAATTAACTCAAACAAATCAATGGCCTTTCTCTACACAAAGAATAAACAGGCTGAGAAAGAAATTAGGGAAACAACACCCTTCACAATGGTCACAAATAATATAAAATATCTTGGCGTGACTCTAAGGAAGTGAAAGATCTGTATAATAAAAATTTCAAGTATCTGAAAAAAGAAATTAAAGAAGATCTCAGAAGATGGAAAGATCTCCCATGCTCATGGATTGGCAGGATCAATATTGTAAAAATGGCTATCTTGCCAAAAGCAATCTACAGATTCAATGCAATCCCCATCAAAATTCCAACTCAATTCTTCAACGAATTAGAAAGAGCAATCTGCAAATTCATCTGGAATAACAAAAAACCTAGGATAGCAAAAACTCTTCTCAAGGATAAAAGAACCTCTGGTGGAATCACCATGCCTGACCTAAAGCTTTACTACAGAGCAATTGTGATAAAAACTGCATGGTACTGGTATAGTGACGGACAAGTAGACAAATGGAATAGAATTGAAGACCCAGAAATGAACCCACACACCTATGGTCACTTGATCTTCAACAAGGGAGCTAAAACCATCTAGTGGAAGAAAGACAGCATTTTCAGCAAATGGTGCTGGCACAACTGGTGGTTATCATGTAGAAGAAGGCGAATTGATCCATTCCTATCTCCTTGTACAAAGCTCAAATCTAAGTGGATCAAAGAACTCCACATAAAACCAGAGACACTGAAATTTATAGAGGAGAAAGTGGGGGAAAGCCTCACTGATATGGGCACTGGAAAAAAAATACCTAAACAGAACAGCAATTGCTTGTGCTGTAAGATCAAGAATTTACAAATGGGACTTCATGAAATTGCAAAGCTTTTGTAAAGCAAAAGACACTGTCAATAAGGCAAAAAGGCTACCAACAGATTGGGAAAGGATTTTTACCAATCCTAAATCAGAAACAGGACTAATATCCAATATATATAAAGAACTCAAGAAGGTGGACTCCAGAAAATCAAATAACCCCATTAAAAAATGGGGCTCAGAACTGAACAAAGAATTCTCACCTGAGGAATACCGAATGGCAGAGAAGCACCTGAAAAATGTTCAACATCCTTAATCATCAGGGAAATGCAAATCAAAACAATCCTGAGATTCCACCTCACACCAGTCAGAATGGCTAAGATCAAAAATTCAGGTGACAGCAGATGCTGGCGAGGATGTGGAGAAAGAGGAACACTCCTCCATTTTTGGTGGGATTGCAAGCTTGTACAACCACTCTGGAAATCAGTCTGGCGGATCCTCAGAAAATTGGACATAGTACTACTGGAGGATCCAGCAATACCTCTCCTGGGCATATATCCAGAAGATGTCCAAACCGGTAAGAAGGACACATGCTCCACTATGTTCATAGCAGCCCTATTTATAATAGCCAGAAGCTCGAAAGAACCCAGATGCCCCTCAACAGAGAAATGGATACAGCATTAGGACAAGTTCCAACAGCAGCAGGAGACAAAGTCGGGACTCAAGCAGCTTCAGACCCATGTTTCCTGTGAGGACAGAAGAGAAGTGACTGCTCCCACCCTACCTCAGTTTTCCCTATCTCTTCCTGAAGGCCCTCTGCTGTCACTGTGGGTCCACAGTGCCACATTTCCTGGACACTGTCCCATCATCTGCCCACCCTGTCCCAGGCTTAGACAGTCAGTGTCTTACCCAGTCTGAGTTGTGGCTCCTGTGGAACTGAGTGCTGATTGTCCTAGAAATGAAGGATAATTGGTGAGCCCCACTTGGCCCATAGATACAGATCAGGCTCTGTGGGTGGAGCGGGTGTTCAGAGTCTTCAACATGCAGAACACACGAATAACTACACTGTCTGCTTGTACAACCAGCCTTCTGTTTCATCACTTTGCCAAGCCATTGTGCTGCTGGCTCCATTGTAAGGAATCAAATTCCAAGTCCTCTTGTGCAGGGCAGTTTGAAGTCTGAATCTGAACTCTACATAGACATCTTTGTATTACCTTTCAATTGGCTCCAGATTTCGTGATTGCTTTCAGTAATGGACAGACCAAGTTTTCTATTAGGCTGGCTACACATTTAGAAACAAAGCCTTGGAATGCCAGAATCATAAGAGATATTTACATTTCTGTCTTTAATCTTTAAAATCATGTGATGTTGTGTGTGCAAAGATGGCTCGCTGGTTAAGAGCACTTGATGTTCTCCCAGAGTACTCAAGATTGGTTTTAGCACCTATGCTCACTTGCTTACCACTGCCTGAAACTCCATTTCAGGACATCTGATGCCTTCTAATAGCATCAGTGGTGTGTTCATACCTGTGTACACAGACACACAGAGACACATAGGTGAAAATAAGTCTTAGGGATCAGTAAGATATCAATGGTTAAGAGAACTTCCCCTCTTCCAGAGTCCCTCCCTTCCAGATGATCCCAGTTTGTCACCCAGAGGCCACAACTGCAGATAACTCCAGCTCCAGTGGAATCAGACACCTGTGGTTTTTGCTAGTACCTGTTCACTCATTAAACATGTGACTGTAGACACATCTGAAATTTTAAAAATAAGCTTTAAAAATTGCATGTAGAAATAATACTAATAAACTGTACTCATAGCATAGTACATACTATTTTTCTGATTGTTTCCTGTATAAGATTCCTTTCTACATTTCCAACTGCCTACATTTGCCTCCAGAACGAATGCTAATCGTCTAGTTTACAAGGCTGGCTATCAGGAGAACACCTCTTCACTCAAGAAACCCAAGTAACTCTCAGCCAAATTAAAAAAAAAAAGTAAGCCTAACAATTTTTGTTTCTGGTTTTCTTTGTGATGGGGTTTGAACCTGGGGCCTTGCGCACTCTAGAGAAATGAACAGCCACTGAACTACACCCCAGAGTCACATAGATAAGAGATTTGGCTTCAACAGATTAAATGCCCCACAAGTTTTTTGTTATCACAACCTCCCTTTCCTTCGAATCCAGTGACACATCTCCAGATGTGCTCACACTTCTGTTGTGAAGTACAGTCAGTTATATCCTAGTAATTAGTATTTAGGTTTTTTTAAAAAATTGATAAATGTGGTAAGGTATTATCTCAAGAAATACTTCATCACTTGACCAATAAACCACAATGAGTATTTTGTTGTCCCAACTGATAGAAGTATTTCTATGCAGATTCCTTTGGTGATAAACTGTCTCCAAAACTTGGAATATCTTCAACCCTGGGATCCTCTTGCAATGACTGTTCCTGACCTACTGACTGACAAGTGCCCAGTACCAGTGTAGTATTTGACATACCTCTGCCCAGTGCTTGGGCTGTCTATGGAAATGACTACACAGCCTTTATAAAGTTGTCAGAATAACCTGTTTTTAGGGACTGATCTTTTGGGGGTGCTAAGAAGTGTTGGGTCAGGGTGTCGCTCTGGAGCCTGGGTTTGGTTTGAACTTCCTTAGAAGCCCAGATTGGATTCAAATTTTTCTGTCCTTCTGCCTCAGGCTGGAAGTTCTAGGGTCCCAGACTTGCACTTCCAGACCCAGCGTATGAGCCAGATTGTAAGCAGCCTGTGCTGCTGTGAGTAGATGCTCAGCTTTAGGAAGTAAGAATAGAATTGAAGACCCGGAAGTGAACCCACACACCTATGGTTACTTGACCTTTGACAAGAAAGCTAAAACCATCAGTGGAAAAAAGACAGCATTTTCAACAAATGGTGCTGGAACAACTGGAGGTTATCATGGAGAAAAATGTGAATTGGTCCATTGCTATCTCCTTGTACAAAGCTTAAGTCTAAGTGGATCAAAGAACTCCACATAAAACCAGAGACACTGAAATTTATAGAGGAGAAAGTGGGGAAGAGCCTCATAGATATGAGCACAGGAGGAAAAAATCCTAAACGGAACAGCAATGGCCTGTGCTGTAAGATCAAGAATCAACAAATGGGACCTCATAAAATTGCAAAGCTTCTGTAGGGCAAAAGATACTGTCAATAAGACAAAAAGGCCACCAACAGATTGGGAAAGGATTTTTACCAATCCTAAATCTGATAGGGGACTAATATCCAATATATACAAAGAGCTCAAGAAGCTGAACTCCAGAAATTCAAATAATCCCATTAAAAAATGGTGTACAGAGCTAAACAAAGAATTCTTAACTGAGGAATACCGAAGGGCTGAGAAGCACTTGAAAAAATGTTCAACATCCTTAATCATCAGGGAAATGCAAATCAAAACAACCCTGAGATTCTACCTCACACCAATCAGAATGGCTAGGATCAAAAATTCAGGTGACAGCAGAGGCTAGCGAGGATGTAGAGAAAGAGGAACACTCCTCCATTGTTGGTGGGATTGCAAGTTTGTACAACCACTCTGGAAATCAGTCTGGCCATTCCTCAGAAAACTGGACATAGTACTACCGGTAGATCCAGCAATACCTCTTCTGGGCATATAACCACAAGATGCTCCAACATTTAATAAGGATACAAGCTCCACTATGTTCATAGCAGCCCTATTTATAATAGCCAGACGCTGGAAAGAACCCAGATATCCCTCAAGAGAGGAATGGATACAGAAAATGTGGTACATTTACACAATGGAGTACTACTCAGCTATTAAAAACAATGAATTTATGAAATTCTTAGACAAATGGATGGATCTGGAGGATATCATCCTGAGTGAGGTAGCAAAATCACAAAAGAAGGCACTTGATATGCACTCACTTTTAAGTGGATATTAGCCCAGAAACCAAGAATACCCAAGAAACAATTTCCAAAACATAAGAAAATCAAGAAGGAAGACCAATGCATGGATACTTCATTCCTCCCTAGAACAGGGAATAAAATAGCCATGGAAGAAGTTGCAGAGACAAAGTTTGGAGCTAAGATGAAAGGATGAACCATCCAGAAACTGCCCCATCCAGGGGTCCATCCCATAATCAGCCACCAAACACAGACACTATTGCATATGACAGCAAGATTTTGCTGAAAGGACCCTGATATAGCTGTCTCCTGTGAGGCTTTGCCAGTGCCTGGCAAATACAGAAGTGGATGCTCACAGTCATCTATAGTATGGAACACAGGGCCCCCAATGGAGGAACTAGAGAAAGTACCCAAGGAGCTGAAGGGGTCTACAACCCTATAGGTGGAACAACAATATGAACTAACCAGTACCCACAGAGCTCATGTCTCTAACTGCATATGTAGCAGAAAATGGCCTAGTCGGCCATCATTGGGAAGAGAGGCCCCTTGGTCTAGCAAACTTTATATGCCCCAGTATAGAGGAAGACCAGGACCAAAAAGTGGGAGTAAGTGGGTAGGGGAGCATGGCGGGGGGAGGGTATAGGAGAATTTTGGGATAGCATTTGAAATGTAAATGAAGAAAATTTCTAATAAAAATAAATGTAAATACCCACATAAAAAATAAAATTTTAAATAAAATATCTATGACAAATGAGTGACTTGGGAGTATCCCATGAGAGCTAATCCTTGCGTAAGACCAGAGGGAGACACTCAATGGATAAAAAGTGAAATTTGAGGGGCTATGAGAAGAGGAAGAAACCCCTTACTTAGCAATCTAGAAAGGAAATATTCCTTCATAATGAACAACTACTTAGGAAATAGAGACAGGAGGATTGCTTGAATCCTGGAGTTCCACCCTAGCTTGATAATGTAGAAGTCTCTGTTTTGGTTTTGTGTGTGTGTGGTTTTGTTGAGAGGTGGGTTGGGGAGGGGTCAAGGAAGAAGAAAGAGAAACAGAAAAGCACAGAATAGAAATGTGGCATCCATTGGAGAGGCATGGGTATTCCTGAGGCAAGATGGATGATAACACAGGAGCTGAGAGTCATGAAGAATGACTTGTGGGGATTGAGAACACAGGACAGCCCATGCCCCAAGGCTACTGAGATGGGATTCCAGGCAGTCACTCAGTTCCACACCAATGAGGAAAGCTGTAGAGAAGATCACCTTGGGATGAAGGGTGCAGGTCTACTTCTCCCAGAGGGCAGAGTTGCTATGCAGTGCATAGGAAGAATGGAACACATTGTGTGGTACCTAAAGTGGGTCTAGAAGAAGATCTTAGAGAGCAAAATGGGGAACTCAGGCTTCATCTTCAGAGTGGTCTTCTTCAGAGGCTCTTTGCATTATCTGAGAGAGTATTTCCTGTGTCTCCTACATTTGTAATACTGCTAGCATAGGAAAATGATCTTGCAGTGTGGTAAAATGAAACACAAAAGAAATCAAAGCAAAACAAAACAAAACTGAGATCTCTTTCTGAAGGCAAGGGACTTAAAATTCCCTGTAAGATCTTTCAGAAGAGAAGAGAGAAGATTCCTACTATCACCTCCCCAGAATTCTCAGCTTACCCTGCACCACACACACATCTGCCTATCACAGGCCATAGGTCCAAGGTATCTTCTCCTGGACTTTGACCTTCTTATGGACTTTTATTAATTAATTAATTATTCTTATTAGATATTTTCTTTATTTACATTTCACATGTTATCACCTTTCCTAGTTTTCTCTCCGAAAATTCCCTGTCCCTCCCCTGTCCCCCTGCTCCCAAATTCCTGTCCCTGGCATTCCCCTATACTGGGGCATAGAACCTTCACAAGACCAAGGGCCTCTCCTCCCATTGATGACAGACTAGGCCATCCTCTGCTACGTATACAGCTAGAGACACAAGTCCCACCATGTATTTTCTTTGATTGGTGGTTTAGTCCCAGGGATTTCTTGGGGTACTGGTTATTTCATATTGTCGTTCCTCCTATAGGGCTGCAAAGCCCTTCAACTCCTTGGGTACTTTCACTAGCTCATTCATGGGGGACTCTGTGCTGCATCCAGTGGATGATTGTGAGCATCCACTTCTGTATTTGCCAGACACTGGCAGAGCCTCTCAAGAGACAGCTATATCAGGCTCCTGTCAGCAAAATCTTGTTAGCATCTGCAATAGTGTCCAGGTTTGGTGGTTGTTTATGGAATGGATCTCCAGATGGGGCAGTCTCTAGATGACCATTCCTTCAGTCTCTGCTCTGAACTTTGTCTCTGTAACTTCTTCCATGGGTTGTTCCCCCTTTTAAGAAGGATCAAAGTATCCACATTTTGGTCTTCCTTCTTCTTGAGTTTCATGTGTTTGGCAAATTTTATCTTGGGTATTTTGAGCTTCTGGGCTAATATCCAATTATCACTGAGTGCAAATCGTATGTGTTCTTTTGTGATTGGGTTGCCTCACTCTAGATGATATCCTCCAGATCCCTCTATTTGTCTAAGAATTTCATTCATTTATTGTTTTTAATAGCTAAGTAGTACTCCATTGTATAAATGTACCACATTTTCTGTATCCATTCCTCTGTTGTGAGACATCTGGGTTCTTTCCCAATTCTGACTTTATAAATAAGGCTGCTTATTTATAATAGCCAGAAGCTGGAAAGAATCCAGATGCCCCTCAACAGAAGAATGGATACAGAAAATGTGGTACATTTACACAATGGAGTACTACTCAGCTATTTAAAAAAATGAATTTATGAAATTCCTAGGCAAATGGATGGACCTGGAGGGCATCATCCTGAGTGAGGTAACCCAATCACAAAGGAACTCACACAATATGCACTCACTGATAAGTGGATATTAGCCCAGAAACTTAGGATACCCAACATATAAGATACAATTTGCTAAACACATGAAATTCAAGAAGAACGAAGACCAAAGTGTGGACACTTTGCCCCTTCTTAGAAATGGGAACAAAACACCCATGGAAGGAGTTACAGAGACAAAATTTGGAACTGTGACAAAAGGATGGACCATCTAGTGATTGTCATATGCAGGGATCCATCCCATAATCAGCTTCCAAACGCTGACACCATTGCATACACTAGCAAGATTTTGCTGAAAGGACCCAGATATAGCTGTCTCTTGTGAGAATATACCGGGGCCTAGCAAACACAGAAGTGGATGATCACAGTCAGCTATTGGATGGATCACACGGCCCTCAATGGAGGACCTAGAGAAATTACCCAAGGAGCTAAAGGTAACTGCAACCCTATAGGTGGAACAACAATATGAACTAACCAGTACCCCAGAGCTCTTGTCTCTAGCTGCATATGTATCAAAAGATAGCCTAGTCGGCCATCACTGCAAAGAGAGGCCCATTGGACTTGCAAACTTTATATGCCCCAGTACAGGGGAACCCCAGGGCCAAAAAGGGGGAGTGGGTGGGTAGGGGATTGGGGGGGTGGGTATGGGGGACTTTTGGGATAGCATTGAAAATGTAAATGAGGAAAATACCTAATAAAAAAATAAATTATATAAAAAAAATAAAATAAAATTGGCACTGTGTAAAAAAAAATTGGCACTATGTCATAAATGTGAATATTGCCAAGCAAATTTTCAATGTTCTTATCATGAATAGATATGTGAGGTGAATGTTACTTAGTTTCTTTTAGTAATTTTAGTAATTTTCATAATGTTCACATGTATTTAAACACCTCATTAACACCATGAATATGTCTATAAATTTGATAATTAAACTTCTAAAAAAAATAAAAATAAAAAATAAATAAATAAGGCTGCTATGAACATAGTGGAGCATTACAAGTGTCCTTATTACAAGATGGAGCATCTTCTCGGTATATGCCCAGAAGTGGTATTGCTGAATCTTTTCTTTTCTTTTTTTTTATTAGGTATTTATTTCATTTACATTTCCAATGCTATCCCAAAAGTCCCCCATACCCTCCCCCACCCACTCCCACTTCTTGGCCCTGGCATTCCCCTGTACTGAGGCAGACAAAGTTTGCATGACCAATGGGCCTCTCTTTCCACTGATGGCCGACTACGCCATCTTCTGATACATATGCAGCTAGAGACACGAGCTCTGGGGGGGTACTGGGTAGTTCATATTGTTGCTCCACCTATAGGGTTGCAGATCCCTTTAGCTCCTTGGTTACTTTCTCTAGCTCCTCCAATGGGGGCCCTGTGATCCATCCAATAGATGACTGTGAGCATCCACTTCTGTGTTTGCGAGGCCCCGGAGTAGTCTCACAAGAGACAGCTATATCTGGGTCCTTTCAGCAAAATCTTGCTAGTGTATGCAATGGTGTCATCGTTTGGAGGCTGATTATGGGATGGATCCCCGGATATGGCAGTCTCTAGATGGTCCATCCTTTCGTCACAGCTCCAAATTTTGTCTCTGTAACTCCTTCCATGGGTGTTTTGTTCCCAATTCTAAGAAGGGGCAAAGTGTCCACACTTTGGTCTTCATTCTTCTTGAATTTCATGTGTTTAGCAAATTGTATCTTATATCTTGGGTATTCTAAGTTTCTGGGCTAATATCCACTTATGGACTTTTAAAATGCTATTTCTTAGGAAATTTGAAATTTTGAGAACTGGGAGATATCAAGCAATTTCTGATCATATCCTTAGATCTTTGAAGAAAAATATAAAAAGATCATCCTGAGACATAAAACCCTCCTCATGGTGGGGCTGCAGAGATGGCTCAGCAGTTAAAAGTGTATATTACTCTTCTGAGAGCCTGAGTTCCAGTCCCTGCACCCATACTAAGCTGCTCACATCCACTGGCAATTCAGGCTCCAAGGTATCCAATGCTCTGGCCTGTGTGGACACCAGGAACATTCTTACACATACCTGCCCACAAACACACACGCATACACTTAACTTAAAATAATACAAATAAAACTTTAAAAAGGTCACCACAGGGAGGAAATGGCCAAGTAAGTAAAACGTTGGACTCCATGACAAGCACTTGTACTCCTGGTGCTCTGGAGGTAGAAACACGAGGCTCCCTACCAGCCAGCATTGTAATTGGTGAGGTTCAGGTCCCAGAAAACATGGCACATGGTACACGGCGTCTGAGAAACCTGCACCTCCACACAGAACCCCATCATATCAGATGACCATGAGTGCACCCACATTTAACAGGAAAAATCAACTTTCGTTTTGATTTGTTGTTTTGTTTTACTTTGAGACAGGGTCTTGCTATGTAAAGCAGGCTGGGCCCAAACTCTTGATCTTCCTTAAGAACTACCACACCTAGTTTATGTTGTTCTAGGGAGGTGTAGGCAGGGGAATTGGAGGTTCAAGGTTCAGCCAGCCTAAGGGAATGTTAGTTAAAGAGAAACTCAGCTCCAAGTAAGCTTTGGTTTTTTGGTTTGGGGGTTTTTTGTTTTGGTTTTTTTTTTTTTTTTTTTTGGTTTTTTTTTTTTTTTTTTTGCCCTGCATTTTGTTTCTCAGCTGCATTAAGTTAACCATTAATTTTATTTTGTGTTTCTCTCATGCGTAGGTCTGAACACTTTTACTTTTACCATGTGTGTGTGAGCATGTGCACATATGTACTTGTGCAGGAATGCATGTATGTGCATGTGTGGGTGTGCATGTATGTGCATGTGTGTTTGGGTGTATGTGTATGTGTGACTGTGTGTGTGTGTGTGTTTGTGTGTGTGTGTTTGGTGTGATGTGTGTAGAAGGTCGATGTCCTGGCCCTCAGTCTATAATCTGGTCAGTAGTGCAGGGTCAGGAGTATAGCTTGGAATCTAGGGGGTTAGGGGTATAAGGCTCTACTGAGCATGTGTAAAACAGGTGATGGATTGGGAAGTGAACTGCCCTTCTAATTAGCATCTGACACTAGCCAGTCCTTTCTGTTTCATGATAACCACAGAATCGGTATAAGGCTATAAAACAACACCAAATTCTAGCTCATTTCACAGGGCTAAAATAACAAACTTCCATAATTATTAGTAGATTATGATCTGTAACAGAATCAAATGTGAGAGTGGTTTTTTTTGTTTGTTTGTTTGTTTATTGAGAAGAGATGGTGCACACGTGCAGAAGGCACAGCCATCCCTAAAGAGTTACCAGCATTTACGTGTGGCGACTGCTTCACCAGAACTGCTTGGCTGCATGACACCCACTTGCTGAGCTCTTTACGTTTGTCTTGGGATGGTCTTCCCTGGATGTGATTTCTCTTTTAAAATGAGGAAGATCTGGGAGTGATGCTGCATGCATGCCTGCAATCTCAGAGCAGGCAAGGAGAACTGGGGCATGTTTTGGGACTAGCCTGATTACCTCCAAACAAACAAAATAACAAGAGCTGGTAATACTCAAAAGGATCAGCAGGTGGCAGCAATGGGTAGGGATGGTGCCATTCAATAGCAGGACTGCTGGCTCTTGTGAAGATGCCAGCCTATACTTAAACCCAGATTGTGGGGAATGGGAATTGGTAGGCTCACTCAGAGTGCCTAAAATTGCCAGGCTCTGGGTATTTAGGACACCAAAGCAAAAGCCATAATGTGGAGGATCCTAATGCTAATGCTATCATAAAGCAAACAGTTACCAGCTATCAGATTTCATGGCTGCTGTTTCCAAACACACCATGTGATCTTAGGGAAACAACCATTTACCTGTCCATATTTCCTGCTGCTCTATAATCTACAGCTGAGAGGGATCTGTACTCTTTACTTGAATCATAGTGCTGGCTTCACAGCAGGCTCTCAATCTCTCTCTGGTAGTTACCTTCCTTTTTCTCTTTAGGCCTATGCTTTACCATCCATAAATGAGAGGGTTCCAGCTTTGAAAGTCTGTGGTTCTTACTAAGCTAATGGATTCTTTACCAGTTTCAGGAGCCAAATCTAGTAACACTGGAATTGCAGCGGCAAATTTATATAACCTTATGTACTGGCTAGTTTTGTGTCAACTTGACACAGGCTGGAGTTATCACAGAGAAAGGAGCTTCAGTTGGGGAAATGCCTCCACAAGATCCAGCTGTAATGCATTTTCTCAATTAATGATCAAGGTGGGAAGGTCCCCTTGTGGGTGGTGCCATCTCTGGGCTGGTAGTCTTGGTTCTATAAGAGAGCAGGCTGAGCAAGCCAGGAGAAGCAAGCCAGTAATGAACATCCCTCCATGGCCTCTGCATCAGCTCCTGCTTTCTGACCTGCTTGAGTTCCAGTCCTGATTTCCTTGGTGATGAACAGCAGTATGGAAGTGTAAGCTTAATAAACCCTTTCCTCCCCAACTTGCTTCTTGGTCATGATGTTTATGCAGGAATAGAAACCCTGACTAAGACACCTTAGTTGATGGTACAAGGTAACAACTGGAAGATAACGGTGATGGGGTGACCTTGGTCCACTCTCACCGAAATACATCTTCCCTGAAGGATCTCTGTGTAAGCCAAACCTGTGTACCATGAACACTACACAGTGGGTTTTGATCCTAAAAAGGCACTTGATATTTAGATTTTGAAAACTCTCAGGCCTATGTGGCCAGGAAAGGGGTTACTTGTTCCTAATTTGTAGAAATTTCACATTTATCTTTACCAACTCACGCGATGCAGTCTCTCATTATGGTTTCTCTAAAACACGCAGGAAGCAACTTCCAGCAGAACACCTCAACCACCAGTGTCTCCTGTCCACCCCCTTGAAACTGTCTCACCTATGTATTTAACTCTGAAACTCCCCTCAAAGCCAGACAAGGTATAATTGTGAGAAAACAGGCGAGAGTGTTATTGTTAGGGAGTGCAGGTGTAAATCTGCCATGGCCAGAGGTGCTGAACCTTAGTCACATACACAACAGTCACTGTCTTTCGTATTTCTGCACTGGAATAGTTCTAGCTCTTGTGCAGACTCAGTTTACCCATTCTTATCCCAGTAGTGCTCACAGGAATCAACCTCCTCTGTTTCTCTGGGTTGGCAGTGCTTTGTAGCCTAGACATGTAGCAAACTACCTGCAGCTGGGGTCCGATGTGATAAACACCCTTTTCCTAGGTATACTCTTGCTACTTTGTGTATTCTCTGTGTATCCTCTCAACAGTCCAGCATGATGCAACACCTGATGCCTGGTCTTCCTCCCCCTCTTTCCTCCTTTCTTCCCTCAACCTACCATCTTACCATCTTGGTTCAGTGTTCCACTTTGTTTTTGAAAGAGAATCCATATTTTTTTTTCTTAAAAAGGAAAGAAGCAGGGAGAAAGTACTGCTGAAAACACTTCTTGGTTTGGGTTTTTTTTTTCTTTTCGTTTTTGAGACAGGCTTTCTCTGGGTAGCCCTGGCTGTCCTGAAACACGCTTTGTAGACCAGACTGGCCTTGAACTCAGAGATCTGCCTGCCTCTACCACCCCAGTGTTGAGATTAAAGGTGTGGGCCACCATCACCAGACTTATAGTTTTTCTGCCTAGCCACATGTTTGTTATGGAAGGAAACACGGCAGCTCACATGCCCTTCTGCAAATGGATTCCTGCGCCTTTGGGGGCTTTTAATCACAATTTAAGAAACCCCCCTATATCTCCATCTCCTTGCTCAAATCCCATTAATTACTTCCCAGATACAAACCACACCAAAGAAACCTGTTTTCATTTTAAATTTTGACTCTCGCTTGTTTTCTTTTTAATGCGAGAGTTTGGGTCTAGAAAGTGTAAGGGGGGTGTACTGGCTAGTTTTGTGTCAACTTGACACAGCTGGAGTTATCCCAGAAAAAGGAGCTTCAGTTGAGGAAATGCCTCCATGAGATACAACTGTAAGGCATTTTCTCAATTAGTGATCAAGGGGGAAAAGGCCCCTTGTGGGTAGGACCATCTCTGGACTGGTAATCTTGGGTTCTATAAGAAAGCAGGCTGAGCAAGCCAGGAGAAGCAAGCCAGTAATGAACATCCCTCCATGGCTTCTGCATCAGCTCCTGCTTTCTGGCCTTCTTGAGTTCCAGTCCTGACTTCCTTGGTGATGAACAGCAGTATGGAAGTGTAAGCTTAATAAACCCTTTCCTCCCCAACTTGCTTCTTGGTCATGATGTTTGTGCAGGAATAGAAACCCTGACTAAGACGGGGGGTTAATCGGTTTCACTAAAATAGATGAACTGCTAGAAAGAGCACAGAGGAAAAGAAGCAGAGAGTTGAGCACCCACAGGGAAGAATCTTACAAAAGCAGGCCAGCTTTCCTCCAAATGGGGATGAGTCTAGCTGTGTGCTCCTGGAGACAGTGTCCTGAGGTGTCAAGCTAGAGGCTCCTCTCAGGCTGGCAATATATAGTGCTCCTGTGACAGGGTGGGGAGAACCTATCTAAGGATCTCTACTTTGGCAGAGACTTGTAAACCAAGGACACTAATCACAGACAATGAGTCACTCACCTTTCCCATGAGCATGCCTGGGTCAAATAGTAACCACCTGGTAGACCACACAGTTTTTCAGGGATGATAATGAGCACTTCCATCTACAGGAAACAAGATATGGCTACTCAACCTCCTGTTCTTTAAAGCACTGTTGCAAAACCAGCTGTCTACATCTAAGCATTATGGGGACCATGTACAGAAGGACTGATGCATGTCTGCTCTGCTCATGAGGAAACGCCAAAATCGAACAGTAGACAAGCCATGGGGTCAGACTTCGAATACCCAGACACTACACAGCAGGGTAGTGAAGAAGTCTACAAGAATTGTTCTGACATATACATCTTCAGGGCTGGACAGATAGCTCAGTGGTTGCGGGCACTTACTCAGGCTCAGTTCTCAGACCCACATGGCAGTTCCCAACCATCTGTAGTGATGCTTTAGTCTGGTCTCCCCAGGCATTGCATATGTGTGGTACACAGGCATACATGCAGATAAATACATACATACATTTTTGAGATTGTTATACATTTATTTTATATCTAGGGATTGATTGCATTATTTTAGCTCTTTGTCAATTTCTAGATTTTCCTCCATCATTGTGTGATATTTGTGTGTGATTTAATCCATACTAATTTCTAAAAGCTACAGCAGAAGAAAAAAAAAGACCTACAGGTTGTCAGAGGAGTAGGGGTGGAGGCAAGGGCAAAGCATCTCTCACTGTGTGTGAACCATGCTGGGGATATCTGAGGTGAGTCTGGGCACGTGAACTAGAGCATCAGCTGACTCGTTGTAGCAGGAGGAAGAATAAAGCACTCTAGCATCTTCGGACCCCCTCAGCAAGGCTGGTCCTCTGTGTGACAGGAACAGGGAACCTTCAGAAAGTAGCAAAAATGCAAGCAAGCAGCTTTGGGGCACTGACTTGCAGGCATGCTCACACCCGGACTTGGGAACACTTGGGGAAGACTACACTGATATAAAGGATGCAAAATATAGATGGGATAGATCTGGATTTACTTCTGGTTGGTGTAACTGAAGAAACGGGCTGTCAACATTCCTTTGAGTTCATTAACCTCACTGTCTCTCCATAGGGTGGATCCTTTCCAGAGAAGAATATTTGCTTACTCATTTCTATATTCTCAGTGACTGACACATGAGTCCTCATCAACTGATCTAGAGCTTCTAACCACGAAAAACATTCTGGGCTTCTCTTTAAAGGTTCAGAGATGCAAGATTTGGTAGCAGTTATTAAATAAACTTGATTGCTAAGTTTATAGGAGATATGGGAGCTGGCTGATACTTCTTCTGGGGTATGATGAGGTTATCAGGGTGTTCCAATGCACCCAAAAGTGTTCTACTCTTGCCTGCAAAAAGTTCTGAAATCAGCTGATTTGCCTTCACCAATGAGCTTTTGTTCCTGACCACAGAGTAGACTTTTGGAGTGTAAAATCTTTAAAAAACAAACCCTTAACTCCAGCACTTGGGAGGCAGAGGCAGGTGGATCTCTGTGAGTTTGAGGTCAGCCTGGTCTACAGAGCTAGTTATAGGACAGCCAGGGCTGTGGAGAGAAATCCTGTCTAAACAAACAGAAAAACAAGCAAAAGCTGCCCAGAATGTACACATGCCGATGGATACACTTCCTAAGAAGGGGAACTGACAGATTGAGCAGGAAGAGTGGGTGGCATGAAGACTTGGAAAGGTCCCAAACCTCAACACTTTCCAGCTTTGTTGAGGCACAGCCCAGCTTGAAGGTCCCCTTTGTCCTTGTCTGCTTCCCCTCCCTCCTGCACTCAGCCCAACTGTGAGCTGAAAGGAAATGAGGCTGGGGATGTGATAAGATGACTCAGCTGTTATAGCCTGGCTTGGGGTACTAGAGTCTCTTGAAAGGGAGACCTAGCCACATCCTAACCAGGCATCCATTAGACAAGTGCCAAACATTGTTTTGACAAATGCCAGCATTTAAACTGTTTCAGAAGTGCAGAGAAGGATAGCTCTCAGGGTCTTTAGGGTGAGACCACTCTACTGGTATCCAACCTGGCACCGAAAAGCTCAGTGTGCAAGCATACAGATGTGGAAGGACTGAGTTCTAGAGTCATCAACCTCTCATTGTTAGGAGGGTAGGCAGTCCATTGCAAACCCAGATGGCCTCATCAATCCCCAGGGGGAATATCAGCCAACTCCCAACTCAGGAGTTTAGAACCTGTTCACATCCCTGACAAAAAATCAGGGCTCTTTTTAAAATGCATTTGCCCAACTTGGAACATATTGAAACAGAAATGGGGAATTATTAAAAATTTGTAATTTATTAAGGTGCAAGGAAAAACAGTGTGTGTGTGTGTGTTTGTGTGTGTGTGTGTGTGTGTGTGTGTGTGTGTGTGTTGTCCAGGGCTCAGACCTAGGACCTCACATATGATACATAGACTACCATTGAGCTACATTCCCAGGCCTGAATGTTGTATCTTTGTCAGTAATTTTAATTCATATAAAACTACTGCCAATTAAAAAAAAGTATTTATTAAAATATTTAACCTCATGAAAGCCATCCCCCTTTCCTAAAATTTTGTCTGTCTTTTCTCCAAGCCAGTAATATCCATGAGACATGGGGCATGAAAGTCTTCTTCTAATATTTCTAGTGTTGGCACCTCCCCCCCCTTTATACACAGTGTGTATGTTTGATTCAGTCCTCAGGGCTCATTATAGAGTAGAAGGCATGGGGACACTAAAAATTCCTTTACACTGCTAACATACTACTCATTAACAGAAGTAACAACTAGAAAAGAAAGCTCACAGGAGGGACTCCTGAGAAGTGGGGGCTCCCCTGGGTCAGGGAGAATGGGAACAAAGACCTGATGACATCTTACATTTCCAAACAGGATACAAATTAAACATTTGCTTTCCAACATACTGGGCTCTGCTTGCAGGCACTCTGAGAGTAACTGCTTACAGATACTGCTCTATACTCAGATGTGCACACAATGGAAGATCTCAAGACATGTTTTACCACCTGCATGGTTATAGGTTCTAATCCATGCTTGGAGTCACACTAAGAATGCCTCCAGTGGTGTTTTGTGGGGTGCAGAAAGAACAAGGGTGAGGGAGAAACTCACACCCTGACAGGCTAAGCCATTGTTGAACTGATGACTCCCCCAGTCCTGATCTCAGACTGTAGCTAGTTCACTTTTTCTTTTTCTTTTTTTTTTATTACATATTTTCCTCAATTACATTTCCAATGCTATCCCAAAAGTCCCCCATACACTCCCCCCCACTTCCCTACCCACCCATTCCCATTTTTTGGCCCTGGCATTCCCCTGTACTGGGGCATATAAACTTTGCATGTCCAATGGGCCTCTCTTTCCAGTGATGGCCGACTAGGCCATCTTTTGATACATATGCAGCTAACACAATCACAAAAGAACTCAAATGATATGTGGATATTAGTGGATATTAGCCCAGATATAAGTGGATATTAGTCCAGAAACTTAGTATACCCGAGATATAAGATACAATTTGCAAAACACATGAAACTGAAGAAGAACAAAGACCAAAGTGTAGACACTTTGCCCCTTCTTAGAATTGGAAACAATCACCCATGGAAGGAGTTACAGAGACACAGTTTGGAGCTGAGATAAAAGGATGGACCATCTAGAGACTGCCATATCCATATCCAGAGATCCATCCCATAATTAGCCTCCAAACGATGACACCATTGCATACACTAGCAAGCATTTGCTGAAAGGACCCAGATATAGCTGTCTCTTGTGAGACTAGGCCGGGGCCTAGCAAACACATAAGTGGATGCTCACAGTCAGCTTTTGGATGGATCACAGGGCCCCCAATGGAGGAGCTAGTTCACTTTTTCTAATCACTCCTGTTTAACTAAGCTTCAACTCCACATTCTCTGAATCATGTGACTAAGGTCCCACCGCCCCATGAGATCAAACTGAGAAGATCTCTCAACCTTCACTTTAAGGAAGAGGGAACTGAAGAACAAAGAAAGGGACATTAATTGACCAAGGAGCAGTTGGTGTCCCTGTGAATGGAAGCTTTCCAATGCATGACACAACTTTTATGATTTCCAGAAAAATCAAAACTCGTGTTTAAAGCAGTATTGAAAAATTACTTAACACTGATTATTTCCATAAATCTTCAAAACATGTGACCTCTCCCTTTTATCATCATATTGTTCCTTGAATGGAAACTGCTGCGACTAGCAATCTAACTGGCTCAGAGCTAGGTGGTGTAGGTGGTGCTTGCTCTTTGAATAGCTGAGGCAGCTTTTATGGAGTTGGTAAGGGGATGTTGAGACTGCTATACTACCTAAGGTTTCTAACTATTACATGTATGGACAGGCTATGAGATTCCTGTCCTCACAGACTGAAGGACTGGCCCCCTGGGAATGTCCCAATATAGGACAGGATTTCTTTTTTTTTAATTTTTAATATTTTTTATTACATATTTTCCTCAATTACATTTCCAATGCTATCCCAAAAGTCCCCCATAGCGCCCCCCACTTCCCTACCCACCCATTCCCATTCTTTTGGCCCTGGCATTCCCCTATATTGGGGCATATAAAGTTTGCAAGTCCAATGGGCCTCTCTTTCCAGTGATGGCCGACTAGGCCATCTTTTGATACATATGCAGCTAGAGACAAGAGCTCCGGGGTACTGGTTAGTTCATCATGTTGTTCCAACTATAGGGTTGCAGATCCCTTTAGCTCCTTGGGTATAGGACAGGATTTCTATCTATCCTCTGTCTGAAACAAAGATGTTCCATCATTGTGCTCACATGGCAACAATTTGGTTCCAATCACGCACATCAAGTATGGCGTGGCAGGGGAGGCAGAGTTCCACAGTATCCACCTGAAGTTACATACACGAGTCACTCTGCAGAATCCTGAGTGCAAAAAAGAGCTACAGGACCCTTCACAGACACAACCAACCCAGAGCCCTGTCTGCATGGGAGGTCTCTCTGCAGTTCCTTTGTACTTGCAGAAACCTGATCATAAGGTTCAAGATCAGGTTTGTTAAATAAATAGCCTTCCAAAGAGATATGTACAAGGTCATATAACATAAAGGAGAAAGCCTTAGAGCCCCTGTACCAAATATACCTTGAGCTTTTGTATAGAAATCAGTTAAATTAACTAGCATCCTGCTATAGATCAACTTTCCAATGCTTGATTAATACCTGAGACAAATAGATGGTTTGAAAGAAACAGAGATTCATTTGATTCTATTGTCAAGGATATCATCCTGTCACTTGGCTTTCTTGGTTGGGGGTCTGTGGTATAGAAAAGCCCATGTGCTAAAGCAATACTGCTCAAGGTCATAGCAGAAGAAAGGAAGACAGGAAAGGCCACAGCATCCTAGCTTCTTCCTGCTGAGTCTTACTTCCTGAAGCTGAGCATCCACTCACAGCAGCACAGGCTGCTTACAGTAAACCTGGCTCATAAGCTGGGTCTGGAAGTGCAAGTCTGGGACCCTACAACTTCAGGGCTGAGGAAAAAGGACAGAATAATTGAATCCAATCTGGGTTTCTAAGCAAGTTCAAACCAAACCCAGGCTCTAGAGTGACACCCTGACCCAACATTTCTTAGCAATCCAAAAAAAAAAAAAAATAGTCCCTATAAAACTGATTAGTGTGACAATTTTGTAAATAGTGAACACTGCCTTTTCCATAGACAACCAGAGCACTTGGCAGAGCTGTGTCAAATACTACACTGACACCGGGCATCTGTCAGTCAGTAGGTCAAGCATAGTCATTGCAAGAGGATCCCAGGGTTGAAGAAATTCCAAGTATTGGACACAATCTCTCACCAATGGAATCTGCACAAAAAACATCTATCAGTTGGAACAGCAAAATACTCACTGTGTCTTATAGGTCAAGTGCAGAAGTATTTCTTGAGAAAATACCTTAGGATATTCATCAAGTTTGGAAAGAAAAACCCAAGGATTTATTACTGGGATATAACCCTGGCTGTACTTCACAACAGAATTGTGAGCAGGTCTGGAGATGTGTCAGTGGATTGGAATGCAAGGGAGGTTTTCATAACAAAAAACTTAGGGAAGCATTTAATCTGTTGAAGCCAAAACTCTTCATCTATCTGATGCTGCGAATGTAGCTCTGTGATTGAGTGCACAAGGCTCCAGGTTCAAACCCCAGCACAAAGAAAAACAAATAAAAATGTTATTCCAACATTTTAGATATAGTGGTGTTCTCTTGAGGGTCCATGGTGTAAAACTAGACTTTTAGTACTAGCTCTGGAACAAATTGAGCTAGATGCAAATGTACAAAGGAATCTTTTACAGGAATCAACCAGAAAATTACTACGCAGATTTTTGTTATTTTTTTCTAAATGTAATTTTTAAAGTTTGTCTTTTAATTTTCACATGTGTCTGCACTTACTTGTGCCATGCATATATAGGTCCTAAAACACCCAAACACATGTCAGCTCAAAGGGCTAAACTGATAACACTATCCCAGGCCCTTATCATGGGGAATGTGCTGGCCATTAACATCTATATGGACAGCTGATATACATTTACAGCTGCTCACATACATTGAGCCATACACCAAGAGAGAGGGCTTCTACTGCAGAAGGAAAAACTATCAAAAACAAAGATGAAATCCTACAATTACTCAAAGCCCTCTGGCTGCCGAAGAGAGTGGTGATCATACACTGTCCAGGCCACTAGAAAAAAAAAAAAAGAAAGAAAGAAAGAAAGTGGCCAGAGATAACAACCTACTTTCCAAAGCTGCCAAAAAGGTGTCCCTAAAAGAAACAGCTGCCTCCAAGTTGGCTGTGACCCTACCAAAACCGCCCAACCCCAACCTGCAAGAATGCCCAGCCTATTTGGAAGAAGAGATCAAATGGGCCACAAAGCAGCCCATGAGCCTGTGTTCAGAAGACTGGTGACAGATGGCAAATGGTAAGCTAATATTACCCACCTCCCTAACAAGATCTATCCTCAGGAAATTCCATAGAGTCACTCACATGGGGTGAGACAGATGGCTGACACAGTGAGACAATCTAAAGTCACTTTCAGAGTCATGCAAATATTATCAAGAACATAGTGTCAAGCTACAAAGCTTGCCAATTAAGCAACACCCACAACACTGCCAAACATCCAGGCTCTCTGTTATAAGAGACTGGGGGCCTACTGGAAAGTTGATTTTACAGAAATCAAACCAAGAAAGTACAGCTACAAGTACTTACTGGTGTTTGTGGACACTGTGACCAGATGGACAGAAACATTTACAACAAAGGCTAAAACCACAAAAGTAGTGGCTAACAAGTGGCTAAATGATATCCTACCCAGATAAAGATTCCCTCATATGACATGGTCAGAAAATGGACAAACATTTGTGTCCAAGTAATCCAGGTCATATCGAGATTTCTTGGGGCAGATTGGAAATTAAATTGTACATACTGACCCCAAAGTTCAGGCCAGGTAAAACAGATAAATAAAATCTTAAAAGAGACCTTGACCAAATTAGCCATAATAACTGCTGGAGACTGGGTGGTCCTCCTTTCCTTTGCCTTATATTGGGTGAAAAACTCTCCTTGCCAGATGAGAGTAAACCCCTTTAAAATTATATATATTGTCCCCATTTCTATCATGCCTAACCTTCAGTCAACAGCTATTACAAAATTAGAAGATGATAAATTAATTACTAAAGTCAGAACAACCCAATGGGCTCAAACAATGGTTTGGCCTAAACTGCATGCCCTCTATGAAACAGGCCCTGTTCCAGAACCACACAAGTTTCAGCATAAAGACTGGTTCCATGTAAAGAGGCTTCTTTATATGCAAGAGCCCTGATAGACAACACCCTACATCGTCTTGCTGACCACAGCAACTGCTGTTAAAGTAGAAGGAATTCCTGCCGAGGTACACTACACTCACATGAGACCAGGTAATGAGACCTCTCCCCAGAAAAAGATAACCAGACTTCACCATTGCCACTAAAATAGAAAGGCCAAAGGGATACCAATCCTTTCAAGCTAAAATTAACTCAGTCTGAAGCTTACTGTTTCTACTAACTGTATGTACTGCTGCCCCCAACCCATGCCTCCATTCAGAGACCAAAAACCCACACCAGCCTTTTGACCTGACCTAGACAATCAAAAAATCCTGAGATTGGTTAGCATGCCCAACTGGCCAGTACAAAAAGGCCACAGGAGACTCCCTGGTTGCCAGACTTGACCTTTGATGTGGGCCAGCTGGCTGATAACTCATGACCTGACACTTGAGGGACCTTATGAAATACATACCCCAAGTTTATGTGGGAGACATTTTATATGTGTCCCAGAGCTGGGGGAATTGTCACATGTGGGGGGCAAAAACAATCTATTGTGCCTCTTGGGACTGTAATAAAACATCAGTCACAGAAAACAGGGGATAAAAAGATATCAAATAAAGACCTTATCACAGTTGCCTGACAGTGAGATGGTTCCACAGTTTTACTTAAGTTCACCAACGGGGGGGGGGGGAGGGGGACAAACAAAAGGATGGGAAGCTGAAAAGTCATGGGTTATTCAGCTTTACATTATCAGAGGGAGCAACCCTACACTCCTTTTTACAGTTAGATTCTTGGTAAAACCAACTGAAAATCCCCTGCCAATAACTTTAAGACCCAATCAGTTTCTGGCTAACCCAAAGTGCAGAAAAAAACCTGTGCTAACACCATTCCTCAGACTGTCGGATACTGTTCTCTCAGTCTTTCTCCCAACCCTCCACAGCTCCAGAATCTTTTCTAAAATGCAAAAAACTGGTAGATGCCCTCTGGTCAATGAAGTTCAAATTCTTCCCAATTCTAAACATTTCCCAGACAGAGGTAACCACCTCCTGTTGGTTATGTTTTTATAAAGGTATCAGATGAAGATCCAGATATGATGAGTCTGAAAAGGACACTACATACAGGAGATCCCAGGAAGGCCTGGACTTAACTCTACAGACAATATCGTGACAGGGCACCTGCCTAGGGATGGTTCCCGTGTCACATCAATACCTCTACAATTGAACAATACCCAGTGTTTATTGTAAATAGTTTACCCCCCCAAACAAACAAAACACGGTGGTCTTGTTTGATGAAACTGACTCCATGCATACACAGAGATGGGTCCTTAATTCCTCTAGCACAAAAGAGTTCTATATTCTAGTCCGTTAGCACCCCACATAACATATAATTCAGAAGAAGTAGTGCTAAAAAGCCTAATGAGACATATTAGAAGAGAACTCATGGCACAAAAAAGAACCTATCTCCCATCTCCCTGACTCTAGCTATAATTCTAGAAACAGGGCTAGCCAGAGTGTGTACTGAGATAGCTGCACTGATGTTACAAGGAAAGAATTTCAACAGTTTGAAAGCAGTCAGAGACAAAAACATTCAACACCTAGAAAAATCCATCTCATGCCTAGAGCACAATGTAGATTCTCTGGCTGAGGTGGTGCTGCAGAACAAGTGGGGTTTAGATGTATTGTTCCTACAATGGGGAGGATTATGGACTACTTTATGTAAAGAATGCTGTTTCTATGTCAGCCATTCTGGAGTTATTAGAGAGTCACTGGCTAAAGCTAGGAAAAACATAGATTCCAAAGAGAATGAGAGAACTCCAAAAGTTGGTATCATTTGCCATGTGATTCTTCCCTCTGGCTAACTACCCTCATCTCCGCAATCACAGGACCCTGGTTATTATTTTACTGTCACTCTCTTTTGGGCCATACATAATTAATAAGCTCTTACAGTATATAAAGCAGATTCAACACCATTCATCTGATGGTGATGGGGTAACAATATCAACCAGCAAGCACAGACACTATAGGCCAAGATTGGCCTCTAAAGTCATTAGCAGAGGGGGCAGTGAAGAGGCGCAGGCCACATGTTTCTGTGCTTTCTCACCACTCACATGGCTTCCGCTACCACCCTGCTCTTTCTCACCACTCTTGTGGAGCTTCCCCTCTCCTCCCTGGCTTTCAGACATGGCCCAGACTGGGGCAAAAATATTACTGTCCCCATTTTCATGGTAGTACTTCCAAAGGAAACACTTCCCCACCCCGGAGCAGCAGATGCAGGCTTGAGAATAGACAGCAACATCCCTCAGACATCCCCCAACCCCCAGGTCAATGAAGCTGGCACATTTGCTGACAGATGGCTAGTACTTCCCAGTCCAGGTGAGGCCTGTCCTTTGAAGAAGCAAAGACCACAGAAAATTGCACCACATTTGAGCCATAAAGAGAGGGCAATTAAGCATGCCCAGACATCTGTGACCAGTTTGTGAAAACACAGTTGTTCCTGATAGCACCATAAACTTACTTCCCAGGAAAGCAGAGTCCACCCTCCCAGTTGGGAGATTCTGTCCTGCTGCCTGGACAAACAATATCGTGTTTGAAGGATAACTTCGCTTGTCACCTCCCCGTGTCATCTCAAAGATGGAGAATCCCTGTTTATGCCTATATAAAAATGCCAAGCCCATAGATATGGGTTTGCACTCCTGTCTTGCTCAGTAGGAAGGTTAACAATGCGACTCTGATGCAAATAAAAAGGCTCTTGTTTCACTACATTGAGTCAGCAGTTCTTAGAATTCTTCTAGGAATCCTGTGACATGTGTATAACAAGTTACATGGGAGCAAAACACAGACTGGGTAAGACACGGACTGTCCAGGCCTGGGACAGGAAGGGCAGGTGATGGGGCAGTGTACAGGGGAAGTTGCACGATGGACTTACAGTTACAGAAGTGGATCTTCAGGAAGGGAAAACCCACATAGGGAAAACTGAAGTAGGATGGGAATAAGTCATTTCTATTCTGTCCTCACAGGAAACATGGGTTTCAAGCTGCTTGAGTCCCAACTTTGTCTCCTGCAGCTAGGAGTTGTCCTATCGCTTGCCTCATGCCAGCCACCAACCCCTTCCTAGTTGTTTGAAATCCGGCATATCTATAATAGCACCTATACCTGATGTGATGGAGCAATGAGGGTCATTAACAGGTATACAGGAAGCTGTAAGGACATGAATACTTTTCTTCATACAATTTTTCCTGATGTTGCTGGTGATGTGGAAAGCCAAATACCATCTGCAAAGATGAGATAAGTAGAAATTGTTATGATAGTTCATCTCACGTACCTGTAACTATCTGTACCCACACAACTCCAGCAGGATTATAAGAAATGTAGATACCTAACAATAGGAGCAAGAAAGTACTACACAGTTGCCTGCAACTCAGACAGTCCCACCAATCCGGTGGTTCTGATTCACTTGCATGTGACACTTTAGGTCCAGTATCAGCACTTTGTACCTTTTCTCATCTGCTAATGCCAAGATCTTAGTAATGAAGAACCAATTCTTCTGTGGGCACTGCATATCAGCACATGTCCTCATGAAACCTGTCCCTCAATCCATTTACTTCAGCTGAACAGATATTTTCTAATCAATAAACACCTTTGCATACTCATCTAGATCTCTGGAATCTCACTGTCTGCCCTGGTGGAGAGATAGGAAGGTGATAGAAACACACACACACATAGAATTGTGTGTGTGTGTGTGTGTGTGTGTGTGTGTGTGTGTGTGTGTTGAGGGCAAATACCAATTGAGGGACCTACATGCAAACAAATGAATCTGAGAAAATATGGGCATCTTTCCAGAATGTTCCCTCAGGACATCTTCCCTGAAGTTTCTCTGTGGGAAAGAAGTGGCTGGCAGAGGAGACAAGGGAATTGGGATCTCTCAGTGAAGCTATCCCTTGCCCTCTTCCTGCACAGTTGTCCTTAGAGGTCAATTGTGAGATCATTCAACAGAAACCAGCAAGGACAGGTTCCAAGTTAGTGGAACTGGATTCCACATAGAAAAGAGATGAATAATGAGAAGTCCTGCCCTGACTCCTGTGGACAGAACTGTAGTCAGGAATCAGTTTCAGATGGGAGGGTGCCATCCCTTTAAGGACATGGGCAACTCCAGCATCACCAGATGTGGCTGTGAGTCTTCCTGCAGTGTCAGATGAAGAATGGAGCAGAGGGGTGACATCCTCAGGTCCACACCTCTGACTGTCAGTCTGGATCCCCAGCTTCCAATTTGCTCTTCCTTCCTGGGCTCCCATATGCAATACATGGCCTCTCCTGCCCACTGGGCAGTGGTGATACTTCCTGATCACAGTCAGGGCTGCACAGAAGCCACTCCTCTAGAACAGCAAATGGATTTCTTGTCAAATCTTCCACTCTGGGTTGGTGTGGAATATTGCTGAGTCTGGCATGCCTTGGTGTGGACAGAATAAAAGGGTTCCTGTCCTGATACAGGACCAGCAGATGTGGACTGCCATGGCATAAGGCTCGTTTGTATAATAATGTACATATTTTCATGTTCCCTTGACCAATGTCCTTCCTGTTGACCTTAATGCCTCCATAAGGATCCGAGGTAGCATGAGTCCAGTTGTCAAAAGTTTGGCTAATGTCTTAGCAGAATGGTCCAGTGGGACCTTCAGTACAGCCTTACAGTCTGTGGAAAAGAATTTTAAAAAATGAGTATGAAAATATATAATTTCTCAACTATGTGAAAATTAAGGATGCAATATGTATTATATGAGGGGCTTCATGAATTTGAAGGAATAAAGGCAGGTACACTATCTATAAACCAGGTTGTCAGAAAGACACAAAGGCAGGCACATTCCTGAGTTGAAGGAGCCTGGGACATAGTAAGACTAAGCCCAGTTGGGATAAAAATGGTGATTTTAGGACTAGAAATTTCAGGTCCCACCCAGCTGGTTTACCATCTCTGCTCGAGAGAGGCAGGATGATCTCTGAGTTCTTTTGCAATGTTAAAAGGAACTATGTTCTTGCTGTTTCCTAAAAATTAAGGGGTTATGGGATGCTGACTCAAAGTGTAATCAAAAGAAAACCTCAAGAGCTATCTAGAGATTGCCAGAGAAATCATATCTGCCACAGGGGGTGTGGGTGGGAGAATCAGAACAGAGAGAAAGCAGGCTGGAAAACTATCTCCAGCAGAACACAGGCCACCAGCATAGACCAAGGATTTGACTTGGAGTGCTTTGTTTTTGCTGCTCTCAGAAACCCCTTCTCTCAGAAAATACTCACTGACCTGAGGCTGGTCCTTGGCAGAATATGCACTTTTCACAGGAACTTCAGGGCTACACAGAGAAAACCTGTCTCAAAAAACAAACAAACAAAGAATTACAAAAAAATACAACCAAACACGGGATGGAATTGAACAAAATCATCCAAGATCTAAAAATGGAAGTAGAAACAATGAAGACAACTCTGGAGATAGAAATCCTAGGAAAGAAATCAGGAACCATAGATATGAGCATCAGCAACAGAATACAAGAGATAGAAGAGCAAATCTCAGGTGCAGAAGATTCCATAGGGAACATGGACACAACAATCAAATAAAATACAAAATGCAAAAAGGTCCTAACTCAAAACATCCAGGAAATCCAAGACACAATGAGAAGACCAAACCTACGGATAATAGGAGTAGATAAAAATGAAGATTTTCAACTTAAAGGGCAACCAAATATCTTCAACAAAATTATAGAAGAAAACTTCCCATACCTAAAGAAAGAGATGCCCGTGAACATACAAGATGCCTACAAAACTCCAAATAGAATGGACCAGAAAATAAATTCCTCCTGACACTTAATAAACAGAACAACAAATGCACTAAATAAACATAGAATATTGAAAGCAGTAAGGGAAAAAGGTCAAGTAACATATAAAGGCAGGCCTATTAGAATTACTCCAGACTTCTCACCAGAGACTATGAAAGCCAGAAGATCCTGGACAGATGTTATACAGACACTAAGAGAACACAAATACCAGCCCAGGCTACTATACTCAGCAAAACTTTCAATTACCATAGATGAAGAAACCAAAGTATTCCATGAAAAAACCAAATCCACACAATATCTTTCCACGAATCCAGCCCTTCAAAGGATAATAAAGGGAAAACACCAACACAAAGATGGAAACTACACCCTAGAAAAAGCAAGAAAGTAACGTAAAGCTGCTAGTGTGTAGAAGCTTCAAGGAACGTAAAAGAAGACAGCCACAACAACAGTATCCCAACTTTAAAAACAAAAATAACAGGAAGCAACAATTACTTTTCTTTGATTTCTCTTAATATCAATGGGCTCAATTCCCCAATAAAAAGACATAGACTAATAGACTGGCTACACAAACAGGACCCAACATTTTGCTGCATACAGGAAACACACCTCAGGGAAAAAAACAGACACTACCTCAGAGTAAAAGGCTGAAAAAATTTTCCAAACATGGTCAAAAAAACCAATCTGGAGTAGCCATTCTAATATCAAATAATATTGACTTCCAACCCAAAGTTATCAAAAAAGACAAGGAGGGGCACTTAATACCCATCAAACGTAAAATTTACTAAGATGAACTCTCAATTCTAAATATCTATGCTCCAAATGCAAGGGCAGCCACATTCATTAAAGAAACTTTAGTAAAGCTCAAAGCACACATTGTACCTCACACAATAATAGTGGGAGGCTTCAACACCCCACTCTCACCAATGGACAGACTCTGGAAACAGAAACAAAGCAGAGACACATGGACACTAACAGACCTTATGAAACAAATGGATTTAACAGATATCTACAGAACATTTTATCCTAAAGCAAAAGGATATACCTTCCTCTCAGCACCTGGAACGTCTTCCAAAATTGACGATATAATCGGTCACAAGCCAGGCCATAACAGATGCAAAAATATGGAAATTATCCCATGCATCCTATCTGATCACCATGGACAAAGGCTGATTTTCAATAACAACATAAATAATAGAAAGCCAACATTAACTTGAACACTGAAGAACACTCTACTCAATGATACCTTCGTCAGGAAGAAAAAAAAAAAAGAAATTAAAAACTTTTTAGAGTTTAATGAAAATGAAGCCACAACATACCCAAACTTATGGGACACGATGAAAGCATTTCTAAGTGGAAAACTCATAGCTCTGAGTGCCTCCAAAAAGAAACTAGAGAGAGCACACACTAGCAGCTTGACAACAGACCTAAAAGCTCTAGAACAAAAGGAAGCAAATTCACCCAAGAGGAGAAGACAGCAGGAAATAATCAAACTCAGGGGCGAAATCAACCAAGTGGAAACAAGAAGAATTATTCAAAGAATCAACCAAACGAGGAGCTGGTTCTTTGAGGAAATCAAGAAGATGGATAAACCCTTAGTCAGACTATCTTGAGGGCACAGGGACAGCATCCTAATTAACAAAATCAGAAATGAAAAGGGAAACATAACAACAGCTCCTGAAGAAATCCAAAACAACATCAGATTCTCTACAAAAGGCTATACTCAACAAAACTCAAAACCTGGATGAAATGGACAAATTTCTAAACAGATACCAGGTAACAAAGTTAAATCAGGATCAGGTTAATGATCTAAAGAGTCCTATATCCCCTAAAGAAATAGAAGCAGCCATTAATAGTCTCCCAACCAAAAAAAGCCCAGGACCAGATGGGTTTAGTGCAGAGTTCTATCAGACCTTCAAATAAGACCTAATTCCAGTTCTTCATAAACTATTCCACAAAATAGAAACAGAAGGTACCCTACCCAATCCATTCTATGAAGTCACAATTACTCTGATACCTAAACCACAGAAAGACCCAACAAAGATAGATAACTTCAGACCAATTTCCCTTATGAATATTGATGCAAAAATACTCAATAAAGTTCTCGCTAACTGAATCCAAGAACACATCAAAACAATCATCCATCCTGACCAAGTAGGTTTCATTCCAGGGATGCAGGGATGGTTTAATATATGGAAATCCATCAACGTAATCCACCATATAAACAAACTCAAAGACAAAAACCACATGATCATCTCATCAGATGCTGAGAAAACATTTGACAAAATCCAACACCCATTCCTGATAAAAGTCTTGGAAAGATGAGGAATTCAAGGACCATATGTAAACATGATAAAAGCAATTTACAGCAAACCAGTAGCCAACATCAAAGTAAATGGTGAGAAGCTGGAAGCAATCCCACTAAAATCAGGGACTAGACAAGGCTGCCCACTTTCTCCCTACCTATTCAACATAATATTTGAAGTCCTACCCAGAGCAATTCGACAACAAAAGGAGATCCAGGGGATACAAATTGGAAAGGAAAAAGTCAAAATATTACTTTTTGCAGATGATATGATAGTATATATAAGTGACCCTAAAAATTCCACCATGGAACTCCTAAACCTGATAAACAGCTTCAGTGAAGTAGCTGGATATAAAATTAACTCAAACAATTCAATGGCTCAGGAGCAGGGAGTGCCATCTTGGTTCCGGGACTCCGCTGAACGTAGGAACTTAGTCTGCACAGGTGAGAGTGTGCACCACAGAAGCTGACAGCTTCTGTGACCTGCCAAAGCAACACAGCATCTGGGAAAGGTCCTGTTTGGGCCTTCTTCTTCGGCCAGGAGGAGGTCCAAACACCAGATATCTGTGCACCTTCCCTGTAAGAGGAGAGCTTGCCAGCAGAGAGTGCTCTAACCACTGAAACTCAGAGGAGAGAGCCTGTCTCCCAGGTGTGCTGATAGACGGTAATCAGAATCACTAGAAGAACAATCTCTAAACAGAGACAACTATAACTACTCCAGAGATTACCAGATGGCGAAAGGTAAATGTAAGAATCTTACTAACAGGAACCAAGACCACTCACCATCATCAGAACCCAGCACTCCCACTTTGCCCAGTCCAGGGCACCCCAAAACACCCGAAAAGCTAGACCTGGATTTAAAAGCATATCTCATGATGATGGTAGAGGACATCAAGAAGGACTTTAATAACTCACTTAAAGAAATACAGGAGAACACTGCTAAACAAGTAGAAGACATTAAAGAGGAAGCACAAAAATCCCTTAAAGAATTGCAGGAAAACACAACCAAACAGGTGATGGAATTGAATAAAACCATCCAAGACCTAAAAAGGGAAGTAGACACAATAAAGAAAACCCAAAGTGAGGCAACGCTGGAGATAGAAACCCTAGGAAAGAAATCTGGAACTATAGATGCGAGCATCAGCAACAGAATACAAGAGATGGAACAGAGAATCTCAGGTGCAGAAGATTCCATAGAAAACGTCGGCACAACAATCAAAGAAAATGGAAAATGCAAAAAGATCCTAACTCAAAACATCCAGGAAATCCAGGACACAATGAGAAGACCAAACCTACGGATAGTAGGAGTAGATTAGAATGGAGATTTTCAACTCAAAGGACCAGCAAACATCTTCAACAAAATTATAGAAGAAAACTTCCCAAATCTAAAGAAAGAGATGCCCTTGAACATACAAGAAGCCTACAGAACTCCAAATAGACTGGACCAGAAAACAAATACCTCCCGACACATAATAATCAGAACAACAAAGGCACTAAATAAAGAAAGAATACGCCCATACCTAACCATGATAAAAGCAATATACAGCAAACCAGTAGCCAACATCAAAGTAAAGCCACATTCATTAAAGAAACTTTAGTAAAGCTCAAAGCACACATTGTACCTCACACAATAATAGTGCGAGACTTCAACACACCACTTTCATCAATGGACAGATCGTGGAAACAGAAACTAAACAGGGACACAGTGAAACTAACAGAAGTTATGAATCAAATGGCTCTGGCAGATATCTACAGAAAGTTCTATCCTAAAACAAAAGGATATACCTTCTTCTCAGCACCTCATGGTACCTTCTCCAAAATTGACCACATAATTGGTCACAAAACAGGCCTCAACAGATACAAAAATATTGAAATTGTCCCATGCATCCTATCAGATCACCATGAACTAAGACTGATCTTCAATAATAAATTAATAATAAAGCCAACATTCACATGGAAACTGAACAACACGCTTCTCAATGATACCTTGGTCAAGGAAGGAATAAAGAAAGAAATTAAGGACTTTTTAGAGTTCAATGAAAATGAAGCCACAACATACCCAAACTTATGGGACACAATGAAAGCATTTCTAAGAGGAAAACTCATAGCTCTGAGTGCCTCCAAAAAGAAACTAGGGAGATCACACATTAGCAGCTTGAAACACACCTAAAAGCTCTAGAACAAAAGGAAACAAATTCACCCAAGAGGAGTAGACGGCAGGAAATAATCAGACTCAGGGGTGAAATCAACCAAGTGGAAACAAGAAGAATTATTCAAAGAATCAACCAATCAAGAAGCTGGTTCATTGAGAAAATCAACAAGATAGATAAACCCTTAGCCAGACTCACTAGAGGGCACAGGGAAAGCATTCTAATTAACAAAATCAGAAATGAAAAAGGAGACATAACAACAGATCCTGAAGACATCCAAAACACCATCAGATCCTTCTACAAAAGGCTATACTCAACAAAACTGGAGAATCTGGATGAAATGGAGAAGTTTCTAGACAGATACCAGGTACCAAAGTTGATTCAAGATCAGGTTAATGATCTAAACAGCCCTATATCCCCCAAAGAAATAGAAGCAGTCATTAATAGTTTCCCAACCAAAAAATTCCCAGGACCAGATAGGTTTAGTGCAGAGTTCTACCAGACCTTCAAAGAAGATCTAATCCCAGTTCTTCACAAACTATTCCACAAAATAGAAACAGAAGGTACTCTACCCAACTCATTCTATGAAGCCACAATTACTCTGATACCTAAACCACAAAAAGACCCAACAAAGATAGAAAACTTCAGACCAATATCCCTTATGAATATTGATGCAAAAATCCTCAATAAAGTTCTTGCTAACCAAATCCAAGAACACATCAAAACAATCATCCATCCTGACCAAGTAGGTTTCATCCCAGGGATGCAGGGATGGTTCAATATACAGAAATCCATCAACGTAATCCAGTATATAAACAAACTCAAAGACAAAAACCACATGATCATCTCATTAGATGGGGAAAAAGCATTTGACAAGATCCAACCCCCATTCATGGTAAAAGTCTTGGAAAGATCAGGAATTCAAGGCCCATACCTAAACATGATAAAAGCAATCTACAGCAAACCAGTAGCCAACATCAAAGTAAATGGTGAGAAGCTTGAAACAATCCCTCTAAAATCAGGGACTAGACAAGGCTGTCCACTTTCTCCATACCTATTCAACATTGTACTTGAAGTCCTGGCCAGAGCAATTCGACAACAAAAGGAGATCCAGGGGATACAAATTGGAAAAGATGAAGTCAAAATATTACTTTTTGCAGATGATATGATAGTATATATAAGTGACCCTAAAAATTCCACCAGAGAACTCCTAAACCTGATAAACAGCTTCGGTGAAGTAGCTGGATATAGAATTAACTCAAACAAGTCAATGGCCTTTCTCTACATAAAGAATAAACAGGCTGAGAAAGAAATTAGGGAAACAACACCCTTCTCAATAGTCACAAATAATATAAGATATCTTGGCGTGACTCTAACTAAGGAAGTGAAAGATCTGTATAATAAAAACTTCAAGTCTCTGAAGAAAGAAATTCTAGAAGATCTCAGAAGGTGGAAAGATCTCCCATGCTCATGGATTGGCAGGATCAACATTGTAAAAATGGCTATCTTGCCAAAAGCAATCTACAGATTCAATGCAATCCCCATCAAAATTCCAACTCAATTCTTCAACGAATTAGAAAGTGCAATTGGCAAATTCATCTGGAATAACAAAAAACCTAGGATAGCAAAAACTCTTCTCAAGGATAAAAGAACCTCTGGTGGAATCATCATGCCGGACCTAAAGCTTTACTACAGAGCAATTATGATAAAAACTGCATGGTACTGGTATAGTGACAGACAAATAGACCAATGGAATAGAATTGAAGACCCAGAAATGAACCCACACACCTACGGTCACTTGATCTTCGACAAGGGAGCTAAAAACATCCAGTGGAAGAAAGACAGCATTTTCAACAAATGGTGCTGGCACAACTGGTTGTTAACATGTAGAAGAATGCGAATCGATCCATTCCTATCTCCTTGTACTAAGGTCAAGTCTAAGTGGATCAAGGAACTTCACATAAAACCAGAGACACTGAAACTTATAGAGGAGAAAGTGGGGAAAAGCCTTGAAGATATGGGCACAGGGGAAAAATTCTTGAATAGAACAGCAATGGCTTGTGCTGTAAGATCGAGAATTGACAAGTGGGACCTCATGAAACTGCAAAGCTTCTGCAAGGCAAAAGACACCATCAATAAGACAAAAAAACACCAACAGATTGGGAAAGGATCTTTACCTATCCTAAATCAGATAAGGGACTAATATCCAATATATATATATAAAGAACTCAAGAAGGTGGACTCCAGAAAGTCAAATAACCCCATTAAAAAATGGGGCTCAGAACTGAACAAAGAATTCTCACCTGAAGAATACCGAATGGCAGAGAAGCACCTGAAAAAATGTTCAACATCCTTAATCATCAGGGAAATGCAAATCAAAACAACCCTGAGATTCCACCTCACACCAGTCAGAATGGCTAAGATCAAAAATTCAGGTGACAGCAGATGCTGTCGAGGATGTGGAGAAAGAGGAACACTCCTCCATTGTTGGTGGGATTGCAAGCTTGTACAACCACTCTGGAAATCAGTCTGGCGGTTCCTCAGAAAATTGGACATAGTACTACCGGAGGATCCAGCAATACCTCTCCTGGGCATATATCCAGAAGATGTCCCAACCGGTAAGAAGGACACATGCTCCACTATGTTCATAGCAGCCCTATTTATAATAGCCAGAAGCTGGAAAGAACCCAGATGTCCCTCAACAGAGGAATGGATACAGAAATTATGGTACATTTACACAATGGAGTACTACTCAGCTATTAAAAAGAATGAATTTATGAAATTCCTAGCCAAATGGATGGACCTGGAGGGCATCATCTTGAGTGAGGTAACACAATCACAAAGGAACTCACACAATATGTATTCACTGATAAGTGGATATTAGCCCAAAACTTAGGATACCCAAGATATAAGATACAATTTGCTAAATGCATGAAACTCAAGAAGATTGAAGACCAAAATGTGGACACTGTGCCCCTTCTTAGAACTGGGAACAAAACACCCATGGAAGGAGTTACAGAGACAAAGTTTGGAGCTGTGATGAAAGGATGGACCATCTAGAGACTGCCGTATCCAGGGATCCATCCCATAATCAGCTTCTAAATGCTGACACCATTGTATACACTAGCAAGATTTTGCTGAAAGGACCCAAATATAGCTGTCTCTTGTGAGACTATGCAGGGGCCTAGCAAACACAGGAGTGGATGCTCACAGTCAGCTATTGGATGTATCACAGGGCTCCCAATGGAGAAGCTAGAGAAAGTACCCAAGGAGCTAAAGGGATCTGCAACCCTATAGTTGGAACAACATGATGAACTAATCAGTACCCCGGAGCTCCTGTCTCTAGCTGCATATGTATCGAAAGATGGCCTAGTTGGCCATCACTGGAAAGAGAGGCCCATTGGACTTGCAAACTTCATATGAACCAATATAGGGGAATGCCAGGGCCAAAAGAATGGGAATGGGTGGGTAGGGAAGTGGGGGGGCGCTATGGGGGACTTTTGGGATAGCATTGGAAATGTAATTGAGGAAAATACGTAATAAAAAATATTAAAAATTTTAAAAAAAGGATAAACAGGCTGAGAGAGAAATTAGGGAAACAACACCCTTCACAATAGTCTCAAATAATATAAAATACTTTGGTGTGATTCTAACTAAGGAAGTGAAAAATCTGTATGATAAAAACTTCAACTCTCTGAAGAAAGAAATTAAAGAAGATCTCAGAAGATGGAAAGATCTCCCATGCTCATGGATTGGCAGGAACAATATAGTAAAAATGGCTATCCTGCTGAAAGCAATCTACAGATTCAAAGCAATCCCCATCCTAATTCCAACCCAATTCTTCACTAAGTTAGAAAGGGCAATTTGCAAATTCATCTGGAATAACAAAAAACCTAGAATAGCAAAAACTATTCTCAACAATAAATGAACCTCTTGGAGAATCACCATGACCGACCTCAAGCTGTACTGCACAGCAATCGTGATAAAATTGCATGGTACTGGTACAGCGACAGACAGGTAGATCAATGGAATAGAATTGAAGACCCAGAAATTAACCAACACACCTATGGATACTTGATCTTTGACAAGGAAGCTAAAAGGATCCAGTGAAAAAAAAGACAGCATTTTCAACAAATGGTGCTGGCACAACTGGCGGTTATCATGTAGAAAAATGTGAATTGATCCATTCTTATCTCCTTGTACTAAGGTCAAGTACACGTGGATCAAGGAACTCCACATAAAACCAGAAACACTGAAATTTATAGAGGAGAAAGTGGGCAAAAGCCTCAAAGATATGGGCACAGGGCAAAAATTCCTAAACAGAACAGCAATGGCCTGTGCTGTGTGATGGAGAATTGACAAATGGGAACTCATAAAATTGCAAAGCTTCGGTAAGGAAAAAGACACTGTCAAGGGGCTGGTGAGATGGCTCAGTGGGTAAGAGCACCCGACTGCTCTTCCGAAGGTCCAAAGTTCAAATCCCAGCAACCACATGGTGGCTCACAACCACCCGTAATGAGATCTGATGCCCTCTTCTGGTGTGTCTGAAGACAGCAACAGTGTATAAATAAATAAATCTTTAAAAAAAAAAAAAGACACTGTCAATAAGGCAAAAAGGCCACCAACAGATTGGGAAAGGATTTTTACCAATCGTAAATCAGAAACAGGACTAATATCCAATATATATACAAAGAATTCACGAAGATGGGCTCCAGAAAAATCAAATAACCCTATCTAAAAATGGGGCACATTGCTAAACAAAGAATTCTGAACCGATGAATACCGAAGGGCTGAGAAGCACCTGAAAAAATGTTCAACATCCTTAATCATCAGGGAAATGCAAATCAAAATAACCCTGGGATTCCACCTCACACCAGTCAGAATGTCTAAGATCAAAAATTCAGGTGACAGCTCTTCGGTACTGACGAGATTGTGGAGAAAGATGGACACTCCTCCATTGCTGGTGGGATTGTAAGCTGGTACGTCCACTCAGGAAATCAGTCTGGTGGTTCCTCAGAAAACTGGAAATATTACTACCGGCAGATGCAGCAATACCTCTCCTGGGCATATACCCAGAAGATGTTCCAACTGGTAATAAGGACACATGCTCCACTATGTTCACAGTAGCCCTATTTATAATAGCTAGAAGCTGGAAAGAACCCACATGTCCTTCAACAGAGGAATGGATACAGAAAATGTGGTACATTTACACAATGGAGTACTACTCAGCTATTAAAAACAATGAATTTATGAAATTCTTAGGCAAATGGATGTATCTGGAGGATATCGTCCTGAATAAGGTAGCCCAATCACAAAAGAAGTCACTTGATATGCACTCATTTTAAGTGGATATTAGCCCAGAAACCTAGAATACCTAAGACACAATTTGCAAAACACAAGAAAATCAAGAAGGAAGACCAACGCATGGATACTTCATCCCTCCCTAGAATAGGGAATAAAATATCCATGGAAGGAGTTGCAAAGACAAAGTTTGGAGCTCAGATGAAAGGGTGAACCATCCAGAGACTGCTCCACCCCGGGGTCCATCCCATAATCAGCCATCAAACGCAGACACTATTTTATAAGCCAGCAAGATTTTGCTGAAAGGACCCTGATATAGCTGTCTCCTGTGAGGCTTTGCCAGTGCCTGGCAAATACAGAAGTGGATGCTTACAGTCATCTATTGGATGGAACACAGGGCCCCCAATGGACGAGCTAGAGAAAGGACCCAAGGAGCTGAAGGGGTCTGCAATCCTATAGGTGGAACAACAATATGAACTATCCAGTACCCCCAGAACTTGTGTCTCTAGCTGCATATGTAGCAGAAGATTGCCTAGTTGACCATCATTGGGAAGAGAGGCCCCTTGGTCTTGCAAACTTTATATGCCCCAGTACAGGGGAACACCAGGACAAAGAAGTGGGAGTGGGTGGGTAGGGGAGCAGAGTTGGGGGAGGGTATAGGGGACTTCTGGGATAGCATTTGAAATGAAAATGAAGAAAGTATCCAAGAAAAAAATGAAAGAAAAAAGGGTTAACAAAATAGTTACAGGAGGATATGTGGAGACAAGGTGTTGAACATAGAATGATGCAAAGGCCATCCTGAGACTTCCCACCTGGGGATCCATTCCACATACAGACACCAAACTCAGACACTATGAAAGATGCCAAAAAAGTGCTTGCTGAAACGAGCCTGCTACAGCTGTCTTCTAATAGGCTCTGCCTGAGACTGATAAAAACAGAGGCAGATGCTTGCAGCCACCCTTTGGTCTGAGTCTAGTGTCCCCAATGAAGGAGTTAGAGAAAGGACTGAAGGAGCTAAATGGGTTTGCAAACATAGGAAGAACAACAACAACAACCAACCAGATACCCCAGAGCTCACAGGGACTAAGCCACCAATCAAAGAGTACATATGGAGCAACCCATGGCTCTAGGTACATATGTAGCAGAGAATAGCCTTGTCAGACAACAATGGGAAGAGGGGCCCTTGTTCTTTTGAAGGCTTATGCCCCAATGTAAGGGAAGGAAACAGCAGTGGGAGTGGGAGTGGGGAACTCTCTCATACAGTTCTCCTCCGTTGCAGGTGAAGAAGGCATGAGATAATAGGTTTTGAACCAGAAACCAAGAAAGAGGATAAAATTTGAAAAGTAAAATTAAAATATTTTAAAATAGAAAAAAAAATGAAGACCTAGAAATTACACCACACGTATGGACACTTGATCTTTGACAAAGAAGCCAAAAATATACAATGGAAAAAAGAAAGCATCTTCAATAAATGGTGCTGGTCCTACTGGCAGTAAGTATGTAGAAAAATGAAAGTAGATCCATATTTATCACCATGAATAAAACTCAAGTCCAAGTAGATCAAAGACCTCAACATAAAACCAGATTCACTGAATCTAATTCAAGAGAAATTGAGAAAGAGCTTCAAACTCACGGGAATAGGGGCAAATTTCCTAAACACAGCTCTAAAGGCTCAGGTTCTAACATCATTGATAAATGGGACCTCATGAAACTGAAAAACTTATGTAAGGCAAAGGGCATAGCCAATAGGACAAATTGGCAACATACATATTGGGAAAAAAACCTCACTAACCTTACATCCTATAGAGGGCTAATTTCCAAAATATCTAAAGAACTCAAGTAGCTAAACAACAAAAAAGCAAAGAACCAAATCTGAAAATGTGGTAAATAGCTATACAAAAAATTCACAACAAGGAACCTTGAATGGCTGAGAAGCACTTAAAGAAATGTGGAAAGTCCTTAGTCTTCAGGGAAATGAAAAGCAAAGCAACTCAGAGAGTGGTATAAGGCAGTATACTTTCCAGTGAAGAATGGCTAAGATCAAAAACTGGTGAAAGCACATGTTGATGAGAATGTGGAAAAAGAGGAACAATCCTCCATTTCTGGTGGGAGTGCAAAGTGTTATGACAACTATGGAAATCAATCTGGAGGTTCCTCAGAAAATTGGAAATAGATCTACCTGAAGGCCAAGGACTTACCTTCCTGGCCTATGGCTTCCTACTTTCATGTTTTACCCAATGGCTTATTATTTAGATCTTCCTATTGGGCTTCGACTTTGATCTTGGTAAGCATTTGGTCTCTTTGATTCTCAAACAGTTCTCTGTCCTCACACATTTTTGAGGTACCGCCAGCCCCAGGAACATATTTTTTCCTTCAAATTTCTCCAAAATGAGAATTCTAATATTTGGGGAAACTGAGTGACAAAAGCAATGTATGTTGAGCACTTTAGTGTCCAGTGTACAGATCTATGAGTGTTTAGATATGGTAAACCTCTAGGACATACTTTATGAAAGCAGCAGTATATTCTTATGTCCCGTGTGTGACCTCACTTAACTTTGTCAGCTTTGTGGACTGCTGTACTGCTGCTCTGAGAACAATCGGAAACTCCTGGAATAGATGTCTCATGTCTCATTGCTTTTTCCAGGCTTAGGATACTAGTGGGAGTAGGTTTGATGGAAATATACTCTCAAGAACATTAACAAAACCAGGGCTTCTTGTGAACCATCTGAATGAAGTACCATGTTCCAGGACAGTTCTGTATGAACTTCGTATATCCAGGAAATGGAGCAAGAGAAAAGCCAAGCAAAAGGCATCCTTTTACAGCACCCTCGACACCTTTTCACAGGACGGGGTAAGTTGGCTTTGGTAGAAGAAGAGATGTTCTGAGATAGTTGCCCCTCATCTGATCAGAGAATAAGAGTTCATGAATTTTGGGGAAACGTTGTGGGTGTGTGGTTGCAGTAAGCAGCATGTAATGTGAATAAGTAAAAACTATATTAATACAAAAACAAAATTAAAGTATGTAACAAAATGGGGCAAACTATATTGTTCTACTAACTCTAGTATGTATACACTGGCAAACACTTTAACATCTAGAGTGACTAGATGTTGTAAAGTAGGGTGACTTTGTCATTGACACATACTGTGTACATAGCAAAGATAAATAAAATGGAGGACTTGCATCCCAAAGATCCATTACTCCACTCACATCAAAGTGACTATGCCACGTTTAATAGAAATCTGGAGGCTTCTTTTCATCCTGGTCTCAGGGCTCATTCATAATACAGTACCAAACAAGCTCTGGCCATGTGTTCCTGTGTTGCTGGCAGACCTCTGCCTCAGGCTTCAGAGGCACTGAAGGGCCAGCCTTGGCCTTCAGGGGCAGCCATTCTTTCAGCTATACCAGGCCCTCTGCCACCTACATGGAGACTTCCACACAGGCCTGTCATCTCAAAAACAGAAGCTAAGGTAATCCAAAATATTGGGATACCACTCTACAGTCATGGTGAGTTGGTTCCATGAGACCATACAAGGTAACTAATGTCTCTGTGACTGTTTTCCTTATTTGAAAGTGAGTAATGAGATCATCTGAGGAGTAACCACTTCTGAGTAACATGAATGATAGGACTGTACAGAGCATGGGCTTAACGTTTTAGGTACAGTGCAAATAGTTGGGGGAGTTAACAACAAAAACCAAAGGAAACAACAGGAATACTAACAACAACATTTAAAAAAAAAAAAGAAAAAAAAACCTCCTGAGTGCTGAAAGGCATGTACCAACTCTGGCTAGCTTTATATGTATTTATAATACAAACAAACAAACAAACAAACAACCCTATTACATTTCTAGCAGTTACAGTAGAGGGTGCTGTGTGATACTGTGTGCTGCTTCCTTTCCCCAGATACCACAGGTCTTCAGTCCTGTACCAGGTGAGATGGATCTAAGAGCAGCCTAGTTGACCTTCCAGCTGCCATGGCATGATTCTGCAAAAATCCCTTTCTTAAAAAAAAAAAAAAAAAAAAAAAAAAAAAAAAAAAAAAAAGCATGTATGGAGTAGGCCCCTTGTTGGTGCATCCAGAATCCTTTAGGCCAGGAAACAACCAAGCCACTGTTAGTGAAAAACCAAAGGAAAAATCACATTGGCTAAATATGGGCTCCATATTGGAAGAAAAGGCCCTCAATTTCTAAGGCATCAACAATCTCCCCCCTCCCCCAATATTGAGCTCTGCATATTGGTATTGTGGCTCCAGACAGTAGTCAAAGGCAGATGTCTTCCCGCAAAAGACATACATGATTTTTCATCTTACATCCGGGAGGACAGGTTGCATTATAGCACAGATTCAACGCACCCAGCATAAGGACGCAGAAGCCTCAGATGGCAAAACCAAGGGGACTCCATCCTGAACTTATGGACCCATTAAACTTGAGGTTTAACCCGAACTCAGGCCATTCCACTCCCTGCCCTACCTCCTGAGTCTTACGTTTGCTATGAGTAGAGTATCATGGTACAACCCCCAGCATCCTCATGCCTGCACTTGGGAATTCAGGAAGACAGATACTGGAGAAGTGATGGCTATGAGGCTACAATGCAGTAATTTGTACAGTCCAGGTTGACCTTTGCTCACTGATGCCAACTTTGTCTGGTTGTATGTGAGAAAGGGAGGATGTGCAAGTTAGTATTTTGAAAATGGGACAGAAAGTTTACCATTTCATATTTTGTCCTGTTGTTGAGCCCCTATGTCCCAAAGAAAAGTGAATTTTCCTTGCAAAAGATGGGATTGTAAACAGGAGATTTTGTGAAACACATGGATATATATATGGGAACAATGCCCACTTTCAAGATATGCACAATAAGAAAATATTATACAGGTTTTATACAATTAAAGGTATAGGAAAAAGATATTGGCCTTTGTGATACAGGGAAAACCTGGGGAATTAGACTGTCACATGAATTTATTCAGGTATATATTTATTATTGAGAAATATTTCTTACATTCACCATCCCTAGAGATTTGGTGCTAACAAAAATCTCTTATGCATGTCAGTGTCCTAATCAATGCTTTTCATCGAAAGCACTTGTCTTCTAATGAAGCAGATGAGAAATCTCTAACATTGGAAGGAGAGGTTGCCATAGGGTATTTCCCAAGTCACAGGAGAGGCTACAGGAAATGCACAACAGAAACTGGTCAATTTGAGGAGAACTAGATATCAAATAGGCCTTAGCCGTTCCCAGTGACATCATCAGTAATGCCTTCCTTGGACAATCTCTTGTATCTAGGAGAGAACTAGAATCTTCTGTGATGTCACCTGTATTTTGGTTACAACAACGGCTTGTGGGATATTCCTTCAGTGCCTTTTGGGTTCTCAATCAGGTTCTCAATCAGGTTCCTTCAGTGGCTTTTGGGCTCTCATTTTTTCCCAGCTGCGCAGGCTATTTCACAAGGAGAATGGCGATCAAGGAGAGACCAGACCAAGGCAGAAGGAATCTGGCATCCTTTGTTGTAAAAACAGAAGAATGAAATCATTCTGGGGAAGGCACAGTGAGTCCTGGGCAGAGTTGGGGAAAATCCTGGAACAGGTAGGCTTGAGCTATGCCTTCCCTGTGTAGGTCTTACAAGCTGGAGCCTTGGACTTTCTTAATGACAGACCAAGAGTCTATTATTTCTGACAATTCATTTGACAGTTGGAGGAATTGACAAGCGTTCAGCTAATTTTCTAGGAGCTATTTAATTTCATTTTGAGTGTCAAAGACTGCCTTGAGAAGGCACTATGAGAAAATGTGTCCCTTCTTGGTAGGGAGTTGAAGCACTTCATCTTCTAGATTATTGTAGGATACATGAGTCTCTGATGCAGAGAACAGAGGAGGATTCTAACCTGGTCATGTGTTGAGGTCTCAGACACTTTGGGTTTGAACACACATGATTAGGTGTTGATGGTGCTAAGCACTATGAACTTCGGGTTTTATTAGCATAACATCTGACATGAGCTGACAATGTTCCCCAAATCTTTATGTCTGAGGCTGCTTATGGATTTCAGTGCAAGGGGGGATGTAATAAGGAATGTGGTGGTAGTTGTGACCAACAGTGGTGGTTGGGAAGAGGAACATAGCTTAGCAGACCAGCTCAAATATAGCCTTTCTGCATTTTCAGTGATTCACCCTGTGCTAGCTTTTTTCTTCCTCAACCTTCTCTTTGGGACTCAGAATGGTCTCCCCTGCCCCTGGGCCATCAACTATGCAAATGCATTCGTGTTTATCTATCTTCAGTGTCTGCTTGGAAAATATCATCCCAAAATTGCAACATCACTAATCATATGAAGAATATGAATAAAGTAGAAGATATGAAACTTTATATCAGGAAGATCAATGCTGAGAGGGAAGAACTTTGTCGAATCTTGGACATTGACATGAATACTGATTTGAACTACAGGTAATAATTATGCCCAGTATCCTGTTGACTCTATTGTGCCCTCTCTGATAACACACATTCTCTCCCATGAATGGAGTGTGTCATCTCTCACATTCATTATAAGAAGTCTTGACAGGTGTTTAATTGTTGGATAAGCTAGAAGCTGTGTGTTAAATGGTCATCCTCTTTTGTGATTCACCTTGAGGCACTTGGAGTCTGATTGGTTCTGTCAACACCTGGAAGGACCTGGTCACAACTGCTGCCTTACTGTGTAAGAATGCAATGTCTGCAGGCCATTACTGCTTTACTCTAATTTTGTTCATTGTACTCTGAGACTATGGAACCTACCTGGATTTATTTGGCATTTTAAGTTTGATTGTGTGTGAAGGTAGTTATGTGTGTTTTGTTCAGGATCTGGAGTTCTGGGAACTTTGATGGGTTCTGAGGATTTATGTGATGCACAGTTTGTAGGACATGCTAGAGTTGAGCCCTTAGAGGCCCAAATTGATCATCAGGGTACTTGGTTCCCTGTGTTTACCTTGGTGTCACATAGGATACTCCTGGGTTAGGAAGTGTTTTAAACCCTTTTCCTTGTAAATACTAGTTATGCCATCTTAGAATTCATGTAGCAATAGGAACAAGGGATTATCCCTGCCTTAAAACTAAGAGGAAAAAAAGCCTTAAAACTAAGGACCAATGCCTGTGGCACAGTCTAGTAGAAACATTTCACAGAATTAGTGTATTCCTTCAGGCTCACCTAAGGAGCTCTTGAAGGTCAGCTATCTCCATTTCATCCCCTGGCTCTGCTGTCCTCTGCCCAAGATAATAAGTTTAATCAGTACCAATAGGACCCAGTTGGAAGGAGCAAGGATGTGCCATACACTTGGCTTGGGTAGTCCTGATACAGCCTTTTTGCACATGATACTTGATTGCTTAGTTCAGAGGATTATTTGCTCTTTGGGCCATGCTCTACCACAGGATGAACATTGAGTTCACCATCATTAAATCACAACATGAGAAGACAATGTTGGATATGGAAAAAAATGACCCAGTCAATAAGTGATACCATTGAGAAGTACAAGGAATTCATAGAAGATAACAATTCCTACAGGTGAGTCCCAGACACAGCTGAGACCCTGCACTAGGCAGGGAATGCTTGTGTCCTTCTAGGACTTTGAACAAAAGTAAGAGCTCTAGTTGTATACTCTCTGTTTCTTAATAAGAGCCCTCCCTTGAGGCAAGGGTCCTGGATTTGTACCTCTTGGACTCAGTTTTCCTAAGTGTGAAGATTGTCCAAGACCCTCCAGTCTTTATTCTTCCAAATTCAGGATCCTCTGCATAGAAATCATTTCCACCATGCTGGGAATCTCAAGCAACCCTGAACTTCTGGGGTTCTGACAGCAGATTAAAAGATCTGGGATCCATGACAAAAATGGAAAGAGTTTGTACCTTTTGGGTCTCCTCTCCTCCCTCAGAGGGGAGTTGCAGTCTTCCTACTGATGGTTTTCTGGTACCACAGACATATATGCAACCATGAGGTACATTTCCTCCTCTGTGATGTACATGGGGCACTCTTAGTGTCAGGGTTTTCAGAAGTCCTTTGAATCTTGTGGCATGTGGCTGGTCTCTGGATTTTACCTGCCTCTATTTTGGTACTGATGAGTATACTGTGGTCTCTAGTCTGGGGCTCTCTGGGGATCAGGGCCCTTGCAGGTATCATAGTACTTGGAGGAGTGGCAGGCAAATGGAAGCTTGCTGGGGATCACCTTTTTGTGTTTGTTTGTTTGTTTGTTTGTTTGTTTGTTTGTTTGTGGTTCAGCTTCAGGCACACCTACCTCCTGAAAGAATGCAATCAATTGAAGGAAAAAATAAGGATGCTGCTGAATGAGAAGAGAAAGCTGCTGGTAGAGCAGGCTGACCAGGAAGCATACTATGGTGAAGAAAAGAGGTTCTGTGATGAGACCAACAAGAACATACATCCCAAGTGCTAAGCAGTAGCAGGTAGGATGATGTGTATTAGAGACAGATTGCCCTCATGGCTATCCATAAACATAGACAATCCAATGTAACAGTCTACCAACTTATCCAGGCACTCACCAATGTCTCCTCCAAGTGTTTATTTAGGTGATCGTCTACAAGGCTTTCTGTGGAGGGAGCAGGGCAGGGGGGGGGGGGTTATAGGGAACTTTCAAGATAGCATTTGAAATGTAAATAAAGAAAATATCTAATAAAAAAAAAGTCTGTGAGTCACTTCTTTAATCGCTCGTTGTCTTTGACAGCAGAGCCTGTATGTATCTGAAGCTACCCCAGTCAGCAACTCTAAGCAATGACCCCCAATGCCTGCCTGCCTCAGTTTACCCACCAGTTGGATTAGAAAGTCAGAGTCATTGGCATTGATTGTTCCAGCAAAGGATTTACAGAAGACTTCTGAGTCACATTTGACGACTTTGGCCAGAGGATGCAGCCTGTGAATTTGTTGGGTCTTGAATAAGCACACAGGCAAGAAAGAACTGGCTGAAAGAATCCCATAGTGGCCAACATATTACAGGGTTAACCTGCTGTGGACTTAATTTTTCTTCACTGAGCAACTATCAAGAGCTTTATATATTATGCCAGAAGAGAGTGATAAATTATCAAAAAACATCCCTTAGGCCCATAAAGTGTAATCGATGAATTACCACACAATGACAAACCTTGTGCAGACTAACAATCAATTGGCTGTGAAATTTAAGGTAACTCCCTGAAGCTCAAGAACTGTATTGAGTACTGTTAAATAATTTGAAATCATCTTAAAGGCATGTGTACAGAAGGCACCATTCGAAAGGTATCCAGAGGCAGCATGATGAACTATATTCAGGGCAAAGATGTTTCCTCCCAGCCCCAGAGAGTCTGATGAGATCCAGCTAAGTATAAAGGAATCATATATGGGAATCACTTGTGAATCATGTGACAGTACAACTGGATAACAACAAACATGACCTTCAGGGCACATGGCCAGAACTTGCCACCACTGTTGTACCTATAGCTGATGAGGTTTGTACATGAGTCTCTGATAGCCAAAATATAAATGTCAAAGACAAATTCAAATTCTCAGAACAATCAACACTTGATGCAACTTGGTGGAAAACAGAACATAAGGACTCCATAAATTATTTACTATTCAGCCCTGAATCCCAAAGGAGAAGATAATTATAGACAATATGTGGTTAATCTGAACCACAGGAATGCTGCAAACGGTATAATTTGGGGGTGATGTGGTGTACTACCAAAGTGTGTAAAAGAGAGGTTATGCTATCTTTGAAGATGTGTGCTCCTAAACTCATGGAGCATGAGTTACTGTGGCCTCTTCTACATACCATTGTGTGTGTCATGAAAGATTTATCTAGGATATGAAGTGTATCATCCACAATTAAGTTAAACCCAGTGCCATAGACAGAACTTAGGATTCCTACTCCTCTCTTAATAAAGCCTTTGATAAATGATGACCTATTAGTTTCAGAGGGACAATCTGAAAACATGTAATTGTTAATCTTTCTGCAAAAGAGCATGTCAGAAAATTCTACTGCTGCAACTGTTTAACTGCAGTTATTCATTTTCTCACTGTTGTAAGGTTGGACATGGACATTATATTAGACATAACTGTGTAGGGAAAATAAGAGCTTCTATCATGCTTTAAAGCTAAAAACCTAAGAAAAATTCACTATTTGCAGCTAATGTAAAAAGCTTAGACTTGGGAATGAACAAAGCTTTAAGTTCATTAGGCTCACAGCCATTTCAGAGCCAAGGGAGCAATACCATATTCAGGTCTGTGCTGCTATGTGTAGTACATGTCAGAAAAAGGGGGAGGGGAGCTACAAGCTTCCAGGACAAAGCATCAAGAACACTTAGGCTGCTAGAAATTGTATTCTATATTATTATGTTATATTTATTATGCTACAAAATTATTGATGTACATCAAAAAGATGTTTGTCTCCTTGGGAGTAGAAAGATTTAAGCATGGAGGGCATCATCCTGAGTGAGGTAACCCAATCACAAAAGAACTCACATGATATGTACTCACTGATAAGTGGATATTAGCCCAGAAACTTAGAATACCCAAGATACAAGATACAATTTGCTAAACGCATGAAACTCAAGAAGAATGAAGACCAAAGTGTGGACACTTAGCCCCTTCTTAGAATTGGGAACAAAACACCTATGGAAGGAGTTACAGAGCCAAAGTTTGGAGCTGAGACGAAAGGATGGACCATCTAGAGACTGCCATACCCGGGGATCCATCCCATAATCAGCCTCCAAATGCTGACACCGTTACATACACTAGCAAGATTTTGCTGAAAGGACACTGATATAGCTGTCTCTTGTGAAGCTATGCCGATGCCTGGCAAACACAGAAGTGGATGCTCACAGTCAGCTATTGGATGAATCACAAGGCCCTCAATGGAGGAGCTAGAGAAAGTACCCAAGGAGCTAAAGGGGTCTGCAACCCTATAGATGGAACAACAATATGAACTAACCAGTACCCCCCGGAGCTCGTGTCTCTAGCTGCATATGTAGCAGAAGATGGCCTATTCAGCCATCATTGGAAAGAGAGGCCCATTGGTCTTGCAAACTTTATATGCCTCAGTACAGGGCAATGCCAGGGCCAAGAAGTGGGAGTGGGTGGGTAGGGGAGTGGGGGGGGGTATGGGGGACTTTTGGGATAGCATTGGAAATGTACATGAAGAAAATACCTAATAAATTAAAAAAAAGAAAGAAAGATTTAAGCAAAGGTAAGATGAGGATCCAGGTAGGTAGGGGAAGTATGTTTCAACACAGAGGTGTGTGGGAATCCCCTATTGCTGAGGTTGCGCCAGGCAGGGCTTTAGAGAAGGCAGAAGCACATCCAGAGCTGCTCAGGGTTGAGGAGAAAAAGTCCAAGACTAAATCAATACTGGTCCTGATCGGCCACCGAGAATATTTAATGAAGGTAAGTTAAGTAAAGTAAAAGATTTTTGAACAAAAGCTTATAACATGTCTCATCCTTGGCCCTGGAAAAAGTTAACTTATAAAGCTCTCAAAGAGACACTGCAATGTTTGCCTTGATAGGCTATTACATCGGAAAATTCCTTTCTTCCCTGTCTTCAAGGCTGGCCACATGGTGTAGTTCAGTGCTGCTAAACTTGCAGCAAGGAAATACTGCTTAACTTGAATTTTTGTTTGTTTGCTTTTTGGTTTGGGTTTTGTTTGCTTTAGGGTTTTAGGCCTTTTGGTTCCATTGGTTTGAGGTTTTGATATTTATTTTCTCTTTCTTTTGTTCCAGTCATTATTTTCATATTTAGCTGTGGCTCTATACACGGTGTATACTGATCGGGCTGAATTTGGGGCCCCTTTTAAGCCCCTATTGAATAAAATGGCTGTATTTATATGAATTTTAAAAATCCAAGTTCCAAGCCTTTGCTCTTAAGCCCAGAGTTTTTAACCAGGTATGGTGTCACACTCCTGTAGCCCCCAAATTCAGAGACAGAGATGGTTTTCTGTAAGCCCCAGGCACAATGGGCTACATCATGAACTCCCATCCAGCCAGTGATATACAGGAGTACGTTTTTGGGGGCATGGACATCATGGCCTACTCTATTGATAAGCACTTCGTGATAGAAAATGTATCTATACTGAGTCCTTTAAATCATACATTTATATAACCCTAAAATATGTTATTCTGCATTCACATGGTCTTGAAATTGTCATGCAGACTGAATTAATGTGTGTCACGATGGTATAGCTCTAAAGCCTCTCAGTAAATGATATTTCATTCAGCGTGTATACAAGAAATCAGGAAGTCCAGAGTTATCAGCCTCTCATTTCCTTAAAATACAGCCTCAGTGATAATTGCAAAGCAGACACGACTTCCCAAATAAAGACTTCCCAGCTTCCCATATTGAAACTGTTGGCTTTATTTCTAGGTAATATTAGTGTGACTGCACATTTGGAGCATTTCTGGGTTTTGATTAGTTGGGTGGATTTGGAGCATTGCTATTTATTTCTTTTATTTCTATGAATGTTTTACCTGCTGGATGTCTATGCAACACATACATGCAATTCCTCCCAAGGGCAGAAGAGGACATAGTATTCAACCTAGAGCCAGAGTAAAGGGATTGTTAGGTGCCCTCTGGGGCCTCTGGATGATAGACAACTGCTCTTAATGGACGAGCCTTCTCTCCAGTCCCTACCCTGCATTTGATCTTTGTACTTCCAGATTGTGTAGATCTTAATTGAACGAGATCATTCAAAACCAAACATAGAAGTTTCTGGATACCTACAGGTTCAGGGGCATGAAGATGGCATGCTAATTTTCTTAGGTTACCAGGGACCCATGCAGTGCACTCTTGGGTAAAAGAGAATGCCCTAGAATCACTTATTTTCAAGGTTGGAGCAGATCTGTCACCTCTCATCTAGGATAACCATGCAGATTAGGCACAAAATGCCTAATTGATGAAATGCAGGATTGAGAAGTTCCTGCTGGGGTTAGATGTGGAGGGAAGAATAACCATTTAAGACCAGCTAACATGTGTTGGGATAAAGCTTCAAACTGTCTTGAATCAAAGGAGTCTGAAGCAGAGGTCACATGCCTATGTTGGAGATCATGTCTGTGCAATGCTAGGAAGGGAGGGTGATAGTTGATGTGGATATTCAATCGCAGTAGATCTCAGAGTGTATTGAGGAAATGTTTCTACTAGTGGATGCTTCATTCTTGTGAAGATCTCCTGGAACAGATCTGATTTCTGAGACTAACAGTGAGTCAGAGACTTAATGTATGAAGGAATTAATCCCCTGGCTCCTCAAACTGGTGCTGTCAAACCAGGGCTTTTAGGCAAAAGCCTGAGGATAGGGGAAGGGGTTAGGTTACTCTCTGTTCTTGGTCACCTTCTCATTCTAAGCTGACTCTGACACACAAAGGGACACCAGTAAACACACAGAAATCCAAACACCACTGTGTGATACTGGTCTTCTTGTCCATCTTTCCATCCTGTGGAAAAAGCATGGGACTTACTTGTAGGTCCCCAGAATAGTGCTTGGCTGTTTTGGTAAATGCTACCAGTCAGGTAGATTAACCTGGCTTCTACTACCACCATTTGTGCAGGTAGATAACAGCTTGACATCAGTCTTTAAATGAATAAACTGTCCCAAGTATGCAGTGTGCACTGAGACACTTCATTTTCTCTTTCAGATAGATATTCCTAGTCTTGAAAGCATTCTGTCTGTCACTCTAAAGGACCTATCTTGTAGCAGACAAACTGACTATGGAGTATCAAATTGCCACTTGCCTTGCAGCTGTTGTAGCAGATGAATGAAGTTACAGGCCTGGAATGTAACTCAGGGAGCATGGATTTGTACTAGGTTCAATCATAGCACTGGGAGGTCAAAGAGAAGGAAAAATTACCCCATCTCATCCAGACTACTTGGAGACAAAAAAAAAACTGTGAGGCTCCATGGAGGCTTTTAAAGTCTGCCACTCTCCTCATAGATCCCTCCCAGAATCCATTTATTGTCCTTAATTGAGTAGATATACTCAATGGGGTAAGTTTTCATACTTGGGGTATAAACCAGAACATAAATATACATAGCTTATAAATTCTGTGTCTGTGGTGACTGGCTGACGAGATGCCTCAGTGGGTAAAGTTAATGCCACCAAGCATAGAGACATGAGTTCCTTCCCTGTGACCCACATGATAGGTGAGAAAAAACTCCACAAATTGTCCTCTGACTTTCATGTAGGTGAGGGTATCAGTTGTCCTCTGACTTTCATGTAGGTGAGGGTATCAGTTGTCCTCTGACTTTCATGTAGGTGGGGGTGCCAGGACTTAGCCCACAGCAGCTAAGGTTTCCCACTCCTCACTTACACTGGGAACTCTCCATTTGATGCACGCATGTAATTATGTTACTGTGTGTTCCATGTGAGAGATTCAGCACATTTGCTATTTTACTTTTGTTGCCCAGAATCTAGAATCTATAGAAAACAAATAGGCGAGCATCAGACCATCACGTGAAACACATGGTTAGGGGCTATGGCCATAGGGAACTTGGAACTGAGGTGCAACCATCATGAGGTCCAAACTGCTCTAAAAGTTTTTCTATATGTACCTGGATAACTGTTGTAGATGTTGTTTCATTGTTGTTTCATTTTGCTATTGTTTTGTTCTATTGTCTACCTCTGATTGCCTAAAAGCAACCATACATTGTGATGAAAGTCACACTAATTCCTGAGTCCTGTTGAAGCCTCACTAGATCTCAGAGCCTGATTTAGTGAGGATGACTTGCCTGAATGATGCAGAGCTGGTCGAGGTTGCCTGTACTGCCATATGCTAATATCTTCCTCTGACAGGAGAGCAGTTGGTGAAGATCTTTTCCCATTCTCTAGGCTGCAGTTTTGTCCTTTTGTTGTATTCTGTGCCTAAGAGACACTTCTCAGGTTCATGAATTCCATTTATTAATCATTGCTATAAGTGTAAGAGCTGTTGGTGTTCAGTTCAGGAAGCTGTCTCCTGTGCCAAGGTATTCAAGGTTATTCCTCCCTTTCTCTTTGATCAGATTTAGTGTATCATGTTTTATGTTGAGGTCTTTGATCCACTTGGACTTTTGTTTTGTGCAGAATAATAAATAGGGGTCTATCTTCATTCTTTGACATGCACACTCAATTAAACCAGAGCCATCTGTTGAAGATGTTTTCTTTTTCCCCAGTTGCACTGTTTTGTCTTCTTTGTCAAAAATCAAGCTGTCATCAAGGTAAGTGAATTTTATTCTGGGTCTTCAATTTAATTTCATTGATTGACCTGTCTGTTTTTGTGCCAGTACCAGAGGGTTTTGATACTATTGCTCTATAGTAAAGCTTAAAATCATGGATGATGAAACCTCCAGAAATTTCTCTATTGTTTGAGATTGTTTTAGATCGATTGGGTTATATATTTATTTTTTGGCTTTCAATATGAAGTTGTGTATTGACCAATCAAAGCCCGTAAGGAATTGTGCTGAAAATTTAATGGATGTTGCACTGGGTCTGTAGATTGCTCTTGGTAAAATAGCCATTTTTACCATGTTAATCCTACCAATCCATGAGCATAAGAGATTATTCCATCTTGTGATATATTCTTCAATTTCTGTCTTCCAGGTGTTGAAATTCTTGTCATATAGGTCTTACACTTGCTTGATTACAGTTACAACAAGATATTCGATATTATGTGTGACTATTGTGAAGGGTGTTATTTCCCTAATTTCATTCTTAGCCCATAAATATGGTAGGCAACTTTGTGCTAGCCCACTTCCTCACTGACAATGGTGAGGAGTTGCATTACTGCTGCTCCAATGTCCTCATGCTGAGCACCACTCTGTAGGCATGCTCCTGTCCCAAAACTCCTCATTGGTGCCACTGCCCCCTCCACGGAATTTATCTAAGCTGTCGAATGAAATATTATGCTAGGAGGCACCACCATGGTGCTGGCACAACTGACAGATATCATGTAGAAGAATGTGAGTTGATCCATTCCTATCTCCTTGTACTAAGGTCAAATCTAAGTGGATCAAGGAACTTCACATAAAACCAGAGACACTGAAACTTACAGAGGAGAAAGTGGGGAAAAGCCTCGAAGATATGGGCACAGGGAAAAAATTCCTGAATAGAACAGCAATGGCTTGTGCTGTAAGATGGAGGATTGACAAATGGGACCTCATGAAACTGCAAAGCTTCTGCAAGGCAAAAGACACCATCAATAAGACAAAAAGGCCACCAACAGATTGGGAAAGGATCTTTACCAGATAGGGGACAATATCCAATATATATAAAGAACTCAAGAGGGTGGACTCCAGAAAATCAAATAACCCCATTAAAAAATGGGGCTCAGAGCTAAACAAAGAATTCTCACCTGAGAAATACCGAATGGCTGAGAAGTACCTGAAAAAATGTTCAACATCCTTAATCATCAGAGAAATGCAAATCAAAAAAACCCTGAGATTCCATCTCATACCAGTCAGAATGGCTAAGATCAAAAATTCAGGTGACAGCAGATGCTGGCAAGGATGTGGAGAAAGAGGAACACTCCTCCATTGTTGGTGGGATTGCAAGCTTGTACAACCACTCTGGAAATCTGTCTGGAGGTTCCTCAGAAAATTGGACATAGTACTACCAGAGGATCCCACAATACCTCTCCTGGGCATATATCCAGAAGATGTCCCAACCGGTAAGAAGGACACATGCTCCACTATGTTCATATCAGCCTTATTTATAATAACCAGAAGCTGGAAAGAACCCAGAGGCTCCTCAACAGAGGAATGGATACAGAAAATGTGGTACATTTACACAATGGAGTACTACTCAGCTAATTAAAAGAATGAATTTATGAAATTCCTAGGCAAATGGTTGGACCTGGAGGGCATCATCCTGAGTGAGGTAACCCAATCACAAAAGAACTCAAATGATATGTACTCACTGATAAGTGGATATTAGTCAAGAAACTTAGTATAGCGAGATATAAGATACAATTTGCAAAACACATGAAACTGAAGAAGAACGAAGACCAAAGTGTGGACACTTTGCCCCTTCTTAGAATTGGAAACAATCACCCATGGAAGGAGTTACAGAGACAAAGTTTGGAGCTGAGACAAAAGGATGGACCATCTAGAGACTGCCATATCCAGGGATCCATCCCATAATCAGCCTCCAAACGATGACACCATTGCATACACTAGCAAGATTTTGCTGAAAGGACCCAGATATAGCTGTCTCTTGTGAGACTAGGCCGGAGCCTAGCAAACACATAAGTGGATGCTCACAGTCAGCTATTGGATGGATCACAGGGCACCCAGTGGAGGAACTAGAGAAAGTATCCAAGGAGCTAAAGAGATCTGCAACCCTGTAGGTGCAACAACATTATGAACTAACCAGTACCCTGGAGCTCTTGACTCTAGCTGCATATGTATCAAAAGATGGCCTAGTTGGCCATCACTGGAAAGAGAGGCCCATTGGACTTGCAAACTTTATATGCCCCAGTACAGGGGAACGCCAGGGCCAAAAAATGGGAATGGGTGGGTAGGGAAGTGGGGGGTGAGGGTATGGGGGACTTTTGGGATAGCATTGGAAATGTAATTGAGGAAAATACGTAATAAAAAAAATATTAAAAAAAAAAAGAAAGGAAAAAAAACCCACACTACTCTCACTGTGGGCTGGAGGAGACACACACAAACAGAAACTCTTAAAGACAAAGTGGAGTCTGCACTAACTAAGCCTTTCAGGAAATGCCTATCACTAAATGCTTCCCCCTCTGAGATGCCTCAGAACCCTAATGTCTCCTCTCCTTCCCCCCATTATGTCACTCTGTAGTATTGAAACATGACTGCTCTTTTTGGTAGCAGTCAACAGGGAGACAAGCAGTTATTCTCAGCCCTGTCCTGGGTGGAAGGGTTTTTTTATACACCAATCTTCTGAGTTGTCCCATACTGCACCTAAAATCATGGCCAGGTCTGAGGTAGTAGCCTGTCTTCCTCTACAGTTGGCTTAGTTCCTGACATGCCAGATTTGCTTATGGGTTGTTCCTTTTGTTTGTCTCATCAGCCTTAAGCATAGGCCTTGGTTCTGCACCTGTGAGGGGTTCTCCCTGGGCATGGTTCTTCCTGTACAGAAGGTCTCTGGCCTCCGCAGGGTCATATATGTCCAGGTATTGGGTGGATTCCTGTTATCCTGTCTTGCTTTGTTCCTATAATTGGGAGGAAAGCCCGCTGAAGGATGTTGGGTTCGTTGGCTGCTTTACCAATGTATGGAAAGGTGTTTTTAGTGTTATCTTCTTATAAATACCTGTGCATTGCTTCAATGCTTAGAAAAGTGCTACTCTGTACACCAAAGCACAAGAGCTGCCTTTAGAAAGCTTTAGACTTCTTGACCTTGCTCAGAAACAGTGCTCCTTAAGCCAGGATACTAAGTGTTTTGGCCGTAAGGTCAGAGCAGTCACTTGACAGCAGAGGTGCAGTCATGTCACTTCCTGCCAGGCAGATGTCCCTGGTCAGCCCTTGGGGGGGGGGTCCTTCCTTCCCCTCTGGTGTGCATCTGTGGAAAGGGCTTCTGAGCGGTGCTACTTTTGCTTCTAGTGCCTACAGAGCGCTTCACAGTAGGTGCCAAAAATGTCTTCAGTAAATCTTGGAAAAGTGGCAATCCTGCAGCCACACACCACCGACACACCGACCTACAAGTGCCTGCAGGAGCCACCTGCCGGGCTCTGCGTCCTACCCGGTCTGTTGAGGGCTCTGACCGTGGCTTTATCAACCAAAGAGTTTTCCTCTTCAGCTGCCCTGTATCCTGAAGCCAAGTAACAGGTCTTACATGTATGTAATTCTCTAACAACTCAAATGGTTTATGGTTCAGTCATCATGAGCTCTATTTTGGAATCTAGAGCAATTTTTTCCATTTAAGAAAATGTCATAAATGATGTTTACTTTATTTTGCCCAGACGCTAACTTTTTAGCTTATAAGGAAATAATACAATGATAGAGATAAACCTTTTATAACTGCTCTCTTAAGTAGAAAATGATTTGTGAGTTCCAAATTGGATTGTCTTGAGGAATCTAACATCACTATGCTGATGCTATTAGCCCTGTGAGAGAAAAGCTTCAAGCGCCACCTGCTGGCCTGGATGGCTGGGAGGATATGGGGACCTGCGACAGTGGTCCACAGCAGTGGCTGCTGTATTCATCTCCCATCCTTCTATCTACTGCTGCAGGTGGACTCAGAGTGTGAATCTGTAAATTAGTGCCCAGCTAAATCCAGTGATATATAACTGTCACCTACATTAAGCATTAAAACTTTTTAAAGTGTATTTGGTGCCAATATTTTTCTTTTCTTTTTTTTTTTAATTAGGTATTTTCCTCATTTACATTTCCAATGCTATCCCAAAAGTCCCCCATACTCTCACCCCCCAACCCCCTACCCACCCACTCCCACTTTTTGGCCCTGGCGTTCCCCTGTACTGGGGCATATAAAGTTTGCAAGTCCAATGGGCCTCTCTTTCCAGTGATGGCCGACTAGGCCATCTTTTGATACATATGCAGCTAGAGTCAAGAGCTCCGGGGTACTGGTTAGTTCATAATGTTGTTCCACCTATAGGGTTGCATATCCCTTTAGCTCCTTGGGTATTTTCTCTAGTTCCTCCACTGGGGGCCCTGTGATCCATCCAATAGCTGACTGTGAGCATCCACTTATGTGTTTGCTAGGCCCCAGCCTAGTCTCACAAGAGACAGCTCTATCAGGGTCCTATCAGCACAATCTTGCTAGTGTATGCAATGGTGTCATCGTTTGGAGGCTGATTATAGGATGGATTCCTGGATATGGCAGTCTCTAGATGGTCCATCCTTTTGTCTCAGCTCCAAACTTTGTCTCTGAAACTCCTTCCATGGGTACTTTGTTCCCAGTTCTAAGAAGGGGCACGGTGTCCACACTTTGGTCTTCGTTCTTCTTGAGTTTCATGTGTTTTGCAAATTATAACTTATATCTTGGGTATTCTAAGTTTCAGGGCTAATATCCACTTATCAGTGAGTACATATCATTTGAGTTCTTTTGTGATTGGGTTACCTCACTCAGAATAATGCCCTCCAGGTCCAACCATTTGCCTAGGAATTTCATAAATTCATTCTTTTTAATAGCTGAGTAGTACTCCTCAGAGCAAGGAACCTGCCCTTACATCATAATACTTTTTTTTTTTTTTTTGGTTTTTTGAGACAGGGTTTCTCTGTGTAGCCCTGGCTGTCCTGGAATTCACTCTGTAGTTCAGGCTGGCCTCGAATTCAGAAATCCACCTGCCTCTGCCTCCAAAGTGCTAGGATTAAAGGCATACGCCACCACCGCCCAGCGATAATACAATTTTGATAGGAACATTTTGTTATTTTTTATGAGGCAGAACTGGGTATAATGGTTGAAATAAACTTACTAACCACAAAAAATGCAACCATAAAGGAAAATGAAAAGTTGACATGTAGCTCTGAGTTTATCTAACTGCTTTGTGCTCCTGGAGGGTCCAGTGCTTCCAGATACACACCCAAGGAATTCTTTGGATCCAAAAACAAAAGACACACACACAACTTAGCCTAATTTTAATATGCCTTAACTAGCTCAATGATGGGTCATTTCTAATCCTCTGCCTGCTACCCCAGGTCCAATTAGGGAATTGGCCAGTGGCCACTCACCTGAAATCCTACAGAGCTAATTGGCTCTCTCTCCTGCAACGTTAAATCTGATCCATCTTCCAGGGAATCATGAGGATTCTACATCTCTTCCTCTCTTTTCTGTCTCCTCTCCCATTTGTCCCCTCTCCCAGAAACCTAGAATTCCTGCCTCTCTATGCCCAGCCACTGGCTGTTGGCTCTTTATTGTTCTATCAAACACCAATTGAGAACAAAAACATTTAGCACTTGGACACACAGATTCCTGATTAAATCAAAGCACTAGAACCAACCCCCCAACATTGACATTTGCAGGAAAGTGGATAATATTGAAAATCATCATGTTAACTGAAGTAAGCCAGAAGCAGAAAGCCAAATGCCACATTTTCTCTCGTTTACAGAACTTTGATTTTTTTTAATTTATTATTTTTATTTTATGAATATGAGTGTTTTTACTATGTGAATGTCTGTATACCATATATGTGTCTGATATCAACAGAGGGCAGAAGAGGGAGTTGAATCCCTGGAACTGGGGTTACAGATGACTGTTAGCTACATGGGAACTAGGAATGAAACACAGGTCCTCTGCAAGAGCAGTCAGTGTTCTTAACTGCTGATCTCTCTCTCTCTCTACCTCTATTTTTTTAATGGTGTGTGTGTGTGTGTGTGTGTGTGTGTGTGTGTAAACAGACATTATATTAGATGAGAAGTGAAGAAGAAATCTTAAGGAAGGTGTAAAATACGATAGTAGAGCACATGGAATAGGAAAGCAGAAGTTGGAACTGTCTGAAACAAGAGAGTCAACTGCCCAGGGTGAGGAAGTAAAAGAAAGGTCAGAGAGACAGAGGAATGAAGAACAAATTATAATTACACAAGTGAATGAAATGTCCATGATAAACACCATTATTTTGTATCTAACCATTACATAGACAATAACTAGAAAACGGCTCATTAAACTGTACTTTCTGACGTGATCCATTCATCTTAGAAGATAATGGCTTAGCATCCTGATGCTGTGTCTTCCTTTCACCTTTAGCTAGCAGATTCCATAGGAAATGGAGACAGAGACATTCCTTCTCATATTTATCCATGTAACCATTCTTATTTCTGAGACATGTTTTGGCACTTTTCTCCTCATGGTCTCTTCTCTATGTGTAGCTAGGGTGACTTATACTCTCCCACACTGTCATCTCTCTGAGAAGCAGATGTTACAGGCAATGATCTGAATCTGGACGGTAGCTCATGGAGTTTCAGGGAGGTTGTGGGTTTGTTTGTTTGTTTATTATCCATGCTTTTTGTTTCCTCTTTTTGTTTGTTTGTTTGTTTGTTTGTTTGTTTGTTTGTTTGTTTTAGTGGCTTACAATTACTATGTTGGAGGGTGCATACATACCACAGCATATTGTGGAGGTCATGTATGTGAAGGTCAAAGGACAACTTTTAGAAGCTGGTTCCCACCCTCCGCCATATGGGCTCTGCAGCTCAAACTCAGGTCATAAGCAGTGCCTTTATTTGCTGAGCCAACTCTCTGCTCCAGTAAGAGAAGGTTGAGAGCCTTCCTTTGGATCACAGGTGGGGGTGTATCCCTCTGTGTCCTCAGGAGGGGTGTCTGCCTTGAGATCACTGGCTTTAACTTAAACATATAGCCCCAGCTATTAATATCAAGCAGTGTGACAGTCATTGGGGTTCTCAGGGTCACCTGGTAAGGTCCCTTTCCCAGAGGATCCAACTGTTCTGTGGATCTTACCAGGAGAATTCAGCTCCTTTTACAGTAGGTGTGGACAACTTTGTTCCAATACTCCTTTAGGGCTTGTTGGCTTTGCCCCAAGTTCATAGTGTATTATCCTGAATCATCTGATTTGCATCAGAGTCTAACCCAGGACTCATGTGAGGAAAAGCCATACAACAACCAAGGACTAGACTTGGTGTCAGTTTATGAGCTACTCTAACATTCCTGGGGGCAACGAGAACAGATTCATCCATTTATCAGAGGTTTCTTGGCAACGTTTTGCTAGAATCTACCTAAGAGCTTGGTTAATTCTTTCAATACCACCTGAGGTTTGGAGCTTCCAATCAGAATGTGGATAATATTTTATCCCTAGTGTTGTAGAGATATATTAAGTCACTGTGGTGTGAAAGAAGGTTCATCTGTGAATCTTTAATGACCAGGAGAGACCAAACCTTGGGAGAGTGTCCCTTAGGGGAACATATTTGACTCCTCTGTAGTCTTTTCAGCCCCAGTGGCTAAAGTTTCTACCCAGCCAGTGAAGGTGTGTACAAACACTAACACTTATTTGAAGCTGCCACAAGGAAACAAAAGAGTACATTCTACCTCCCACTCCCCACTGGGATAGGAGCCCATCCTCTGCATTGCTCCAAGATGTGTAAAGAATGAGGGCAGCAGCATTGTGAAGACCATAGCCCTGATATTCTTACTTTACTGTAGGTAACTCTCTACCCAAGAACAATCAAGTTACCATTTACAGAGTGACATCCATCCCTGGATGGAATGAGCCATGCATTACCTGAATTTTACTCACTGCAGGACCTAGAGAGGAAAGCTGCTTCCCACACTGATCCATAACCAGCATGCGTAGCCCCTTACTTATGGCAGAGTGATGTACACATTGGCTTTATATCATCTGTGTTTGGAAGGATAGGTTCCTCATAAGAGTATTGATCCAGAGGGACTGTGTGCTAGCTCCAGGGAAGTTTGGAAGTGCCCAACCACTGAGCTAGTAAAGCATATCAAAAATCAGCCGGCATGTGTGTGTCTTTCGTTCATGAATCCAGAGCTCTTGAGTGGGTGCAGAGCTGTGCATACCCCCACTGGGAGCTCAGAACAGATTAACAATTTGCTGCTACCCTTAACCACTGAGTCCTCTCTCCAATCCCTCTTAAATTTTGTTTAGTGTTATAGGGGGATGTGGAAGTCAGAGGTCAGTTTTGTGGAATCTATTTTCTTTTTCCAACTTTACATAGGTCCTAGGAATCAAAGTCAGGTTGCCAGACATATATAGCAAGGGCCTTTGCTGGCTGATCCACCACCTCACTCCACCCTCACCCTTATCTCCATATTCCTTAGTAGCAGGATTCACATTGTTAAGACCTAACAATGTTAAGATGGAATGTTAAGGCCTAAGTAGAAATGTTAAGGCCTAGGTAACTGTTTCCTGGCTAGCCTGTCATTTTGTGCTGTTACTAATATTATAAGGAAACTTTCTCATGTGTTGTTTCTGCTGTAAGTAGGAAACTTCCTCATGCCAAGTTGATTTAATATTCTTTAATGTTCTGTGCCCTTGGAAATCATGATAAAAGTCAATAGAAATGCTTTGTATACGTGCCCACAATAAGCTTAAACCCAAACCAACCACTCAGCAGCACTTCCTGCACCTGTGTATAACCCCTTATGGCATCTGCTTTTATAAGTTGCCACTGGGATGAGCCCAACATAAGAGAGACACACCTGCATCTATTTAGATTAAAGCTTCCATTTTGAGTAAGGGTCAAGTAAAGTTTAAGTTGCCAGGACCTTCCTAGGAGCTGACATCCTACTTGGTACAAAGAGATGTGTATTTTGGTAACTGTCATCCTGGTTGGCAAGTTAAGACATGAAGGCTAGACAAATTCCATCCTGGTTGACAAGTTAACACATGAATGTTAGACAAGGCAAGTCCCTTGCCACAGTTGAATACCCCAACCAATGGGAACAGGATGAGTGTACAACAAAGACATGTTCCTAAGGAAACCCCCATCCCTAAATCCTGATGGGTGAAAATCTTGGCACAGATATTTGTAATCTCAGGCTTAAAAAGCCCTATAGGATCTTGACACAATGTCACAGTCTGCTCCCGATTCTGACCTGAGTCCCTGATCTATCAGCCTTGGAGTGTGGTGTTCGATAAACCATTCCTGTTTGATGAGATCCACCAGTGTCTGAGTGGCTTGTGTGATGATTCCCAGACTCCAACACACACATTTGAGTCCTGGTGTCATTTTACACTGTAAAACATGCCATGACTTGTGGGACAGTGAGCTGTGCACAGACAGGCTGGTCCCAGGTCCAGTACAGGTCTTGAATCCTGGTAACCTGGTAGGTGGTAACTTCTGCCTGCATGGGTGAGCACGTGTTCAGCACGCCTCCTGGGCTCCGGGCTCCTATAGCAGCCAGAGCCTCCCATAGCTCCCCTGCAGGGAGCTGTGAGGCCATCAGTCAGGTAGACAATGCCCCAATCTCCTGGTATTCTGTCTGGACTCCACCCCCACAGGTATGCTCCTTTCCATGGTTACCTAGCAACACCCAGGTAGACTTGGCCCACTCTAAAAGGGGTTGTTTGCCCCCTATTCCCTCTCTTACCCCTTACTCTCTTGTCTCTTATGCTTGCTTCTGGCTTACCCCTTCTCTCCCCATCCTCTTTCCCCCTTCTCTCCACTTACTTGGCCATGGCCCTCCTATATTCATTCTCTCTCTCTCTCTCTCTCTCTCTCTCTCTCTCTCTCTCTCTCTCTCACTCCCTCGCTCCCTCGCTCTCTCTGCCTTTCTAAAATAAATGCCTTAAAACCATGGATCCATCCCATGATCAGCATCCAAACGCTGACACCATTGCATTCACTAGCAAGATTTTGCTGAAAGGACCCAGATATAGCTGTCTCTTGTGAGACTATGCCAGGGCCTGGCAAACACAGAAGTGGATGCTCACAGTCAGCTAGTGAATGGATCACAGGGCCCCCAATGGAGGAGCTGGAGAAAGTACCCAAGGAGCTGAAGGGAACCGCAACCCTATGGATGGAACAACATTATGAACTAACCAGTACCCGGGAGCTTTTGACTCTAGCTGCATATGTATCAAAAGATGGCCTAGTCGGCCATCACTGGAAAGAGAGGCCCATTGGACATGCAAACTTTATATGCCCCAGTACAGGGGAATGCCAGGGCCAAAAAAAAAAAAAAAAATGGGAATGGGTGGGCAGGGAAGTGGGGGGAGGTTATGGGAGACTTTTGGGATAGCATTGGAAATGTAATTGAGGAAAGATGTAATAAAAATATATATATATATAAACATGGACTGCCTCTTCTCATTAGGAACCTCATTGCTGGAGCAATGAAGCAGGTCTTCCTCTAAAGAGCCACTTGCACCTAACCTCCCTCCGGGAGACCTCTCTGCATACCCAGCCACTTCCACCACCACCAACCCGCCCACCAAGCAAGCCGCCTGAGCTCCCCAGATACTCTCCTCCCCATGGAGACATAGCCAGAGCTCCCTCCTCCAGGCCCTTTCCCTTCAGCCTCGGGCTAGAGTCTACCCGAGGGTCCCTCCTGTCCCCACTCAGTTCTCAGCTCTTCCCACACATCCAGCTGCATCTGTGGTGTCCAGGACTGAGAACCTGACATTGCTGGTGTCTGTGCATACCAGGGACCCCAGAACCTGCTCTTCCACGGTACCCAGCAGTGTCTGAGGTGCCAGAAAGTCTGAGCCCAACTCCAGTAAGTCCAGGGGAACCTCAGATTGTGCCTTTCCCATCCCCAGAGTGGGGTCCTGCGGCTTCACAGCCTGACACCTGCCCAGCAGTGCCATGAGGTATGCAGACTCAAACTCCCCGAATCCACTTATTCCAGTGGCCCGCCCTGGGCCAGACTCCGAAACCCACTTACCCCACAACGACTATTGATCTATCATGATACATGCTTTTAATACCAGCATTTGGGAGGCAGGGACAAGAGAATCTCTGAGTTTGAGGCCAGCCTGGTGATTTTCGGGACAGCTAAAGCTACACGGGGAAATCTTCTCTCAAAAAATTTTGCCAAGGAGCGCAAGAAATCTTTATGTTTACTATATCTGTTAATATTCTTCTTCTTAAAAATTAAAACTATAGTATTTCTTACAAATGATGTATAGCAAGTTATACACCCATTACTATAGTATATGTTTACATAAGTAACATATTTTCAAGAAGGAATCCTGTTTTATTGTTTTGCTTTCATTTGGTTTGGGGAATTAGAGAGATTCGTTTAGGTTGGGGATCTTATGAAACAGGGTCTCATGTAGCTTAGACTGACTCATATCCTTTCTATAGACAAAGATGACTTTGAACTCCCAATCCTCCTGCCTCAACCTCCCAAGTTCTTGAATTGAAGATATGTGTCATTAGATCTGGCTAGTAAACACATATTTTTCAAAACAAAAAGATAAGAGAATTCAATGCTGGATTATATTTTCAAAATCTCTTTATAGAGGATAATATTTTGATTCCAAATCTGATTTTCACCTATACTTCTCTACATCATTATGCTGTTGAATTATATAAAGTCTGCTTTATACAGATACACAATTGGTGAAAGAAGAGCTAACACACAGCTACCACAGAGGAGTTGATGGACCACCAGGGTTATTGGTGCACACATGATGTAATCAGCAACAGCCACTTGCTTCTGGGATCCACTGTTCTATCACTGGGAGAACCTTGACATTCAGAAACATTGTCTTGTAGTGTTGAGGGACAAAGATGGAGACCTTACCCGCTCCTCTCATTCTTGAGACATTAGGGTTTGGCCCTGCTGCCACTGGAGTAGAATATGCTAGAAAAGACCAATTATTAGATACTGACTTATTGGTTTATTTAGTTATTTACTTAATTTACTTATACTATCTGCACTGCCTGTTTGTCAAGCAAGACTTCACCTGAATCCTGCTGACTGCCAGACATGCTTCTGGAAACCCTTGCTTGCCTACCTGCCCCACCTTGTGGTCCTAGAGTATAAAATGAGAATACAAACCAGCCCCATGCTGGGAGCCCTTCCAGGAGTTATGCAGGCTTCACTCCATGGGTGACACCACCACTCTTCTGGTCTCATTGGTGTCAGTGGGCTGATTCCAGAAAGATTGCCACAAATCCAACACCTTACCAATGCCTGTGGGACTTCTGCCTGAAAACAGACCAAGACAGAAGAGAGAGAGAGAGGGGTGTCGAAGTAACAGATTCTGCTTTCACCATCTGAGTTCTGATAAGCGGCTTGTTAACCCATAACAACGCCTTATTGCTTAGTGCCTTTTATCTGAGATGTTCTGGGGACATCAGAATGACAATGGATTTTATTTTTAGAAGGAGGAGGGAGTTTCAAGGCACAAGATGGGTTGATTTTATAATGAGCTTTAAACTAGAACACATGTTGTATGGCTTTGTTATTATCACATGAACACTCATAATTACAGTAAATTATTTAAGGACTGCTCGTGCAAGTATATAATGCTTCAGGCATGGTCTCTCCTTACCTCACTGAGATCTCATTCCTTACCCACCCCTCTTCTCAGTGCTTTCCAAGCTGAGCCATCTCACCATCCCTTAACACTCCATACCACTGCAAATCAGCAAGAGAGCTCACGTACACCAATGCAAAGTCTATTTGGGTCAACGGCTCCTGCCATGATTCCAACACTTTGGGAGGAAAAAGCCAGAAGATTCAGGCTGGACCGAAGGACATGCTGAGAAAACAAGAAACCTCAAAGAACCACAACTCCAAGGAGAAGAGCTGGCAGGAGAGAGAAAATGGAAGATAAAGGGGACAGGCCTGAACAGGCAACCAGTGCTGGTATGCTAAGCCTGTTTGTCCCTCCTGCACCCTGAGTGAACTAGCTGCTCTTCCTTTAACACAAAAAGCTGGCGATCAGGTCCTGTTTGCTGGAACAGACAGCTTCTTCAAATGTGTTGTCCATAGCAATGTTGTGATAGGCTTACCTAATTTCCACTAGCTGACTTGTTTGTGTGCCTAGCTCTATACTGTTCTTCCTGCAAGTTCACAGTCACAGTAAAGGGGGACGATGTGGCCATGAACTACAAAGCAAAGGATAAGGTCACTAAGAAGGAGCAGAGACCTGATGCCCATATCTCTGTTCTGACTGAACTATACTGTGCCTTTTAAGTTTTGAAATTAACTGCAAACATAAAGATTTACTGTTTTCAGGAGAAATGACTCATTGGCTAAGAGCACTGACTGCTCTTCCAGGGGTCCTGAGTTTGGTTTCCAGCAACCACTAATGCCCACTTTTGTCTCTCTGAAGCCAGTACAATGTTCTTATATATATTAAATAAATAAATATTTACAGTTTTCAACCTAAAAGTAATCTTTATTTCTGCCTTCTGAGAAATCAGAGAATTTGGACAGTGTGGATCTAAATTTCCTGGATGCTGTACCCAACAGAATCTGAAGTAGATGCTTCCTTCAGTGACATCAGACATGGTGGCACAAGCTTTTACCCCAGCACTTGAGAGGCAGAGTGCAGTGGCTCTATCTGAGTCTGAGGTCAGCCTGATCTACACAGCAGATATCAAGCCACCCAGGACTAAATAGTGAGTCCTGTTTCTCAGAAAACAAACAAAGAAATAAAACAAAACAAAAAAGTCCTCAGCCCCTGAGAAGGTGGGAGGTAGTTTATTCAGTAACCCAGCACTGAGGGGCAAATGCCAAGACTACTGCTGGTTCAAAGAGAGTGACCTGGCTGAAGGCAAATCAGTGAGAAGCTAGAAAATTGGTGGTACCTACAGCCTCGTGCTGGATAAGGGCCATATACTGAACAGGACCAGAGCTCCTGACCCTTTGAGACCCCAAAAACACCATGAAACTGAAGAGGGTGTTTTATTGATAAAACTGAGAATAAAGGCCTTGTAGGTTAGGGAAGGTAGCAAGAGCTAGGGGTGTCCTAGAGACCAACATGTAGTCTCTAAATGACTGTCCCCAAGACTTATCCTAACTGCTTTCATCTCTAGTTTGTTCCAAGCAACCATATCCCAGGGCAGTGTCATCAAAGAGGAGGGCTGCTGAACATTGAAGCACAATCCCACTGGGATGATCTCTCATTTCAGAATGAAGCAGCACCCACACACACACACACCATTATCAAATGGTTACCTTATTAACAGGCTGAGGAGGCTGGGCAGTCCATTGAGAGTTACAACATTCTTAGTCTAGTACAGAGACTCTAGCTGAGAAGGTTCCAGTGGGAAGAACATCCACATCTATGTTTTCTGTGTTACAGAAGAAAATGAGGCCATCTCTAGGCCAGGTCCTCCTTTCCCAGGTCCCACACCAGCACAGGAATGCATAGCCCGCTCCTGCCCTCTGCTGACCACAAGGAGCTCTTACAGACCTCCCTCCTCTGGGCTAGCTCATAGCCCAAGCTTTCTTAGCCTCCTGCAGGCGCCCAGCTTCAGCCTCTTCTTCTCTTTCTGAGACTGCACACTCTGCAGGAGATCTCCACCTCAACTCTGAAGTTGTCAGAGTGTTGTGTGGCCCTCAGATCGGAGAGTCACCAATCCCATTCTGTGTCAGCCTGGACCATCACCCGGATTCTGGTCTTCTTTTGTGAAATGAAGGATCTGTAATAAAAGACCTCATAGATTCCTTCCATCTAGGAATCTCTCTAGTGCTCTGAGTCACTGAATAAATGTGGGTGCACATGCATATGTGTGCATGTGTGTACGGGAACAACTATGAAGGGAAACAGATATTCATTTAATTTTAGTGTCAGGGATATCATCCTGTCAGTTGGCTTTCTTGTTCGGGGGTCTGTGGTAGAGAAAAGCCCACGATGGGAGGCATGTGCTAGAACAAAACTAATCAAGGTCATGGCAGAAGAAAGGAGGACAGGAAAGGGCACTGTGTCCCACAACATCCTTCAAGGGCAAGCCCACAGCATCCTAGCTTCTTCCTGCTGAGTCTTACTTCCTAAAGCTGAGCATCCACTCACAGCAGCAAGGCTGCTTACAACCTGGCTCATAAGCTGGGTCTGGAAGTAAAAGCCTGGGACCCTACAACTTCAAGCCTGAGGCAGAAGGACAGAAAAATTTGAATCCAATCTGGGTTTCTAAGCAAGTTGAAACCAAACCCGGGCTTACTCACACTCCACACCCCTTAGCACCCCCAAAAGATCAGTCCCTAAAAAACAGGTTACTGTGACAATTTTATAAATGTTGTCCACTGTGATTTCCATAGACATCCGGAGCACTTGACAGAGCTGTGTCAAATACTCCACTGACAATGGGCATCTGACAGTCAGTAGGAGGTCAAGAGTAGTCATGGCAAGAGGATCCCAGGTTTGAAGAAATTCCAAGTTTTGGACACAACCTCTCACCAATGGAATCTGCACAAAAAAACATCTATCAGCCGGGAGTGGTGGCCCACGCCTTTAATCCCAGCACTCGGGAGGCAGAGGCAGGCGGATTTCTGAGTTCGAGGCCAGCCTGGTCTACAAAGTGAGTTCCAGGACAGCCAGGGCTATACAGAGAAACCCTGTCTTGAAAAAAAAAATCTATAAATTGGGACAGCAAAATATTCACTGTAGCTTATAGGTCACATGCAGAAGTATTTCTTGGGACAATACCTTATGACATTCATCAAATTTGGAAAGAAAAACCCAAGGACCTACTACTAGGATATAACTCATGCTGTACTTCACAACAGAACTGGGAGCTGGTCTGGAGATGCATCAGTGGATGGGAATGCAAGGGAGGTTTGGATAACAAAAAACTTAGAGAGGCATTTAAACTATGGAAGCCAAAACTCTCTATCTATGTGATGCTAGGGATATAGCTCAGTGGCAGTTCATATCTCTAGATTGCAAAAGGCCCCAGGTTCAAACTCCAGCACAAAGAAAAACAGAAACAAAAATTCTGTTAGGGTTATTGCATCTTTTTAAACATTGGCTTATAGTAACTCCGGCATCTTAGATAAAGAGGTGTTCTTCTGAGGGTCCATGGTGTAAAGCTAGACCATCAGTACTAGGTCTGGAACAAATGAGGATAGATGGAAATGTAGAAATGAATCTTATACAGGAAACAATCAGAAAAATACTATGAACTATGCCGTGACTACAGTGTTTTGTTACTGTTTCTATATGCAATATTTAAAGTTTATCTTTTAGCTTTCACATGTATCTGCATTCATATGTTCCATGCGTGTGCAGGTACTAACAAAAGCCAAACAGGTGTCCAATTCCCATGTTATCACAAGCTGTGGCCTCTGGGTGACAAACCGGGGTCCTCTGGAAGGGAAGGAATCTGGAAGAGTGGAAGTTCTCTTAACCACTGACATCTCATTGATCTCTAAGACCTATTTTTACTTGTGTGTCTCTGTGCACATGTGTATGAACATGACAAAAGACGCTATTAAAAGACATGAGATGTCCTGCAATGGAGTTACAGGCAATTGTAAGCCATCCAGCATAGGTGCTGAAACCAAACTTGGGTCCTCTGGGAGAACATCAAGTGCTCTTAACAACTGAGCCATCTCTGCAGACCTCACCATCATATAATTTTAAAGATGCAAGACAGAAAGGTAAATATCTCTTATGATTCAGGCTTCCCAAGGCTTTCTAAAAGTGTGTAGTCAGGCTAATAGAAAATGTGTCTGTCCCTACTGAAAACAGACATGAAGCCTACAGCCAATCAACAGGCAATACAGAGATTTCTATGTAGAGTTCTAAGTCAGACTTAAAACTGCCCTGCACAAGAGGGCTTGGAATTTCTTCCTTACAATGGAGCCAGCAGCACCATGGCTTGGCCAAGTGAAGAAACAGAAGGCTGGTTGCACAAGCGGGCAATGTACCAATCTGTGGGTTCTACGTGTTGAAGATGCTGAGCCACCAACTCCACCCACAGAGTCTGCTGTATTTCTATGAGCCCAAGTAGAGCTCACCCATTATCCCTGATTTCCAGAACAACCAGCACTCAGTTCCACGGGAGCCACAACACAGACTGGGTAAGACACTGACTGTCTAGGCCTGGGACAGGGTGGGCAGATGATGGGACAGTGTCCAGGAAATGTGGCACTGTGGACCCAAGTGACAGCAGAGGGCCTTCAGGAAGAGATAGGGAAAACTGAGGTAGGGTGGGAGCAGTCACTTCTCTTCTGTCCTCACAGGAAACATGGGTCTGAAGCTGCCTGAGTCCAGACTTTGTCTCCTGCTGCTGTTGGGACTTGTCCTAATGCTTGCCTCATGCCAGCGACCAACTGCCTCCCAGTGGTTTGCCACCCAGCATATCACTTATAAAACCAACCTCCAATGTAATGTTGAAATGCAGGCTATTAACATGCATAGACAAACATGTAAGGGCTTAAATACTTTTCTTCATACAAGTTTTATTAATGTTGTTGGTGTGTGTGGCAATCCAAGTGGCTTGTGCAGTGACAAAATAAGTCAAAACTGTCATAATAGTTCATCTCGGGTACCTATAACTGTCTGTAACCTCACAGGTCAGGGAAGAAATTATACCCAATGCAGATACCAAACAAAGGGATCAGTGGAGTACTACACAGTTGCCTGTGAGCCCAGAGTTGCATGGGACTGTCCCATCTATCCAGTGGTTCCAGTTCACTTGGATGGGACATTTTAGCTCCAGTGCCAGCACTTTGTACCTTTGCTCATCTGCTACTGCCAAGATCATAGTAGTAAAGAACCAATTCCTCTTCTGTGCTCCACATCAGCACCTGTCCTCATGAAACCTGTAACTGACTACCTTTAATTTAGCTGAAGAGATCTTTTCTAATTAATAAACTCCTTTGCATACAGATCTAGATGTCTGGTATCTCTGTGTCTGACAGGGTTGGGGAGAGAGGAACAGGGAGAGACATACACAGAGAAGTCCGTGTGTGTGTGTGTGTGTGTGTGTGTGTGTGTGTGTGTGTGTGTGTGTATCTGTACGTGTGTGTGTTGAGGCAGGGCCTCATACCAATTGAGGCATCTTTCCAGTCCCTGGAAACAAATGAATCTGAGAAGAGATAGACATTTTTCCCGAAAGTTCCCACACAGCATCTAACCTGAAGTTTCACTATGGGAAGAAGTGGCTGGCAGAGGAGACCAGGGAATTGGGATCTCTCGGTGAGGCTATCCCTTGCCCTCTCCCTGCATCGCTGTCCTTAGAGGTCAATTGTGAGATCATTCAACACAAACCAGGAGGACAGATTCCAAGATAAGGGAACTGGAATCTGCACAGGAAAGAGATGAATAATGAGAGGGCCTGCCCTGGGGTTACAGATGATCGTTAGCTACATGGGAACTAGGAATGAAACACAGGTCCTCTGCAAGAGCAGTCAGTGTTCTTAACTGCTGAGATATCTCTCCACCTCAATGGATTTTTAAAAGTGGTGTGCGTGTGTGTGTGTGTGTGTGTGTGTGTGTGTGTGTGTGTGTGTACTTATATGTAACCATACATGGATTTAGATGAAAAGCAAAGACGAAATCTTAAGGAAAGTATAAAATAGGGGAGTAGAATACATGGAATAGGAAAGCAGAAGTTGGGACTGTGTGAAACAAGAGAACCAGCCACACAGGGTGGGGAAGTGCAAGAAAGGTCAGAGAGGCAGAGGAATGAAGGAGAACAAATCGAGGTTACACAAATGAAAAAAATTTCCATGATGAACACCACTACTTTACACAGACAAAAACCAGGAAGTGGATCTTCAAACTGTATTTTCTGGGGCGGCCCATCCGTCTGAGGAGACAGACGCTCGGCATCCTAATGCTTTGTCTTCCTCTCTCCTTTAGCTAACAGATTCCATAGGAAATGGAGACAGGGACATTCCTTCTCATGTTTATCCATGTGAGAGTTCTTATCTCTGAGATAGTTGTTGGCAATTTTCTCTGTATAGCTAGCATGGCTTATGCTCTCCCACACTATCATCTCCCTGAGAAGATGATGTTACAGGCAATGATCTGATTCTGGACAGGGGGTGATGGAGTTTCAGGGGGGTGGAAGTTGGTTTGTTTGTTTGTTTGTTTGTTTGTTTGTTTGTTTGTGGTGGTCATGTATGTGGGTATCAAAGGAGAACTTACAGAATCTGGTTCCCTTCTTCCCACACATGGACTCTGCAGCTCAAACTCAGGACATCAGCAGTGCTTTCATTTGCTGAGCCAATTCTCTGGCCCATTAAGAGAAGTTGGAGAGCCTTCCTTGGATCACAGGTGAGGGTTATTCCTCTGTGTCCTCAGGTGGAATCTCTGCTTTGAGGTCGCTGATTTTAGCTTGAAACTATAACCCCAGGTATTAACATCAAACAATGTGACAGTCATTGGGGTTCTCAGAACCACCTGGTAAGGTCCCTTCCACAGAGGATCCAACTATTCTGTGGATTTTACCAGGAGAAGCCAGATCCATTCAGACTGAGTGTGTACAACTTTGTTTCCATACTCTTGTAGGGTTATTGGACTTGCCCCAAGTTCATAGTGTATTGTACTGAATCATCTGATTGACCTCAGAGTCTAACCCAGGACTCATGTGAGGAAAAGCTATACAACGACCAAGGACTATACATGGTGTCAGTTTGTGGACTCTCCTGGGGGCAACAAGAACAGATTCACTCATTTATCAGAGGTGGCATGGCAAAGTTTTGCTAGAATCTACTTAAGAGCTTTCAATACCACCTGAGCTTTGGGGCTTCCAATCAGAGTTCAGGTGATATTTTATCCCAGAGCTGTGAATATAGATTGAGTCACATGTGTAAATAAAGGTTAATCTGTGAGTCTTAAATGACCAGGAGAGACCAAACCTTGGGACAGTGTCCTTTAGGGAAACATATTTGACTCCTCTGTAATCATTTCAACCCAGTTGATCAAGATTCTATCCAGTACAAGAAGGTGTGTACAAACACTAACACAGATTTGAAGCTGCTCCAAGGAGACACAAGAGTACATTCTACCTCCCAGTCTTTACTGGGATAGGAGCACATCCTCTGCATTGCTCCAAGATGTGTAAAGAATGAGGGCAGCAGCACTATGAAGACCATAGCCCTGCTATTCTTGCTTTACTGTAGGTAACTCTCTACCCAAGAACAGTCAAGTTACCATTTACAGTGTGACATCCCTCCCTGGATGGAATGAGTCATATATTCCTTGATTTTTCTTAACTGCAGGACCAAAAGAGTAAAGTTGTTTTCCACATTGATCAATGGCCAGTTTCTATTGCCCCTTTTTCATGGCACAGTGATGTACATATAGGTTTTATATCATCTGTCTTTGGAAGGATCAGTACTCTCATGGGGATCTATCTGCAATACTGTCTTCTTTGCTTTTCTCTGCACTGGAATATTTCCTTGGGACACATGAGACATGCATGCCCTTCTGATGGCCCTGCCAGTAGATGACTGACCTTTGTCAAAAACTTCAACAGTGTCCAATAGGTTTAAAATCTTTTTTGCTTATGTTTTATAGGTCAGATGTTGGCTGAAAGCCATTACATATAGGTCCTAGGAATCAAAGTCAGGTTGCCAGACATGAATAGCAAGGGCCTTTGCTGGTTGATCCACCACCTCACCCCACCCTCACCCTTATCTCCATATTCCTTAGTAGCAGGATTCACATTGTTAAGACCTAGGTAAAATAGCAAGGCCAAGATGGAATGTTAAAGCCTAAGTAAAAATGTTAATGCCTAGGTAACTGTTTCCTGGTTAGCCTGTCATTTTGTACTGTTACTAATATTATAAGGAAATTTTCTCATGTGTTGTTTCTGCTGTAACTAGGAAACTTTCTAATGCCAAGCTGATTACATGTTGTTTTATGTTCGGCACCCTTGCAAATAATGATAAAATTCAATAGAACTGCTTTGTCTAGGTACCCAGAGTAAGCTTGAACCAGAACCAACCACTCAACAACAGCACTTCCTGCACTTGTACTGATACAGGTCCTATGGTATCTGCTTTTATAAGTTGCCACTGGGATGGACCCAACATAAGAGAGACACACCTGCATCTATTTATATTAAAACTTCCATTTTGAGTAAGGGTCAAGTAAGTTTAAGTTGCCAGGACCTTCCTAGGAGCTGGCATCCTACTTGGTACAAAGAGACGTGTATATGGGTAACTGTCATCCTGGTTGGCAAGTTAAGACATGAAGGTTAGACAAATACCATCCTAGCTGACAAGTAAAGACATGAAAGTCAGACAAGGCAAGTCTCTTGCCACAGTTGAATACTCCAACCAATGGGAACAGGATACGTATACAACAAAGACATGTTCCTATGGAAACTCCCATCCCTAAATCCTGATTGATGAAAAACTTGGCACAGATATTTGTAATCTGAGGCTTAAAAAGCCCTACAGGATCTTGACACAATGTCACAGTCTGCTCCTGATTCTTACCTGAGTCCCTGACCTATTAGCCTTGGAGTCTGGTGTTCAATAAACCATTCCTGTTTGATGAGCTCCACCAGTGTCTGAGTGGCTTGTGTGATGATTCCCAGACCCCAACACAAACATTTCTGTCATGATGTCATTTTACACTCCAAAACTTGCCATGACTTGTGGGGCAGTGAGCTGTGCATGGACAGCCTGGTCCCAGATCAAGCACAGGCCTTGAACCCTGGAGATCTGGTAGGTGGTGACTTCTGCCTGCATGGGCAAGCACGTGTTCAGCCACACCTCCTGGGCCCCTGGCTCTTGTCGCAGCCACAACCTTCCACAGTCCCCCTGCAGGGAGGTGTGTGCCCATCAGTCACATAGGCAATGCCCCAAGCTCCTGGTATTCTGTATGGACTCCACTCTGACAATTACCTGGCCATAGCCAAGTATGCTTCTCTTCACAATTACCTGGCAACAGCCAGGTAGAACGGCCCACTCTAAGGGCTATTTGCCCCCTCCTCCCTCTCTTACCCTCTTACCCTCTTACCCTCTTACCCTCTTACCCTCTTACTCTCTTACTCTCCTGTCTCTCTTACTTTTGCTTCCTGCTTGCTCCTCCTCTCCCCATCCTCTTCAGCTTTCTCTCCACGTGGCCAGAGCTGGCCTCCCTGCTTCCTTGCTCTTTTCCTCTCTCTGCCTTTCTAAAATAAATGCCTTAAAACCATGGACTGTCTCTTCTCATTGGGACCAGCCTTGCTGAAGTAATGGAGCAGGTCTTCCTTCTAAAGAACTGCTTATGCAGAACCTCCTGCCAGGAGACCTCTCTATGTTCTCAGCCACTTCCACCACCACCAACCTGGCCCCCAACCCCCAGCAATCCACCTGAGCTACCCAGATACTCTCCTCCCCATGGAGACATAGCCAGAGGACCCTCCTCCAGGCCCTTTTCCTTCAGGCCTTGGGCCAGAATCCACCCGAGGGTCCCTCCTGTCCCCACTCCCTTCTCAGCTCTTCCCCCACATCCAGCTGCATCTGCAGTGTCCAGGACTGAGAACCTGTCATCCCGGACTCCTGTGCATCCAAGGGACCCCAGAACCAGCTCTTCCACGGTATACAGGTGTGTCTGGGGTGCCAGAGAACCTGAGCCAACTCTAGCAGGTCCAGGGGAACTGCAAACTGTGACTTGCCCATCCTCAGAGTCGGGTCCTGCAGCTTCCCACACTCTGCTCAGCAGTGCCGTGCGGTGTGCACAATAAAACACCTCAAATCCACTTCGCCCAGTGGCCTGAGCCCTGGTCCAGACTTGCTAACCCATTTCTTACCTCACAGTGACTATTGACCTATCATGATACATGCTTTTAATCCCAACATTTGGGAGGCAGGGACAGGAGAATCTCTGAGTTTGAGGCCAGCCTGGTGATTTTCAGGACTGCTAAAGCAACACGGGGAAATCTTCTCTCAAAAAAAATTTGCCAAGGCTCACAAGAAATTTTTATGTTTACTATATCTGTTAATATTCTTCTTCTTAAAAATTAAAACTATAGTATTTCATACAAGTTATATATAGCAAGTTATACAGCCATTACTATAGTAAATGTTTACATAAGTATCATACTTTCAAGAAGGAATCCTGTTTTATTGCTTTGCTTTCATTTGGTTTGGGGAATTAGAGAGATTCGTTTAGGTTGGGGATCTTATGAAACAGGGTCTCATGTAGCTTAGACTGACTCATATCCTTTCTATAGACAAAGATGACTTTGAACTCCTAATCCTCCTGCCTGAACCTCCCAAGTTCTTGAATTAAAGATATATGTCACCAGATCTGGCTAGTAAACACATCTTTTTTCAAAACAGAAAGATAAGTAAGAGAATTTTATGCTAGATCATATTTTCAAATCTGATTTTCACCTATACTGTTCTACATCGTTGTGCTGTTGAATTATATAAAGTCTGCTTTATACAGATACACAATTGGAGAAGGAAGAGCTAACACACAGCTACCACAGAGGATTTGAGGGACCACCAGGTTTCCTGGTCCACACATGATGTAATAATCAGCAACAGCCACTTGCTCCTGGGATCCACTGTTCTTTCTTTTTTTTTTTTTTTGTTTTGTTTTTTTTTTGTTTTTCGAGACAGGGTTTCTCTGTGTAGCCCTGGCTGTCCTGGCACTCACTTTGTAGACCAGGCTGGCCTCGAACTCAGAAATCCGCCTGCCTCTGCCTCCCGAGTGCTGGGATTAAAGGCGTGGGCCACCACGCCTGGCGGGATCCACTGTTCTATCACTGGGAGACCCTTGACACTCAGAAACATTGTCTTGATATTATAGAGGAATAAATATGGAGACCTAAGCCAGGCATGGTGGCCCACGCCTTTAATCCCGGCACTCCGGAGGCAGAGGCAGGCAGATTTCTGAGTTCGAGGCCAGCCTAGTCTACAAAGTGAGTTCCAGGACAGCCAGGGCTATACAGAGAAACCCTGTCTTAAAAAAAAAAAAAAAAAAAAAAAAAAAGATGGAGACCTTTCCCACTTCTCTCATTCTTGAGACAGTGGGGTTTGGCCCTGCTGCCACTGGAGTCAAATATGCTAGAAAAGACCAATTATTAGATACTGACTTATTGGTTTATTTAGTTATTTACTTGATTTACTTATACTATCTGCACTGCCTGTTTGTCAAGCAAGACTTCACCTGACTGCCAGGGATGCTTCTGTAATCTCTTGCTTGCCTACCTGCCCCACCTTGTGGTCCTAGAGTATAAAATGAGAATACAAACCAGCCCCATGCTGGGAGCCCTTCCAGGAGTTATGCAGGCTTCACTCCATGGGTGACACCACCACTCTTCTGGTCTCATTGGTGTCAGTGGGCTGATTCCAGAAAGATTGCCACAAATCCAACACCTTACCAATGCCTGTGGGACTTCTGCCTGAAAACAGACCAAGACAGAAGAGATAGAGGGGTGTCGAAGTAACAGATTCTGCTTTCACCATCTGAGTTCTGATAAGCGGCTTGTTAACCCATAACAACGCCTTATTGCTTAGTGCCTTTTATCTCCAATATTCTGTGGACATCAGAATGACAACGGAATTTTTTTTTTTTTTTTTGGAAGGAGGAAGGAGTTTCAAGGCACAAGATGGGATGATTTTATAATGAACTTTAAACTAGAACCCATGTTGTATGGTTTTATTATTATCACCTGATCAGCTTTTAAAATAATTTTCACTAGTGACACTCATGATTACAGTAAATTATTTAAGGACTGCTCGTGCAAATATATAATGCTTCAGGCATGGTCTCTCCTTACCTCACTGAGATCTCATTCCTTACCCCACCCCTCTTCTCAGTGCTTTCCAAGCTAAGCCATCTCACCATCTCTTAACACTCCATACCACTGCAAATCAGCAAGAGAGCTCAAGTAGACCAATGCAAAGTCCATTTGGGTTCAATGGGTCCTGCCATGATTCCAACACTTTGGGAGGAAAAAGCCAGAAGATTCAGGCTGGCCTGAACAACATACTAAGTAAACAAGAAACCTCAAAGAGCCATAACTCCAAGGAGAAGAGCTGGCAGGAGAGAGAAAATGGAAGATAAAGGGGACAGGCCTGAACAGGCAACCAGTGCTGGTATGCTAAGCCTGTTTGTCCCTCCTGCACCCTGAGTGAACTAGCTGCTCTTCCTTTAACACAAAAGCTGGCTATCAGGTCCTGTTTGCTGGAACAGACAGCTTCTTCAAATGTGTTGTCCATAGCAATGTTGTGATAAGCTTAGCTAATTTCCACTAGCTGACTTGTTTGTGTGCCTAGCTCTATACTGTTCTTCCTGCAAGTTAACAATCAGAGTAAAGGGAGACAATGTGGCCATGAACTACAAAGCAAAGGATAAGGTCACAAAATAGGAGCAGAGACCTGATGCCCTTATCTCTGTTCTGATTAAACTATACTGTGCCTTTTAAGTTTTGAAATTAACTACAAATATAAAGATTTAATGTTTTCAGGAGAGATGGCTCATTGGTTAAGAGCACTGACTATTCTTACAGGGTTCCTGAGTTTGATTCTCAGCAACCACATGGTGACTCACAACTATCTATAATGGAATATGATGCCCACTTCTGGTCTGTCTGAAGACAGTGACAGTGTACTTACATATATTAAATAAATAAATATCTACAGTTTTCAACCTAAAATAATCCTTATTTCTGCCTTCTGAGAAATCAGAAAGTTTGGACAGTGTGGATCTAAATTTCCTGGATGCCACACCCAACAGAATCTGAAGTAGATGCTTTCTTCAGTGGCATCAGACATGGTGGCACAAGTTTTTACCCCAGCACTTGAGAGGCAGAGTCCAGTAGCTCTGAGTGAGTCTGAGCCTAGCCTGATTGATCTACACAGCAAATTCCAAGCCACCCAGGACTAGTGAGTCCTGTTTCTCAGAAAACAAACAAAGAAATAAAACAAAACAAAAACAGTCCTCAGCTCCTGAGAAGGTGGGAGGTAGTTTATTCAGTAACCCAGCACTGAGGGGGCAATGCCAAGACTACTACTGGTTCAAAGAGAGTGACCTGGCTGAAGGCAAATCAGTGAGAAGCTAGAGAATTGGTGGTACCTACAGCCTCTGACTGGATAAATGCCATACACTGAACAGGACCAGAGCTGCTGACCCCTGTAGTCCCTGAAAATACTATGAAACTAAAAAAGGTGTTCTTATGGATAAGACTGAGATATAAAAGCCTTGTAGGTTTGGGAAGGACACAAGAGCTAGGGGTGTCCTAGAAACCAATATGCAGACTCTAAATGACTGTCCCCAGGACTTATCCTAACTGCTTTCATCTCTAGTGTGTTCTAAGCAGCCGTATCCCAGAATAGTGTCATCAAAGGGGAAGGCTGCTGAACACTGATGGACAACCCCACTGGGATGATATCTCATTTCAGAGTAAAACAGGATCCCCACCACATACCAGTTTCCCTATTAACACGCTAAGAAGGTTGAGCAGTCCATTGAGAGTTACAACATTCTTAGTCTAGTACAGAGACTCTAGTTGAGAAGGTTCCAGTGGGAAGAACATCCACATCTATGTTTTCTGTATTTCAGGAGGAAAAGAGGCCATCTCTATGCCAGGTCCTCCTTTCCCAAGCCCTACACCAGCACAGGAATGCATAGACCACTCCTGCCCTCTGCTGACCACAAGGAGCTCTTACAGACCTCACTCTGGGCTAGCTCATAGCCCAACCTTTCTTAGCCTCCTGCAGGTGCCCAGCTTCAGTCTCTTCTTCTCTTTCTGAGACTGCACACTCTGCAGGAGATCTCCACCTCAACTCTGAAGTTGTCAAAGTGCTGTTCAGCCCTCAGATTTGGGAGTCACCAGTCCCATTTTGTCAGCCTGCAACATCACCCCAGATTCTGGTCTTCTTTTGTGTAATAAAAGACCTCATAGATTCCTTTCATCTCAGAATCTCTCTAGTTCTTGGAGTCACTGAATAAATGTGGGTCCATGTGCATATGTGTACATGTGTATGCATGTGTGTACATGTGTGTGCAGGAATGACTATGGAGGGGGCAAAGGTCAATCCTGAAATGTTTTAGTATGTAAGTCTGATTTAGTTCAACAATTGCACTTAAATTTAGAAGAAAGATCTGACTTTATGCATGAAGAAAAACTATATTCCTCTATATGTGTGTGCTATAGTCTCTTCATTACACACACATGGGAAATGGTCTTTTTATATTTATATACACACACATGTTCAGCAGTATACACATGTATAGTACTTCTTCTGTAAGTCACACAGGTGTTCAGTAGACTTATCACACACACGGTCATACACATGTATGCAGGAGTCTTTTCATTCCTATACACACTAGTCTGTGCAGTAGTCTCTTCATCCCTATACACACATGTGTGTGCAAAGGTCTTTTCATCTCTATATATATACATAGGTGTGTAGTAGCCTCTTCATTGTATATACATACAGGTGTATACAGTAATCCCATCATCTCTAGATGCACACAGGTGTGCAGTGGTCTCTTCATTCATATGCAAAGGTGTATGCAGCTACCTCCTCATCTAAGACATCTTTTCCAGTTTCAATTCCCCAAGATTGACTCCATTAAGTGGGCAGAAGCAGCACAGGATGCAGAGAAAGACAAATGCCCCATTCAGACATTTTGTTATAGTAGTTGTTCAATCATATTGATGGTTCCAGTTAGTCTCTTATGATATCTAATTTATAAGTTGAACCATCATAAGTATTGTGTTTAGAAAATAAAAACATAGTACTATACCAATGATGTCCAGTACTATCCACAGTCAGGCATCCACTCACAGTCCTATGATCTGACTCCTATCACAGACACCAGTGTAAATCCTTAGCCTTCACATCTGTCTAAGCAAGTAATGTGTTCCCTTGCATCACTCTCCCCAACTCTCCGACTGGCGGGACAGAGTTCATTCTTCCATCCACAGCTTTATCTCAAACTTCAACTTGAACAATTCTATGTGGAAATGTGCTTTTACAAAAGAATGAAGAGCTAAAGATGACAAAGAAAATGAAGGCCAGGATCAAAAGATTTCTTTGCTCACCTCTGCTCACAAGAGAGGAGAACCCAGGCAGGCTCTGCTCTCTGAGCACTGCAGGAATGCTCCTGTTTGTTAGGACTGTCCTTCAGCCATTCCACAGACTGAAGCAAAGAAGCAAAGACTGGTGTCTCTTTGCTCTGATCCCTTACGGGAGGTGGGATGCTAGATGGAAACTCTTTCCCATTCAAATTTAACCAGGAAGTCTGGACCTAGGAGACAATCATCAAGCACCCAGTTGTTAGCACATTTAGAGAACACAGAAACTGGACTCTCCGTACCCATAGGCAGCTCAGTCCTCTGAAACCAGAAACTGGAGGAACAGGACTTTAATTACTGTCCAAAAGAATGGAACCAGATTCATATCTCTGGCTCTAGAAGGAGGATATCTTTAGCTGCCTAGAAGGTCATTCAAGGATAACTATCTAAACCTGGCCTCAGAGGTCCTAAACCTTCTAAGAATACTGAACTAGGACTTTCTGATTCACAAATCGATTACAAGATTGTCTCTTACAGATACAATCCAAACAGGCCTGCCAAAAATATGAAAAAGAAAATCCCTCAAAAAAAAAAAAAGCAAGCTGCTTATTCTAGATGTCTTAGAAAACTATGTGAAGCCTGCCTACTGTGGCAGGAGTCTCTCGAGCTGGTGCCCTCTCTTCTCTCTCAGGAGTACCCTTCATCCTTTCGGAAGCTCAGCCTGCCTTCCTTACATGACAGGCTCTGTGTCTTACTTCAACTGTCTTGAAAGAGACCTCAGGGAGCTGGGAGACAATTGCAGTCCCCTGTTGACACTGTGACTAACCCACCTCAAGTCAGCACACGCAGGTCTTTGTCAAAAGGAAGGAGATGAAACAGCGTCATGGCCTTAGCATGCTACCTCCCACTCTACAAAAGGGTTTGTAATATCATCGAAAGGAGTATCATTTTCTTCAACTTACCTTGTAGCTGTTTGAGTGCTTGTTTGTTTTTAACATCTTTATTCATTGGCAATTGCAATCATAATATGCCTGCTAGTGTTAAGCCTCCATTACCCTTCCCTCTCCCCGTCTCTCTTCCCCTCCTTCTCTCTCTCTCTCTCTCTCTCTCTCTCTCTCTCTCTCTCTCTCTGTAAGTCCCCTTTTTTCCCCAACAAGTCCCCTCCTACTCCAATGTCTTTTTAAATGACTCATTAAGTTTAATGAGAGCTGCTTGCATGAGCAGGGGCCACGTAGCAGTGGCTACACCACTGAAGAACAATGGTTCCCCACTCCCACAGCAGCTATTAACTGCCAACAGCATCTCAGCCAGAGGTGGGGCCCCATGAGTCATTTTCCTTTTCATGCTGGAAGACTGTTGGCTCAATGTTATGTAGGTAGCCATGCTACCCTGAGCCCATGAATTTGATGGCCATGCCCAACAGACTGCCTCTCATGGTACTCCCCATCGTAAACTGGCTTATTCTCCTCCCAGCCCCACCCCTTGCCCAGTGTTCCTGAGTCTCCAAGGGGTAGATATAGATATCCCATTTGGGCTGAGTACGCAATACTCACTTCCTGTCTTTTGTCCAGTTGTGAATCTCTATCACCTGAGGCCTGCTGTAGAGAAAAACCTTTCTGACATAGGTTAAAAGTAGCACTCATCTATGGACATGAACACAAATACGTAGGAGGCAGTCTGATAGCGTGTCCATTTAGTAAAACACCACGGGCAATTGTGAACTCCCTCCCCTCCAATCCTATGGCCTCCCCAGACACAGGCTTTTGATCATGTTTACAAAGCAGGCATGAATTCCCTCCTACGGAGCAACCTCAGATCCGACCAAAAAGCCTCATGCTAATGGACATGCTGCTGCTATTGCACAGTGGAGAGAGCCATCTTGCCTGACAGGCTGGTGTTGTAGCCCCTCCAGTTCATACCTAAGCCTGTCAGGGACTTTCCTTCTCTGAGTGACTTGCATTTCACCTTTTGGCACTGTGAAAGCTAGACGGCAGGGAAGAAGCTGCCAGCTCAGTCCTACTCTGAGTTTTCTATGCCTTGTCTCACCAAAATGGCTCTGGAAGTAATCTTAGCCGCCGTCATTCATTGGAATTAAACTGTGCGTGTTACTGTAAAACTTCCTCCCGTTGGCTTTCCAAGTGCAGGACTTTCTTTCATGTTGCAGCCACTGAGTCAGGGAAAGCTGTATGCAGGGTATTACAAGTGGATAATGTTCCCCGGGTCAGCAGCTAAAGCGCAGGCATACAAGGGTACCCACACCTTAAGAAACACCAAGTGCTGGCCATCAGAGTGGCATTGAGAAACCATGTGTGTGACCCATGTCGCCAACAGTTCTCTCTATCTTGGTACAGAAGACTTTTCCAGGAACTGCTATCTGACAACATCCAAATTACAGATAGTGGCATAACGCCATTAGTCACCAGTGCGCTTGCCTCCGTGACACTCATATGGTGTGTAAGTGTGTAAATTAACAGAACGACCAGCATCTGACACTAAAAACCGAATCACCCTGAGAGCTCACGTTATTAAATTCCTGTTTCAAATAGAAGGGTCTTTAGCAAGCATATTGTCTGTCAACAAGGTCATTCAGATTTACTTTAGAAGCAATAGAGGGCAGTTAACCATACAGAGGGACCTTAACAATAAGCTAACAAAAAAATCTTCTTGGAGTTATCCCTTGAACTTTTTAAACACGGTTTTAACAATGATAAAGGATCAAGCAAGAGATCTAAGTCATTCCTCAGGACACTGCTGGTGGCCAGGGTAAGTGGCACTATAGAGTGCTACTGGCTAAGAACTAAGTTATCTTAGACTGATCCAAAAATTGTTTTGAAAAAGTTTCTTAAAAATAGTACTGAGGCTACAATATATAAATTCCCCCTGATATTATAAACATTTTCATAGACAGGCTTGATGGTTTACTTCTGAAATACCAGGAACTGGGAAGCTAAGGCAGGAGAATTTCTGTGAGTTCAACGCCAGCAAAGATTACAAACGGAGATTCTTTTTCAAAAGAATAAGTGAAATTAATACCTGGTATATTTCTTTCCATCTACTGAGCTGATAAGTAACCCAAGATGGCTGTGCCTCATCCATCTCTATATTCCTATCTGGTAAAAGGCTTCCCACATCACTGGGTCATTGAAGGAATCAAGTTATTCTGTAGAACAAGGTATCAAAGCAGGATGCTGGTAGGTTTGTATTCAAGCCTATCTACGTCAATATTTATGTCCATATCAATACTAATAGGATGACATTTTCAGGTTATAAGAATAGAGAAAGAGGAGCCAGAAAGATGACTCAGTGACTGAGATCACTCTTCTCTTACAGAGGACCCAGGTTTGGTACCCAGCCCCCACATGGTGACTCACAACCATCTGCAACTCCAGTTTCAAGGGAATTCCATACATTCTCCTGACCTCCATGAGCATCAGCTGCACACATGGTGCACAAACATACATGCAGGCAAAGCATCCATATACAAAATAAAATAAATAAGAAAAAAATTCATAGTATCAAGAGGGCCACCAAGATGGAGAAGCTGACTTCAAGTCTAACAGTGTGAGTTCAATCCCTGGAACCCACATAGTGGAGGGAGAGAAACAACTCTCACAGTTTAACACATGCACAACACACACACACACATACCACATGTTAAAGAAGAGAATGATAGTAAAAATTTATGTGCATTAATTTTGTAGGAAGATGACATGGATCTGATTTCCGTGTGCATCACCTAAAATATGGACCAGGGATTTCACAGGCTTTTATCTTCAGAACTCTGGAGAACAGGGGGACAGCAGATGATGATGATGATGATGATGATGGTGGTGGTGGTGGTGATAATGATGATGGAAGTGGTCATGGAAATGGTGGTGCAGGCGATGGTGACAGAGACTGTAATCGCAGTGGAGATGATGATGACAGAATTGGTGATGGTGGTGGAGACTGTAGGGGTGATGGTCGGAGGTGATGGAGGGGGTGGGAGGAAGAGTGAAGGTGGTTATAAGGGTGATATTGGTGGAGGTGAAGGTGATGGAGGTGGTGGTCAGGTGATGGTGGGAGGTGACAGTGGGGGAATATGGGGGTGGGGTGGCTGTAAGGGTGATTGTGATGTGCTGGGGCACGGTCTCATTCAATCCAAGCCTGGTTCTCCCTTCTTTTCACAGTTCTTCATTTTCTAGACAAGTGCTCTCAGCTAAATGACAGTACTGATCACTTGCAGTGATTAACAAACGTATCGATAGATCCTTCCAGTCCTTTCTCTATTGTCTGTTTCTGTCAGGGCTGCATATCAGTTCATCAGGTCTGAAACTTAGGCATCTTGCAGGCTTGCTGACAGAATAATTGTCTTCAGACATCTTTTCACTGCCGAGACTTTTGGTCTCCACGTCAGAGTCTGTTCTCCAGGAGAGCTGCGGGAGACTCCCACTGTGCGTGCACTACTCAGTTCTTCTAGGACATAGATACAACACAGTCCATAATGAGTGGCCACGACGCATGTTCTTCAGATCAGGGATCCATCCACACCATCCTAAGATGTTCCCCAATCACATAGTGGAGGGACAAACGGGTGCAGTCTCTCAGGAATCTCTGGGGCAGGGAAGTTTTGCTCTCAGCTCTCAGTCTCCTCTAGACTAACAGAAAGCTCAGGACAAACTCTGATTACTTCTTACAAAAACATTGTTACCTCCAATGTAATGGTATCAGAAACTGGGGACTTTGGGAAGTATTAATCATGAAAAGGGAGCCTTCTAGCCCTTTCTACCAAGTGCAGGTAGAGCAAGTAGCTAGCTGTCTGCAGTGAGTCCAAGGGCCCGCGTCAAATCTAATCATCCTGGTATCAATTTCAGAATTTGGCAATGTGTAACTATTACACTTTACACGTTGAGATTATCATGACTCTCTCTCTCTCTCTCTCTCTCTCTCTCTCTCTCTCTCTTGCTCTGTGTGTATGTGTGTATGTGTGTATGTGTGTATGTATGTATGTGTGTATGTATGTATGTATGTATGTATGTATGTATGTATGTATGTGTCTGTGCTGCTAGGAGTTGAACCCAGAGCCTTGTTCATCCTAGGCAAGCTCCCTCCCACAGAGCTATGTCCTCAGCCCTCTTTATCCTTAACAAGTTTACAAATAGATCTATTCAAGACATAACCTATAGAAACCTTGCCATTTGATGATGGTTTTCTTAAGTCAGAATTTTGTATCTTCTTGCTTAAAAGGGGGCACATTGTGGCTTCTGTTGACATAACCAAACAGTGAATGTCACTATTTTTTAACCATGGGAGGAATGTGGTTTATTGATTTTTTTAAACACTTTTTTTCTGTATGACCATGTCACAGCACTTTTGTGGATGTCAGAAGACAACTTGTGAGAACTGGTTCTCTTCTTCCACCAAGTGCTTTTATCTGTGGACAGTCACACTGGCCCACTCATGAGTGGGAGCATCATTAAGTGACGCAAAAGTTACTCCAACCCTAGCACTGTGAAGCCTTGGCAGCTGACCTAGTAAGCCTGACAGTCTGAACTAAGGGACTGGAGGGCAAGGATGTGCAAACAGTGTGACACCCTGGTGTCAAGAGGGGTGACTCATGACCCAGTGGGACTGGGGAAGACTGAGTAACACATGCATGATTTCAGCATGCTGCCCAAAGCATTGCAGAGCTTAAAGCTGACAGGTTATTTATTGGGGGAATTTTCTATTTGATATTTTCAGAACATGTTTCCTACACATAACTGAAATCACAAAAAGGTGTAACTGTGTATAACAAGGAGGTACTGTCCTCTGAAATAGTAATTCCCAGATTTCCTTACGGCCAATGATACAAGCCCACACTGGTGTTGCCAACCTTCAGCTCCAACCACTCACACAGGGGAAGGCACACAGACACACACACACGCACACAGAGAGAGAGAGAAAGACAGAGAGAGAGAGAGAGAGAACCGACCTTTACAAATGCATATACTTAAGCATGTTTATAGACACCTATGAAGGGCAGCAAACAACCCAACATTTACTGTCTCTAGAAAGAAAACTGGATCCTGAAAAACAAAGATCAGAGGATGTGATCTGTGAACAAAGTCCCTGTCTTCTGTTAGACACTTGCAACATGTCAATTCTGCAACAGCAACACGTGTGGGGCTTTCTCTCCACTTGCAAACAGTCCATCTGACCCATCAGATCTATCAGATCCATCAGACGCACTAGGAGCAGCAGCTGAATGGCCTCGAAGTATCCTCCCAGAGACAGCATCACATCCCACAGTGAGAGAGCTCGGTCCCCAAAATCACCTCGACTCACTTCTGATGTGTCGTGATCCCTGGATACTTTGCCTATGTGTCTTGTCTGCCCATAAACTGGAAGCAGATTGTGTAGAATCTGAATGTAATTTGTAAGCTTTCCTCGAGCGACTAGCTTACTAAATGGCTCTCAGAACTCAGGGGAGCACATCTACTGGTTTGTTATAGCACACACTACAAAGAGAAAGATGGGGAGCTGCTGGGGTGAGGCATGGGGCCAGGCATATGGCCTTCCCTACCCTCTCTGCCATGCCTCACTTCAGAAACCATCATGTGTTCGGCAGCCCCGCTGGCTTCATCCCAGAGATGTCATTCTATGGCTGTGACATAGAAATGAAGCACATGCAACAATGCAGGCCTATGATTAGAGAAAAAAGGTCATGATCTGATGATAAAAGCCTGAGAGGAGAAATCCACAAAGACCTGTCTATCCACATTCCCAGCTGCTCTCTACAGCATCCTTCCTCCCAGCATACAGCATCCTTCCTCCCAGCAGCTCAGCGGGATCTCTCCTAAAGAGAAGGGTCTTAACGTATCCTATTACAAAGGTTCGTTCAGAAATTTTTCTGTCTGTCTGTCTATCTGAGACAAGGTTTCCTGGCTGTCCCAGAACTCACTCCATAGACCAGGCTGGTCTCAAACTCAAGAGATCCGACTGCCATTATCTCCCAAGACCTGGGATTAAAGGTGTGCAGTACCACACTAGGCCAGAAATTTTCTTTATGACCAGCTCTAAGATAGACAACGCAAGGGATTTGAGATCTGATGCCTCATTTTAGAAAAGAGAAATTGTAGTGTCTATGGACTGCCTTGGAAAGGAAATTTTAACCCACGGATAATGAAAAAGTGTGTGTGTGTGTGTGTGTTTGTAAATCATACTCTTCAGTGTACATAATTAATTTACAGCATACATGTAGCATTAAAAAGACATAAAATATCACATATCTATATCACATATATTTTACTGTATATACTTCCTTAATTTAATATATGCATGCACTATATATGTATAAAATGGCAACAACAACAACAACAAAAAAAAACTGTTCCACATTCACCCTCTGAGCCTGTGAAGAGGGTCTGTGGTAACAGAAATTCCAAACCTGAAAAACTTGTGAAATGAAAAGAAATGCTGCCAAAATAAACAGCACAGATCTGACCCCACCCCCAAGCCCAGCCATACACACCTCAGTGCCTTTGCTCTTGCCACACAGCAAGGTTCTCTGCACACACTCCCTCACTCTTCTCTTCTCCTTCCTTACATCCACTCCTCTGAGGTGGCTGAGGATCATGGAACAAAGGAGGAGTCCGGCAGATCTGCCTGTCATTTGGAGAAGAGGATGAATGCCCTGGAGCAAGGCAGATTGCACCAGAGGTCTGTAGACTGCAGAGGACAGACAGCTGTGTACTGTACCCCACAGTATCCTGATGGTCAGTGACGTAGAACTGTTTCTCATAGGTTATTCCCACTCAGAAAGCAAGGAGACAGATTACAGCAAATACTGGTGAGTGTGTGCCAGAGAGATCCTCTATACATGGCTGGTAGGAATGTATAGTGGCTACTGCAGCCACTATGCAAATCAATATAAGGTTCTTCAGACAGCTGAGACCAGCTTTCCATGAGAGCCCACACACAGGCACTGAGAATGTGACGACTTCTCCAGGATGACATTCAGACTTATGGTGACATCGGGCTAAGACCCTGCAGAGAAACCCATGCATTAGTTAGCTTGAGTTCCTTAGAGTAACAGTTGTTCATTGAAAGATTCGAAGATCTGGTAGGTGTGATGTTGCATGTCCTTTACTCTCTTGTATTTGAAGGTGTTTGGTGGGCTTGCAGAACCCTGGAGACCCTTCTCCTGCTCCTGATTACAGCACTGGCTGAAACTGTCTGAGATCCTGCATGCTGGTAGGCATGACAGTTGGTCAACTAAGAACCTCTCACACTCCAGAAACAGTTGCTCCCCAGTCCCCCACTCTGCCTCTACTGGCTCAGTGCCTACAACCCACCATCACTAATGACCAATGAGACAAGTTTCCACTGTCACCATCATTGTATGGTCCCTATGCGCATGTTCCCTGACCCTCACCTCCAACCTCCACTCTGATCCCTGCCTATAAAACCAGCCATCATGACCTGGTCTGAGGCTTTCTCCATCACTGCTCAGAGGTGGCCATTTTGTGCCTGCCCCCAATAAATCTCTGTCATGAGGTCTGCTGTGGTGTGATTTTGTGGTATTCCTTGGCCCCAGAAGGCCAAGATACTTTTTTGCTGCAAAACCCTCTCAGAGACCATGTCTGCACAAAGTTAAGGCCGAAGAAACAGGTGATCTAGCAGCAGAAGCAAGAGGAGGGTTGTAGTGGAAACCATTATTTTCTGTGAAAGTTGTGAAGTGAGGATTAGTCCCTGTCTCAAAGAAACAGTGCCTCCTGCCCCCCCCCACCTCTCTCTCTCGGCCAGGGCCAGTGAGATGCCTCAGTAGGTAAAGTGGCTTTCTATCGAGCCCAATGACCTGAGTTTGATCTTCAGGACCCACATAGTGGAAGAAGAGAACCAACTCCCACATACTGTCCTCTGACATCCATACATGTGCCTGTGCATAGGCTTTCTCTCTCTCTCTCTCTCTCTCTCTCTCTCTCTCTCTCTCTCTCTCTTTCTCTCTCTCCCACCCTCCCTCTCCCCCCTCTCTCTCACACACACACGCTAAATGAATGTTTAAAAGATGTTTTAAATGAAAGAAAAATACCTTATACAAAATGTCTCTACTGGAATTCCTCCCCACCTTTCCTTCTCTCTCTTCTCCATCTCAGAAACTGGCTTAGTCACCACTCTTCCTTCACATCTTCTGTGCACTTTCTTTATTTCTGTGCCTCTGCCATAGCACAAAATAGTTTCTTAAAGAGCAGTTTACAGGCCGGGCATGGTGGCGCACGCCTGTAATCCCAGCACTCGGGAGGCAGAGGCAGGCGGATTTCTGAGTTCAAGGCCAGCCTGGTCTACAAAGTGAGTTCCAGGACAGCCAGGGCTATACACAGAAACCCTGTCTCGAAAAACCAAAAATAAATAAATAAATAAAGAGCAGTTTACACATTTTCTTTATGATTTATGTACTTTTATTTTATGCATATTGCTATTCGTCCTGCATGTAGGTGTGTATGAGGGTGTCAGATCCAAGGAAACTGGGGAGTTACAGAAGACAGGTGTGAGCTGCCATGTGGATGCTAGGAGTTGAAGTCAGGTCTTCTGGAAGAGTAGCCCAGTGCTCTTAACCGCTGAGCCATCTCTGCAACCCTGGCCCAGAATATTCTTTTTTTTTTTTTTTTTTTTTTTTTTTTTGGTTTTTCGAGACAGGGTTTCTCTGTGTAGCCCTGGCTGTCCTGGCACTCACTTTGTAGACCAGGCTGGCCTCGAACTCAGAAATCCGCCTGCCTCTGCCTCCCGAGTGCTGGGACTAAAGGCGTGCGCCACCACGCCCGGCGAATATTCTTAATCATATTTCTTTAAAAAAAAAAAAAAATGTGTCTTTTCCAGAGGGTATGTGCAGGTAACTGTAGGTGCTCATAGAAGAGGGCGTGAGATCCCTTGGAGCTGCAGATAGGGTTGTTGTGAGCTGCCCATTGTGGGCCCTGGAAACTAAATTGCAGTCCTGTAAAAGAGCAAGCACTCTTAACTCTCTTTACTGCCGAGCCATCTCTTCAGCCTCTCCTAATCATGGTTCTTGCTTCCAGATTTGTTCAGAAAACTAGAGTAGATGGAGCTGTCACCTAAGAGAAGGACCACATCCTTGTAAAGAAAAGACAAGAGACTTCCCCAGCTCAAAGAATACTTGATTTTTCACCTGAATTGCTCAATAAATGCCAAATGTGCCTTTGCAATTTGCTTTGGGGATTAGAATGTTTTTTTTTTTCTTTTATGTTGGGATTTGAATCAAGGTTCTGTGAGAAGATAACGGTATTTCTCAAGCAGGGAATTTGGAATGCCAACTAACGCAGGATGGAACATAGAAATGGCTAGAATCGTTAGGTCAAGTGATGTAGCCATGCTAAGAAGTCTTTCTGAAGAAAAGTAGCCTTGCTGTGCATTATATAATTTGAACGTGCTTGCCTGATTATCAGAATTCCTTGTTGAAGAGGAAATGTTTAACTCTGTTATCAAAGGACCTGTGTGGATTAAAAATGGGGTCTTGCATCCGCTCGGGGCTGGGGCCACTGAGTGAGTCAGGATGCCGAGGGAAGGTTTGACTGCTGTGCACCCACATGGAACTGCTGGGCGGAAGTCTGCTGTGAGAAGCCACAGGACCCCATTCCAGGGTTGGTGAAGGCACAGTCTGAAGTCCCGGAGGAGCTGCCCGTGTTGGGCAGCACAGATGCCACTAGGGGCCTCGGAAGAGACAATTCTGGGGTCGCTGGGCCGCACAGAAACCAGGGACAGCAGGTTCTCAGTCTTGGACATCTCCGACACTGCTGGATGTCGTGGAAGAGCTGAGAACAGAGTGGGGACCCTTGGGCGGACAGGGGTGGAGTGGGGGCGGGGAGGGCGCAAAGGAAAAAGGGTAGGAGGAGAGAGCTCTGGCAGGTTACCATGGGGCGAGAGTCCTTGTCTTGCCTGGTGGCTTGTTCAGTGGGGCTTGGGTTGGTGGTGGCTGTGGCTGGAGCACAGAGAGGCCTCACTGCGGGAGGTTAGACATACAGCTCTCTAGACGAAGACCTGTCCCATTGCTCTAGCATGGTGGATGAGAAGAGGCAGTCCATGGTTTTAAGGTGTTTATTGTAGAAAGGCAGAGAGAGGGAGAAGGGTAGAGAAATAGAGGGCAGCCATGGCTATGTGAAGAAAGGGAGGGAAGGTGGGGGGGGGGGGCGGCAAGAGAGCAAGAGTAAAAGCAATGGGGGGGAGGGTATGGGGGACTTTTGGGTTAGCATTGGAAATGTAATTGAGGAAAATACATAATAAAAAAAAGGAAACCAAAAAAAAAAGAGTAAAAGCAAGAGAATAAGAGGTAAGAGAGAGGGGAGGAGGCAAGCAGCCCCTTTTATAGTGGGCCCGTTTTACCTGGCTGTTCCAGGTAAAGGTGGAGAGGAGCACACCTGACTGTTTTCAGGTAACTGTGGGAGTGGAGTCCTCACAGAATGCCAGGAGCTTGGGGCATCAGCCACACACCTGGGGGAGGTGGGTGGGGAGCGGGGAGGAAGCCTGTGGGAGGCTGTAGCTGTGACAGGAGCCAGGGGCCCAGGAGGCATGCCCAGGATGGCGGAGTACCTGCCATCCCATGCAGGCAGAAGTCACTGCCTACCAGGTCACCGGGGTTCAAGGCCTGTGCTTGACCTGGGACCAGGCTGTCTGTAAACAGCTCACCGCCCCACAGACCTGTAATGATAAAAATGAGCCTGGTGCTGAAGCCTAGTTTGTACCTCTGTGCTCACTTTCCTTGAGTGCCCTGGTTTCCTGGCTCAGGTTTTAGGCATCAGGATAGATGGTTTTGCTGGCTGCTTATACTTTTAAATCGGATCTCCCTATATCCTTGTAAACTAAGGCAAGTATTTCCCAATTGCATCGTATAAGGAGATAACAGAGCCTCTGTGATGTCCCATGAAATAAAGCGTGCTGCCATTGGCATTCAAAACTTAACTGCATTCTGCTCAGCCTGCTGTGACACAGCCTGCAATCCCAGCTACTCTAGAGCCCAAGGCAAGGGGAGCACAAGTTCACGGCCTGCCTTACGCAAGCTTAGCAAGATCCTGTCTCAAAAATAAAAATAAAAAAAAAGTTGCAGAGTTGTAACTCATTTGGTAGAGGACTTCTCAAGCAAAAGGAGAAAGGATGAGAGCTGCAGAGAGAAGAGGAAAAGGAGAAAAAACAAAAGACAGGGGGAAAGAGAAAAGGAATTGGGGAGGGAGCAGATAGACTGCCTAACTCTACCTTCTAACTGCTCTCTCGGCCCCTTATCCAGTCCTGCCTGCTGTCTGCCCACTCTTCTCAGGACCACAGCTCCACGAGTCCCCACAGCTGCCTCTAGCCTCCAGTGAGAATTTTTCACATTTAGTCTTCACATCATGCCCCCTTCTTCACCCTCTCTGAGGCTGAGGATCGCACAGCGTGAAGAGCCAGGGATGCTGTAACTGGAGAGGCACTGCACCTGTGTCCTCCCGAGATGCATGTGTTTCCAGCAGTGGTGAGGAGCAGCCTGCAGCCCAGGGTGAGGCTGCCTACTGACTTGTTTATCTTTCAGGGAGATGAAACTGAATCCCAGCAGTTGGGTGAGTGCTCCCAAGATATGTGGGAGATAGCACTGCAGGAGGAACCTTGCAATGCAGGAGTGAGTCAGACTCACATGACTGGCAGGTGAGGAAACCTGACACTGAGGTTCTCTGCTTCCTAAGCCTGGCTTTCCTCATAGGTCATATGGGAAAACACCTCATTTATTGTTTTCTGTTGCTAATAACACAGTACCAGAGACTAGGTAAATTTAATTTGACTCACAGTTCGGAGGGCTCCAGAGCTGAGGGGCCATATCTGGTGGTGGCCATCTTGCTGGCAGACTCCTGAGGCAGAGGCAGGTGGATCTCTAAATTCAAGGCCACAAGGCCAGCCTGGTCTACAGGGTGAGTTCAAGGACAGCCCAGGGCTACACAGAGAAAGCCTGTCTCGAGATAAAGTAAAATAAAACAAAGCAAGCGAGCCACCAGGATTCAGTCACATCATCTAATCCTATCACCTTGCAGGTCTTGTGCACCATGGCCAATCACTCTCCCTGGCCAGTCTCTCTTAGTGTTACTTGGCTCTTTCAGCTGGCCTGATCATCCCTGCCTGACCTCCTTTTTCCAGGATTCAGAGCTTCTTTTGTGATTAAGAAAGATCCCACCTTGATCTGACAAAAGGTCCCACAAGAATTATTACTTTCCCCATCTCAAAAATTAATATAGAAACTCACATGTGATGCTGACACATAAGTATCACAAGCTATGTCATTCTTTTCTGGAAGAAATGGGGATGTTCCATGGAAAAGGGCTGTCTCGGTCCTTAAAGTAGATGTCTTCCAGCCTCTGGTCACATGGCAGCATGAGGACAGTTCCCCTGTGAAATTCTCCCACCTCCAAGATCTCTGTTTGATGTCCACTTGGCTCTTCACTGCAAGCAAGCACTATTTTATTTTATTTTATTTTTATCTTATCTTATTATGAGACAGGCTTTCTCTGTGTAGCCCTGGCTGTCCTGGAACTTACTCTGTAAACCAGTCTGGGCTTGAACTCAGAAATCTTCCTGCCTCTGCCTCCAGATTGCTGGCTTTAACGGTGTGCACCACCACCATCTGACCAGCAAGTACTTTTTATTAACATATTCCTCTTAACCTGAAAGCCTTGGGGCAATAGGACAATTTTATCATTCTTCACTTTTTACATTTTCAGGGCACATTTAAACATAAAAGCAAACCACATGTTATCCTTTGGTGTGGAAAAACTGCCCTTCCTTTTCCAAAACTTATTAAAAACCCTTTATTAAAATTATTCTGTTGGAATTTGTAATCCTCACCCTATCAGTCATGTCCACAGTCCTTCCAAAAGGCATCCCTGCCTCACCAGGGGGTGCCTTGTCAGATAGAAAGGCCACGGAAAATGAAGGAACTTTTATCTTGTGCTTTGGGCTTCAGGTGCCTGCCAGTGTTTCCTATTTGGCAGCCATCCCTGCTTCAGGGTCTCAGAGAGAGCAGAGGTCCTTATTGATGCCGAGCAGGCAAAGAGATGCAACTCATACCTGCCAGGTCAACCACAAAGACGGGTGTGGACCACACAAAACTGGAACCAGTGGATCAAAGGAGCATGGCCATCCCCTTGGCTTCACAAGTTCACCCCTGCTCGCAGTGAGGAGCAAGGTCCCTGCGCACTCATGTTTAACCTGCGTTGCCTCTCCAGTAAAGCTGAGTCGTTTCCCACACTCTTTTCTGTACGCTTTGTCTTAATAGCACAGTAATTATTTCCCAACAACTTGTGAAGGCTACAACCAGATTTCCTTTTCTTTTTTTTAAAGATGTGTTTTATTTTAATTGTGTGGGAGAAGGCAATGTGTACGTACGAGCACAGATGCCCAGAGAGGTGAGAGACATTGGAACCCCGGGCGTGGAGTTAGGAGCAGTTGTAAGCTGTCTTATGGGAGTGCTCAGGAAGGGTTTCCCCGCAACCTTGGTAGAGCCATATCAGTGTTCTGCAGAGAAGCAATGTCTTAGCCTGGATTTCCACTGCTGTGATGAAAACCATAACCAAAAGCAATGTGGGGAGCAGAGGGTTTATTTTACCTCAAAGACGGCAGCCCATCCTAGAGGGAGGTCAAGGTAGCAACCTGAATGTGGGAAGTGAAGCCGAGCTATAGACAACCTGCTTAAGGGTGGCACCAACTGCAGTGGGCTGGACCCTTGTACATCCATTATTAATCAAGAAATACTCCCCCAGCCTTGGCGCTCTACAAGAGGCATTTTTTTTTCAGCTGAGGTTCCCTCTTATAAAGTGATCCTGGTTTGTGTCACATTCTGTCAAGTTGGAAAAAAAAGAAAAACCCTACAATAGGCAGTACATAATCTATATCTGCTATAGCGCCTGGGTAGTCAAGCTCTACACAGCAGGTTCCATTTTCTTAATATGAAAACTCAGTCATTAAGTTGCCTTTAGGGGGCTGGAGAGATGGCTCAGTGGTTAAAAGCACCAACTGCTTCTTCTGAAGGTCCTGAGTTCAAATCCCAGCAACCACATGATGGCTCACAACCATCTGTAATGAGATCTGACGCCCTCTTCTGGTGCATCTGAAGTCAGCTACAGTGTACTTAGATATAATAATAAATAACTCTAAAAGAGAAAAAAAGAAGTTGCCTTTAGGGCTAGAGAGAGATGACTGGGCCATAAAAGGCTAGGTTCACAACCAAAATTAAAGTGCCTGTCATTCCAACCTCTGTAAGTTACAGGATATCCAGAGCTACATAAAGAGACCCTGTCACCAAAACAAACAAACAAAAAGAGCTGCAAGCTAAAGGAAATCTTTCCTTGCTACGGTTGCTTTGTCAGAATATCTCAGAAGAACAGGAAAAGAAACTAAGACCTTGGCACTTCTGATCCTCCTCCTCCTGCCTCCCACGTGAGAGATGCAGGTGCTGGGAATCAAACCCGGGACTCCATGCACTTCTGATCCTCCTCCTCCTGCCTCCCACGTGAGAGATGCAGGTGCTGGGAATCAAACCCGGGACTCCATGCACTTCTGATCCTCCTCCTCCTGCCTCCCACGTGAGAGATGCAGGTGCTGGGAATCAAACCCGGGACTTCATGCACGCTGGACATTCTCCCAGTGGTTACATTCCCAGATACGCTGGGTTTTGAAGACATAGTCTCACTATGTAACCTGAAGTAGTCTCAAACTTAGTTTCCTGCCTCAATCTCCAAAATGCTGGAATTATAAGATTATTATGCTTTTTGAAAAAATACTTACTGGTGTTATTCAATACTATCTAGTTTTTCCACACTCGTGTTTGGTTTAAATGTAGAAACAATTCTTAGCATGGCAGACTTCACAGATTGGATACGAAATGAGCTTACTCATGTTTTTTGTTTTTTTTTTTAAGGGCTGGGTGGGGGAGGCAACCTAATCAGGTAGGTTAGATCTAGATTTTTATCTTATCTTGCCAAGATGTTTTTCAATATTTTTTAAATCTGAGTGGGTGTCCATAGGTGAATATGGGACATGCATGTAGGTACTTTCAGAGCATATAAGAAAGCACTGCCCCCACCCCCCCAAAGCTGGAGTTATCAATGGTTGTTTTGAGCTGCCCTCTGTAGATCCTGGTGACGAACAGTAGGCACTTGGGCCTGCTGAGCAATAAATATATCTATCGCTCCACCCACATTGAGCACAAGAACAGAAAGTGATCAGTCTCCAGCATGTCAATACTAACTGTTCAGTGCAATCTAGAAAGCCTATGTCTGATGGACATTCTGATCCATGAGGAGGAGGAGGACAGTGCAGGGTTTCATTGTATTTAGTTATGCTAAACAAAACTTGGAACTAAGAACAGAGTGACAATACCAGGCATGAGAGCTCATACCTTTAACTCCAGTACTTGAGAGCCAGAGTCACATGGATCTCTGTAAGTTCGAGGCCAGCCTGGTCTACATACCAAGTTCCAGACCAGCCAGACCTACATTGTTGAGGTTTGGTCTTTTGCTACGTATTGTAACGCTGAATACTGGCATCCAAGACCTGGTTGCCCCCAGGGACAAGAGAATCCACACATAAAATGTGACCTTGCTCTTTAATTTAAAACTATTGGTTAAATAAAGATGCCAACAGCCTATTAGCTGGACAGAAGAGAGATAGGGCTTTTGTTTCCCAAGCTTGGGGATGGAGGAGAACCAAGAGGGGAGAAGAAGGTGAAGAGAGGAGAAAATGCAACGAGGTTGGTGAATCATGAAAACATAGCCACGAGGGCTGGCCAGTTGGAACTAAGAGCTGCCCAGATGAAACATGACAAGTCATAACTCAGGATATTGATGGGGAAGTAAATTCTAGCAGAGAGAGTAGATGTCTGCCCAGCTCTAGTGCTGATTAAGGCTTATTAATTTATATAATAAATATAAAGGTTGAGCGTCTTTTATCTGGGAACTAAATGACCAAAATCTCCAATTTGAGATTTTTAAACATCTACAACATTACATAGTAAAGCCTTGTCTCAAAATAATCAAAAACAAAATAGACCACAGTAGCATTGCCTAGAACCCCAGAACCCCAGAGACAGAGGCATGACTGTGAGTTGAAAACCAACATGAGATACGTTGTAAAATTCTGTCTCAAAAAAAAAAAAATTAGGTCTAAGTCAGTGTATTAGTTACTGTTCTGTTGCTGTGTAAATTGCCATGACTAGCAATTTATACGAGAAAATGTTTAATTGGGGGCCAATGATTCCAAATGATTAGAGTCAATGCTTTTGGAGCAGCAGAGTATCGGGAACAGCTGAGAGCTCACATCTGGAACTGCAAGCAGAAGGCAGGAAGCACAATGAGAATGAGTCCAGAGTTCTGAAACCTCAAAGCCCACCCCTAGTGACACACTTCCTACAACAAAGCCACACCTCCCAATCCTTCCCAAAGTTCCACCAACTGGGATCAAAGAATTCAAACCACCTGTGAGGCTCCGTCTCATTCAAACCACCACAGTCAGGTCTTGAGATGTTACATTCCCAATGAAAGGGAAGGATGTCTATTAGGCCATTAGCAGAAAAAAGGAAGGCACATCTCTATTACCTGTTTAACAGGGAACAAAGGAATGTCCTTCACTAACCATCAAGTCTCTGATTTCATCCCATTCCTCAGCGTTCAGTCTCATGTGGCATCCAAACTGTTGTTCTTTCATGCCTGTTTTTTTTTTTTAATGATATGGATGAAGTATAACAATTTAAATATAAAGTCATGTCTCTTCAAATTGCCAAAGTACATATAAAAATAGTAACATAAGTTTGTTGAAGGTTTACTTTGATCCAGACATTATCACATTTAATCATTATAACAAGGCTTTAAAGGCATCAACTGTCACTGCTCCAGAATCTGACCACCAAATGCCAGACCCCAGAAGATTATACATATCCTATGTTCTGACACCTGCCCATAACAACAACAACAAAATCAACCCAATCAATCTATCAGGGTAGATCTGTAAGTGGCAGTGATAATTTATTGTTTCAGCACAAGCCAGTAATTTAACATGAAAACTAATAATAAAGTATAAAAACTGCAAAGTATAGGCTGGGCACTGATGGCACGGGCCTTCAAACTAACCACGTGAGTGACTGAGGTTGGTGGATCTACATACTGAGTTCCAGGCCAGCCAGCCAGGGCTGTGTGTGTGTGTGTGTGTGTGTGTGTGTGTGTGTGTGAAGCTAACACAGATGCCCATATATGGTCCTGTAACTTTTCTAATTGAACTGAATGAAGAGTGTAGAGTACACTTCTTCGTCCTGTTAGCTAACTTCTGCCCCCAAGAGGCTAAAGACGAAACCACAGCTGGGTAAAGTACTGCTGCCGGGACCCAAGAATTTACAGGTCCATGAGTCTTTTTAATGTATGAGCGCTCTGTTGCATATACATCCACAGGCCAGAAGAGGGCATCAGATCCCCTTCAGATAGATGGTTGTGAACCACCATGTGGTTGCGAGGATTTGAACTCAGGACCTCTAGAAGAGCAGTCAGTGCAATTATCTGCTGAGCCATCTCTCCAGCCCCAAGTTTTGGGGTTTTTTGTTGTTGTTGTTGTTTCACACACACACACACACACACACACTGATTAACCCTTCGAACATTTAGCATAAAATTCTCCATTTGCATTTCAAGGACCAACAATACCCAGTACGGTGCGTTGTTTAAAAATGTAACTCTGACTTTCGACTCCCTAGCACTTAATTCAGCTATCACCTATTATATTCATGAACTTGGGTAAATTAACCACGTGGAAAATTAAGTTAGCAACAGATGTTTGTGGAAATAAGATGGCGGGAATTCGGTGTACTACGTGGGAAGCTCTTGATAGAAAACCTGGAGCATACTCGCAGACAACAAATGTGGGGGGGGGGGAAAGTAAGCTAATTAAGTTTTATATTTATTAATTTGCAAACTGTAATAGTTATTAGCGCTCATCGTTGGCTGCCTAAATCTTTTGTTATGGTCTTGTCCGGTCTCACAAAGGGAAACTAGCCAAGGTTCAGAATTCTACAGCACCAAATGAAAACAAAGAAAGTCCACACTTTCCTTTTCACCTGCCTACCCCACTCTCGGCCCCACTCCTGCCCCCGCCCCCGCCCTTGAGTCAGCCACTGCAGCACTGGTCCCCACCCCACCCCCGCCCATCCCTGCCCACCCTGCCCCCGCCTCTACCCTCCCAACTCCCACACCCTACCGCCCCCCAAGCCCTCTTCTATCTCCCCACCCCAGTGAGACTGCTTACCCCCTCCACCCCATTTCCCTTCCGCCCCCATTTCCCTACTCCCCCAACCCCTCTCCCTCCTACCCCACTAGCCCCCCACTAACCCGTGAGACTGCTCCCTTCCCATCACAAAACACGCCCAAGCCGGGTTGGTCTCGCCCCTAGCCACGCGCAGCATTGAGACCACGCCCCTTCTGGAGGCTAAGCCCCTCCCACGTACGGCCTCCGTCGCAGAAACGTGCATAAGGTCGCTTATTGGCTGCTAGCAAATACTCCCTCTTCTCATTAGTTGATACCGTCCGGGTCGAAGTTCCACGGAAGATGCTCTTAGCTGCTTGGGCTGAGGGTCACAGGCATGTGTACTTCCGTTTCCGGTGTGTCCTGAAGCCATGGCCACCGCCAGGACACCGAGATTTCTGCTGCTGTTCTGCAGATCGTGCCACAGCCTTCGAGGACCCCAGTCCCGAGTAAGTGCATCTTCCTCTGCTGGCGGAGAACTGGGTTTCCAGAGACATCTCTCGGAGGAGGAGCGACCTCGGCGATGCCTCGGGCAGCAAGCACCTGCAACCATTCTGTTTCTTTCGCTGTCTGCAGGCGTACGCCGCCCTTGTGCCCGGTGTGTCCCAGGTAGACAACGGGTCCGATTTCCTGGGGAAGAAGCCCCATCGTAAGCATCCCGGCATCCTGCATCTTCCGCACGTCCAGCTGCCGCAAGCACTGGCTGACGCCGCACAGTTAATGCTTTTTGGTGAGAAACTGCGGGAAGGGGAAAGCCAGATAAAACCAAAGGAGGCCAGCACGTAGCGATGACCCTTTCCATCTGTGACCACAGAGACACCCATGCGCAGTATAGAGAAACAAGTGCAAGCACTCACCAACTATCTCTGGAGCCGACATTTACCTGTAGAGCCGGAGGAGTTGCAAAGACGGGCTGCGTATCTTGAGAAAAAATTCCTGGAAAAACAAGGTAGGGCATAAAACTAAAAAGCAAACCAGATTGAAATGTCAATGAGAAATTAGGAACAAAGAATAATTTAAATCTCTCAGATAAATGCTGCCGTTTCTCATTTGATGCTGTAGTAACAGCCCTACTAGATGATGCCCTACTAAGAAGGGAGTTTGGGCCAGAGGTTGCCCTTGGAGATTGTGTAAAGGTCAGAAGTTTAGGTCTTTGGGGTTTTTTTAATTTTTTTTTCCCCTCCACCGCTGCAAGTCAAAGAGATAATGACTTTATTTTGATTCACGTAAGTAAAGGCCGTATGGCAGTTCAGTAAGTACGAAAACCCACCTTGGATAGAAAATGATTACATTTCAGATTATTTTTAAGACTATGAACTTCATATTGTAAATTTGCCTTTTATTAATCTTGTATTCCCTGCACTTGCCACAGTTCCTGGTTCAGAGCAGTGTCTTAGTGTTCTGTTGTTGAAGAGACACCATAATCACGGCAACTCTCAGAAAAGAGAGCTTTTAACTGGGGCTGGCTTACAGTTTCAGAGGGTTAGTCTGTTGTCAGCATGACAGCATGCAGGCAGACATGGTGCTGAAGAAATAGCTGAGAGTTCTGCATCGGGAACTGCAGGAACAGAAAGAGACTCTGGGCTTCGCAGGGACTTTTGAAACCTCAAAGCCCACCTCCTAATCCTTTCTCATAGTGCTACTCCCTGGTGACCAAAGCATTCCAGCGGATGAGCCATTGGGGAGCAAATGGGGCCATTGTCATTCAAGCCACTACAGTAGGTGTTTGTAGAAATTTGCCCAGTGGTACAGAGCTCCAGACAGTCCGGAGACTTGGATTTTCAAGCCCCTTTCTATGGTAATATTGAAGATGTCTCACTCCTAAGTGTCAGAGAGTGAAAAAGTCTATAAAGGTGCCCTTATCCTAGCTTTTATTTTTATCACATGGACAGGAGAGATGGTACAGAGTAAAAAAGCACTCACCACCAAACCTGATGACCTTCTACCAAATGGGTGAAGGTGAGAGCTGACTCAGACCTATATGCACACAAGAAGTAAATATTTTAAAAAAAATCATTTTTATCAGGCTTCTGCTTACTATGACGCAAAACTTGGATGGGTTAAGTTGACTAAACTGCTATCCTAATAGTCTAGATACTATTAGGTAGATAATATACAGACAAGATAGTGTTGGATATACTCTGGTGATGGTGGCGGTCATCAGTCTTATCCCTCTTTCCTGAAGTTTTGACCTTTCTCGGACTTTGAGCATTTTCTCAGACGGGAATGGGAAAGGCTGGGAGGCGTGTATTTCACGGGGTCCAAGCAGTTCTCCGAAGTCCTCACCTCCAGTTCTTCTCACCCTAGACTCAGCTCCCACAGAGGAGAAACTTCGTGAGGCAGTACTGCATGCCCTGCGCAAAACTACCTACCATTGGCAGGAACTCAGGTACGGACTTCCAGAAAGGGTACAAAGAAGGCATGTTACACGTGAGGAGAGCTGAAGAGACAGTCAGCTTTGCGTTTGAGAAAGCCACCTGAAGTCTTCTGTACTAGAAAGTGGAAGGACTAACCAGAAGAATCCTTTCCAGATTTTTTGTTTCATAAACTTTAGAGGGTAACTGGGGCTAGGTTATTTCCTAAGGGGAGTGGGGAGTGAGTCTCTGATAGTTTTTTGTTGTTGTTGTTGTTGTTGTTGTTGTTGTTTGACAGCTACAGTGAAGAGCTGAGTCTGATCTATATGGCAGCAAGATTGGATGGTGGTTTTGCTGCAGTTTTCAGGGCGTTCCATGAGGTGAGAGTCTCTCAGCATCCAACCCAGCCCCCTTTGTCATTGGTTTTGTTTTCTGTAAATTAGCCTTCTGTGGTGGGAGGTCTTGGGATGTTATGCGCACACTAGTGGTTTTATTTATCCTTTGAAAACAATCCTGTGGCCTAAGAAAGGTTAGAATCACTGAGATGTTTCCTATCTGAAAGTATTTTTTTAATTCATTTACTGTATGTGAGTACACTGTTGCTGTCTTCAGACACCCCAGAAGAGAGCATCCGACCCCATTACAGATGGTTGTGAGCCACCATGTGGTAGCTGGGAATTGAACTCAGGACCTCTGAAAGCAGTCAGTGCTCTTAACCTGCGAGCCATCTCTCCAGCCCCCTGGAAGTATTTCCTATTGAATCTCACAAGTGCGTTCACCTCTCACCTCTGTCAGAGTCCCCTAATACTCACTAAAGCCCTCACTGCTGACCTAGCTTTCTCTGGGGTGTTCTGTATCTCCTTCAGATCCAGGCTCGAATCCCAGAGTTTCGGCCACAAACGTTAATGGACTTTGGGTCTGGCACTGGTTCTGTTGCCTGGTAAGTAACTTTGTTAACCCTTAGCCATGTCAATTCTAACACTAGAGCAGTAGTTCTCAACCTGTGGGTCGTAACCCCTTTGGTAGGACAAACTACCCTTCCATGGGGGGAGTCCCATAACAGATATCCCCCATATCAGATATTTCCGTTGCCATTCCTAACAGTAGCAAAGTTACAGTTATGAAGTAGCAATGAAAATAACGTTGTGGTTGGGGATCAGCACAATGTGAGGAACTGTATTAAAGGGTGGAAGCATCAGGAAGGCTGAGAACTACTGCCCTTGAGAATCAGATTTCCTATACCACCTCAGTATCAAGAAACTTGGATACTAGAGATCAAGAAAGTAGGGCCTAAGATGCTGCAGCCCGCAGATTAGGCAAAGCAGAAGAAGGCATTTGGGTTAAGGTCAGATTTAAAGAAGGAGCACTGGAAAAAGGCCCAGGACTTAGATTAAAAGAGAAAGCAATTTAATGAAGGGAATAGGCTTTTTACATATATATATAATCAGAAGTTTTTTAATCATCTGCCTTTTATTTCAGAAGTTGTAAAATACACTAAGGAAATAAAGTCATACTGTTAGATTATCGGTTTTAATGTGACACCCTGATTCCCCAGGGGTAGCATTGAGGGCAAGTGAGACTCTCGGAGGAATGACTGTTTGTCATGACAATTGGTGTTTTTCCTCTCGCCATCTCAGGGCTGCCCACAGTACTTGGGGCCAGAGCCTCCGTGAATACATGTGTGTGGACAGTTCAGCTGCCATGTTGGGTTTGGCCGAGAAGCTCCTGAAGGGTGAGAGCGAGCTGTGACCCAGGACTTTCCAAAGTTCGGGGAGATAGGAAAGTGTTTGATTGGGACGTAGAGGAGAAAACTGTAAAGTAAGATAATCTGGCCTCCTTCCATTATTGTAGTGGAATGGTGCTAGCATCCTTTGTGGATGTCTGCAGGTCACTGTGGTTGGATGATGTCATTCTTTAGTACTCCCTTACAGCCCTGCACCTCTCAGCCAGTGTCAACACCCAAGGCACGCTTCTTAATTGAGTATAAACTTGTGACTGTAAAGTTCATGTTCACTCTCGGCTTCCGCATCTTTCTTCCATAGGTGGTTCAGAAGCAGGGAAGCCCTGTATCCCAGGTGTCTTTTTCAGACAGTTTCTACCTGTGTCACCCAAGGCAAGTTGCAAGTAGGCTGTTCTCAGATACAATGTGGCACACAAGACAGCAATGGCCTCAGCCGTGAAATCCATCATTTTTGTGTTAGAAGATAAAAGAAGCAATAGAAGACATTTAAAACTAGGCATCACAGTGCACACCTATAATCTCAGCACTCAGGAGCTAAGGCAGGAGGATTACTGTGAGTTTGAGTCCAGCATGGGTTACGTAATCAGATACTGGGGTCAGGAGGATTTAGAGGCCAGGACTTTGTTGTACTTTTGGATAGGGAGATGTCAGGTCTGTTGTGTGTCCCTTGTCTTGGTGCTCAGGTCCAGTTTGATGTGGTGGTATCAGCCTACGCCCTCAGTGAACTACCCAGCAGGGCTGATCGCATTGAGGTCATTCAGAACTTGTGGCGGAAGACAAGCCATTTTCTGGTGAGTTGAAATCCTTTCACTGCCTATTTTAAAGCATCTTTGTGCTTCTGTGCCTTTTCCTCTTACCGTCTAGTGTCTTTCTCCTCTATAGATGTCTGGGTGCTTCCTCAGGGTATCCATCCCCCCTCACACCATGCCCACTCCCCTCTGCCGAGCCACTGACAACTGTTTCCTGGGATGCAGAGTGCCTGCTTATTTTCTTTAAACAGGTATTGGTGGAGAACGGAACCAAAGCTGGGCACCGACTTCTTATGGATGCCAGGAACCTGGTCCTCGGGGTAAGGTCCCATGTGCTCAGTTCTCACCCCTCTGTCATAAATGACTCTTACTCCCTTGGGAGCTGGTGACTGTCACACACTTCCAGAGATGACTCGAGAATGAGCCAAAGTCATGATACAGCAAAGTGCTTGGCAAATGAGGGTTTCTAGGTCAAATCCAACCCAGCGCCTGCTGCCCTAGGAGCTATGCATATTCATGAGTATGATAGCTTTCACCCAGCTGAAGGCAGAGCTGAGTACCTTAGAAACAGGTGTTGCTAGCTCCTTGGTCGATTAAAAAACTACTTTGCTGACTCCTGATTGAAGGTGTTGCTGAGCCAAGAACCTTGTCTTAGGGGAACAGTGTGAGCCAATATAGAATCCTAAATTTTTTTTTTTGGTTTTTCGAGACAGGGTTTCTCTGTATAGCCCTGGCTGTCCTGGAACTCGCTCTGTAGACCAGGCTGGCCTCGAACTCAGAAATCCACCTGCCTCTGCCTCCCAAGTGCTGGGATTAAAGGCATGCACCACCACTGCCCGACTAGAATCCTAAATTTAATTGTGCCAGAGTGAGAGGTTTTTTTTTTTTTTGAGTGGAGGTTGCCGATGGGAGAGCACAGGTGTGCGGGCCAGCTTACCTCCATGAACGTGGTGGGTCAATATTTGAACGACCGTGAGGCATCTTCAGGTCGCCAGCTGTAGAGGTTGGGTTATGAGCATGGATCCCACAGGGTCGGCTGTATTTCCTTGATTTCAGGAAAAAGAGAAGTCACCTTTGGACCTTCGACCTAGCTTTGTCTTTGCCCCAGTAAGTACCACTTCCTCATCTTCCCACCTCTCAGAGCTGAGCTTCCATGTAGCAGAGCAAGAGAGTGAAGCAGAGCCACTCGGCCGCCTCCTCCCGTGCTCCCTCTGCTTTCCCACCCGTGCTCCCGTGCTCCCTTCCTCCTGACCCTTCTTGACTCTAAATCTATTTTACTTTTTGTTGTGTGCATGAGGTGTATGTGGGTGCGTATGAGCAGTGTGAGGGTTAGACAGCTTTCAGGAGTCTGTTCTCTCCTTCCTCTATGGAATTTTGAGGGGTCAAAGCCAGGCTTTTAGGCTTTTGCAACAAGCACTTGTACCAGACGTGCCTTCTCCCCAGCCCCAGTTAAATTATTAATGGATCTTGTGTGTATTTGCAGTGTCCCCATGAACTTCCCTGTCCTCAGCTGAATGCCTCCAAGTCCCTGGCCTGTAGCTTCTCCCAGGCTTATCATCCAATCCCCTTTAGCTGGGTATGTATCCTCAGAGTGTTGTAATAAGGTGACACAGCCTAACCCAGGAAACCAGAATAAGCTGGAGCTCTGTGATTTATAGTGTGAGAAAGGACTTCGGGCGTGTTCAGGGAAGGGAGGTAAGAAGGTTTGTTCCCTCTGAACAGCCCCTGTGTTCTTCTTCTAGAATAAGAAACCAAAGGAGGAAATATTCTCTATGCTAATCCTTGCCAGGGGGTCTCCAAAGGAAGCTAACCGCTGGCCCCGAATCACGCAGCCCGTCCTTAAACGGCCTCGCCATGTGCATTGCCACCTCTGTTGTCCAGACGGGCACATGCAGCACGCTGTGGTGACAGCCCGTCGGCACGGCAGGTATAGGAGATATGACCACCAGAGTAAATGTAGCAAGAACCTGCAGCTCATCTAATGCCTCTCTCTCGTGCCGCAGGGATTTGTACCGCTGTGCCCGTGTTAGCTCCTGGGGAGACCTTTTACCTGTGATCGCTCCATCCGAGTTTCCTCCTTCGTCCCCTGATGAAGAGCCCCCTGAGAATTGACAAGGATGTATAACAAGTGTTCCTTTCCATCACACCTGCCAAGGGCAAAGCTACCTGGTATCCAGGAAGAGGGCTCTGGTACCCCGTGCTTGTGCTTGTTTGAAATTTTAATAATAAATGTTTGTAAAGAACAGAGGTGGATGTTATGACTGCTTAAAGACACAGGGCCGGTCGTCCTGGCCTGTCTGTACTGAAGAAAGTGCAGTCTCAGTGTGGAGAGGTCTCACTGCTGCAGAGACACTTCCTTGAACAACATGGAGGATGGTGGGGAAAGACACCGCTGGCCCTGTGAGAAGGGGCACGGCAGGTCTCAACCAGTGGTCATTGTGGGCCTCTAAGAGGGAACTCGCAGTTAGCTGACTTCTTTGCCTGTATTTCCCTCAAAGTTTTTTGTTTGTTGTTTGTTTGTTTTTCGAGACAGGGTTTCTCTGTGTAGCCCTGGCTGTCCTGGAACTCACTCTGTAGACCAGGCTGGCCTCGAACTCAGAAATTCGCCTGCCTCTGCCTCCCGAGTGCTGGGATTAAAGGCATGCGCCACCACACCTGGCTTCCCTCAAAGTTAATCTAGTCAGGACACTTCTGTTTATTTGGTTTGTTTCCGTTTCCTGTTTCCATTCTAGAACAACCCCAATTCGCAACAGGAAATGTTAACCCCCCCAAAACAGGAGGATGCCCACCAGAAATGCAAGGGCACCTCAAGTCTGCCTTCACACAGCAAGCCTAATTCCCAGCTGTCAGGGAAGGGGACCCGGACACAGAAGAGGGCTGGGGGCAAGCTGATAAGATCACACCACAGGCTTTGTTAAAGGTCAAGGTTTTTCGAGTTCTTGGCACTGATAGACATCTGGTAGACCATTCAGGTTCAGCACTCTGAGGTTCTGCACGTCAAGCCTATAAATTGCCCTGTACAATGAAAATGACAAGGTTAACAGTTGATAATTACAGTACTAGATGGCCACTGGGACGGCACAGCTTGCCTTGACCCAAACAATGAAAGTGTTCTGCCTGACCTTGTTTTGTTTGAAGTTTGTGGGTTTCCTTAAACTTTAAAGATTAAAAAAAAAGAAGTGTTTAAACTTAAAGAGAAAAAACAATTGACTGATTTCTCGGGGGGGGGGGGGCTTCTTCACAGAAACAGGAGTGACAGGTGGGGCATAGTGTACCAAGGCTCTCGAGAAGCAGAGGCAGGTAAGTCTCTTGAGTTTATCAAGACTAGCCTGATCTACATAGTTCCAGGCTGGCCAGGGCTATACAGTGAGACCCTGCATCAAAAAGAAAAAAAAAGTGACAGTATACATGTTGTAACACTAGGAATAACACACACACACACACACACACACACACACACACACACGAGAGAGAGAGAGAGACAGACAGACAGACAGACAGAAACAGAGAGAAAGCACTCCCAGGGAATTTCCATGCCTGGAGCTATTTTTCTGGAATTAGAGGAAAGGGGACTCTCATCACTTGCTAATTCACACAGAAGAGTAGCAACTCCACCCCCTTTACCCTCAGGTGGCCCCAAATCCTCTCTGAAAGGGTTCAGTTCAAGTATCAGCGCAGCAACCTGTAAGACTTAGGATAGGGTAGAGTGTAGGTAGAGCGTGTGGAAGGCTTATATTAAATGTCCTGACTGTGGCAGGACCAAATTGCCTCACACATAAATTAGCTGGGACGTAACTACCGTAGGTTGTTCCACTTGAGGTTAGATCAACCCCAGACATGAACTAAGAGTCCTCAGAGAGCTTGGATTAGTCACAGCATTGAAGAGAAAACTTCTCTGAGCTGGACCTGGCAGGGAGTCTGGAGTTTCTGGTTTGGAAGCTCAGGAAGGTGTGAGGCAGGGGAGGAGCCTCCAGATAGTGGGAGGGTTGGTGACTGGGGCTGAGCCCTCGTCAGCTATGCAGGTGAGGGCTGTGTAAACCCAGACAGTCCAGGGACAAGAAGGTTATCAGCAGTCCTGAAATTCACGAGAGGGAATACTCCACTTTGACCAGTTCAACTGCTCCTGACTGCTTTTGCCTTTCTGAGGTCTCTGCTTACCCTACACCCCAAAAATGGAGGTACTACTAGGAGTAAAAATTGGCTGCCTGCTTGCTCTTCTGGTTCTTACACTGGGCTGTGGCCTTACTCCCATCTACGTGAAATGGTTCCAGATGGATGCAGCTACAGGTACAGCCCCGACTCTGACTCTGTCCCTCATACCGCCTTATCTCAGACCTTTCCTAGCATCTGGCTCTGCTCTCTCCCACCCCACCCCACAGATGTTGAGTGCCGTCTGTTGCTCTTCATTCATTCCCACTTACCTCACTGCTAACTGGAGAGTAACCTCTGCTTTTTTTATTAGGTCATCACCACAGGGTCCTCAGCCTCCTGGGCTGCACCTCTGCAGGTGTCTTCTTGGGAGCAGGGTTGATGCATATGACTGCTGAAGCCCTGGAGGGAATTGAGTCAGAAATTCAGAAATTCGTGGTACAGGTGGGTAGCCAAGAAATCCAGTGGCAGGGCCATCGGGAAAGCTCTGAGTGCAGCGCACCGCACCGGTGGGACAGCACCTGTTGAGTAGAAGCGTGCGGGGAGGGGGGGGGGGTGGAGGGGGGGTGAGCATCTGAGGAAAGCATGTTGGCTGAAAGGGCAGGACAAGAACTAGAGCTGCCTCAGACTCAGTCTAATTTCTGTTTCTGCCTTCCTAGAATAGTACAGGAAGTAAGGGAAATTCTTCTCGTGATGCTGCTTCTAGTTACGTAAGTATCTACCATTAGCCCCTGTCTGGAGAGCGAGGAGAACCTGGGACTTTTCGTGCCCCTTTTGATATGTGAGGAATACCAGGACTCTCTACTCTCACTTCAAATAATGTCAAGAAAGATAGTGCCTAACTAATCTTTGTGGGCCCTCAGAAACAGCTCTTGCATCACTCCATCCTTCCTACCCTGGACCCTCTGACAGAGGTCACATTATTTTCCTTTATTTCTAATCCAAGCGGCGTTTGTCCCTCAGCCCCTCTGGGTCTCTCTCCTCCACGCGTCTCCTCTCGGGCTCCGCCCCTTTTGGTCCTTGTACCATGTGGTCCCGGGTCCACTCTATGTCTCCTTCCCTTCCTGGCTTATGGTCCCTCTCTGTGTTCCTAGGTGGAGTATCCCTATGGAGAGCTCGTCATCTCCCTGGGCTTTTTCTTTGTCTTCCTTTTGGAGTCGCTGGCATTGCAGTGCTGTCACGGGGCTGCTGGAGGATCGACAGTACAGGAGGAGGAATGGGGAGGGACTCATGCCTTTGGATTCCACAAGCATCCAGCGGTACCCTCACCCTCACGGGGTCCCCTGCGCGCCCTGGTCCTTCTGCTCTCTCTGTCCTTTCATTCCGTGTTCGAAGGCCTGGCTGTGGGACTACAGGCCACAGTGGCAGCCACCATACAGCTCTGTGTCGCTGTGCTGGCTCATAAGGGGCTTGTGGTGTTCAGTGTGGGCCTGAGGCTGGGGAAGATCAGCACTGGACCACGATGGGCCACGTTCTGCATACTGTCACTAGCTCTCATGTCTCCTGTGGGCCTAGCCCTAGGGCTGACCGTGGCTGGAGGAGCCTCAGGACAAACACAGGGATTAGCCCAAGCTGTATTAGAGGGCATAGCAGCTGGCACATTTTTATATGTCACCTTCCTAGAAATTTTGCCCCGGGAGCTGGCTTGTCCTGAGGCCCCTCTGGCCAAGTATGGCTGTGTGGCTGCTGGGTTTGCCTTCATGGCCCTTATTGCTTTATGGGCCTGAGATATTCCTCACTGCTCTAATAGACCTACCTAGGATAACTTCTTCTAAGGACACTCCCTCAATAACTTTAGTCCTCAGACATTATTTTCAGTGAGACTAAACACTTACTAGACACGGACTGACTCAGATTTCATACACGTGAGATCCCGTCCTTGCTCAGGACTTAGGAAGAATGTTTTGTTTGCATGCCTATTTAACTGGAAAATTGGTATCAAGACCATCACTCCAGATTTGTTATTATGTGTAATAAAAGTCCCATTTTACCTGTTCCCTTCAACCTCGTTGCAATTCTGCCTCTGATAGAGGAAAAGTGGGTGGGGTGGAATTGGGACCAGTAGTCATTTTAGTGGCTATAGGCCATTCCCACCCCCCAAAATCATAGACTGCTATAAACATCAACAACCCCTTATTCCCTTACCCATGATAGCTGAGAAACAGACCAGCATTTAGAGGAAGATGGATGTTTAGAAACAGAAACCAGGAGATAAATATTTTTCCTTCGCTAATTACCTTACCCCACTCTCAGTTCCTGTTGTCAGCCCCACCAAGTTCCTATTTTCACACTGAGTCTTGTGTAGCCTCCCTCTGGGATACTACTGCTATCCTCTGAGCTTCTCTCGTTCTGGCTGCCACAGGCTAAAGGATTAAAAACCGGTGTTTGCAGAAGGGGACCGGCGCCAGATAAATACCTAGTGTGATTATCTGAGGTGTGACCACCTAGTGACTTTCCTTCTGTCTCCCTGACCAACTGCTACTAAAGATAGTGCAGAAGGCAGTTACCCCTGACAGACTCCTCGGCCCTCACCTGGCTGGAGGATCTCACACTTAGTGAAGAGTTAGGGAAGGATAAACTGGGCTCTGCAGTTGGTTTGCCCTCACCAGTTTGCCCTTTCTTGTGATTTTTCAATGTGATAGCCCAAATAGCCTTAGCATGAAAAAACTCTCCTGAAGTCATTCATGTCTCAATCTTCTTTCCTCTGTGTTCCCCTCCTGAAAAACTAAGAAAGCTAAATCCAGTCTCCACACAACCAGGGATCAAGGAAAAAGCAAATGAGTAGACAATGATGGGAGGGAGAAGGGGGGGGATATTTTCTGTGAAATACAGTCCCGTTGTTGTGTGCTCAGCATGAGTTGCACAGAGTAAGGTGCTCAGGAGAACCTGGTGTGTGCCAATGGCACGGGCAGGGAACACCTGTGATGTGACAGGTGCTGTGCTGCTGTTTGTACACAGACTGCCTCCCTGGCACAACTCCAGCAGTGACATTATCCCCATAGTAACCTAAGAAAACCTGCATCCAGAAAAGTTAAAGAACTTGATCTCTCAGCCAGTGGGGCCTCCTATCGCTGTATAAAAAGCTCCGTATAGTCTCTTCCTCCTTGTGCTTTCTCTCCCAAACGTCCATATGTGTTAGAATCCCAGATTAGAGCAGAGAGTGTAGGGCATAATTGAGGAAACTGAATGGGAGGATATTCAGTAAGATGTGTGTGGGCAGGGTTTAGACAAAGCAAGAAGCATGCAATGCCCTGAGCTGAGTAATAAGCATGCTGTTAGTAGAAACTAGAAAGGACCAGCCCCGAGAGTGGTGTCCTTGATCTACAGAGACCCAACCAGGAAGGTGCTAGAATAATCTTATTTTTCCTGCTCTGATTTGCTAATAATGTCTTATTAAGTAAAACCAAACAGAAGCCTGAGGATAGAAATGTAATGCTGTCTGGGCATGGTGGCACACGCCTTTGATCTCAGCACTTGGGAGGCAGAGGCAGGAGGATTTCTGAATTCAAGGCCAGCCTGGTCTACAGAGTGAGTTCCAGGACAGTCAGGGATACACAGAGAAACCCTGTCTCAGGAAAAAAAAAAAAAAATGTAGTGCTCTATAGACTGGTCAACCTCCAGGGACACAGATCTGTCCTGCATGTCATCTATTCCCTGCCATGTTTACCTTAAAATGATCTTGCCAGAACTCTGGCAGGATATGTTGTATGAAAGCTTGAGAACTATACCTATCACAGGAATGTGCCTAAGAGAGGAACCCGACGGGAAGTGCCCTAGCCTGCTATGGCTCTCTCCATGTCTCTGGATCGCGGGTGCCATCAGCATTGGAGACAGGGGAGGTAGAGTCTGTTATCTCAACCCTCTGATGAGTCCTGAACGCTTTGTGCCATCCCACAAATTCTGGATTCCCCTTTGGCCTCCTCTCCAAAAGCTGCCAATACTTTCTTTCCCTCCCCATATCTATTCCCTGCCTTTTCCCCAAATTCTTACCAACCAGGACCAGACATGTGTTTAGTTTGGGGAATATTGAATCAAGAACAGACATAAAGCTAGAGGGTGGGTCCACCTGGAGAACACCAGGCAAAGAGTGTCTGGAGCAGAAGAAGGACTAGGTGCTCTCAGAAGGCACAGAGAAAAGCAACCCTGGGAACAGAAGCAGCATAAGAGCCATGATGGGAAAGGAGTGGGATGGCTGCACCTCTGCGTGATGGCCATAGGAAGACTGTAATGGAAGATGACTAGGAAAAACAATGAGTCTTAAAAACAAAAAAAGGAGAGGTGATCCAGGCTAGTGCAATTATTAGGAGTGTGTGTGTGTGTGTGTGTGTGTGTGTGTGTGTGTGTGTGGCAATTTTCACGTCTTCCTGTGATGGCGTAAAATACAGAGGGAGTTTTCTCTGGGGCCACATAGGAGTGGCTGTGGCCCAGAAAAAGATTGAGGTTACCCCACATTCCATGTTCCACCATGCTGACATCTGCGTGAAGTTTGTTGCTGCTTTTGGATTGGTTGGGCTGGCTGATGGTTTGTTTTGGCTTTTGTTTTGACTCAAGAGACTCTATATGTAGCCTTGGCTATCCTGGAACTCACTGTGTAGACTGGGCTGAGCTTAAACTCATAGAGATCCACCTGCCTGTGCCTTCCAAGTGCTGGGATTAGAGGTGTGCAAAACCAGACCAGGGATCAGTGTGTTTCAATAGGAACGGGACAGAGTCATAAATCAAAACTTCAAAGGCCTCAGGTGCTGTCTGATGACATTCTTAACCCAGTTGACATTCAGGGTTAGTGAGCGCTAATGGTCTATTAAATCATCCCACAAGATTTTACCTGATAGTCAGAAAGATGTCAAGATGAGTAACTGGACGGGCTATTTGGGGGAGGGGGCTAAAGATAGCCTAAGGTAAACTGTAATTAAGCACCAGACCTGCAACATTCCAACTTCTTCACAGTCACTTAAGTTCTAATCAGTCAATCAGCCTCACAGAATGCTGTGTGTGAACAGATTTCCAGGAACTGTAGTTTATGCCTGACACCTCTCACGGCCACTCCCTCAAATATTTTGTATATTGTCAAGGACCAGCCTCAGCTTGGAGAGGGGTTCTGAGAGAAGGGGTGTCTGGGAGCGACTAAAACAAACCACTTGAAGTCAATTTGTTGGTCCAAGTTGGGGGCCTATGTTCTTTCTGCTTAATACAGTCCCCTCTGCTATTAAAAATTCTAAAAGCTCTCTGGGTAACTCATGGGGTTTTTTTGACCAAAGTCAGAAAAGCTACTATAAGAAATGCTTGGATCTTCCAACCAAGTCAGAAATCCTGTTAGGAAAAGTCTAAAAGTAATTCTTGGGTTTTCCGATCAAGATCAGAAAGCCAGAGAAAAATCTAAAAGAGCTGTGTTTGCCATTCAGACAGCCTTTTCTGGATAGCTGCTAGAAAATATTCTAAAAGAATTATGTCACCTCTCTAAGTAATTCTTGGGATTTCAGAAATCCTGTTTTTAAAAAAAAAAAAAAAAATCCTTGAAGAGCTGTGTTCGCTCTCCAGAGATCTCCAGACAGCTCACTAGAGAAAATTTCTTTAAAAAGAACTGCTATAACTTTCTGCTTCCTTATCTGATGCAGACCAAAAGCCAGTTTTTTATGTACACATCAATCCAGTTATTTATTCCAGGTTCCCTTTTGACCATCCCATGATTCAGCATTCCATGACCTTAGCCCCTTGACTCTTTGTCTGTCTGTATGTCTGTCTATTTGTTTTTCAAGACAGGGTTTCTCTGTGTGGCCCTGGTTGTCCTGGAACTCACTCTGTAGAGCAATCTGGCTTCGAACTCAGAAATCTGCCTGCCTCTGCCTCCCAAGTGCTGGGATTAAAGGCATGCGCCACCACTGCCTGGCTTATCCCCTTGATTCTTAGGAAGAGACAGCAAGCACAAGCACAGACAATACAGTAGCTAGCTGGGACCCCAGCCTGGAATCACCATTCCTACCATGACCTAAATTCGCTGTCCCAGGCTGAGCTTGAACTCAAGAATCAGCTTGCATTTGTATCTGCCTGTCTTTGTGTCTTCCTGAAAAGCTGGCTCATAGTGTAGCTGCCTCTCTGTTCCTTTGGATCTGTGAAGCCCCATTGCATCCTTATATTTTTGCATAGCTGAGAAATTATATATTTTCAAACTCATATTTTTAAAGCTCTTTTCCACAGCCTTAAGGGCTGTCCTGAAGGTCCCAGTGCTTACCATTTTGCTGAGACAGCCACACCTTTGCCTCCTGGACGCATGCTGTCTCTGATTTTCATGGACTCTTTAACATTCACAGGGAGATCATTCCTCGGATGAACGTGAAAATATGTACACTATTATATAAACAAGCCTTACACCCACAGCAGCCATCAACACCCTTGGAGGCCCAGGCCCATGCCTGCTGGCCCTGCCCCAGCAGCAGGAACCAGTCATTCTGTCCCTACCAAGGTCATACCAGAATATATGCTTAAGAAGAAAATCAAGAATTAGGCTTCCCACAGGGTAGTGGTGGCACATGCTTTAATCCCAGCACTTGGGAGACAGAGGCAGGCAGATTTCTGAGTTCGAGGCCAGCCTGATCTACAAAGTGAGTTCCAGGACATCCAGGGCTATACAGAGAAACCCTGTCTTGGAAAAAAGGAGGAGGAGGAGGAGGAGGAAGAGAAGAAGAAGAAGAAGAAGAAGAAGAAGAAGAAGAAGAAGAAGAAGAAGAAGAAGAAGAAGAAGAAGAAGAAGAAGAAGAAGAAGAAGAAGAAGAAGAAGAAGAAGAAGAAGAAGAATTAGGCTTCCAACCAACCTTCAAGAAGCCAGCTTCCTATTTCAGCTACCAATAAGCTGTTGTCTTGCCACACCCACTCCAGTAGTGACTCTTGTGACAGGCCCAAAATCCTGGACACAGTCCTGAGGCAAAAAGTTCACGGAAACTTAGTCTCCTGGAACCGTGGCATCCTGTAAAACGAATGCCCCAAATCTGTCCTTGCTTTAGTCGGTGAACGGATCTGTGTGCTTTCCCTCAATATTGTTTTATTATAAGAGCCTCTAAGGATTGATTTTGACATATAGCTAAGTTAGAATAGCCTCCACCAGTGTTCCAATGTCCTAGGCAGTGCTTGAGCCGACCCTGGGCTTGGAATTCAGTGAGAATCTTACCTATTCAGTAACATTTAGAATTACTTCTAGTATTGTAAGAGACAGTGAAAGTAACCAGGCATTACAGTTCACTAGAATAGAGCTAATAATCTCAGAGCTAGTCTACATAGTATACTTAAAACAGTAGCAGAGTCACTCCATACACAGGAATTTCCTAGGGCATAGGGGGAAGGTGGACTATACAATAGACTAGACTTGGAACTGTAGCAAGGGCATGAAGCCCTTGCCCCTGGCTTCTAAGATAAAGCTGACCTTAGGTGGGGCTGATTTTTTTGTTTTTTTGGTTTTGGTTTTTTTGTTTGTTTGTTTGTTTTTGGTTTTGGTTTTTTGAGACAGGGTTTCTCTGTATAGCCCTGGCTGTCCGGGAGCTCACTTTTTAGACCAGACTGGTCTTGAATTCATAAATCTGCCTGTCTCTGCCTCATGAGTGCTGGGATTAAAGGCGTGTGCCACCAGCCCGGCAGTGGGGCTGTTTTTGATCCCAGTTGTTAACACTGGTTTTATCCCAGTTGGTTCCTGTTAGCTTTTAGTATGCATTCCTCTGCTTTGTTGTAAAAGTCATTTTGCATCAGATAACTTCAATGCACCCTGGATGGCCTTAATGGATCACTTAACTCCTTTGTTGTCTGTAATGTGTAAGACTGATGCTCACTTTGACAAATTACATTCAGATACAACACTCCCTTGGGTCTGTTTGTCTCTTTTTCACCGATTCCCTGTCCACCTGTACCAGGACCCTGATTTCTCCCGCGGATTGAGGGGGGCCAACTGAGGCCAGTCCGCAGCGTTGTCTGAAGTAACCCTTCTGGACCTTTCCTGCCTCTGCTTTAAGGCTGAGGGACTGATGTGGTGTGGTTTGGTTTCTATGTTGCAGTTACAGGAAAACAGTTTGTGAGGAATGCAAGAGAAACTAGAGTTCAGAGACTTTACTGGAGCAGACAGAAGAGGTCTTCAGGCAAAGATCAGCATTTGACGGCTCCTTGCTTACTGTGAGGAAGAACTGAGTTTGATCCCCAGGACCAAAGAGAGGGTTGAGTTAAAGCCCCAGACTCACTCTGCTGGGGTAACCTGTGCCTCTCGGTCCTTCCCTGAAGAAGCTGTGGAGTGTCTTGCCTCCCTCACAACAGTTTTTGGATATAAAGAACTATGCTGCCATATCCAGGGATCCATCCCATAATCAGCTTCCAAACGCTGACACCATTGCATACACTAGCAAGATTTTGCTGAAAGGACCCAGATATAGCTGTCTCTTGTGAGACGATGCCGGGGCCTAGCAAACACAGGAGTGGATGCTCACAGTCAGCTATTGGATGTATCACAGGGCTCCCAATGGAGAAGCTAGAGAAAGTACCCAAGGAGCTAAAGGGATCTGCATCCCTATAGTTGGAACAACATGATGTACTAACCAGAACCCCGGAGCTCTTGTCTCTAGCTGCATATGTATCGAAAGATGGCCTAGTCGGCCATCACTGGAAAGAGAGGCCCATTGGACTTGCAAACTTTATATGCCCCAATACAGGGGAATGCCAGGGCCAAAAGAATGGGAATGGGTGGGTAGGGAAGTGGGGGGGGGTATGGGGGACTTTTGGGATAGCATTGGAAATGTAATTGAGGAAAATACGTAATAATAAAAAAAAAGAACAATGCTAAAGCTTAGAGAGCTGGGGTGGGAGCAGAGACACCCTCGGCAACCTGAGGAGATGCCCATTGCACTAGCAAAGAGGAAGCAAAAATAGATTATGCCTCAAATGCAATCTGTGGGGAGGGATGCTTACAAATTCCCAGCCTATATAAAAGATGGCTTGGGGTTTTGTTTGATTTGGGTTGGGTTTTTTTTTTTTTTTTGGTAATTTTTTTGTTTGGTTGGTTGATTGGTTGGTTTTGGTTTGGTTTGGTTTTAGTTTTGGTTTCTGGTTTTGATTTCGTAGTGACTCTACCTGGTCCTATCAGAGTATACCCTATATTTTCTATGAATTCAACATCATGAGGGAGAGTTAAATTGCTCTGGGCACCATATATCCTTGCTGAACCTGAGCCTCGGGTCAGAATCCGTTCCTCTTTTCAGGTTACTCCTGACTTACCTTTCAATGGTGCTGTTTCCACTCTAACCTTTCTTCTGATCTTGGTTTCACTTCTGCCTACTGTAAGGTCACTGTTCTGTACAATTATATATTGCTTAAAGACAAGGATATGTTCTGAGAAACATATATTCAGTAATGTTTTTGTCGTTGAGCAAACACTGGAGAATGTGCTACACAACCCAAGAAACCATTGGCGTCTTTAAGAGAATACTGTAGGTCTATTGTCACATAAGTGGCGATATATATGTTGGGCAGGCCAAAATGTCATTATGAAACTCATAAGAGCTTCAAACTGAAACTGTAAGGTCCTTTTTCACTCTGTTCTGATTTCTCGTTCTCTTGAGCTGTCTCTTACCTCACCTGTCCCTAATGTCTGGAAGACACTCACATTCCTTAACAAGATTCAAAGCAGGTCTTGGTTTCAGGGCTGCCTTATGTTCAACTATGAACAATAGGGTTGTAAGACTGGGGATGACCACAGGGGGGCGCTGTGACTCCACAGGTGAACTAGACTATGTAGATCCAAAAACTAGGGTCAACCAGAGACAGCAAATGTCCTCCCCCAAGTTCCTGCAAAACACCTCTTTACCTGCCTTAGATTCTGGAGCAGAAACACCTATAGTTGTATGCACATACATGTACACTTAAGTGGAATGTGAAAATCACTCTGCTAACAGTACTACCTTTGTAGAGCAGATACCAAGCAAAGATCCATCTTCCCTTCCACAATACACAACAGCAGCTATACCAGTAAAGGCTGGTTGAGGTCTTAGGTCTTCACTTTTTCCTTACGTTGGGCTAAATGACCCCAGTGATTACATGCTTTGCATTCCTTCCCTGTGGCATTTCAGCAATCTTTGTTGTCTGACCCAACACCCATCCAGTCCAGCAGCTAACTCTAACCCACTAACGCCCTCTTCTGACACTGGCCTACAACATGGAAATAGGCTTAGGGGTAAGGCTGCAGCTCAGTAGGAGAGCACTGGCCTGGCATGCACAAGGTCCTGGGTCCAATCCCCAGCACCAGAAAGAAAAGCCTCAGCAACAAGGACTCAATAGTGGCTCACTACCGTGTTGGAATGTGAACACTTGATGTCAAGGGGCCCAGTTTTCCACTCACTGCCATTGAAGAAATGCTACAGTTGGGATTTCCATAAAGCAAGCTTTAATGATCGCAAACAATATTCTATCTACATAACTCATAAAGTGCTTTCTCCTTCATATTTGTGCCTACGTGTTTATGTCTGTACACCTACGTGTGAAGGCAGAGGTGGACTTTGGATTGATTCCTCCATCACTCTACGCCTAATTTTTTGAGACTGGGCGTCATCCAGCACAACCCTCTAAATCAAACAGCCACCATTGTCACTCCTGCTTGTAAAAGGTCAGCACAGCTGGACATATTGACACGTAGGCAAGAAGCAGGGTCACAGGATCCTCACCTGAGAACTCAACCCTTTGTGCCCAAATTCCATGAGGCCTTGGAGTCCTGGGGAGGAGCAGTCTACAGTCTACAGCCCAGGGAACACTAGACGGGAGCTCCACCTGAATAGCAAACGGGCAGTCACCACCTAGGCTGGGTACAGACCTTCCAGGGTACCTGCCTTAAAGTTACCCATAATCTCTATGAAAGCTTAATGAGCTCGGTGGCTCCCCAGGGTGAACTCTGATAGAGCTGAGCTTTGCTTTGTAATTGGGGCATCATGAGGAGAGTGCTTAGTGCACTAAGTGCTTAGTCCCACACCCTCAGGAAGAATGTTCTCTCAATACTAGGTCCCAACTGAAAATGGTATCCACTGATGGGCTAGGCTGGCCCACTAGTGAGCCCCCCGGGTCCTCCTGTCTCTGCTTCCCAGCCACGGGATTATAGGTGCACAATCAAACCCAGATTTTTTTTTTTTCAGTGTATGCTAGGGATCAGAACACAGGGTCGTCATGGTGGCACAAGGACTGTACATGCTGAGCCATCTCCCTAGCCCCTCCTTTTGCCTCAAGAGTCCAAGAAGGAACCTGCGACCACTACAAAACATCTGAATCCCCATGGTTGTTACTCATAATTGCTTAACGGCCTCTTACAGAACCATCGTTTTGCTCCCAGGTCCCCTGGAATCCATCAGTGAGTAAAATCCTAAAAAGAAGTCCCTTTGACTGTGACCTTCTTGAATCACAAATAGGATGAACTTATAAGCAGCACTCTAGTAGGTAGCACTCTGTGTCGGAGTTTACTCTCTTACTGAATGATCCATCTAAAATGTACTCTAGGCAATGCAAAGGTAACATGGTGGCTCACAACCATCCTTAAAGAGATCTGATGCCCTCTTCTGGCAGGTCTGAAGACAGTTACAATGTACTTACATATAATAAAGAAATACATTGTAGCTGTCTTCAGACTCCAGAAGAGGGCGTCAGATTCCATCATCATGTGGTTGCTGGGAACTGAACTCAGGACCACTAGAAGAGCAGTCAGTGCTCTTAACCGCTGAACCATCTCTCCAGCCCCTCAGTCGGTTTTCTTAAAGGACATGATATTGATGACATCTCTGAAATCCTATAGTCTGTCTCGATGACCCACTAACGATAAGATCTTCTAAGACCTACAACAGCTCCTCTTTCCCAAGCTTAAAAATGCTATTAATAAAAAGAATGACACCACTTTCTTGGCTCCCGTGGACACACTCTGTGCAGCTTTTATACCCCACAAGCCATCCCAGGTGCTTTCAGAGGAACAAGGAAAGGTAAGCAAGGGGCAGGGTACAGGCGCATTCAGACCCGGATTAACAATGCTGTTCAGTTTCCTCTATAGTTTATTGTCACAGCAGAAGTTGTGTGAGACAGGAGGTGACGCTCTACACATCACAGTATGGTCAGAGCCTGAGGTAGCTCTTCCCACCCTGATGCCAAGCCCCAAGCAGTCGGACCTAAGCTCTTTCCCTTAGTCCCACTTTAGGTGCACACTGACAGCTATCCAAGTTAGTGCGGCCAAAGGACCCGGGCCCCTCCCTTCTACCCCAGCTTCAATGTGTTTACCACTGTTCTTCACGGGCCACCATCTCCCATCCTTTCTTTTTACATGCTGGATATTTCTATCACATTAAGGATCGCTGACCCACCAGCAAACCTTCTCCTGATAAACATTCATTTGGGACTATTGCCTTCAGAGAGGCCTGACACATCAAGGCAAAGCCACTGTCAGCTTTGGGGAAGGAGCTCCCCATCTCTCACCATCAACCCTACACACACACACAACACACACACACACACACACACTCTCTCTCCTACCCTTGCAAATATGGGCTAAAGAGGGGGAGTGATGGAGGCCCCATGTCAGCTAGAACAGCTCATTGTTCCTCATCTATAGAACCTAGGTCAGGGAAAGAACATACAAGCCTTCTCAACACCAAAATGGAGGAGGGGGTAATTTAGGGGGCCCGGATCTCTAAGAGATATTAGGACACCTCACCTAGGAGCTAGAGGATATCACAGGTTAAAGGTCAAGGTTAGGGTAGCAATTAAAGATCAAGGTCATCTCCCTGCACAATCTGCCCATTTTCCTTGCTTACTCTGGCCCAGTGCCCTGATAACACCCCTTAAGTTAGTGCTGCAGGAGGTGAGGGCTGGGATCCACACCAAGGCAATGAGGGTCATTCAACAGGAGACTTCCATGGTGTGCCCTGGGGGTCCAGAAGGGAGAGTCCCAGACTCGCTACTCTGCGACAGGGTGCGGGATCGGGACCGGCTGCCATCGATGGATGCTGCACTGGTCAGAGATGCTGTGCGAGACCGAGATAGGCGAGTCATGCAGGAGGAGGCCACTGTAGACACACAATGATAAGCAAGCCATCAGAGATGAGTGGGGAAGACAGCTGGTAACTTCTAGTGGGGCCTAGGTGAAGACAAGAGCTGCGGCCAGTGAATCAGCGAGCCTGCCTTGTAAGACGGTGAGTCCAAGAATTAGCCTAAAACAGGTCTACCCTCACAGTGGGAACCCTTTCCTCATACCCTCTGTCCCAATACTCACTGTAGCCCATGCCTTGCAGGAAGTACTTGAAAGCCTCTGTCAGCTTGCCGGGCTGTGGGCACATTACAAGGAAAGAGAAGAGAGAGAAAGAGATGGTTAGATATCTTGAAAGTCACAGCAATGGCAAAGGGCACAACTCAATGACCCTAATAACCCGTCCCATTTCCTCATCCCAAGATCTGCAGGGTACTCACCTGAGTCAGCTGTGGCTGACCTCCAGAGTCGGCCATCTGCTCAGGAAGGAAACACCCAGGGAAGAAGGATACATGGAGATATCAGACGATCCATGCTGGGGGGAAAGGGGCTCTCTCCTCCCAGGTCCCTCACTCAGCCCCTTTGTTCTTCTCTCCCTTGACCATAATGAACCCACAGGGATTAGACACTGGAATTTAGAGTATGTATGCTCCTGGACTGGGGAGCAGGGAGCAAGTGAGGCTTAAAAGGCCCACTAACCTTGAGGAACGAGGTCTGTGTGGGGTCCAGCTTTGAGTTACATTCCACCTGGAATAGGTAGAAGACTGAATGAATCACGTCGCTCTCTCCACAGCCCTCCAAGGGACCCCAATCTTTTCCCTTTTGTCAGCCCCTACCCAATTACATCTTAACCCAAGTCAAATTCCTAAGGTCCCAGAGTTGCTCCTCCTGCCCCAGAGTTTTCGAGTTTGCAGCTTGGCAAGGTCCACAGCTTGGGTGAACCCAGTGTCGACAAGACCCCAACATTCCCTCACTACCCCGAAAGCCACCACTGACCACGGCATCTTCATGAGGTGCTTGGTCTCCAACCACCAGCATCACGGGGCACCTAGGGGTACGGGGTCAGGGAGAAGACCGTGAGCCTTGTACTCTCTCACCGACACTTCCCAGAAAAGCAGCTAAACAAGTGTCTGCCTCCGAGGAGGAGGAGGAGGGACCAGTTGCCTTTCTCCTGCTGACTCAGCAGGAGGATCGGATGGAGAGGGAAGCCCCAAAGGAGGAAGACAACTTGTTACACAGAATGGAACAGGGAGACTGGTAACTTCTCCACAAAGGTTAAGGGATGTTGGTACCAAGGGGCAGGGCAGAGACAGGACAAAGCCACATGCATCTACCAACGTCTTACTTGAGAGTCGTCTCACCACCTCGCTCAAAGTTCAGGTCTCGGCGGCTGCAGGGGGTTCAAAGAGAAGTTGTTTTTGACAGGCACTGCTGTCTACCTAGATAAGCTACCTCCTCCACAGGAAGCTATCTCCCTTATTTATAGTCAGCAACTATTGGCAATTAAGAGAAAAATACCAAGGGCTGGGGTTACAACTTGGTGGTAGACTACCTGCTGAGTGAGCATCTATAAGGTACCAGGTTTGATCCCCAAAGCGGTTAAAAAGGGAGGAGGGGACACCATAAAAATGGCAGGCACGGTCCAAGAGCACACCACCTATAATCACCTGTGCCCTAGATCTCTCGTCAGAGGCAGCTAAGGGACAGGAAGGGCCCAAGAATGAGAGCTGCCCTTCCTCCTGTCCTGAAGCCGAGGAGCTCGCCCTGCCTGCAGCGCACACTGCTCACGACCCTCTCTCCACACGCACACAACCCACTCACTTGTTGTAGCTGTTCCAGTACAGCTCGATGTTCTCCAGGTTGGGTGCGTGTTGGATGATACTCCTGTACTTTTGTATCAATTCCGAATTTCCAGAAAGCTCTTCCTAAAGCACAGAAGAGATGAACCAGGGTTGGAAAGAGGAGCCGGCAATGATGGGAACAATCTAACACGTCAGATCCTGTGCCAACTCAGGAAGTCACCCCAACGCATTCAACCCCCCGCTGGTGCTGGTCACCTCTACTTCTCCTGCCTCCTACAACCATTTACCTGGCTGAAAAGATGTCCAAGAATCATGTCCGGAATGGAAGACGTAAGGCCGGTTAACTACAAAGACAGGCGAACAAATTCGGGATATTGTGGAGAGAGAGACCCAGGCGAAACAACCCAACTTCATTTTTGTGCCCTACTATGCCCTCTCTGAAGGTCCAGATCTATTCAGTTACACTGGTCGTGTCATCCAAGGAGAGTCCCCACCCTAGATGTCAGCACACACAGCCCTGCAAACCTTGTGGGCTGCCCAGTCCATCCAGCCCTTGGCATTGGGATCAATGTTGATGAGAACAAGACCTTCAACTGTGTCCGGATGGTTCAGCTAAGGGATAACAGAAAGGAGCTCAGAAACGGCCACGCCTTTGTCCCCGTGTCCCTGAGCCCCACCTATCCCCCCAGATTCCTATACGGCCTACTCTCTACCCTGCTCCCTATCTGCTTCCAGAATCCTGGAATGGCAGGAACGCGGACCATTCCGGCAATATTCTATCTAACGTGGGGGGCCCACCATTCCCTCATCTAGCAGTTTTTGCTCCTTACAGCATATCTCGACAGAACGTAGGCTCCAGCTCCAACACCAACTCCAATTATTGTAGAGAAACTGTAAAAAGTAAACGTGTATGTCACAGGCTCTAGCGGCCAAAAAGTTGTCACAGCCCAATCTCTTCAAACTCGTCATCCTTCCTGAGGTCACAGCCACAGAAGAGGACAGCAAAGGACTTTCCTTTGGGGGATGTGAAAAAAGGCACCAAGAATGCCTGATACTTGGTGTAGATGCCTGAAGTCTATCCTCAGCTACCTCTTGGAGAACTGGTGTCTTGAAAAGACATCTCTTCCTACACACAGAGTTTATCAATTCTCAACTCTCTGAAACGAGTTTAACTTGTTCTGAGACCTGGTTCTACAGAGGAACTGGAATTATGGACCTTAAAGCAACGTATGAAACAGGTGTGCTGTTAGTCATTTGGGAGAATGGAGGAGGCAAGAAAGGAAGAAAACCAGAGTTGCTGAGAGCCATGGTGCCCAGGAAAAGCTAAACCCAGAAAAGATCCCAGGAACCAGGGGCTGGCAAGATGGCTCAGTAGTCAAGAGCACCTGCTTCTTTCACAGAGGACCCAGGTGGGGTTCCCAACACCTCCTTGGTGGCTCTCAGCCTTCTATTATGCAAGGTCCAGAGGTTACAATGCCCTCTTCTGGCCCTTATGGTCACCAGACATATGTGCGGTGCCCATACATGCACGCAGCAGACATCAAATAAAAATAAATAAATCTGAGAAAGAGAAAACGCCCAAGAATCAGCATTTCCCTTCGCATGCCAGAGGTCCTTGTGGGGCTTATCTTTCTTCTCCCACTGTCTAGCACACCTGTCTCCTGGTATACCAAATGTGATCACGGGAGACAGGAATGGGGACCGAGACAGGTCTGTCTAGTTCCTCAGGGATGAGGTCACACGTACCTCCTCTTGCCTAACTTCCAGATCAGAGAAGCTTCCCCTAAGCCTAAGACAGGGCCAAGGACAAACCCTTTCCTTCTCTTCCTCCCTATCAGTAGTAAGATTCCTCTGATCATTCGTTCCAGGCAGTAGCCCAAGCCCGCTGCCCTTCCTAACAATCCAGGTGAAAAATCCATAGACGGGGAAGATAGACTGAGACCAAAATCAGACCAGGAACCATGGTGACCACACTCTGGGGGCTTCCTTATGCTGAAAGGGAAAGTTTGAAGGACTCCTGAAGCCTCTCACTTTAAGTACTGCAGGATGCAAGGAATCATGTCAGCAAGCTGGTCCAGAGATGGGTACTGATACCTGGAAAAGAGAAAAATACTAGTCACCAGTCTGTATTCATATACCTCTCCCCTGGAGCAACCTCTGCGTCCTCTGCCAGAGTCTTCTATGCCTCCTGGTACACTGCACTTGTGCACTACCTTGCTCACACACAAACCCCAACATACACACCAACACACACACACACACACCCCTGCTTAGTAAGGACCTAATTCTTACCCCAGAGGAAACACAGGCGCCCCCTCTTCCATCCCAGGGGCATCCACATGGACCCGCACGAAGTTCTGTATGATTTCTTGCATATCCCCGAACCGAAACAGTGGCTGGAAGCAAGACTTATCTAAAGAGAACCCACATTCCCCACCCAACCACAAAATCAGAAGGAAAAAGCATCCTCGCGTCAGAACCCACCCTCTGGCTCTGATGCCACCACACTAGAGGAGAATCTCTTTCTGATGTGCCACCACTGGGCTCCCGGCCTGACCATACTTGCTATGCCCCCCTCCCCAAAACACACACACACATTGGGCTTTCTCCTCCCATGGCTCTTCCCAGAAAGAGGCAGGAGAAGAAATGAAGGTCTTACAGTTGAGGCCTACATCGTGGTAGGTGAATATCGCCGGGCGTTTGGGTTTGGGGGTGCCATACACAGTAAAAGTGACCGAGCCATAAGGTGTCTCCACAGAGTGAGTCTGTAAGAAAAGAGCTTCCCATCAGGGGAGAAATATACTGAGAGTTTTTCAAAGAGGGAAAGGCAAAAATTAAGTGAACCATCTGTTGAAAACAGGATTAATGGGTCTTTAGGGAAATATGACAGTGGAATTGGATCTGAGGGTAGAAAAATCATGAAAGACCAGAGATTAAGGAATTCAAATAGAAAAAAGAAGGGAAGAGAGGATAAATGGGGGGGGGGAGTGCATAGGGCCAGATTGGGGCCCTCTCAATTGGGGGGGGGGGCAGAAGAGCTTCTCCTCCCACCCTAGCACAGTCCCCCATGGTTACCTGACCCTGGTCCAGGAGGATGCGGGCAGCTAACTCGGCCTCCTGGAGAGACACACACAGACATACACACACGGACAGAGACACACAGCAAATGGAGAGACGGACACAAAGAGGTAGGTAAAGAGAGACCAACAGACACCAAATACAGAAAGAGGGACAAAAAACAAGACAGAAGAGGATGAAGGTTAGTGTAGTGACGGGACAAGGTCTGGTGGGCTCCCTTTTACAGTGTCTAGGCCGAGAGATGGGAGGAGATGGGTGGAGAGGGGTGTATATTAGAATGAGAGCCACGGGCCTGGGGAGGTGGGGAGGCAAGGGGGATATTCAGAGCATGGGACCGAGGCAGGGAAGTCAGAGAGTCTCTATAAACCTTGGCAGTCTCGGGTGTTTGTCCTGGCAACAGCGGCTTCTCCTCGGTGATCTGCACCTCCTGAAGTTCTGCCATGGTGGCCTGGCAGGATACAAAAACAGTAAACCAGTCAGACAGTGGTGGCTCACACCTTTGATCCCAATACTAAGGAGGCAGAGGCAGGTGGATCTCTTGAATTCGAGGTCAGCCTGGTCTACAGAGAGAGCTGCAGGACAGCCAGGACAGAGAAACCCTGTCTCAAAGACAACAAAACAAAACAATAAGCCCTGGAGGGAGGCAGCTCAGCCTCTGTACTCTCAGTCCAACGCAATGCAAGGTGCAGAGCAACACCAGAACTGAAAACGCCAAGACACACCAAAGAGCTTTTCTGGCTCCCCTGCCCCACTTCCAGGGAAATACCAAACAGGACAGCACATCTCTTCAGACCACCGGCCCCATGGCTGCCCCTCAACCCCAACATTCTCACCTAGCACCTCACAATGCTCCTCCCTCTCCGCCCCTGGAGGGAGACACCAAGGGTGGGGAAGCAATGTGGCTCCAGTTTCTTAAGCTATTTTTAGGGGACGCCCCACACTACCTGTCGTAGCTCACTGACTGGGCTAGAGTAGTAAGGGTTCACAACTGACCATGACCTTCAACTATAGCTCCAATGTCAGGATCTTGAGGGGCTAAAAAAGACTATCGGCAAGCACTCAACAGAGGGACCTAGATATCCAATCCAACCATCCTCTCTCTCTCTTTCTCTCTTTCTCTCTCTCTCTCTCTCTCTCTCTCTCTCTCTCTCTCTCTCTCTCTCTCTCTCTCTAGTACACAAATGAGCGTACACCAACACTGGTAGATCTAGAGAGCAGCAGAGCACCTGTGCAGACTTGAAAAAAAAAAAAGAAGAGAAGAAAAGAAAGAAAGCCAGCAGCATGAGGTGGGTGGGGTCAATTTACTGAGCTCCTATTGGTTGGATACGGTGAGCGTGGAGGTCAGGGTTCTTAGTCCTGACTCTAGGGTCTGAGAAAACACAGGAACAAGGTGAATGACATGGGAGACGGACCTGGGTCTTTTAGGGACATAAGGCCAGAGCCAAGACCCAGGATTCCAGGGTCACTAACCCCTTCTAATCTCCCCTGAGTCCAGAGAACGCGTCCTCTCTAGGTTCCAATCAATACAAGCTGGAGGGGCCTGCGGGGCAAAACAAGCAGGTCCAGGCTGGGTAGTCTATGAAGAGAACGGAGAGCTGACATGGCGATAGAGCATGACTGTGTCAAAACCCCTGGGTCCTACCCAAGTGCCACTACTAGGTGACCTTGTCCAGTTAGTTACTACTCGGTTTTGACGGTTCTCAGTTGATATGTAGGTAGTACAGCATGACCTTTTCCTTCACCATTTAAAAACAAACAAGCTTCAAGCCTTCATCTCTCCCCTCCACCCAGTGTAATTGTAGGTCGGGTGGAGAAAGGAGAGGGGGGGATAGGGCGGCCCGTAACCTCCGCACTTCCCCGGACTGCCAGCCATGTGCCAGCCGGGAAAAGATGGTTAGGACTTGACTGGCCGCTCCCAGAACACGAAACCTGACCCCTATGAGTTTCTCGCTGCCGTTCCTCGTCCGAACCAACACCCTCTCACGGCGGGCACGTAGCGCCCAGGACCCTGTACATCATCTCAAGAGCGCCCCAAACACGCCCTGCACTTTGCAGCGCTTCTGCCTTTGTGCGCAGCAGCGGAGCGCCTCGCTAAGCCAGCCCCTTCCCCCGAACTACAACCCGGAGACCAGAACCACGATGCCCACCCTCTGGGCCCGCGCCTGGCCAGCCCAGAGGCGCGCTTGCCCCTCCCCCTACCTGCTGCAGCCGCCTCGGTCGCTGCCACCTTCACTTGCCTTTGACTTAGGTCCGCCCTAGCTCTGGCTCCCCACAGACCCGCCCTGGGCCCGCCCCCGGGCCATCTCCCTGCAGATCCGCCCCGACCCCCCATAAACACGCCCCGTAACTCGCCTGGGCTACCAGGGGAGGGGCGAGAGGGTGCGGCTTGGGAGCACACAGAGGTGATGCTCATAGGCTCTCTGAGTGCTCCCCATAAACCCTAAGCCGTGTGAAGTGGGGTGCGCTTGGGGGATCCCTTAAGCCCCCAAATGGTCCCCACGCCCACATCAACGGCGCCCCTACTGTGACCTGGCTCTGCCAGACACACTTTTGTCTCTCTTCCTAGCCCCCCAGACTGAGTGGCAGCGACGGATAAAGTGGGGAGACCAACCCAAGGTGCCCACGTCCCACGATTTCAGCTCCGCCCGCCCGGAAGCAGAGAGCTAGATCAAGGAAGGGGGAGGTGGGCGAGGGCCACCGCTCAGACCCGGTGTCGGGGCAGGTATGGGTAGTGGTGCCAGCGTGTCTGGAGACGGGGCGTCGAGGGCATAGGAATTCCGAACAATTGGGGTGCTGGTACCTCCTCAGCCGAGTCCGCCGCTTGCTCTCCTGCTGCTCCGTGAGAAGTTGGACAACAAGCAGGGAGTTGGGGGGGGGGGCGGGAAATGCTGGGGGCCGCTATAAATAGAGGATGAACGAAGGAGGGGAAAGATGATGGCCAACAGCGACTCCCGGGTCAAGGCCCCAACGAGGGGGGCGGGTAGAGGAGGGGCTGGGGACCCCCCCAAGGGCTCTGACTCCTGTGTAAACAGGCGCGGAGGCGGAGCTAACTCCGCAAGGGTGGAGTAAAGGGTTTGAGGAGGACTGGATGTCCTGGGCTGAGACCCAAGAGACCCTGTGGCTGAGGCGCTAACCCCTCCTAGTCCAACCCCGAAAAGGAGGGCGAGGTCAGCTCTGAAAAGCTGAGTGGCAGTACCCTGCTGCAGATGCCTCCTGAGCTGCTGTCTCCTGGGCTGGACCCTCGGTGCCTGGTGGGTTTGCCATCCTATCCTAGACTTCCACAAGATTCACATCTGAGACACGTCCTCCCTGTGCTCTTTAAAGAAAGCTTGCTGAAGTGGAACGGTTGATGGGCTGTGGGGATTGGAAGTTGTGTTAAGCAACCAGATTGTATTTCCCCACTTGCCCTCGTTCTCGCACCCCTGCTCCCAGAATCAACCCTGCCCCATCCCCCTTCAGCCTAGTTCCAGACTTGCCATTTAGGGGGCTGGGCGCCAGGCCAGTTGAAAACAATGTCCAATGGAACCGGAGCTGCCAACTGCAACACCAGAGCAGACTGCTCCCCCCAAGACCCCCAGATTGCCCTCCCCCTGCCTGGGAACTACCCTCACCACGCACAACCCCCCTCCCCAAGGAACATCAATGCCCCTTTCATCCCCACTTGGCAGGTTTGTTGGAAAAGAGGAGAGGCCAAGAGGGAGGAGGAGGAGACCTGGGTAGACTCAAACCCAGCTTTAGAAAAGAAAAAATAAAATAAAATAAAATAAAAACCCTAGACCTAAGAGCTTCCTAAATCCCCCAAACAGAACCCCAAGTTTTCCTATGTTCTTTTCTCCTGCTCCCTTCATAAGAATTGCCCTAGAAACTGGCACAGAAACCTGGCATCCTAGCTTTCTGCCTAGCCCCTAGGTGCAGGTTTAATGATCTGAATGAGAAGTTTGCTGGACTTCAAGAGCAGAGCTGCATATGAGTAAGATTAAAAAAAAAAAAAAAAAAAAAAAGCTCTCAACAGCCCCCGTGGCTTGTTGAAAGTAGGAGAACCTGGACTGAGCACTTCAGCCTGCAGGCTTCATGTGTCTAAAGTAGACATACTTAGAGAGGGGGAGGGAGAGACTGGAAGGTTCCAGCATCTAAATCCGTCTCTGGGTCAGGATGACTCAGGGGGAACCTGATAACGGGCAGACACAGGGGCTTGGGGAAGTGGGAAATTTCCACTGAGATCTGTTTACTTCCTAGACCTAGGGGCTCTCTAGGCAGGTCCTGAGGACACACACATACACACACACACACAAAACTGCCTCTGCCTCATTGTTCTTCACTGGACAGGTTCAAGACTAACCCGAGTACGAGTATGCCAACACGGACAATATCTAACCGACTTTCTCGAAGTCAAAAGCAGTTTCGAACTATGCTTCAAGCACCTTCAGTGTACAAACCACTGGATGGACGAAAGTCAAAGAAGGGATATGTTTTTGGACAGTTTGTGATCCAGGGATTGAAGAAGCATATAAATATAGAAAAGGCCAGGGAAAATAATCTATAAGATCAGTGTATAGAGAACAGCCTCCAGTGTATAGAGGTAGCAGCCTCCACCGCTCTCCAGTGGGAGAGGAGCGCTTTTCACTTCCCCGGGATGGTTTTAATAACCCCTGAAGAAGAAAGCACAAATTGGAAATCCAGAAATACTTAAAGGTAATGTTTAGGGTACTCTAGCCATCATATATGCATTTGCAAAGCACATTATTTAGCATTCACACTCAATCTTGTTTTAACTGAAAGATTTCACGGCCCCTAGCAATAGTTCTGTAGCCCCACCCCTGGAGACTAGAGACTGCAGGCTAACAGCCACATGTTTCTGTAATTCAGAGGAAAGGAGTTTTGTTTCTAGGGTAAAACCGCCCAGATGAGAAGTGGAATATTTGAGTAGGAAAGAAGGGGTGTTTCATCTCGGCAGAGAGCAGATGAGAAAGTATACGCAGAAATGCAAAAACTCCTTGGAAGAGTTGAAGAGTGGGAAGTATGTGTGACCCCCAAATCTACCATTGTCTCTAACTATACAGATGTGGAAACTGAAACCCAGGAACATTAATGGGTTGCCCATGGCCCCCCAGCTGATCACACACTAGGGCGTGACTCTCCATCAGATCCATTCCCCTCCAGCGTCCATTCTTTTTCCACCAGGTAACCTTCTGAATGTACAACTGTTATGCCATTAGGGCCCCAGCTAAGAGCAATGTTATTATTGAGAGGCACTTGGTGAGACAGACTGGGTCCAAGTTGTGTCCCTGAATGCTAGGCAGAAAGATTTGGCAGTAAGAACCATAGATTATACTTTTTATTTTGAAAAGATGTTTTATTTTTATTTATGCGTCTGAGTGTGAGAGCAATGCTCATGACGGCCAGAGACATCAGATCTCCCCGGATCTGAAGTCACTGGCAGCTGTTAGCTGCCTGGTGTAGGTACTAGGAGTCAAACCCAGGTCCTCTGCAAGAGCATTACATATTCTTAATCACAGAGCCGTCTCTCCAGTTCCAACTATTCTTGAGTCATAGCATAGTCATTCTGTGAGTCAGGATATCAAGTATTCCTCAAACTGGCCATGTATCTAAGGCTGGCCTTGAACTCCTCATCTTCCTTCTTGGTCCACACAATTCTGTGATTATAGGCATGTGTCACTGTAGTTAGGTACTATAGGCTGTTCTCCAACAGGAATAGTGGATAGATAGGAAGTCTTGGTTGGGGAGCGTTACACGAATGGGGGAAGGGTAACTGAGCTGGTCTGTGGAATAGAAAGGAGGAAAAAGAAGTGAACCTAGAAAAACTGAAGAGCCCTCACCTCAGGTAATCGTAGAGATATGAAGTACAAAAGACTTGGGCCTGGAGAGAGAGCTTAGTGGTTAGAAAGCCTAACTGCTCTTCCAGAGAACCTGGGGGGTTCCATTCCCAGCACCCACGTGGCAGTTCTCTACTGTAACTCTGGTCCCAGGGGATCTGATGCTTTCTTGACACTTCTCTTCTGGCCTCCATGAGCACCAGACCCACACACAATGCGCAGACATGGATGCCAGCAACACACCTGTACACATTAAAATGAATAAATCGGATCAAGACTTGAATAGATGCGAGAATAGGAATGGAAAGGGTTGTTTTTGTTTTGTTTTGGTTTTGGTTTTGGTTTTGTTTTGTTTTGTTTTGTTTTGTTTTGTTTTGTTTGAAACAGGATTCCTCTGTATCCCTGGCTGTCCTGAAACTGAAGTCTATAGACCAGGCTGGCCTTGAACTCAGAGATCTACCTGCCTCTGACTCCCGAGTGCTGAGAGTTAAGGTGTGCTCCACCACCGCCCAGCAGGAACGAATTCATAACATTACAAACTGCTCATAGGAATAAGGACCTGATTACATAGCTAAGACTAGAAAGGTAACAGTCTCTGATGTGGGATCCCTGAAGCTCATTTCTCTTAGAGGGCTTTTGTACAGACAGAAACCATTAAGGGACATTTGGAGCTTCTCAGAATCGTCTCCAGGGGATTTTCAGAGTTTGAGACTTACTCTAACGCATTTTACTCTACTTTATGTGGCTCTGTTAAACTCCAGGTCCTCTGCTTTTCCCCTATTGAGTCAACAGTAGAAGCTCTTTAAAATCCCCTGCTGTGGTTGGTTTTCCACAGCCAGAGGGATTCTCTCTCTGGTAGCCACCTGGGCTGGTTGATCAGACAGGAGGGCAGTGTCCAACTCAAGACAGCCTGTTCTCCTCAACCCCAAACACTTCAGTGGTTGGGTCTCCCCAAAATGTACATACTAAAATTCTCTCTCCCAACAGGGTAGTATTAAGAAGTGGGATTTGGAGGAGTCACGGTGAGGTTTTGTGAGGGTAAAAAGGTGAGATTTCAGGAATGAGATTTATAGGCCAAGAGAGCTTGACCATGCAAGGGCCTAGTGAGACCAGAAGCCGTAAGATTGGTAAATGGGGAAAAAGTGATTGGAGTGTGTGTGGGGGTGTTCATCATCTGAAAGGTGCCACCAGACTGGCAGTTTACTCAACTCAAAGACTGTGTCTTGCTATCCATGATTCCACAATCTCTACACAGCTTGAAGTTCTTGCTAATTTCAAAGCCGTGGCTGGACCACTCCCCCAAGAGGAGAAATTGGTGGATCTCTGCTTCTGATGCTGTAAGGGAAGACAGTAGAGAGGCCAAGCCAGAGCCAGAAGTGATGTCATATAACACTGTGACATCACAGTGTTTCTTTTTTGCCTTCTTCACCCTTTTTTGTCTCCCTGTGGCCACGCCTTCTCCCCAGTCATATGACTCCCACCTAGCTGTACACACTTGTATACAAAGGCACAGACACCGGCAGGGCTCCCAGGTATATGAAAGTGGCCAGAAAGGGGGATTCATAATGCATAGGAGTTTAAGCTTGACACAGTACTGGAAGGGAAAGCTCACATTATAGCTGCAGTGGTGGGTGGAAAGGTGGGGGGGGGGGGACAGAAGAGTGACAAGGAAGAGAGCAATTGTCCCCGGTGCTGCTGTAGTTTACAGTGCTCCTTACCCTTCCATCATCTCATCCTCCCTCACTCCCCAGCCCCATTCCCTACTGCTCCTCCCCCTCCCTCTCCCCCCTCCCTCCTCCCCCCCACCCCCCAGCAATTGACCATGGCCTCAGAAGCAGAAAGAACATTCCATCGATTCGCTGTCTTTGGAGAATCATCCAGCAGCGGCAAGGAAATTACCAACAAGAACTTCTCCAAACTCTGTAAAGACTGTGATATCATGGATGGCAAGGCAGTGACCTCCACAGATGTGGACATTGTGTTCAGCAAAGTGAAGTAAGGGGCCAGAGGTGGGGGCTGAAGTGAAAAGGTCACAGGGCTTTTGTTTTGTTTTGTTGAGACAGTTTCTCTGTATAGCCTTGTCTATCCTGAAACTCTGTAGACCAGGCTGACCTAGAACTCACCAAGACCCACCAGCCTCTGTCTCCTGAGTACAGGCACTAAAGGCGTGCACCACCAGCCTGGCACTGCCTGGCATAGTTCTAAAGATGGGAGATTTATAGGAGCATCTGTCAGGTGCTGGGAACTGTCCCAGTCCCTATTCTCAACATTCATTGGCAGGATAAAATAGACCATTCCCGACTAAGAAAAAAGGTAGATGTTGGGAGGTGATGACTTCACACTCCACAGTTACTGGATTTCTGTCTGACTGGCCAGGGCCAAGAATGCCAGAACCATCAACTTTCAACAGTTTAAAGAGGCAATGAAGGAGCTGGGCCAAAAGCGCTTCAAGGGGAAGAACCCAGATGAGGCTTTGGAAGATGTTTTTAAACTCATGGAAGGCAAAGATCCTGCCACCACTGGTGTCACTGTGAGTAGTGCTCTTGCTTTTTGTCTGATCTTTTCCTTCCTTCCTTCCTTCCTTCCTTGCTTTCTGAACTGGTTGTGTGATCCAGGCTGGTTTTGAACCGAATGTCTTGGTTCTTCTGTCTCCCAAGGGCTGGGGTTCTAGGTGTATGCCACCACACTGACCTCAGTGAGAATGTTCATCTCAAGCCCAGAACCCTGCTTCTTCCCTAGACTCTTCTGCTCTCGTCCCCTCTCTGCTTCTATGCCCCTAATCTAACTCAGGAGATAGGGCGGATAGCCTGTGGTACACTGCCTGTGCTGGAAGACTTTAGAGCCCTTGGAGTTGTTCCAGAGATAAGAGATCTGTGACCTGGAGAGAGACATTTGCTCCCAGTGCAGTTGGAGCACCCAGCTACATCCTTAGCCATAGAATAGCGGTTTCACTAGTAGAATTTAGACTCGTTCTCAAGTCTTATGGTCTAGATACCTCAGCCTTCTGTGGCTTTAGGCACTAACGTTGGAGGACTTGGTGCCTGCTTCCCCAGTCCTCTTCCTACACGTATTAAGGTTTAATCTCAGACCTCCAGCCTCTCACCCTTCTCCTTCCTAAACTGTAGAAACAGTGCTCTCAACTCTGCACATTGTGGGTGAGGCTTGGGACTGAGGCCCTCTGCCAGTCAGAATGATCTCTCTGGATAGGGAAAAATGCAGCTTTCCCACAGCTGTGTCTGGGCCTCGGGAAGCAGCACTGTGCCAGAGGCAGAACAAGCGCTCTCAGCATGTTCTAAGGCTCTAAGACCATATGTAAGGGAGGGTGGTGAGCCCCCCTCACCCACCCACCCAGGGGAAAGGAGGGCTTCAAACTCACCCTCTGGCTTACAGAAATCGACGACGGTGGGTGGAGTAGACCGGTTGACAGACACCAGTAAGTACACCGGAACTCACAAGGAGCGCTTTGATGAGAGTGGTAAGGGAAAAGGTATTGAAGGTCGGGAAGAGACCACTGACAACTCAGGCTACGTGAGTGGCTACAAGGGGGCTGGCACCTATGACAAGAAAAACCAGTAGAGAGGAGCCATCTTTGCCTGCTAGTTTCCTGACCCCATGTTTTTAACACCATGAAATCTAGGAAATAATAAACGATGTGTGTGCAGCACTGAGCGAGCTCCATCTCATGAGTATGAGGACCAGATTGGCCACAGGTAGAGAAAGGGAGAAGAGAAAGCCTCATGCATACCAGCCATAGGGTAGTAGTCTCCTTAGCAACTGCTCCTGAGACCAGGACTGAAGAATACATTTGGAGATAAGAGTTAAATCAGATGCCGAAGAAGAAATATTTACTTACTGTGTTCACACAGGAGTGCCTTTCTACCTCCCCAAAGGGGAGTCACAGTTCTTGATTTGACATACCATGACCCAGATAATCATTTATGATCTTGAGTGAACGTGTCTCCCAACTTCCTCATCTGTTAGAATCCAAGTTTTGTTGGGAGATAAATAGAAGCCAGGAAGGAAAGCCTGACACCTACCACAAATCAAAAATGTACTTTCAGGCTAGGGAAAGATAGAATCTTTCTAGTCGGTTGCTTTTTGAAACAGGAGTTTCACTGTGCAGTCCTGGCTGGCCTGGAACACTAGATCAGGCTAGCCTTGAACTCCCAGAGATCTGCCTGCCTCTGCCTCTCAGGTGCTGCCATTAAAGTCTTTCACCCACCCCACCTCCACCCTCATGCCCACAGAGCAGAAGACATTTCCGACTGCTAAGACAGTCAGATCACCAGGACACCCAAAGCAGGGAAGGGAATTCAATCATAATTGAGTTTGAATGTGTTTTTAACTTTTTATTTTGAAATGAGTACAGATTCACAAGAAGTCAATCTAGAAAGGGGCTCATGCCCCTCCTGCCCAGTTTCCCACAGTGGTTTTTACACAGAACATGACTGGGGTTGGGACTGCCTCTTCCCCTGTCACCTGAGTGAAACAGAGATAAGGGGGTTCAGAGGAACCAAGGGACCTGGGAAAGGACAGGAAAGATCATTTGAAATTGTGGTGGGCCAAGGTGAGAGAGATGGAGGACAGTGGTTGGAAACAGGCAGGCAGCATGGCTAACGTTGGTTGGGAAAGTCAGGGGAAAACAGCACTAGGCTCCATGGTGGGAGGAGGTGAGAAGGCTGGATAATATGAAGGGAAAGGGGAAATCACAGATTAGTACAGGCTGGAGACTGGGGGCTGTGAGGAAGGGAGGCAAACGGGCCTGAGGTTCTTATTGCCGGAGCGTGGCAGGAATTGGAAGGGAACTTGGGGTTGCTGGAGGTATGGTGGGGGTGGAGGACTGGCTGACACTAAAAACAGGCCTAGGGAGAGATACTGGAGCTGGGTGCCTGTTGCCATGGTGTGATCTGGGGCCTGGGCCTCCCTCCAGGAGTTGGGATCTGACCCAGCAGATACATGAGCACTGCCAGCTGGACACAGTCTGCTTCTTGGGTGGGTTTCACTGTCGCTGGGAGAGGAAGGCTCATGGTGGGGGCAATGAGAAGGCGAAAGAGCCTGAAGGAGGGCGGGGTTCTGCTTCAGATGTCAAGAGGAAGACTTGCAGACAGACTCAGAGTTTGGGAACGGGCCTTAGTGTGGCATGTAGAGGCCTGTAGTAGGTGGGACTAGTTTGGGAACTAAGTCCCTAGTAGATCCCAATGATACCTATAGGCTCAGCATCGTGCTTGCGGGAGCAGAGCAAGTATAGCCTTTGGTTGGTCAGGGTGCTGTTGTAGCTACAGCTGGTTGGTGCCTGTTGATGGGCCAGGGTGCAGACTGTAATGGGGAAGGAGTTCTGAGTGAGGGTGCAGTACTCGTTGTAGTTTTCACAGAAGCTCTCGCTGTATTTGCAGAACTTCTGGATGTCTTCCAAGGGGGCGTGGACCACATAGTGGATCTTAGGGCAGTACCAGTCCTGCAGTTTGCCTCTCACGTAGGCCATGAGGCCATTACAGTATCCGTGGAATCCCTTGGGGTAGTTAACCATGGGGTAGTCAACGTGTAAGGTTCGGAAGTTCTTGATGGCCGTCTGAATTGTGATGCCTGTCACCAGAGTTGGCCGGAAGACAAACGGGAGGACAAGCAGCCAGGCCACATTTGGTGCCATGCCTTCTGCTGGCAGGGTTAAAGTAATTAGAGGCACATTGGGCTAACGAGACCTGCCCACCCTTCCCAGAGTCTCCAGTCTTCTCCAGCTTCCCTTGTGTGCCTCCCCTCGCCTCTAAGAACTGCTCAGTAGTACCTTACAGATTCTGTCACTCCAAGAAGACAAAGCACTTGTTCAAGGTCACCCCTCAGAGCAGCCATCTACAGCCAACCCTCCTCCTATGGTTCACCACCGAAGACTGTCTCACCCAGGCCTTGGGCTGTGCAGCACAGATTCACAGGTCCAGCTGATCCTTGGGGAAAGGTGCTTCTGATTGCTCCCTGTTTCCCGGCACTCCTTATGGTAGCCACAGAAGGAGTGGAGAACAGGCTGTCTTAGTAGTCTCTGACAGCTCAGCAGGAAGAAACTTGAAGACAGTCCAGGGAAGGGAGTGGGAGGCAGGGATGTGTCTTGCCTAACACCACTTACAGCCTAGAGGTGGGTTGAGACTGAAAAGATTTCTGGATAAAGATGGGACTGGGAGGAGGGAGTGTTCCCTGGATTTGAGGAGCACTGTGCTGTCTGGGTAGGTGGGTAGGAGGAAAGAGATACTGTCTGGTCTCCATGTGGGTATCCTCAGGACATTTAGATCCAACCTCCTGGCCAGAAATCCCAAAGTTCCTGGGACCTTCTTTGATGTTTGCTCTGGCTTACAGGTCCTGCTTTTAGCACCGTGGGAGGAAAGAACCGTTCTTTTGTATGAAGAACAAAGTGTTTACCTTTGATGGAGGGTTCACCAAGGTCTCATCCCGCTTATAAGCCCCAGGGCTCTGCCCATCAGCACCGCCCACCAAGGTGGCAGCCCGAGAACAAAGAACCTCCAGGACTTCCCACAGTGCCCCTCACCAGTGCCCAGCTGAGCGTGCCAACACCTTGCACCCTTGACTCAGGGCCTGTCAGTTCAGAGCACTGCTAGGAATCTCTGCACGCTGCCTCTGCAGCCCCAACAAGCTGGTTCTGGCTCTTGAGAGAATGTGACCCACCTGGCCTGATCAGATTCTTGGTACAGGTTGGTGGTGTGTGTGGTGGTTTGTCCTGCTGAGGAAAGGGCTAAGATACTCAGCTTTTTTTATCAAATATCTGGATCTTCATCAAAGTCAACACAAACAAGTTTCAAGGAACTTGCCAGCTCTAACCTTTGACACCACCACCCCACCACCACCACCCGCCGCCAAGCCCTGCAGCCATGTGGGCATTCTCCATGTGGGAGAAGGGCATTCTCCACATTTACACATTTAGGGGCCTTATTTGTGACAGGCTCTCAGTGTGTATGCCAGGCTGGCCTCAAACTGCTTATCAGTCTGTCTTCGGCCTCTTGAGTGCCAAAAACAGCTATGGATCACCCTGCCCACCCCCCTGGGATGCTCTTAGAACCTTTTCACCTTCATCAGCAGAAGCAGGAGTCAGAAGCCAGACCCCTAGGTGCTCTGGGGTTCACTGTGGAGCTCACAGGAAGGAGTTGTCTCAGGAGACATTGGTATTCTCTCTGTGGTCTCTCATTTGCAGCCTCCTCTGGATTGGTTCTTTCTGGCTACACAAACAAGAGCCCCAAATTAAATCTCTTCTCCTCAGACTCAATTCTTTTGTGTCTTTGCCTTTATTTTCCTGCCGCTGTGCTAAAAAGCTTTGACAGGAGCAACTTTAAGAGAAAAGGGTTTGTTCTGGTTCACATATCGAGGAGAGCCCATCAGGGTGGGCAAGCTAAGGCAGCAGGATGCTGAAGCTGCTGGTCACATTTGCAGTTAGGAAGCAGAATGAATGAACACACGTTGCTGCTCAGCTCCTCTTCTCCATCCATACAGTCCTGGGTCCCAGCCAGGAAACAGCGACTGGGTTTTCCCACCTCAATTATTGCCATTAGGATCATGCCCCAAAGGCACGCACAGAATCTTATCTCCCAGGTGATTCTAGATTCTACTATGTTGACTTGAGCACTAACCATCATGGTTGTATGCCTGCTTCCTCAGTTTTCTGTGATAGGCACCTCCATCGCCCTAATCATCTCCCACAAGGCATGATGGTAAGAGTCAAGGCTTGAGTCTTGGTTTTCTATGGCATGCCCTGTCACTGAGTTTTCCAGGCTTCTGCCTCATCTGCTCATGGAGATAGTACATTATTCCTCATAGTGGTACTAGGACTCATTACCATGCAAATCACAAGTGTTCGCCCAGGGCCTAACGGGAGGTGACTACCCAGTATGCACTGAGTCCCTAAGTCATGCAGCCCTTGGAATCTTTTTAAAAACTCTCCCCAAATCAGTCCCTCTCTTGCATATTTCTTTGCCAGCTCAGCCTCTCTCTTAACTGGACACCACACACTCAACTCTGCTAAGTCTCCGTTATCTTTCATTCAACTACCGAAAAGGAAATTAGTTCCCACAGGGCAGGAGAGACGGCTCAGTGGTTACAAAGACCGGCTGCTCTTCCAGAGGACTCAGTTCAGTTCTCAGCACTCACATGGTGGTTCACAACCACCTGTAACTCCAGTTCCAGGGGATCTGATACACTTTTCTGGACTCTGTGGGCACGAGGCATGCAGGTGATATATACATACATTCATGTCAGCAAATACTTGTCCACATTAATAATAATAGTTTCGTTTTGTTTAATCCTTTGCAACAATATATCATCCAGCCAACATGTCCTAAGGGCATGAGACTGTCATGGTTTTGCTATTGTCTGGGTCTGTACATTTCTACTCCTGCCAGCTTCCCACCTTGTACTGCATCCCATACCATGCCCTCTGCTGTCTCTCCGGTGCTTCCCCTTGCCCTCTTGCCCTATCCATATCTAGTTTGTATGAGGACAGTCCTGAAGTCTCATTACCAAAGTCTCTGCTTAGAAGACCGGCCCTGAGGACTGTGCGCAATTCAGAAAAATGACGAATTCAGACCCACAGGTACAAGAGGCTGTCCTTCAGGCTGCAGGATGGTGCCCTGGCCTAGCTGATGGAATCTGTGCTTTGAGGACATCAACCCACAAAGTGTAGGATGCCTGTTTCAGTCTTCCCCCTCACCCCTAGTCCCTCCAGGCTACGGTTGGAGCTTCTTATGGCCCTTTCCATCCCACAGGTGTAGTCCCTCCATCTGCTTACCACTCACATGTGCACACAAAACCCCAAACCTAAAAGCACGTTAGAGAGGGAAGGGGTCCCTCACTGGCTCTGGTCTCATCTAGAGATGATTCTAGTTATTAAGTGGCATGCAGATGGGAAGCTGTCTACGCCTTTCCTAGATGCTACATTAACTCACTTGTCATCTTTAGAGCTGCATTTATTCCCTACGCAGACCGGATGACAAATCCACATCCCTGTGCCACCAATCCAGAGTCTCCTCTAAACTCAGCCTCTGTCTGAGATTCATCTCCACAAACCTTCCGGTGACAATACTATGACAGAATGTTTTTACAATACATTTTAATTTATTCTTTGAAGATTTTGTTAGGGTTCAAGAATCACTGGAGAATGATATCCCAGACACAAATAGTATGTAAAAGCAAAGAGTGTTTATTTAGCTGAATTTTCTGCATGCAGGGGTCTCCCCATCTGGGAATGGAGACCCCTGGTGGACTCGCATTGTCAGTTAGGGGAGTTTTAGGGAGGGGCGCGTGCCCTTTTACATTGATTGGTTAGTTCTACCTCTAGGGGTCTGAGGAATTCTACAATTGGTCAGGCTCTGGAGACTTCCCTGGGGGGTTGCTTACTCATGTTAGCTACCTGTTCTTACTTTAGGCTGAATGACAAGGTGTCCTCGGATTGGCTGCCCACAGCTGTGGTTGGCAGACCATGGGTTCCTGGATCCAGGTTCTCATTTCTGGGAAATGGAAACTGAGATCTAGTCTCCAAACTGCCAGTTTGCAACCTGTCATGGAGTCAGCCCGGCTCTGGCTAACCCAGTCCTCTCAATTTCATACATGTATTTAGACCATCCTCACCCCTGTCTCCCTTCCAACTCTCCCAGACTATGCTTGCACTTGCTTTGCTCCTATTGCAACATCATGTCCTAAAAACAACAACAACAACAACAACAACCAAAAACAAAACTTGAGTACCATTCATGCATAGGTGTAGGGACAACTAGGAATGTGGGTACTCTACCAGGGACTACACCCCCGAAGAAAATCGACTCTCCTCCCAGCAACTGGCAGTAGCTCTTCAGTAAGGGATGGGCAGTAAGGGTTGGGTCTTCAGAACTCTATTCTCCGTCCATGCTGGAAGTTTGGTTGACTTGCTTTTGTGGGGGCAACCATAGCTGCTGTGAGTTCCTGAGAGCAACAGGCCTGTCCCATGCAGAAGACTGTGTTTTACAGCAGTCCTCCCTGGCCTCTGGCTCTTGCAATATACCCATATTATAATATACCCTTATTATAATACACCCATATGATGTTCCCTGAGCCTTGCAGGGAGGAGGCTGTGATATAGATGAGGGATGTAGGGCTGAGCTTCTCACCCTCACTTATCCCTTGCACTTGGACGAGTTGAGAGTCTGTATTACCCATCATTCACTGCAAAGGGAAGATCTCTGATGAGATCCGAGAGCCACATGAAGTTTACTATGGGTATGGAGATGCATGTTTGGGAAGGCAGCTTGTTCTGTCCAATTAGCAAAAGCAGTAGTAAGTTCTCTCCTAAGGTCTATGACCCCGCCAGCCATGGGTTCTTAGTCAGGTTCACAGTACCAGGCATGAGTTCCACCATCCTTAAATACAGAGCAGGCCTTAAATACAATCAAAAAGCTGTTGATTATACCCGTAACATTCAGGTCATTGTTGCACCGATGGGCATAGCCTGCCAGGCTGTTCATTCTTGCCGCTCGTAGGGACCACTGCTGGGTAAGCCTGCTAATGATGTCTCTTCTCCCAGCAGGCTTTGTAGCACTTTCCAGTACTATACGAGCTAGCCAATAGGAATAGCTCTTGCAGATCAGTACCGGCTTGATTTCTGCATGTCCTCTGATGCAAGCATGCGATACCTTCAGCAACTAGTTCTTACCTCCAAGTTCTAGTGAGTAACTAGCAGCAGTGGCAATGACCTGTATTGTTTGGAGGCTCTGTCCCGCTGCCCCAGCCTCCCGAGTGCTAGATCTACACTGTAGCACACTCTGGGCTTATGTATGTTCACAGCATTCTGCTGTTTTATGCAAGGTACAAAAGAACTATTGTTGAGCCGGGCGTGGTGGCGCACGCCTTTAATCCCAGCACTAAGGAGGCAGAGGCAGGCGGATTTCTGAGTTCGAGGCCAGCCTGGTCTACAGAGTGAGTTCCAGGTCAGCCAGGACTACAAAGAGAAGCCCTGTCTTGAAAAACAAACAAACAAACAAACAAAAACAAACAAAAGAACTATTGTTGACGGATAAATCTAGTCTTCTGATGACTTTCCGTCTAAGTTAGAGGGAAATATTATTATTATTATCATCATCATCATCATTGATCCTTTGAGATATCCTCTCTCTATCATGTAGCTCTCTGGCTGTACTGGAACTTGCGATGTAAACCAGGCTGGCATCAAACTCACAGAAATCTACCTGCCTCTGCCTTCCAAGTGCTAGTGTGAAAGGCAGGTGCCCCGTGCCAGACATAATTTCTTTCTTTCTTTTTAGGTTTATCTATACATACTTTGTTTAAATTATGTACAGGTGTGTGTGTGTGTGTGTGCATGTAGGTATGTACACATGTGCACAGGTCCTCTTGGAGGCCAGAGGTTGAGGAGCCCGTGGAGCTAGAGTTATAGACAGTTGTTAGCTCTCTGACATGGGTGCTAAGAACTAAACTCTAGAAGAGTAGCAAGTGCTCTTAGCCACTGAGCCATCTCTAGCCCCTCACCCATCCCCAAAATCATATTTCTTGAAGGCAGAAAATAGTATAGGGATGCAGAGATGATTAAGATGTCATCTCTGCCAGTTAAAGATAGAGCCCTGTTGGTAGAGTTTTCCCCTAGAAGGCAAAGTCCGAGGCTTGATCCTGAGCAGTGGTTGTGGTGGGACACACCTGCCATCCCAGTCCTAGGGTGGCGGAAGCAGGAGAATCAGGAGTTCAAGGGCCATCCTCAGCTACATAGCAAGTTCTAAGCCAGCCTGGGGACCCTGGGACCAGTCTCACTGGGCAGTCAGAAGTTAAGTGGCATGAAAAAAATATTATGAAAATCATGTCTGCCTGTGGCTGAGACACTGAGTGGGAGAAAAGTCAGAAACAAAGTTAAGAGGCAGGTTTGCCCGATCGATGGTGGTAGGCCTGAGTATGGGCTAAGGAACTTATTCTGGTTATAAGTAAGGAGTGTGGTGCTGGAAAGAGTTTAGAACACAGATCTACCTGGTAAGCCGCTGACCCTAAGACCAGGTCCCTCTCTCCTATGTCCTGACTTGTCTAAAGGTCTGGGAGCCAAGGATTCTAACCTTTGGTCAGGGCTGCCTCCTCCAAACTCACAGCTGTTCCAGGAAAGGTCATGGGAATTCAAAGACCTGAAGAGAGTCCCACAGCTGACCCCAACTTCGCAGTGTTTCACTTTCTCCAAATATAAAAATGAGCCTATTACCCTTATTTATCCAAGATCTACATTAGGCTGACAGAACTTGGATCGGCTCTAGTCTGGAGGGAAACACTCTCCCATGGGCTTCCCATTGGTATCTAGAGGCTGTGTGGAACTCCGGAAGAAAGGCTTGGCTCTGAAGGGTAGGCACCAATCCAGGCCTAGCCTCTCTCTCCACCCCCTTGCTCCCTCCCACTGCAGGCTGGAAGAAGAAGCAGCTGTTGTGCTGGGGGGAACACAGGCAGGGATCCACCTGGCACTGGCGGAATTTTCACAACACCCACCCCAACTTTAACAATATACACACAAGCACATGCACGCGCACACGCGCGCGCGCGCACACACACACACACACACACACGGACAGACGGACGGACAGACGGACGGACAGCAGGGAAGAAAGTTGGGCCAACAGCAATGACTAGTGATAGAGGAAACAAGGAAGTCAGAACTTGTGCTTTCCTCCGTCTTCTGCTCCACCGGTTTTCTGCTCCGCAGTCTTTCCTTCCCAAAGGCTGTCTGTCCTCTTTCAGTTTTTCCTCCTTTTGCCACTAGGGCCATGGACGACGCAAAATGTCAAAATTGTTCTAGCAAGTGCAAACTGAAGCCGATCCGGCAAGTTGGACAATTTAGGCCAATGCAATCAAATAACAGAGGCAAAGGTTTCAACCTGAATTGTATAGATGTAGGTGTCAACTTTCCTGTTTCAATTTTTGTGTACAAACCTGAAGCTCTGCTTCTTTTCCCTTTGACAGGAGAGACTGGCAGAGCTTTGTTTATCTCATTTGCACGCAGTAGGCAGGCAGCTTCTGGAAAGCCCAGAGTAGTCGAGTTAGGAGCAAATAGCTTTAATAACGACAGGAAAACCACACCTCGGGTCATGGCTTGGAAGCATCACACTTTGGCAGAATTCGAATTCCTCAAAAGGACCCTAAGAATTTTAATGAGCTTTCAGCCCCCTGCCCCCTCCTCTCACCCTAACTTGCACTTCCAAGGGCAAGGCTGCACTGAGCTGATATGAATTTGGTCCACTGCCTACTTTAAAACATGGGTTCTGGGGCTGAGAAGATGACTCAGTGGGTAAAGGCATTTGTCACCAAGCAAGGCAATCTGAGTTCAGTCCCCACTGCCCACACAGCAGGGCGGAATGACAATACAGACTGCAACAACTTGTCCTCTGACCACATCACCTCGTTTCTCTCTTTCTCCTTCTCCCCCTCTCTCCCTCTGCTTCTCTTTCTCCCTCTCTTTCCCCTTCCCTCTTTCTCAATAAATAAATAAAATAAGCAGTCTACGTGTGTGTGTGTGTGTGTGTGTGTGTGTGTGTGTGCCTGTGAATTTATAGCAACTTAGTAGACTACTCCCTCCAGACACTCTGACACCTTAACAAAGAAGAAAGCAGTGTTCCTCAGAGCCAAACCTCTCCAGGGAAAACACCCCGAGGAGAGAGAGGCCTGTGTGAACTTGTCCCTAGTGCTGTTTTGCCACCTAGTGGCCTTCTTCTCCAACACCACTTGTTCTGACAGAAATCCATTTTTGCCCACAGCTGTGCTGTCTACCAAAGACCTCTCGAAACACATACTCCATGCCTTTGCTCAAAACCCCAGCTTCTGTAAGGAGGTGGACGAAGGGTGGACATGAGCGAAACACACTGTATTCATGCATGACGTTTGCCAAGGATGCGTATTTTTTTAAATATCCCAAACATATAAAAATAAAGTATATGTTTTTTTTTTTAAATTCTAACTTCTGGACCAAAACACAAACTTCATAATTAACATGGCTTGTGTGATTTGACCACAGCTGTAATGCACGTGGGTTAGATGACCTTTTTAACAGGCCCTTGACTCCTCAGAGTGAAGACGCAGCTCTTCTCCTGGTTCCTCAGGTTTCTGCTGTGTGGTTCTCTGAATGCCCTGTGCACACACTCCAATTGGGCAGCCCACCTTGCCATTCTCCACCAGCACCCCAGGGCTCTGTCCCTTAACGGTGCTACAGTGCTGTTCTCTCGGCTGGGAACATCTAGACAAGCACGAGTTTACCCTCTCATCCTTATGTCTCTACCCTAAAGTCACCTATTCAAAAATCTCTGCCCACCCTATCCTGTTCTACCTTTTTTAAATTTTATTTATTTATTTATTTATTTATTTATTTATTTATTTATTTATTTATTATATGTAAGTACACTGTAGCTGTCTTCAGACACTCCAGAAGAGGGCATCAGATTTCATTACAGATGGTTGTGAGCCACCATGTAGTTGCTGGGATTTGAACTCAGGACCTTTGGAAGAGCAATCGGCACTCTTAACCGCTGAGCCATCTCACCAGCCCGTGTTCTACCTTTTTTATTCCCCAGCAATTATCACTTTGAGCAAAATTATATGTGCTTTCATTCTTTCCCCAGTGTAAGGCGAGCTCTGTAAAGATTGGGATATTTGTCTTATTCATTAATACATATTGTACCCAATATAGCTGCTTTTTTATAATGTGTTCATTGTGTTGAGGGATTGGATGGCAGGGGGTGGTGGGGGGAACAGACCTGACCCTAAGATTTTGAGATCACTTGTTTAAATATGAACCCTGAAAACATAAAATAGCATTCACCTCTTTTCTGGGTGTTCCTATCCTGCTAGAGGTGCTTCTTGCCTCTGAGCACCCCATTTCAAGCTCTCAGGAGCTCCCAAAGCAGCACAGACACAAGCTGTACCCACCACCGAAGCAGGAAATATAAAACGAAGGAAGGGCCGAGGCCAGACGGTGATAGCATTTCAAATGTAAACACTTGGGTAATGTTTAAGCTCTGCAACTTTCTATAAAACAGAGAAGGCCAGAGAAGAACCGGGAGGGACTAGGTGCCATGTCTTGGGAAAGGAAGTGGCCTTGATCAGTACCCGGAACTAAGGAAACTTGGAGAAATGAATCTTAGACTAGCTGAGCCACTGCAGAAGGCACTGGGCGCGGTGACTGACGGTTCATCCTTGTCCCTTGCTTCCTCCAAGTCCTCCAGGAGACAAGTCCTGCTTGATACATACCTGGACGACATGAAGTTGTGCGAGCTAACTTCCTGGACTACTCTGTCTGTACCACAAGTCAGAAAAAAAAAAAAAAGCAATCCTTAACAGCACAGTGATTAGCTCTTCTCCAGATAATAAGCTAGAAGTCCTTGTAGAAGATTAATGTCATTTCTCTCTGAAATTCAGTTGAATTGACACCTGTGTCAGATGTCTTAATAAGAGTCACTAAAACCATGTGGCCAGGGGCCAACTACAGTATAGTCTTGAATGTGAGGATTAAAGATTCCTTATTGCTGACTGTGTTTAGGCAGGCCCATTAGCTCCATAGGCATCCGCTTACTTGTCACACGTAAGTAGAGAGGCATGAGGCTGGTTCATTTCCTGATACACAGGCTGCCCCCACCCCCACCCCAGCTTCCCCCAAGTCACATGAAGCATAGCCCATGCCTGCCTCTAAAGAATTAGGCCATATGCAAAGGTCCTCAGAGGACTTCGGGTCCAGCTAAGGTGAGTGCATCCCCAGGTCCCTGAACCAGACAAGGCACAAGAACAGAAAGACATGGAGGCCAGCAAGGAGAAGACAGAGAAGGGCTGGTTCTGACCAGATGGGCTATGTCAGCAATAAGATGGACAAAGGAGGGACAGCTTTAGGGCATAAGGACACTCTTGTGAGCAGGGGAGTATAGAAGAGAGGACAGTGATGTTGGAGAGAGGAAAAAGGAAAGACAATCTAGAGATGGGGAGGTGAAACACAGACCTAGGACATAGGGAGTTTGAGGGTGTCTCATCCTGACACAGGAAGGTGAGAGAATGGAGAAAGGACAGAGACACATCCTGAAGTCTGGGCTCAGGCGGGCTGTGTGTGCTCCAATGGAATCACATCAACTACTGCAGCAACACCGAACCCCAGCACATGTCTACGCACAGCACAGAAAGAGAGTGTCTTAAGTCACTTTTCTGTTACTGTGATAAAACACAATGACCAAGGCAGCTTATTATTATTATTATTATTATTATTATTATTTTAAAAAGCATTTAATTAGGCTTGCTGTTTCAGAGAATTAAAGTGCATGATGTCAGAGTGAAGGCCTGACAACAGGAACGGTTGAGAGCTCACATCTTGATCCAAAAGCAGGAGGCAGAGAGAACATGAGTTAACAGGGAACAGTGTGTGCTTTTTGAAACCCCAGAGCCTAGTGACATATCTCCTATAACAAGGCCATTATCTTAGTTACTCTTCAATGGCTGTGAAGAGACACTGTGACCAAGATAACTCTTGTTTGGTTTTTTTTGTTTGTTTGGTTTTGTTTGGTTTTGTTTTTTGAGACAGGGTTTCTCTGTATAGCCACGGCTGTCCTGGAACCCACTCTGTAGACCAGGCTGGCCTCGAACTCAGAAATCCGCCTGCCTCTGCCTCCCAAGTGCTGGAATTAAAGGTGTGCGCCACCACTGCCCAGCTCAAGATAACTCTTATGAAGGAAAGCATTTCATTAGGAAATTGTTTGGTTACAGTTTTGAAGGGTTAGTCTGTGGCCATCATGGTGGGAAGCAAACAGGCATGACACTAAAGCAGTAGCTGTGGGATTTCTTTTTTTTAAACCAGGGTCTTTCTACATAGCTCTGACTGTCCTGGAACTATGTAGACCAGACTGGCCCAAACTCACAGAAAGCCACTTGCCTCTGCCTCCCCAGTGTTGGGATTAAAGGATTGCACCACCATGTCTGACCCAGTAGCTGAGGACTTTATACCCTAATCTGTAAACAGTTCATAGATACTGGACCTGGGACAGACTTTTGAAACGTCAAAGCCCGCCCTCAGTAGCACACCTACTCCAACAAGGCCACACCTACTCCAACAAGGCCACACCTACTCCAACAAGGCCACACCTACTCCAACAAGGCCACACCTACTCCAACAAGGCCACACCTACTCCAACAAGGCCACACTTTCTCCAACAAGGCCACACCTACTCAAGCACAGCCACGTCTGCTCATCCTTCCCAAACAAGTCCACTAACTGGGAACCAAGCATTCAAACACATGAGCCCATGGTGGCCATTCCCATTTCACTGCCTGGCCCCAGAGCCTTGTATCACAACACAAAATGCATTTAGTCCAAGTCCAAAAGTCATATAGTCTTTCAGTCTCAACACTGCTCAAAAAAAAAGTCTCTTTTGAGTCTTAAAGCAATTTCTTAACCCTCATAAAATAAAAAGCAGATCACATACTGCCAACATACACACTATGGCACAGAATATACATCACCATTCCAAATAGGAAAAAAAGAGGTCACAGAAAGAGGTCACCGTAGTGAAATAGTGGACCAATGTGAAACTGAAACCCACAAGGCAAAGTCCAAATTCTGTCTTAGATGGCTTGTTCAGTCTCCCACTCCCCACAACTTTGTTGACTGCAGCACACTTCTCTCTCATGAGCTGGTCCCATACCCTGAATGCAGCTCTCCCTGGCAGGTATCTCACGGCTCTGGCATCTCCAACATTTTGGGGTCTCCAAAGCAACCCAGGTTTCACGTCACAGCTTCATGAAATGGCCTCTCTGGGTCACTGTACAGGGACTCCCTTGCCACATGCCTGGCTTCGTCATCTTTCCTTAACTGTAGAGGAAGGTGTTACAACTGCTTTCCTGTATTTCTGTTGCCTTTAAATCCAGAGAGCGAGCCACATGACCAAGCTGTTCTTCTGGCTGTTGGGGTTGGAACTTGACCCCCTTCTTGACTTTCATTTGCGTGAGCTCTCACTGGTTTCTAGGCTTAGGAAATCCCTAAGGTTTACTCCTTTCACAGGTTGCAGGATTGTCTGGGTGGTGTCTTGTCCTGTTTATTCCATTTTGAATCAGGTCTTTCTTTAAAGTTCTCATCTCTTTCAGCACAAGCCTTGGATGCCTCTTTTCTCCTCAATACTGTGTCTGGTATTTCCTTTTGCCCGGCTTGCCCTTTTTCATTGTATATTAAAATAAGAATGATCACTGATAACCATGCTATTCTGATCCAGCCAGCCAGAAGAAATAGACAACTTGGCCATATGGTTTTGGGCTTAGAGTCAACAAAGATACAGAAAAGGAGCGGCATCTTCCTCCTCAGTTAAGGAAAGCTGACAAAACCAGGTATGTGGCAGGAGAGTCCCTGCATGGTGGCCCAGAGAGGTGATTCTAATCCATGGTCAGTACTAGGTTGTCTTGAAATCTCTTCTGCCAATGACGTTCATACAAATCTCTTCAATTTGCCCTCCAACATTTTTTTGACAGGGTCAGAAAGTAGTCATGTTCTTTACCAAAATACCACAAGAATAGTCTGTAGGCCACTGACTAATATTCTTGCCCTCCTGAAACTTCTCAAGCTGAGCCTCCACAGTCCAAGTCACCCTCCACATTACTGTCTTCCATGTTCCTCCATGGATTGCCCATCAAACCTCACTCAAAGTGTCCTAAACTCCTGAATTCTTCCACATTTCTCCAAACAGCAGCATGGTCAGGCCTGTCACAGGAATACCCCAGCCCCAGATACCAACTTCTATCTTTGTCACTGTACTGGCTAGTTTTGTGTCAACTTGACACAGCTGGAGTTACTACAGAGAAGGGAGCTTCAGTTGAGGAAATGCCTCCATGAGATCCAACTGTAGGGCATTTTCTCAATTAGTGATCAAGGGGGAAAGGCTCCTTGTGGGTGGGACCATCTCTGGGCTGGTAGTCTTGAGTTCTATAAGAGAGCAGGCTGAGTGAGCCAGGGGAAGCAAGCCAGTAAAGAACATCCCTCCATGGCCTCTGCATCAGCTCCTGCTTCCTGACCTGCTTGAACTCCAGTCCTGACTTCCTTTGGTGATGAACAGCATTGTGGAAGTGTAAGCCGAATAAACCCTTTCCTCCCCAACTTGCTTCTTGGTCATAATGTTTGTGCAGGAATAGAAACCCTGACTAAGACAGTCACCATGACCAAGATAACTCTTGTAAAAGAAAGCATTTCATCAGGAGCTTGCTTACAGATTTCAGGTTAGTCCATGACCATTATGGTGGGAAGCAGGTAGCCATAGCTCTAGAGCAGAGACTGAGAGGTTTACATTCTGATCCACAGGCAGCAGGCAGTGAGAAAGACACTGGGCCCAGCATAGCCTTTTGAGACCTTAAAGATCACTCCCAGTGACACACCTGTTCCAACAAGGCCACACCTACTCCAACAAGGCCACACCTCCTAATCCTTCCCAAACAGCCTTCTCTTTGACCTTTTCAAACTCTTTCAGCACAAGCCTTGGCTCTAAGCTGAAGAAATGGCTCAGTGGTTAAGAATACTGTCTGCTCTTCCAGAAGTCCTGAGTTCAATTCCCAGCACCCACATGGTGGCTCACAACCATTTATAGTGTGATCTGATGCCTTCTTCTGGCATGCAGGTATACATAGAAATAGAATGAACATGTACATAAAATTAAAAAATAATCTTAAAAAAATGACCCAAGTATTCAAATACTTGAGCTTATGGAGGCGATTCCCATTTAAACTAACACAGTCCATTCCCTGGCCACCTCGGCTCATGGCTATGTTGTGATGTGAAACTCATTTAGTCCAATTTCAAAACTCCCCATACATTTGCTGACTCTCAACACAGTTTAAAAGTTGAAAGTTTCTTCTGAGACTCAAGGAATCTCTCATTTGTAACCCTTTGTAAAATCAAAAATCAAATTACATGCTTCCAATATACAATGTCATAGAATATACATGACCATTCTAAAATGGTAATAAGATAGGGGTACAATGAGGAAATACTGAGCCAAAGCAAGACAGAAACCCAGCAAAGAAAATTCCAAATCCTGCAGCTCTCCATCTAGAATCAAACAGCTTAGATCATTCTATCCTTCCAGCCTTGTTTCCTGCAACACATGACTCTCTTTTGGGCTGGTTCCACTCCCTGTCTGCAGTTCTCACAGATGGGATCAGACATCTCCAACGTCAGGGTCATTAACAAAATCCAGGTTTCACTCTCACAGATTCACTCAATGCCCCTGCCATGTGCCTCGACAGCTCTCTGTAAAAGCAGAGGAATATTTTACAACCCCTTACTATTCTTTGTGACCAAAGCCAGAACCACAAGAGTGAAGCTGCCAAGTGTGGCTGCCCACTTGGGTTGGAGCCTGGCCCCCTCCTGGAATCACATTTGCATAAGCTTTGATTTGTTCTTGGGTTTGTTTTGTTTAAAGCAGGAAATTCCTTAGACCTTTTGTATTTTACAGGTTGGAAGCTTAGCTCCATGGGGTCTTGCCCAGAGGACTCGGTTCCTTCTCCATTTTTCTTCAGGCCTCTCTTTCCACACAAGCCTTGGTTCCAATATTAACTTCCTGGTGCTCTTTCTCCTCATACTGTACGTTTGGTATTTCTGCTTCCCCTGCTTGCTAATTTTCATGGCAGAACTGCACGAGAGTGATTACTAATAGTGACACACTAGAGCGATTATTAGATTGTCCTGAAGCATCCCCTACCAAAGAATTTCATCCATTACTTTTCAATTTAGCCTCAGGCAAGTTCTTAGGACAAGGGCAAAAAGTGTGTACATTCTTTGCCAAAATATCACAAAGATGGTCTCTCTCCCAGTTCCTAAATTGTACCACTGTGGAAACTTCTTAAGTTTGTCCCTCCACAGCCCATGCTCTTAGCACTACCATCTTCCAAGCTCCTCCGAGGCTGAGTGTGTAAGTTCTGCTTACACACTCAACTGTTTTATACTCATAAGTACCAACCTTCCACATTCATCCAAACAACCACATGGTCAGGCCTGTCACAGCAGCACTCCTTTCCTGCTACTAGCTTCTGTGTGAGTCATTTTTCTATTAATATGACACCAAAACCAAGGCAGCTGATAAAAGAAAACATTTTACTGGGCTTACCATTTCAGAGGGTTAGAGTCCATGTTGGCAGAACAAAGGTATGGCTGCAAGAATGGCTGAGAGCTCATACTTTGATCTGCAAATAGGAGGGGGAGAGAGAGAGAGAGAGAGAGAGAGAGAGAGAGAGAGAGAGAGAGAGAGAGAGAGAGAGAGAGAGAGAACAGGAAATGCCATAGGTTTTTTGAAGCTTCAGAGTCTCCTCTCAGCAACGCTCCTCCTCCAACAAGGTCACTCCTTGTAGTCCTTCCAAAATAGTTCCGCCAACTTGCAATCAAGTATTCAAACATGTGAGTGTAGAGGGAGGCAGTCCCATTTAAACCACCACAGACAGGTTAGTTAGATCCAGTAGCTGGTCTTCTTAGGTTACCAGTCTCAAAGTGTAAACATTCGGAAGTGGGAAGCTGCAGTTGCCAGTTTTGGCACATGTCCTACTTAGATCACCTAGGGAAGGCTTTGCCATCACTCTGAACCTCATGCAGAGAAAGCTTTGTCACTCCCATGTGGCTGAGACACTGGGGCTTTTGTCATCAGGTCATGACCGTGTCAACAATATCCATGCACTTGGGACTTCATTCTCTCAGGGCTTCCTCCATTCCCTACACAAGGAAATGGGGACCCAAGGAGACAGGGCCAAGAGCAAAAGGTAACAGAATTATGCAAGGGGTATAAGGTCAGGATACTGATTAGTGGATGGTATCACGGTAGCCGTGAGTACCTGGGTAGTGGTAAGTTAAAACAGTGGCCAAAAATAAGAGACATGCAGTAAGAAGGCTGGTTGGTTAGCTAGAACAAAGCACAGGAAAGTAGTGCCTTGACTGAGCAGTCTCTGTTCTCTTCCCAAGCAGCCTCAGCCTCAATCCCGACTCCTCCTGTGATGGTTTGTATTTGCTCGGTCTAGGGAGTGGCACTATTAGAGGGTGTGGCCTATTGGAGTAGGTGTGGCCTATTGGAGTAGGTGTGTCACTGTGGGCGTGGGCTTTAAGACTCTCATCTTAGCTGCCTGGAAGCCAATATTCTCCTAGCAACCTTCAGATGAAGATGTAGAACTCTCAGCTCATCCTGCACCCTGACTACCTGGACGCTGCCATGCTCCTGTCTTGATGATAATGGACTGAACCTCTGAACCTTTAAACCAGCCTTAATTAAATATTGTCCTTTATAAGAGTTGCCTTAGTCATGGTGTCTGTCCACAGAAGTAAAACCCTAAGATACCCTCCTTTCAGGGAGATAGTACCAAGCAGAATATGATTCTGTCTCCTCCTCCAGACACTGTAGGTAGCTGAAGTCCCAGTCAGTACTGAGCCTAGTCATATGACCTCATCTCAGAATTTAACTGAGAACATGCAGCTCAGCCCTCAAGCATGCAACTCAACCATGGATCACATCAACAAGTACACACACACACACATGCGTGCATACACACACACACACACACACACACACACACACACACACACACACACACCACTGTAAAAACCCTAACATCTTTGTGCTTCAGTCCTGCCAGATCCTGGACGTGGCCTGCAAGAATGGCCAGGAGAGCTACCACCAAGTCAAGAGCACCTGCCCCTGACCATGTGTGAACTCTCCTCAGGGAAGTTCACAAACTACAGGCGTCATCTGAGTGCATCTTACCCTCCTCAAGAAGAAACTCTGGAGAATCCCGGCTGGTTCTGTGCACTTGGATCAAATTCTCTAGGTTTCCAGAATTCTTACTCTTTGTCCAAGTCCTAAACCCACTCCCTGACTCTACTGTGTCCCCTTTCCCCCGGGTACCTTCTCTCCCCCTCATCTCGCGGGTCCTATCTGCCTCAAGCTCTTCAGAGAGGAGTTGGGGCTGACACTTTGGTGACCCAATCTTCAAGAAGAGTGTCTTGCCAGGCAGTGGAGGCTCACGCCTTTAATCCCAGCACTTGGGAGGCAGAGGCAGGCAGATTTCTGAGTTCGAGGCCAGCCTGGTCTACAAAGTGAGTTCCAGGACAACTGGGCTACAAAGAAACCCTGACTCGAAAAACCAAAAGAAAAAAAAAAAAAGAGTGTCTTTATTTTTGTTTTTTATTTTGTTCTGTTTTGTTGTTTGTTTGTTTATGTTCAGATCATTTCCCAGAACTGTCCAATTCTACTCTACAGGGAGAAATAATGCCTTCATCTGTCCAGGTGACAGGAGATTTTTTGACAAGCCCCTACCTCAACCCCTCAGGCCCAGGCAAACTGCCAGTGTAGAGAGCCAGGAGCTTATCTCCAAGAGAGAGAAGCACAGGACCCCCGGGACAGGCTTCCTGCTTTATGCCTTTGACCATCTCTCCCCTGCTCTGTCTCATCAAAATATGACAAGTGGCAGGAAGAGATGGAGAAGGGTGTGTGTGCAATTCATAAGCAGTGCTGTTTCCGTTCCTAAGTCAGAACTCTGACCTGGTGAGGTGACTTCTGGGGACAGACAGCTGAGAGGAGAGAAGACAAAGAAATTCCACATATTTATCCAGCACTTCATGCCTTGCATGAGCCATGCAGACAAATCACCTACTACCTGTGAATATGAATTTGACAGGGTTCCCTTGTCTCTTTTATAGATGAGGAAACATATATCAGAAGCATAATTTAGGGCTGGAGAGATGGCTCAGTGGTTAAGAGCACTGACTGTCCTTCCAGAAGACCCAGGTTCAATTTCCCAGCACCCACATGGTGGCTCACACCTGTCTGTAACTCCAATTTCAGAGGATCCAACACCTTCACACAGACATACATGCAGGCAAGACCATAATACACATGAAATAAAAATAAATAGCAAAAACTATGGGGGAAAAGTCATAGTTTAAATAGAGCTTGTCTAATTGGCAGAACCTTGCTGTGAAAATGGGTGTCTTGGGCTGGTGAGATGGCTCAGTGGGTAAGAGCACCCGACTGCTCTTCCGAAGGTCCAGAGTTCAAATCCCAGCAACCACATGGTGGCTCACAACCATCCGTAACGAGATCTGGCGCCCTCTTCTGGAGTGTCTGAAGACAGCTACAGTGTACTTACATATAATAAATAAATAAATCTTTAAAAAAAAAAAAAAAAAGAAAGAAAATGGGTGTCTTTAATTACTGTGCCACCGTACCAGTTGGGCAAGAAAGAAAAACATTACAGATTGGGGAAGTAGGTAAAAGGTCACTCATGAAATGGATTCTGAGAGTTGCGTAGAACTGGGTACCCTGTGCTGGCCACTGCTACCTTTGTAGCCAAGAAACTGATTATGAGGTATGTTGGGCTCTTAATTCATTCTTTTTCCCTTTCCTCGCGGACCCTCCCTCTTTGTAGCCTGCTACCAACTCCACCAGGCTGGCTGTTGCTGGATCCACTTAAGGCCTGAGGGCTGAGGGGTGTGTCCCAGTTTCATTACACTTCTCCAGATCACATTTCCCTTGACCCTAAGGAACTTCCGTGGCCCACAGCCTGCTTGTCAGAAACAGACTGGGCGAAGCTGACAGAGCTTCCTTCCTTGTGTCCGCTCTCCCTTGCTTCTCTACAATAGCAGTTTGCCTGAGCCTGGGGGTTTGAGGCAGGAGCATATCATCTCCCTGTCGCCTGAACTGTAGGCATTATTTCTCCCTCTATCGGGGCAGAGCTGGAGAGTCTTGGGCAATTATCTGACCCTTGCCATGCCTTCTCTCTTCCTTTGTCTCAGTCCCGAAGTGCCCCGAGCCCCTTGCCCAGGAGACCTTCCCAGCCCCCATCGCTGAGTGGTTTACTCTACTCCCACCCCCATAGCGTACCCCTAGCTTTTGAGCTTTGGAGCCAGGCAGAATTTCATAATCCTGGCTCCTGGCTCAGTTGTTTAGTGACCTTGAACACTGTTCCTGTACCTTTCAGCAGGTCAATTCCTTAAAGCAAAAATAAGAACAATCCTAACTACAAACATGATTGTAGGAAATTTTAGAAATAAAAATTAAAGGCTGGGTACGTACGTAGCTTTAATCCCGGCACGCGAGAGGCAGAGGCAGGTGGATCTCCAAGTCTGAGACCAGACTGGTCTACGGAGTAAGTTCTTGGACAGCTAGGGTTACACAGCGAAAATCGCTCTCAAAACAAAACAAAATCAAACAAGAAAAAGAAACAAAATTATAAAATTTAGGAGGCTCCAGCCAGCTCCAGGTACCAAAAGGCACCAGATGCTGGCGAATGGTAGAGGGGCGCCACATATCACGGTAAGAGCCCCCACCAAGTTTCCGGGGAAACTGTTCTGCACCTGTGGCTCTCCTGGGTTGCTCAGAGGCATACTTCAGGCACGGTCTTGTTGAATGAAACACTTGAGAGGACAGAGGGGAAGAGTAGGGGCCGGATGCCCTGAGGATGTGTGAGAACCTGGGTTCAATCCCGGGTTACTGTCTGGAGAGAGAGAGACAAGCAAAAGTGTTAAAGAGGAAGCTGCAACAGGGAAAGTGACAACTCAGACAGGATGTGGCTGGTAAGTAGATGAGTTAGCTCTTACGAGGCTGGAAAGTAGACACGCGCTGTCCCAACCCCAAACGACAGAGCAAAATCACTACTTCTCAAGGACAGAACACTGCCATCATATTGTGACTAAGAGAATAGTCAAAAATTACAAACTTTTACCAAAAATCTTAATATTGTAACTCTCCTATGGTCGCCATACTTGGCATTTATGCCTTTCTTTATTTATGTGTGTGTGTCCATGCGTTCAGTCCTGGGAACTGAACCTAGAGACTCATCCCTATTAGGCAAGCATTCTCCCGCTGAGTTAGAGACATTTCCCCAGCCAACTCTATTCTAAATAAACGGTTTTTAACTGAGATGCGTGGGAAGGCAAACACTTAGAGGCATGTGAGTCTATTTTTTTTCACGATTCTTTGTAATTTTTATTTGTGAAGTGTTTTAGAAGCTTCTCGAGCAGAGTGATATGGGCATGCCACACGTGTACATGTGGAGGTCAGAAGTCAAGTTGCAGTAGCGCTCCCTACTCTCCCCTCTGCCAAGGTGTGTGTGAACCAGAGATTATTGAACTCAGGTCGTCAGGCTTAGCCATTTCTGCCCCGCCACTGGTGAGTTCTGATGGCTGTTGGAGTTTTGGAGATAAACATCTTCCCTACAAAAACTTGAAGTGACTAAAATTACACTGTAGAGGTAAATATTTAGAGTCTGCTCTACGCTCCTGGCAGGTGCACGCGTGGCTCTGCACCCACCCAAGAGCTCTGGATTCGCGAATGAAACACATACGCTCGCGCTAGTTTTTAATATGCCTTTCTAACTCAACGGCTGGGTTTCGCCCTAGCTCCCTGTGGCTAACCCACTTTCCCCCTCCGATATTCCTGAGTTAACACCTTTTTAAAATCTATATTTCATCTCTCCTACCCCAGACTCAATCAGGGGAGTGGTCCCTGGTGCCACATTCCTGGATTCTTACATGTCCGGGGGCTCTTATGTCTGATCTCTCTTCTTCCCCATCATGGTAATTCTGCTCCTTCTGCCTCCTGCGTTTCTTGCCCTGGTATTCTAAAAGTCTCGCCTCTGTCTCCCTGCCCAGCCAGCGGCCATTGGCAACTTTACTTCCCTGTCAGAGCCAACTTGGGGCAGGCTTTCTTTAGCCTGACTGCGGGACTATGCAAACAGGGTTTTGTTTTGTTTTGTTTTTGGGGGGGGGAGGGGGTTAACACAATTAGCATGAGAACATAAGTTTCTACATTACACCTTTAGTGTTTCTTCCCAAAATGAAGCAAATTTCCAGTTGCTTTTGTTTCTGTTTTCTAAAAGACCAGATAAGTAGAGTTTAAAACTAAGGCGTTTTGCCAGATAGTGATGGTACATACCTTTAGTCCCAGCACTCTGGAGGCAGAGGCAGAGGCAGAGGCAGAGGCAGAGGCAGAGGCAGAGGCAGAGGCAGAGGCAGAGGCAGAGGCAGAGGCAGAGGCAGAGGCAGAGGCAGAGGCAGAGGCAGAGGCAGAGGCAGAGGCAGAGGCAGAGGCAGAGGCAGAGGCAGAGGCAGAGGCAGAGGCAGAGGCAGAGGCAGAGGCAGAGGCAGAGGCAGAGGCAGAGGCAGAGGCAGAGGCAGAGGCAGAGGCAGAGGCAGAGGCAGAGGCAGAGGCAGAGGCAGAGGCAGAGGCAGAGGCAGAGGCAGAGGCAGAGGCAGAGGCAGAGGCAGAGGCAGAGGCAGAGGCAGAGGCAGAGGCAGAGGCAGAGGCAGAGGGTCAGCCTCGTCTACAGAGTTCCAGGACAGCCAGGGCTACACAGAGAAACCCTGTCCCCCCAAAATAAAACAAAAACCAAGGAGTAGAGTAGCTCATTCCTTTAATCCCAGTACTCAGAGTCAGACACAGCAGGAGAAGCAGCCGAAAGGCCAAGGCTAGCTTGGACTTCACAGTGAGTTCCAGATGCCTCCCAAGTGCTGGGATTAAAGGCGTGCACCACCACTGAACAGTTTTTAAGAAATTTGTGTTGACAGATGACTTGGGGGATAAAAACTAGGAAAGAGTGTGGGTACCTTCTGAGAGGATAGTGAAGCTCTATTGATGTCTAAATAGGTTTACTGTGTGGAAACTGTGGACTTAAGATTTATATCTACTTCTACCCCCACACAGGGTCTTTCCGTGTAGCCCTGGCTGTCCTGGAACTATCTCTGTAGACCAGGCTGGCCTTAAACTCAGAGATCTGCTTGCTTATGCTCTCCTGAGTGCTGGAATTACAGGTGTGAATCACCACACTCACCTTCTTAATATTTATCTTACCTTCAGTTAATTTTCCTGTTTTTAACTATGTGGGAAAATGTTCATAATTATTTTATAAATTCCATTTTAAGCTTTTCAAGCTATTAATTATTAAACTTTTTACAATAAATACTGGGGCTGATGAGATGGCTCAGTGGGTAAGAGCACTGACTGCTCTTCTGAAGGTCCTGAGTTCAAGTCCCAGCAACCACATGGTGGCTCACAATCACCCATAAAGAGATCTGACGCCCTCTTCTGGTGCGTCTGAAGGCAGCTACAGTGTACTTATGTATAATAATAAATAAATCTTTAAAAATAAATAAATAAATACTCATGTATACTTCTATGGCTGATAGAATCTAATTGATTTTTGTTTGTTTGAGGGTCTTGCTCTGTATGTAGTTCAGGCTGGCCTGGAACCCCTGGCAATCTTATCTCAGCCTACCAAATTCTGGGATTACAGACATGAGCCATCATGACAGGCTGCATTTTCAACATTTATAAGTTCATAAGGAAACTCCTCTCTCAAAGACACACTGGGGACGTGCACCACTGCTTGGAAATGCCTTTTTTTTTTAATCAGTAAAATGCAAGGAATCGCTTGATTCTCCTTCCTGGCAACTTGGGCTTGACAGGGGCCCATTTCTTCTTAAGGTCTTAATCACAGTACATTTCGGAATGCCAGGATAATGGGATAGGCACTTGGTCATTCAGCTTTCCAAACGCCAATGATAAGGTCGAAGCTGATAATAATTAAGGCCAAAGCCCAGGCTATGGAAACCTGAGGCATTACTACTTGAAAGTTACAGAATGAAGAGTGGGGAATTGAAAGTTAGAGAAAGACACTGGGTTTCTGTCCCCCCAAGATTTCTATTGCTGAGGGGACAGAAGGAGAAGGAAATCCAGGGGAGAACTGTCCAGGCACCGCATGTGGCTTTCAGGATAATTTATACCCAGATCCAAGGAACAAAAGTTGAACCAAGTAAATAAATAAACTTAATACTGAAGCTTGAGTGAGGTAACATTCCTAGCAATGAGGCTATCCTATTCAATAAGCTTTGGATATCCATGGAGACACAGAAACATTAGAAAACCTCCAGGTTGACACCCTGCTGGAAGTTCACAGTTTGTAGAAGAAGAAAGAAAAAATGTCTGTTGTGATAGGAATATGCTCTAACCCAGGACATCCTAAGATATCCAGTATCCTGTGAACTCAACGTGACTGATACAAAGTGCTTCAAACAGTGATTAGCCTTCTGGGAAAGCCTGAGAGGTATCAATGTTGATAGCTATTGTATCAGATGCTGAGTAGTCAAATCTGAGAGCTCCAATGACTTCTATGGCAGAAGAACAAAGGCTCATCCTCTATTGCCAAAGGGGATCCCATGGAGCTGGAGAGATGGCTCAGAGGTTAAGCCCCCGGCTGCTCTAGCAGAGGACCTGGGTTCAGTTCTATCACCCAGGTGGCAGCTCACAACCCTCTGTAACTCCACTTCCAGGGCATCTGGCACCTCTTCCAACCTCTTCAGTTGGCAGATGCACATGTGGTACACATACACACATGCAGACAAGACACTCAGAAATATGCATGTAAAATAAAAAGTAGATCTTTTTTAAAAAGCCTCCCAGGTAAAGTAAGCTTCAAGGTCAGACAAAAAAAGAACTTTTATTTTCACTCTTTTTTTAAATTAGGCATTTTCTTCATTACATTTCCAATGCTATCCCAAAAGTCCCCCATACCCTCCCCCGCCCTACTCCCATACCCACCCACTCCCACTTCTTGGCAATGGTGTTCCCCTGTACTGAGGCATATAAAGTTTGCAAGACCAATGGGCCTCTCTTTCCACTGATGGTCGACTAAGCCATCTTCTGATACATATGCAGGTAGAGACACCAACTCCAGGGGGTACTGGTTAGTTCATATTGTTGTTCCATCTATAGGGATGCAGATCCCTTTAGCTCCTTGGGTACTTTCTCTAGCTCCTCCATTGGGGGCCCTATGATCTATCCAATAGCTAACTGTGAGCATCCACTTCTGTGTTTGCTAGGCCCCGGCATAGCCTCACAAGAGACAGCTATATCAGAGTCTTTTCAGCAAAATCTTGCTAGTGTATGCAATGGTGTCATCGTTTGGAGGCTGATTATGGGATGGATCCCCGGGTATGGCAGTCTCTAGATGGTCCATCCTTTCGTCTCAGCTCCAAACTTTCTCTGTAACTCCTTCCATGGGTATTTTGTTCTCAATTCTAAGAAGGGGCAAAGTGTCCACACTTTGGTCTTCATTCTTCTTGAGTTTCATGTGTTTTGCACATTGTATCTTGTATCTTGGGTATTCTAAGTTCCTGGGCTAATATCCACTTATCAGTGAGTACATATTGTGTGAGTTATTTTGTGATTGTGTTAACTCACTCAGGATGATGCCCTCCAGGTCCATCCATTTGCCTAGGAATTTCATAAATTCATTCTTTTTAATAGCTGAGTAGTACTCCATTGTGTAAATGTACCACATTTTCTGTATCTATTCCTCTGTTGAGGAGCATCTGGGTTCTTTCCAGCTTCTGGCTATTATAAATAAGGCTGCTATGAACATAGTGGAGCATGTGTCCTTCTTACCGGTTGGAACATCTTCTGGATATATGCCCAGGAGAGGTATTGCGGGATCCTCTGGTAGTACTATGTCCAATTTTCTGAGGAACCAACAGACTGATTTCCAGAGTGGTTGTACAAGCTTGCAATCCCACCAACAGTGGAGAAGTGTTCCTCTTTCTTCACATCCTCGCCAGCATCTGCTGTCACCTGAATTTTTGATCTTAGCCATTCTGACTGGTGTGAGGTGGAATCTCAGGGTTGTTTTAATTTGCATTTCCCTGATGATTAAAGATGTTGAACATTTTTTCAGGTGCTTCTCAGCCCTTTGGTATTCCTTGGGTTAGAATTCTTTGTTTAGCTCTGAGCCCCATTGTTTAATGGGGTTATTTGATTTTCTGTAGTCCACCTTCTTGAGTTCTTTATATATATTGGATATTAGTCCCCTATCTGATTTAGGATAGGTAAAGATCCTTTCCCAATCTGTTGGTGGCCTTTTTGTCTTACTGACATTGTCTTTTGCCTTACAGAAGCTTTGCAATTTTATGAGGTCCCATTTGTCGATTCTTGATCTTACAGCACAAGCCATTGCTGTTCTATTCAGGAATTTTTCCCCTGTGCCCATATCTTCGAGGCTTTTCCCCACTTTCTCCTCTATAAGTTTCAGTGTCTCTGGTTTTATGTGGAGCTCCTTTATCCACTTAGATTTGATCTTAGTACAAGGAGATAGGAATGGATCAATTCACATTCTTCTACATGATAACCACCAGTTGTGCCAGCACCATTTGTTGAAAATGCTGTCTTTTTTCCACTGGATGGGTTCAGCTCCCTTGTCAAAGATCAAGTGAAAATAGGTGTGTGGGTTCATTTCTGGGTCTTCGATTCTATTCCATTGGTCTACTTGTCTGTCGCTATACCAGTACCATGCAGTTTTTATCACAATTGCTCTGTAGTAAAGCTTTAGGTCAGGCATGGTGATTCCCCCAGAGGTTCTTTTATCCTTGAGAAGAGTTTTTGCTATCCTAGGTTTTTTGTTATTCCAGATAAATTTGGAGATTGCCCTTTATATTATTTGTGACTATTGAAAAGGGTGTTGTTTCCCTAATTTCTTTCTCAGCCTTTTTATCCTTTGTGTAGAGAAAGGCCATTGACTTGTTTGCGTTAATTTTATATCCAGCTACTTCATTGAATCTGTTTATCAGGTTTAGGAATTCCCTGGTTGAATTTTTAGGGTCACTTATATATACTATCATGTCATCTGCAAAAAGTGATATTTTGACTTCTTCCTTTCCGATGTGTATCCACTAGATCTCCTTTTGTGGTCGAATTGCTCTGGCTAGGACTTCAAGTACAATGTTGAATACATAGGGAGAAAGTGGGCAGCCTTGTCTAGTCCCTGATTTTAGTGGGATTGCTTCCAGCTTCTCACCATTTACTTTGACATTGGCTACTTTTTTTTTCTGTAGATTGCTTTCATCATGTTTAGATATAGACCTCCAATTTCTGATCTTTCCAAGACTTTTACCATGAATGCGTGTTGGATTTTGTCAAATGCTTTCTCAGCCTCTAACGAGATGATCATGTGGTTTTTGTCTTTGAGTTTGTTTATATAATGGATTACTTTGATGAATTTCTGAATATTAAACCATCCCTGCATCCCTGGAATGAAACCTACTTGGTCAGTATGGATGATTGTTTTGATGTGTTCTTGGATTCGATTAGCAAGAATTTTATTGAGTATTTATGCATCGATATTCAAAAGGGAAATTGGTCTGAAGTTCTCTATCTTTGTTGGGTCTTTTTGCGGTTTAGGTATCAGAGTAATTGTGGCTTCATAGAATGAGTTGGGTAGAGTACCTTCTGTTTCTATTTTGTGGAATAGTTTGTGAAGAACTGGGATTAGATCTTCTTTGAAGGTCTGATAAAACTCTGCACTAAACCCATCTGGCCCTGGACTTTTTTGGTTTGGAGACTATTAATGACTGCTTCTATTTCTTTAGGGAATATAGGACTGTTTAGATCATTAACCTGATCCTGATTTAACTTTGGTACCTAGTATCTGTCTAGAAATTTGTTCATTTCATCCAGGTTTTCCAGTTTTGTTGAGTATAGCCTTTTGTAGAAGGATCTCATGGTGTTTTGGATTTCTTCTGGATCTGTTGTTATGTCTCCCTTTTCATTTCTGATTTTGTTAATTAGGATGCTGTCCCTGTGCCCTCTAGTGAGTCTGGCTAAGGGTTTATCTATCTTGTTGATTTTCTCAAAGAACCGGCTCCTTTTGGTTGATTCTTTGAATAGTTCTTCTTGTTTCCACTTGGTTGATTTCACCCCTGAGTTTGATTATTTCCTGCCATCTACTCTTCTTGGCTGAATTTGATTCCTTTTGTTCTAGAGCTTTTAGGTGTGTTGTCAAGCTTCTAGTGTGTGCTCTCTCTAGTTTCTTTTTGGAAGCACCCAGAGCTATGAGTTTTCCTCTTAGAAATGCTTTCATTGTGTCCCATAAGTTTGGGTATGTTGTGGCTTCATTTCATTAAACTCTAAAAAGTCTTTAATTTCTTTCTTTATTCCCTCCTTGACCAAGGTATCATTGAGGAGAGTGTTGTTCAATTTCCACGTGAATATTGGCTTTCTATTATTTATGTTGTTATTGAAGATCAGCCTTAGTCCCTGGTGATCTGATAGGATGCATGGGACAATTTCAATATTTTATATCTGTTGAGGCCTGTTTTGTGAAGAATTATATGGTCAGTTTTGAAGAAGGTACCATGAGGTGCTGAGAAGAAGGTATATCCTTTTGTTTTAGGATAAATGTTCTGTAGATATCTGTTAAAGCCATTTGTTTCATAACTTCTGCTAGTTTCACTGTGTCCCTGTTTAGTTTCTGTTTCCACGATCTGTCCATTGATGAAAGTGGTGTGTTGAAGTCTCCCACTATTATTGTGTAAGGTGCAATGTGTGCTTTGAGCTTTACTAAAGTTTCTTTAATGAATGTGGCTGCCCTTGCATTTGGAGCATAGATATTCAGAATTGAGAGTTCCTCTTGGAAGATTTTACCTTTGATGAATATGAAGTGCCCCTCCTTGTTTTTGTTTTGTTTTGTTTTGTTTTGTTTTGTTTTGTTTTGTTTTTTTGTTTTTGATAACTTTGGGTTGGAAGTCGATTTTATTAGATATTAGAATAGTTACTCCAGCTTGTTTCTTCAGAACATTTGCTTGGAAAATTGTTTTCCAGCCTTTCATTCTAAGGTAGTGTCTGTCTTTTTCCCTGAGATGGGTTTCGTGTAAGCAGCAAAATGTTGGGTCCTGTTTGGGTATCCAGTCTGTTAGTCTATGTCTTTTTATTGGGGATTTGAGCCCATTGATATTAGGAGATATTAAGGAAAAGTAGTTGTTGCTTCCTATTATTTTTGTTGTTAGACTTGGCATTCTGTTCTTGTGGCTGTCTTCTTTTAGGTTTTTTAAAGGGTTACTTTCTTGCTTTTCCTAGAGCGTAGTTGCCATCCTTGTATTGATTTTTTCTGTTATTATCCTTTGAAGGGCTGGATTCATGGAAAGATATTGTGTGAATTTGGTTTTGTCATGGAATACTTTGGTTTCTCCATCTATGGTAATTGAGAGTTTAGCTGGGTATAGTAGCCTGGGCTGGCATTTGTGTTCTCTTAGTGTCTGTATAACATCTGTCCAGGATCTTCTGGCTTTCATAGTCTCTGGTGAGAAATCTGGAGTAATTCTAATATGCCTGCCCTTTTATGTTTCTAGACCTTTTGCCCTTGCTGCTTTTAATATTTGGTCTTTATTTAGTGCATTTGTTGTTCTGATTATTATGTGTCCCGAGGAATTTCTTTTCTGGTTCAGTCTATTTGGAGTTCTGTAGGCTTCTTGTATGTTCATGGGCATGTCTTTCTTTAGGTTTGGGAAGTTTTCTTCTATAATTTTGTTTAAAATATTTGCTGGCCCTTTAAGTTGAAAATCTTCATTCTCATCTACTCCTATTATCCGTAGGTTTGGTCTTCTCATTGTGTCCTGGATTCCCTGGATGTTTTGAGTTAGGATCTTTTTGCATTTTCCATTTTCTTTGATTGTTGTGCCGATGTTCTCTATGGAATCTTCTGCACCTGAGATTCTCTCTTCCATCTCTTGTATTCTGTTGCTAATGCTTGCATCTATGGTTCCAGATTTCTTTCCTAGGGTTTCTATCTCCAGTGTTTCCTCACTTTGAGTTTTCTTTATTGTGTCTACTTCCCTTTTTAGGTCTAGTATGGTTTTGTTCATTTCCATCATCTGTTTGGATGTGTTTTCCTGTTTTTCTTTAAGGACTTCTACCTGTTTGGTGTGTTTTCCTGTTTTTCTTTAAGGACTTGTAACTCTTTAGCAGTGTTCTCCTGTATTTCTTTAAGTGAGTTATTAAAGTCCTTCTTGATGTCCTCTACCATCATCATGAGATATGCTTTTAAATCCGGGTCTAGCATTTCAGGTGTGTTGGGGTGCCCTGGACTGGGCGAAATGGGAGTGTTGGGTTCTGATGATGGGGAGTGGTCTTGGTTTCTGTTAGTAAGATTCTTATGTTTACCTTTTGCCATGTGGTAATCTCTGGAGTTAGTTGTTATAGTTGTCTCTGTTTAGAGATTGTTCCTCTGGTGATTCTGTTACCCTCTATCAGAAGACCTGGGAGACTAGCTCTCTCCTGAGTTTCAGTGGTTAGAGCACTGTCTGCAGGCAAGCTCTCCTCTTTCAGGGAAGGTGCACAGATATCTGGCGTTCATACCTGCCTCCTGGCAGATGATGAAGGCCCAAAACAGGGCCTATCCCAGAAGCTGTTAGCTTCTGTAGTACACACTCTCACCTGCACAGACTAGTCTCAGAGGGATCTGGGAACCAAGATGGCTCCCCCAGGTGCTCTGGCAAAGCCCTCCCGGGTGGGGCAAACACCTCTCCTCTGGCAGGGAAGGTGCCCGGATGTCTGGAGCCTGAAATGGGGTCTGCCTCAGAAGCTGTGTGGCTTCCACCTGTCCCAGAAGCTGTTAGCTTCTGTAGTCCACACTCTTCACCTGCGCAGACTAGTCTCGGTGGGATCCGGGAACCAAGATGGCTCTTATTTTCATTCTTAAGTATTTATTAGAGACACTATGTGTGATGGTTTGTATATCCTTGGTCCAGGGAGTGGCACCATCTGAAGGTGTGGCCTTGTTGGAATAGGTGTGACCTAGTTGGAATGGGTGTGTCACTGTGGGTGTGGGTATAAGATCCTCACCCTAGTTGCCTGGAAGTCAGTCTTCCACTAGCAGCCTTTGGATGAAGACATAGAACTCTCAGCTCCTCCTGCGCCATGCCTGCCTGGATACTGCCATGCTCCCACCTTGATGATAATGGACTGAACCTCTGAACCTGTAAGCCAGCCCCAATTAAATGTTGTTTTTTTTATAAGACTTGCCTTGGTCATAGTGTCTGTTCACAGCAGTAAAACCCTAACTAATACACTATGAAATCCATAAATTACCCAGATGTGTTTTACACTGGCAAGGATCTTACATGTTTAACAGGGAATTTGCTGAATAATTTCAAATACATCCACAACAACAAAATTCTTTTGAGCCAGGGTCTCCTGTAGCTTGAGTTGGCGTAGAACTTCCTGATTTTATTTCCAAAGTGCTAGGCTTACAGGCATGCCTCACCGTGCCTTACTTAGGAGAAAACCATTACAATTTTTCAAAAAACCACTTAAGGAACAAGGTAGACAACATGCTTATCTTATTATGCAATTTTGTATCACTGTAGCTAAAACATCTTGTTCAGTGGGCTTAAAAATACCTGCTTTTAAAAAGATCTTAATTCCCCCAGGTAAGTTAATTTATCAGTGTTGGAAGGATACATCTAATTGGAGGAAGGAGGACATCAAAGACTTTGTTGAGCATGCCTGCCATCCCAGTCCCAGTAGAATCACCATAAATTGAAAGCCACACTAGGCTACAGTGAAATACTAGTTCGAAACATAGAAACATTATGTTGTTAAAATTTTTAGAGACTTGTGGGGTGATGTGCAAGCATGTTTACGTGTGTGGGAATGCATGTAGAGGTAAGACGTTCATGCCAGAGAAGTAAGGCACAGATGTCTTAGACACATGCCCAAGTTCATACAGGTGGTTCCAGGCAGCTAAGGTGAGGGTATTATACCATGCCCACAATGACACACCTACTCCAACAGGATCACACCACCTAATAGTGCCACTCCCTGGTCCAATCATATACAAACCATCACAATGCACTTTTATTTTCCATGAAAACAATGCCTTAAGAGATTTCTTTTGAGCTGAGCATATAGCTAACTCAGTAACAGAGTTACTTGTCTAACATGTGCAAGTTCCTGAATTAGATCCCCAAATTATTATATTTAATTAAATATAAATTATTATATTTAATTATTATTAAATCATTTTAAATTTAAATGATTCAGGGGGGTAAAGGTGCCTGGCTACTATCAAGCTTAAGGACTGGAGTTGAATCCCTGGAACCCGAATTGGGTGTGAAAAGAGAGATGAGACTCCCACAGTTGTTTTTGGTGGTACACCCTCTCACGCACACTGGGGCATGCACATGTAATAAAATAAAAGAATTTAATTTTTCATTTGATTGTTTGTTTTGAAACAAGGTTTCTTTGTGTAGCCCTGGCTGTTCTGGAACTCTCTCTGTAGTCCAGACTGACCTCAAAATCACAGAGATCCTCCTGCCTCTGTATCCCAAGTTCTGGGATTAAAGGCATGCACGCAATGCAGCCACCACATCCGTAGCCACTGCTACCACCACCACTACCCACCACCACCACCACCAGGAAAGATTTTAATTCTTAAAAACAGAAAACTCCTCCTGGGTGGCTCTAGTATTTAGTAGGCTAGCCTCAAGGGGCATGCTATTGTTCAGGTTAGTAACCAGCAAAGAATTACGGAGTTCTTTTTTGTTGCTGTGTTTGCTTGTTTGTTTGTTTTTCTTTTGGTTTGAAACAGAGTCTTACTGTGTGGCCCTGGCTATTCTAGCACTCAGTATGTAGACCAGGCTGGTCTTGAACCCATTAAACTCCACTTGCCTCTGCCTCCCAGTATCTGGGATTGAAAGTGTGCACTACCATACCCAGCTCAATCAGGGTTTTATCATATCCCACCTACATGAAGTATCCAGAAAAAAACAAGGGATGTAGCTCAGCTGGGAGAGTGTTTAGCATGCATGAACTACTGGGTTTTTCCCCCAGCATCATATAAAAACCACCAAAATCCCAGTCCTCAGTAGGGAAGATCAGAAGTTGAAGAGCATGCTGGGAGCTTGAGCCAGCTTGTGGTGACCTCACGTACCGCCTTGTCTTGGGTCATAGCTGCTTGTTTTCCATTCCTTGTCTTTCAAGCAAGTCATGGTCTCACACTTGCCCTCTTCTTACTCTTCCTTATGGTTGCCAGCACTTTCACTTTTTTCTTTAAACCTAGGGGCATTTTAGAAATTATTCAGCCGGGTGTGGTGGTGCACGCCTTTAATCCCAGCACTCGGGAGGCAGAGGCAGGCGGATTTCTGAGTTCGAGGCCATCCTGGTCTACAGAGTGAGTTCCAGGACAGCCAGGGCTACACAGAGAAACCCTGTCTCGAAAAACAAAAAACAAAAAAAAACAAAAAAAAGAAAGAAAGAAAAGAAAAGAAAAGAAATTTTTCAGCTGAGCTGGGTAAAGTAGTTTAAGACTCATCTCAGCTCTTGGGAGGAGAATTTCTGGGAGTTGGAGGCTAGCCTGGGCTTAGCTCAGAGTGGTGTTCAGGCCATCTGAGGCCTTGGAGGGAGACTTTATCTCAGGGAAGAAAAAAAAAAAAGAAGAAAAGAGAACTGAAACTCTGTGTGTGTGTGTGTGTGTGTGTGTGTGTGTGTGTGTGTGTGTGTGTCACTGAGATCAACACGTGGTGACTATGCCCCTGTGAGCCAGCAAGGCAGGGAAAGGGGGGACAGCTAGTTCAAAGACAAGCTGTCTTGTAGAAAACAAGAAACACAGCCCTATAGAATAAACTTCGTTTGAATAGTTCACATGTGGAAGAAAGTGAGAGACCCCTGGTGTAGTGGACTAGTAGGCAAAAAAAGAAGTTTGATACCAAACAAGGGAAAACAAATGTCAGGACACAGGAGAATGACTGGGGATTTTCTAACTAAAAAAGTTGTAGGGAAACAAACATCGTACCAAGCTCAAATAAACAATATATGATCCATAAGACTCAGGAGAGAAGGTGGGCAAGGAGACACACAGTGGTAATAACCGTCCAAACCAGAGGCAGAAAGGGAAAGGAGTCAGCAAAACTAACAGCCAAGTGTAGCACTGCCCCTGCCTCTGCTTGGACACACTGGATGTTCAGTATATTAGCTGTAAAAGGGAGAAGCCAAGGAAAAAGCCAAAGACAACTAATATTTTCATCTGCAAGTATTGTAAAAAGAAAAAAGAGGAGGAAGAGAAAGAAAGGAAGAGGAAAAGGAGGAAGAGGAGGGGAAAGGCAGAGGTGGAAGAAGAAAAAAGAGAAAAAAGGAGGAAGAGGAGGAAGAGGAGGAGGAGGAGAGAAGAGGAGAAAAGGAGAAGAGAAGGAGAAGGAGGAGGAGGAGAAGAAGAAGGAGGAGGAGGAGGAGAAGGAGAAGGAGAAGGAGAAGAAGAAGAAGAAGAAGAAGAAGAAGAAGAAGAAGAAGAAGAAGAAGAAGAAGAAGAAGAAGAAGAAGAAGAAGAAGAAGAAGAAGAAGAAGAAGAAGAAGAAGAAGAAGAAGAGTGGAACCAGTTTTTTGAGAAAGACTGAGTTAGGTAACAGAACAGAGAGTAGCGGTCCTGCTGCCAGAGACAACCATCCCAAAAACAGAGACAACCATCCCAAAAACAGAGACAACCATCCCAAAAATGTTGCTAGGAACAATAAAGAGTAGACCTCCAGTCCTTCAGGAGTTAAGATTAACTGGACTCCTGGCACCATACAGCTTTTGTGTTTGAGTTGCCAGAATTTAGGACTGTCATTGTCTGGTCAGTGTTATTACCACCTCACTGTTTCAAATTTGCATCTTGCTCATCTCAGGGAGGAATTTAAATTGAAATGTGCGCTCTGTCCAGTAATACATAAAAACAAAATCAATAAGAATTGGTGGGAGGGGGAGGGGGATTACTCACTGCTTAAGAGCACTAGCTCCTCTTCCAAAAGGTTGGGGTTCAATCTCTAGCATCCACATGGCAGCTTACAATTGTCTATAACTCCATTTCCAGTGAATCTGACACCTTCTTCTGGCTTTGGTGAGCACCTGGCCTGTATGTGATGCACAGACATATTACCAGGCAAAACAACCATATAAATACATTTCTTAAAAATAAACAAACAAAAATAAGAATTGGTCCCTAAATGATGTAAAGCATCATTTGATTCTGTCACAGTGTGGCCTGAACAGCAGATGAATTTAGCAATGTGACTGCACTGGCTGTTACACACAATCCCATTGCTTTATATGTTGTTCAACTCCCCACATGTTGAGGATGCGACAAGGTAAGTGAATTTTGGTCTTCAGTAGGATGGTGTAGAAGGAATCTCTTATGTCTCAATGAAAGCATCACCTGTCAAATAAAGCTGATTGGCCTATAGCTGAATCAGGAAATAGAAGGGAGGAGTTCTGGTAGGAAGAAAGGATGCGGGGATAGAGAGAAACACTGGAGGAATGGCCCTGAGGACCTGAAGGAAGACAGACATATGGAGCCTGAGCAGAGGTGACCAGTCAGGGGCAGAACTTAGATTAGAATAAACAGGTTATTAACATATGAGCTAGTCGGGGAACATACCTGGCTAGACGGCCTAGGTATTTGTAAATATATTTGAGTCTCAGAGTCGTTATTTCGGGAAACATCAAGACGGTGTAGAGAACAACCTACAGCAGGGTGGCTAACAACAAATAGATTGATAGACACATACACTGTGCTTGGTCGGTCTCAAGACCATAATAGCTGGAGGGAGTAATGTTCATTTAACTTATGATCTGATGTAACCCAGCTTCGAGGCTGCTGCCCATGGGGAGACTCTCTGCACAAAAGATCAATGGACTAAAAAATTAATATGGTGAAGCACCATAAGAAGAAATTTGGAACCAGACAAACATAATGTCCTCCCATTTTCATGTGTGAGGGATGCATGTGTGCCTATGTGCAGGTGGGTGTATGCATGTACACATGGTATATGTGCCTGTAGAGATCCAAAAGCGGCATGGGGAATTATCCTCAAGTGTCTTTCCACCTATTCAGTGAATCTGGCTTTCTCAAACGAGGATGATCTTCAGTTTCTGGTCATCTTGCCGGCGCCTCCCAAATGCTGGGATCACAGGGCAAGTGCCATACTTTGGCCATTGAGAGAATACCTAGTAGTCAACTCTAGACCACCACAGTGGGGCATGTTCACATTTAATGGATAAAACAAAGATAGCAAACTTTAGTCCTTAATGGATGGAACTGCCCTAAACTGTGGCAGTCGAAAGGATGAAGACGAATGACTGGAATCAAAATACACATAAGACGAAACTCCTGGGCGGGGGGGTGGGGGGTGAGGGGGGGGGTGCTGGCTAGCTGCAAGCACCTGCTTGAGAGGAAGCATGTTTGCAACTTAACTGGACTCAGAGTTTACAAAGTCTGGAGTCAGTCATCTTGATCCTTGGGAAATGTTCAAATCCCCAGACACTGCCACTACCTCACTCTGAAACCTGATAGTGAGGATTCACTTGGGGATCTTCTCATCCTGACGGGAGAGGCTCGGCTGGGGGTCTGCAAGACAGAAAGGACCTCCTGAAAAGAAAATAATAAGTTAAAAAAAAACTGCTCCCTGATGTTCCTGGCATCTGCCTGCTGTGTAGGGAAAGATTCCTGCTAGGAAGAGGTGAGTGAGATCTGTTAGTGACACAGGTGCCACCTTGGGGCAGAGAGACCAGTACCTCAGAAACGTCACATCCAAAAACAAAGAAAGAAACTGGGAATCCCAGTGACTTGGGCATATTTAAGATCTGTCTCTGTGTCTCTATGTCTGTGTCTCTGTGTCCCTCTCCCTCTCTCTCTGTCCATCCCTCCCCACACACACACACACACTTTGAGATCAAGATATGAGCTCTCAGCTGTTTTTGCCACCCTGCCTTCACTCTGCCACCATGGACTTGAGCCCCTGAAACGATAAACCCCATTAAACCCTTTCTTTTATAAGTTACCTTGATCATTTGACCTCCTCTCAATGATTTAACCCTCGGCACATATAGTCTAACCCTCAACCATGTAACATGACCATGGTCACAAGCACACACACAGAAATGTAAAACCACAAAGACACTGGCATAACCTGCAAGAATGGCCAGAAGAACTGCCACCAAAGTCAAGAACACATGTCCCCAACTGTGTGCGAACTCATCTCAAGGAAGTACCCAGGCAGGGCATATTGTGGCCTGTGACCCTCTACAACAGAAGGGTGATTGGCTGCATTTGCACAAAGTCCTCTGATACCTGGAGCCTTCCCACATCTGCGGCTCCACACCACTGCTAGTTTCTGCCTTTGGTTCTTTACCAATGCTTATTATTATAAAAGCATTTCCCTCCTGCAAACCCAACTTCATACACTATCAATTCCTTACACACTCCCAGTGATGTGGGGCAAGGTATCTTTCTCTTTCTTTAGTCCTCCAGTGTGACCTCCTTTGCTTTTTTAGTGTTTGGTACTTTGTGACACTAAATTCAGGCACTTTAAATCTAAGAAGGATTATATTATATATTACATGTTCCGTGTTACATATTATGTTGCATGTTACACATTACACGTTACATGTTATATTTTATATGTTATATATTATACATTATTCACTCCAGGTTATATGGAAAGATTAGTTTAAGAAATTTTGGGATGTAAAGTACAGATGCAACTAAACTGGGGCCTTGGGAGGACTGTAGCTGGGAGGACTGTAGCTGGGAAGACTGTAGCTGGAGAGCTCGGAGGAACCCCCGGCAGGTGGATTGTCGAAGGGAGCTCAGTTTCAGACCTGCTGCACCAGACAAAGGCATATATGCTGCTTTTGCTGAAATAAAAGACTTCTGCTCCTGACTGACTGTCTTAGTTTTCTATTGCTGTGAAGAGACACTATGGCCATAACAACTCTTAAAAGAGAAAGCATTTCTCTGGGGCTTGTCTACAGTTTCAGAGACTTAGTCCATTTTCACCAGAGTGGGGAACGTGGCAGCATGCAAGCAAACAAGGTGCTGGGGAAGTAGCAGAGAGTTCTACATCCAGGTCTGCAGGCAGCAGAGAGAGAAGCACTGGGCTTGGCTTGGGCTTCTGAAACCTCAAAGCCCACTCCCAGTGACATACTTCCTCCAACAAGGCCACGCCTTCTTATCATTTCAAGCAGTGCTCTGTCTGGTGGCAAAGCATTCAAATCAATGAGCCTACAGGGGTGGGGGGGTGGGGTGGGGGAGTTGTTCTCATCCAAGCCACCCCATCACTGTGCGTTACTGTTCTGTTCTTAAATCTCCTTGCTCACACAGCCCTCTTCCTTGGTGCCTCGTGAAGCAGCCATGGATTTAACTGCCACTTATTCCCAAAGTTTTTCTTCCAATCCAGATCCCTTAGAGTTGGGCATATATATCTATCTTCTTATTGTTTCTAAACCCCTCAGTGCCCTCAAGTGATTTCTGATGGAAATAGTAAGAACTAAGCTCATAAAGGCAGCCAAGATGGCCCAGCAAGTAAAAGTGAATTCAGTCTCCAGAGCCCAGGTAAAGGTAGGGAAAAAGAAATTACACAAAGTTGTCCTCGGGCTTTCACACTATGAAATGTGTATGCTCACACACATACACACACACATACACTGTGGAATGCACACACACACACCAATAACAATAGTCTATGAATGTCTCAGCTCATGAGAACTTCTCTGGCTCAGTTGGTAGAAACATAATCATTAGTCTCTCAAGGTCCTAATTTGGGCCACATACTTGCCAACTCATTCTTTTCTGTTTGTTTATTTCTTGAGCAACTATCCATGTAGCTAGAACATGCAGTGAAGAAACACATAACATCCTGGCCTCTCTCTCTGGGGACCTCACGTTGTGATTCTAGGCATCCCAAGAGCTGTTAAAGAACCTGAAATCAGATTCTGGGTTCATCACTCTCCCTCAGAGCCTTGGAAGCCAAAGGGGAAAAAAACCAGAGAAGCAGCACAACAATTCTAATCCACTAGGAGTAGTGGCACACACCAGTAATCCCAGCATTTAGGTGGCAAATGGAGACAGATTTCTGTGAGTTCAGGGCCAGCTTGGACTACAGAGAAAGTTTCAGGACAGCCATAACTATATTTGTGAAATCCTATTTCAACAAACAAACAAACAAACAAATGAACAGTAACTAAACAAAGAGAGATTATTATGGAGTTTAATCTAGACAATTTAAAATATCCTTTGTTCTGGTTTCTGGTGTCAGCCTAGATCTAATGTTAAGCTGTCTAGTTAGCCATGACTGCTCCCATCATTTCAATTGTTCAAAGAGCTTCAGTGTTACCTCCTCCTGACTCCTTCTGTGCCTTACTCATCCCTTACATCTCTGTCACCAGTTAAAGTCTTCCTGTCCTCCCTACACCTAGCTGTTATACAGAGGGTTACTGATTTAACTGCTATACCCAATGACCCCACCCAGCAGGAAGAAGCCAGATTCCATCATTGCTTCTATTTCCTAAATGGCAGAGATGCCTCTTCAGATAAGGGAAACTGATAAGGACATCAGCTAGAAACTGAACAGTTTAGAGATGGGGGCCACCATTTAAATCCTTAGCCACAAACCGAAACTCTCCTGGATCCTGCCTGGCTGGAGGTCAGGAATGTCAAAGGGGAGCTTTGGGTTTTTTTTTAAATCACCCCTAAATGAGCATTATTGCCTGAAAGATAGATGTGAGGGTATGAACCAAAATGTCAGTCACATCATTAATCTATGGTGAAGAATTTCGGGGACTAGATCTCCAGACTTACGTGGTAGAGACTGGCTACACCTATTCTCCAATGTCAGCCCACATCCTGAAGGATTTTTATGGTTGCGCCTTCAGAGTGGGAAACACTACACTAAAAATGGGGTCTACCTCTGGGTGGAGGCATGGCATTGTCTTCTCCTTTAAGAGTTAAGAGGTGGGCAGGGCAATCATCGGGCTAAGGGACCAGCCCTCAGAAAGGTAGATCCACCTTAATGATAAGGAGGTAGGAGGAATATTTGGCCCTGTAGTGAACTAATGCACTTTTCCTTCCCAGAATTCCCACCTCGGGTGTGCTTGTTCACTGTCCACCATGAGGTCCTGTTAGATCTGCTCATCTTTCTGAGTTCCGAGTAAAAAAGATGTCGCCTTTTCTCTTTCTCTCTGTCTTTCAGATGCTGGCCAGAGCCCAGCTGTGCTTTTCCTGGTACTTTGGACTTGCTCACTCTTTCTCTAAAGCTTCCTGTCTTAGTCACTGTTCCATTGCTGTAGAGAAACACAATGACTCATAAAAAGAAAACATTCAATTGGGGACTTGCTTACTGTTTCCGAGGTTTAACCCATTATCCTCACAACTGTGAGCATCCCGGAATGAATGGCACTAGAACAGTAAGATGAGAACAATATCCTGATCCGCAGGAAGAGTGGGGGTGGGGGTGGGGCAGAGGGAGAAGGAGAGAGAGAGAGAGAGAGAGAGAGAAGAGAGAGGAGAGAGAAGAGAGGAGAGAGAGAGGGAGAGGGAGATGGAGAGGGAGAGGGAAAGAGAGAGGAAAGAGAGAGAGAGAGAGGAGAGAGACTGGGCTTGGTATGGGCTTTTGAAACTTCAAAGACCATTTCCAGTCACATATTTCTTCCTCTAACAAGGTCACACCGTTTAATCCTTCTAATCCTTTCAAACAGTTCCACTCCCTGGTAACTAAGCGTATGAGCCTTTGGGGGCCATTCTTACTTCAAACCACCATAGCCAACTAGCTTGGAGTACATGTTGAGACTTCAGACACAATCAGAAAACTTGTCTTGTGGGGGGGGGGGAGGCTGGAGAGATGGCTAGCTGCTCTTCCAGAGGACCCAGGTTCAGTTCCCAGCACCCACGTGGCAACTCACACCAGTTCCAGGACTTCTGACACCTTTAGACAGACAGACATGCAGGTAAAATACCAATGAATATAAAAATAAAAACAAATTTAAAAAGAAAGGGGAAAAAAAAAACTTGTCTCAGTAAGGTAGAAGGTAAAAGCTGATTTTCCAAAATTGTCCTCTTACTTCCACACCTGTGCAGAGCAGATAAAAATACTGCATACATACAGTAATAAATATTTAAAAACAAATTAGAAGCTGAAGAGGTGACTCAGTGGTTAAGACCACTTTCTATCCTTACAAAGGACCCAGATTCAGGTACCAGTACCAACAAGACTACTCACAACTGTCTGCAACTGCAGTTTCAGGGCATCTGCTGCTATCTTCTGGCTTCTGTAGGCACCATGTGCCTGTGGTACATTAGCATACATGCAGACCAATACTTACATTCAAAATAAAATAAATACACTTGAAAATAGACGTTGGAAAAACGGCTCAACAGTTAAGAACACTTGCTGGAACATCTGTGTTCCTGGGCTGTGCTTACTCAGACTGGCTCTCCAGAATAAACCATCCCTTATTCCCTTTAAAATGAAAGTTGTGGGATTTGCATCAACAGCGGTGACATCACAACACAGGACTTTGAGAATGATCCACTTTCCACCGGAAGAACAGCTGCATAGAAGGAGCCCAGGCAGGGCCCACTGAGGTTACCTGCTCAGTCCTACTATTGGTGAGTTCTGTTCAGGGCTCTGGACCTTCCTTAAGTTGGTTGGTCCATGATCCATTTTGTTTATTCTGAGTTGGTTAACAAGAATCCTTTGTTAAACACCTTTTTGGTCTGTTTTCAAAGTATTTGGTTTAGAGTGTCTAATTTGTTTGCCCTGAAAGCATTTTGGCCTAGACATTGGGTTTGATTTCTTTCCTTGCTTTTGGACCTCTAACGGGATTCTGGATTCCGACTGTCTAGCTTGTTTTCAGTATTTTGTTCGCTTCTAGAACTTTGAGTGCATTTTGGTTTTTGTTTTATTTGCCTTGGGTTTCATTGTCTTTGAAAAGTTTTGATTTATTATCATTTGGCTCTTGTCTCCTGACACTCCTCCTCAAATGCATGATCCTCCGTCTTTCTGCTGCTTCTCCGGTGACCTCACCAAAGACTTTAGCTTAGGAATTTTGTGAGTGCCTGGTGATAAGACAAGAGGCACTTGTTTCTCCTGATGATAAAGGCACTGAAGAAAAGAGGCACTTGTTCCCTCCCACACAAAGTGTGGAGGGGTCTGGGGGGAGCAACCCAACAAACCCGGATCCCTGGTCAGAAGGAACTTTACTGACTAACCCCAGGAAGACTCACTTGAGTCGGTTCACCCAGTGTCTTAAACCCCTTCACATTTGAGTGAGATACAAGATAACCCCAAGACCCAGTTGGAAAATGTGGTCTCAGAGGACACGCTGAGTTGATTCATGTGTGGTGTGTGTGTGTGTGTGTGTGTGTGTGTGTGTGTGTGTATGTGTTTGTATGTGTCTATATATGTGTATGTATATATGGAAGTGTGTATATGTATGTTGATGTGTGTATATGTATGCATGTATATGTGTTTGTATTTGTATATGTATATGTGTTTATGTATATGTATATATGGGGAACAAGTTTTCCAAAAGAAGGAAATGTTTGGAAATAAACTGCCATCAGGTATTTTAGCTGAATTTATATAATGATAACTACTAACTTCCAAGTATTTAGAAAGATGAAGAGAGAGACTATGCTGGGGCCTAGCAAACACAGAAGTGGATGCTCACAGTCAGCTATTGGATGGATCACAGGGCTCCCAATGGAGGAGCTAGAGAAAATACCCAAGGAGCTAAAGGGATCTGCAACCCTATAGGTGGAACAACATTATGAACTAACCAGTACCCCGGAGCTCTTGACTCTAGCTGCATATGTATCAAAAGATGGCCTAGTCGGCCATCACTGGAAAGAGAGGCCCATTGGACATGCAAACTTTATATGCCCCAGTACAGGGGAACGCCAGGGCCAAAAAAATGGGAATGGATGGGTAGGGAAGTGGGGGGTAGGGTATGGGGGACTTTTGGGATAGCATTGGAAATGTAATTGAGGAAAATACGTAATAAAAAATATATTTAAAAAAAAGAAAGAAAAAAAAAAGAAAGATGAAGAGAAACATTTCCTACCTCCAAACTGCTTTATATTGTACACTTAACTAAGTCCTAGACAATGAAGTTAAAGCACACACACACACACACACACACACACACACACACACACACAAAAGCAAGCTGCCTTAACTAAAATGTGAGATGATCTGGAAATAAAACAATAGAAATGGTAACTCATAATAACAACAACAACAACAATAATAAAGAGTGCCAGGAGGTGAGGGTGCACACTTTTAATCCCTGCACTCCAGAGACAGAGGTAGGAGGATCTCTATGAGTTTAAGTCCAGCATGGTCTACAGAGCGAGTTCCAGGACAACAAGAACCGTTAACAGAGAACTCTGCTCAAAAACCAACCAAACAAGCCCCCCCCCATTAATAATAAAGAGCTCTTCAAAGAAAAATCTGTACCCGTGAGCTAAAATGGGTGCTAAAACGATGAATTAATAAGTCTTTTTATTGGGCTGGAGAGATGGCTCAGAGGTTAAGAGCTCTGGTTGCTCTTCCAGAGGTTCCTAGTTCAATTCCCAGCAACCACATGGTGGCTCATAACCATCTGTAATGAGATCTGGAGCCCTCTTCTGGCCTTCAGACAGACATGCAGGCAGAATGCTGTATACATAATAAATAATACACCAATCTTAAAAAAAAAAAAAAAAGAACAATAAATCTTTTTATCACAATCACAGGTAAATTCTAAAGTAACTCCCTCTTCTCTGGCCTGGCTTCTTTATCTCCGATTTTTTAGTTTCTCTTTGAGCAGCTTTTTCTTTTAACTCTCATGCTTATTATACAAACCAGCCCTAAGCTTTCTTTCAGCCTTAAAGCCAAAAATTTCAGTCCAACCGCCCCACCCCAGTCTCCCCACCCCTGTTTGTACCCCTGGGAGGTCCTTACAGCTTAGGGGAATTCAGGTTAATGACAATCAAATTAAGCCATGTCTGTGTCGCCTCTGTGGCCAACATTCCTGAGGGTTTTCACTGACAACATCTTCAAGCATCTTGGGGAGTTTCCCCGTCTGTCATTTGGCTGAGCCATCCTATTAAACATAGGCTCTGGTGTTCCTTTGCTTCTGTTTTTCTCACAAGAAACCCACTAAATATTTGAGTGAGCTAACATCAAAGTGGACATTCCCTAGACCCATGCATACTCTGCTTCTAGGACTTATGTAATAACATGTGGCTTTTTGGGGGGAACATCTCTGAAAACTTGATTCCTCTCATGTAGTGGGTCTGGTAGATAAAAAGAAACTCTAAACAGACACTTATGTCTCTCAGTCTAATCACCAGACAGTTGCAAGAATGGGTCCTAAGGATATAGGAGTTTTGATGGAAATCTCATGCCTTGAAAGGAAAAGAACTCCTGGCAGAACTGGAATTTGTCTCTCTGAAAGAGATTTCAGTTTGAATAACTTGTCAAACAACCTTATGGGATGAAACTAAAACCTGGGGAATGAAGAGGAGTCAGTGGTGGGCATAGCAGTACCTTGACCAAGACTGCTTAGATGTGCATACCCTTGGCTGTGTGAGTGTGTGTGTATGTGTGTGTATATGTGTGTAAGTGTGTGTGTGTGTACATACCTATACATAATACATACATACATACATACACACATACATACATACATACATGGATGCATACTACTTCAGGACCCTAAAGATAGGCTTGAGGGGTTTGCAGGATCTCTGTCCCTCTTTCCCATGTGACTACATTAAATACATCTGCCTTTTCTGCTTTCCACTTTTAAGTTTGCTCTTTTAATTTGATTGCTGTGGTTAGGTGGCCTCACCTGTCTTGACACAAGTTGTGACCACCAGCAGTCTGAGACACAATTAGAAAACACCCCCTTCAGCAAAGGGGTGGAGAGAGAGAGAGAGAGAGAGAGAGAGAGAGAGAGAGAGAGAACCTTAAGTATATATGACAAACTTCACCTATGATCTTTTGTGTTACCAAGCCTTTCCCCTGTCTTAAAGAAATGCAGTAAACTTACTCCTTTTTTTTGCCTCAACTGAGTGAACCTAATGTCATATAACTGTGACATGTGTCTATAATAGTTGTGTTAGTATATTTTTGGTTGTTTTCTTATGTTATTTGTATCAAAGGTTTTTGGTTTGGTTTGGTTTTAATAAACTCTGGTCACATAAGTTCTCTTTTTAAAATCATTTTTAAACTTTTTATTAATTCTTTGTGAGTTTCATATTATACATACATATACATACATACATATATACATTCATTCATTCATACATACATACATACATACTACTTCAGGACCCTAAAAATAGGCTTGAGGGGGTACCCCAATCCCATTCATCTCCCCATCTCCTCCATATCCACCCTCCACCCAAAAGAAATCTCCTCACCAAAAGAAAACAAACAAACAAAGCAAAATCTTTCCCTGTGAAAGATGTGGTGTGTCTTGGTATGTATCACACATACCAAGCTTTTGTCTAAACAGCTTTTCTTGCAAATGTTCATTGCAGTGAATCATTGGTCTGGTTTGAGGCCTCTGGCTATACTACCAATACTGGATCCTCACTGGGACCCCTCTGGGACACCCTGTTGTTGCCCTGTATAGTGGAGATCTTGCAGCTTTGGATATGCAGGACCGGACCCTTCATGTGCTCTAGCAGTTTGTAGATGCGGTAGATGTTGGGTTGGGCCAACTCAAAGCCCTGGATTTGGACCTGGGTGGTAGCTGAGTTGGTCAGTCTGCCAGCTCTCCCATGCTCACTGCCAGAGCCATGTTGGGGGCGGGGGTGGGGGTGGGGCAGCTCACCTGCATGCCACAACCAGTAAGGGGTGGAACTTGCTCTGCACATCCCTCAGACATCAACATGGCTCCAGGCAGCAGCCCAGACCAGGGATATCTGCATGGCCTTTGGTAATAACATGGCCATAGACATCTACACATACACACACACACACACACACACACACCACTGCTGCATCACTGTGAATCCAGACACCGTCCCAGGTGGCATCACAGGCTCCTCACACTGGCTCCTCCTCACTACCCTCATGTCTCCAGTTCCCTTCACTGTACACACAGCACTCAACTTCTCTCTTTCTTCCTCCTCTCCACCACTCACTTGCTCACCTTACTGGTACCCAGAACCTGCAAAAACAACATATTTGGGAACATTGAATGTTTTATAAACCTTCAGTATTATATTCATAGATTTTTTTAATAAGATTTCATTCCAAAACAGATTCTCTTTTATATAATATATATAAATATAATACATGCCGCCGGGCGTGGTGGCACACGCCTTTAATCCCAGCACTTAGGAGGCAGAGGCAGGCGGATTTCTGAGTTCGAGGACAGCCTGGTCTACAAAGTGAGTTCCAGGACAGCCAGGGCTACAGAGAAACCCTGTCTCAAAAAAAACATAAATAAATAAACAAACAAACAAACAAACAATTATAAAATTCATATGATTTCTTCAAAATACTCCTAATATAAAACTGTTAAATATAAACCTTTTTAAATTCATGTTGGCGCATACATAAATTAATAGATATGTTTGCTGAACATGTCAATGCTCTCTCTTGGAGAATTATTATGAATTGTGCTTATCCCTGTCTAGCTTCAAATGAATGAGACTCAAACTATGATATTTATTTCTTAATTACTATGTGCAATTACTGGGGTTCTACCCCTAATCTAAATCTCTAATGCTAGTCTAGCTACTACCTCACCTCTGCTCCCTTAATACTTGCTGTTTGAATTCTCTGGGTTGTTTCTGCTCCAGCAGTCTGGCATCCTGGGGAGCCATTTCACTCTGGCACATGCTGCCAGTCCATCACGACTCATGGAGGCCTCCTCTTCTCTTTCCTTCCTCTCCTACATGCAACCCGCATCTCAGTAACTCAAACTCCACCTCTCTCTAATCCCCCCACTAATTGGCTGTCACTGGTTTTATTTAACTAATAGATTTAAGTTGGAGTGCAATGTCACCCAACAAAGACTGGTAGACTTGAGGATCCTCCTGAGCAAATGGATCATAGGGTACAGAATTTAGCGTTTGCATACAAGCAGCGCCAGACCAACGCCTACATCTTTCCTTTTCATAATGAGGATTATAAAACACATAATCCTTGGCCAGGCTTTGCTGGCGCACGCCTTTAATACCAGCACTTGGGAGGCAGAGGCAGGTGGGTCTCTGTGAGTTCTAGGTTAGCCTGGTCTACAGAGTAAGTTCCAGGTCAGCTAAAGCTACAAAAAACAAACAAACAAGCAAACATATACACGTGTGTGTGTGTGTGTGTGTGTGTGTGTATTTGCTTGTTTGTATATATGCACACATATGTATATAAACATCTATATTTATATATCTATTTGTTTATATGTATGTGTGCATATATATATACTTTATATGTGTATGTATGTATGAATGTATATATTTATAATCCTAACAAGGTCTTGCTTTATTAAAATAAATGAGGTCTTGGGCTAGAGAGATGGTTCAGTAATTAAGAGCACTGGCTGTTCTTCCAGAGAATCTTGGATTCAATTCCCAGGACTCAGAACTGTCTCTGGTTCCAGTTGCAGGGGATCTGACACCCTCAGACAGACAGACATTCAGGCAAAACATCAATGCACATAAAATAAAAACAAATCATTAAAATATATCTTGTGCATGATTGTGTATATAAACTTTCTGTCTGCATGTGGTTGTGTTTTATTTTTACATAATGTACTTACTGCCAAATTGGCTCAGAAGTGAGTGCTTGTGTAAACTAAAGTTGTTAACTTGGCTCCACTTCATTTTGGCTCAGAGTGAAATTAAAATTTTAACAAGTGAAGTTATAATAAAAGACAAATAACCTAATAAATGTGACCACATAGGTAAAGCAAATACAGACAGGTAGTGGTCCTAAATCTTTCTTCGAGGCAATTTACTTGAGTTCTTAAATTTACAAAATTTAAGTCTGCTTTTAAGGACAAGATATACGTTATCATGTAATTCTGGTCAATCTGTCTCTCTCTCTTCTTTTAAAGATATATTTATTTATTTTATGTATATGCGCACACTGTCGCTGTCTTCAGACACACCAGAAGAGGGCATCAGATCCCATTACAGATGGTTGTGAGCCACCATGTGGTTGCTGGGAATTGACCTCATGACCTCTGGAAGAGCAGTGAGTGCTCCTAACTTCGGAGCCATCTCTCTAGCCCCCTGGTCAATATCTTATCTCCTTGATCTTTATCCCAACTAAGTTCTATAGCATGCTCCCTATCGAAGAACTTTAGACAAGATCATTCCTACTGAACACTATGTTTTTCCTAGTAGATAACTGCCCTTTCTGAGATACTAAACTCTTTACTCCAAAAATAAAGAGGGCAGCTCATGTCTGTTTTAGATGTATATGTTTTTAAAATGTATCTGTATAAATACAAACATTTTAAGGATGTTTTTGACCATTAGTACTTCTTTAAAAGCAATCTATCAAGTTTTTCAAGATCTTTAATTTAGCCAGGACTATGTAGGAGAAAATCCTAAAAAATTTTTTTTATCCTAAGCATTTTTACATTGTCATTTTGAAAACCTACTTTGAGGCTTACACAGGTATCTTTGTGTTTTACAGATCATCTTAGTGTGTTACACTGTAATGATACATTTTAAATTATTTATTTTTTTAGCTATAAATAAATAAAATAATAACATGGTGGGTTGTGATGGCGCATGCCTTTAATACAAGCAATCAGGAGGGAGAAGCTCTCTGTGAGTTCAAGGCCAACCTAGACTACAAAGCAAGGTCCAGGATAGCCAAGACTGGACAAAGAGAAACCTTATCGTAAAAAAACCAAAATCATCATCATCGTCGTCATCATCATCGTCATCATCATGCTCCTCATCATACATGTAAACTTTAACCTTTTTTGGATGTTTTTAATCCTACTTTGGATGCCCCATAAACACAAATAAAAAGTAAATGCTTTTTCTAAACAAAGAACCATTTCAAGGTACCTGTTATGTTAACTTAAACCTTTATCAAGTATTTAATTTAAATTTGGTCAAAAAAACAAATTACTAATATACTCTATTATGTTTAATATTAGATATCTAAGATACATATATTTTTGTGGCTTAGATAGAGCCTTCTGAGCTTTCATTTTTACCTCGTTAAAATTGTTTCTTTAATTTTGTATTGACAATAACAATGTTAAGATTAAAGTGTGTTCTAAATGTTAAAAATATGGTTATAGGGGCTGGTGAGATGGCTCAGTGGGTAAGAGCACCGGACTGCTCTTCCGAAGGTCTGGAGTTCAAATCCCAGCAACCACATGGTGGCTCACAACCATCGGTAACGAGATCTGACTCCCTCTTCTGGTGTGTCTGAAGACAGCTACAGTGTACTTACATATAATAAATAAATAAATCTTTTAAAAAAATATATGGTTATAACTAAGCTAAATTACTCTAAAGATTATACTTTTTTGAGACAGAGTTTCTCTGTGTAGCCCTACCTGTTCTGGAACTTGCTCTATAGACCAGGCTAACCTCAAACTCACAGAGATCCACCTGACTCTGTCTTTCAAGTGCTGGGATTAAAGGGGTATGTTACCACTGCCTGTTGGTTATAAAAATTTTTAAGGTTAATTCTGTGCCCTTACATAAAATTAATGCTTACTTTTCTGCAGTTTGTTGTTGTTGTTGTTGTTGTTGTTGTGTTGTTGTTGTTGTTGTTTGGTTTTTTGAGACAGAGTTTCTCTGTGTAGTCCTAGCTGTCCTTGAACTTATTTTGTAAACCAGACTGGCCTCAGACTCAGAGATCTCCTGCCTCTGCCTCCTGAGTGCTGGGATTAAAGGGGTGCATCTCTACTGTCCAGCTTCTTACAATATTTTATTAAGTATTGACCTGTTCTTAGTATCCTTTTACTAAATAGACATTTAAATCCATGATTGGGTTTTTTTTTTAATTTATGTTTTCCTATTGAACAAAGCATTTGCTTTTGGGTTGTCAGTATTGCTTTAACCATTTTTTTTTTTAAATCTGCTTAGCGATGCTGGTATAGGGGTAGTTTTGGTGCTAAGGTCCTGTTCTCCAATTGGTTCTTGATCAATCAATCAGTAAAGAAGCCATAGGCTAATTGTTGGGTGGAAGGAATAGCCAGGACTTCTGGGTCCCTGGGAGGCAGGAGACAGACTCAGGAGAGGGAAGAGGGGAGCATTCACCAGGCTTCAGAGAGAGAAAAGCCAAGCAAGCAGCCATGTGAGGTCTCGGGTGAAGTGGCCACATGTTACTCAATGTAACTGAGCAACTAAATTTGAGGGCAGGTGGAGAGGTGTGAAGCTAAGAGTATCGACAAAGGGCACATTTCTCCAGGAGGGAAATAAGTAGCACCCAGCAATTGTGTCTATAATACAAGTTGAAATTGAGTAACATGTGTGTTTGTGTTTTTTATCCTCAGATTCAAGAGAATCTGGGTGGGGGCTGGTAGCACAGCCCATTCCTAGAGCTTAGGCAGGGTAGCAAAAGTGACAGGCAATATGCTTACTTAGACCTTGTCACTAAATTAAATAGTGATTACAAAATATGTTTTCATGGAAAAATATTAAAATCTGTTTATAAAGATTTGTCTTCTAGATAAACAACACATGGTATTGTAAAAGACCTTTAATTATAAGTTCAAAATTAGTTACACAGTCTTCTTCAAAAGATAAAAACCAGATGATTTCACTAAAAGAAAGGAAAACATCACATGAGTGACGTCACTCCGATTTAAAGATGAGGATTGTCTCCAGGTCCAGGTGTGTCTAACTCGCTCCCAGGAGGTGTGAGTTTCCTTCCATCATCTGAGAGCACACTCGTTCGGACTTGATGAATGCTGGCCCATGATCATCGCCAACACCACCAACAATCAAGTTCCTCAAATAAACAAATGTTCCTCTCACTGCTTATGTCTATTAAATATTCTTGTGATGGACTTTAAGAATTATTTATGATATCTAGTAATCTACCTCATATATTTTTAAATGATAATTTTTTCAATGATAATTTTTTTAAGCAAAAGTTTCTCCATGCAATTCTGGCTGTCCTGGAACTCACTGTGTAGACTAGGATGGTTTCAAACTCATTGCCAGCCCCTGCCTCCAAAGTACTGAAGTTAAAGACATGCGCCGCCACTGCACAAAATAAAATAATATTAATCTTGGTTTTAACAAGTTACAAATGAAAATATTGTGTCCTTTCACTTGGTCATACCCTTTTGTTATGATGCTTTGCTTACCATAAATGTCAACATTATTCAAATTAATATTTGAAATATTCAAGTTTTTTATCTTCTTTATAAACACACACACATTCATATTCTCTTACTCAGTATAATTTGGATAAAACCAAAAAATATCTTGTTTTTAAAGTAAATTTAACTCCATTTACTCTAGCTAAAGATTTGGGTTAATTCTTCTCATCTAGAGTTTACAACAGATATCAAAATCTAATAACAACAACATCCATGATGACATTAAGTATTTATGTTTCTTGATATAATTAGTATCTAAAATATCCTATAGTATAATTGGCAGGGAATAAAAAAATTAAGCAACACTTGTATTTTTAAAAAGAGAGATGGTTCTTCAGAGACTCCTTCATTTCCAACTGTTTAAATATAAAATATAAATTAGTCCATCAAATACAAATAGTTATATATAAGGAGGAACTATATCATTAAATTTATTTAAAATATGTAAATTGCGGTTATTTTAGATGTGTCTTTTAAATGTATTTATTTTATGTATATGAGTACACCATTGTTTTCTTCAGACACACCCAAAGAGGGCATCGGATCCCATTACAGATAGTTGTGAGCCACCGTGTGGATGCTGAGAATTGAACTCAGGACCTCTGGAAGAGCAGTCAGTGCTCTTAACCACTGAGCCATCTCTCCAGCCCTAGATATGTTTCTTTCATCTGTAATCTTTACTCCAATAGGACAAACTATATTCTTAATTTCTTAATTTTAGGTATAGCAATCTATGTTACAAGTAACTGTTATGGCAGATACAAAGAATGGAAAGAAAGAAAGAAAGAAAGAAAGAAAGAAAGAAAGAAAGAAAGAAAGAAAGAAAGAAAGAAAGAAAGGAAGGAAGAAAGGAAGGAAGGAAGAAAGAAAAAGAAAGAAAGAAAGAAAGAAAGAAAGAAAGAAAGAAAGAAAGAAAGAAAGAAAGAAAGAAAGGAAGGAAGGAAGAAAGAAAGAAAGAACAGATCCAGATCATGATGGCCAGTAGTTTTGCTGATTCAGGAGTTTCTTTCATAGTGGTCTTTGCCAGCTATTCCTCTCTCCTGAAGAATGACTTCCTGTCCCTACACAGCCTTATGCACCTCAGACCCTAGGAACGAGCTTCCTAGCTATGGGGGACCTTAAAGTATTTAATAAATAATGTGTGGCCCCCATATGAAAGCTTGATGATTGGCCAACAGAGGGAACCATGAACAAAAATTCCTGGAAAAAGCTGCGTCTGGCTGTGAACACAACTTCTTGAAATGAAACCATGTCTGCAGAGACTGATTGGTTACAATTTCATTACTATGGAGATACTGTAATTTTATAGCTTTAGAAGCTAATTACCTGGAGCTGGCGAGAGAGATGGCTGAGCGGGTAAGAGCACTGACTGCACTTCAGAAAGGCCCAGCAACCACATGGTGGCTCACAACCATCCGTAATAACATAATCAGCTTCCAAACGCTGACACCATTGCATACACTAGCAAGATTTTGCTGAAAGGACCCAGATATAGCTGTCTCTTGTGAGACTATGCCAGGGCCTAGCAAACACAGAAGTGGATGCTCACAGTCAGCTATTGGATGGATCACAGGGCCCCCAATGGAGGAGCTAGAGAAAGTACCCAAGGAGCTAAAGGGATCTGCAACCCTATAGGTGGAACAACATTATGAACTAACCAGTACCCCGGAGCTCTTGACTCTAGCTGCATATGTATCAAAAGATGGCCTAGTCGGCCATCACTGGAAAGAGAGGCCCATTGGACTTGCAAACTTTATATGCCCCAGTACAGGAGAACGCCAGGGCCAAAAAGTAGGAGTGGGTGGGTAGGGGAGTCGGGGGGAGGGTATGGGGGACTTTTGGGATAGCATTGGAAATGTAAATGAGGAAAATACCTAATAAAAAATATTTTAAAAAAAGATCTGACGCCCTCTTCTGGTGTGTCTGAAGACAGCTACAGTGTACTTAGATATAATAATAAATAAATCTTTAAAAAATAAAAAACAAAAGAAGCTAATTACCTTATCTTAGGCTAGTCCTAGCCTTCTGGAACAGCATTTCTTGCCCACCTCTGTGTTAGAACTAACACCTTAGGACTCAATAGATAGAAACCTTTTGGAATCTATTAACTTAGCAGATGACTTAAGTCTACCAACCCAAAAGCTACGAATGCCATCAGATATATCTTGGGCTTACAGGAAAGCTTCTGCCATCTCTCTGTGCCTGTCTCTCTGCTGTCCCACCAGTGTGTTTTAAACTTGCCTTCATTTATGTCTTGAAGTAATTTTTCACATTTATTTACTTATTTTGTATATGCATGTGTCTACATACGTGCTATGAGACTGGTGTGAAGGTCAGAGGGCAACTGGCAGCATTCAACTCTCTCTCTCTCTCTCTCTCTCTCTCTCTCTCTCTCTCTCTCTCTCTCTCTCTCTCCTCCCCAACCCCCGTATGGGTGTGCTATGGGAATTAAACTCAAGTTATTAGGTTTGGCAGCAAAAGCCTTTGCTCATTGAGCTGTTTCACTGAGATCTAAGAACATACAGTTTTTAAAATAAAGCTTTCCTTGCATTTTATTTATTGATTGTAAGGGTGCATGTGTACATGTGTGCCATAGAATGTATGAAGAGCTCAGAGGAAAGCAGTGGCCATCTATCTCCTCCTTTCATCATGTGAGTCCTGGTGATAGAACACTGTCATCAGGCTTGGGAATAGGCACTTTACCTGCTGAAGCATCTCCAAGACTCAGAGGATCTTCTTCTTCTTCTTCTTCTTCTTCTTCTTCTTCTTCTTCTTCTTCTTCTTCTTCTTCTTCTTCTTCTTCTTCTTCTTCTCAAGTAGATCTCTGAATAGTCTTTGCTATGCAAAAAAAAAGGACATTTTAAATGTTTTCTGTTGTTTGTGTTGGAAGCACAGCAGAAAGGTCCTTGTACCCACAGATCTCCAGAGAAAACAGGAATGTTAAACACACAGTATTGTGTTTCCAATGGGAAAGATGAAAAACCTGTTCTTCCATCCTTAAAAAGGGACATTTTAAGAACTCACAAAACTGATAGGTAGTGGTGTACACCTTTAATCCCAGCACTTGGGAGGCAGAGGCAGATGTATCTCTTCAAGTTAAAGGCTAGCCTGGTCCACAGAGTGAGTTCTAGGACATCCAGGGCTACAGAGAGAAACCCTGTCTTCAAACACAAACACAAACAAACAAACAAAACCTCAGACGATCAGCCCATTTCATGAGTTGTTTTCAGCTGTACTCTACAGTTGGCTCTGCTGACTGTATTCTCTATTCTTACAGTTCTTGTTTTCTCTAGACACTTTAGAAGGGAGGTAGGGTAATTGGAATGAAAAATAGCTCCCATAGGGAGTGGCATTATTTGAAAGGATTAGGACAGATGGCCTTGTTGAAGTGGGTGTAGCCTGACTGGAGGAAGTGTATCACTGGGGTGGGCTTTGAGGTTTCAGAAGCTCAAGCCAGGCCCCAGAGCATCACCCTCTCCTCCTGCTGCCTGCCAATCCAGATGTAGAACTCTCTCAGCTCCTTCTCTAGCACAACATCTCCCTGTGCTACCGTGCTTCCCACCACGAGCAATGGACTAAATCTCTGAAACTGTAAGCCATCCCCGGTCGAATGCTTTCCTTTATAAGAGTTGCCATGATCGTGATGTTTCTTCACTGATTAAGACAGGAGGGCCACCACTGGTGGTACAGGAGCAACAGCTGAAACTCAAGGGCATACTGTGGATAATGATGAGACCAGAAGTGAAGCCTGGCTTGCCCTAAGAACTCTGCTTTCTCCTCTGTGCTGCCTCTGGTGAGTTATTTTGGGTCAAAGATAAGTCTCCAATTGACTCCTGGAAGAGTTGGGAAAAGGAATCAGGCCTTCCTTGAGGACTCTGGTGGTAGTGATAGAAGTAAAACAAAACAAAACCAAACAAAAATCACTCCAAGAAAAATTAGAACTCAGCCTCTGATGGTGATGCCATCCTCAATAAGAGCTTTTTCTCCTTGGCCAAATTAAAGTTGTTTTTTTGTTTTACAGGTCTGTAAGCTTGAACTTTGTACCTAATGATGAACTTAAACATCAGGCAATCCTGCCTCAACTTTCTAAGTGTATGTGGCTTTATGTGATGCTGAGAATGAAATTCACAAACAGGCAAACACTCTACCCACTGAGCTATATATACCCCTACCAAATTTGAGGTTTTGTTGGTGGCAGAAACAGACAAAACCACAACAGATTATTAAGCAAGCAATTCTTTCTATAAATTAGAAAGTCTACCCAGAGCTAGCTCTCTCTCTCTCTCTCTCTCTCTCTCTCTCTCTGTGTGTGTAAATTTATATTAATGAAATTAAGTGTGTAATATTCTACCAACTACAGGTTCCTTAAGGTTCAGACTCTCATTGGAAATGCAAATGCCTTTTGACAGAAAAAAAAAACATCAACAGTGTTGTGTCCGGCCAGCAGATCACAGGTTTGGGTTTTAGGCTGGGGGAGGAGAGACTACACAACAGTAATAGTACCTTGAAATTGACTACTTAGGTGCTAGTGTTGGCTTTGGAGCAACTGACAGCATGATACAGCTTTATAATAATAAATAGAATAGAATAATTATAATATATCTTATATAATAATAAAATAATGCACAATTATATGTAGTATAAATATAATAATTAATATACTATAATAAAAGAGCCTTATAATAAAGGTCTGGTGAGTAAGCTCAACACGGCAGAGACCTTGTGGTGGTTTGAATAAGCAAGGCTCCCCATAGGCTCATATACTTGCATGCTTGGTTTCCAGTTGGTGGAACTGTTTGAGAAGGATTGGGGATGTAGCCTTATTGGAAGAGGTGTGTCATAGCCCTCCGCATTCCTAATTGCCCTCACCCATCTCATGCATGTGGATCACATGTAAGCTTTCAGCTACTGATCTAGTGTTGTGCTTACCCAATGCCATACTCCCTGCATGACAGTCATGGATTTGAACATTCTGGAAGCTCAAGGCTCCAGACTGACTGTTTTCTCTTAAAATTTGCCTTGGTCATAGTGTTTTGTCACAGCAATAGAAAAGTAATAGAGACAGACTTTGGAGAAAGGTAATTAACACAGAAAAAGGCAATCTCGGGGAACTGGAGGATCCCAGTGTTTGGGGAGTTGAAGCAGGAAGACTGCCACAAGCCTACGGCTATCCTAGATTATACAGTGACAACCAAGCAGACAGGGACACAGAATGACATTCTGTCTCAAACAAATAGCAGCAAACTAGCATCCTCAGAGGAATAAATGCCTTCTCCCATCTTTACCATGTACAGCTAGACACTCCTATAACTCCAAGACTTTCTTTGGAAGTAGAGGCAGGACCATGATTTGGAAACCATTCGGAGCTATGTATTCAGAAACTAGACTCTGTCACGGAAGAGAAAGAAAAAGATAAAAAAGGAACTAAAGTAAACTTGAACCTATCTGTTTGGCAGTTCTGAAGATGGGGGTGCATTGATTCATAATGTTCTAGTCTCCAGATTGCCTGCCCAGGAAAGTCATACTCTAGTTTGCAGTGAAGGCTCAGGGATGCTGCTACCACCAGTGGTCTATTTACCTGGCCTCAAATTCTGTAGACCAGGCTGGCCTTGAACTCACAGAGATTTGCCTGCCTCTGCCTCCCTAGTGCTGGGATTAAAGGTATTTGTCCCCATGCCTAGCCACATTTTCTACTTTAATATGTGTTCCTTTAACAAAACGTATTCTTGGGGCTGGAGAGATGGCTCAGCAGTTAAAAGCACTGATTGCTCTTCCAGAGGTCCTGAGTTCAATTCCCAGCAACTACATGGTGGCTCACAACCATCTGTAATGGGATCAGATGCCCTCTTCTGGTGTGTCTGAAGATAGCGTCAGTGTACTTATAAAAAATAAGTACACAGTGTACATTAAAATAAACAAACAAACAGACAAACAAATAAAACAGAATTTAATTTTGGAACAGAAGACTCAGACAAGAAAAATACACAGATCACAAACCTGGAAAGCTTATGATACAGTTTCTCTAAAAATTCTTTCACTGTGCTTAAAAGTGTTCATTGAGGGGAAATTACCACTTAAGGAGCTACTGTGCCGTTTCTGGCATTTCTAAATGTTAATAGCTCCCTTAAATGGAACAATTCACGGATGCACTACCACTTTGAGCCACTCAGAATAAGTCTTGTACCTCACAGCCAACTTTTTAATATTTGAAGAGTTCTCATGACTCCTGACCTCCAAATGTTGCCTTATCTGGCAGTAAGGCAGGGTTCTGTAGAAGAAGAGACTCGCTAGAATGAGTACACATATTCCAAGGGGATATGACTTACAGGACACGATCCTCGTAGTCCAGCAATGGTTGTCCCACACTGGAGAAGATGAGAATCCCAGAGCTGCTCAGTCACAGAGGCGTCAAAGTCTCAGCTTTTCCAGTCTGGCACTGAGGACCCCAGAGATTCCTGTAGAGCTGGTCTTCAGTCTATGTTGGAAGCTTGAAGATGGTTCTAACATGACCAAAGGGGTACCACAGCAACAGGATGGAAGTGAAAGCAAACATGCAAAAAGCAGTCTCCCTCTTCTACATCGGTTTACCTGGGCTGGCATTATGAGGTGCCACCCACATCTAGAGCAGGGCTCTCTGTTTAAATAATCTGATGAAGAATAGCCCTGGCAGGAGTGTGTCTTAGTTGGTCCCACATTGGGTCAAGGTGACAACCACGATGAACCATCACCATGACCTATAAAATGATTCCTACTGTTTGAACCAGTAATTCCAGTTTGTAAAATACACCACATAGGAATAGATCAAAATAAAGAGTAAATTTTTACGAGTCATGTTATATACTTTCCTTTGAACAAATAAAAAATTAAAATAATTCAAATTCCCTAAAGAGAAGAGGGTGGCGAGGTTGCAAACAAGTTACCAACTACACTTGGAACCGTTGGAGGGGGTTGCCAAGAACAGACTTAGATTTTTACTTAATTATTCTCTATCAAACTGGGGATAAAATTCAGGGCTTTGTGCATGCTAGGCAAGTATTCTACCACTGAGTTACATTCTTACCCTCCTGATTATTATTATTTTTTTTCTTACCTTTATTTGTGTGTGTGTGTGTGTGTGTGTGTGTGTGTGTGTGTGTGTGTGTGTATACTATGCTTATGTCTGGTGCCTGCTCTAGTCAGAAGAGGTTAACATCCCCTAGAACTACAGTTACAGACAGTTGTGAGCCACTGTGTGAATTCTGGGAATTGAGTCCGGGTCTGAGTGCCCTTAACCCTTGAGCCATCTCTCCAGCCCCACAAGTTATAAGCTTCCTTTTAACTTTATTTACTTGTATATGAGTACATTGTAGCCATCTTCAAACACTCCAGAATATTGCATTACAGATGGCTGTGAGTCACCATGTGGGAATTGAACTCAGGACCTTCTTCGGAAGAGCAATCAATGTTCTTAACTGCTGAGCCATCTCTCCAGCCCCCGAGTTATAAACTTTTAAAGAAATGTTATCAATCAAAAAGTAATGGAAAATGGAAAAATCACACCAAATAGAGCCAATGCAATATTTATTTATTCTTATCCTAAAACAACTAACTTTTGATACCCAGTTTCCTTGGAAAGTGCTGCGAACAAGAACACATCCCTTCATATCTGATCCTAAAACTCCCCTTTATGGTCCTCCAATTTTCTCTTGACTGAGGTACAGAACTGAAGCAGGACCCTTACCACAGCTTCTCCTCAGGTGGCTAAGGATTAGTGGGCAGCCCAAAGTACCAACCCTCTATGCATGGCTGGTATGTTGCAGCTCATTACCTAGGCAGTACACATTACACACACAGCTGTTTCTTCTGCCTTCCCCCCATATTAGGGTAGCTCCATGTACAGCTTCTCCATTGCCACCATACAGAACACTTCTTAGGAATTGATTTAACTATTATTCTATACCAAATCTAGATAGAAGTGGACTTTCTTTCTCCTTTGGTCCACAGAGACACATTTACCACTTTTAGACACTCAGCACTATTACAAAAGCAACATTAATATATTAATGGGACAGTGAGGTGGTAGAAAAGGTGGTATGATAAAGTTCTTGTATGTACTTTGACAGCTAAAGTACTATAACTTACAACTTGGTTACGAGTGAAAATGTGGAGCCAGACAGCAGGACACAAGCCCTGGCTTTCCCCAGTACTGTACAGTATATTCAAAGCTACATCATTTCAATAAAATGAAATGTCTTCTTCTATGAAATATGTAGGAATTTGCTAGGTTCGAAAGAACTGGAAATATATAAACCACAGAAGTGGATGCTCACAGTCATCTATAAGATGGAACACAGGACCCCCAATGGAGAAACTAGAGAAAGCACCCAAGGAGCTGAAGGGGTCTGCAACCCTATAGGTGGAACAACAATATGAACTAACCAGTACCCCCAGAGCTCATATCTCTAGCTGCATATGTAGCAGAAGATGGCCTAGTCAGCCATCACTGGGAAGAGAGGCCCCTTGGTATTGCAAACTTTATATGCCCCAGTACAGGGGAATGCCAGGGCCAAGAAGCAGGAGTGGGTGGGTAGGGGAGCAGGGCCGAGGGAAGGTATAGGGAACTTTCGGGATAGCATTTGAAATGTATATAAAGAAAATATCTAATATAAATAAATAAATAAAAATATATATTTTTTTAATTTTTAAACCACATTTAAAAGTATCTGTGATGCAGGAGAGGGCCTGTTAGCCTGGTATCTTCTCTATCTCTGCTTTATGCTGATCCCTTCACATCACCTACCAAAGAGCACACACCAACTCAGACTGCATTGTATGCACACTGGTAAGCAAGAGTTCCCTACGGAGAAAGGGCTATTAACCACTGTAAGCACACACCATGTACTGAAACTCATGGTAGGAAGGGATAACTTATATCTCAGAACCTAAACCCAAACTCCTTCACGCCACCAGTTCAAAGCTTTTGAATGGATCTTTTTTTTTTCCATGATATATGTTTATATCCCACTGCCTAGCTATGGGTGTTCCTGGATTCTACCAAATGATTTGAGCATAAGGAATCTTAAGTTCCAATAAGGGAAGGTTCAATCGTTCCAGACAGAGAATGGGTGAACTAGATTTGATGAATAAGGTTTACAGAAAATCCTCTGAAAAAAAAAAACAAAAACAAAAACAAAAACAAAACTTCCCTAGAAGGCCTCTACAGTCTGCTGCTGGGCAGTATTTACCAGGCAGACACCAGGGGGTAGTAAAATCTCACTCTCTTGACTTCTGGTCATTAATGACAAGGAGACTGAAGAGTCTACCTTAACTGGAAGGTTGGAAATAGCTCCACAGTTCTTGCCGGTTGATCACAGGGTTTTCCCTGTTTGAGATTCTTTTTTTAACCCTATGAACCAGAGGGCTCATCTCATCCCCATGAATTAAGTTTCTCCCTTCTCCAGACCCACAGGAAAAGGGGCAGAATGTAGCATCCTAAGATGAAAAGAGCCTGTCACGGAGGCCCTTTCCTCTCCTCCTGCTCCAAGCCTCATGACTGAATCCAGTACCACACGTCTTCTAAATAAACTTTACCCTCTAACTGCAATGCCGACACCTTCATGACCTCTCTGGGAAATGAGTACCTTTCAGATCGCCTCCCAAATGTCCACCTTTTGGACCAGTCTGTGACTCAGAGACAGGCAGGGCAACCCCTTAATGTGCTGAAGTTCCTCAAGCCTTTTTGAGAGACCCCGCCCGGCTTTCACTTTCCATGTAGAAGTGATACTCAGGTTTGTAGGTGAGGTAAACGGGGTGAGGCAAAAAAAAAAAAAAAAAAAAAAAAAAAAAAAAAAAGGAGCCTAGCCCCTTTTGTCTGAAGTGTAAGATAATAGTCACTGCCCAAAGCCCTAGCATATGGGCCACTATCGCCCTGCAACAAGAAGGAAAGATGACATCAGTACTAAAGCGTGGGGTCTAATCCGGGAACTGTTGCTTCCCCTTCTCTAACGGCAGAGCAACAGGGGTATAAGGTACAGAAAAAGGCAAAGGCAGCGTGGGGCAACTCCGCAAACGCCCCCAGACCCTACAGAGGGATCCTGATTCCGGAGCCCTGGCCTCTCAGCCGTGACACATAGCCCCCACCCCACATGCCAAGCCTTTACTTCGTAATTCCCCTTATCCCCCGCCCTCCCCAGGCTGCACACAGGAGCCCATTGTAGTCGCATGGAGCCTTGAGACCCAAGAAGGTGGAAGGGGAAGAAGGGCGGGCAAACGCCCAAGGCTTGGGGGAATACCCTAATTTCCCGGCCTTCAGCTCTACCTAAAGGGAACCAAAGGCTGTGGATCGACCTGGGCCCCAGGACCTTGCCAAGCCCTGCCACGGACCGGAGATGTGTCATGGACCCTAGAGATGGAAGAAGGCTTTTGGCCGCCGGGCAACCTGGGACCTAGGCGGGTCCCCCGCAGGGTCCCGAGCTGAGGCTGCACTGATCCCGCAGAGCGAAGAAGGCGCGGGAAACCCGGGGCGTCCTCAGCTGGGCGGTTCTCGGAGGGGGCGGGGCGGGCTGGCCGCAGACAGCCAGGGGAGCGGAGGCGAGGCTTGTGGCCAGGGTTGGGGGGGCTTCTCGGCTGGGGTCCCGGGCTGGGCGGGGCGGTGCAGGCGGCCGTCTCGGCCCTCCCTGGCGGGGCCCCCGCGGCCTGGGCTGCCGAGCGAGCGGGGAGAGCCGCGGTCGCCGCGCGAGTTGTCCTGCAGCTAGACCCGGCGAGACTGAGCGCCCGGAGGGAGGCGGTGGCTCACCCGCCCCGCCCGCCCGAGAGTGGGACACCTCCCGACGCCGAGCCATGGTGAGTCCCGCGAAGCACCCGGGTATCCCCTCGGCCTTCGCGCAGCCCGCTCCGGACCCCCAGCCCCGTGCCTCCTGTGCCCGCTTAGCGCTGCTCGGCGCTTCGGAGACTCTCCACCCTCCCATCCCCCCTTCTTTTCTTCGACCTGCGGTCCTGCTGCCTGCTCAGTCCCTACCGAGTATTGCCGTGACCCTTTCTTTCTTCTGTGCCACCTCCCCATCCTTCGATGGTCTTTGCACATATCCCACCTCCAGTCTTCTTTTGCTGAGTTTTCCCTCCCCCTCCCTATCTCAGTTTTTCACTCCTGGAGACCCTCTGCGAGTTGGTCTGGCGGCAGCCCTGGAAAGGGCACTGTCCTGGGTCATGAGAACTGACCTGCCTGGAACCACCATTTTCCATCCCTGTCCCCAAACCCGGTGAGATGGGCCCACCCATCCGGCCCTGAGGGACTAGCCACAGCTGTGGCTGGGCCAGGGCCAAAGGGCATGTCCAAAGGGAAATTCCCTCACAGAAAGGGGGCTGTTTGGGGGTGGGTAGGGGGTGTTCCGCAGTACCAATGGGCGTGACGTTGCCAGAGCCAAAACCATAGTTTTTGGGACAAAGTTCCCCGAGGTTCACGCAGCTGCAGGGAACTGAAGCCTGCCTCAGAGCACTGTCGCTGCAGGGAGGGATCTGGATGGAATCCTGTAGAGTAGAGGCTCGGAGAGCAGCAGCTTAGGGTACCAGAAGCCCATGTCAACCGGGAGTGAACACTAAGCCCGGAACTTTCCGGCCAGAAGTACTATGAAGTACTACAGCGAGGGCGCCCACTGCTCAGGCCGGTGCAGCCTATAATGCTCATTGCAGAGTGGAGGAGGGGGAGAGGCCCTGCCAGGGCAATGTCTACGGAGAGTCTGGGAAGCATCACCCTGCTCAGAGGGTTGGAGCAAGACAGGAACTAGGCCAGTGAGCGCTGACTCAGTCTCGCCCGTCGTTTGGTCCCAGCCGACCAGAGAGGCCTGGTGTCTTGGGCTCCTGCCCACCTCCGCCTGCTCCAGACCCCTCCTCCCCTCCTGCCGAGGCCGTTTCCTGTGGCTGCGACTCTTGTTCAGCCATGAGCTCACCGCCCCTAATGGGTTGCAGCTGCTTCGCTGCTCAAGCAGTAGCTCCCCGGATCCTAACTTCAGAGCTCGGGCCCACCCAACCTCACCCCTACCCTTCTTCCCACCCACGTACACGGTCCTGAGAACACTGAGGGTCTGTCTGCTCGCCCACACCTTGGAGCCAAGTTTGGGCTCTGATAACACAGAATGCTGGTCTCTGGGGTGTCTGAATACCCTAATCTTCCCAAACAGCCGGGATTAAGCAACTCTGGCTGGAGAGATTTCAGAGTAAAATAAGTAGTTTTTGTCTTGGGGTGGAAGCAGAACCGTCTGCAATGGGTAGAGAGCTAATAAATGCCAAGAGAGGTAGAGAGATAAATACTGCAAAATACTTTCCTCATTTACAGCAAAGACATCTGATAAACGGAACTTAAAAAGCCATCTTGAGAGAGATATGGACATGCAAAGAAGTAGGCCCCAGAGTTGTTGTTTAGGAAGTGAGTGAAGAAACGTAGCCCAATGAATGATTCGCTTAGGGAGTTGGTCACTACGGGACACGACTTAGTCTTTAAGACAGGTTATCAGACAGAACCCTCTGGAACCAGAAAAAGAAAAAAAAAAAAAAAACTGGAATACATAGCATCAGACCACCTCCTCTCTTCTCCAAGAATTTTGGGTATGTCTTTATCTTCTTTCAAATGGCTCCACCCGATTCATTGTGGCCAATCCCACAGGTTCTGGGAATGAAAGAAAGGGATGCTATAAAGGCCTGAGATAGATAGCCACAGTCTTCTCATCTTCTTTCTTCCCACCTATCAACCAACCATCTCTAGGATGCAGTAGTTTGTGAGTGGGCAAACCTCCACTTACAATAAAGGTATCTGGATGGTGAGCTTGGGAGATTCCATTGGCAAAATGGCTGTGTAGAAACCCCATTACCCCCCCCACCCACCCTCCGAGAATTCTTAAGCATCAGATGGGTTCAGTGGCCCAGCCTATCTCTTTTCTCCCGGGATGCAGTCACCTCAATTCACAAGTGCCTGGAACAATCCTGACCAGAGTCATCTATAACAAGTTCTCCCTGGATCACTAAAGCCAAAGTCTCAGAGCTTAAATGTGAAGCCATAGTAAGCCTGTGTGTGCTGACTGGCCAGGCCCCTCCTATTCCTGGGCTCATTCAGCCAGCATTTTCTGAATACTCACTGTGCACATATGATATGAGACATAGCTATCTGCAGACTGGCCAACTCCCAAGGAGCCATGCTTAGAAAGTCTAGATGTCTATAGCTCGGTATTGTCTCTACCAGGAGCCTGAACCAGTGGAGGACTGTGTGCAGAGCACGCTCGCTGCCTTGTACCCGCCCTTTGAAGCCACAGCCCCAACCCTGTTGGGCCAGGTGTTCCAGGTGGTGGAGAGGACGTACCAGGAGGATGCGCTGAGGTACACGCTGGACTTCCTGGTACCTGCTAAACACCTGCTTGCCAAGGTCCAGCAGGAAGCCTGTGTGAGTGGCCATCAACCCTCTTCTGCCAGGCTAATTTCCTCCTGCTTAGAGACACAGTCTTACCAATAACCGTTCTCCCCAGGAGCCTTTAGGTCTCATTTGCCTGACCTCCCATGATTGTGACTACTCAAATACTAATAATCTGCAAGGACATTCATTTTCCTTTAAGTTGACTCTTAACACATATTGACTCCCCTTAAGAGACCCTGACTTTTCCAGGACAAGTTTCAAATAATGCCTCCTCGTGAGTATCTTAAAACACTCCCTCAGACTCACACGCCTCTGAGAAAAGATTCTCCATTTCTGTAGATATAAAGACTAGCGTAACTGTCTTTGATTCCTCCAAGACAGTGGCATATGTTGTGCAGATCTCTGTGATGACTGGGTCCTTCCCTTCCCACATAGACAACTGGCTTTCTAGGAAAGCTTCTTCCACCAAAGCAGCAACAGTTTGGGGGGGTCTCTCTTCTGCCACATGGCCCTTTTCCCTGTCCCCTAGGGTTTTTGTTTTGTTTTGTTTTGTTTTAAAGATTTATTTACTGGGGTTGGTGAGATACACAGCAGTTAAGAGTACAGACTGCTCTTCCTAAGGGTCCTGAGTTCATTTCCTAGCAAACACACATGGTGGCTCAAAACCATCTATAATGAGATCTGACACCCTCTTCTGGGGTGTCTGAAGACAGCTACAGTGTACTTACGTATAATAAATAAATATGTATATGAGTACACTGTAGCTATACATGGTTGTGAGCCATCATGTGGTTGCTGGGAATTGAATCAGCCCCACTTGCTCTGGCCACCTGGCCCAAGGATTTATTTATTATTATATCTAAGTACACTGTAGCTGTCTTCAAACACACCAGAAGAGGGCTCCAGATCTCATTACAGATGGTTATGAGCCACTATGTGGTTGCTGGGATTTGAACTCAGAAGAGCAGTCAGTGCTCTTAACTGCTGAGCCATCTCTCCACACACATCCCCACCCAGGGATTTTAACCCATCCAACATAAGGCCAGTCCTGCCTAGTCGTTCTCACAGCCCCCTCCTGTTGGTTTCTTCAGCAGAGCCCTTGAGTATAGCCTCTTACTTCTCTCTCCAGGCCCAGTATAGTGGATTCCTCTTCTTCCACGAGGGCTGGCCACTCTGCTTGCATGAGCAGGTGGTAGTGCAGCTAGCGGCCCTTCCCTGGCAGCTGCTGCGCCCTGGAGACTTCTACCTGCAGGTAGTGCCTTCAGCAGCCCAGGCACCCCGGCTGGCACTGAAATGTCTGGCCCCAGGAGGTGGACGGGTACAGGAGCTCCCAGTGCCCAGTGAAGCCTGTGCCTACCTCTTTACACCTGAGTGGCTACAAGGCATTAACAAGGACCGGCCAACAGGGCGCCTCAGCACCTGCCTTCTGTCCGCACCCTCCGGGATCCAGCGGCTGCCCTGGGCTGAGCTCGTCTGCCCAAGATTTGTGCACAAAGAGGGCCTCATGGTGGGACATCAACCAAGTACATTGCCTCCAGAACTGCCCTCTGGACCTCCAGGTCTTCCTAGCTCTCCACTCCCTGAGGAAGTACTTGGTACCCGGAGTCCTGGGGATGGACACAATGCTCCCGCAGAAGGTCCCGAGGGTGAATATGTGGAGCTGTTGGAGGTGACACTACCTGTGAGGGGAAGCCCCGTAGATGCTGAGGCCTCAGGTCTCTCCCGGACCCGCACAGTACCCGCCCGTAAGAGCACTGGAGGGAAGGGCCGGCACCGGAGACACAGGGCGTGGATGAATCAGAAAGGCCTGGGATCTCGGGATCAGGATGGGACACGGCCGCCTGGTGAGGGAAGTAGCACCGGGGCCTCTTCGGACTCACCTTCAGGGGCTGAGGCAGACCCAGATGCCACCGCCCTCCAGGCATCTGAGCCCCCGGCAGAGGCTTTAGGGGAAGCCCCTGAATCCTTCCTCTTGTCAGGGGAGGCTGTGGGAGGAGTGGGCCAGGGGGCTGAAGGACCACCTGGTACCCCTCGAAGAACTGGCAAAGGAAACAGAAGAAAGAAGCGAGCTGCGGGCAGAGGCGCTGGAAGCCGGGGAGGGGAGAGTACCTCAGTCAGCCCCAGGGACAAAGAAGAGACTAGACAGCAGGAAGTCCTTGTCAGTCTGCCCTCACCCAGTGAACAGGAACCTGCAGAATGCAGCCTGGTTAAGGAGAAAGAGGATTCTGGGAAGCAAGAGTCTGAATCAAAAGAGGAACTCAAGCCAGCAGATGAAAGAGAGCCTGCACCCCCAGAAGACTATGAGCCTCCAGAAGAGGAGGTCAGAGAGAGTGAGAAAGAGGAGTTGACCCCGCAGTGTACGGCAGGTGAGATGGCAATGGGGTCCAGGGCCAAGAGCCAAGGCAGGCTGGGCCTAGGGAGGGGACTAGAGGAGACTGGGAACACAATAGAGTAATTCTACATCTGTCTGCACAGGATCCACAGGTCCAGAGTGGTTCCCATCTGAGCCCCCAACACAGCCCCTGGAGACTGTGCAGGATGTAAAAGGAGACAGCCTCCCAGAAGAAACTCCCCCAGTTTCTGTTTTGGATGACCCAGTTGTAGCTTGGGACTTGATGGCATCTGGATTCTTCATTCTGACTGGTCAGTGAGCATCTAGTGAATAAAAGGGGCTGGGGAGATGGCTCAGTCAGCAAAGTGCCTGCTTCGAAAGCGTGAGGACTGAGCTTGGATCCCTAGCATCTATGTAAGAGCTGGTATAGTATGGATGTGTAACCCCATCCATGGAAAGAAAGGGAAGGTTGAGACAGGTGGATGTCTTGGACTCTTTGGTCGGCCAGTCTAGCTGAACCAGAGCTTCTCCAGGTCCAGTGAGAGACCATGTCTACAAATTAATTAATTAATTAATTAATTAAAAGTTGATAGCCCAGCAGTAGGGGGGTTGGGGGGGGGAGGAGTAAACATCTTTAATCCCAACACTCAGGAAGTAGAGGCAGGCAGATCTCTGAGTTTGAGACCAGCATAGTCTACAGAGTGAGTTCCAGGACAGCCAAAGCTGCACAGTAGAATCCTGTCTAAAAAAAAAAAAAAAAAAAAAAACCAACCCCCACAAAAAAAACAAAAAAGGGGGTGGGGGTGATTGAAAAAAACACCTCAGATTGACCTCTGACCTCTATATATGTGCATACATGTGCACACACGCACAAACAAGGACATGTTAGACACGCACAGGGTAGGTGGGAAGGGGCTTTGGGAAAGTGAGGCAGTTGAAGTGGATTTGAGAGGGAGGGAAGGTGGAAGGGGGTTAGTCAAAGATTGACCCCAGCCAGGACAGCCTGGCCACTTTCTGTCTTCAGGAGGGGTAGATCAGACTGGACGAGCTCTGCTGACGATCACGCCTCCACCTCCGTGCCTTCCTGAGGAGTCCTCACCCTCCCAAGAGACACTGAGCACTGCTCTCCGTTACCTCCACTCACTGCTTAGGTAAGCATCGTAGACTTCACTACTCTGGGCATTAATGGGGAGAGTCAGGGAGGACCTGCTTCCTGTCACAAGATACTACTGGCCTGCTATTTCAGCCCTCGGGTGTTCAAGCCGTTGACCTTGAACTTTCACTTCTGGCATTTAGGGTATCTTTCATGATCTTCAAAGTCAACCCTGCTGACTCTCTCTGTACTTTACGACAGCACCCAGGTTACCAGTGCACAGATCTGTTCACCCAACAAACGCTTTGTGTACACTGAGTACCTATTGACAAATGCTATAGCCTTGAATGTATACCATTATAGCACATAGGGTTCGAAGCCCTCTCTGACCCGATAGCTATGTCAACGTAGGCTCTGGATGGTTAGGTTGCATATGGGGCACGTGACCCAGGCATTGACCGTTTGCGCATTGCTCCCCAAATATGGTAATACTAACTTGCGAATACTGTTAGCACTAAGCCAGAAGATCTGTATTCTTCTTTGGTCTCTCTTTGTTGTCTCCCCACTATGCACACACACACACACACACACACACTTTTGGCTATCCTTGCCTCCACAGGCCTGATCTGCAGTTACTGGGGCTGACCATCCTCCTTGACCTTCGCAAGGCACCCCCACTGCCTCCAGCACTTCTTCCTGCCTTGAGTCAGCTTCAGGTAATCAACTACTTGAGACAGGCTTGTCCCCTTCGAGCCTCGCTTTTCCCCAGTGGCAGCCATTCCAGGTCATGCAACTGTCCAAAGGGTAGGGACATTCTTCTTTGCCCTCAGGACTCAGGCGAGCCTCCGCTCATTCAGCGGCTGGTGATCCTCATTCATGAAGACCCTCCAGCTGAACTCTGTGGATTTCAGGTTGGTTGTCTTCCACGTAGTTCCCCATTAGTAATGGAGAGGGGAGGGAAGGCTTGTTGATCTCCCAGATTGGTCTGAATCACCAGGGGCCTGTGCAGAAAACTCCAGTTTTTTATGTCTACAGGGAGCTGAGTTGCTGTCAGAGAAGGATCTGAAAAGAGTGGCCAAGCCAGAGGAGCTGCAGTGGGACTTAGGAGGTCACAGGGACCTCTCCCCCAACCACTGGGCAGAGATACATCAGGTAAACTCCTTCAGCACCTAGGATCCAGGGAGCTGGAAAAGACCCAGCTAAGGGCAGTGAAGGAGAAAAGACAGAGACAAACATAACTGTGGGGTTGGGAAAGAAGCAGTGTATTCAGTTCGGAAAAAGAGTTCTGACTCGTGAACTGTGAACCACTGAGAAGGTGGGAGGGGGTTGTTAAATTCTTTTTTTTTTCCATTTATTTTATGTGTATGCATGTTTTTCTGCATGTATGTATGTACTTTTGTCTGTTGCCCTGGAAGTCAGAAGAGGGCAACAGATTCCCTGGAACTACAGAAGATTTTAAGTCAACAACATGTGGGGCTGGGAACTGAACCCCAGTCCTCTTCAAGAGCAACAGTGCTGCCGGGCGTGGTGGCACACGCCTTTAATCCCAGCACTTGGGAGGCAGAGACAGGCGGATTTCTGAGTTCAAGGCCAGCCTGGTCTACAGAGTGAGTTCCAGGACAGCCAGAGCTACACAGAGAAACCCTGTCTTGGAAAACCAAAAAAAAAAAAAAAAAAAAAAAAAAAAAAAAAAAGAGCAACAGTGCTCTTACCACAACCACCCCTTCTTCTTTTTAGACAGGGTTTCTCTGTGTAGACCTGGCTGTCCTGGAACTCACTTTGTAGACCAGGCTGGCCTCAAACTCAGAAATCCGCCTGCCTCTGCCTCCCAAGTGCTGGTATTAAAAGCGTGCACCGCCACCACCACCCGGCACAAGGACTCTTAACCTGTGAAACATCTTTCCAGCTACCACCCAAATTTTTAAAATCTTTTTAAACATTTTTAAAGATTTATTTTACTTTTAAGCATGAATATACATACATACATACATACATACATACATGTGTCTGTGTATCTATGTGAGTAAATGCCATGTGTATGGGTGTCCTTAGAGGCCAGAGGCATCAGAACCCCTGAATCTGGAGTTACAGGCAGTTGTGAGTGCTGGGAGTCCAATGTGGATACTCTGATGGAGCAATACATGCTCTTAAGCACTGAGCCATCTCTCCAGCTCCCTGTCCCCCAAGTATGTCAAATTCTTAACTTGACATTAAGTAATGTATGCTTGCTAGTGGGAGATGCTAAGATATCATAAAACAGGTAGAGGTGTTTGTGATAGTTACGTGGGTCTCTAGAGAGTTCTGAGAGTAGAAAAATCGGTTCCATGTGGCCTGGCAAGTCACTTTCCCTCACTTCTGGAGATGGTGCCCCTTTCTGTACCTGCTTCCTACACCAGTATGCACAAAGTGCAGGATCTTTTACCACCAACTGATGTACCAGTTGTGCATGGTCTCTATGTAGCTTCCATCGGTTACCTTCATGCTCCTATGAATCTAAGTGTTGTGAGTTTCTCTGAGAGAAGAATCAACACAATCACAGATGAATGCAAACAGGGTTTCTTAGCATGGTTGTGTACCACAGGGAAAGCAGATGAAGGGGAGATGGGACTTAAAGACCAGAGATAGGCAAAGGAAACTCACCCACTAAGCTGTGCCGCTACAGCCATGCTTGGTGCCAGGCCAATATCATTTCCTTAAATTTTATAAAATCTACTTTTATTCTAACTTTACTATTGAGTAAAATGAGGTTTGGGGTTTGTAAGCTTACTCAATATTATATAACTTGAAAGCAACAAAGTCAGTAACTAAACCTAGCATTATATCCACAAAACTCTCCAAGACTCCCATCTCCATCCTGTGGCTAGCTGGCTGGCTGGCTTGCTTGCTTGCTTCCATTTTCTTTCTTCTTTATTTCTTTGTTTTTAAAACAGGGTCTTTCTTTATAGCCCTGGCTGTTCTGGACCTCACTTTGTAGACCAGGCTAGCATCAAATTCAGAGATCCACCGCCTCTGTCTTCTGACTTCTGGGAGTAAAGACCTGTGCCACCACACCCATCTTATTTCTTATCCTACGCCCCATCCCTTAACTCTATCTCTGTATGTGGGTTTCAGGAAGTGGCAAGGCTATGCACCTTGTGCCAAGGCGTGTTGACCTCTGTACAGCAGGCCATTGAGGAGCTAGAGGGAACAGCAGAACCCAAAGAAGAGGTATGAAATGACATGGAATAATGGCAGAGGTGAAAAGGATAGGACTGGGGTAGGAACTCTCTAGTGGAACTCAAAATGTTTCGTTGTCCCAAGGAGGCCGTGGGAATGCCTGAGCCTCTGCAAAAGGTGCTGGCAGATCCTCGGCTGACAGCACTACAGAGGAACGGAGGAGCCATCCTGATGCGCCTGCGCTCCACCCACAGCAGCAAGTAAGAGAGGCAAGTGGGAGGGAGACAGCAGAGAGGCATCTTAAACCTTAAGCGACAGATAATCTTTTTTTAAATATTATTTATTTAATATATACAAATACACTGTAGCTGTCTTCAGACACACCAGAAGAGGGCATCGGATCCTATTGTAGATGGTTGTGAGCCACCATGTGTTTTCTGGGATTTGAACTCAGGATGTCTGGAAGAGCAGTCAGTGCTCTTAACCACTGAGCCATCTCTCCAGCCCCGCAACAGATAATTCTTACTCTACGTTTATCTGGACAAGATGCGGTGCCTTTACACTCATAACCTCCACAATATCCCCGTGTGCTAATTATGATTAGAAATGAGGACGCGGAGGATGAGAGATGCTAAATATTTCAGCCAGGCTAACTCAGCAAGAGAAGTTACAGTACAAGTCTAATTCCAGTGCCACAACACCTCTGATGGTTGCATCCCTGAGGGTACAAAGGTAAAACTGGCCAGGGCAGAGACTCAATGTCACCTCTCTTTCCCCAGGCTAGAGGGCCCAGGCCCAGCTGAGCTATACCAGGAGGTAGATGAGGCCATTCACCAACTTGTGCGTCTGTCCAACCTGCGAGTGCAGCAGCAAGAACAACGGCAGCGCCTGCGCCAAGTCCAGCAGGTGAAGAGACCCCCCCATTACCCTTGCTCAGCCTGGGAGCCTAGCCTCTGCTTATTAGCATCTCTGTTAATACTAAGCGTGGACAGTGTCCTTCCAGCTTCCCTCTTCCCGCTCCTAGAGTGAGAAGGCTCATCCCAAAGTCCATGCTAAAGGGGAGCCAGGGCTTTGTGTTTTGGAGAAACTGCCTCTCAGCTTCTGCTGGGGGGTGGGGGGCTGTCTCTATTGATTACCTGTCTCCACCCGTTTAAAAACATATTTTAAGAATAGAATTTGGAGTTTAAAATGCTTACTTAGCTTTGAGATTTAGCTCTACCAGGCACGAGACGCTACTGCTGAGTAAGTAGCCCATTGGTACACAGTTAGGACAACACACGGGTGGGCAGGAGGAGAAGTGATTTCAGCATAGACCTCGGAAGTGGCTGTCGCTGGCACCGGCCTTGAGGAACGTACTGAGGCTTCTCACTCTCCAACTGCTCCACCCCGGCTTCCAGACCTGCTTCAGAGGGAAAAAAAATTAGTCAAACGTTTCAGAGCAAGTAGGAGGTTCCATCTAGCTCTCCGTATGAAAGAAGAACTGGACACCCACCCACATACACACACACACACACTCACACACACATTCAGACCACCTCCTAAGCTGCAGGCTGGGTGCCTAGGTCTCCTGCCCGCTACTCAGCAGGGCTCAGAGGCTGTGCAGTTCCTCTTGGTCCTCTGTCTGAGTAACTTGCACCCTCCTGCCTCTCATTCCTATCAGTTTATCTGACTCCTCGTCCCGGCCTTGCCCTGGCACACTAACCTGTGTCCCCTGCCAGCTCTGTTTCATACGGCACTTTACCAAAGATGGCGTACCCACTCTTTCATTTAATCCTGTGGAAGCACTTATCATTCATTGTTATCAATCCCACAGCACCAGTGAGACAAAGATGATGGAGGGCCTTTGCATTGGGGTGATGGCAGCTGAGTGGACCTTAGCCTGGCCACCCCACAGACACACACACATACACACACTTCACAGACTTCTTCTACCCTCCTCAGGTGTTGCAGTGGCTGTCTGGCCCAGGGGAAGAGCAGCTGGCAAGCTTCGCCATGCCTGGGAACTCACTGTCAGTCTTGCAAGAGACAGAACTTCGATTCAGGGCTTTTAGCACGGAGGTGCAGGTAAGGACAGAGAGGAGATGGGGGCGGAGGTGTCACTGGGAAAAACTCAAGTCTGAACACAGACCCCTCTCTCCAGGAGCGCCTAGTCCAAGCCCGGGAAGCTTTGGCTCTGGAGGAGGACCTTACCTCCCAGAAAGTTCTAGACATCTTTGAACAACGGCTGGAGCAGGTTGAGAGCGGCCTCCACCGGGCCCTCCGGCTACAGCGCTTCTTCCAGCAGGTGAGGGCAGCGCCCTTCTGAGCTCATTTTTCTCTCAGCCTGGAGCGGCTGGTCAGGCCGTTGTGAACAGTGGTACCTTGGGGCTGGAGAGATGGCTCAGTGGTTAAGACCACTGGCTGCTCTTCCAGAGGTCCCGAGTTCAATTCCCAACAACCACATGGTGGCTCACCAATCTTTAATAAGATCTACTGCCCTCTTCTGGGCTGCGGGCATACGTGCAGGCAGAACACTGTATTCATAAAAATAAATCTTAAAAAAAAAAGTTAGCATGCCCAGGCTGAATGACCTGAGCCCTCAGAAAGGTCCTCTGTAGACATTACACATCTGCACACATCTGCTGTGAAAGCTAGTGAGGCGCTATGTGAAAAGGCTTAGTTATGCTCCCCGGGAATCCATTGGGAATGGAATTTGTGATTGGGAGTGGGTGTGTCCTCACCTTTTTTCTCTAGCTCCAACCTGTTCCGCTTTTGTAGGCACACGAATGGGTAGATGAGGGCTCTGCTCGGCTGGCAGGAGCTGGGCCTGGTCGTGAAGCTCTGCTGGCAGCCCTAGCCCTGCGGAGGGCACCAGAGCCCAGTGCAGGCACCTTCCAAGAGATGCGAGCCCTGGCCCTGGACTTGGGCAGCCCCGCAGCCCTTCGAGAGTGGGGCCGATGTCGGGCACGCTGCCAGGAGCTGGAAAGAAGGATTCAGCAGCAGCTGGGAGAGGAAGCCAGTCCTAGAAGCCACCGACGACGTCGGGCAGACAGTGCCAGCAGCGCAGGGGCCCAGCACGGAGCCCATAGCCCTTCACCCAGCCTCAGTTCCCTGCTGCTTCCCAGCAGCCCTGGGCCACGGGCAGCCCCATCACATTGCTCTCTGACCCCATGTGGGGAGGATTATGAGGAAGAAGGCCTTGAGCTAGCTCCAGAAACAGATGGAAGACTCCCAAGGGCTGTGCTAATCCGAGGACTGGAGGTCACCAGTACTGAAGTGGTAGACAGGACATGTTCGCCCCGAGAACACGTACTATTGGGCCGGGCTGGAGGGCCAGATGGACCCTGGGGAATAGGTACCCCTCGAATGGAACGCAAACGAAGCATCAGGTGAGAGTTCAGACCAATTGTGTCTAATAAGCAAGCAGAAAGGACAATATACTGTTGGGGGAGGGGACGGTAGTGACTCCTTCCCATACCAGAGTGACACCTCTGCTACTCTGGTTGTACTCACAGCGCCCAACAGCGTCTAGTGTCTGAACTGATTGCCTGTGAGCAGGAGTACGTAACCACCCTGAATGAGCCAGTGCCGCCGCCTGGGCCTGAGCTAACGCCTGAGCTTCGATGCACCTGGGCTGCAGCCCTGAGTGTCCGAGAGAGGCTTCGCAGCTTCCACGGGACACACTTTCTACAAGAGCTTCAGGGCTGCGCCGCCCACCCCCTGCGCATTGGGGCCTGCTTCCTTCGCCATGTGAGCAGTCCACCAATTCCAAGTCTTCTTCCTTCCCATGTTCTGCCCTATCCACCATCCCGCAACTGCTGCTGCCCCCTACCCTCTCCCACTTGAGAAGTCCCGGGGGCCCTGTGCCTCACCTTGGTACTTGTTCTCAAGTGTTGTGTGGGTGTCACTGTCTCTTCAAAGAGCCTTTCTAATCCTTGGCAGGTGGAGTGCCTTCTGCTTATCCCTCCTGGGTTCGTGGGGATGGGCGAAGGCATTTAGATCTCTCACCAGCCGGGGTCATTCCCTATCTCTTCCTTACCGGCACAGGGGGATCAGTTCAACCTCTATGCACAGTTCGTGAAGCACAGGCATAAACTGGAGAGTGGTCTGGCTGCGCTCACCCCCTCGGTCAAGGTAAACTTTCCTTCAACTCCTAGGAAAGTGGGTTGACAGGATAGCTTAGTAGGTAAGGACACAGCCGCCACGACCAACAATCCAGACCCATCCCAGAAGCAACCTCCGAAAATGATAGAACTGATTCTTGCCAGTTAGTTGTCTTCTGACTCACTGCACGCACACACACACACACACACACACACACACGCACACGTGCACACATATGCATGCATAGACATGTGCACGCATACACTCAAGCACACACACACACACACACACACACACAAAATAAGTTAGAATGAGAAAATGTTTTTAGGAGAAAGGACCAGAAAGACCTAAGAACTCACCCCACTGTGAACTCTCAGGGAAAACAATCTTTCATGGATGTACCCAGGAACATTCTCCAGGAATCTCCAATAACCTCCAGACTGCTGTCTGGGAACCAGGAGGGTCTCCTTTTTTTTTTTTAATACTTTTTATTAGGTATTTTCCTCATTTACATTCAGGAGGGTCTCCTAGTATTGCACTGAGAGACAGAAGAGGCTGAGCTCTTACCCAGATTCCCCCACTGGAAGGAATCTGGGCAAAACTCTTGATTCCTTGGGTCTCTTGGTTTTTGTTTTGTTGTGTTGTGGTTTTGGGTGGTTGGTTGGTTGGTTGGTTGGTTCGTTGCTTTGATTTAAGATTTATTTGTTTTTAATTTTATGTGTGTGACTATTCGCCTGCAGGTATGTATGTGTGTTATGACTGAGCCTAGTGCACAAGGAGGCCAGAAGAGATCAGATCACCTGAAACTGGAGTTACAGATACTTGTGAGCCATTGTGTGGGTGCTGGGAACTGAACCAGGTCCTCTGCAAGAGCAGTAAGTGCTCTTAACTGCTGAGCCCTCTCTTCAGCCTCTAGGCCTGTTTGTGTCTACAGGTGATAAGCAAGGGCAGTGTGCACTGTGTCCAGCTGGGAACATAAGGAGCAGAGGATTCTGTATGAAAGGATGTGAAAATGACTGTGAAAGCCAGGGGGCTTGCACTGCTATGAGCTGGGTTCTCCTCCAGCACAGTCATGTGTGGGAAGTCACAGGACAATTCACAGGAGTTGGTTCTCTTTCCACTACCTGGGTCCCAGGGATGGAACTTGATTCCCATGCTTGGTGACAAGTTCCTTTAGGTTCTGAGCTGTCTCACTTACCTCTACTTTTCTTTCTCTTTACTCAAAAAAGAAAAGGAAAAGGAAAAGGAAAAAAACCTTTTTTTAAACAAATTTTTATTATTGGAGCATGTGCATACACATGTGCACACACCCACACACATGTACATACATATATATGCATATGCACACACATATATACATATATGTATTCATATATATGTATGTGTGTTCATATAGATATATAGATATAGATATATAGATATAGATATATGCACTATGGTGCCCATGTGGAGATCAATTCTTTCCAAAATGTGGATCTTGGGAATGAAACTCAGGTTATCAGGCTTACTAGAAAGCACCTTTACCCACTGAGTCTTGCAGGGCCCTTTCTTCACCTTTAAAAGTATTTGGTCCTCTGTTTCTCGAAGCCTGTACCCAGCCACCCAGCCTCTCACATTCTTGTCCCTAGACGTTGGCTCCTACCAGCCCCAACCCCCATTCTCATGCCCTGCTATGGTTTCACCCTAGGGTTCCATGGAGAGCAGCCCTTGCTTGCCCCGGGCCCTGCAGCAGCCACTGGAGCAGCTGGCTCGGTATGGACAGCTCCTAGAGGAGCTCCTGAGGGAAGCCGGGCCTGAGCTAAGCTCTGAACGCCAGGCCCTCAGGGCTGCTGTACAGTTGCTCCAGGAACAAGAGGCCCGAGGCAGAGATCTGCTCGCTGTGGAAGCTGTTCGAGGCTGTGAGGTAAGGTTCTGGGCTCCAGTTCTGTTTGCACAAACTGTGTAACTCTGTAGCCATAGAAAGTGTGGGCTGGTGACCATAGCACCGGAGCAGAGGTCCGTGGCCCTAGGCTCTGTCTAGCCCTTTGTTGCCTCATCTATAAATAACAAGTTCTGTCCAACATCCTCTGCTCTCCCTCCATCTGCAAGCGCTCTTCTGTTCCATCCAATTCTTCTCATTCCCTGTCTGCTCTCTTTCTCTAGCCTACCATGCTTTTTCCTCGGCCTCATCTCTTTCCAGATTCCAAATCCAGAGCTTCCTCTAGATCAGCAGTTCTCAACCTGTAGGTCTCGACCCTTTGGGGGGTCAGAAAGGGGTTACGTAAGACCATCAGAAAAGACAGATATTTACATTATGATGTATATAACCATTGCAAAATTACAGATAGGAAGAAACAAAAATAATTTTATTGTTGGGGGGGTGGAGCGGTCACCACTACATGAGGAACTGTGTTAAAGGGTAGGAGCATTAGAAGGTTGAGAACCACTGCTCTAGATGGACCTCCCCGTGTTCTTGGCTGGTTCTCTTCTTACATCTGCAGTGTGCACAGACTCCCCCCATGGCTGGCTGGGTACCAACTCTGCAGTGCATCTCTTTATCTTTGTGCTGGTAGACATGTGTGCATGAGAGACAGTGGATAGGGTCCAGAGGTCCTTCCTGACTTCCTGACCATGCCAACAGCCAGGCCATTAGACCCCTTTCCCTCTAAATCCCTTCTGTCCCATAACGTCACACAAAGACCTCCTAGACTGGCCTTTCCTTCTCTCTCCAGATAGATCTAAAGGAACAGGGACAGCTCTTGCATCGGGACCCTTTCACTGTCATCTGTGGCCGGAAAAAGTGCCTCCGCCACGTCTTTCTGTTTGAGGACCTGCTCTTATTCAGCAAGCTCAAGGGATCTGAAGGAGGATCCGAGACCTTCGTTTACAAGCAGGCTTTCAAGGTATACTACGTGGAGTGGGGGTACTGAGCTATGTTCTTCCTGAGAACTAGGAATGCTCTAGAAGTTCAACCTCAAACCAAATTCAGAATCTTCATCACCTAAAATAAGTTTCACCTTTTAGTCATCGCTTTTAGTGTGCTAGCAAGTGAAAGAAATCCCCTGTTGTTGGTGAACCCCTTTGGGTTCTTCATGCAGAAGACTAAGGAGGCATTTTAAAATTGAATGAAGGCCGGGGGCGGTGGTGGCGCACGCCTTTAATCCCAGCACTAGGGAGGCAGAGGCAGGCGGATTTCTGAGTTCAAGACCAGCCTGGTCTACAAAGTGAGTTCCAGGACAGCCAGGGCTATACGGAGAAACCCTGTCTCGAAAAACCCAAAAAAAAAAAAAAAAAAAAAAAAACTGAATGGAAAAAGACCTTTCAATTAAGAACACACCTGTCTGCTGGGTGGCAGTGGTGCACACCTTTAATCCCAGCATTTGGGAGGCAGATCTTAGTCTGAGGCCAGCCTGGTCTACAGAGTGAGTTCCAGGACAGCCAGGGCTACACAGAGAAACCCTGTCGGGATATATATATATATATATGCACATCTTTTGAGTTGGTCCCTGCTATATGAAGAAAAAGGACAGCACACCTCTTAATTTCACACTGAACTAAATAGAACTCAAGAGGCAGGTGCTGCTTCAAGCATCTAGCCAAATATAAATATCCATAGCAACCCAAGGTCCTGGATCAGGCCAGATGGAATGATAAAAGGAGATGGAATTATCAAAAGATGGCCTAGTCGGCCATCACTGGAAAGAGAGGCCCATTGGTCATGCAAACTTTATATGCCCCAGTACAGGGGAACGCCAGGGCCAAAAAGTGGGAGTGGGTGGGTAGGGGAGTGGGGGGGGATGGTATGGGGGACTTTTGGGATAGCATTGGAAATGTAAATGAGGAAAATACCTAATAAAAATATTAAAAAAGGAAAAAAAAGAATAAAGTGGGGAAAAAAAGGAGATGGAATGATAAAAGGTTCCCAAGATCCTTGTATTAGTTCCACCTCTTAAGCAGTAGGACAGAGACAAAGGTCTGTGTTTGGAACAGCACAGACATGCTAATACTTCACTCTGGAAAATGTTGCTTCCCGTCTCTGGGTGAGCCTTACTTTCCCTTCTGTATATTAGGCCTGCTAAGCAGTGTAGCGTGCCTGCTACCCGACAACTGTTGAACAAATGTGTACTGAATATCGACCAAGCTAAACATAGCACTTGCCAGTATAGAGCCACCTAATGAGGGACACCTCCATCCTCACAATCCAGTCTCTTTTGCCCTTCCTCAGACCGCTGACATGGGGCTGACAGAAAACATCGGGGACAGTGGACTCTGTTTCGAACTATGGTTTCGGCGACGGCGTGCAAGAGAAGCATACACGTTGCAGGCTACTTCACCAGAGACCAAACTCAAGTGGACAAGTTCTATTGCCCAGCTGCTGTGGAGACAGGCAGCCCACAACAAGGGTAACGGGCAGGCCACAGGGATGTTCTGCTTGCAATCAGAGTTACAGGAGAAGTTTTCCTGGAGAGTGTGGAGATGGCTTGGGAAACTGTATATATAGGAGGTAGAAAAGACGCCTTAAGAAAAGATTCAGCCCGGTGGTGGTAATCCCAACACTGGGGAGGCAGAGGCACGTGAACCTCTGTGTTCCGTGCCAGCCTGCTCTACAGAATGAGTTCCAGGACAGCCTGAGCTACACAAAGAAACTCTGTCTTTAAAACCCAAAGAGAGAGGGAGCAGATTCAAAGCTTGGTTTAAAAGATATTACTAAGACAGAAATTAGCTATGAGGAAAGAGAAAGCGAGAAAGTTCCGAGGAACAAGAGGTGCAGAACTGCCCAGTGGACTGAGGCCTAAGAACTGCTGTTCCTTGCTTGCTGTGTGACCTGGACTAATTATCGTTTCTTTGTTGTTGGTTAGTACTGGGTTTCAATTTGGGTTTTTTTTGTTGTTGTTGTTGTTGTGATTCTCTGAATTCTCTGTTCTATTCATCTGAAAAATGCGTAGCACTTTTATCAGCTTAAAGTGATAAGAAGGACCGAGCAGGTTGATACGCATGGAAGCTCTTTATAAACCACAAAGGTGTGCAAGAACACAACTGCTCTTACTGTCCGTGATACGGGGAAGCCGAGGGTTACTTACAAAGTCGGGGGCCAGGAAGGGGGCTCATTGGGTAAAAGTACTTGTCATGCAAGTATGAAGATCTGTGTTCAAATCCCCAGAGCCCACATAAATGTCAGTGCTGCAAATGTAGTAAGTAACAGGGACATCTGAAAGCTCATCCTTCCTGCAGAGACGGGCGGCTACGACAGGGATTGCCTCCAGAAGCTTGCTAGACAGCCATCCTGGCACGTACTACCAAAATGACTGAGAGGGTCAGCCATGAAACACACACACACACACACACACACACACACACGCACACACACACATCAGGTGGCTAGGAGGCCAAATGAGCAGGATGAAACATATGGGAGAGAGCAGATGTATATTTAGAAGAGGTGAAAGGTTACTATCACAGTCCATGCCTTGATAGCCAAGAAAGGGGAGACAGCAAAAGAAAGAAGCGAGGTGTGGTGAGAGTTGGGAAAGAGACCGGAGGGTGAAGAGGGTTGTGCTAACAGTGAGGCAGGAGAGCCAAGAGAAAGTAACAAACGGGGTCTCTGTTCCCTAGAACTCCGAGTGCAGCAGATGGTTTCCATGGGCATCGGGAATAAACCTTTCCTGGACATTAAAGCCCTTGGGGAACGGACACTGAGTGCCCTGCTCACTGGAAGAGGTGAGGTCCAGGGAGCTGGGGACGGGGGTGTTCCCAGCAGTCAGACCTTGATACAAAAACAATGGGGAGCTGTCAGGAAGGATACTGAGGTGCTGAATGGGCACCTCTTCCCAAAACGTGGGGTTCCCTGGGAAGCCCTCTGTGAGCTGTTCCATGGAGCCAGGAGGACTTTTCCACACCAGCACCCCACCACCCCAACTCCCCCACTCTCTGCAGCCGCCCGCACCCGGGCCTCCGTAGCCGTGTCATCCTTTGAACATGCTGGCCCGTCCCTTCCCGGCCTCTCACCGGGAGCCTGCTCCCTGCCGGCCCGCGTCGAGGAGGAGGCCTGGGATCTGGACGTCAAGCAGATTTCCCTGGGTGAGGCACCTCTCAAGGGGTGGCCCCCAACCGCTGGGTCATGGTGATGTTCAGGCTGCCTATTGCTGAGCAATTCCTTTTTCTAGCCAAGTAGCCCGGTTGCCATGACAACTACATACAGCTTCCCCATTGCTAAAAGAGCCTTCCATCTGGTTGCTAGGGAGATGCTTACAGCAGCCTTTTGCTAAGAAGCACTTCTTCTGTACCTTTCTCTCTAGCGCTCCTTGAGTTTCTATGGAAACTGCCTCAGCTTCCTGTTGTAGCCTCCTGGTTCACCGCGGCAATTCTTAGTTTCCTGTCGCTTCTTCCCTGGTTGCTCTAATGATGCTGCTGACAATTTCCTGCCTCTTGGTAGGGGGGTTCTCTTGCAACTGGATTGCTATGGTGACTCACAGCTTCCTGTTGCTATGGAGCTTTTTCTTCCTTGCCAGAGGAGCTTGGTTAAGGTAATATGGAAGGGTTTTATGCCTATTCTCACCCTAGCTTCCCCTCCAGCCTCAGAAACACTTGACTCTTCTGGAGATGTGTCCCCAGGACCACGAAACAGCCCCAGCCTGCAGCCCCCCAACCCTGGGAGCAGTACTCCCGCTCTGACCAGTGGAGGGATCTTAGGGCTCTCCCGGCAGGTGAGTCCCTGGGAACAGGCGGTCTCTGTTTGGATGGCCGTTTTCTGATCACTTGAGTAGAGGAAGCAGATATTAAACTCACAGCTGATGCTCAGATTGGATTTGTTATCCAGTCTGCCTTTCTCCTCTCCCCTAGGCCTGGCTGAGAGGCATCAAGGTCAGAGATCAAAAACAATCTTGAGGAGCGGGGAGAGACACATACAATAGAGACCATATCTAAACACACTGCAATTTCTGTGTCCTCAGAGTCATTCCCGAGCCCTGAGTGACCCCACCACGCCTCTGTGAGCTAGGTGAGTCAACACCCTTTTTTTTTTCCCCACATCCCCTATTCTAAGGACCTTCCTTCCTGACCTCGGGTGCTTGGAAGCCAGCTTCTTGCTTCTCCCAACCCATCTCCCTCTTCTCTCCTGGCTTCCAGAGAAGATCCAGATCGGCAGGCCCTTCTCAGCACATTTTTGGCTGGGATGCCAATGGGACATAATGGAGGACCTAAGCTCTCGATTCCCTCCCTCTGCTTCCTGGACAGAGAGGCGGGCGGGGACCAGAGCTTCCCCTGCCACCGCTGTCTAGCTCTCCCCTGCTTGGTGCCTTTTCACTGCAGGAACCGGAGTGGCCCTGTTCAATTGCCTTTATGCTCCGAGGGCAGGGAAATGTCCCCTTGCTGTGCTACTGCACACCCCCGGGACACTGCTAACTCTTCTCATCCCAACTCCCCCAGAAGATTCATCTCTGCCAGGTCGAATGGAATTGCATTCTGGGGGATCACGAGAAATATGCTGTAAGCCACCGAAGGAGACGGGGTGGGCACTGCGGACTTCATATGTAATTACTGTTGCTATACTGTTGTTACATTAAATATATTTACTCTCACTGTGACTCTGGGGAGCTAGCGCAGGCCTCTGGATTAAGGTGGTTGAACTGACTTCATTACTTCCCTATAACCACTAAGTAGGACTCGGAAGATAAAACCAAGGTCAGAAAGTAGCTGTTCCTTCCTCCCCTTGCTGGCCCAACACTGACGCTCTGTGAGTGTGGGAGAATGCCTCCCCCTCAGGCTCTGGGAAACTCACTGAACTCCGAAGTCCCTCCTCCATTCTGCACCCACTTCTTGAGGCCTGAGATGGTCGGATGGGTCCAGCACAATGCAGCACTTATCTATGATGTCCTCGGGCCTCAGTGCAAGAGAGGCCGCGGCTATTTATTACAAACGCTAGCTTTAGTAGGGCCTCATCCAGAGTTACTGAATCAAAGGTTGGCATCCTTATCGACCTCGCTGATAATGAAGTGCCCAGGAGGAGTGAAACACAGGCAGACACACACAGGGCCTTGTGCCTCAAGACACCTGTTTATTGGAGACATGACTCTTCAACAGGGATGACAGGAATCGTACCAAAAATAGCAACGTCTACAAGGGCCCCTGATAGGGCTAGAAGGGTACAGTGCCCCCCACCCCCACCCCTTATACAAAAATAAACTCTCATGCCTATGGACCAGCAGGAACTGGCAGAGCGGCTCCTTAACAGGAACACATCCTCTACCAGCCCTAGGACCCCGTTCTTTGACCCTCACCTCTGCCACTTCTAAGGCACTGTGACTCCTCTGGGCTGGGTGGGTGCTGCTTGCCCACTCTCCTTCACCCACTGCCCACTTTACCTCTTGGTCCACCTTGGGCTGGGATACGGGTCCCACACTGCTCCCTGCTGGCTGCTCTACCCAACTACCTCTAGCACTTCCCCGCTCCTGCGGGGTAAGCTTACTAAGCTAATCACTCCTAAGAGGGCTCCCTACCGTTCTTGACCCCCAAGACCTGCCTCTCCAGATCTAGACAGCCCTGGGCTGCCCTCCTCTTCTAGTGGAGGACTGGGAGGGGTCTCTCCTGATGGTGCCCGGACATAGGTTGGAGACGTGTCGGCTCGGGGCTGCCGGCGGCCCCGAGCACGACGGCTGTGGTGTACTTGCAGATGCAAGGCCATTAGCTCAGGAGCTCCAGTGGCAAAGGGGCAGAAGAGGCAGCGGTGAAGGGCACCCCCTGCCCCGGCCTCACCTCCCGGGCCCGCCCGTAGGGACAGGTCCAGGGGTTCGGCTTCACCGCCTCGCCCGTTTCGCAGGGTCCTCCCAGGGCTAGCAGGCTTCCTACGGGACCCTGGTCCGGTGCTGCTCGAAGGAGGCCGGGTACTTGCAGTGCCCTCTACCCAGGTGGCTGAGGCCTGAGTTGGCTTGGCTCCTGACTGCGGCTGCAGTGAGCCCCGCTGGGAAGGTGGCGGGGGTTCTGGGGGAGGCCCAGGACCTGCACTGCTCCTCTGCTCTCGGTGGTGACGCTGAAGGTGATACTTGAGCGAGCCCGACTGGGTACCTGCATAGTCGCAGTGTGGACACTTGTAGGGACGCTCACCTGGGAAGAGTAGGTCACGGGATCACTACCACTCACACACCCACATGTATTTTGCTCAATTTACAAACTTCATCCCAAGGAGCGAACGCTGACTCCCTGCGAGGTGATTTAGACGATCTTTCCGATCTGAAGGGTGGCCAGCAGGACCTCCAGCCTTCTGGCTGCTCTGACCTTTCTTCCTCCTAGACCCTCCCCTATGCAGAAAGCCTCCCTCACCTGTATGCACACGAAGATGCACTTTTAGGTGATGCGCCGAGCGGAAAGATTTTCCACAGAAGGGGCAGTCCTTGCCAGTGGCCCCACGGCCTGCTTCAGATCGTGTCCCTCCAACCAGCAGCCCGTTTTCTTCTGCAACACGTTAAAAGGAAGATACAGGGTCTCGCTGCCTTGTCCCAACCAGGTATCCATTATACCCACCATCCCTTTGGGCTCAAAAGGAAAGAGGTTTGGGGGAACATAGATTTGTTAAAGAGTTAATACCCTTGGGAAACCACAAAACTTCCAGTAAGAAAAAGGGAGTACGGGGACAGAAGCCCAGGAGAAATCAGAGCAGGTCTTCTGAAAAGGCGTGTTGGACAAAGTTTCGAGAACCAAATGCCACAACCCCCGAGAAAATAGTGTGTACATACCTTGGGTGGCCGTGGATCTCGCCTGGGTCCCTGCGGCAGGTGCAGGCTGTCCTGACCCCTCACCTGGGTTGGGGTGCAGGGAAGTCAGAGAGCCCAGCGACCTGCCTCGGGCCCAGCTCTCCTCTTCAGTCTCCACCACTTCTTCTTCCTCTTCTGGTTCCTCTGTACGGTGTCGCCGAGCCCGGTTGGGAAGAGCTGAAGGCAGTGGGCGGAACCCTCCATAGCTTCGGCCACCTCCAGGGTCAGCACCCTCACCATTGGGTCGTACTTCCCCAGCTCGTACACTCAGGTAGCCTAAGAGGCTTGGGGGCTCTCGGCGCTCAGCCGGAGCGGGTGCTGGGGCCAGGAGGAGTGCAGGGCCCAGTGGCTCGTATGCCAGTAGGCTCAGGTCGGGAGGCTGAGGGGCCCTGGCAGGTGCAGAGCCAGGGCCTGGAGCACGCAAAGGACCCAGCTTGCTGGTGTGCACCTTCATGTGGTTCTTAAGGAACCAGGGCTCCTTGAAGCAGCGACCACATACGGGGCACGCATGATCAAAGGAGGCCTTGTGCTTGCGCATGTGACCCTTGAGAAACCAGGACTGTGTAAAGCTCTGGCCGCACACCTGGCAACGGAACTCAGGTGGCGCAGGGGGCTCCTCCGGAGGTGCAGGAGTTGGGGCAGGGTTTGCCTCCCGGTCAGGCTCTGGCCTAGGTTCAGGCTCAGGCTCAGGCTCAAGGGCAGATCTGGGTTCTTGCTGGGGTGGAGGCTGGGGTTCAGGCGTAGATGTAGCCGCCAGGGGGCGCTCGGAAGCCCCGTGGACCGTCAGACTGTGGTGCAGCAACTCCTCCTCCTGGCTGGAGCCAAAACTGCACAAGCTGCACTTCCAGGGCCTGTGCAGGATATGCAGGTGGCGTTCCCGCTCCGCTGAGGTGCGAAACTTGCCTTTGCAGAAAGGGCAACGGAAGGCAGATGAGGAAGGGACCTGAGGGCGAGCCAGGCCCTCTGCGGCAGGGCTGGACTGCATTCCGCCTGAGCTTCTGGCTCTCCCGAGTCGGGCTTCGCGAAGCAGGGCGCGTTCCTCCAACTCCAGCAACAGCCGTGCAGCAGGGCTGCGTGGACGCTCCGGCTGGTGCGTTCGGAGGTGTGAGCGCAGCAGAGCCCGCTGCGCTGCGCGGTGGCCGCAATGTGGGCACTGGAAGGCTTGGGCGCCCGGGTGGGCTCTCAGGTGCAAAGCCAAGATGGAATTGAATCGGAAGCGCTTTCCGCACACAGGACAAGGGAAGCGCCGTTCGCCTGCACGAGTCTCAGACCAGCCCACTGCTCCCATCCCAGGCGAGCCGGGTCCTGGAGTCCCGCTGACACCTGGTCCGTTGGAGTAGCGCTGCAGATCCAGCTCGCCGTCGAAGGCTGGTGGGGAAGGCTCTAGGTGGCCGACCAGGATGCGGGGACGTGAGCCCTGTGGGGAAAGATGCACGTAGAGGACAGGGTGGAAAAGACCACCCTGTAGAATGTAGAAAAATGCAAAGGCACGAAGAACAGCAGTAAGAAGAGTGTGTATGGAGGTTGGGAGATTGGGACCTAACCTAGGTACACTGATACGTCTCACCTCCAGAAATTGTGGGATGAGTGGAAGTTAGACACGGGCCAAGTTAATAACGTATGCTACTATAATACGAAGTTTAAGAAACAAAGAAACAAAAAAAAAAAAAAGGAGGCAAGAGAGGGTGTCCCGCTGAAGGTACTTTGCAGGTCAAGGACAGAACTTCACTCACCTCCATGGACCCCCTTCACATTCTTTGGTTCTGAGGATTGGAAGGAGGAAGAAGAAAAGCTGCTAATGAAGGCAACAGGTGCGGAGGTGCTAAAACAAGACAGAGCGGTTGGAGGAAAGATGAGCCCTGGCTTTTGGCAGTAGAGTCACCCCACTTAGCAGCCTGTATCCTTAAAACCCATCCCTTCTTCCTACTGTGATCTTGGGGTATTCCAGGCTTTTTATTTGCTGTCCTCAAAACTTGCATCTCTTCATCTGCCAACTTGTATGATACAGACTTCCTCCCCCAAATGATGTTTTAAACACCTAGTCCAGAACCGCCATCACCACACACACACACACACACACACACACACACACACACAATGTGGGAGGCCATCATAGTATACCCCTCTTCCACTCGCGTTGGGCTGTGCCCCTGGATAAACAAATGTGGAGGGCTAGCCATACTCCTGTTTTCCAAATGGTACTAGCTCCTCTCAGACCCAGGGCCAGCCAGCCAGAATCCCTCCAGGTCCCTCCTCCTTGCTTCTGCCGGCACCCAGTCTTCTGGTCTTTCCTCCTCCCCCTCCCCCTTCCTGGATTCCTGATCCATTCATTTCCATTCATTACAGAGACTCATTCATGCATGGGAGAGAAACACCTCCCAGCAGCAGAGTCTGGAGACAGAGGGGGAGGGGCGTGAAGGGAGAGCCAGCTACAGAGGGAATGAAGAGAGTTGGGGGAGGCCTGGAAGTTAAGGGGCACTACCAGTCTAGGGAAGGGGTTTAAAAACTGCAAATCCCATTTAGGTTTCACCCCGTTTCAAACCTTGGAGCCTGTGGTTTGACGGGGCATCTCAGCCCCTTTGTCCAGAGCTGCTCCGAAGCGGGCTTTCCTCCTCTCTGCAGGGGAGAGGCTTCCTCACACAAGAGGAGGATTACACTGGCTCTGAGCTCAAGAGGCTGGAGTGAGGGATGGGGGGCGGGGCCTTGCCATCTGCACAGATAGGGGATCCACACAAGCTCTGAGCAGGAAGGGGTTAAAATTCTCCATCTAAAATTCCCTACCCGTGACAAGTGTAGCACAGGGCTGGGAAGGACAGAGTTGAGGAAGAGGATGGCAACGGGAGGTTTTCCTGCTATTTAACTGCTGACAAGGTCATGGAATTTAGGCTTCAGTGGATGACCAGAAGTCATCCAATCTACCTTCCTCCTTCCATATAGAATTGTATCTTGCTCAGGCTAGATGAACTTGGGCCTAGCTTCTTTTTTTAAACCTCAAACATAATACTCAATAAAGAACTTCCTTACAATGAGACTCATGAAACTGAAATGGGTTACTAAGAAAAAGAGAGAGGACCCAAGCATTACTTTACTTACAGGTTTGAAGAGAACTGGGCCAGGAGTCAGCCCTACCTATCAGCAAAGAAAACACTGGGGGTCCAAAGCTTTTTAAATTTTCAACATTTAGTGGAGAGTGGCAAGACTTTATGAAGGGGCAAACCCTTGTCCCGTGTGGAATCTGACTTTTGAGAGCCAAAATAAGCAAGATGTCCTACTCAAACATCAGTAGAAAACCAATGCCGCTTAATGTGTGTGTTTCTATGGGTCCCAACTCAGGCCTCCTTTCCTGGCCTATGGTCCTCCAAATGAGGCTGTTACTGGGACCAACAGCCTTATCAGGCTCACTGACAATTGCATAAAGGAGTTAGAACAGAACTAAGGAGTAGAGGCTCCTGCAAGCCTAGGCCTTACAGCCTCCAGTAATCAGTTATCCTCTCGGTTCACCTTCTGTGAAACGAGTTGTACTGAATTTACATTTGTAGTCCCTGCCAACTTGAAAGTTGTGTGGTTTTAAGTCTCAGGACTCTTCTGGCCCCCAAGAGATGCTAAAACAAATGGCCACTCCTTCAGTACCATGGAGAGTGCAGTGGGCTACTAGAGATGGCCCTCTGGCTACCTCAGTACCACAGATAGAGCTAGGAAGTGCTAGAGAGGCCACACTGGCCATTTTAGAATCAGAAAGAGGACACAGAAACTAGTGGATATATATATACATACATACATACATATATATATTCACATTCATATTTGGAACCTATGCAGGGGTTTCAGAGAAACCATGGAGGGGTATCTAACAGAAGAATTACTGCGGCCTTTTCGATGTCATTGAAAATAGAAAATACGCACACCTAGAAAAATTTTAATTAGCTATACAGAATGTCATAACAGTTACAGTTTGTACATCCTGGAATGAGTTACTGAGGCATCGTATTGGAGTCCATCACATTCTGTTGCTTTCCTGGGGATTCCCGGAACATCCTGGTGTACAGCCAATCTGGTATATTCAGAGGAAGCAGATGGCTGGGAGGGGTGTGTGTGTGAATACTGCATGGTCATAGCTGACTAACCTATGGGCACATATTTTGATTCTGAGAAGATTCTAGGGTCTCTAAAATTGCCTGTAAAACACTAAGCAAAAATGTGTCCTAGGAAAATGGTCTAATATCTGAGGCAAAAAGAAGAGAAAAAAAAGACAAGTCTTCCTCACCAGAACAAGAGCCCCCCACACACACACACTTCCGCATGTAGCAGTTTCCAGGATGGAAAGCAGAGACACATTAGAAGGTACAAATGGAAGATGAATTTCTCCTCAGGGGAAGTTCCCCAGAAGGTGGCCTAAAATCAGTAAAAATCCACCGAGACCTCCTAGGCCCAGTCAAGATGGCTTCCGTCATTTCTACATCAAACCAGGTCTCGGGCACCAGAGCTCATAAATTGCTCTCAATAAGGGAGATCCAACAGAGACAGAGTCTGTGACCTGGTTTGGAACCTAAGTCAGACATGTATTGTCTGTGGACAATCCTCACATTTTTCTATACTCAAGGCTTAAACACCACCTCTGAGCCTTGGCCAGAGAGTGGTACTGACCTACTTTCCACACACAGTGGGAATCAGGGGTTATCTTGTTCCTGTTTGTATTTTGCAGGGATGCAGGACCAGTGTTACAAATTAGAAATATTTCCAAAGCAACAGGCCAATTACTTTCACAGACTGGGAGAGCCGATGCAGAAGTGGTAAGTGCAAATCCTACCGAGGATGACTGGATGGTGAAAAGACGTACGGAAGAATTCACCAAATAAAGGACCAAGAAAGCTGCCCCTCCCACCCCAAATCTTGTGATTCGAAGATTTTTAAGGTCAAGTATTCAGTAAAAAAGATCAGAGTCTCTGGGGCCTAGTAGTAAGTAATTAGGCCTCTGTCTCTGGTCATCCCCAACATATGATTTCTTTCCCCCTCTCGTTGGCAATCTCCCCTCTCCTAAATCAGCTAACAAATATGAACCCCAGTGCTAGATGAGAGAAAATGGAAAGGGGGCTTATTAGATAGTCCAAAGTCAAGACCGCCTGGAGAACACACACAAGAGAACAACTCACTTGTAAGGTCTCTCCATGGCTCTCTGAACCTGGATGCTCTGAGAGCTGTTTCAAATCCACATTACACTGAACCTGGACACCTTTTAATATGAGTTCTTGGGGAAAGGACTGGGGGGAGGTGGGGGGGGGGAACAGCATGAAATGTCAGTCATTGGCTCCCATATTAACTATGAAGAGGTGAGAGGGAGGTACAATATACACACACACATACACACACACCATCTTATCCTAGACCCATGTTCTAGCATGTCCTAACTTGACCCCATTCTGAAAGTTCTGAGGAGCCTGGGATTGGGGGGTAAAGAGGACATGTATACAGCCTTAAGTCTCTTTAACTAGAGCTGGCCCTAAAAAGTCAGTGTTAGTGCCTGTATGAGCCTCAGTTCTCAGGCTGAGAGGTGGGTAGGAGATGATCTGGGAAAATACCCCTCTCAAAAACTGGTACGCAAGCAGAGCAGGACCTGTGATCTCACACGAGAGACTCCACCAGCACACCTCACACTCCACCCGTGGAAAATAATCCAGGAGGAGAATGGGGGCAGGGTTGGGAGATAGGGAGGCCAGAGCTCAGCTACCCCGGGCCAGGAGAACAAAAGCGGAGTTACAGCCGCCTCCGCGGCTGCCGCCGGCCGAGCTCTTTGTGACACTTTGTTTGGGACACAGAGAGAAGCACCCCCATCCTCTCCCCTCCCCCGCCCCGTGCCCTGCCGGTCCCCGAGAGTTAGGGGTCCTTCCCCCCCCACCCCCACCCGCTGCACCTGGGCCGGGGCGCACCTCCACTGTGCTCACGGCTCTCCCACCGCGCACCCCCAGGCCCCCTGCACCCCAGGCCGCGGCGCCCGGCCTCACGGTCCCTACAAAGCCGCGCGCCCCCGCCCCGCGCCGCGGCCCTCCCCTCCGTGCGGGGCTCCCGGCTCCCCCACCTGGCCCCCTCCTCGGACCCCCCACCCCAACTCTCACGCCGGCCCCGCCGCCCCCACCCCGCCCCCCGAAGCGGCGGGCGAAGTTTGCCGGGGCCGCGCGGCGCCCCTCCCCCGCCCCCGCCCCCTGCACCTGCTCCGCGCGCGCCCCCTCCGGGAGGGGCGGGGAGGGCGGCGGCGGGGGGGCGCGGGGGGAGCGGCTACTCACGAGCCCCGGCGGGCGGGCGGCGGCGCGGGCGGCGGCGGCGGCGGGCCGGCGGCGCGGGCGTCAGCGTTACGTGGGGCCGGGGGAGATGCGCCGGGCCCCGGCCCCCCCGCCCCCGGCCCGGCCCCCGCCCCTCCCCGGCCCTCCGCCCCCGGCCCGGCCCGCATTGTGTGCGGCGGGAGGCGGCCCGGCCATTAGCATGCGGGGGGCGGCGCGGCCGGCAGCGCGCTCGGGCTCCGGGGCCGGGGGACCCCCGGAGCGGCAAGAGGCGGCCGCCAGGGGGTGCGGGCCTTGGGGGGGCCCGGGGCGTCGCGCGAGGAGGAGGGGGCGGGGGTGGGGCGCGCAGACCGTTCCTCGAGGGGACTGGAGGAGATTGTGAAAGGTCATCTTGTCCTTCCCCCAGCCTCCAAGCAGGCTGCCCCTCCCACCCTAGACCCGGACATACCAGGGAAGGAGTTGGCTCTGCCGCTGCTTCTGCCCCAACATGCACAGGCTTGGGAAGTTCTTCCTGGGGTTTTATCTCAAAGCCTCTCCCTTACAATTTGTCTCTCTTTTGGGAGAGGAGGAGGGGCGATTATAGAGATAGTTAATGTCTGCCGTACAAGAAACATTATTAAAGTTACTCTTCCGCCTTTGCCGTTCTTGATAAACACTTCTCGCTCCTGCTTCACGAATTCTATTTTCCGTTCTTTAAGACACTTTAATGGCTCTTCAATGCAACAATATTTACTGAGTGCTTACCAAGCACCCGGCGCTGTGCTCGACACTGGGGGTATGCAGAGAAGGGGATGTGTTACTTTCTCTCGGCACGATTATAACCCAAACAGTAGTTGCACACTCCTAAGTGGCATACTCAGATTTAGTCAATATTTACTCGATGATTGTTCACGTATTTAGCAGCATGAGATCTTTCCAGTAATCCTCTCTCATATAAGCTCCATTTACAGAAAAAGTAGGTTCTCTCCTTCCACTGACCTGCAAATTCAGGGACATCATAAGGCCTCTATCTCAACCTTGCCATTAAATAAAATCGACTCGCTTGGTGATTAAAAAGAGAGGAACTAGGCACAATTTGTCTGGTTCCCTTTAAACTTGGGTCCCCGGTGCCCAGGAAATCAGCATGGATACAGTGCTCCAGTGGTGTTGGCTCGGCAGTGAGTAGGGCAGAAGTGGCTCATGAGGAAAGCTAGTTTTCTTCCCTTCCTCCTGGGCCTCCGCTCCCTGGGATCTTCTGGCTCAGTTTCTTTTATTTATGGTGGTTATAAATAATAGCCACCTCCTTCTGTGGTGTGTACCGGGGCTAAGCTAATTCCTATGCATTTTCTCTTCATGCTCAAGGCAACCCCTTGAGATTGGTATTGTTCATTTCCTTTTTACAGATAAGGAAACAGATTAAGCAACTTGACTGAGGTCAGCCAGATAGACCAGGGACCCAGGCACAGGGAGTAGCATCTCGAGACCTCAGGCTCTTTCCTGTATTTGCTCGGTAAGGTATATACATTCAGGCCAGCTGGCTCTCTTTCTTAAATGTGGAAATAAATGTTCTCACCTTAGCTTCTGGGCAAGCCCTGTGGCAATATGTACAGCAATCACAACTGTATATGACCTTCTCAGCACCTTTAATGGCGCCCTACCCACCCTGGAATCAACTTCCCTTTGGGGGAGGGGGGAGATTGTTGTTAGTTCTGATTATCAGGGAATGAAGTGGAGTTCAATTAGGTAAAAATAATGTCACAATAATGTAGCCAAGGTCACCGTCCTGAAAAGGTGACAGAACTGAGATTCTAGCCCAGGCCTTTGGAGACCCTTTGTAATGCAAAAATATTGTAGGTATAGTATCCTTTTCCAGACCAGCACCTAGGAACCGGGTCTTCTCTGGGTCAGAAACAATCCCCAGTGTACAAGGCTTTCCCTCCCTTTAATCAACTAGTCAAAGCCCTGGGATGGATCCCTAGTATCACACTTAGAAAAAAAGTGAGGAAAAGAAACTGCCCAGAGAAGCCAGGGGAGCGGGGCTGAAAACTGGTCTGGGAACAGGGTTCCCAGAGGAGCAATCCAGACAGTAACACAGGATCTCACTAGGGCAGAATGAGTAATTTGAGGAGGAAGTCAAAGAACAAAGACTGAATGGAAATAAGGGGAGACTGAGGTCTAGGATGATTTTGTCCATAGCGATGAAGTAAGTGAACCCTGAGGAAGGGCAGAAAGAGGGCAATAAAGGGGGACTACTGAGGCAGGCTGGGTGGCCGGCCAGTGGAGTGAGCTGAGGCTCCTGTCTAGGAAGGCCACTCCCTGAATCTTTAGGCCCTCATAGTGACCTTTGCCCCACCACACCTCAGCTCTCTGACAGATTATGTGCCAGGAAAAGACTGTCTGCTCTGAGCTACCAGGCCCCTCAGGAGTTCTGTGACCCAGCGGAGTTGCAACCCATTGGAGTGACCGCTTCAGAGTAGGTAGGTGTAAGGTTTCTGGGCCTCAACCCTGAATTAGGAGTGGGCAGAGGGGTCAATGAAAGAGATGGTGTGTGTTCTCATTTCCTGAAAAGCCCCATAATGAATTTTTGCAGCCTAGGAAATACCACTCTTACAGTCAAGCAAGCAATGGATCAAAATGCTAATCAGCCAAGACAGGAGAGACCCAGCGTTCGCCTGGAAAAGCTACAGCACTGGGCAAGACACAAGCAAAGTGGATGCCTACTGGTGCTGGCGGTGAGGCCAGGTTGCCCCGCTTCAGGTTTTAGCTGACTGTACACAGTTCAATTCCACTCATGTTCAGTGAGCACAAACCATGTAGCACCAGAAACTGTGCTGGGGACTGGGGGTGGGGGAAAGAAAGAAATGTACAAATTAACAAAGCAAAACCCTTCATTTCCAAGTAGCTGCCTTTACCTTTGGGGGAAAACATGAAGGTAAGTGAACTATAAAATGAGACAGAAAAAAGTGGCATCTCGTTTTTGATCTCACTTTTTAGCCGGGCGTGATGGCACACGCCTTTAATCCCAGCACTTGGGAGGCAGAGGCAGGTGGATTTCTGAGTTCGAGTCCAGCCTGGTCTACAAAGTTCCAGGATAGCCAGGGCTACACAGAGAAGCCCTGACTCGAAAAACCAAAAAAAAAAAAAAAGAATCTCACTTTTTAAACTGCCTTCACACGGGTACTTTACTATGCATTTATCCTAACTAATGATATCTAAACGAGGAAAACACTGTGCAGAGGGAAGAGTCCCCGAGAGTCCCCTCTTAACTGCCCTGTCTGGCTTCCAGGTGAGCCAAGTGTGGCTGGCAATAGCTATGGTCCCCTTTACTATCTCAGTTTCCTGCTTGACCTCTGCCTGTCACCTGGTCACAGCACTGCCACTTTGGCCCGGAGCCTCGGTAAGACCCACCATAGGGATCGTGAGAGGAAGATTGGGGTTGGGACCTCTCTAACAAAGCTAGAGTTCACAGTTTGCCCTTCTAACCATTTAGGGCCTCCTCACGGGCATTATCACCCTTGAACTCCGAAGAGCACCTTGTATCTGGAAGGTGAGAGAAGAGAATATAGGCCTCCTCCCATTCTCTCAGTGCACACACACACACACCCCTCAACCAAAAGAGGGATTTATCCTCTCAGCTGTCTGTCCCTGACTGGAGCAATTAAGTAAGAATGGCAGAAAGCTAACCATCCTGTTTGAAGGTAGGGAAATAGAAGCAGACATTTGTTAGTTGCTTGTTTGGTGTGTGTGTGTGTGTGTGTGTGTGTGTGTGTGTGTGTGTGTGTGTGTGTGACTGGACCCAGAAACACATGCACAATAGGCAAACACTAGCCCTGGGCTAAAGCCTCAGCCCCCACCCCCATAAGTTACTCAGGATGGTCTTGAACATATCCTGTAGCTCAATCAGGTCTTGACCTTTTGATCCTCCTGCCTCAGCCTCCCAAGTGTCAGGGATTACAGGCCTCCACTAGTCCTGGGCCTGAGTTTTGTTTTCAGCTAGGTCGTAGGTGGAGTTTGAGTTTGCAATGAGTCTCCCAAGCTGGTCAGGGCTGAGCTGGCTCACTGGTAGGTGCGGGCCATGATGATATCCAACACCTTCAACCTGATCTTGGGCTTCATTGCGGTGGTGATAGAGGTGATGAAGACAGCCTTGGGAACTGCCTCTACGGACTCCTCCCAGGTACTGGTAAATGAAGGTGGAAGGGCAGAATAAAACGGGGTGTACCCACAAAAGCATCCTCACCCTGCGACCTGCAGTCGACAGGGTTGCTGGTGCTGGAGCTGAGCGCGGAAGCCTTCACCCTAGCGGGAGTGCTGGTCTCCACATATGCCCTGTTCTTGCTGAGCCAGAGGAAGCCTGGATACTTCAAGAGGTCAAGGCTGCAGTACCGGGAGCTACAGGAGGTAGGGGGTACAGGGAGGAAAGCATGAAGCAGCCAGCTTCCAGCTAACTTTTAATCTGGCTGTCCTTATCTGTGTGCTTAAGAGCACATAGTAGGGCCGTAGGGGAGTGAAGGGCTGAAATTGATTGGCTTTCTGGCATTGGACGTTAGTTCCCTAATGATGTTTGTGGAAGAATTGGGTATTTAATGACTGGAGCTACACGCGTGCATAAACGTTAGGAAGCTGCCATAATGTACTATTGGAAAGACTGGAAAAACTGGAAGGGGGTTGCTTCTACCCGGGGTTTCCCTTTTGTTGACCCCAAAATTTGCTCGCATCTGTTTTCAGGGCCTCTCTGAGATGGAGGAGGTTTCTGGTTTGGAGAATGGTCCCGTGGTGGCTAGCACAGGAAATAGGACGGATGAGTGAGTGGGCAAGACAGGTGCCACTGTCCCCCTACGCCAAGGGGGGCATCTCCAGGCACTTCTGCGTCTTGCACCTCCCTTGGACTATAACTGGACTTCCCCCAGAATGTGCTTGAAGCCCAGAGTGCTCTCAATTTCCCCTCATCCCAGGCCCATTTCTCTTCTCTTCCCCACTAGAGGGAGATAATTTCTGGACTAGAGACCTCCCTCACCTCACGCCTCGTCAAGCAGCTTCCTCCCTTGCATTCTTCGCCTTCTTCCTCCCTGCCTCTCCATCCAGCTTCATTTCACATCTGCCTCCTCTCACTGTTCACCTTTCACAATCCCATCCACTCCAAGCCCGGTTGCTGCAGCAGCCAACCCAGAATCCGCGTCGGTTGTGCTCCAGGTCTCCCTTGGATCCGGGTCCTGCCTAATTCACCCGAGACTACAAATCCCAGGATGCCCCGCTACCCCGTGACCTACTGCAAAATAAAGAGCCTTCCCTCGGCGGCGGGGGCGCTGTGCATCTGCTGAGTGACGCCAGGCGCTGGGAGCAAGGCCTAGCCGAGTTTTCCTCGGACGCGACCACTGGCCCCGCGTGCGGGGAGGCGCCGGGAGGGCCGTCGCGCACCGAGGCGCCGCCACCGCGGCCAGCTCACCGCCACCTGCTGCGGGTCTCTAGCCCTCGTGCCCGCAGCTGCCGGTAAAGGCTGGCAAAGGCTGGGGGTCGGCGCCGGGCCAAGCCGCGCTTCCCCAGGTGCTGCCGCCGCGCCCCTCGCGCGAGTGCCCAGGTTCAAAGTCCTGAGACTTGGAGCGCGCGCGAGAAGGGGGTTGGAGATGATGAGTCAGAGGCGCCGGCCCTCCTCGCCCCCTCCCCCCCGGGCCGGGAGCTGGAGAGGACAGGCTGGCTGGGCAGGCGGGGGTACCGACCTAAGACTTTCCCGCCTCTAGCGAGCACGCTGGTGGACCGAGCCCGCGTGGCCGCCACCCTTTCCAAGGCGGGAGCAGGACTGCGCAGGCTCAGCCTTTCGGCCGCCCCCGGCGGGCCTTTGATCCCTGCAGCGGTATGGTCGCTGAAGCTCTCTTTGTACTGTGCCCACACCACTTATGACCTCTGCAAGTGTACAAAGATGATAGACTCGGTTGGTTTGGGGGAGCGGGGAAAGCCCAGGAAAACAGTGGATCCCAATAGCACGGGGGGGGGGGGGGCAGCTTAGTAGCTGCTAAAAAGTAGAGATTGACTAGGCCTAAGAGAACTCACCCCAAATTCACATAGTGCCCGGGATGGGTGTTCGCCTCACATTCATTTTTGTTCCCACTTGAGAAGGCTTCTTTTCCCTAGAGAATGCTGCTTCTCCGGGCTCAGGCAAGCCCAGGTACCAGTGAGGCTAGAGCGCAGCCTGGCTGGCTTGCCTTGACATTGCAGTGGCGCCAGCTGCAGATCCTTTCTGTTTGTGACACCTTGGGAGTGGTAATAGTCGCCCTATGACAAAGTTACGTGTGAGTATTAGTGGGTGGAGACAGATCTGGGATCAGGCTCTGGAATGGAGAGAACGCAATCTGGGCCTCCTCCATGTCTTCTCTTCCCCCAATCAAACTGCAGGGATAGTGAAGGGCTCATGTGTGAAGGGCTCTGAGAAAAGAATATTTTTCTTCAAAGTCAGGACGTAGTGGCCAAAGAAACTATAGAGAGAAAACAGCAATTAGCTGTCTTCCAGCTTTTACCGCGGTAATCGGAAACCTGGATATTGCATTCTGCATCTTAAGAGAAACTCTAGGACCGTATAAATGGGTCTCTTAACAATGCTGAACACTCAGGGCCAAAACCTCTGGTTTTATTTCTCATTACTTTGTGTCCAGAATAACCGACAAGGGCCTTTGTTCATTGTAAATTATTAAGATCCTAAGATGCCGGAGGCTCAATTTTTTTTTTTTCCTTTTCTTTTCTAAAAGGCAGGGTCTCACGTGTATATTTGCCTGCCTGGAACTTGCCATGTAGACCTTGATCCACATGCCCGTGAGTGCTGGAGTTAAAGGCATGTGCCACCCACCATGCTTGACCGAGCCTCACTGTATGAAGGACCCTACTGTGTCACCATAAGATTGCCTCCCGCGCTACATCGGGAACTAAGTGTGAAGAATTGTTTATGAATTCTGCAGTGCTGCTCCCCAAATGGATACATGCTAACTTCCATCACAATTGGTTGGCCAAATTAAGTTGTAAAGCCTCACTCAGTTTCGTGGGGAAGATAATATAGAATATGAGGGGGAATAAACAAGGAAAAGGTTAGACATCTGTGGTGAACCTTGAATGGCTCCGCAGTTGGAATTTGTCTACTAGCAACCATGCCTATTTCTCCTTGTTTAGTTCAGTGAGCTTCCATGTGAAATTCTTAGTGGGAGAAAAACAAGACCAGGCGTCAGGAGATCTAGATTCTGGTTCTGTTGCTTGAGCGCATAAAATCTGTCTGAACTACACTTCATTTGCATGGCCATTACACCATGTTTCTTCTGATTATCTTACAGAGTCATATGGCTAAAATAGTCATGCAAAAGTACTCTAAAATGATGGAAAATAAGTTGTCTAAGAAGGCAGATAATGGTGTAAGTGAGTGAACTAGATCGCCTGTGAAGTAAGAACTGCTGGGAACTCAACAGTACACACTGCTAAATGGGTGTCCGTCCTCAACTCCACCAGCGACTGCCATGGGCAGCTCTGGCTCCGGTAGTGCCATGGTTTCCGGATTTGAATAGAAGTCAGAAATTTAGAACACTCTTATTTTAAAAGTATTAATAATGAAAAAAAATTTTATTCAAGGGTCAGATTCAGCCTATAGTTCAGTAGACTGAAGTGTCAAGTTCTGCATTATGCAAATAGATGGCAAAATTTTGGGTTGAATCCTGGCTCTCAGAAGGCAGAGGCAGGAGGATCACTGTGAGTTCAAGGCCAGTCTGGTCTACAGAGCTAGCTCTAGGACCACTGGGGCTACACAGGAAAACTCAATTGTTTTGAAAAACCAGAAAACAACTAGAAGAATTGGGGGTTTGGGATGTACAGTACGGTTTCTGTAGCTCTTGTGAAACACACCTGTGTTGGAGGGGTTAAACTTGAAACTACCCCTCTAGACATTGCTTTCCAGGAAAGGGTCAGTTTGCCTGGGGCGGGGGAGATATTTTGCAATACCGGAAGAGAGTTTTGATGGTCAGCTGGGAGTGGGGTTGGTAAGGGAATGTGGTAAGGCAGGTACATTAGCATATAAATCAGGAGATTGCTACGAGGCTCCTCCTCTGGCCGTTACCTTTGGCCTGCTACAAGCCAAAAGGGAGTCTTCGCTGTTTCTCATGACTACCCTTGCCACCCTGACTGGGCCAGAGTCCCTGGCTGCTCTAGAATTCTGCATTGCTACCATGCTCCTAGTGACCACGCCATCTGACCCATTCTGCACCAATCTGGCAGCCTCTATGGAGGTCACCCATTTTATTTCAATTAGAACTTAACAAAAAAGAGATTGTGACAAGGCTCCTGCTGACGTCACTTTTTAAAGGTCACGACCCCTTCTATTCTCTTAGAAGAGACAGTTCAAGTTGGGCGACTTCCTTTGCAACTTAAGCCTGTGAGAGTTGGGGCGGGGAAACCCCATTCTGATGAATATTACTCTCGTTTCTTTGAAATTCAGTCATTTATTCTGACTTTGACTACAACTGACGATATCTCCCAAGTGAATTCTCTTCCGTTTCTCGACCTGCTTTTTTGGCTCGGAGTTTAAGTTTCAGGCTGAGTCCTCTGCTGCCACCTCGTGGCCTCTCGTTGTCCGGGTTGAGGTATCACAAAAGTCTTCCTTCTAGAAATGGCACTAGAAAGTAGCTTGGTTAGAGCAAAGAATCTCCTCTCCACTTTGTGAAGCCTCACCAGACCTCCCCATCCCCGCCCCCCATCGCATGCGTCATTGAGCATCCGGGAAACCTGACCTGGCTGTCCAGGGCGGGACAGGAGGCATCAGACTCCACTGGGCCTCCAGTCTGTTATACATTCCTGGCCAGGAGCCCAGCAACAACAGAAGGTGGACCTGCCTGTTTGGCCTAGTTAATTCGCCTAGAAGTACGATTCTCCTCATCTTAGTGAGAGATAATCCGTGTGGTGTCTGGACGCCATGGGCCTGCCGTGTAGTGTCTGGTGCCATTTTCTTGTCTAAGGCCTGCTTACTGTTGCTCTACCATGACCTCTATCTGGACTGGCCCAACTACTGCAGATTCCATATCCAGTTGATGCGCTGAGCAGGATGGCAGTGGTGTGGTCCATAGTACCAGTTAATAGAAAGGGGTCTGCAAACGCGTGATTAAGGTCTACCACCAGAGGACTAGGAGACTGCCCTAAACTGGACTGCAGGGTGATTGTTTCTGAAGGTGGGAAAGCATTTTCAGTTGGTGCTATTTTTCGTTATCACAATATTCGTATAACATCTGTAGTTTAAAAAGCCAGTGGCTGGCCCAAAACTTAATCTGAAGACCAGGTTGTCCTCAAGTTTACAGTGATCATCCAGTCTCTGTCTCCTGAGTGCTGGAATTACAAGTGTGCACCATCACATGTAGTGAGTCATTTTTTTCAAGATGTGGTCCCACTATGTAATACTGGCTGACCTAGAAGTCTGTATATAGGTCAAGCTGGCGTCAAACTCACAGAAATCCACCTGTCTGTCTCAGATCTTCTGTAAGAGCAGCAAGTACTTTTAATCTCTCCAGCCTCTTGTAGTATATACATATACATTTATAATGCATACATATGTACATCAATACATGTATATTATAGGTGATATATTTTTTCATTTTAAAATTTATTTTATGTGTATGACTGTTTTTTCCTGAGTGTATGTATGAGTACTGTGCGTGTGCCTGGTGCCTGAGGTCAGAAGAATCCTTCGGATCCCTTGGAACTGGAATTATGGATGTTTGTGAACTACTGTGTGGATGCTTGTGGTAATAGAACTGAAGCCAGCTCCTCTGAGAGAGCAACAACTGCTCTTAGCTGCTGAGTTGTCTCTCCAGTTCGATAATTTTTAGTTGATACACTCATGCTCTCTAATCTGAATGACTGAGCCCAGGCAAGACTGTAATGTAAGATGGCTGGCATTCCAAAAACAGAGTTTCTTCTCATTCATTAGGGTTTCATTGCTGTGAAGAAACACCATGGCCAAGACAACTCTTATAGAAGAAAACATGTAATTGGGGCTGGCTTGTGGATGCAGAGGTTTAATCCATTATCATCATGGTGGGAAGCATGGTAGCATCCAGATAAACATGGTACTGGAGAAAGAGCTGAGAGTTCTACATCTTGATCTGAAGGCAGCAGAAGGAGACTAGATTTTTGTATTTCACACTGGGCATAGCTTGAGCATTTAAGACCACAAAGCCCCACTTCCACAGTGACAAACTTCCTCTAACAAGGTTACACCTCCTCCAATAAGGTAGCACCTCCTAATAGTGCCACTTCCTATGCCCAAGCCTTCAAACACATGTGTCTATGGGCGCCAGACCTATTCAACCGACCACACTCATCTTGACATTTTTGGTATTTGGATCATACCGTTTTTTGTTGTGGAAGACTGCTCTGTCCTGCCCTTCATTACTGACCAATATCTACTTGACCTCCCTACTACTATGACAACCAAGTATGTTTTTCAAACTTTGCTGGCTAGCCCTCAAAGGATCAAAATCACTCCTCCCTGCCTTGAAATGCAATGTCCTAGATGGACATAAGGAAGATGTGAACATTGTCAAGATTCTTGTATTTAAGAGACCAACAGGAGACCTAGGACAGCAAAGGCTCGTCCAGATGTCTGCCCTTCTCCCCTTGCATTGTTGCTGTCTCTCCTTTGCCTCTTTCAAGGTTGTTTTTGTGTATGAACATCTTGTGTGCATGTTTGAAAGTACACCTCATGACTGAAATGCACATAGAGGGCAGGAAAGAGAATCAGGTTCCCTGGAACTGGAGTTACAGACAGTACAGAGCTACCATTTGGGTGTTGGGAATTGAACCTGGGTCCTCTAGAAGAGCAGCTAGTGAAAAACCACTCTCCAGCTCTCCTGCCCCCTCCTGTTTAAGATTTATGTGTGTGGGTGGGTTTTGTCTACATATATGTATCTCTACTGCAAGCCCACCTGCTGCACTTAGAGGCTGGAAGATAGCACTGCTTTCCTGGAACTGGAGTTACCAACCATTCTGTCCTCCATGTAGGACTCTAACGCTGAGCCATCCCTCCAGTCCCTCCTCCTAAGTTTTTTTTTTTTTTTCCCTTAAGATGAGTGGCAGCTTAGTTGCACAGCTCAGTGTTACACCCTGTGCTTTCATTTACAATAGCCGAGCACAACCGTATTTTGTAGCATTTTCCTCTTGCTGTTGAAGCTGTCCTTTTCTCTCCAGCAGCATTACAAATTCTGAACCAGTTTCTATGCTTTTGTGTCACCAAATAAGTGTGACCATGCTTAAAAGCCCCTTAGTCCCCTCTCTCATCCAAAAGATCAAGTTCAACCTTTTAAAATGGGGCACTGCCTTTTGTAATCTGGCTCCCACCTAACTTCCGTTGTTGTCTCTCATGTCCCTTTCCTTGCACGTCACAATCTGGTGACTTGAAGAAGGTAGCATTAATGTAGAACCTTAAATCATTTTTTTAATTGATTTGGGTGCTAGAGAGATAACTCAGTGGTTAAAAGCATGTAATTCCCTCACAGAGCACCCCTGTTTAGCTCCCAACACCCACATAGTAGCTCACTGCTACTGCCTATATCTCCAGCTCCAAGGGATCTAGCAATCTCTTGTGGTTTCTGTAGGCTTCTGCCCTTACCACTCACCCAAACACACAAATGGACACAAAATTAAAAATAAAATTAAAATGTTAAAAAAGTATACACACACACACACCAAGTACCCCTACCTCAGCCCCCTCTTTTGATTGGCCCAGTGATGATGATGACGATGGCAATGACTTTGCCACGGGCTGAGGGAGGGTCAGGACTGTTTGTTGCATATGTTACTGAGATGTTAAAACAAATTACTGGTGGGAAGTCAAATCATGTCAAAATAGCTGACTCAAAAATTCTCACTTTGCATATATGTTTACTTTTAAGTCTTACTCAAGCTGTTGTATCCAGTTCTAGCCAGTTAGCAGTTGCTGTTTTCTAGCCTTCAAAGTTCCATCTGTTCAGCCCTCATTCTCTTTGGGAAGCTACCTTGGCCTCTTGTACCACCATGATTATGTTACTCAAGTCTCCTTGTTGTTCAATATATAGCTCTAAACCACATTTTATGAAAATTATCGCTTATGTGCTGACTGAAAGAAAGAACTGTGTGTTTATTTTGAGACAGGAACTTTGTGAATAGCTCACACTGGCTTGATGGTACTATCTTTACCCTTTATTTTTATTTTTTATTTAGTTTCAGTTTTATGGGAGACACAGTTTCTCTGCATAGCACTGACTATCCTAGAACCCTCTCTGTAGACCAGGCTAGATCAGAGATCTACCTGCTTCTGCCTCCTGACTGCTGGGATTAAAGGCATGAACCTTTAAGAGTTCAAGGCCAGAAGGATGGAGAGATGGCTCAGTGACTCAGAAGACCTGATGCCCTTCCAGAGAACCTAGGTTTGATCCGCAGCACCTGCATAGTGGTACTGTACTAAAGGCGGGCACCACCATGCCTGACTTACCTTGCACTTCTTATTTTTATTCTTTGAGAGTGCCACACCTGTTTTGATGACATTCATCCTGCTTCCCCAACCCACCCACTTCACTATCCACCTACATTTGTATCCTCTTTCTTTCTTTACCCATCAAGACCAATTTGGGCAGGCCAAATATTCTTGCATGTGTGGTCTTTTACTGGACAGTGATCAACTTACCAGAGGCTATATGCTTAGAAAAAACTATCCCTCCCTCTCCCAGCAGCTAATAATTGCTAATAGCCCCCTAGCTAGAGTGGTATGTGTGCCCAACTACCTCTTTTCATGCTGGGATTTGTTTTAGTTTGGGTTTGCACACCCACTGAGTGTTTATGTGTACAGCTGCCCCACTGGATTGAGAAGATAATGTTCCCTTGTAATTGTATACCAACTCTGGCTCTTACACACCCTCTGCCCTCTCTTCTGCAATGATCCCTGCACCTTGAGAGGAGGCAGTGAGGTATACATGTTCCATTTAGGGCTGAGGAGACTGCAGTCTCTCAGTTCTGCACCTTGACCACTGTGCATCTCCGCATTGATCACTGGGTACTGAAAGTAGAAGCTTCTCAGATGAGAGATGCATTCATCTATAGGGGCAATGATAGGTCATTAGGAGTCAGTTAAACACTTTGTATAATAATAGTAGACTAAGGCCTATCATCTGTCTAGCCATGGGTTCTTGGCCCTTATAGTGGTGCCACGTATGGGTTTCATCTTATGGAGTAGGTAAATCTGATCAGAAAGTGGATGGTTACTCTCCTGATGTTCATGCCACTATGACATCAGTGAGTATGTTTTGCCAGGCCAGACTTTACTGTATAAGGCTCACGTCTGGGTATGACTGAGGATTGCTTTCCTCCTCCAGTAGGTGATAGCACCTTCTGATGCTGTGAAAGCTACCCCGGAGCAATAAAGCTTCAAGTACAAGCTTGATTTCTCTACAAGGACTCCAGTATGTGGTACTTTCAGCAATAGGGTCTTACTGTCACATTCTGGAGGATAACTAAGAATGACGATAATGCTGTGCTTATATGAATGCGCTCTCTGTCTGTCTGTCTGTCTGTCTGTCTGTCTGTCTGTCTGTCTCTCTCTCTCTCTCTGTGTGTGTGTGTGTGTGTGTATGTGTGTGTGTGTGTGTGTACATGTGTGTGCCTGTTGCCCAAAGAGGCCAGAAGGGGGCATCTGATTCCCTGGAACAATTTACAAAGGGTATCAGAGGGGCTCCATGTGCATGCTTAACCCCTGAGCTGTCTCTGCAGCCATATGTACCTTCTCTTTGCTTCTGCCTTGTCCTTCAGCTTCCAGAACAATGAGAAATGAATCTCTGTTATATATAAGTTACTTGGCATTGGTATTTTATTACAGTAAAACAAACTCAGAATTGTAGAAGACATATAGCTTAGGTGGTCAGGCATAGTGGTGCACACCTTTAATGCCAGACTCGGGAGGAAGAGGCAGTAGATGTCTGTGAGTTTGAGGCCAGCCTGGTCTATATATAGTGAGTTCAAGGACAGCCAGGAAGGAAGGAAGAGACTCTGTCTTACAAAAGAAAACAAATAAAAACTCTTGTGTAAAATTCCATTATGAAGAATATACCTAAGCATTGGTAATAGTGACACCAGGGGAGAAAGAACCTTCTAGCAGCAGCTGACTGCATCAGAACAGGAGAGCCTCGCTAGAGTGAATGTTACCAGCTCCCAGTTTCCTAACAGTACCTTCTTCTCAACAGTTAGTCAGTCGAACACAAATGAGTCAAACAAAGCAACCCTATAACAGTGTCTTAGAAAGCAAGTTAGGGCAGGAACTCAAGGCAGGAACCTGGAACTTGGAGGCAGGAACTGAAGCAGAGCTCATGGAAGAATGCTGCTCCCAGGTTTGCTCCCCGTGCCTTCCTCTGCCTGCTTTCTTATGCAACCCAGGACTGCCTTTCTAGGGGTGGCTCCATCCACCACCATCTGGACCCTCCTACATAATTGTTCATCAAGATGATGCCCCCAGTTTTGCCTACAGACTGATATTATTTGGACATTTTCTCAACTGAGGTTTCCTCTCAAATGACTCTCTAGTTCACCAAAATCAAACAAAATATATCTATCTATATGAGCAAGTTCCAGGATCAGCAAGCCTATACAAAGAGAGATCTCTTAACTCTTAAGACCAGTGTGGTCTACATAGCAAGTTCTAGGCCAGACAAAGTTACAGAGTGAGACCCTGTCTCAAAAACTGAAAAAGAAAGAAAGAGACAGAGACAGAAACAGAGAGACAGAGAGGAAGGAAGGAAGGAGAGAGAGAGAGAGAGAAAGAAAGAGGCCAGAATCCAACAGGGAGCTCTGATACAGTTAATGGAACTATTTCCTACTAGTTAATGATAAGTTCATTTTTAAAAAGTAATAAGTAATGTGGGAATAGCCAGATAACTAGGTATAAATCAAATAAGCTGAGGCTCTTACAAAATTCCTGCACTAATGCCGGGCGTGGTGGCGCACGCCTTTAATCCCAGCACTCAGGAGGCAGAGGCAGGCAGATTTCTGAGTTTGAAGCCAGCCTGGTCTACAAAGTGATTTCCAGGACAGCCAGGGCTACACAGAAAAACCCTGCCTCAAAACAACAACAACAACAACAAAAATCCTGCACTAAAAAGTTCTAGATATTTAAATTTAAAAAATCAAAACCACAAGATACAAGAGGTATTGATAAACTATGAAATCTGGGTGTGGATGAGAGCTTACTAAGGATAGCGGTGGTGGTGAACATTGGAGATTCCACACTAAAATCTTCATGCTGTCACAGGCTGTAATCCAAGCTCTGGGGAGGCTAATATAAGAGGTCCTAGAGTTAGTTCATGACCAGCCTGCCAACATACTGAGTCTGTGTCTCAAAATAAGCAAGCAAATAGTTTTCATTTAATTCTTTCTGCATCAAAAGAATTAAAATTCAACAAGATGAAATGCAAATAAAAAATTCAATAAAGGGGCTGGAGAGATGACTCAGTGCTTAAAAGCACTGATTGCTCTTCCAGAGATCCTGAGTTCAAATCCCAGAAACCACATAGTGGCTCACAACCATCTGTAATGGGATCTAGTGCTCTCTTCTGGTTTGTCTGAAGACAGCAACAGTATACTCACATACATATATACATACATACATACATACATACATACATACATACATACATACATACATAAAAATCCTCACCACTGAAGGGTCTTTGGACTCTGTTTTTAAAACCTCTAAACCATGACATAGAGCCTGCAGAAGAGGTTGTGCAGTGCACTTCGGCACATTCATCAATCTCCTATGCAAGCAAGCAAAGGCATACACAGACACACACGCACGCATACACAAGCACTGCACACACATGCATGTGCACACACACACACACACACACGGAAGGAAGCAAGAGATGAGATGAATGAATAGATAACACACTGATTCTACCAATCCTGAATAAAATGCTAAGAACAGATTGACTTTAGCAAAGTATTAATAGTTCAGAGAGAACACTAACGCTGCAGAAGTCAAAAAGAAAAAAAAAGCAATAATCTGTAAGCCGGAGATGTTTATAGTTTAGGCTTACAGTTAAAACTGAGATCTGTCAATAACTGTTTTTACATTATGGGATGTGTAAATCAAAGTATTATTATTATTATTATTTGAAATGGGGTCTTATTATGTTACCTAGACTGGCCAGGAACTCACAATCCTCCAGAAGCTGGAGTCCTGGGATTACAGGCATAAATCAACCCAAAATGAATTACTTTGATAACTGTGTGTAAAATTATGAGTCTACATATTTGGGGGGCTGTTTCTGGGCTCTGTTCTGTTGATTTGCATATACATATATAAATTTATTTTTAAAGATCTGAGGCAGGCAGATCTCTATGAGATCAAAACCAGTGTAGTCTACATAGTTAATCCCAGGCCAGCCAGGAATTCATAGGCCTTGTTTTAAGAAGAGGGGGAAAATAAAGAGGAACGAGGGGAGGAAAAAGGAGAAAAAAAGTATATATCAAAAGGTCTGGTTTATTTTACAGTCTTTACAGTGATAGGACATTAACTCAGTTACTGTGGCTTTACAGTAAATTTTGAAATCATGTAGTGTTGGAAATAAAATTGTGTTCTCCATAGTTCCTTGAAATATTCTAGGTCCTTAGATTTTTTTTCCCAAATGAAAAAAAAAAGATTTATTTATTTTATGTGTATGAACACTTTGCTCAAATGTATGTCTGTGAACCACATGTGTGCCTGGTGTCCAAGGTGACAAGAAGAAGGTGTCAGACCCCCAGGAACTGTAATTAAAAATGCTTCTGAGCCACCATGAGGGTGCTGTAACTCAAACCAACTCTTCAGTCCACTTTCTTTTCATTTGCATGATGGAACCCACTACTTTGTAGGCTAACTTAAAAAATTAATTAGAAAGAAAAGGCATTTAGAGAGGATCTAGGAGGAGTTGGGAGAGGGATAAATATGGACAAAGTATGTATGAAGTTCTCAAGGAATAAATAAAAACATTTTTAAAGGAAATAAAAGGAATTTTATTTAAAAAGTCAGCATCAGACACCGGGTGTGGTGGCGCACGCATGCCTTTAATCCCAGCACTCAGGAGGCAGAGGCAGGTGGATTTCTGAGTTCGAGGCCAGCCTGGTCTACAAAGTGAGTTCCAGGACAGCCAGGGCTATACAGAGAAACCCTACCTTGAAAAAAGAAAAAAATCAGCATCAGGTCCAATAAGAACAGCACGTTACCAAGAATTTGCTGCCGGAATTTGGCCTAAGTGCCTTGCCCATGTTAGCTGACTTAACTCTCTATATAGTGACAGGGCCTTACTAGACAGCCTGGACATCATGGAACTCACTATGCAGACCAGAGTTGGCCTCAAACTCACAGGGGTTCATCTGCCTCTGCCTCCCACGTGCTGGGATTAAAGGCGTGTGCCACCAAGTTGCCCAACCTTGGTTTGTTCTCCAGAACCCATGTGGTGAAAAGAAAGAACCAACTTCTGCAGGTTGTCCTCTACCACCACATGCACACCAAGGCATGTGTGCCCAACCCACCATACATAAGTAAATAAAAGTAATGCATCCCTAGAGATAGATAATAGACCTATAAAGCTGGAATCCCTCTGCCTCAGAAGGATTCCAAGTCATACAGGTTAAAAATAACTGAGTGACTTTTACAAAAAGATTATTTATTTTATGTATATGAGTACACTGTAGACACACCAGAAGAGGGCATTGGATCCCATTACAGATGGTCGTGAGCCACCATGCGGTTGCTGGGAATTGAACGCAGGACCTCTGGAAGAACAGTCAGTGCTCTTTTTTTTTTTTTTTGATTTTTAATATTTTTATTACATATTTTCCTCAATTACATTTCCAATGCTATCCCAAAAGTCCCCCATAGCGCCCCCCACTTCCCTACCCACCCATTCCCATTCTTTTGGCCCTGGCATTCCCCTATATTGGGGCATATAAAGTTTGCAAGTCCAATGGGCCTCTCTTTCCATTGATGGCCGACTAGGCCATCTTTCGATACATATGCAGCTAGAGACAAGAGCTCCGGGGTTCTGGTTAGTACATCATGTTGTTCCAACAATAGGGTTGCAGATCCCTTTAGCTCCTTGGGTACTTTCTCTAGCTTCTCCATTGGGAGCCCTGTGATACATCCAATAGCTGACTGTGAACATCCACTCCTGTGTTTGCTAGGCCCCGGCATCGTCTCACAAGAGACAGCTATATTTGGGTCCTTTCAGCAAAATCTTGCTAGTGTATGCAATGGTGTCAGCGTTTAGAAGCTGATTATGGGATGGATCCCTGGATACGGCAGTCTCTAAATGGTCCATCCTTTCATCACAGCTACGAACTTTGTCTCTGTAATTCCTTCCCTGGGTGTTTTGTTCCCAATTCTAAGAAGGTGCACAGTGTCCACACTTTGGTCTTCATTCTTCTTGAGTTTCATGCGTTTATCAAATTTTATCTTATATCTTGGGTATCCTAAGTTTTGGGCTAATATCCACTTATCAATGAATACATATTGTGTGAGTTCTTTTGTGATTGTGTTACTTCACTCAAGATGATGCCCTCCAGGTCCATCCATTTGGCTAGGAATTTCATAAATTCATTCTTTTTAATAGCTGAGTAGTACTCCATTGTGTAAATGTACCATAATTTCTGTATCCATTCCTCTGTTGAGGGACATCTGGGTTCTTTCCAGCTTCTGGCTATTATAAATAGGGCTGCTATGAACATAGTGGAGGATGTGTCCTTTTTACCGGTTGGGACATCTTCTGGATATATGCCCAGGAGAGGTATTGCTGGATCCTCCAGTAGTACTATGCCCAATTTTCTGAGGAACCGCCAGACTGATTTCCAGAGTGGTTGTACAAGCTTGCAATCCCACCAACAATGGAGGAGTGTTCCTCTTTCTCCACATCAGTCAGTGCTCTTAACCTCAGAGTCATCTCTCTAGCCCTGGAAATGACTTTTAAACTGAGAATCTAACAAATGTTCTAGTTGTACTTCTTCAACCCAAATCACAAACTGTGTAGTAACTGAATCTGCAGGTAGCATGTTTAAATTCAAAAAGGCTAAATTGAGGGAGTGGGGAGGGGAAGGCCTCAGATCCAGTTAGGAGAGTCTGACTCCAGAACTAGTCCTGGTGGATGTGTGATCCTAAGAGTTGGTATGCTGAGTCAAGGGGATTATGATTTTGAGGTTAGTTGGGGATATGTAATAGGACTTGACCCAAAAACAAGACGGGGCTGGAGACCTGGCTCATCAGGGAAGAGCACTTGCTCTTCCTGGACTCTGGTTTATTCTCAGCACCCATATGGTGGCTCATAACCAGCTGCAACTCTGGTTCCAAGGGATCTGACGTTTGCTTCTGACATCAGGAGCTCATACCCATAAAAGAAACCTGAAATGCACACAACACACACACAAACACACACACAAATACACACACCATGGGAGTAGGAGGGAGGCAGTGAAATGGTTCAGCAGATAAGAGTATGAACCCTGGCTCCACATGGTAGAGGAATAAACTCTCATAAAAGGGTGCTATGTCACACAAGGTCCCATGCATGTGCACACACATGTGCATACGTGGGAACACACACACACATACTGCGCAGCTGAACTGCAGCTGCACCATCGCATTGTCTGACAGTTATAAGCCAGCTGGTGTTTGAATGATGGCACAGTGCAGCACCCTGCACACCAGCTTCCCTCTCTCCAGTAAGGTCATTTTATTTTAAGGGATTCTGTAAATCTCAAGAGACCGCCCCCATGCTCTTGGTAGCAGTATCCATCATGCATGCCATGTCAAGCAAACCTTTGATGTGCACATAGCTTGCAGTCAGAGAAACTTGAATAATGTAGCTTGCTAAAATGTCATGCATTGCTGGGTTCACATGGGGCAGATCACCAGTCCACTTTCCTTTCTCCTCAACATCCTCTGGGCCATCTTTGTGACAGATAGACCACGGAACAGTTTGCTCGGTTCTGTTCCATTTTATTTTAAGAAAAGCCCCAGCTGCCTTTAAACTCCTTATGTAGGTGAGGTGGACCTTGAACTCCTATTCGTCTTCCTCCACCTCTCAACTGAGAAAACTTGTATGTGCACCACCACACCCACTGAAATACCTTTTGAAATATTGCTTCATTGGCATCTGTTAGAGTGAGCTGGTGGCATAGCAATGTCCTTAAACATCGATTCCCAAACCTTCCAACGCAGTCTGGATGGTCACAGATTGTTGGTCAAGCTCCTTTGATCATCTTCAAACATTTCTTCATTAGAACTCTGCAGCCTAATTGAAGGCATGATGCTCAATCTCAAGAGAGCCTGAGGTTGATGTGGGGCAGAGTTCACATGTGAAGACAGGAGCCAAAGACGCCGCTACTCAAGGACTTCTGAATATTTTACATAAATTTTATTTGCTTATATTCATTGTAGTAAGTGGTATATATATAATTTTGTTACACGTATATCATGTGTTTTAACCATATTCATTCTCCACCATCTTTACGTTTCCCCTTCTATGTTCCTGTTCATTTCCCAACATCTTGCTTCTATCTTCATGTCCTCCTCCCGTGTGTGTCTGTGTGTGTGTGTGATTTGACATATCTACATAAAATTTGGAATCTATGGATGAAAGAAGGCATGTAACATTTGTTTTACTTTGTCTCACTTATTTTCCTTAATTTAATGACGACCACATTGCATCAGGGTCTCACCATGTAGCTGAGGCTGCCTTTGAACTTGATCCTCCTTCCAAGTGCAGGGATTAAAAGTATGAGATACTCTGCCTACCAGGAGACAACCTTAATAAAACTATCTGTTTCTAATAGGAAAATAAATTATTCATGAATTTCAAATTGTGGATAAAGTGTTAGATAAAAGCCATAATTAGTCTTGACCAGTGAATGCAATTAAGCAGGAGCAGAAGATCTTTCTGGACTCATGGTCTCGGTGAAAACAACAGTTCTTTTATGGATAGTTGCAAAAGCACCTTCAGACCAGAGGGTGTGATTCACAGGCTGAGCTTGGGAGCACTCTTAGGGACAGCACCCCAGAAGATGCAGCTCTCTTTCCTTTGTAAAGACACGAGTCAAGAAGATCATTTGCGGTGGTTTGAATATTTTTGTCCCAGGAAGCTTCACTATTAGGAGGTCTGACCTCATTAGAGTAGGTATGGGTTTGTTGGAGGAAGTATGTCACTTTAAGACCTTTCTCCTAGCTGCCTGGAAGCCTCTCCTGCTTGCTTTCAAAACAAGATGTAGAACTCTCAGCTTTGCCCAAACCATGTCTGCCTGGACGCTGCCATACTTCCACCTTGATAAAAATGGACTGAACCTCTGAACCTGTAAGCCAGCCCCAGTTAAATGTTGTCCCTTATAAGAGTTGCCTTAGTCATAGAGTCTCTTCACAGCAATGGAAACTGTAACTAAGATGTCATCCCATTGATTTCCAGCCCCAAACCCTCCTTAGAGCCTCCTTCACATCCTTGTTTCTCAAAGAGTAGATTAAGGGGTTCAGCATTGGGGTCACCACTGTGTAGATCACAGCAACTATGCGGTCCTGGGTCAAGGAGTAGCTGGACTTAGGGCGCAGGTACATAAAAAGTGTTGTGCCAAAAAAGAAGCACACAGCAGTGAGGTGGGAAGTGCAAGTGGAGAACGCCTTCAACCTGCCCTGGTTAGAACGTATTTGTAGGATGGCAATGAAAATTAGTAAGTAGGAAATCAAGATGGTGAGAATACAGCTTGAAAGGTTGAATCCCACAAAAATGAAGAGCAAGATCTCTCACGGCAAAGTGTCCACGCAGGACAGGGACAGAATGGGCGGTCCGTCACAGAAGAAATGAGTGACCACATGAGCACCACAGAAGTTCAGACTGAAGATGCAGCTTGTATGGATAAGAGAATTGAGAAATCCTGCTCCATAGGAGCCCCCGATCAGAGAGGCACAGACATTGGGTGACACTATGGTCTGATAGAGGAGAGGACTGCAGACAGCAACATAGCGGTCATAGGCCATTGCGGCGATGAGATAGCACTCACTGGTGGCGAAGCCCACATAAAAGAACATCTGAACGATGCAGCCAAAGTAAGAGATTACTTTTCTCTCAACCAAGAAGTTCATCAGGGTCTGGGGAACCACTGTAGAAGAATAGCAGAAATCCAGGAGTGAAAGGCTCTTGAGGAGAGAATACATGGGCGTGTGCAGGGTGGTACTCACATGGATGAGAAAGAACATGACCAGGTTCCCCAGCACAGTGATGGTGTACATGACCAGGAACACCACAAAGAGCAGCTTCTGGAGCTGGGGGTCACTGGTGAGGCCCAAGAGTTCAAACTCCATCTCGTGGCTCAGGTTAGTTCTTTCCATGTTTGTTCACCTCTGGGGCACAGACAGACTACAGACGGGATCTGAACACTTGGGGACTCGAGTGTTTGTTTGCTCAAGCATTTCTGAGACTAGACACTTTTGAAGAGCTTTGTAGGTAGGACTGTCATGGGAGAAGACCTTCTCTTCTTGATTGGTCAGTTGATCGGTAAGCACTACTTGAGAAGCAATGGGAACTATAACATCTCTATGAAATCTCTTGGAGATCATAAAGATTCCAAGTGATGAGACTCTGTGAATCCACATTTAGTTTTCTGTCTACATGACTCTGTTCCCTCCCTAAGCAAGTGTGGAGTGCCTGGTGGCAGGAAGGGAGCTCATATGCTATGTGCAATATGTTCTGTGCAGGCACAAAATGAGCAGGGCTTCATCGCTAACCAAGTGTGTCGACTGTGGGATGGACCTAACGTCTCTGGATTTCAGTTTTCTTATCTGTACAGTAAGAACAGCAGTTAACTTAAAATATCATGATGACTCAGTAAGTGAGACACAAATCACTTGAACACAGAGCGGCACACTGAGAAGATTCAAGGGATGCTAGTGAAGGCCGTTCTCACAGGGCAGACAGACCTACCATAGAAACACATGGAGAAGGTGAGATAAAACAATAATTGTAACACAAAACCTACCACCCAGTGTTATAGCTAGGAACCGCCTAGCAGCAGGGAACTAAGCAGGCTTCCAGGGAAGCTGAAGGAGGTTCATTGGCTCAGGTTGAAATGCACCCCTATGGGAACAGCATAATCTGACTCTAGTTACTACTGTTTGTAAAGACAATGGTATCTGAGGATATAGAGGGATGGGAGTGGTGTAATGAGCAAATTGACATTGTGGACTAGGGGCGTCATTCAACAAGGGAACACACCCACCCATGTTTATGAAAGTACCCATCATTTTCAGTAGACAAAACCATCCTGAGTCAGGGAGCTACTGTCAGGCCCCCTCTAAGGCTAAAGTCTGTAAAAAATGTCTTTCCTATTTAGAGAGTGTGTCTTGTAAACATCACCCTATTGCTGCTCTATCCGCTCCTCTGACCTCATGGTCTGGAATTACATTTGCATCCTAGAGTGGTTTGAGTACCCAGTGCTTTGTTAAAGGCTCAGTTTTGCAGACTCAAGCCAGCAGGCATGACTAGATAGGACAAAAACATCCAGTATGAGCTCTTCTCCTTGTCTCTCTGGGCGTATGCAATGCAACTGTGAAAGGTGTTGGGTGATTCAGTCGAGAGTTGTACCGAGTATACCAAGATGTTGGCTAAACCCACTGCCATATTTTCCACGATCTTGAATCTACCCAGGCAGAATATTCTAGCTAAATACGTAACTGAACTCAGCTATGGGTAAGTAACAAAAAGACCATGTTTGTCAAGGGAGGGCTGCACATGATAATAAGAGAAGCATTTTGAGGGCCTGGAAAGATGGCTCAGTGTTTAAGAGAGCTGAGTTCCAGGGGATGTGGGCTTGGTTCTAAGAACCCATTTCAGACAGATCACAACCACCTGTAACTCTAGATTCAGAGGATGCAATGCCCTTGTTGAATTCCATGTACAAAAATGGCAAGAAGTCAGACAGAAACACATGCTGCACCATCATCTTCATCATCATCCTAGAAGACTTCATTGGGTAATGTCCAAAGATAACATTCACTAAAAATGGAGAGCAGACCTGGACACATTTGGAGAAGGTGAAGCACAGTGTGTCTTCACTCACTTCAAGTCACTGGGATGTAGCACTAAGCTACCTGAGCCCAGTGGTAGCTGCTTTATAAAGAACTCTGCAGAAGACTAAAGAGCGTGGGGTTCTAGAGTTGAGCCGCTAATGGTGCCAACCCTATTGGGGTCAAAAGTCATCTTAACTCAAAGACAAATCACAGGACTTCACACAAAGAACTGTGGAATTCCAGGCTGGAAATAACTTACAGGAACTGCAGCAAAGTCCACAGCGGGTGTCTAGGAGCAGAGTAGGTTTGCTTGGCTTCCAGCTGGGCGTCTTCTTTCCTCAGAAACCTGTTTTAGTTCAAGTAAGAGACCTGTAGCATTCCTCTCATTCATTAGAGAAATAGACAGAACCAGAAAACAAAACAAATCAAAACTAGGAACTTACCCAATGCCTGGGATAGTGCAGATAAAGGGGACCCTCTACTGTGGCAGGTGTTCTCCTCCCCCTCCCCCTCTCCTTCTCCCTCTCCTATTTTTTGCTTACCACTTTTCTCCAATCTGCACTAAATTTAAAATCCTCCAGAATACATCGAATTAGGCAAAAAAAAAAAAACAAAAAAAACCATATTATATTGAAATCTGACATGTTTTTTAAATATCCTGTAGAAGGCAGTTTGCATCTTTGAAGAAGAAAACCCAAAGTTAATTTCATTTTTTAATGTTTATTTTCATTTTATGTGCATTGATTGATATATATATATATATACATATATATATATATATATATATATATATATATATATATATATATTGAACCTTGGTCCTTTGGAAGAGCAGCCAGTGCTCTTAATCACTGAGTCATTTCTCCAACACCCAAGTTTTATTTTTTTAAAAGAAGGAGGAGGGGCTGGAGAGATGGCTCCGTGGCACTAGCTGCTCTTCCAGAGGACCCAGGCTGGATTCCCAGACTCTATACAGTAGCTTACAACCATCTGTAACTCCAGTTCTAGGAGATCCAGTGCCCTTTTCTGGCTTCCCTGGACACAAAAGTGGTGTGTAGATATACAGTGGGGCAGAACATCCATACACGTAAAAAAAAAAAGGAAAAGGAAGGGTAGAGGTAGAGTACCTAGTAGATGAAGGAATTTGAAGGATCCTTATCCATACCTGATTCCTCAAGTTTCCCCTTAGGACCAAAAAGTGAAAGGATATATGAATGACATTGCAGCCAGTGACCTTTAAGATCCTTAAGCAATGGTGACCCTCCACAAAGGGTCACTAGATAGCCTTACTATATGTCAGATACCAGGTTTCAACTGCAGGGAATCTGAAACAATTGGTCTATAGATGAACCAGAAAGTCTGATGATTTTACAACAGGTAACCTTTGAACTTTATGGAGCATTAAGCCATGAGCTGTTTACATGAGGACACAGTCCTTCCTAACCACACATCCTTTCATAACCTGGTAGAATTCTCCATGTCCTGTTAGCAGTAGAATGGCTCTCCTGAATGGTCTCTTCCCTCCTGAAGATACGCCAGTAGGTAACAATTCTCAGATAGCTGTTCTACCTCGTGGTCATCAAACACCAGATGAGATGTTCTGTAAGCCAAGTCTTGCACATGATTTGATGGCACTGCTTTTGCTCTGGAGCTCTGAGCACGAGCCTTCCAAGAAAGAACAATGAAAACAGAGGCAGACTCTGTGTCCATTGACTAAGACTGGGGACCTCATGGAGTAAGGAGTGAGGCAGCCCCCTTCCCCGTGAACCCTCACCACCAGTCTTTCATGGGCAAGAGACTCCCCAGAGCCATCTTTCCCTCTGGGCAGCTCACAATGGGGAAGAAGTGTTCATGATTTGATTTTAGGAAGCAAGTGACAAAGGGGAATAATTGGTCCCACAAAGACCCATTAAAGTGTTTGTTATCTATCAGAGTCTCTGCCCCCGAGGAGTCAGGTGACTGAGAAACTGGGGTTGAGGGAATGAACCCCACCAGATCCCTGGAAACTTGTGAATCATTACTTCAAAGAAATGCTTCACCTATCTAAAAGTAGAGCTACGGGTGACTATCTGTGTTTACTTTGTCACAGAAAAAATAGGCTTTCCTTCTAGGACAAATATCCAGTATACACCCTGCTTTAAATTAGATCAACACAAACTTCCTGTCCTTCATGGTTGTATGAATAGTACAACTTAGAGCTAACTTCTTAGTTTCTACATGTTTGGGAATTTTCTAGAGACCTTTGGTTATTGTTTTTCAATGTAGTAGCACCTGGTCAGGGAAAATACATTATATGGCTTGAATGTTTCTGAATTCATAGAGTAAAATACAGCCTATGATAGTGGCTGTTTCATGTCCATATGAGAAGAATATTCCCCTTTGTTGTGAAGTACTTTACAAATGTCAAATAGCTCAAGTTGGTTGATAACATGGTTTAAACAAAACACTTCCACTCAGTCTTCACACTCCCCTTCTTCTATTGGTCATTAAAGGTAGCATGTTGAGATTTCTATAATATTGGATGTTTTTCTTTTGATATAGTGCCTCACTGTGCAGCCCTTGCTGGACCTTAATGCACTATGTAGACCAGGCTAATCTCAAATTCATAGAAAACAGCTTGACCTTGCCTCCTAAATGTTAGGGTTAAAGACATGTGTCACCAGCCCTGGCCAACATGGATTCATGTCCGTTTTTATCTACTGTATTCTGAAGTTTCATTACTACAGTGTGATCATCTTCCCTCTGGATAAACTAAGAAATCTAGAGCCAAAAGTGCCTGCTGGGCCCATAGAGACATTTCAGAGGTTAAAAACACATGGTTCTCTTGCAGAGGACCAAAGTAGCCAGCTCCAGGGGCACCTGACACCTCTGGGCCCCATGGATACCTGCACTCATAATCATGAACATATACATAATTAAAATTTAAAAATTATTTTTAAAAAGTGCTTTCTGTTTGTTTGTTTGTTTGTTTTGTTTAAGACAGGGTTTCTCTATACAGGCCTGGCTGTCCTGGACTTTTCTCAGTAGACCAGGCTGGCCTCGAACTCAGAGATCTGCCTGCCTCTGTCTCTGGAGCCCTGGTTTTAAAGGCCTGTGCCACCCCTACCCAATGCTGATAATTTTTGATTGAGCAGTACTTTGTCAGATACTAAAGTCACAATAGGTTTAGTTTTGGCTAGTATTAATGCTCCATGACTTTTAAAATCCACTCACTGTTTGTTGGACTGTTTCATATTTATAATGAAACTGTATTTCTGGTGGAAAATGAACCTCTGGCTTGTCTGGCAATGAGATATTCTGAAAGTGTCTCTGACATCTTAAGAGACTGAAACTTTTGCTGGACCTCACAGCCACCTTGAAGTCACTTGAGATGTCTACCCTACTGAGTACTTGAACTGTCTAATCTGACTTAAAGAGAACAGTGTAATGGCCAACCTTACATCCTTGGCTTTCCTGTGTGGTCTCTACAATCTGAGCTGATGCATAGCTGCAATTGTAAGTGATGTCCTTGCCCAACCCTGACCCAGAGTTTATCATTTGCAAGTTCATCACTGAAAGTTCATCATTTGCTGAGAGCAGCAAACTCGGAGACTGAAAGTAACGTCCTAAAATCTACCATACAGGCTGAAAACATCCATTTATGGATACTAGTTGATAAACAATGATCTCTGTTATCTGGTCAAGTGGAATCCATTGGAGCCAGTGATCCCTTGTCACACTCTGTTAAGGATTTCTGTAAGGGTTTCCTTCCCCACACGGTGCTTTTTGTGCTATTCAATACATTCAAATCAAAGCCTTTTGTGAGGGACAGGCAGTCGCATCACTCACAGACAGACACATAGACACACAGCTCATACCACACACAGATTGTATGTGTGTCTGTACGCACACAATCACACAGACTCAGACACAAAGTCATGCAACAGACAGACAGGACATAAGACATGAGAAGCATGAAGTGCAGAATTTAAATCTAGGCTCACTCTCGATTAAACTACTCCAAGCAGAATTGCTTTTTTTTTTCTTTCCTTAATGTCACACAGGTGCGTTATCAGTGACTCAGAGTCTGGGGAAATAATCCCCAGAGAATCTTTTATGTGTGTGGGTGTGACCCGTCCAGCAGGTCCAGTTTTTCAAGGGTCGTGAGGGGACCTTCTAAGAACAAAATGGGAGGAGAGAAAGATGGACACCAAGTGCAAGAACGACATGGAAGCAGTCTGAGTAGCATCAAGGTGTCTGTGTATTCAGCAAGGCTCAAGGCTTAAATGCACAAGCAAAAGGGGAAGTACTTCTCAGCAGGAGGGATGGGGCAGCAGAAATTTTTCTTGTTGCAACTGCAGGGGAAGCAGGAACTTGGTGGTATCAGGGTACATCTTGTGGTCAGGACATCTGGCGCTGACTTAGGGCTGGAACATTCTGTGGCTGTTCTCAGAACGCTGCGTCGGTGGCCCGCTTTTGATCCCCTTTTCTTCTTGGGGAGAGAGCCCCAATTGGAGATCAAGACAATGGAGTTGCCTTAATATGTCCCAACATCTCCCCCGTTTTAATATTTTTATAAAGGCATATTGTATAATAAATTTGTAGCCATGTTTTTAACGACCGCCTAAACGTCTGTTTGCTCACTGGGTGATTCTCTAAAACCACAAAGGACACAAGGACAAGTCATCTATGAGGCTTGAATTAACGGTTCCAGTCTGTTGGGTATAACCTGGGCCAGCCAAGGGATTTAGGAACGAAGCAAGCTCCGTGGGTAGAGGTAGAGGTCTGATCCCCAGTGTGCATTGTTAGGGGCCATGTACAGGACTGACTCTTAGGCCCACAGATTTTTATCCATAGTAACCCTGACCTGCTTCCATGCCATTTTTCCCGGAGAAAGGACCCTAGGGCACTCAACCTTCATGCAATCAGACATACCTCTCAGAGACTATCTAACAGCTTCCAGACTAATCTCTGTGTAGTGCTTAGCCTTACAACTCTCACGGGCGACAGCTTCAAGTTACAATTTTTCAATGTGTCTAGCCTGGCATGACTGTTTAGTTTCCAATGTGGTGAGAATGTATATTACCATGTCAGAAGCACAGACTACGGCAATCTATAAATGATTCGTGGCATGAGACTGATGGCCGAATTTAGGGGGAGGGGAATGATCTTACTTAAGCATTTTATGGAAATTGAGTCTCTCTCCCCGAGACGAGGGTGATGAAGCAGCATCCACATCTGACTCTTCTCCAGTAACCTGCTTGTTATCGCCAACGTCCAGCCAATGGTAATGAACTGAAACAGATGCGATTGAAAGAGATGCATCAATTTGAGATTTAACAAATTGGGTCAATTTTTGAAATGCCCAAGGACCAAAGGAAATCAATAATAGGAGTCCCAATAGGAGCCCCAAAAGGGAGGGCAACAAGGTCAAAAACCAATTTTGGTACCATGACTCTTGTTGTTCTCTCTCTCTTTTTCTTTTTTCTAAACTGGCAGTAACCTTGGCAATACTATCGTTAACTAATCCAGTTTTATCAACATATATGCAGCATTCTTCCTTAAGTGCAGCGCATAAGCCTCCTTGTTGTAGAAAGAGCAAATCTAATGCCCTTCTGTTTTGAAGGGCGACTTCTGAGAGGGAGACCAAGGATCATCTAGGCCCCTTTTTATATTCTCTAAATCTTGGCTGATAGCCTCATTGAGCAGGTGGTAATTGCGCGTATTCTGTTGAGACAACATAAGGGCTGCAATTCCAGTCCCGGTCCCGGCAGCACCCATGCCAAGAAGGACTGCAAGAGTCACCACCGAGATAAGCTCCCTTTTTTTGGTGGGATGGCAAGGGGGCACCTCGGTCCCAAAACTTTAATAAGTCATCTGACTCATGAATAGTAAAATTTGGGAAAAGCCGAACCAAGACACAATAATCTCTATTATTTATAAAATCTTGTACAATAATGTACCGTGTAAGGCCCGTGGAACATGCCAAAAAGGTATCATTTGGGGCAAGAAGATAAGAAAACCTATTTTTATTTACTCTAAACGTGTTATTGCAACTCTCTAGCAAGGGCCGCTCCAGAAGCATACCTGGGCCCATCACACAACTTCCAACCCAGAGAGTTCTGTCAAAGTAAGCCAAACTGACTTGAAGGGAAGCTGCCTAGCATCTGAAAGCAGGGTAAAATTTCCAAATAAGGCTATGCCCTCATAAAAGGGCGGGGAAGCAGAAAAGCACATCCAACAATCTTCAAATTCTGACGCATTATCTCTTTGTGTCTTATCCAGCAAGGCTAAAGCAGAAGCATTCAATATAGACCACAGTAAATCAGTGTAAGAGGGGGGCCTCCCCACAGGGAGAGTGGGCTGCAATAGGGTAGTAGCATGCCCTGGGGCAGGAACAGGGGGCGGGTACCTGGAAGTCTGGGACTGTTTGGGGAATTAGGGTGATGTAATTGGGGGTTAGGTCCTATAGATGCTTTATATATGTTGGGGATTTCCTTTTGTAGTTTAATCTTTAATGTCAATCCCCAATCTGTGCCCTCTTTATATATGTGCAACCCCCAAGAGAATCCTCTCTTGGTCCAGTCAGCAGTCCTTGTGGCTGTTGTAAAGCCAATTTGTAATGGGTTGCACCACCTTGTAGAGAAGAATTGGGGGAACAATAGCTATTAAGGAGTTGTTTTCCAGGGGAGGTGACTTTGGAATAGGGGTAAAGTCGTTTAACTGTGACATAATCCCAAGAGGAAGATGGGGTCCAATAGGTATCCCCAGTGGTTTCACAGCCCCAAGATGCGCAATAAAAATCATTTTCATAGCCACATTTATAATTTAGAGATCTATCTCGATGAGTTCCCGGACAGACATATATACCTCCAGTGTGTAAGGCCAGGGCAGCACGATGTATATCAGTGCTGCAACCTGGATCAATCTTTTTATCACCTGTGTTAACTGCTGTTAATTGAGGCATATAATAATCAGGGTTGCCCCAGGCGGCATCTGCACCTGTTGTGTCCGGCCAGCAGATCGCAGCCTGGGTTCTAGCCTGGAAAGGCATTTTGGAAACCTGGAAGAGAAGAGGGGCTAGGCGGCGAGAGAAGGGAATGAAGCTAAGACAAGATTCTGATCAAAGCTCAATTTTACTATTTCCAGACACTCAGTTATAAAGGAAGGGGGAGGGAACCCAATTTCCCGCCAAGTAACTCAGGGTCCAGTAGCAGGATGAACACGTGTGTGCCTCCTCCAAGCAGCAAAGGCAGGGTCCAGCAGTAGGCATGGCAGGACGAATGAGCAGGAAGCTCCACCCTTGAGCAAGCAGGTTCAAGCAGGTGGGGGAAAGGGAGACCACATATCCTCCCATTAGTTAACAAAAAAATTAAAAAAAAGAAAAGGCTGGCCTGAGGCAGAAAAATTATCTATGTGCAATAGTTCTGTCTGAGTTCTTAGGGCTAAAGAAAAAACCTGTTTCCGTGGGATTCCCTAACTTTTCTAATGGTAAACTGTATCTGGCTAAGACTGTCCTTATTATCCTAGTAAACCACTAACAGAATAGGCTCTGACTTTATAATGCTAATTAGTGCTGAATAGGTAACTTCCTGGTTGCATTTTAAGTAGGGCGTTGGAACCCTGGCTAAGTTTGACTAAACAAATTTGAAATATGCTTTATTAAGAATAACACTGAGTTGATATTCCTCCGCAATTTTGGATGACAGGCAGGGAAACAGGGAGAAGGGGTAAGACCAGCTCTTTAGTACAAGGCCAGTTGGCTTTATTATTTGGGTGGGAGGCAGTGAAGGGCTTGCCCTTTCGACAGTACGGTCTCCAACCTCTCTCCCCCCTATTAATTAAGTTTAAATAGGCAACGCTTAATTGAGGTGATCAAATGATTTTCTCATCCGTAGATGAGTGGGCCTTTAACCTTGACTTGGGTGGACATTGACCCGATTCCTCCCATGGGCATTATAACAACCCACATCTGTGGCTCTTGGTATCTTTTGGGGAGGGGAGGCAGAGCCTTAGGTATTTTTGGTTTTTAGCTGGAATCGGATACCAACCTCCTTCAAATCAGGTGTGTCGCACAGGGAACTCAGAAACGGTCAAGCTGGACCTTCCCTCCGCAGTAATCTCCTGCGCCAAGCGGTACCCATACTGTATTCGTCTGATTACGAATCAGTAGTGCAGGTCTGAGTCCTGTGTGGTCTCTAGTGGAGACTTGTCAACCTCAGATTTAGCAAGGCCTAGACAAGAATTATGTCATTAGTAACACCACTAATTGTGGTTAAAATAGGAGCTGGAAGTCTTTTTTCCTCATCCCTGTTATTCCCAATAGCCTGAGGAACTAAGGACACCTTGCAGTAACAGCAAGGGTGAAAAGCCAGAGGCCAGCTAAGGGACTAAGCCCATCTCTATCAAAATAAGAACTAATCTCTGTAAATATATGAAATTTCTAGTTCCCTAGCTCTCTTGGTAAATCTAAATTCTATCTCAGACTGAAAACCACGTGTTGGAATGTCCTTGGAAGGAAGATAATAGAATAGTATCCACCTGTGTGCTCTTGGGGGCACGCCTGCAGGTCTGGCTGGAGAACGTAGATTGACCTACTTGAAAAAAAGAGATCTAGACAATGAGAGAGTAGCAATGCAAATTTTCTTTTTGGAGAAGTCAAGGTACTTTATTCAGTTGCAAATTTTAAAGCTAAGGATAGTCTCCGGCCTCTGGTGGGGGAGCCGGCTCAGAGAGTAGCAGGAAAACAGCTTTTCTGGGAGCTTCAGTTTCCAGCTGAATTTTAAGCAAAAGAGGAATTTTAGTCCTCAAGGTGATACTTATAAGAAGATTTGGAATGTGTGTTCATCTGACTAATTAATTTCTCTGGTAGCCACCCCACCGTGCTCTATCTTTATCTCTTGAAAAAACACAAACCGAGCCCCTTTCCCAGATTAGAACCGGATCCTTTCATTCGTAGTTAGGGGGTCTTTTTATTTTATTAATCAATAAGAATTAGAAGTAACTGGATGTCAGTGGCGATCCGCTGCAGACTGACCTTTAATATCAGTTTGCAAAAAGTTTAGGACAAATAAGGCAAGATGAGCCTTTGGTGACCTTGGGGGAAATGCTTTGAATTAACTTTGCTAGGTAATTTAGAATATAGGAATCTCTAATAATTGAACTGAATATTAGACCAGTCTAAGATTGAGTTAGAATGGCTGGTCACACTGAAGAAAAGTGAAAAATCAGTATGACTCTATTAAATGACTAATTTTACTAAGTCTGAATATACAGTCTTTGATGAACTATTGCCATAAAGTTAAAAGGCTAGAAGCTAGTCTAAACTGGAAAAATGACAAGCAAGGATGGATCCAAAACATGAATTTACTTTTTTAGTCCTTTTAATCAGGACACTGAGTTAACTTACCTGTTGGCTCGGCACACGAATTACTAATATGCTTCTGTAGCATTCTGTGGAGAGAACCTGTTTTTCCCTTTCCTAATAAGGTAGCTGTTTTAGGATCAATCTATAAGCCAATAAGTAGATCCTTTTAAGATACTAAAAGGCATTTATTAAATTTGACATTTTAGTCTCAAATTTTGAAAATAAAGGTATGTTTTAAATAGTGTGCATGGAAATGCACTAAATAGTATATATGGGGATACAATTTCTCTCTTTTGTCTTTTAAGAGGTTAAAGTTTAAAATTTCACAATATCTAACCTTTTGAATTAATAACTTGTTGGACAAAACATTTTAAATACTTGGCTGTAAAGGGGCAGTGACTAACTGCACTCTCAATCATTTTTCTTAAGGAACGGTTATAACTAGAAAGCTTGAAAAGTTATTAAGAGTCACACGTGCATAATTTATTTATTTATTAACTAGAAATATGTATAAGCAATTGTAAATTTGAGAATTAATAGTATCTGAGGGACGAACAATTTTAAGTAATTATGAGCTCAGAGATATAGCATTGACTACTAATATATAAATTAAGGTTTGATTGTTCAGCATTTTAAAACACCATCTACAGCACACAACCAGATTATTTGTGCTGGGAACAGGGGCAACTGTGTGTCTTAAGACTTTGCCCCACAGCAGCTAGTTGGGCCCACGTGGGCCAACGATCGGTTGGGAGGATGAGAAAAATGACTTTACAATAATGTTTTTTCTGGCCAAAGAATTGTCTTGGGCACAACTAATTTTTAATTGCCAATTAACAACAATTATAAAAGCTTTCTTTATTTTTTGGAAAACCTTTTGTAGTAAACTAAAAAACTAAGTAATAAAAGGATACTGTCTCTGAATCTTTTGGGTGAGAGCAAGGATTTAAGGTAAACTTCCCTTGAGAAGCATTAGTTAATAAAATACTTTTCACTTAGGAAACAATATATACTGAAAGATCAAAACTTTTGGCTTCTTGTAAAGAAGCAGAAACAATAAACATTTTTCTTACATAATGTAAAGCTATATTAGCCATACGTAGAGGCAAAATTTTCTAGTGATTACCAGTTTACTAGAAGCAAAAATCTTTGAATTTAAGCATTATTTTAAACATCTGAATAGATCTGTAACACTGTTAAAAAGAAATTTTCTTCTTGATCACAGGGAAAAACCTTTTCAGGCATTGTTTGCAAAACAAAAGAAGGTCTACAAGCCCCTCTGGGGCTGTCCAGAGCCCTGTATTGACTCAAAGGTAAAATACTTTTTAATCTGAGCATTAATCTTTTTTTTGTTTGTTTGTTTTTTTTTGTTTTTTTTCGAGACAGGGTTTCTCTTTATAGCTCTGGCTGTCCTGGAGCTCACTTTGTAGACCAGGCTGGCCTCGAACTCACAAATCCGCCTGCCTCTGCCTCCCGAGTGCTGGGATTAAAGGCGTGCACCACCACGCCTGGCGTGAGCATTAATCTTAAATTTGCAATCAAACTGCAAGCTGCAGTCAATGGAACAATGGCAGTTTTAACCATAATTTTTAAGTTTTTTGTGCAGGGTTAGGATAATACCTATAACTTTGGGAAAGCAAAACCTACGTTTAAAACAATTTATCACCTTTAAAATTAATATTAGAAGCATTACTATCATATTACGAAGTTTGGATGTCAATTAATACCAATGAATACCTATTAAAGCAAGCTTTAATGCTTTAATAAAGAGGCCTTGCGTTAAATCTTATCTTAAATTTTACTATTTAGGCTAGGAACCACATTAATCATTATCTAAACTAGAAATATCTTTAGAGACCCAGCCTCTAGGGGTGCCTTAGGCCACGTGTCGGAAGGACTCTAAACTTGAGTTATCAAATTTTACATTAACCATCTGTAGCAATGTAACAATTATTAATCTTAACCAACAACTTATGAGCTGAATGCGAAAACATGCAGAACACATTTTCAATAAAAAAAGAACCAAATGAAGCAGTTAATTTTAGACCAATCAGAATATTAATTTTTGTAGCTACAATCATAGAATAAAAAAACACTTTACCATTGTCAAACACATTAATTATGAACCATTTATCAGATTCGAAACTAAGAAGCTGTGCACTCGCTGCTTTTTCTTAAAACAAACATTTTTTCCACCAGGGTCCCTCCTGCCACGTGTCTGGTTTCTGGCTGAAACACGTGGCAGCTCTTGGCTTTGCAGATAAAGTTTTTTTTTTTTATACCATCTTTATTATCCAACATAAAACATAGAACATTCATTCATACAGACTGGACACGAACATACATGAATACGAGAACAGATTGGTGCACCAGACATTAAACAAGACACAAAATGGGGCAGAGTACTCCTGCTATTTGGGACAATTTCCTCCCTCATGATACAGTTTTTATAACTGCGGCAATCCGCCTGTATTAATTTCCTTTTAATAAACCCTTTCCTTTCTCACACCTAACAATGTAGCTTTTTCCAGCCACGGCCTACCGCCTGTGCCTAGCTCCTCTTAAGCTTCACTGCTGAACCTAAGTGAACCAGTGCTCGGGCTTAACGCTGTCTGTCTCGGCTTAGCCCATACCTTCTCCGGTATGAATTTCCTTTATCCTTTAATTATTCCATGGAGCTCCAAACCAGCAGTGTCTCTTCCAAAAATCCTTTGCCGTTTCTCAGTCCTGCGTTGGTTCGCCAAATGTTGTGTCCGGCCAGCAGATCACAGCCTGGGTTCTAGCCTGGAAAGGCATTTTGGAAACCTGGAAGAGAAGAGGGGCTAGGCGGCGAGAGAAGGGAATGAAGCTAAGACAAGATTCTGATCAAAGCTCAATTTTACTATTTCCAGACACTCAGTTATAAAGGAAGGGGGAGGGAACCCAATTTCCCGCCAAGTAACTCAGGGTCCAGTAGCAGGACGAACACGTGTGTGCCTCCTCCAAGCAGCAAAGGCAGGGTCCAGCAGTAGGCGTGGCAGGACGAATGAGCAGGAAGCTCCACCCTTGAGCAAGCAGGTTCAAGCAGGTGGGGGAAAGGGAGACCACATGCACCCAATGAGAGGACACAGATGTCTACTTTTAACTCGGGCCAATGGGGCTCGACACCAATCTTGGAGCTGGAGTTAGAGCAGCCCCAATGGTCAGGTTAATAGACTTAGAATTTTGTTGAGAAAACACATCTACCTCATTACAAAGCTTGATCAGACCATTTATATCTAAACTCTTGGTTTTACCTCTCAGGGCAGCCCTACATGCTGAATTGGCGCTTTCAAGAGCAAGTTGTCAGACCAACAGACCTTCATTCTCCTCAGGTCCCAAAAATTCTTTCAGCTGCTTCCTGCAATCTGGCAACGAACTGTGCATAGGACTCTTGGGGCCCTTGTATAATCTTGGTTGGGGGTGTAGTTAGCGCCCCTGCAGCAGGGACCATCCGCCAAGCTCCCAGGGCCACCTGTGCCGTCTGGGTGAGGACACCAGGGGAGAGCCCTAATTGTTTTTTGTCTGCAGCGAAATTGCCTTTACCGCAGATTTTATTGGCAGTCCAGAAGGCTGTCTTACTAGTAGGATTCTTTCTATTATTTGCAGCCAAATTTTCTCCTCTGTCCATAAACTCTGACTCCCAAGTTAAATATTGGCCTCTAGTGAGGACAGACTGAACAACTTTATTCCATTCATTGGGTATCAAGTAGCCTTCTCCTGCTAAACCTTCTAATATAGATACTGTGAACGGGGCATTAACCCCATAATTTTTGACTGCTGAGTGAACATCTTTTACATGTCTCAGTTTTAGCTTTTTGTAGACTGGTTGGCTGTTGGTGTCCAACCCTTCGTCGGGGGACATGCCACCCTTATCAGAATCAGAGTTTGCTTAATCCTCCTCCTCATCACTCTCTGGTTCCCCCTAATCTTTATCAGAGGAGCCAGTGGGGGGGTCCTCATGACCTGGAGCAGCCTGACGGGCTTGAGCTCGAGTAAGGACAGGAAAAGCCAATTTTTTATTCCCTTGTTTCTGAGAGGGACCTTTGCGGCCAGTTTGAGGACTTTTTGAGATGGGACCTTGAAGGTTCCCCATGAGGGCCCTTTGTAGACTCTGAGTCTCTAGACTGAGGTCTTGTAGCTCTTTTTGAAGTCCTAGAACATCTTTAAGATTGGTGATCTGAGTCTGAAGCTCTCTCTTAGTTTGAAGTAATCGCTGAACTGACGGAGAAACCAGCGATATGGGATGAGCAGTAGGGGGAATGGGGGGGGCAAGTAAGGAGGGGGTGGTGTTTAAAGGGATCCATGGCAACATAGGCACCGGGTCGGACCATTGCGGTCCCGTTCATAATTGAAAGCCTCTTCATCAAGTTTCTCCTCAGAGGAGGGATCAAGGGGGTCATTTGACAATTCTTTATATAAAATCAGATAAATTCACTTGGGGTTTGTTGAGGGCTGAAGAGTACTCTTTTCTCCTGAGGCAGACCTAGCCTGGGGAGCGAGGGGAGTAGGGAGGGAATCTTTAGGAATAAATTATCGATGACAGCAGAGATGCCAGAGGCATGGCGGTTTGGTTTCACTTTTACAGAATGGGAGTTTTCTAAAAAATCTTCAGTAAGGGCTAAGAGGCAGGCGCCTTCTCCGCCCTCTTCTGCCTGTTTAAGGAGATCTCTCACGATTCCCCAATAGCTAAAAAAGGACTCAGGGACATCTTCTCCTTGTTTTATTAAACTATTGATTTCTTTGCCTACTTTATTCCAGGTTAAAGGGTGTGTATCAGGATCACTCAGTATCAGCCATGGACATCTTTGTCCACAAGACAAAAAAAATTTATTAAATCCTTTTTTTTTTTGTGGTGCAGCAAACTTTATTGATGGTATTCAAGAGAGTAGTGAGGGCTCCCTAGGCCCCTCCTGTTATTATGGGGGTCTGGGATGGAAATTGTGAGGGAGATGCTCAGTAGTGGGGTCCAAGTTGGGATAGCGACTCCTCAGCAACCGAGGGCCTCTCTCTTGCTCTCAGTGTCCTTGCTGGGGTGGGTGGTCCAGGGTTTCTTACTCCTTGAAGGCCATGTAGGCCATGAGGTCCACCACCCTGTTGCTGTAGCCATATTCATTGTCATACTAGGAAATGAGCTTGACAAAGTTGTCATTGAGAACAATGCCAGCCCCAGCATCAAAGGTGGAAGAATGGAAGTTGCTGTTGAAGTTGCAGGAGACAACCTGGTCCTCAGTGTAGCCCAAGATGCCCTTCAGTGGGCCCTCAGATGCCTGCTTCACTGCCTTCTTGTCATCATACTTGGAAGGTTTCTCCAGGCGGCACGTCAGCTCCACGACGGACACATTGGAGGTAGGAACATGAAAGGCCATGCCAGTGAGCTTCCCGTTCAGCTCTGGGATGACTTTGCCCACAGCCTTGGCAGCACCAGTGGATGCAGGGATGATGTTCTGGGCAGCCCCACGACCATCACACCACAGCTTTCCAGAGGGGCCATCCACAGTCTTCGGGGTGGCAGTGATGGCATGGACTGTTGTCATGAGCCCTTCCAAATTGTCAAAGTTGTCATGGATGACCTTGGCCAGGGGGGCTAAGCAGTTGGTGGTGCAGGATGCATTGCTGACAATCTTGAGTGAGTTGTCATATTTCTCGTGGTTCACACCCATCACAAACATGGGGGCATCAGCAGAAGGGGCGGAGATGATGACCCTTTTGGCTCCACCCTTCAAGTGGGCCCCGGCCTTCTCCAAGGTGATGAAGACACCAGTAGACTCCACGACATACTCAGCAGCAGCCTCACCCCATTTGATGTTAGCGGGGTCTCACTCCTGGAAGATGGTGATGGGCTTCCCGTTGATGACAAGCTTTCCATTCTCGGCCTTGACTGTGCCGTTGAATTTGCCGTGGGTGGAGTCATACTGGAACATGTAGACTGTTGTGTCCGGCCAGCAGATCACAGCCTGGGTTCTAGCCTGGAAATGTATTTTGGAAACCTGGAAGAGAAGAGGGGCTAGGCGGCGAGAGAAAGAATTGCAGCTAAGACAACATTCTGATCAAAGCTCAATTTTACTTTTTTCAGACACTCAGTTATAAAGGAAGGGGGAGGGAACCCGATTTCCCGCCAAGTAACTCGGGGTCCAGTGGCTCCAAGCAGCAAAGCTACACGGTCCAGCAGTAGGCGTGGCAGGATGAATGAGCAGGAAGCTCCACCCTTGAGCAAGCAGGTTCCATGCTGGGGAAAGGGACACCACATCTCCTCCCATTTGTTAACAAAAATTAAAAAAAGAAAAGGCTGGCCTGAGGCAGAAAAATTATCTATGCTCAATAGTTCTGCCTGAGTTCTTAGGGCTAAAGAAAAAAACCCTGTTTCCGTGGGATTCCCTAACTTTTCTAATGGTAAACTGTATCTGGCTAAGACTGTCCTGATTATCCTAGTAATCCACTAACAGAATAGCACTGAGCTGTAGGCTCTGACTTTATAATGCTAATTAGTGCTGAATAGGTAACTTCCTGGTTGCATTTTAAGTAGGGCGTTGGAACCCTGGCTAAGTTTGACTGAACAAATTTGAAATACGCTTTATTAAGAATAACACTGAGGGGCTGGTGAGATGGCTCAGTGGGTAAGAGCACCCGACTGCTCTTCCGAAGGTCCAGAGTTCAAATCCCAGCAACCACATGGTGGCTCACAACCATCCGCAACGAGATCTGGCGCCCTCTTCTGGAGTGTCTGAAGACAGCTACAGTGTACTCATGTATAATAAATAAATAAATCTTTAAAAAAAAAAAAAAAGAATAACACTGAGTTGATATTCCTCCACAATTTTGGATGACAGGCGGGGAAACAGGGAGAAGGGGTAAGACCGGCTCCTTAGTACAAGGCCAATTGGCTTTTTTATTTGGGTGGGAGGCAGTGAAGGGCTTGCCCTTTCGACAGTATGGTCTCCAACCTCTCTTCCCCCTATTAATTAAGTTTAATAAGGCAACGCTTAACTGAGGTGATCAAATGATTTTCTTGTCTGTAGATGAGTGGGCCTTTAACCTTGGCTTGGGTGGACATTGACCCGATTCCTCTTGTGGGTGTTATCACGACCCACATCTGTGGCTCTTGGTATCTTTTGGGGAGGGGAGGCCTTAGGTATTTTTGGTTTTTAGCTGGAATCAGATACCAACCTCTTTCAAACCAGGTGTGTTGCACAGGGAACTCAGAAAAGGTCAAGCTGGACCTTCCCCCGCAGTAATCTCCTTCGCCAAGCGGTAGCCATACTGTATTCGTATGATCACGAACCAGTATGCGCAATTCTGAGTCCTGCGCAGTCTCTAAAGAAGACTTGTCAACCTCAGATTTAGCAAGACCTAGACAAGAATTATGTCATTAGTAACACCACGAATTACGGCTAAAATAGGAGCTGGAAGTCTTTCCTCCTCATCCCTGTTATTCCCATAGCCTGAGGAACTAAGGACACCTTGCAGTAACAGCAAGGGTGAAAAGCCAGAGGCCAGCTATGGGACTAAGCCCATCTCTATCAAAATAAGAACTAATTTCTGTAAATATTTGAAATTTCTACTTCCCTAGCTCTCTTGGTAAATCTAAATTCTATCTCAGACTGAAAGCCAGGTGCTGGAATGTCCTTGAAAGGAAGATAACAGTAGCCACCTGTGTGCTCTTGGGGGCAGGGAAGGTACACCTGCAGGTCCGGCTGGAGAATGTAGATTGACCTGCTTGAAAAAAGAAAGAGATCTAGACAATGAGAAAGTAGTAATGTAAATTTTCTTTTTGGGGAAGTCCAGGTACTTTATTCAGTTGCAAATTGTAAGGCTAAGGCTAGTCTCCGGCCTCCTGTGGGGGAGCTGGCTCAGAGAGTAGCAGGAAAACAGCTTTTCTGGGAGCTTCAGTTTCCAGCTGAATTTTAAGCAAAAGAGGAATTTTAGTCCTCAAGGTGATACTTATAAGAAGATTTGGAATGTGCTTTCATCTAACTAATTAATCTCTCTGGCAGCCACTGTGCTCTATCTTTATCTCTTGAAAAAACAGAAACCGAGCCCCTTCCCCAGATTAGAACCGAATCTGGACCCTTCCATTCGTTAGTCAGGGGGTCCTTCCATTTTACCAATGGATAAGAATTAGAAGTAACTGGATGCCAGTGGCGATCCACTGCAGACTGACCTTTAATATCAGTTTGCAAAAAGTTTAGGACAAATAAGGCAAGATGAGCCTTTGGTGACCTTGGGGGATATGCTCTGAATTAACTTTGCTAGGTAATTTAGAATATAGGAATCTCTAATAATTGGACTGAATATTAGACCAGTCTAAGATTGAGTTAGAATGGCTGGTCACACTGAAGAAAAGAGAAAAATCATTATGACTCTATTAAATGACTAATTTTACTAAGTCTGAATATACAGTCTCTGATGAACTACTGTCATAAAGTTAAAAGGCTAGAAGCTAGTCTAAACTGGAAAAATGACAAGCAAGAATGGATCTAAGACATGAATTTAATTTTTTAGTCCTTTTAATCAGGACACTGAGTTAACTTACCTGTCAGCTCGGCACACGAATTACTAATATGCTTCTGTAGCATTCTGTGGAGAGAACCTGTTTTTCCTTTTCCTAATAAGGTAGCTGTTTTAGGATCAATCTATGAGCCAATAAGTAGATCCTTTTAAGATACTAAAAGGCATTTATTAAATTTGACATTTTAGTCTCAAATTTTGAAAATAAAGGTATGTTTTAAATAGTGTGCATGGAAATGCACTAAATAGTATATATGGGGATACAATTTCTCTCTTTTGTCTTTTAAGGAGTTAAAGTTTAAAATTTCACAATATCTAACCTTTTGAATTAATAACTTGTTGGACAAAACATTTTAAATACTTGGCTGTAAAGGGGCAGTGACTAACTGCACTCTCAATCATTTTTCTTAAGGAACGGTTATAACTAGAAAGCTTGAAAAGTTATTAAGAGTCACACGTGCATAATTTATTTATTTATTAACTAGAAATATGTATAAGCAATTGTAAATTTGAGAATTAATAGTATCTGAGGGACTAACAATTTTAAGTAATTATGAGCTCAGAGATATAGCATTGACTATTAATATACAATTAAGGTTTGATTGTTCAGCATTTTAAAACACCATCCACAGCACACAACTAGATTATTTGTGCTGGAATAGGGGCAACCGTGTGTCTTAAGACTCTGCCCCACAGCAGCTAGTTGGGCCCACGTGGGCCAACGATTGGCTGGGAGGATTAGAAAAATGACTTTACAATAATGTTTTTTCTGGCCAAGGAATTGTCTTGGGCACAACTAATTTTTAATTACCAATTAACAACAATTATAAAAGCTTTCTTTATTTTTTGTAAAACCTTTTGTAGTAAACTAAAACACTAAGTAATAAAAGGATATTGTCTCTGAATCTTTTGGGTGAGAGCAAGGATTTAAGGTAAACTTCCCTTGAGAAGCATTAGTTAATAAAATACTTTTCACTTAGGAAACAATATATACTGAAAGATCAAAACTTTTGGCTTCTTGTATAGAAGCAGAAACAATAAAAATTTTTCTTACATAATGTAAAGCTATATTAGCCATACCTAGAGGCAAAATTTTCTAGTGATTACCAGTTTACTAGAAGCAAAAATCTTTGAATTTAAGCATTATTCTAAACATCTGAATAGATCTGTAACACTGTTAAAAAGAAATTTTCTTGAACACAGGGAAAAACTTTTTCAGGCATTGTTTGCAAAACAAAAGAAAGGCCACAAGCCTCTCTGGGGCTGCCCAGAGCCCTGTATTGACTCAAACGTAAAATACTTTTTAATCTGAGCATCAATCTTAAATTTGCAATCAAACTGCAAGCTGCAGTCAATAGAACAATGGCAGTTTTAACCATAATTTTTAAGTTTTTTGTGCAAGGTTAGGATAATACCTACAACTTTGGGAAAGCAAAACCTACGTTTAAAACAATTTATCATCTTTAAAATCAATATTAGAAGCATTATTATCATATTACGAAGTTTGGATGTCAATTAATACCTATGAATACCTGTTAAAGCAAGCTTTAACGCTTTAATAAAGAGGCATTGCTTTAAATCTTATCTTAAATTTTACTATTTAGAATAGGAACCACATTAATTGCTATCTAAACTAGAAATATCTTTAGAGACCCAGCCTCTTGGGCTGCCTTAGGCCACATGTCGGAAGGACTCTAAACTTGAGTTATCAAATTTAACATTAACCATCTGTAGCAATGTAACAATTATTAATCTTAACCAACAACTTATGAGCTGAATGTGAAAACATGTAGAGCACATTTTCAATAAAAAAGAACCAAATGAAGCAGTTAATTTTAGACCAATCAGAGAATATTAATTTTTTGTAGCTACAATCATAGAATAAAAAAGCACTTTACCATTGTCAAACACATTAATCATGAACCATTTATCAGACTTTTTACTCTGAAACTAAGAGGCTGTGCACTCGCTGCTTTTTCCTAAAATGAATAGTTTTTCCAGCAGGGTCCCTCCTGCCACGTGTCTGGTTTCTGGCTGAAACACGTGGCAGCTCTCGGCTTTGCAGATAAAGTTTTTTATACCATCTTTATTATCCAACATAAAACATAGAACATTCATTCATACAGACTGGACACGAACATACATGAATTGAACACGAGAACAGATTGGTGCACCAGACATTAAACAAGACACAAAAAGGGGACAGAGTACTCCTGCTATAAGGCCCAGAGAGAACGAAGTAAGGCACTCCTGAAATTTCTCTCTGCTTTTTGGGACAATTTTCTTCCTCATGATGCAGTTTTTATAACTGCAGCAATCCGCCTGATTATTAATTTCCTTCTAATAAACCCTTTCCTTTCTCACGCCTAACAATGTAGCTTTTGTGAGCCACGGCCTACTGCCTGTGCCCAGCTCCTCTTAACCTTCACTGCTGAACCTAAGTGAACCAGCGCTCGGGTTTAACGCTGTCTCAGCTTAGCCCATACCTTCTCCGGTATGAATTTCCTTTATCCTTTAATTATTCCATGGAGCTCCAAACCAGCAGTGTCTCTTCCAAAAATCCTTTGCCGTTTCTCAGTCCTGCGTTGGTTCGCCAAATGTTGTGTCCGGCCAGCAGATCACAGCCTGGGTTCTAGCCTGGAAAGGCATTTTGGAAACCTGGAAGAGAAGAGGGGCTAGGAGGCGAGAGAAAGAATTGCAGCTAAGACAGCATTCTGATCAAAGCTCAATTTTACTTTTTTCAGACACTCAGTTATAAAGGAAGGGGGAGGGAAACCGATTTCCCGCCAAGTAACTCGGGGTCCAGTGGCTCCAAGCAGCAAAGCTACACGGTCCAGCAGTAGGCGTGGCAGGACGAATGAGCAGTAAGCTCCACCCTTGAGCAAGCAGGTTCCATGCTGGGGAAAGGGAGACCACAGTAGATCATGTAGTTGAGGTCAATGAAGTGGTCGTTGATGGCAACAATCTCCACTTTGCCATGTGGAGAGCAGATGGCAGCCCTGGTGACCAGTTGCCCAATATGGCCAAATCCGTTCACACCGACCTTCACCATTTTGTCTACGGGTAGAGACTGGCACTGCACAAGAAGATGCGGCTGTCTCTGGAACAGGGAGGAGGAGAGAGCCTAAATCCTTTTTCTTAACTCTTATCCCTCTCTCCTTAACAGACCCCTTCATCTCTTGAATAAAAACTGTCTCTTTGGACAGAACCTTCCCCATGATGAATGGGACAACATTTTATGCCAAGGCTTAACTATCGATGTCCGTGACACTCGAGCGAAGTGGCTGGGAACTGTCTCACTGTCTACGCAGTACCTCTTGAATCCATTGTCCATAGGGTGGTCGGACCTTGTGCCCCACATCGGGCGCCACTTGACCCACCCAGCAGGTCCAGGTGGCCCGTTTTGACCCCCTTTTCTTCTCGGGGGGAGAGGCCAAATTCGGAGATCAAGACAATAGAGTTGTCTTAATAGCTCTCAACATGGGTGTTTTACCTGCATGTATGTCTGTGCACAACATGTGTGCGTTGTGCCCAAGGTGACAAGAAGAAGGTGTCAGACCCCCAGGAACTGTAATTACAAATGGTTCTGAGCCACCATGAGGGTGCTGTAACTCAAACCAACTCTTCAGTCCACTTTCTTTTCATTTACATGATGGAACCCACTACTTTGTAGGCTAACTTAAAAAATTAATTAGAAAGAAAAGGCATTTAGAGAGTATCTAAGAGGAGTTGGGAGAGGGATAAATATGGACAAAGTATGTATGAAGTTCTCAAGGAATAAATAAAAACATTTTTAAAGGAAAGAAAAGGAATTTTATTTAAAAAGTCAGCATCAGACGCCGGGTGTGGTGGCACACACACGCCTTTAATCCCAGCACTCAGGAGGCAGAGGCAGGTGGATTTCTGAGTTCGAAGCCAGCCTGGTCTACAAAGTGAGTTCCGGGACAGCTGGGGCTATACACAAAAACCCTGTCTTAAAAAAAAAAAAAAATCAGCATCAGGTCCAATAAGAACAGCATGTTACCAAGAATTTACTGCCGGAATTTGGCCTAAGTGCCTTGCCCATGTTAGCTGACTTAACTCTCTATATAGTGACAGGGCCTTACTAGACAGCCTGGACATCATGGAACTCACTATGTAGACCAGAGTTGGCCTCAAACTCACAGGGGTTCATCTGCCTCTGCCTCCCAAGTGCTGGGATTAAAGGCGTGTGCCACCAAGTTGCCCAACCTTGGTTTGTTCTCCAGAACCCATGTGGTGAAAAGAAAGAACCAACTTCTGCAGGTTGTCCTCTACCACCACATGCACACCAAGGCATGTGTGCCCAACCCACCATACGTAAGTAAATAAAAGTAATGCATCCCTAGAGATAGATAATAGACCTATAAAGCTGGAATCCCTCTGCCTCAGAAGGATTCCAAGTCATACAGGTTAACAATAACTGAGTGACTTTTACAAAAAGATTATTTCTTTTATGTATATGAGTACACTGTAGCTGTCTTCAGACACACCAGAAGAGGGCATCAGATCCCATTACAGATGGTTGTGAGCCACCATGCGGTTGCTGGGAATTGAACGCAGGACCTCTGGAAGAACAGTCAGTGCTCTTAACCTCTGAGCCATCTCTCTAGCCCTGGAAATGACTTTTAAACTGAGAATCTAACAAATGTTCTAGTTGTACTTCTTCAACCCAAATCACAAACTGTGTAGTAACTGAATCTGCAGGTAGCATGTTTAAATTCAAAAAGGCTAAATTGAGGGAGTGGGGATGGGAAGGCCTCAGATCCAATTAGAGAGTCTGACTCCAGAACTAGTCCTGGTGGATGTGTGATCCTAACAGTTGGTATGCTGAGTCAAGGGGATTATGATTTTGAGGTTAGTTGGGGATATGTAATAGGACTTGACCCAAAAACAAGACAGGGCTGGAGACCTGCTGCATCAGGGAAGAGCACTTGCTCTTCCTGGACTCTGGTTTATTCTCAGCACCCATATGGTGGCTCATAACCAGCTGCAACTCTGGTTCAAAGGGATCTGACGTTTGCTTCTGACATCAGGAGCTCATACCCATAAAAGAAACCTGAAATGCACACAACACACACACAAACACACACACATAAACACACACCCTGGGAGGAGGAGGGAGGCAGTGAAATGGTTCAGCAGATAAGAGTATGAACCCTGGGCCCGCATGGTAAAGGAATAAACTCTCATACAAGGGTGCTATGGCACACAAGGTCCCATGCATGTGCACACACAAGTGCATACGTGCGAACACACACACACATACTATGCAGCTGAACTGCAGCTGCACCATCACATTGTTTGACAGTTATAAGCCAGCTGGTGTTTGAATGATGGCACAGTGCAGCACCCTGCACACCAGCTTCCCTCTCTCCAGTAAGGTCATTTTATTTTAAGGGATTCTGTAAATCTCAAGAGACTGCCCCCAAGCTCTTGGTAGCAGTATCCATCTTGCAAGCCATGTCAAGCAAACCTTTGATGTGCACATAGTTTGCAGACAGAGAAACTTAAAAAAAAAAAAAATGTCGCTTGCTAAAATTTTATGCATTGCTGGTTTCACATGGGGCAGATCACTAGTCCACTTTCCTTTCTCCTCAACATCCTCTGGGCCATCTTTGTGACAGATAGACCACAGAACAGTCTGCTCAGTTTTGTTCCATTTTATTTTAAGAAAAGCCCCAGCTGCCCTTAACCTGCTTATGTAGGTGAGGTGGACCTTGAACTCCTATTCGTTTGTCTTCCTCCACCTCTCAATTGAGAAAACTTGTATGTGCACCAACACACCTACACTTGAATTACCTTTTGAAATATTGCTTCATTGGCATCTGTTAGAGTGAGCTGGTGGCATAGCAATGTCCTTAAAACATCGATTCCCAAACCTTCCAACGCAGTCTGGATGGTCACAGATTTTTGGCCAAGCTCCTTTGATCATCTTCAAACATTTCTTCATTAGAACTCTGCAGCCTAATTAAAGGCATGATGTTCAATCTCAAGAGAGCCTGAGGTTGATGGGGGGCTGACCTGTCCAGCAGGTCCAGTTATTCAAGAGTCTTGAGTGGACCTTCTCCTAAGAACCAAATGGGGAGAGAGAAAGACAGACACCAGGTGCAAGAACGACACGGAAGCAGTCTGAGTGGCATCCAGGTGTCACTGTATTCAGCAAGGCTCAAGGCTTAAATGCACAAGCAAAAGGGGAAGTACTTTTCAGAAGGATGGGTGGGGCAGTGGAAATGCACAAGCAAAGGGGGAAGTACAAGTACTTCCCAGCAGGAGGGGTGGGGCAATGGAAATTTTTCTTTTGGCAGTTACACAGGGAAGCAGGAACTTGGTGGTATCCGGGTACATCTTGTGGTCAGGACATCTGGCACTGACTTAGGGCTGGAACATTCTGTGGTTGTTCTCAGAGAAGTACGACGATGGCCCGCTTTTGACCCCCTTTTCTTCTCACGGGGGGAGAGGCCCAATTCAGAGATCAGGACAATTGTGTTGTCTTAATAGCTCCCAACAGGGGGCAGAGTTCACATGAGAAGACATGAGCCAAAGACGTGGCTACTCAAGGGCTTCTGAATATTTTACATAAATTTTATTTGCTTATATTCATTTTAGTAAGTGATATATATATATATAATTGTGTTACAAGCATATCATGTGTTTTGACCAAATTCATTCTCCACCCTCTTCTTTCCGTATCCCCTTCTTCTGTACCAGTTCATTTCCCAACATCTTGCTCCTATCTTCATGACCTCCTCGTGTGTGTGTGTGTGTGTGTGTGTGTGTGTGTGTGTGTATGTGTGTGTGTGTGAGAGAGAGAGAGAGATTTGACATATCTACATAAAATCTGGAATCTATGGATGAAAGAAGGCATGTAATATTTGTTTATCTTTGTCTCACATATTTTGCTTAATTTAATTATGACCACATTGCATCAGACACTCACCATGTAGCTGAGGCTGCCTTTGAACTTGATACTCCTTCCAAGTGCAGGGATTAAAAGTATGAGACACTCTGCCTACCAGGAAACAACCTTAATAAAAGTGTCTGTTTCTAATAGGAAAATAAATTATTCACAAATTTCAAATTGTGGGTAAAATGTTAAATCAAAGCCATAATTAGACTTGACCAGTAAATGCAACTAAGCAAGAGCAGAAGATCTTTCTGGACTCATGGTCTCTGTGAAACCAACAGTTCTTTTATGGATAGTTGCAAAAGCACCTCCAGACCAGAGTGTGATTCACAGGCTGAGCTTGGGAGCAAGCTTAAGGACAGCACCCCAGAAAATGCAGCTCTCTTTCCTTTGTAAAGACACGAGTCAAGAAGATCATCTGTGGTGGTTTGAATATCTTTGGCCCAGGGAGCTTCACTATTAGGAGGTCTGACCTTGTAGGTGTGGGATTTTTGGAGGAAGTATGTCACTTTAAGACCCTTCTCCTAGCTACCTAGAAGCCTCTCCTGCTTGCTTTCGAAACAAGATGTAGAACTCTCAGCTCAGCCCGAACCATGTCTGCCTGGATGCTGCCATACTTCCACCTTGATAAGAATGGACTGAACCTCAGAACCTGTAAGCCAGCCCCAGTTAAATGTTGTCCCTTATAAGAGTTGCCTTAGTCATAGAGTCTCTTCACAGCAATGGAAACTGTAACTAAGATGTCATCCCAATGATTTCCAGCCCCAAACCCTCCTTAGAGCCTCCTTCACATCCTTGTTTCTCAAAGAGTAGATTAAGGGGTTCAGCATTGGGATTACCACTGTGTAGATCACGGCAACTATGCGGTCCTGGGTCAAGGAATAGCTGGACTTAGGGCGCAGGTACATAAAAAGTGTTGTGCCAAAAAAGAAGCACACAGCAGTGAGGTGGGAAGAGCAGGTGGAGAATGCCTTGAACCTGCCCTGGTTTGAAGGCATTTGTAGAATGGCGATGAAAATTAGTAAGTAGGAGATCAAGATGGTGAGAGTACAGCTCAAAAGGTTGAAGCCCACAAAAATGAAGACCAAGATCTCACACAGCGAAGTGTCCACGCAGGACAGGGACAGAATGGGCGGTCCGTCACAGAAGAAATGAATGACCACATGAGCACCACAGAAGTTCAGACTGAAGATGCAGCTTGTATGGATAAGAGAATTGAGAAACCCGGCTCCGTAGGAGCCCCCGATCAGAGAGACACAAACACTGGGAGACACTATGGTCGGGTAGAGGAGAGGACTGCAGACAGCAACATAGCGGTCATATGCCATTGCGGCGATGAGATAGCACTCACTGGTGGCGAAGCCCGCATAAAAGAACATCTGAACCATGCAGCCAAAGTAAGAGATTACTTTTCTCTCAACCAAGAAGTTCATCAGGGTCTGGGGAACCACTGTAGAAGAATAGCAGAAATCCAAGAGTGAAAGGCTCTTGAGGAGAGAGTACATAGGCGTGTGCAGGGTGGTACTCACATGGATGAGAAAGAACATGACCAGGTTCCCCAGCACAGTGATGGTGTACATGACCAGGAACACGACAAAGAGTAGCTTCTGGAGCTGGGGGTCACTGGTGAGGCCCAAGAGTTCAAACTCCATCTCGTGACTCAGGTTAGTTCTTTCCATGTTTGTTCACCTCTGAGGCGCAGACTACAGACAGGAGACTGAACACTTGGAGACTCAAGTATTTGTTTGCTCAAGCATTTCTGAGACTAGAGTCTTTTGAAGAGCTTTGTAGGTAGGACTGTCATGGGAGAAGACCTTCTCTTCTTGATTGGTCAGTTGATCGGTAAGCACTACTTGAGAAGCAATGGGAACTATAACATCTCTATGAAATCTCTTGGAGATCATAAAGATTCCAAGTGATGAGACTCTGTGAATCCACATTTAGTTTTCTGTCTACATGACTCTGTTCCCTCCCTAAGCAAGTGTGGAGTGCCTGGTGGCAGGAAGGGAGCTCATATGCTATGTGCAATATGATCTGTGTAGGCACAAAATGAGCAGGGCTTCATCGCTAACCAAGTGTGTCACCTGTGGGATGGACCTAACATCTGTGGATTTCAGTTTTCTTATCTGTAGAGTAAGAACAGCAGTTAACTTAAAATATCATGATGACTCAGTAAGTGAGACACAAATCACTTGAACACAGAGCGGCACACTGAGAAGATTCAAGGGATGCTTGGGAAGGCCGTTCTCACAGGGCAGACAGACCTACCATAGAAACACATGGAGATGGTGAGATAAAACAATAACAAACTGTAACACAAAACCTACCACGCAGTGGTATAGCTAGGAACCGCCTAGCAGCAGTGAAGTAAACAGGCTTCCAGGGAAGCTGAAGGAGGTTCATTGGCTCAGGTTGAAATGCACCCCTATGAGAAAAGCATAATCTGACTCTGCTGTTTGTAAAGACGATGGTAGCTGAGGATATAGAGGGATGGAACTGGTGTAATGAGCAAACTGACATTGTGGACTAGGGGCGTCATTCAACAAGGGAACACACCCACCCATGTTTATGAAAGTACCCATCATTTTCAGTAGACAAAACCATCCTGAGTCAGGGAGCTATTGGTAGACAACACCAGGCCTCCTGTAAGACTGAAGTCTGTAAAAATGTCTTTCCTATTTAGAGAGTGTGTCTTGTAAACATCACCCTATTGCTGCTCTATCTGCTCCTCTGACCTCATGGTCTGCAATTACCTCAGCATCCTAGAGTGGTTTGAGTACCCAGTGTGTTCTTAAGGACTCAGTTTTGCAGACTAATGCCAGCAAGCATGACTAGATAGGACAAAAACATCCAGTATGAGCTCTTCTCCTTATCTCTCAGGGAGTAAGCAATGCAAATGTGAAAGGTGTTGGGTGATTCAGTCCAGAGTGTACCGAGTATACCAAGATGTTGGCTAATCCCACTGCCAAATATTCCAGGTCTTGAATCTACCCAGGCAGAATATTCTAACTAAATAGATAACTGAACTCAGCTATGGGTAAGTAACAAAAAGACCATGTTCATCAAGGGAGGGCTGCACATGATAAGAGGAGAATTTTGGGGGCCTGGAAAGATGGCTCAGTGTTTAAGAGTGCTGAGTTCCAGGGGATGTGGGCTTGGTTCTAAGAACCCATTTCAGACAGGTCAAAACTACCTGTAACTCTAGATTTAAGGGATTCAATGCCCTAGCTGACTTGCATGTACAAAAATGGCATGCAGTCAGACAAAAACATATGCTGCACCATCATCTTCACCATCATCCTAGAAGACTTCTTTGGGTGATGCTCAAAGATAACATTCACTCAAAATGGAGAGCAGACCTGGACACATCTGGAGCAGGTGAAGCACAGTGTGTCTTGACTAACTTCAAGTCACTGGGATGTAGCACTAAGCTACCTGAGCCCAGTGGTAGCTGCTTTATAAAGAACTCTGCAGAAGACGAAAGAGCGTCGGGTTCTAGAGTTGAGCCGCTCATGGTGCCAACCCTATTGGCGTCAAAAGTCATCTTAACTCAAAGACAAATCACAGGACTTCACACAAAGAACTGTGGAATTCCAGGCTGGAAATAACTTACAGGAACTGCAGCAAAGTCCACAGTGTGTGTCTAGGAGCAGAGTAGGTTTGCTTGGCTTCCAGCTGGGCGTCTTCTTTCCTCAGAAACATGTTTTAGTTCAAGTAAGAGACCTGTAGCATTCTTCTGATTAGAGAAATAGACAGAACCAGAAAACAAAACAAATCAAAACTAGGAACTTGCCCAATGCCTGGGATAGTGCAGATAAAGGGGACCCTCCACTATATCAGGTGTTCTCCTCCCCCTCTCCCTTTTTTTCTCCCTCTCCTCTTTTATTGCTTACAACTTTTCTCCAATCTGCATTAAATTTAAAGTCCTTCAGAATACAACAAATTAGGAAAAAAAACCATATTATAAGAATTTGAAATCTGACATGTTTTTAAATATCCTGTAGAAGGCAGTTTGCAACTTGGAAGAAGAAAACCCAAAGTGAATTTTACTTTTTAATGTTTATTTTCATTTTATGTGCATTGATATATATATATATTTATTTATGAGGGTGTTGTTGGATCCTCTGGAACTGGAGTTGCAGGCAGGTGTGAGCTGCCATGCAAGAGCTGGGAATTGACCCTTGGTCCTTTGGAAGAGCAGCCAGTGCTCTTAATCATTGAGTCATTACTCCAGCCCCCAAGTTTTATTTTTTTAAAAGAAGGAGGAGGGGCTGGAGAGATGGCTCCATGGCACTAGCTGCTCTTCCAGAGGACCCAGGCTAGATTCCCAGACTCTATACAGTAGCTTACAACCATCTGTAACTCCAGTTCTAGGAGATCCATTGCCCTTTCATGGCTTCCCTATACACAAGAGTGGTGCATAGATATACAGTGGGGCAGAACATCCATACACGTAAAACAAAAAAAGGAAAAGAAAGGGTAGAGGTGGAGTACCTAGTAGATGGAGGAATTGGAAGGATCCTTATTCATACCTGATTCCTCAAGTTTCCCCTGAGGACCAAAAAGTGAAAGGATATATGAAGGACATTGCAGCCAGTGACCTTTAAGATCCTTATGCAATGGTGACCCTCCACAAAGGATCACTAGATAGCCTTACTATATGTCAGATACCAGGTTTCAACTGCAGAGAATCTGATCCAATAGGTCTATAGATGAACCAGAAAGTCTGATGATTTTACAACTGGTGACCTTTGAACTTTATGGAGCACTAAGCCACAAACTGTTTACATGAGGACACAGACCTTCCTAACCACACATCCTTTCGTAACCTACTAGAATTCTCCATGTCCTGATAGCAGTAGAAGGGCTCTCCTGAACGGTCTCTTCCCTCCTGAAGATACGCCAGTAGGTAACAATTCTCAGACACCTGGTCTACCTTTTGGTCATCAAACAACAGATGAGATGTTCTCTAAGCCAAGTCCTAGCACATGACTTGATGCCACTACTTTTGCTCTGGAGCTCTGAGCATGAGCCTTCCAAGAAAGAACAATGAAAACAGAGGCAGACTCTGTGTCCATTGAGTAAATCTGGGGACCTCATGGAGTAAGGAGTGAGGCAGACCCCATTCCCTGCGAACCCTCACCACCAGTCTTTCATGGGCAAGAGACTCCCCAGAGCCATCTTTCCCTCTGGGCAGCTCACAATGGGGAAGAAGTGTTCATGATGTGATTTTAGGAGGCAAGTGAGAAAGGAGAATAATTGGTCCCACAAAGACCCATTAAAGTGTTTGTTATCTATCAGAGTCTCTGCCCCCGAGGAGTCAGGCAACTGGAAACTGGGGTTGAGGGAATGAACCCCACCAGATCCCTGGAAACTTGTGGATCATTACTTCAAAGAAATGCTTTACCTATCTAAAGGTAGAGCAACAGGTGACTATCTGTGTTTACTTTGTCACAGAAAAATAGGTTTTCCTTCTAGGACAAATATCCAGTATACACCCTGCTTTAAATTAGATCAACACAAACTTCCTGTCCTTCATGGTTGTATGAATAGTACAAGTTAGAGCTAACTACTTAGTTTCTACATGGTTGGGGATTTTCTAGAGACCTTTGGTTATTGTTTTTCAATGTAGTAGCACCTGGTCAGGGGAAATACTTTATATGGCTTGAATGTTTCTGAGTTCATTGAGTAAAATACAGCCTATGATAGTGGCTATCTCATGTCCATTTGAGAAGAATATATTCCCCTTTGTTGTGGAGTACTTTACAAATGTCAGTTAGCTCAAGTTGGTTAATAACATGGTTTAAACAGAACACATGGACTCAGTCTTCACACTCCCCTTCTTACGTTGTTCATTGAAAGGTAGCATGTTGAGATTTCTATAATATTGGATGTTTCCCTTTGAGACCGTGCCTCACTGTGTAGCGCTGGCTGGACCTGAATGCACTATGTAGACCAGGTTAATCTCAAACTCATAGAAAACAGCTTGACTTTGCCTCCTAAATGTTAGGATTAAAGACATGTGTCACCAGCCATGGCCATCATGGATTTATTTCAGTGTTTATCTACTGTATTCTGAAGTTCCATTACTACAGTGTGATCATCTTCCCTCTGGATAAACTAAGAAATCTAGAGCCAAAAGTGCCTGCTGGGCCCATAGAGGCATTTCAGAGGTTAAAAACACATGGTTCTCTTGCAGAGGACCAAAGTAGCCAGCTCCAGGGGCAACTGATGCCTCCGGTCCCCATGCATACCTGCACTCATAGTCATGAATATATACATAACTTAAATTTAAAAATTACTTTTAAAAAGTGTTTTCTGTTGGTTGTTAGTTTGTTTGTTTGTTTAAGACAGGGTTTCTCTATACAGCCCTGGCTGTCCTGGAATTTTCTCAGTAGACCAGGCTGGCCTCGAACTCAGAGATCTGCCTGCCTCTGCCTTGGAGCCCTGGTTTTAAAGGCCTATGCCATCCCTACCCAATGCTGATAATTTTTGATTGAGCAGTACTTTGTCAGATACTAAAGTCACAATAGGTTTAGTTTTGGCTAGTGTTAATGCTCCATGACTTTTAAAATCCACTCACTGTTTGTTGGACTGTTTCACATTTATAATGAAACTGTATTTCTGGTGGAACATGAACCTCTGGCTCTTCTGGCAATGAGATAATCTGAAAGTATCTCTGACATCTTAAGAGACTGAAACTTTTGCTGGACCTCACAGCCACCTTGAAGTCACTTGAGATGTCTACCCTACTGAGTACTTGAACTGTTTAATCTGACTTAAAGAGAACAGTGTAAAGACCAACCTTACCCTTGGCTTTCCTGTGTGGTCTCTACAATCTGAGCTGATGCATATCTGCAAATGTAAGTGATGTCCTTGCCCATGCCCTGACCCAGAACACTGCATGTGCATCATTTGCTGAGAGGAGCAAACTTGGAGATTGAAAGTAACTTCCAAAAATCTACCATACAGGCTGAAAATATCCATTTATGGATACTGGTTGATAAACAACGATCTCTGTTATCAGGTCAAGTGGAATCCATTGGAGCCAGTGATCCCTTGTCACACTCTGTTAAGGATTTCTGTAAGGGTTTCCTTCCCCACGTGGTGTTTTTTGTGCTATTCAATACATACAGATCAAAGCCTTTTGTGAGGGACAGGCAGTTGCATCACTCACAGACAGACACACAGCTCATACCACACACAGATTGTATGTGTGTCTGTATGCACACAATCACACAGACGCAGACACAAAGTCATGCAACAGACATACAGGACATAAGACATGGGAAGTGTGAAGAGCAGAATTTAAATCTAGGCTCACTCTCGATTAAACTACTCCAAGCAGAAGTGCTTTTTTTTTCTTTCCTTAATGTGACACAGGTGCATTATCAGTGACTCAGAGTCATTCAGTAATGGAAATAATCCCCAGAGGATCTTTTTATGTGTGTGGGTGTGACCCGTCCAGCAGGTCCAGTTATTCGAGGGTCTCGAGGGGACCTTCTCTGAAGAACCAAATCGGGGGAGAGAAAGACAGACACCAAGTGCAAGAACGACACAGAAGCAGTCTGAGTAGCATCAAGGTGTCTCTATATTCAGCAAGGCTCAAGGCTTAAATGCACAAGCAAAAGGGGAAGTACTTCTCAGCAGGAGGGATGGGGCAATGGAAATGCACAAGCAAAAGGGGAAGTACTTCTCAGCAGGAGAAATGGGGCAGCAGAAATTTTTCTTTTGGCAACTACACGGGAAGCAGGAACTTGGTGGTATCAGGGTATATCTTGTGGTCAGGACATCTGGCGCTGACTTAGAGCTGGAACATTCTGTAGTTGTTCTCGGAACGCTGCATCGGAGGCCCGCTTTGACCCCCTTTTCTTCTCAGGGGGGAGAGGCCCAATTCGGAGATGAAGACGATAGAGTTGTCTTAATAGCTCCCAACATCTCCCCCGTTTTAATATTTTTATAAAGGCATATTGTATAATAAATTTGTAGCCACGTTTTTAACAACTGCCTAAACGTCTGTTTGCTCACTGGGTGATTCTCTAAAACCACAAAGGACACAAGGACAAGTCATCTATGAGGCTTGAATTAACTGTTCCAGTCTGTTGGGTATAACCTGGGCCAGCCAAGGGATTTAGGAATGAAGCAAGCTCCGTGGGTAGAGGTAGAGGTCTGATCCCCAGTGTGCAATGTTAGGGGCCATGTACAGGATTGACTCAGGCCCACAGATTTTTACCCAGAGTAACCCTGACCTGCTCCCGTGCCGTTTTTCCTGGGGCAGGACCCTAGGGCACTCAACCTTCATGCAATCAGACATACCTCTCAGAGACTATCTAACAGCTTCCAGACTAATCTCTGTGTAGTGCTTAGCCTTACAACTCTCACGGGCGACAGCTTCAAGTTCAAATTTTTCAATGTGTCTAGCCTGGCATGACTGTTTAGTTTCCAATGTGGTGAGAATGTATATTACCATGTCAGAAGCACAGACTACGGCGATCTATAAATGATTCGTGGCATGAGACCAATGGCCAAATTTAGGGGGAGGGGAATGATCTTACTTAAGCATTTTATGGAAATTGAGTCTCTCTCCCCGAGAAGAGGGTGATGAAGCAGCATCCACATCTGACTCTTCTCCAGTAACCTGCTTGTTATCACCAACGTCCAGTCAATGGTAATGAACTGAAACAGATGTGCTTAAAAGAGATGCATCAATTTGAGATTTAACAAATTGGGTCAATTTTTGAAATGCCCAAGGACCGAAGGAAATCAATAATAGGAGTCCCAATAGGAGCCCCAAAAGGGAGGGCAACAAGGTCAAAAACCAATTTTGGTACCATGACTCTTGTTGTTCTCTCTCTCTTTTTCTTTTTTCTAAACTGGCAGTAACCTTGGTAATGCTATCCTTAACTAATCCAGTTTTATCAACATATACGCAGCATTCTTCCTTAAGTGCAGCGCATAAGCCTCCTTGTTGTAGAAAGAGCAAATCTAATGCCCTTCTGTTTTGAAGGGCGACTTCTGAGAGGGAGACCAAGGATTATCTAGGCCCCTTTTTATATTCTCTAAATCTTGGCTGATAGCCTCATTGAGCAGGTGGTAATTGCGCGTATTCTGTTGAGACAACATAAGGGCTGCAATTCCAGTCCCGGTCCTGGCAGCACCCAAGCCAAGAAGGACTGCAAGAGTCACTGCCGAGATAAGCTCCCTTTTTTTGGTGGGATGGCAAGGGGGCACCTCGGTCCCAAAACTTTAATAAGTCATCTGACTCATGAATAGTAAAATTTGGGAAAAGCCGAACCAAGACACAATAATCTCTATTATTTATAAAATCTTGTAAAATAATATACTGTGTAAGGCCAGTGGAACATGCCAAAAAGGTATCATTTGGGGCAAGAAGATAAGAAAACCTATTTTTATTTACTCTAAACGTGTTATTGCAACTCTCTAGCAAGGGCCGCTCCAGAAGCATGCCTGGGCCCATCACACAACTTCCTATCCCAGGGAGTTCTGTCAAGGTAAGCCAAACTGACTTGAAGGGAAGCTGCCTAGCATCTGAAATCAGGGTAAAATTTCCAAATAAGGCTATGCCCTCATAAAAGGGCGGGGAAGCAGAAAAGCACATCCAACAATCTTCAAATTCTGACGCATTATCTCTTTGTGTCTTATCCAGCAAGGCTAAAGCAGCAGATGTGTTTTCTCAACAAAATTCTAAGTCTATTAACCTGGCCATTGGGGCTGCTCTAAATCAGTGGAAGAGGGGGGCCCCCCCGCAGGGAGAGTGGGCTGAAACATAGCACGCCCTGGGGCAGGAACAGGGGGGGCGGGTACCTGGAAGTCTGGGATTGTTTGGGGAATTAGGGTGATGTAATTGGGGGTTAGGTCCTATAGATGCTTTATATTTGTTGGGGATTTCCTTTTGTAGTTTAATCTTTAATGTCAATCCCCAATCTGTGCCCTCTTTATATATGTGCAACCCCCAAGAGAATCCTCTCTTGGTCCAGTCAGCAGTCCTTGTGGCTGTTGTAAAGCCAATTTGTAATGGGTTGCACCACCCTTGTACAGAAGAATTGGGGGAACAATAGCTATTAAGGGGTTGTTTTCCAGGGGAGGTGACTTTGGAATAGGGGTAAAGTCGTTTAACTGTGACATAATCCCAAGAGGATCTAAACTCTTTGTTTTACCTCTCAGGGCAGCCCTACATGCTGAATTGGCGTTTTCAAGAGCAAGTTGTCAGACCAGCAGACCCTCATTTTCCTCAGGTCCCAAAAATTCTTGCAGCCTCTTCCTGCAATCTGGCAACGCACTGCGCATAAGACTCTTGGAGCCCTTGTATAATCTTGGTTAATGGTGTAGTTAGCGCCCCTGCAGCAGGGACAGCTCGACAAGCTCCCTGGGCCACCTGTGCTGTCTGGGTGAGGACACCAGGGGAGAGCCCTAATTGTTTTTTGTCTGCAACGAAATTGCCTTTACCGCGATTTTATCGGCAGTCCAGAAGGCTGTTACTAGTAGGATTCTATTATTTGCAGCCAAATTTTCTCCTCTGTCCATAAACTCTGACTCCCAAGTTAAATATTGGCCTCTAGTGAGGACAGACTAAACAACTTTATTCCACTCATTGGGTATCAAGTAGCCTTCTCCTGCTAAACCTTCTAATATAGATACTGTTAACAGGGCATTAACCCCATAATTTTTGACTGCTGAATGAAGATCTTTTGCATGTCTCAGTTTTAGCTTTTTGTAGACTGGTTGGCTGTTGGTGTCCAACCCTTCATCGGGGGACATGCCACCCTCATCGGAATCAGAGTTTGCTTGATCCTCCTCATCATCACTCTCTGGTTCCCCCTGATCTTTATCAGAGGAGCCTCATGACCTGGAGCAGCCTGATAGGCTTGAGCTCGAGTAAGGACAGGAAAAGCCAATTTTTTATTCCCTTGTTTCTGAGAGGGACCTTTGCGGCCAGTTTGAGGATATTTTGAGATGGGACCTTGAAGGTTCCCCATGGGGGCCCTTTGTAGATTCTGAGTCTCTAGACTGAGGTCTTGTAGCTCTTTTTGAAGTCCTAGAACATCTTTAAGATTGGTGATCTGAGTCTGAAGCTCTCTCTTAGTTTGAAGTAATCGCTGAACGGACGGAGAAACCAGCGATATGGGATGAGCAGTAGGGGGAATGGGGGGGGGGGCAAGTAAGGAGGGGGTGGTGTTTAAAGGGATCCATGGCAACATAGGCACCGGTCCGGACCATTGCGGTTCCGTTCATAATTGAAAGCCTCTTCATCAAGTTCCGCCTCAGAGGAGGGATCAAGGGGGTCATTTGACAATTCTTTATATAAAATCCGATAAATTCTCTTGGGGTTTGTTGAGGGCTGAAGAGCACTCTTTTCTCCTGAGGCAGACCTAGCCTGGGGAGCGAGGGGAGTAGGGAGGGAATCTTTAGGAATAGGGTCGTCAATTATCAACAATGGCCCAGATGCCAGAGGCATGGCGGTTTGGTTTCACTTTTACAGAATGGGAGTTTTCTAAAAAATCTTCAGTAAGGGCTAAGAGGCAGGAGCCTTCTCCACCCTCTTCTGCCTGTTTAAGGAGATCTCTCACGATTCCCCAATAGCTAAAAAAGGACTCAGGGACATCTTCTCCTTGTTTTATTAAACTAGTGATTTCTTTGCCTACTTTATTCCAGGTTAAAGGGTGTGTATCAGGATCACTCAGTATCAGCCACGGACATCTTTCGTCCACAAAACAAAAAAATTTATTAAATCCTTTTTCTTAACTCTTATCCCTCTCTCCTTAAGAGACCCCTTCATCTCTTAAATAAAAACTGACTCCTTGGACAGAAAGAACCTTCCCCATGGTGAATAGGACAACAATTTTATGCCCAGGCTTACCTCTCAACGTCTGCAACAATCGAGCAAAGTGGCAGGGAACCGTCTCACTGTCTACGCAGTACCTCATGAATCCGTTGTCCAGAGGGTGGTCGTACCTCGTGCCCAACGTCGGGTGCCACTAGACCCGTCCAGCAGGTCCAGTTATTAGAGGGTCTCAAGGGGACCTTCTCCTAAGAGCCAAATGGGGAGAGAGAAAGACGGACACCAAGTGCAAGAACGACACAGAAGCAGTCTGAGTAGCATCAAGGTGTCTCTGAATTCAGCAAGGCTCAAGGCTTAAATGCACGAGCAAAAGGGGAAGTACTTCTCAGCAGGAGGAATGGGGCAGCAGAAATTTTTCTTTTGGCAACTACACGGGGAAGCAGGAACTTGGTGGTATCAGGTCCAATAAGAACAGCACGTTACCAAGAATTTGCTGCCAGAACTTGGCCTAAGTGCCTTGCCCATGTTAGCTGACTTAACTCTCTATATAGTGACAGGGCCTTACTAGACAGCCTGGACATCCTGGAACTCACTATGTAGACTGGAGTTGGCCTCAAACTCACAGGGGTTCAACTGCCTCTGCCTCCCAAGTGCTGGGATTAAAGGCGTGTGCCAACAAGTTGCCCAACCTTGGTTTGTTCTCCAGAACCCATGTGGTGAAAAGAAAGAACCAACTTCTGCAGGTTGTCCTCTACTACCACATGCACACCAAGGCATGTGTGCCCAACCCACCATACGTAAGTAAATAAAAGTAATGCATCCCTAGAGATAGATAATAGACCTATAAAGCTGGAATCCCTCTGCCTCAGAAGGATTCCAAGTCATACAGGTTAACAATAACTGAGTGACTTTTACAAAAAGATTTATTTATTTTATGTATATGAGTACACTGTAGCTGTCTTCAGACACACCAGAAGAGGGCATCGGATCCCATTACAGATGGTTGTGAGCCACCATGCGTTTGCTGGGAATTGAACGCAGGACCTCTGGAAGAACAGTCAGTGCTCTTAACCTCTGAGCCATCTCTCTAGCCCTGGAAATGACTTTTAAACTGAGAATCTAACAAATGTTCTAGTTGTACTTCTTCAACCCAAATCACAAACTGTGTAGTAACTGAATCTGCAGGTAGCATGTTTAAATTCAAAAAGGCTAAATTGAGGGAGTGGGGAGGGGAAAGCCTCAGATCCAGTTAGGAGAGTCTGACTCCAGAACTAGTCCTGGTGGATGTGTGATCCTAACAGTTGGTATGCTGAGTCAAGGGGATTATGATTTTGAGGTTAGTTGGGAATATGTAATAGGACTTGACCCAAAAACAAGACAGGGCTGGAGAGCTGGCTCATCAGGGAAGAGCACTTGCTCTTCCTGGACTCTGGTTTATTCTCAGCACCCATATGGTGGCTCATAACCAGCTGCAACTCTGGTTCCAAGGGATCTGACGTTTGCTTCTGACATCAGGAGCTCATACCCATAAAAGAAACCTGAAATGCACACAACACACACACATACACACCCTGGGGGTAGGAGGGAGACAGTGAAATGGTTCAGCAGATAAGAGTATGAACCCTGGGCCCACATGGTAGAGGAATAAACTCTCATAAAAGGGTGCTATGGCACACAAGGTCCCATGCATGTGCACACACATGTGCATACCTGCGAACACACACACACACATACTGCTCAGCTGTACTGCAGCTACACCATTGCAGTGTCTGACAGTTATAAGCCAGCTGGTGTTTGAACGATGGCACAGTGCAGCACCCTGCACACCAGCTTCCTCCTCCCCAGTAAGGTCATTTTATTTCAAGGGATTCTATAAATCGCAGGAGACTGCCCCCATGCTCTTGGTAGCAGTATCCATCATGCATGCCATGTCAAGCAAACCTTTGATGTGCACATAGTTTGCAGACAGAGAAACTTTAAAAAAATGTCACTTGCTAAAATTTCATGTATGGCTGGGTTCACATGGGACAGATCACCAGTCCACTTTCCATTCTCCTCACCAACCTCTGGGCCATCTTTGTGGCAGATACACCACGGAACGGTCTGCTCAGTTCTATTCCGTTTTATTTCAAGAAAAGCCCCAGCTGCCTTTAACCTGCTTATGTAGGTGAGGTGGACCTTGAACTCCTATTCGTTTGTCTTCCTCCACCTCTCAATTGAGAAAACTTGTATGTGCACCACCACACCCACACTTGAATTACCTTTTGAAATATTGCTTCATTGGCATCTGTTAGAGTGAGCTGGTGGCATAGCAATGTCCTTAAGACATCGATTTCCAAACCTTCCAACGCAGTCTGGATGGTCACAGATTAGTGGCCAAGCTCCTTTGATCATCTTCAAACATTTTTTCATTAGAACTCTGCAGCCTAATTGAAGGCATGATGCTCAATATCAAGAGAGCCTGAGGGCCGGGCGTGGTGGCGCACGCCTTTAATCCCAGCACTCGGGAGGCAGAGGCAGGCGGATTTCTGAGTTCGAGGCCAACCTGGTCTACAAAGTGAGTGCCAGGACAGCCAGGACTACACAGAGAAACCCTGTCTCGAAAAACCAAAAAAAAAAAAAAGAGAGAGAGAGAGAGCCTGAGGTTGATGGGGGGCTGACCTGTCCAGCAGGTCCAGTTATTCAAGAGTCTCGAGGGGACCTTCTTCTAAGAACCAAATGGGGGGAGAGAAAGACAGACACCAAGTGCAAGAAGGACACGGAAGCAGTCTGAGTGGCATCCAGGTGTCACTGTATTCAGCAAGGCTCAAGGCTTAAATGCACAAGCAAAAGGGGAAGTACTTTTCAGAAGGATGGGTGGGGCAGTGGAAATGCACAAGCAAAGGGGGAAGTACAAGTACTTCCCAGCAGGAGGGGTGGGGCAATGGAAATTTTTCTTTTGGCAGTTACACAAGGAAGCAGGAACTTGGTGGTATCCGGGTAAATCTTGTGGTCAGGACATCTGGCACTGACTTAGGGCTGGAACATTCTGTGGTTGTTCTCAGAGAGGTGCGATGATGGCCCGCTTTTGACCCCCTTTACTTCTCGCGGGGGGAGAGGCCCAATTCAGAGATCAGGACAATTGTGTTGTCTTAATAGCTCCCAACAGGGGGCAGAGTTCACATGAGAAGACAGGAGCCAAAGACGTGGCTACTCAAGGACTTCTGAATATTTTACATAAATTTTATGTGCTTATATTCCTTTTAGTCAGTGATATAGATATATATATATATATATATATATATATATATATATAATTGTGTTACAAGCATATCATATGTTTTGACCAAATTCATTCTCCACCCTCTTCTTTCCATTTCCCCTTCTATGTTCCTGTTCATTTCCCAACATCTTGCTTCTAGCTTCATGTCCTCCTCCCTTGTGTGTGTGTGTGTGTGTGTGTGATTTGACATATCTACATAAAATATGGAATCTATGGATGAAAGAAGACATGTAGCATTTGTTTTTCTTTGTCTCACTTATTTTGCTTAATTTAATGACGACCACATTGCATCAGGGTCTCACCGTGTAGCTGAGGCTGCCTTTGAACTTGATCCTCCTTCCAAGTACAGGAATTAAAAGTATGAGAAACTCTGCCTACCAGGAAACAACCTTAATAAAAGTGTTTGTTTCTAATAGGAAAATAAATTATTCACAAATTTCAATAGTGGATAAAGTGTTAGATCAAAGCCATAATTAGTCTTGACCAGTGAATGCAATTAAGCAAGAGCAGAACTTTCTGGACTCATGGTCTCTGTGAAACCAACAGTTCTTTTATGGATAGTTGCAAAAGCACCTCCAGACCAGAGTGTGATTCACAGGCTGAGCTTGGGAGCAAGCTTAAGGACAACACCCCAGAAAATGCAGCTCTCTTTCCTTTGTAAAGACACGAGTCAAGAAGATCATCTGTGGTGGTTTGAATATCTTTGGCCCAGGGAGCTTCACTATTAGGAGGTCTGACCTTGTAGGTGTGGGATTTTTGGAGGAAGTATGTCACTTTAAGACCCTTCTCCTAGCTACCTAGAAGCCTCTCCTGCTTGCTTTCGAAACAAGATGTAGAACTCTCAGCTCAGCCCGAACCATGTCTGCCTGGATGCTGCCATACTTCCACCTTGATAAGAATGGACTGAACCTCAGAACCTGTAAGCCAGCCCCAGTTAAATGTTGTCCCTTATAAGAGTTGCCTTAGTCATAGAGTCTCTTCACAGCAATGGAAACTGTAACTAAGATGTCATCCCATTGATTTCCAGCCCCAAACCCTCCTTAGAGCCTCCTTCACATCCTTGTTTCTCAAAGAGTAGATTAAGGGGTTCAGCATTGGGATTACCACTGTGTAGATCACAGCAACTATGCGGTCCTGGGTCAAGGAGTAGCTGGACTTAGGGCGCAGGTACATAAAAAGTGTTGTGCCAAAAAAGAAGCACACAGCAGTGAGGTGGGAAGAGCAGGTGGAGAATGCCTTGAATCTGCCCTGGTTTGAACGCATTTGTAGGATGGCAATGAAAATTAGTAAATAGGAGACCAAGATGGTGAGAGTACAGCTCAAAAGGTTGAAGCCCGCAAAGATGAAGAGCAAGATCTCACACAGCGAAGTGTCCACACAAGACAGGGACAGAATGGGCGGTCCGTCACAGAAGAAATGAGTGACCACATGAGCACCACAGAAGTTCAGACTGAAGATGCAGCTTGTATGGATAAGAGAATTGAGAAATCCTGCTCCATGGGAGCCCCCGATCAGAGAGGCACAGACATTGGGTGACACTATGGTCTGATAGAGGAGAGGACTGCAGACAGCAACATAGCGGTCATAGGCCATTGCGGCGATGAGATAGCACTCACTGGTGGCGAAGCCTGCATAAAAGAACATTTGAACCATGCAGCCATAGTAAGAGATTATTTTTCTCTCAACCAAGAAGTTCATCAGGGTCTGGGGAACCACTGTAGAAGAATAGCAGAAATCCAGGAGTGAAAGGCTCTTGAGGAGAGAGTACATAGGCGTGTGAAGGGTGGTACTCACATGGATGAGAAAGAACATGACCAGGTTCCCCAGCACAGTGATGGCGTACATGACCAGGAACACAACAAAGAGCAGCTTCTGGAGCTGGGGGTCACTGGTGAGGCCCAAGAGTTCAAACTCCATCTCGTGACTCAGGTTAGTTCTTTCCATGTTTTTTCACCTCTGGGGCACAGACAGACTACAGATGGGAGACTGAACACTTGGGGACTCAAGTTTTTTTGCTCAAGCCTTTCTGAGACTAGAATCTTTGAAGAGCTTTGTAGGTAGGACTGTCATGGGAGAAGACCTTCTCTTCTTGATTGGTCGTTTGATCGGTAAGCACTACTTGAGAAGCAATGGGAACTATAACATCTCTATGAAATCTCTTGGAGATCATAAAGATTCCAAGTGATGAGACTCTGTGAATCCACATTTAGTTTTCTGTATACATGACTCTGTTCCCTCCCTAAGCAAGTGTGGAGTGCCTGGTGGCAGGAAGGGAGCTCATATGCTATGTGCAATATGTTCTGTGCAGGCACAAAATGAGCAGGGCTTCATTGCTAACCAAGTGTGTCGACAGTGGGATGGACCTAACGTCTCTGGGTTTCAGTTTTCTTATCTATAGAGTAAGAACAGCAGTTAACTTAAAATATCATGATGACTCAGTAAGTGAGACACAAATCACTTGAACACAGAGCGGCACACTGAGAAGATTCAAGGGATGCTTGCAATGGCCGTATTCGCAGGGCAGACAGACCTACCATAGAAACACATGGAGAAGGTGAGATAAAACAATAACAAACTGTAACACAAAACCTACCACCCGGTGGTATAGCTAGGAACCGCCTAGCAGCAGTGAACTAAACAGGCTTCCAGGGAAGCTGAAGGAGGTTCATTGGCTCAGGTTGAAATGCACCCCTATAGGAACAACATAATCTGACTCTAGTTACTGCTGTTTGTAAAGACGATGGTAGCTGAGGATATAGAGGGATGGGACTGGTGTAATGAGCAAACTGACATTGTGGACTAGGGGCGTCATTCAACAAGGGAACACACCCACCCATGTTTATGAAAGTATCCATCATTTTCAGTAGACAAAACCATCCTGAGTCAGGGAGCTACTGGTAGACAAGATCAAGCCCCCTCTAAGGCTGAAGTCTGTAAAAATGTCTTTCCTATTTAGAGAGTGTGTCTTGTAAACATCACCCTATTGCTGCTCTATCTGCTCCTCTGACCTCATGGTCTGCAATTACCTCTGCATCCTAGAGTGGTTTCAGTACCCAGTGCTTTGTTAAGGACTCAGTTTTGCAGACTAATACCAGCAAGCATGACTAGATAGGACAAACACAGCCAGTATGAGCTCTTCTCCTTCTCTCTCAGGGAGTAAGGAATGCAGCTGTGAAAGGTGTTGGGTGATTCAGTCCAGAGCTGTACTGAGTATACCAAGATGTTGGCTAATCCCACTGCCTGAATTTCCAGGATCTAGATTCTACCCAGGCAAAATATTCTAGCTAAATAGGTAACTGAACTCAGCTGTGGTTATGTAACAAAAAGACCATGTTTGTCAAGGGAGGGCTGCACATGATAATAAGAGAAGCATTTTGGGGGCCTGGAAAGATGGCTCAGTGTTTAAGACTGCTGAGATCCAGGGGATGTGGGTTTGGTTCTGAGAACCCATTTCAACAGATCACAACCACCTGTAACTCTAGATTCAGAGGTTTCAATGCCCTCAATGACTTCCATGTACAAAAATGGCATGCAGTCAGACAGAAACACATGCTGCACCATCATCTTCGGCATCATCCTAGAAGACTTCATTGGGTAATGCCCAAAGATTACATTCACTAAAAATGGAGAGCAGACCTGGACACATCTGGAGAAGGTGAAGCACAGTGTGTCTTCACTCACTTCAAGTCACTGGGATGTAGCACTAAGCTACCTGAGCCCAGTGGTGGCTGCTTTATAATGAACTCTGCAGAAGACTAAAGAGCATGGGGTTCTAGAGTTGAGCCGCTAATGGTATCAACCCTACTGGGGTCAAAAGTCATCTTAACTCAAAGACAAATCACAGGACTTCACACAAAGAACTGTGGAATTCCAGGCTGGAAATAACTTACAGGAACTGCAGCAAAGTCCACAGCGGGTGTCTAGGAGCAGAGTAGGTTTGCTTGGCTTCCAGCTGGGCGTCTTCTTTGCTCAGAAACCTGTTTTAGTTCAAGTAAGAGACCTGTAGCATTCTTCTGATTAGAGAAATAGACAGAACCAGAAAACAAAACAAATCAAAACTAGGAACTTGCCCAATGCCTGGGATAGTGCAGATAAAGGGGACCCTCCACTGTGGCAGATGTTCTTCTCCCCCTCCCTCTCTCCTTCTCCCTCTCCTATTTTTTCCTTACCACTTTTCTCCAATCTGCACTAAATTTAAAATCCTCCAGAATACAACGAATTAGGCAAAAAACAAAAAAAAAAAAACAAAAAAAACAACATACTATAGAGAAGTTGAAATCTGACATGTTTTTAAAACATCCTGTAGAAGGCAGTTTGCATCTTTGAAGAAGAAAACCCAAAATGAATTTCATTTTTTTTAATGTTTATTTTCATTTTATGTGCATTGATATATTTATTTATTTATTTGTTTGTTTATTTATTTATTTATGAGGGTGTTATCGGATCCTCTGGAACTGGAGTTGCAGGCAGGTATGAGCTGCCATGCAAGAGCTGGGAATTGAACCTTGGTCCTTTGGAAGAGCAGCCAGTGCTCTTAATCACTGAGTCATTACTCCAACCCCCAAGTTTTATTTTTTTAAAAGAAGGAGAAGCTGGAGAGATGGCTCTGTGGCACTAGCTGCTCCTCCAGAGGACCCAGGCTAGATTCCCAGACTCTATACAGTAGCTTACAACCATCTGTAACTCCAGTTCTAGGGGATCCAGTGCCCTTTTCTGGCTTCCCTGGACACAAAAAAGTGGTGCGTAGCCGGGCGTGGTGGCGCACGCCTTTAATCCCAGCACTCGGGAGGCAGAGGCAGGCGGATTTCTGAGTTCGAGGCCAGCCTGGTCTATACAAAGTGAGCTCCAGGACAGCCAGGGCTACACAGAGAAACCCTGTCTCGAAAAACCAAAAAAAAAAAAAAAAAAAAAAAAAAAAGTGGTGCGTAGATAAACAGTGGGGCAGAACATCAATACACGTAAAACAAAAAAAGGAAAAGAAAGGGTAGAGGTGGAGTACCTAGTAGATGGAGGAATTGGAAGGATCCTTATCCATACTTCATTCCTCAATTTTCCCCTGAGGACCAAAAAGTGAAAGGATATATGAAGGACATTGCAGCCAGTGACCTTTAAGATCCTTAAGCAATGGTGACCCTCCACAAAGGATCACAAAAGATACCAGGTTTCAACTGCAGGGAATCTGATCCAATAGGTCTATAGATGAACCAGAAAGTCTGATGATTTTACAACTGGTGACCTTTGAACTTTATGGAGCACTGAGCTACGAGCTGTTTACATGAGAACACAGACCTTCCTAACCACACATCCTTTCATAACCTGGTAGAATTCTCCATGTCCTGATAGCAGTAGAATGGCTCTCCTGAATGGTCTCTTCCCTCCTGAAGATACGCCAGTAGATAACAATTCTCATACAGCTGGTCTACCTTGTGGTCATCAAACACCAGATGAGATGTTCTGTAAGCCAAGTCTTGCACATGACTTGATGGCACTGCTTTTGCTCTGAAGCTCTGAGCATGAGCCTTCCAAGAAAGAACAATGAAAACAGAGGCAGACTCTGTGTTCATTGAGTAAATCTGGGGACCTCATGGAGTAAGGAGTGAGGCAGCCCCCATTCCCTGTGAACCTTCACCACCAGTCTTTCATGGGCAAGAGACTCCCCAGAGCCATCTTTCCCTCTGGGCAGCTCACAATGGGGAAGAAGTGTTCATGATGTGATTTTAGGAGGCAAGTAGAAAGAGGAATAATTGATCCCACAAAGACCCATTAAAGTGTTTGTTATCTATCAGAGTCTCTGCCCCCGAGGAGTCAGGTGACTGAGAACCTGGGGTTGAGGGAATGAACCCCACCAGATCCCTGGAAACTTGTGGATCACTACTTCAAAGAAACGTTTACCTATCTAAAGGTATAGCTACAGGTGACTATCTTGTCTACTTTGTCACAGAAAAATAGGTTTTCCTTCTAGGACAAATATCCAGTATACACCCTGCTTTAAATTAGATCAACACAAACTTCCTGTCCTTCATGGTTGTATGAATAGTACAAGTTAGAGCTAACTACTTAGTTTCTACATGGTTGGGGATTTTCTAGAGACCTTTGGTTATTGTTTTCCAATTTAGTAGCACCTGGTCAGGGAAAATTCTTTATATGGCTTGAATGTTTCTGAATTCATTGAGTAAAATACAGCCTATGATAGTGGCTGTCTCATGTCCATTTGAGAAGAATATATTCCCCTTTGTTGTGGAGTACTTTACAAATGTCAGTTAGCTCAAGTTAGTTGATAACATGGTTTAAACAGAACACATCGACTCAGTCTTCACACTCCCCTTCTTCCGTTGGTCATTGAAAGGTAGCATGTTGAGATTTCTATAATAATGGGTGTTTTTCTTTTGATACAGTGCCTCACTGCTTACCCCTGGCTGGTCTGGAATGCACTATGTAGACCAGGCTAACCTCAAACTCATAGAGAACAGCTTGACTTTGCCTCCTAAATGTTAGGGTTAAAGACATGTGTCACCAGCCCTGGCAATCACTGATTCATGTCCGTTTTTATCTACTGTATTCTGAAGTTTCATTACTACAGTGTGATCATCTTCCCTCTGGATAAACTAAGAAATCTAGAGCCAAAAGTGCCTGCTGGGCCCATAGAGGCATTTCAGAGGTTAAAAACACATGGTTCTCTTGCAGAGGAACAAAGTAGCCAGCTCCAGGGGCACCTGATGCCTCCAGTCCCCATGGATACTTGCACTCATAGTCATGAACATATACATAATTAAAATAAATATAATTAAATATAATGTAAATATAAATATAATTAAAATATGTATATGTTTAATTATATTTATATTATATTTAATATATTATATTTTATATATTATATTTTATATATTATATATATGTATAATAAAACTATAAATATAATTAAAAATATATTTTTAAAAAATATATATTATACATATAATATATATTATATAAATATAATTAAAATAAAAATATATTTTTTAAAAGTGCTTTCTGTTTGTTTGTTTTTTAAGACAGGGTTTCTCTATACAGCCCTGGCTGTCCTGGAATTTTCTCAGTAGACCAGGCTGGCCTCAAACTCAGAGATCTGCCTGCCTCTGCCTTGGAGCCCTGGGATTAAAGGCCTATGCCATCCCTACCCAATGCTGATAATTTTTGATTGAGCAGTACTTTGTCAGATACTAAAGTCACAATAGGTTTAGTTTTGGCTAGTGTTAATGCTCCATGACTTTTAAAATCCACTCACTGTTTGTTGGATTGTTTCATATTTATAATGAAACTGTATTTCTGGTGGAAAATGAACCTCTGGCTCTTCTGGCAATGAGATATTCTGAAAGTGTCTCTGACATCTTAAGAGACTGAAACTTTTGCTGGACCTCACAGCCACCTTGAAGTCACTTGAGATGTCTACCCTACTGAGTACTTGAACTGTTTAATCTGACTTAAAGAGAACAGTGTAATGGCCAACCTTACATCCTTGGCTTTCCTGTGTGGTCTCTACAATCTGAGCTGATGCATAGCTGCAATTGTAAGTGATGTCCTTGCCCATGCCCTGACCCAGAACACTGCATGTGCATCATTTGCTGAGAGGAGCAAACTTGGAGACTGAAAGTAACTTGCTAAAATCTACTATACAGGCTGAAAACATCCATTTATGGATACTGGTTGATAAACAATGATCTCTGTTATCTTTTCTAGTGGAATCCATTGGAGCCAGCAACTTAAACCCTTGCCAAACTCTGTTAAGGGTTTCCTTCCCCACTTGGTGCTTTTTGTGCTATTCAATACATACAGATCAAAGCCTTTTGAGGGACAGGCAGTCACATCACTCACAGTCAGACACATGGACACTCACAAAATCACACAGACACAGACACAAAGTCATGCAACAGACATACAGGACATAAGACATGGGAAGCGTGAAGAGCAGAATTTAAATCTAGGCTCACTCTCGATTAAACTACTCCAAGCAGAAGTGCTTTTTGTTTTCTTTCCTTAAATGACACAGGTGCGTTATCAGTGACTCAGAGTCATTCAGTAATGGAAATAATCCCCACAGGATCTTTTTATGTGTGTGGGTGTTTTATCTGCATGTATGTCTGTGCACAACATGTGTGCCTGGTGCCTGAGGAGTTCAGAAGGGAAAGCAGTTTTGAGGCACTATGTGGGTGCTGGGAACTGAACCTGGGACTTCTGGGAGAGTAACTAGTGCTCTTAACTACTGAGCTATGTCGTCCCCCCTCCCAGCCCATACAGCCAGTTCTTACTTGACATACTTGGATTTGAGTTTGTGATCATGCTGTGTTTCCCGTTTAACCTCCTCCTCTTCCTCCTCTTCCTCCTTTTTCTCCTTCTTCTTTTCTTCTTTGTCTCCCTGTTCTTTTTTTTTTTTTTTTTTTTTTTGGTTTTTCGAGACAGGGTTTCTCTGTATAGCCTTGGCTGTCCTGGAACTCACTTTGTAGACCAGGCTGGCCTCGAACTCAGAAATCCGCCTGCCTCTGCCTCCCAAGTGCGCCACCACGCCCGGCTGTCTCCCTGTTCTTGTTCTTCTTCTCCTCTTCTTCTTGTTCCTCCTCTTCCTCTTCCTCATCTTGTTCTCCTCCTTCTCCTCCTCCTTTGTCTTCTCCTTCTTCTTTTCTTCTTTGTCTCCCTGTTCTTGTTCTTCTCCTCTTCTTCTTGTTCCTCCTCTTCCTCTTCTTCTTGTTCTTCTTGTTCTTGTTCTCCCACCTCCTCCTCCAATTCTTCTTCTTCTTCTTCTTCTTCTTCTTCTTCTTCTTCTTCTTCTTCTTCTTCTTCTTCTTCTTCTTCTTCTTCTTCTCCTCTTCTTCTTCTCCTCCTCCTCCTTTGTTTCCTCCTTCTTCTTTTCTTCTTTGTCTCCCTGTTCTTGTTCTTCTCCTCTTCTACTCGTTCCTCCTCTTCCTCTTCCTCTTCTTCTTCTTCTCCTCCTCCTTCTCCTCCTCCTCCTTCTTCTTGTTCTTGTTGTTGTTTTTTTTGTTGTTGTTGTTCTCCTCCTCCTCGTCCTCCTCCTCCTCCTTCTCCGTCTTCTTCTTCTTCTCCTTCTTCTTCTTTTGGATTGTTGCTTCTTGTTAAATTTTATATTCTCTTCTGGCTTTGTGTCTGTAGCTTTGTGTCTTTTGTTGCTTTATTTGCAGTTCAGAGTATGCATCTGTACCATTCCAGTCCAACCTCATTGATACATCCTTCATATGGCTTAGGGTTCTCCAGCAGTGGGCTTTTGCCTCTCTGCTTCCAGTCTATGTTGTTGTTACAGATATATTTTTCCCTGTGTGCCGCAGACCCTCTGGGTCCCTGTGTCTGCGTGGAACGGGGTCTCTCGATGAGGGTGGGCAAAGCGTGGATGAATAACAAACAGATGCACACAGGAGAGGTTGTGTGTAGAATCTGAATGTAATTTTACAACTCGAGCATCAGACTTTTTATACAGAAGACAATAAAGAAGTTGGGTGACATACCCGCAAGGTACAAATGAGGTAACCGGATGCTTAATGATTCTTACACAGAACAGAGGAATGAAAACGCAAAGATCGGAAGGAACTGGGCAATAAAATAATTGAGACAAAGTCAGCCCTATCTAAGGTCAGCTATAGTCTTAGAAGCCAGGTGTGAGAACTTTTCACTCCTAGGGCAAGGGCTTTCACACCCCAGTCATGGTTCTAACTAGGGAGTTCCGTTCTAGCTAACCATTTCATAAATAATGCAATACTCTAAAACCACAGCCCGATCTGCTTCCTAAACCATTGTAAATTCCTGTAAATAGGTGTAACTCAGCTATAATTCTAAGCATCTATTCTGGTTTCCCCTACGGTCAGAAACTTCTTTCTTCCTAGGTGATGGTAGATTCCTGTGAAGGGCAGTGACCTAACTTTTACTCAAAGAGATAGTGTAATACCAGGGGCAGTACTGAATTCCAAGCCCAAGGTCTTGCTAAGGACGAACTAGGACTGTTGGAACACTGGCGGGCGGCTTTAGCTATGTCAGAATTCAATCTTAAAAGGCACTTATGATAGGAAAATATTGAAGGAGGGCACGTGGATCCATATACTAGACTAACTCGGGAATGGAACGCAGGAGTGAAAAATTACTGTATGAGTAGGGAACACTAGACTCCAGGAGGAGAGCTTCCTTGAAACTCTTTTGCCTCATGAGTGACTTTTAAGCCTCTCGGCTTGTCCAGCTGACTCGACCGGAGAGCGTAGCACCTGTGCCTTAAATCCCACAATACATTGCTATTATTTCTAAATTACAATTTTAAATCAATTTGCTTTAAAGAGATTTTTAAATCTAGGAGAATAACCTTTTACAATGACCCAGACTACTAACATTTCAGTATTTTTAATCCCTTCAATGTTTTCATTTCCTCTCTGAATGACTTCTTTAACATTTGTTATAGGGGCAATCTACTAGTGGCGAATTATCTCCATACTGAATGTCAGAAAACACCATGTTATATTTTTGAAAGGTGTTATCAAGTTAAGTTTAGAATTTTGGGGGCAGCTTTTCGCCTTTGGTGTGTGTGGCTCCATTGTCTTCTCGCTGGCTCTGCTCCCAGAGAGAAGTTAGCTATTGTCTTTGTCTCTCCGTTACGTAACAAGCTACTTTCTCTAGTAACAAGCTACTTTCTCTAGCTGCTTCGCAGCGGCCTGTTTTGAACAGTTTGATATGACCTGTGTGGATCTCTTCAGGTTTCTTGCACTTGGGGTTTGTTATACTTATTAAATCGTGGGTGTATTATGTTAATATGTTTTGAAATGCTTAAGATACACCTCATTTAAACACTTTCATGCTTCTCTGTGTGTCTTAGGAATCACAGTTACCTGTACGTTGAGCTGTCTGAACAACAAAGAAAATAATGTTCCATTAAATAAGTTATTTCTCCGCCAATGAAATGAGCCAATTCAAATATATATATTGGAAACTGATCTTGGGCGGGTGAATTCACTGGCCCCAAGGAAGGACAGGGAAGTCACCATGGAAAGAGAGACAGAAGGGAGGGGGAAGAGAAAGAGAAAATGTGTGCAGAGAGAGAAGGAAAGGGGGGCAGAGAAATCAAAAATGTCTGGATTATGCAGGGAGGAGCCTGGGGGGGGGGGGGGAAGCAACTCAGCCCTTGGGTTGGAAAGTTCAGGGTTGGGGTCAGGATGTGCCAGGTAGGGACTGGGGGATGCTGGGAGAACCTGGAGGCCAGGTCAGCTTCAGTACATAAAATAAGGACCTCAGGCCCTTGCCCCAGTCTGAAACCAACACCATTTTTCCCTACCTACTTGTTTAGATCTTTTGGGGTTTCTCTGCAGGTACATTTTATTGCTACGCTTCCAATTGCACTAATCTTTTCTTTTGCAGTATCTAGTCTGCGACTGTTTAATGCATATTTTCACTTGGACCTGTCATTTTCATATCTAGATTTTGATTGCATCCGTTTTTATTGGTTTCCGTTTCTTTGCTCAGTTTTTGTACCTTTCCTTTACTGAGAACAGCTGCTTTCATGTGCTTCTGAGCTAACTTGAACATGTCTGTTCTGGCTTGCCTCATGCTTCACTAACCTTTTTATGGGTCAAATTTTCCTGTCTCTTTACATGCCTAATAATTTGTTGGGATATGAGATATTGTGCATTGTCATCTCATAGGGTCTAGATGGTTTTGTTTCTTTTTTGTCTTTTTGTTGTTGTTGTTGTTGTTGTTGTTGTGTTTTCTAAAAGACCAAGGATTTTTTTTGTAGAATGAGATATGGTGCAGTGGGAGGGGTATCTTGGCAGGCGCATGCTGAGGCATCCCTTCCCCTGAGGTAACAGCCTCAGGAGAAGGGATGCCTAGTATAGCATATACTATATACTATATACCATATACCATATACCATATACCATATACCATATACCATATAGAATAGTATAGAATAGAGTTTATTTAGGACATGGAGAGGGGAGTTTAGAAGGGAGTAGAGACAGAAAGACACAGAGAGAGAGAGAGATAGACAGACAGAGAGACAGAGATGCAAAGAGAGAGAGAGAGAGAGAGAGAGAGAGAGAGAGATCAGAGGCTCCAAACAGTCCCTTTTATAGCAAGCCATGCCTACCTAGCTGTTGCCAGGTAACTGTTTGGCAGAGCCTACAAGGAATGCCAACAATGAGTCTTGTATCTCCTTGAGTCTTTCACAGTTTCTTAGGCAATGCAATCCTCAAACCAGGGGTGAGTATTCACCATCACTGAAGACCATTTCCTGACCCCTTTACCCACTGCCCTCTGACTGAGTTTTCCCAGTCACAGCTGCAGCAATTACAATGCCACAGCATTACTCTTATCTCTTCATGTGCATTGAACATTCCTCCCTCTGGTTTTTGTCTGTTTAGTTTCTGTTTGTTTTACAGTAACAAAAGCCATATGCACGACTAAAGTCATGGGACTCACAGAATGCACAGAAAACCTGCTCCCCGTTATTTAGTTCCATCTCAGAAGTCCCACTGTGCACCAGGAGGGGGAGCCCACTTCAAAGACATTGTTGTTTGAACTCTCAGGGGCGAGCCATCCTCCCTGTGTCTGCTCTGTTCACATGTTATTGTAGGGGCTGCTCCCATGGCACTTCAGGGTTCCACCGTGTGTGTTGGAGGGGTGGGGTGAGGGAACTAGGGGTGGGGGGCTAGGGGGTGGAAGGTAGATCTATGAGAGCTTCTTGGGTTGCGCTCCCTGGGCCCTGACAACAGCCAGGGAAAAGAAAAAGGGCAGCATTTTAGGTAATTAGCAAATTAAAGTCTTAAGTCTACCCCAAACAACTCACCAACTGAAACAGCAGGTTGGGAAATGTTTGTTGAAAAGCCATGCATGTTTTTGTCAACTGTGCACACATGATGCTTTAAAGGTTTTACATGTGTGTAAATGTTTATATACACATATGTAAAAACAGACTCAGGCAAACCCTCCCAACTATTTCCCCCAAATGACTGAGGTTGCCAGAAAAGAAATAAAAAATAAAGCAAAGAGGCACAAATCAATGGTCCTCTCAGAATTCTTAGAATGGGAAGCCGTTTATCTGCCTTAAACCTTGGTAAAGAAACAGCCAGGAATAGCCCAGACTCCACCAAGGGCTGGTTTCTCTGTAGGCACAAGCTGATTGTCAACAAAGGAAAGAGTGGAAGGGTTTCTTACCAAAGCAGCTGCTCCATAGTCACCATAGCAACACAACTTGGCAACATGGGTGGATGATAGTGTGTGTGTTTGAAAACATACACACTGGCAGAACATACTGAATGAAAATTAGAAATTCATGAGGTGACAGGCCACTTATCAGGAAGAGGACTGTCCCACACACCAAGAATGCATAATCTGATCTGTCCTTGTAGCTGTGTCGGTGTCAGTGTAACATACCCATAAGGCTCAGATCTGAGAAAACCAAATAGCATGTTTGCGAAACGTCCACAACATGCAATTATTGACAACTTTTAGGTGAAATCTTCAGGATATTCTAGGAAAAGATTTTATAGCACAAAATGGTAATACGTTACACCAAAATTCTTGGCCTTTCAACTGGACCATAAAACAACATTGGTTGAAATCTGAAAACTGAGATTAAATACAGATTATGGGGAGTAGCCAAACTGTAACTGCTCCAGTTTTCATCAAAGTCACTGTATCAGAATTTCTTGAGGCCCAAGATGAGGTGGTATGTTCCAGGGCAGCCCATGGGTGTTCTACATCAGGGAGATACCCAAGCTCTGCCTGCCCTCCAGCCTGGGCTTCTGAGGAGGATCCGGTGTCTGTCTCTCATTTTGTATTCCAGATCAGGGAATGATGGAGGTTGTCCTGAGAGAGGAGGCAGGTGTTTAAAAGAGTCAAAATCCTGTGTGGTAGGCCAGCAAATAGTTCATGGAGAAGACTTGCTGCCAAGCCTGCAGACCTGAGGCAGCGTGGGGCAGTCCCTGGGGCCCCAAACTATGGAAGAAGACAACTGATTCTCACGTGTTGTCCTTGAGCCTTATATATGTACTGTGACACACCCACACAGCACACTAAATAAATAAATAAATAAATAAATAAATAAATGAAAAACAACAACAACAACAAAAATGCTTTAAACACTGAAACTATTGAGACCCAACAGTGACCGTGGTGGTGGAGTTGAAGTTGAAGTTGAGCTTCATCAGAATCTAGGTATCCACCAGGCATGATGGCGCACACCTTTAATCCCAGCACTTGGGAGGCAGAGGCAGGCGGATTTCTGAGTTCAAGGCCAGCCTGGTCTACAAAGTGAGTTCCAGGACATCCAGGGCTATACAGAGAAACCCTGTCTTGAAAAACAAAAACAAAAACAGAATCCAGGTACCTGTGAAAGGAGCATTTCTATTCTTTTACCCCAGAGGGGCTCAGGATTCAGGTCCCTGCCTCAGCTGAGCAGTTTGCATAATGATCTTGAGCACTGTGAGCTGATCACCAACCCACCCACACCCGCTTCCTGGCCCTGGCATTCCCCTACACTGGGGCATCAAGCCTTCACAGGACCAAGAGCCTCTCCTCCCATTGACGACCGACAAGGCCATCCTCTGCTACATAGTCAGCTGGAGACATGAGTCCCACCATGTGTACTCTTTGGTTGATGATTTAGTCCCTGGGATCTCTAGGGATACTGGTTAGTTCATATTGTTATAAATAAATCTTTAAAAACAAAAAACAAAAAAACCCATGACTTCGGCAGTGGTGGTTCAAACTTCTGAAGTCTGGCCCCGGGCAGTTTATTTCAGGCATATTTAGGCACAGTACAACTTTGAGGGAAAGTATCCCAATGGCAGGTATAATAAAGATCAAGGCATGACTACATCAAAACTCTTTTGCAAAATACATGTGACCTCTTCCTTAAGAATGGGTTCTATTGCCGGGCGTGGTGGCGCACGCCTTTAATCCCAGCACTTGGGAGGCAGAGGCAGGTGGATTTCTGAGTTCGAGGCCAGCCTGGTCTACAGAGTGAGTTCCAGGACAGCCAGGACTACACAGAGAAACCCTGTCTCGAAAAACCAAAAAAAAAAAAAAAAAAAAAGAATGGGTTCTATTAACTGAGCAACAATACTCGGAATAAAGGTCAGGGGAGGGAGAGTCTGAAATAAACATAATAGTCTGAGTGAATCATGTGGCCTGGCCCTACAGAGAGCATAGATCACCAGCCTGGAACTGCATGCATTCCCAGCTTTCCCTGCAGAAACAGGTATACATCCCTTCAGCTACAGAGACAGCCCAGTGTGTTTAGCATTCCTAGTTTCAGTATGTTTGTGAGGACCTCATGCCCTCTGTAGGGATGCAGAGATCCCAAGAGAACTTGTGTGCTGACGGTGGATGGGCTCATTTTATCACGCAGCTGAGCCTATCACTACCAAAAAATAATCACGTTGCTTTGCTGCCATCTTGGCTAATGACCTTATCAGGATGGAAACAGGGATATGAATTGGCCACCGTTGGTTAGTGATGTCATCAAACTGGCAACAACCACATGGCTTGACCTCTATCTTGGTTAGTGACATCAGAATGGTAACAACAGTGTGCATTTATTGGCATCTTGGTAATTGCAACCACACTGCATTATTCAAAATGGCAAAACTTAACAGTGCCACCGAGCCTTTTGCCCGACCCTAACACAAGCACCACAAGCATTCAATCACATGTCTCCAACTTCTTCCCTATTTTTTTTTAATGGAGTCAGGCATGTTCTGCCTTTTTTTTAAACATTTTTTAAGATTTATTTATTTATTATATATAAGTATACTGTAGCTATCTTCAGACTCTCCAGAAGAGGGAGTCAGATCTCATTACGAATGGTTGTGAGCCACCATGTGGTTGCTAGGGTTTGAACTCAGGACCTTCAGAAGAGCAGTCAGTGCTCTTAACCACTGAGCCATCTCTCCACCCCCATTTTTTTTTCCCCTTTTTGATTTTTCACTTTCCTGAATGCCTAATGGTTTTGTGAATAGGCACGGGGCTAATTATATTTGATGTTAATTCCATTCTCCAGTGAGTGGTTGTGAACAAGGAATGAGTCAGCACTCAGGTGATTTCCTGTAAACCTGCTTCTCACATTAATTTGTAAAATAGAGAACAGCTGATGATTGGGCAGGTAAAAGGGAAGGTGGAGGGAGAGGAGAAGGAGAAAATGGAAGAGGGAGAGGACATGGAGGAGGAGGAAGAAAGAGAAAACTGGAGCAGAAGCACATGGTCTAGAGAAACTGCAAGTTCTAAGGGGTCTCATAAGCTCTAGGTGCACTGCATGTAATCATATTAACTGTGTTGTGTTTTTATTGCCAGGCATATTTGGGAGGAGATTTACAGCAACATAATGGGATCATGGAAATGAGAGAGCCAGAGTGTTATTGAAAAAGTATAACGTAAAAGCAAAATTCTAGGCCTTTGAGAATGTGACCTCTGTGACTCAATGCTCCAAGGTATGCTATTCATAAAACAGGACATTCCTCCACCAACCTGCTTCCTGGATTCAAGGACTGTTCATTCAAAGAAAATCACCCTGACCCACCCTGTCCATTGCTGGAACCAGCTATGCAAATGTGCTATTGTTAGGGGTGCTTAGAAACTGTCTTGAGAAATAACCCGCACAATTACCAGGTATTCCTTGTGACACTTGTGACTTTGCACTTCCTTGTGACTCTTTTTTTTTTTTAAGATTTATTTATTTATTATGTAAGTACACTGTAGCTGTCCTCAGATACTCCAGAAGAGGGCATCAGATTTTGTTAGGGATGATTGTGAGCCACCATGTGGTTGCTGGGATTTGAACTCGGAACCTTCTGAAGAGCAGTCGGCACTCTTAACCACTGAGCCATCTTGCCAGCCCTCCTTGTGACTCTTAACTGGTATTTTTGGTATTTTCCAACAATTCCCTTCCCACCCCCTTGAGTTGTGCTTTCTTCCTTTACCCCCTTACCCAGCTACTCAGGGTGCCAGGGTCCTCTACCCCTGCATGGTGCATGACTGTGGGCCTGAGAACGCTCTTGAAATAAAAAGTCCTCTTGCAGTTTGCAACAAGACCGTTTCTTGTGAGTGATTTGGGGTGTCGCCTCTCCTGAGTCAGAATGTGGGGGAGTCCTCACGTTGTGGGTCTTTCATTATGAACTATAACTTGGTGAAGGAATACCCAGCAGGCCCATGCCAAGGTGTGCCACTGAGTCGGCAGGTGCTCCTCTTATACACAGCTCACCCCTGGCACGCCTGCCCTCGGCCGCAAGTGATGATGTAAGCCATTGCTAGGGTCCTTCGAAGAGCCAAGTGGAATCACCTGTAAGCTAACAGTGTATTGTAGAAATAATATACCTTCCTAGTGAGAAATAACTCTACACCCCTGCTACCATGTCCTACAAAGTCAACCAGGTCCCAGAGGACTGTGGGGAATCTCTCAAATGTCCTGTAAGTGTGGGAAGTCACTTGTTTTCTTATTCTTGGAAGTCAAGCAAGGCCACAGCCAAGCAAGGTTTTGTCCTCCACATAGAAGGAAAAGCTAGTGAAAGAAAGCCGAGTGGAGCAGGAAGATGTTGCCGCACGCCTTTGACCTCAGCACTCAGAAGGCAGAGTCGGGCGGATTCTGTGTGTTTGTGGTGTAAGACTCTGGCAAACCTTAGCTTACTGGGGACCCCCTGAGTGAACCACAAGAACTGGAATTGATGCAAAAACCAAGAGGAATTTATTGGTCCAGGGCACTGAGGTTGTCCCAGACCGGAAGGAGAGGCAGCGACCCCAGCAGCCCATTCAGCGAGTTTTTATATGGTTTCCAGCAACTAGGCACAATATAATTGGCAGAACAGTGCACCCTTTAAACTGATTGGTCTTTAGGGAATAAGGTAGGAGGGGTTTACTCAACATCTCCCTTCTGGCCTAAGTGCTCTCTGACCTGTCTCTTGTGGGGAGGGGGGGGTGGATCCCATGGAATTTTCTCATGGCTGAGCTGACCTCTTCAGAGGCCAGCCTGGTCCATAGGACAGCCAGGACTGTTACACAGAGAAACCCTGTCTCAAAAACACAAAACAACGTGGTGGCGCACGCCTTTAAACCCAGCACTCGGGAGGCAGAGGCAGGCGGATTTCTGAGTTCGAGGCCAGCCTGGTCTACAAAGTGAGTTCCAGGACAGCCAGGGCTACACAGAGAAACCCTGTCTCGAAAAACCAAAAAAAAAAAAAAAAAAAGAAAGAAAGAAAGAAAAAGAAAATAATAACAACAACGAAACTCTATTCTATCTTCTTGTTTCCTGTATACATTACTACACTCATCCCTCCTTGGATTTTACGTTGTCTCCTTTAGCCAGGCACATGACATGCCTGTAATCTTAACACTTGGAGGGCTAATGCAGGAGGATGGGAGTTTAAGGCGCTACTCTGTACATTCCAAGTTAGGCTAAGATACAGTGTGATAGCCTATCTCAAATAAATAAATAAATAAATAAATAAATAAAATTAAGTTTTGGAGATAGCAAGATGTTGCAGTGGGTAAATGCACTTGCCATGCAAGCCTGGTGACTTGAGTTTGAACCCTAGAACACACATTAAAGTAGAAAGAGAGAACTAATGCAATAAGCCTGCCCTCTGACCTCCCTACATATGCAATGACATTCATGAGTTCTCTCTCTCTCCCTCTCCCTCTCCCTCTCTCTCTCTCTCTCTCCTCAAATAAAAGTGTTTTGAGCCAGACAGGGGTGGTGCATCCCATCAGTTGGGAGGCACAGGTTGATTCCAATGAGTTTGAGGCCAGACTAGTCTACAGATCAGCCAAAAAGAAACCCAACCCTGTCTCAAAATACAAACAAACATACTAAAGTCTTTTGAATACCTTTTTCTTAGACCCAAATCAGTTTGATTTTAGCTAAGAATGGCTTTAGATAACCTTAACTAACGTGTTTTCTTAGAAGTGCCACAGAAATGGAAAAAAAAAAAAAGACTGACTGGGAAGAAAAGGCCTCTGTGGTATAGTCTAAGGGATGCTAATACACACACACACACACACACACACACACCAAAACAGCAATAGCTATAGACACAGGCTATCAGACAAACAAAATGATTTGTGAACAATTACATCCACTCAGTAATTACTGATTAGCTATTCTCTGCTGGTGAAATGAGCCAATTCAAACCAGATTAAACTATATAAACACAGGTTTATTGGGAAGCAGCTCTAGGGCAGACACACTGGCCTCAAGGAAGGAGGCCAGAGAAGTCACCATGGGGAGAGAGACAGAGTGGAGGGGAAAGAGAAAAAGAAAAAGAAAAAGAGAGTGTACACACAGGGAAAGAGAAAATACAGAGTGGCGGGAAGAGAGGGAAGAGGCCAAAATGTCTGGATTCTACAGGAAGGATCTTCTGGGCAAGGGGAAGCCCAGCCCCTGGGCTGCAAAGTTCAGGGTGGAGAGTAGGGTGTGCCAGGTAGGGACTGAGGGATGCTGGGAGAACCTGGAGGCAGATGCAATTGGGTAGGTTAAATACGCACCCCAGCTCTGTTTCAGGTCTGAATCCCAACATTCCAGCCTTTTGCTGGTAATAAACGAATAGGGTGATATAATCGGCTATGACTACTTCCTGCTGACATTTGGGCATTGTTATGGCAAAAAGATGGAATGCTGGCCAAGTCTGGGAAGAGCAGGCTGTTTCACTTGCTGTCCAGGTTGTAGGACCACCTGGGGCTAGTGGCATGAAGGCTCATTTAAAGCACCTGTGGGTAGCCAGTTAGAAACTGTCCTGGATACAGGTTCCAGGAAACACCTGGACTTGGCGGGATGCTGTAACAGATATATATATTAGGGGCAGAAAATAAAGTTAAAGAGTTTAAGGAGAAAAAACTTTTTTTTCTTGGGTGTACATTTGAAACTTTTAGAGCCATGGTCTTGGTAGTTGGAGGTGGTGGGTGGTAGGTGTCTCAGGATTGGAGAAAGGGGGATAGATCCCACCCTCAGAAATAGGTAGGTGGGACGGGGGCGGGGGGGGGGAGGGGGAGGAAACAGGCTCTTTTTTTTATTAGATATTTTCTTTTTTTTAAATTAGGTATTTTCCTCATTTACATTTCCAATGCTATCCAAAAAGTCCCCAATACACTCCCCCACCCCACTCCCCTACCCACCCACTCCCACTTTTTGGCCCTGGCGTTCCCCTGTACTGGGGCATATAAAGTTTGCAAGTCCAATGGGCCTCTCTTTCCAGTGATGGCCGACTAGGCCATCTTTTGATACATATGCAGCTAGAGTCAAGAGCTCTGTGGTACTGGTTAGTTCATAATGTTGTTCCACCTATAGGGTTGCAGATCCCTTTAGCTCCTTGGGTACTTTCTCTAGCTCCTCCATTGGGGGCCCTGTGATCCATCCAATAGCTGACTGTGAGCATCCACTTCTGTGTTTGCTAGGCCCTGGCATAGCCTACCAAGAGACAGCTATATCTGGGTCCTTTCAGCAAAATCTTGCTAGTGTATGTAATGGTGTCAGCGTTTAGAGGCTAATTATGGGATGGATCCCTGGATATGGCAGTCTTTAGATGGTCCATCCTTTCGTCACAGCTCCAAACTTTATCTCTGTAACTCTTTCCATGGGTGTTTTGTTCCCAATTCTAAGAAGGGGCACAGTGTCCACACTTTGGTCTTCGTTCTTCTTGAGTTTCATGCATTTAACAAACTGTATCTTATATCTTGGGTATCCTAAGTTTTGGGGCTAATATCCACTTATCAGTGAGTACATATTGTGTGAGTTCCTTTGTGATTGTGTTACCTCACTCAGGATGATGCCCTCCAGGTCCATCCATTTGCATAAGAATTTCATAAATTCATTCCTTTTAATAGCTGAGTAGTACTCCATTGTGTAAATGTACCACATTTTCTGTATCCATTCCTCTGTTGAGGGGCATCTGGGTTCTTTCCAGCTTCTGGCTCTTATAAATAAGGCTGCTATGAACATAGTGGAGCATGTGTCCTTCTTACTGGTTGGAACATCTTCTGGATATATGCCCAGGAGAGGTATTGCTGGATCCTCTGGTAGTATTATGTAGATATTTCCTTTATTTACATTTCAAATGCTATTCTAAAAGTTCCCTATACCCTCCTCCCCCCACCCCCCCAAACAGGCTCCTGATTGACAGTACTTATTTGGAGTCCGTCTGACCTATGAGAGGTGGATTTGAGTGGATTCCCTGAAACTTATAAGAATCCTTTTAAATTTATAAAAAGATAATTTTCAGATATGCTAGTATTACCACTGTTCATTGTTAAAGCTCTGAACTTTGAAGTCTCAATACAGCAGTAGCACAGTGGGGGAGGGGTGTGTGTGTGTGTGTGTGTGTGTGTGTGTGTGTGTGTGTGAAGCGCTTTCCTTCCTCCCATGTCCCTTGACTCACTCTCCCATCACCATTGAAGGCTTTTCTCACATCCTCCAACCTTCATAACTTGCATTTCCCGACCTCAAATCCCCTTCCTAGACCTCACTTTCTTAGAAGCTTTCATACCCCGAAGACCTTACATAAATTTGAAACTTTACACCTTTTCCTATCCAGTTATTCAGCATGAGACCCAGGTGGTTGACCACTGGAAGCAGTCACCTAAGGTGACCTCCTTTAGATAAAAGAAGGGTTAAAAAGTCCCTTCTTTCACTAGTCTAGTCCTCAAACCTCTCAGAGACCTGAGAAGGAAAGATTGTAATCTAAACAGCCTATGTATCAATTGAAATGACAGTTACCATGAACACACTAACAAGAAACAAAAAGAGCAGACAGAGCACCTAATATTTAATTACACTGGGTCAGAGAGCGCACACTGAGACTCCCCTCAGTTAGACAGGTAAGAGATGTTCTGCTCACTTCCCATGAGCCTCACAGCCATGGTCTTTCTCATCTAGGGTCTTGGTGTCTTTGTGTCTGACATAACAGCAAGGAGCCACGACTATCATTACATCAAGTCTGGGAAGGAGCAGGATACATTTTTATTGTTTCATTCTAGCTCTGATCACGATTTTCTGAAACTCTGCCAGTTTTTTCCTTACATAACTCAGCTCTGCTGTGGAAAGGAGGACATGCATGCTAGCAAAGCCCTGCCCCGTTAGGAACCTCTTTTGGGTTGTTGTTTTAAGACTTAGTCTCATGTAGCCCAGGCTGGCTTTGAACTTGCAACCTAGTCAAACTGGCTTTGAAATTCTAATCTTCCTGCTTCCACCTCTTATGTGCTGCTGACAGGCATTGTGAACACAGTATGCCAGAAACATAGATAAACACATCTATCTATCTATCCACAATATCAGAATTCATTACCTAACAGTAAGTTCACAAAGGAAAGTATTTCAAAGGCCCACCTACATCGGCAATCTGATTTTATTCTAATCTTAATTACTAGCATTAATATCACATCACACAGCACACAGTGAATCTCTCTATGCATACACCTGAGTTACAGAACTAATACAGGCTAGTGAGGTTAGAGCAGCACTCAAGAGCTTTCAGAACTGGGCTGATAGAAATGCACTAGCCTCCATATTGATAAGATAACAAACCCAAACCAACCTCAGGAAAGAAGCTGCCATTCAGGCTGAGAGGCAAGGTGGAGAACAAAGGCTCATGAGTGAGTCCCTCTGCAAGGTAAGAGGCTAGAACCATTGGAGCAGAGCAGTGGGCTCAGGTCCAAACAGGAGAGCAGATGGGTAAACAGATGGCAGTTGAGTATGAGTATGCCAGGAGTTCTCTGTTGGTCCTTGACGAACACACTAGGTATCAAATAACAGCTCAGTATGGGATGTTGTCTTAGTGGTAGGTATCCATCACTTTCTGGGTCCAGGTGAGGGAGGGAGACACACCCTTTCTGTGATCTGGCATGTCCTTTCTATGGCTAAGTTTTTCTGATATTTTATTTACATATGTATATATATATGTGTGTGTGTGTGTGTGTGTGTGTTTCAAGACACAGTTTCTCTGTGTAGCCTTGGCTGTTCTTGTACTGGAATTCACACTGTAGACCAAGCTACCCTGGAACTCACAGAGATTCTCCTGCCTCTACCTCCAGAGGACTGGGATTAAGGGCATGCCCAGTGTTATAATTTTTATTAAATATTTATTTAGTTCAGTTAATATGCATGAATGTTTTGCCTATGCTGTCTACTATGTCTACGCCTGGTGCCCATGAAGGTCAGAGTTGGAATTATAAATGGTTGTCAGGTGTCACCGAGGTGCTGGGAATCAAACTAGGGTCACAAAAGGTGTTTCTAACTACTGAATGGTCTCTCCAGAACTCCATGACATGATTTTATTATGTTCATGTGCCCAGTAGTCTCAATTCACCCTACTAAATTTATAGGGTAGGCTTCTTTCTGTTCCCAGGAAGAAGTCATTTGTCACTCTGTGCTTTATGGGTAGTGTCAGGTACTGTCCACTTGCTCACCCGGGAGCAGATGGAGTCAAAGGCTGCTTGTAAGTAGAGTAACTTAGGGTGATGCCCAGCTTAACTGCTATGATAAGCAGGAGCCATCGTGCCTGGCTTAGGAACCTCTTACTGAGGAAACCAGAGTGGCCAGTTCCCTCTCTGCTCCTCAGATAGTCTGTGTACTTGACTTTGTGTGTATGTACATCAGCATATGTCTATATGGCTGTTTGTCTTTGTGTGTGTGCACATGTGTTTTGCTGTTGCTGTGTGTGTGTGAACGTTTGTGAGCATTTGTCTGTGTATACAAGAAAGAGTGGGTAAGCTTATGCACAGTATGCATGTGCCTATTCACTGTTATTTTTTAAAGATTTATTTATTTATTATATCTAAGTACACTGTAGCTGTCTTCAGACACTCCAGAAGAGGGTGTCAGATCTTGTTACGGATGGTTGTGAGCCACCATGTGGTTGCTGGGATTTGAACTCAGGACCTTTGGAAGAGCAGTTGGTGCTCTTAACCACTAAGCCATCTCTCCAGCCCCTATTCACTGTTTTTTTTATTCTTCTCTCATATATTACATCCCGGCCACAGTTTCTTTTCCCTTCACTCCTACCAGCCTCTCCCCTGCCACCTCCTCTTGATTTATTAATCAAAATTGTGTGTGTGTGTGTGTGTGTTACACACACACACATTTGTTATGCCCAAATTCTGAGGTCTTCACAGACCACCAGGAGTCAAACTCATATGCAAAAGCAAAGAGTCCTTATTCAAGCTCGAACTCAGACCCTCCAACCACTCGAGCACAGTGGAATGTGTGGAAGGTACTGGGCTGGTACAAGCATTGCTTATTTATCATGGTAGCAGGGTGAGGGACTGCTCAACTTGGCAGTTACATAATTGGTTGACATTTGCATGGGGCACTTCTTCTGGCTAGTAATGATTTTATCTTGGTGTGAACAATGGTTGCTAGCTTATGGTGTGAACAATGGTTTAGACATTAGGTACATTCTCCTTAAGGACTGATTGGTGCTTGTTAGGAGTGGAGTGGCTATTTGCCTAGAGGAATTGTGATTGTTACCAGGGTGGCATGGCTCCTGGAACAAGTTGGGGTTTTGCTAGTAGCTGAGTCCATTCAAAGGGCAAGTTTAATTGTAAAATAGAGTCTGAAAGCAAAATGGAGTTTGTAATGTTAAACTGGGCCCTTCGATATAAAAAATGATAATTATAGAAGATATTTTAATGAAATATATATATATGGTATAAAAGTTGAGGAAAAATTGGGATGGACAGTTTTTTTTTTCTCTCTCTCCTTCTACTGTGTTTCTGGGATCTGAAACTCAAGGCACCAGGCTTGGTGGCAAGCCATCTTGCCATGTTACTTGACTCAATGTCCAAATCTGAATGTGTTATTTCTATGCTCTTTTCTACAAACTTCAGAGTTTCTAGTCTCATGTTTTCTTACTTGAATTGATTTTTATACATATTGAGAGACAGGACCGTAGTTTTCATCTCCTGTGGGTGAGTAACCAGTTTCCCCAGGAAGGTTTCTTATAGGTGTCTTTTCTCCAATATGACACTGTTATCAACAGTTAGGTTGGTGTAGCACTCTAACTTATTGATTTACATTTCTGGTGTTGTGCCCTTCTGCTTTGGATACTATGTCTCCATACTTTTTTGACATCAGGTTGTATTGCGAGCTTTTGTTCCCCCTGGTAAGAACACGCTCAGGGCAGCCGGAATCTTCTGCAGCACAAGCTTTATTGCTTACCCCATCAGGAGCTAGTGGAGAAGAGAGTCAGAGAGAGAGCCAGAGAGAGAGAGAGAGAGAATGGCGGAAACCGTCCCTTTTATGGAGGACTGTCCTCCGCCTCGAAAGTGTCGCTCCCTGATTGGCTGCAGCCCATCGGCCGGAGTTGTCGTCACGGGAAGGGCAGAGCACATGGCGTGGAAAGCTACCCCAGCACATGCGCAGCTTGCTTGTTTACTACTTAGAACACGGGTGTCAGTGCCATCAGCGCCATCTTGTAATGGCAAATGTGAGGGCGGCTCCTTACATCTCCCCCTTTTCTTTTATTTAAGAGCAATAGGCCACCCATTCTAATGAGAGTGGAGATAGAGGTCAAATCCCCAGTGTGCAAAATAGGGGCTTTACACAAAACCTCCTCCCAGGCTCATCACCAGAAGGGGTCTTGGTCCACTCCCGTGTCGTTTTTCCTGGGGGAAGGACACTTGGACACTCAACCTTCTTGAAAGATGACATGTCTCCCTAGAATAGGCTCATAGATGCCGTAGAGCCCTTCTACTGCAGTGCTTAGCCGTGCAACTCTCTCGGGCTGCTGAAGCACACTCACTCTATCCCGTGCAATGAGACTAGCCTCGTGGGGTGCAAGAGCTGAGTGGCCAGCGACCTATTGCTTAAGCATAGATAACCATATATCAGGGGAAACACCATGTTCTAGTGCTGCAAGCGCCTGGGAAATAACCACCTTGTCTCTCCTAGTTTGGGCCTTAAGCTTACAGACCAATCAGAGAAGCAACACTAATCTACAGCAAAGAACAGCTCCAAATAATTCTACCCCCCACCCATTCTTTAAAGAAGGAAAATGTTGAAAAGATAGTCCTTAGGTCAGGGACAGGTCCAAGTGCGTGGGGCAAGTCTCAATTTTTGAAGGGTCTGTTCAAATTTAGCCATCCAATTCTGTATCTCCCAATGCTGCTCTCCCTTTGTTGTTATCGCACTGGACATCACCAAGACGAGGGACATCAGTATTCCCTTGGTCAGTCTGGATTTTTCGGGTGAGTCTTTCTGGTATCCAAAATGGGTTGTCTTCATTCTGTGGAAAAACACAAACAGCTCCCCTGGATCTTATCAAAATAGGATCCGGTCCTTTCCATTTGTTACTTAAAACATCTTTCCATTTAACCATCTCATTGGGCCTATCTGGCTCTGAACAATGGCGTTCAGCCGCCTTATGGCCATGAGCATCAAGATTTAAAAAATTGAGTGTAAAAAGTGCTGTAGACACAGACACTCTTGGTACTCGGGGTAGAGCCTCCTCGACTCCCCCTTTCTGTTTTATTAGATAGGATTTGAGGGTGCGGTGCGCCCGCTCAATAATACCCTGTCCTTGGGGGTTGTATGGAAGTCCAGTCAGGTGGGTTACGTCCATCTGACGGCAGAACTGTTGGAATTTTTGAGATGTATAAGCTGGTCCATTATCAGTCTTAAGTAGTTTGGGTTTTCCCCAAGCACTCCATGCCTCGAGGCAATGTTGAATCACATGTGAGGCCTTTTCTCCAATTAAAGGAGAGGCAAACAAAACTAATTGTATCTACTGAAAAATATTGGCAATTTTACTGGAAGGCTTAGTCACTCCAGCCACTTCTAAAAAATTGAGGGGTTCTAAAAAGGTTTTTAAAACTTCTAAAACCACTAAACATTTTACCACTTGAGGTGAATTTTCATTATATTGTTTGGATACTACTTTACTATTAGCCACATAGGCACCTATGCCAGTTTTTGATCCATCAGTATATACCACAACCCCATTTTTAAGTGGGTTTCTTACTGTTATTTGTGGAAACACAACAGATTGATTTTGGGCAAACTGTAAAATTGGATGTTTTGGATAATGGTTATCTATTTGTCCTGAAAAGGAGGTAACTAAAACTGCCCAATCATTGGATGTGGCTGCCAAGGTTTGAACCTGTCAAAAGTCCAATCTCTCTGCTCTGGAGTCAAAGCAGCAGCGTTTGCTCGGGTCTGCGTTTGTGCAGCCTCTTGCCATAGAACTCTCCATTCCGTATATTTGCCCATACTGGGGAGAGTGGCTTTTGCAATCATTTGCCAGTCGGCAGGAGTTAGTGCCATGCCGGCAAGCCTGTACTCTACCGGAGCATGAACACGCCCACCCTCGGCTCCTTCAAAGACCGGAAATGCCTGTTGTATCTTCCTTTGTTCCTCTCTTGAAATGAACGAGTCCGCACACTGCCTCTCTGCGCAGGGCTGACGCACTATGCAGGGCGGGGGCTCCGCATAGGGCGGAGGTGCACTATGACCTTGAAGCTGACTGCCCTGAGGCCGAGCAGCAAGCTGGCCTTTGCCAGCCGCTTTTGGCTTTTTTTCTTGACCTATAAGCTCACATTTCTCTCTCATAACGAGCTGCTCCCTCCTCCAAGTCTGTTTCCTCAGAAGGGCTTATTTCTTTATCTGATTCACAGCTACTAAGAACTGGCTCTTTAAACTCATCTCTTTTCTCCTCTTTCCTTCTAATCTCTCCCCAGGTATTTTTCCCTGACATTGACTTTTCTTTTTTCCTTTGTTTTTTCTCCTCTTTCCTTCTAATCTCTCCCCAGGTATTCTTCCCTGACATTAACTTTTCCTCGGGTTCAAGACCCGTGGAAAGGCCTGTGTACTTATTTGGTGCACCATGTTTCCTCTTTGCTCCTGCTCTCTTTCCCCGCTTTACTTCTGATAGACTGTCTTGAATTTTGTCCAGAATTCTCCACCCTGCCTTAACCACTTGTTGACATGTGAAAAGAAATAAAAGGGCTTTTAACACTAGAGAAAGTTCAAGACCAGACATACCTTGTAAAGCTGTAACTCGCGTCCCATCCCCACAGTTCTGGTTCCGCTCCGTTCCCCAGCTGAAGAGTTCTGAACCCATGCCGGATCCTTCTCAACAGTCTGTTTTGCGGGAACACTTCATTACCACAGTTCCCCAGCTGAAGAGTTCTGAATCCACACTGGATCCTTCTCAACAGTCTGTTTTCCAGGAACACTTCATTAACCGCTCCTTCCCCGTGATGCAGTAGCTCCCGGGTTTCGGCGCCATTTATTGCGAGCTTTTGTTCCCCCTGGTAAGAACACGCTCAGGGCAACCGGAATCTTCTGCAGCACAAGCTTTATTGCTTACCCCATCAGGAGCCAGTGGAGAAGAGAGCCAGAGAGAGAGCCAGAGAGAGAGAGAGAGAGAGAGAGAGAATGGCGGAAACCGTCCCTTTTATGGAGGACTGTCCTCCGCCTCGGACGTGTCGCTCCCTGATTGGCTGCAGCCCATCGGCCGGAGTTGTCGCCACGGGAAGGGCAGAGTACATGGCGTGGAAAGCTACCCCGGCACATGCGCAGCTTGCTTGTTTACTACTTAGAACACGGGTGTCAGTGCCATCAGCGCCATCTTGTAATGGCAAATGTGAGGGCGGCTCCTTACAAGGTTGTGATGTCATTTGGCTCAGGCTTGCTTTGGTCATTTGAAGTCATTTTTTTTAAAGATTTATTTATTTATTATATGTAAGTACACTGTAGCTGTCTTCAGACACACCAGAAGAGGGCATCAGATCTCATTACAGATGGTTGTGAGCCACCATGTGGTTGCTGGGATTTGAACTCTGGACTTTCAGAAGAGCAATCGGGTGCTCTTACCCACTGAGCCATCTCACCAGCCCCCTATTTGAAGTCATTTTGCTTCCATATAAATTTTAGAAATGTTTTCCCTATTTCTTTCTTTCTTTCTTTCTTTCTTTCTTTCTTTCTTTCTTCCTTCCTTCCTTCCTTCCTTTCTTTTTTTTTTTTGTTGTTGTTGTTGTTGTTGTTGTTGTTGTTGTTGTTGTTTTGAGACAGGGTTTCTCTGTGTAGCCCTGGCTGTCCTGGAACTCACTCTGTAGACCAAGCTGGCCTCGAACTCAGAAATCTGCCTGCCTCACGGATACAGAGATCAGAAGACAACTTGCTGGAGCTGGTTGGTTCTCTCCTTCCCCTATGTCAGTTCTGGCCTTCAGGCTTGGTGGCAGATGCCTTTACCCACTGAACAACCAGGTCTCTAAATTATTGGGAGGAATATAAAATGATAAAACAACTTTGGAAGACTGTTTGGCTGCTTCTCATATACTTGCTGTGCCACCAGCCAACCACACTCAACGTTTACCCCAGAGAAACAGGACTCACAACCATGAAAAGTTGTAAGTCTTCATAGCAGTGACCTATGGAATAAGTGCATGAATGTGTAAGTGTTGTAAGCTGGCCCGTGGCCTACATGAACAGGGTACACCTGGGAGGCAGGCTGGGGCTGAAAGAGACTTAGATGGCGAGAAAAGATAATGAAGCCAAGACAACGTGCCGATCAAGGCCCGTGATTTTACTCAGAAACTGTGCTTATAAAGGGGGAAGGCCCATCCCCCCATCCCACCCACCCCCACTCCTGCCAGTCCATTCTTGGTGTCTGGAGCCAGCCTGCAGGTGACATGCAGGATAGGATGTGCCTCTGGAATATCTCAGGGGCCTCTCAGCAGGTAGCAGGGTTTTGGAGGAGAGAAGCAGCAGATGACAGAACAATAGAGCCATCTAGGTCGGAAGGCTCCACCCTAGGTAATCTCCTTCTTAGTGGCAGCAAGGTCAAAGTCTGGATCAGCCTTTAATTTAATAGATGCTTAAATACATTAACAGCAGCCTGTCCTAGTCAGGGCTCTCTAAAGGAACAGAGCAGACAGAATGAATACCTTAGACTGGCTTACAGAACATAGCCCAACAACGGCTAGCTCACAATGGAAAGGCTGAGAACCTGATAGTTAAATCTAGGAAGCTGGCTGTCTCAGCTGTCCCAATCTGCTGCTGGAGCCCTTGAGAGCTGCTGGTCTTCAGTCCACGATGGAATCCTCCTCACGAGGTTGTGTTGAATACCAGCCACAGCAAGAGAGTAGAGAAAGGTGTGAGGGAGAGTGAGGTAAACAGGCAGAAAGTTTCCTCTGGGCCATTTCAGGATGGCATCCACCAAGTGTAAATTTAGGGTTGAGCTTCCTGATTTAAATATCCTAAGACAATCCGTCACAGAGGACCAAGAGTTTGGGTTTTAGTTGACTGCACAAGTAGTCAAGTTGACAACCAAGATTAGCCATCAGACAGCCCAATGCAACAAACCACTGAGACATGTAACAACTTGAAATTCAAGGGTACAAGGCTGGGGGGCACAGAGAAGCCACCTTTGGAAGAGTACATAGCCCCATTTGTATAGCTTTTTCAAACAGCCAAAGGACCATGATGAAAACATGCTTGATGGTTTCCAGAAGTTGTTTTGTTTGTTTGTTTGTTTGTTTGTTTGTTTGTTTTTAGATTTATTTATTTATTATATATGAGTACACCTTAGCCATATTTAGACACACCAGAAGAGGGCATCAGCTCTCATTACAGATGGTTGTGACCCACCATGTGGTTGCTGGGAATTGAACTCAGGACCTCTGGAAGAGCAGTCAGTGCTCTTAACTGCTGAGCCATCTCTCCAGTCCCGGTTTCCAGAATTTATAGTGCCGAAGTGGAGTTTGTGTGACTACATGGAATGTGTACATTTCTTATGACACTACAATATTCCCAATGCTGACTGTGGGACTAGCACACAGACCTCTACTGTACCTGTAAAACATTCACATACACTCATGAATGCCTGTAAAAGCTGATAGAACCTAGCTAAGATCTGGAGTTGCAAAGATGAAGGACCGATTTCACTATTTGGACCACTTTATCACTTAGCATTCAGATATTAGTACTAGAAGAAGTGGGACAGAAGACATATAAGGAATAATTCTTCTTCTTCTTCTTCTTCTTCTTCTTCTTCTTCTTCTTCTTCTTCTTCTTCTTCTTCTTCTTCTTCTTCTTCTTCTCCACCTCCCTCTCCTTCCTCCTCCTCCTCCTCCTCTCCTTCTCCTCCTCATTTCTCCTCCTCCCCTTCACCTCGCCCCTCATCCTCCTTCTCCTCCTCCATATCTCTGCCTTCTTATCTCTTCTTCCTCCTTTCCTCCTTCTTCCTCTTCCTCCCACTCCTCCTCCTCCATTTTCTCCATTTGTTATTTTGTTTCCCAAGACAGGGTTTCTCTGTGCAGCCCTGGCTGTTCTGGAATTTACTATGTAGACCAGGCTGACCTCAAACTCAGAGATCTGCTTGTCTGTTCCTCCCCCTGCCCCTCTCCCGCTTTGCCCCGAGTGCTGGGATTTACAGGTGTACCACCCACATCCCTGATTTATAAGAAACTTTCTATACCATCTTCCCAACCTCTCTGTAAATCCATCATTATTCTAAGATAAAAATGTATCTTCTAGAAAACAAAGGTTCAGGAAGGAAAGTTGGCCCAGCCTTTAGTAGCACACACTACTCTCACAGGGGATAGAAGTTGAGTTCCAGCACCCACTTTAACCTGCTCACAACTGCCTTTAGCACCAGCTTCAGTGAATCCAAAGTCCTCTTCTGGCATATGCATACACAAATACACATATACATCAAAAAATCTCTTTTAAAGCAAAGTTTGCTCCATCTAGCATTATCCAAAAGTGAAGTGTATTCATGTCTTATTAGCTCAGCAGTTTTCCCAAGCATATGACCATCCGAGATTTAATGTGTCCTCACAGGTATGTGTTAGGATGTTCCTAAGCAATGTTACACTAAATGGAAAACAATGGAAATGCCTTCCAGTAACAGATAAGAGCATCAGGGACGTTGGCCTTCCATGGGTACCTTTCAATCAGCAGGGACAGGAATCAGTGAAAAGCGATGCAGCTCCCCATGCCTTTGCTTCCAGGTGGTCCCCAGGATGCCCAGAAGCACATCCTCATCCTCACAGAGGCGCATCCTCATCCTCGAAGAGGCACATCCTCATCCTTTCAGACCATCATCATCCTCGCAGACATGCATCCTCATCCTCTCAGAGGCGCATCCTCGTCCTTGTTTTCACTCCTGCCACATGGCTTTCCTCTCTGCCATCTTGGAATCATATCCCCCCAACGACTAAACTAAGGTTTCTCTCTCTTTCAAGGGAAGTCCAGACTTTAATGCAATTTTATTTACATACGGCTTAGAGATGTGCAAAACCAGATGGTGGCAGTCAGAAAAGTAGCAACTCAATGGAAGGCTGACGAAATTAATCATCAATGGCAAGATTGCAGCATGAGGGGGTTTTCTACTGGCAATGTCTCACTTCCCTACTGGAAGGGGATTTAAACAGCCATGCTCACTCAAGCTGTGTTTTTAAGATGTGCCAATTTTATAGCACATAGGTATATTTTAGTTTTAAAGCTGCCTCAGAGAAGAGTGAGCCTAAGGTTCTGACAGGTTAGGTGCAATAGACACAGCAACCCTTTCATAGTCAATACCCTTTCTTGTCATCCTTGGCATGAGGCACGTGAAGCCGGTACTAAGACTGTGAAGTATGGTGAAATTCACCTATACACACTTCTCTAGGTGTGCTCAGTTCTTAAGGCTTCCTCTGTATTTCTGCTGTTTCCAAGACCACCTCACCCAGGCCGACTTTCCCATGATTCCCTCTCCCTTTCCCATTCACTGCTAGGCCCTGGGGATACATTAATGAACAGTAATAGATGTGGCCTCTGTTCTGAGTTTTATTCTTAGGCAGAGGGAAAAAAACCAAACAAACCATTAGTCAAACACTCATAAACTTGGTCTGGCTGTAACGAGAGCAAACAGATACACTCCTGGAAAACCACTGCCTCACAACAGGACATGGAGGAGGAGACCGGCAGGAGCGGTGAAACAGGGTGGCGGGAGTGGGAAAGGATGTACAGGAAACATGATGCTATGGATTAGGGAAAAGGTGAGGCAGGAAGAAGGGGAGCATGGGAGAAGAAAGAAAAAAGGAGTGAAGTGTAGAGAACAGGGAAAGGCGAGGAGCACTGAGTAGAGGCAGGACAGACAGGACCCACCCATCTTGGCCATGCGGGTTGTTTTGTCATTACCCTAAAATGGAGCCAGAAATTTTTGGGGTTTTTTGGTTTTTTGTTCGTTTGCTTGTTTTTCTGAGACAGGGTCTCTCTTCATAACAGCCCTGGCTGTCCTTTGTTCCTTTGTCAACCAGGCTGGCCTAGAACTCTCAGCTATCCACCTGCCTTGGCCTCCCCAGTGCTGAGATTAAAGGCATGAGCCACCATGCCTGGTTCGAAATGGTTTTAAATCGAAAACTTCCATGGTTATGTTTTGAAAAGACTGATATGGGTATTGTCTGAACATGTGATTACAAAGGTTCCAAGTTCCTGTGAGTAGACAGAGGACTGTTAAAACATACCAGAAGCAAGATCGTTCTAGCTTTGACAGCAGTGATGGCAAAAGATGGAGAGAAAATGATTCAGATATTTAGAAGGCTCTGTACAGTAGATACACTACACTTATCACAGATCAAAGCAAACATTCTGGCCTATGTTGCCAGACAGATATGAGACCACATTGCATTGATCTTAGCCATTGTTTTTTGCCTACATAATTAAGAGAGGCTGTGTAACCATATCGTGCATGAATTGTGTTAAAAATATTCTGAAAATGCTAAACACAAACTATTGATCAAGAGGAGAACTGAGAATTGCCAAAAGTTCTAAGAAAAATGGGAGAAACAAGGGTTTGGAAGCACCAGTGAGGAGGTGATACTGGAGTCTGATAGGCCAGCAAGAAAAATGATTGGCAGACGTGTAGACTCCCTGGCTGCACGTCCTATCTTGCAGATAGAATGTGGTTTCTCAAGACCCATGGAGATACAGGGAAAAGGACTCTGTGGTTTACAGGCCCCTAGGACAAGGGAAGGACTTAGCAGAGGAATTAATAGTTCATAGGTGCCTGAGAACAGAAGTTAGGCAAAAGGACTCCGCAGGTCTTGCCATACAGTCTGAGAGGGTTCATCAATCCTTTTTAGCTGCCGCTTTCCTCGTGCCAGCCCGTTGCTCAACTCTTCCGGCTTTCTCTTGGCGTGGGTGTGCATGTCCACCCTTTGTTTTTGGAGACAGGGTTTCTCCGTGTAGCCCTGGCTGTCCTGGCACTCACTCTGTAGACCAGACTGGCCTCGAACTCAGAAATCTGCCTCCCAAGTGCTGGGATTAAATGTGTGTGCCACCACTGCCCACTCTCAATAAACTTGAGTGCGCACTTGTCCTTGGACACTTTGAGCAACTGGAGTTGTCGCTTGTTGGGCGCGAAGCTACACACCTTCCGGATCATGCACACTCCAGATCATCAAGCACAAGAACTTGGTGTGCTTGGTGAGGCGCGGCTTGCTGTTGTTACCTTGTGGCCCTTGTTGAGGTCCATGGCCATGGGATAACGCTGGGCTATGGCGCCTGCACTATGATGCCGGCAGATTCCTAAGCTTTGATGGGAACATTTAAACCTTCCCAACACCCAAGAAACAGGGTTTCTGTGTAGCCCTGGCTGTCCGTCTCCTATGCATTTCATATATACACAATGTGTGTGTGTGTGTGTCTCACTTATGGCTTGTGTAAATTTTAAGGTGCTATTCTGTTACTTTAAATACGCATACTTTTGTGTGAGATATGTGGATGAGTGCATATGCCAAAGTGCACATGAGGTGAGAGCTCTCCTTGCACCTTTGTATAAGTATCCCAGGAATCAAACTCAGACCAGGGGCTCACAGGACAAATACTTTTACCTGTGGAACCTTCTTGGTTACCCATAAAAACCCCAGAAAACTCAAGGCTATCTTGGAATCAGGGACCAGCAGAAACTGAAAAGTAAAGATTTGGGAATGGCTAGGTAGGAGATACTGCTCTTATATTCCTGAAAAATAAACTGTACTAAAATATAAGCTTTAGCTTTTTAAAAGATTATATGTAAACTATAGCTATCTTCAGATCTCATTACAGGTGGTTGTGAGCTACCATGTGATTGCTGGGATTTGAACTCAGGACCTTCAGAACAGTCAGTGCTCTTACCCACTCACCAGCCCCAAACTTTAGCTTTTAAAACAGGTATTTCCCAGTAATGTACTTCTAAAGCTGTGAGGTCTACGAAATACTGTAATCCTGTGCTGGAGAAAAATGTGGCTATTCCCTGGAATATTTGGAAAATGGTCACTGAGTTCAAAGGTCATTTCCCCTTTTTAAGGCTGATAATCCTGATAACCTTTTTTTTAAAATAAAGATTATTTTATAAGTGCACTGTTTCTGTCTTCACACACACCAGAAGAGGGCATCCGATCCTATTACAGATGGTCATGAGCCACCACATGGTTGCTGGGAATTGCTCTCAGGACAGGGCAGTCAGTGCTCTTTTTTTTTTTTTTTTTTTGGTTTTTCGAGACAGGGTTTCTCTGTATAGCCCTGGCTGTCCTGGAACTCACTTTGTAGACCAGGCTGGCCTCGAACTCAGAAATCCGCCTGCCTCTGCCTCCCGAGTGCTGGGATTAAAGGCGTGCGCCACCACGCCCGGCTGGGCAGTCAGTGCTCTTAACCGTTGAGCCATCCTCTCCAGCCCTCTACATTATTTTCTAATTCTCTGTAACAACTAGAAACGAAGCCTAGAGACATGGCTCACTGGTTGGGAGCAGTGACATTCTGAGTTCAAATCCCAGCAGCCCCATCAGATCTGATGCCATCTTCTGGTGTGTCTGTGGACAGCTAGCTTGTACTCACTCGGGAAGCAGAGGCAGGCGGATTTCTGAGTTCAAGGCCAGCCTGGTCTACAGAGTGAGTTCCAGGACAGCCAAGGCTACACAGAGAAACCCTGTCTCGGAAAACCAAAAAAAAAAAAAAAAAAAAAAAAATTCACCCCAATCTTTTTTAAAAAACTAGAAATGAGCAAACTCTCACAACTAAGATATTCTCATAGTGGAATAAACCTGTCAACATTTTAACTTGACAAGTTTTAGTATTAACTTATTTCAATACCACCAGTAAAATATCCTTAACCAATAGGTTCTAAATAGTTTCCAAAATAAACCAGCAACAGCAGTTTGACGGAGGGCCAGGGATGGCACCTCTTTTAGCCACATGCTGGCACTGTGTTCATATGAAGACACAGGCTCCTGAGTCTCTTGCTGATGCATATACCAACTATGATAAGGGGCAGAACCACAGTCTTTATTCTCAAATTTCCCAACTGCTTTTTTTTTTGGGGGGGGGGGTGTCACGTGAATAAATACAATACCCAGTACCAGAAAGTACCCAATTCTGAACTAATTGAACCCACTCCAGCATTTTGTACACACCAGCTTCTAACAGCATATTTAAACAGGTTTTATTTATTAGCATCTTTAACCTCTGATATCTAGCCAATTCCTCAAAAACCCAAGACAATATCAAGATTGGGGGAGGGGGCAGAGGGGGTCACAATAAAAGCCATTTTTATATTTGCACACTGGAGCCAAGGGTGGCCCCGAGATCAGCCTCTACTCAGCTTTATCATCGGTTACATAGAAAAGGAACTTCTGCCTACAATGCATAGTATGAAAGCATCAACTTGCAACTGTATGCTAGATATACAGAACAGGATCTTTTTGAGAAATAGAAAGTCTGTGTGCATAAAAGATTTTTATAGCCTGCTATACAAAAATAAATAAACAAGCCCCCAAACCTGTTTATACCTTTAGCCTTATGTTAGGTCTTACACAGCAAAATGTTCCAAGCTGACTCAAACAAATCAAGAAAAGGGGTAAAAGAAAGAGTACTTCACATGGGTAATTTTAACTCTCATAGTCTCAGTTCTTAGGAAGGCAAATGCTATATAAAACGGGAAAGACAAATGCTTTCCTATTTTGAAACTTTTGAGGCACAGGTTGAGAATGCAATAAAGAAACCTGGTTTTAATCAATAACTGAAACATTCAAGCACTCCGTGTCAAAAATATTTAAAGTTAACAATGGTCTCAAAATGACTTTTATTCATATATATTGGTATGCATGATGGTAACTCAAGAAAATTGTATTTATACAACCTAACGATTTGTGGAGGCTGCTATTAAAAAAAAATGTAATTAAAAAACTTTCTTTCCAGCAGGGCGTGGTGGCGCACGGCTTTAATCCCAGCACGGGGGAGGCAGAGGCAGGCAGATCTCTGAGTTCAAGGCCAGCCTGGTCTACAAAGTGGGTTCCAGGACAGCCAGGCCTATACAGAAAAACCCTGTCTCGAAAAACAAAAAAAAATATTTTTTTTCTTTCCTTCAAATTCCTGGTTTAATAAGGAACTGTTTATTTTTGAGAAAAAGATCGCAAACATCAGGCTGTTCACAAAAATAACCCATGGTATAACTTTAGAAAACAAATATTAAGACTATTACACTATTTTCCTGTAAGATGCATTTGACATGCCAACTCCCATTCACAAAAATACATGGTTACATTCGTGTTGTAACAGTCCCACTCATGTGAGGGAAAACACACACCTCTAATGCAAAGCTGCTCTTGGGGTTACAAGTAAACGAGATGCCTGGGCAGTTAGGGAAGCAACTACTGAAGTCATGAATAGAAGAACTGTACTCCCTGCATAACAAGAGATTATTTTGGAGACAGTTGATAAAAACCATACAACTTTTTATTGTTAAGTCAAAGAGGTATCAAAATTAAAGCAAAACTTACAGGTGAGACTTAACGAAATTACTACGGAGCATCAAAGGAAGTGGAACTGTAACTAGGCGCAGGGCAATCATGAATTAATGAACACAGGAAGGGTAAGGCGGGACAACAGTGAGAATGTGCAGAAGACCCCAGGGGAGATGACCCGCTGTTACTTTCATCTCTCACAAGCGCCTAGGTAAATGAATAATGGGATAAGATTTCTAAGCTCCACTATGTGCTTAAGAGTCATCCTCCCCATTAGCGCTGTCTCTGTCATCTTCTCCTTCCTCAGGCTCTTTTTCATCATCCTTCAACTCCAGCTGTGAGAAAGACACAAATAAGATAAAGTTAGAGGTATTCTTCTCATCCCAGGACCCCAGTCCTCCCAACTTTCTTTTTTCCAAAGGTAATCACCTGGTCATCCCCCCGATCTTCATTATCATCATCATCCAGCAGGTCACCCTCCTCAGCAGAGTCATCTGCACCTGCCTCAGACTCCATCTTCACATTAGTCTCATCTTTCTTCACAGAGGCGCTGCTCTGCTCTTCTTCAGACTTTTCATTCTTCATCTCTACTGGGGATGAGAAGGACAAGTCTGTCCAGGGGCAAGTGTTGCCCACAGGATATAGACAATTCCCATTAATCATCAAAGAACAAAAGTAAAGTTTTCCAAATAAACTAATGCCCCTCCCAAACAGCCCAATTTGCATATACATTAAACCACCTTAGGAAAATAACCCAAATTCAATTAGAATGATTTAAAGACTATTACCTGCTTGCTTGCTTTGTTCTTTTTCAATTTTTTCCAGGCTTTCCAGAAGAGAATCCACTTTTTGTTTTATCTGAGTCAGCTCCTTTTTAATGGCCTGAAGGTCATCACCTTTCACTGTAACAGAACTGCAATGTTAGACTAGACTAAAGCACCATCTACCAGCTACTCAAAGTGTTCTTTCTAGGTGCTGGGCCTTTCAGTTCTCAGAAGAAATGTTTTTCTAGTTAACAATTCAAAAAGCTGAAAGAAATACAGAGGCACCAACTACAATAGTAACTAGTAATCTTTAGTCAGCAAATGATTTAAAAATAAGATTTAGATTCACTTAAACCTAAACATGTATTTTCCTGACCAAAAAATATTCTATTTTATAGCAACTTCTAACTTGTATCTTTGTGTATGTGCCCATGTTCATGAAAGTGTTCAGATACAAGGAAGGCAGAGGACAGGCTTTCAGTCTCCTGTCTACACCCCCATTTCTCCTTAGGAGCACTGAGATTAGCCCAGCTTTACTTCTGTTTCAAAAAGAAACAAAACAAAAAACTTAAGCTGAGAATTTCAACTAAGAAACTGCAACTGCTTTATTTACTTTCTCAGCTTTCAATAGTTTGCTGACATACTTCAATTATGTCGATCAATATAGAAAACTGACAACCAAAAGTATGCCCTAGCTAAATTTAGTTCAACATAAACATTTATAAAATTAACCAAGCTATTAAGTATAGAACTCAGACTACAATCCTTAAACAACATTCTTTCTCCCCCTTTCCTGGTTTGTATTTTTTGGGTAAACTGAGACCAATGCCAAGTGTCATCTTGCTCTCTATTACAGGATATAGGAGGTGTTTTAAGAGATTAAGAACAGTGTTAGGCTGGAGATGGCTCAGCGGTTAAGAGCACTGACTGCTCTTCTGAAAGTCCTGAGTTCAAATCCCAGCAACCACAGGGAGGCTCACAACCATCTGTAACAAGACCTGACTCCCTCTTCTGGAATGTCTGAAGACAGCTGCAGTGTTCTTACATATAATAAATAAAATCTTTAAAAGAGTGATGGCGCATGCCTTTAACCCCAGCACTCCCAGGCAGAGGCAGGCACATTTCTGGTCTACAAAGTGAGTTCCAGGACAGCCAGAGCTACACAGAGAACCCCTGTCTCGAACAAACAAAGAGTGTTGATCTGTGTCCCTGCCTCCCTAATGGAGGGATTAAAATCCATTACTACTCTGGATCCACCTCCAATTTTTGAGAACGGATCTTTCAGTGAAGTGGGTGGGAGCTCACTGACTTTGCAAGGTTAGGTGGCAGGCAGGTGCAGGGTTGTGTGTGTGTCAGCCTAAGAGAAGTTAAGACATCTAAGATGCTCTGCTTTATCGGAATGCTTGGGATACAAAGCAAGGTCCTTACCCTTGAAGCATGAACTTTACTAACTGGACATCACCCAGATTCAAGTTTACACTCTAGTTATGCCAATGCTAGTTAGTAGTTTCTCAACCACAGGAAGAATAAGTAGCTAAGTGGTTGAGTTTGCTAGTTTATACTTGCAGAAGTTCTCAGGGAAGTTCAGTTCTCAACACCCAAATCAGATTATCTCACACTGGCAACTACATCTTCAGAAGAATCAACACCCTCTCTGGACTCCTGGACTCAACACTGGCCCCCACCCCTTACACACAAATGCCAGGGAAAAAAGCACTACCTGGGAGGTGGAGTGTGCTGCATAAAAAACAGCAAACAAACAAAGACAACATACATTTTCCAGACTTAGAAGAAGATCCCCGTTGTCCACTCTTCGAATTGAATCCACTTTTGCCCCTTCGTGAGGTGTTCCCTGAAACACGCTGACGTTTGGAAGGCACCACAGCTCGAGCAATAGGAGGAGGAGGAGGAACCCGTGCTGGGTAACTGTACATCCTGTGGGTTAAAGAAATAATTCTTCAAAGTGTAAATTTAACTCAAGCCAGGCATGGTGGCGCACGCCTTTAATACCAACACTTGGGAGGCAGAGACAGGCTGATTTCTGAGTTCGAGGCCAGCCTCGTCTACAGAGTGAGTTCCAGGACAACCAGGGCCACACAGAGAAACCCTGTCTCAAAAAACCAAAAGAAAAAAAAAAGACAAAAGAAAGATTAACTCAAGATACAACCAGAGCATAACAACAGGATTACTGGTTTTAGTCCCTTCTTTTCCTTTTGATGTTATTCAAAACTCAATTTGATGAAAAATGCTGCAAGAGGAAAGAGGCGCCCCTCACACATACAGTAAATGATAGGCTTGACTAGACTTTTAAAAAATGGACTGTTGCCGGGCATGGTGGCGCACGCCTTTAATCCCAGCACTCGGGAGGCAGAGGCAGGTGGATTTCTGAGTTCCAGGCCAGCCTGGTCTACAAAGTGAGTTCCAGGACAGCCAGGGCTAAACAGAGAAACCCTGTCTCGAAAAAAAAAAAAAAAAAAGGACTGTTTCCAGGTTAAGGAAATTTTAAGAGAATGTAAGTAAGTTAGAATGAATTGCTTTTACCTTATACTTAAACAATTCACATAAAGTCAACTACAACAAACAGGTGTTCTGATTTTATTCAAGTTCACTGCTACTAGTGATAAAGAGGAGCCACCACCATTGAGTTTTTTCACCTACTTTAAAAATTAAATAAAACAAAGCAATCATAGGATGAGACAGCTGTATATAAAGATGCTTGCTGCCAACCAAGCTTGTTGACCTCAATTTGTGTGATAAGAAATCCAAAGGGCGACCTGACACTACTCCCACTCTAAAAATAAGAGTTCTACCATCTTATTACATATTTGTTTAGGTATGCGTCTAGGGGCATGAATGGAACCCTGGGAAGTAAATATGACCCATCATACTTGGTGGCAGTCACCTTTTACCTGCTGAGCCATCTTGGAGGAACCAAGGTAAGTTAATTTTAAAAAGTTTTGTTTTGAATTTATTTTTGTAAAATTGAAAAATTTTAGTGTTAACACATTACTTTCTCCAGCTCTACTATATTTAACCAATTTTGTTCCCCTTTCAGTGTCACTGATTTCTGTGGGTCAAGGAAGAGTTTGCTAGCTACTTCTTTTGAGTCACAAGCTGAAAACACTAGGAAAGGTCTTATTACACTATGAATTAGGTTTTTACTTGAGTCTCAGGACAGCCAGCACTTTGCTCCCCCTAACACCCCCAACCAAAAAACTGAACAGAAATGAACAAAAACAGATCCAGAAGTTATAAAAACTATGCTACCCACTCTTAATCTCAACTATCCTAGGCAGAGACTGAAACTGCCTAATTTCTTATCTGAAAATCATGTTTTCATTTCCTAAATTTGCCAGCCCACATACACTTAAATACTCTTCTAATATAGGTCAACCAGCAGCGTATGATCAGAAAACCCCCCAAACATTCTATTAACTATCTTTCCATATAAGCACTTTAGTGCGAACAAGCCAAGAAAATATTAACTTCTCTTTCTGTAGAAACAGTAATGTTTTAGATCCAGTATGTGCTGTAAGTTTGCTAGACTTTAGAAACTGATCAAGAGTCTCTTCAACTATTTTTTTTTTTTTGCTTTAGTCTGTTTCTGTGCCTCAGTTTGCTATTTTCCTGCCTCAGCTCTTTGATTGCTGGTATTACATGCTAATATACTAGTATCGTTTTTGCCCAGGTATTTTCAAACAATTCCGATGATCTGAATTACAAGTTTTTACAAATAACATCATTAAGTAACATCTCAAATGCATATTTAGGTTTTTGAGTTCTACATATACAAATTAAGTGTAAATTGGAATTTAAATTTGTCGATTTTAAAAATTAAGAGTATCTGTGTATTTCTTGCTAAGTGATAGTTTAATCAATACTCAGTTATAGTTTTTTTTTTGTTTGTTTGTTTTTTTTTTTTGTTTTGTTTTTTGTTTTGTTTTTTTTTTTTTTTTTTTTTTTTTTTTGTGGTTTTTCGAGACAGGGTTTCTCTGTGTAGCTCTGGCTGTCCTGGAACTCACTTTGTAGACCAGGCTGGCCTCGAACTCAGAAATCCGCCTGCCTCTGCCTCCCGAGTGCTGGGATTAAAGGCGTGCGCCACCACGCCCGGCTCTACTCAGTTATAGTTAATGAAGTAATCTAGATTAGAGTTTAAAGTGTTCAATCGAGGGCTGGAGCTCTGCGGTGCTACAGAAGGATGCACAGTTTTAGAGGAACCACCTCTCATTTATGTGGCTTCAGCAGTCACAGGAACTTAACACAAACCATCTCACCAAGTAATGCTAAGAACGGTACACAGTCTTTGAAAAAAACTACAAAAGTCAGGTGTAGTGGTAAACCCTGTAACCCCACACTCAAGAGACTGAGGCAAGGAGGATCTTAGGCAGACCCGGGCTACATGAGACTGCCGAAGCCAGGAGCAACAAAACACAAACAAGGTCATTATTGTTTTCAAAAAGTACCATGGTTTAGACTAAAACATCTATACTACAAAGAGAAGTCTCCCAATATATGCAAAAGCAATTGTGCCAATTATATGACTTATGGAGTCCTTCATCTGAATCTATTTTTCTCAATTTTTTAAGAAGGTTAAACATGAAAGGCTATGGAAGAAAATGTTAACAGACATCAATGATATATTTAATGGGAAGAAAAATTTTTAGTCTCCCTGAAAGGCTTCCAAGACAAAAATAATATAGGCTAGTGTAGACCACAAATTTCACGATCACATCCTGGCTTTTTACCTTAGCCCAAGCACTAAATAATTTAGCATTATTGGAGAGATGGCTCAGGGGTTAAGAGCACCAAATGTTCTTTCAGAGGTTCTGAGTTCAATTCCTGGCAACTACATGGTGGTTCACAACCATCTGTACTGGGACCTGATGCCCCCTTCTGGCATTCAGGCATACATGCAGATGGAGCACTAATATGCATTTTAAAAGATTTACTTATTGTATTTATGAGTGCAAAGTAGCTGTTTTCAGACACACCAAAAGATGGATGTGAGCCACCATGTGTTCGCTGGGAAATGAATTCAGGACCTTTGGAAGAGCAGCCAATGCTCTTAACCACTGAGCCATCTGTCCAGCCCACAATAAATCTATAAAGAAAAAAAAAAAAAAACAACTAGCATTACTTATGTATGTCTCACTGTCCTTTGAGATCTTTTCAAGAATATTAGTGTTCTTTTGTCAGAGGTCCAATTTAGGGTTGGGGCAAAGTCTCAGAATCTTCCTAGTACCTGAATTCAGGATGTTTTTATCTCAATCCCTAAGACTTGCAAGCTTGCCATTGTTTTTCAAATAAAAAGAGCTGGGCAGTGCTACCCTTAAATCCCCCAGGCAACCTAAGTGAGTTCAAGGCCAGCTAGAGTTAGCGATCCTCTCTAAAAACAAAAGCCAGGAAATCACAAACAGTACATTAGATGAAATGTTAAAAGCATTAATGACCATTCATTCAGCCAGATCAAGAGGTCTTTCATATATACTGTTCACTTTAAGGAGATTAGGTAAACTACAAAGAAGCCTGACTAACAGAGAAGTTAGAATTTCACTAGTGAATGAGATTCAAATGATTCTTGTCTTGGTTACAGGACTTTGCATCCTGTACACAAATAGTGGCACCCAAACCACATACTAAGTGGCATCTAGATCCAAGGGTGGACTTAACTCTATATAACTAAGTTCTTGACTGACCACAATTTCTGCCAAGACTCCTGAGTCCTAACTAGGTAATTCTTTCAGCCCCAATTACTAAGTCTCTTACTGCTAATTATATCCCCCAATGTTTCCTCACTTATATGGTCAGAGTAAAAGACATGGTGGCACACTCCTTTAATCCCAGCACTCAGGAAGCTGAGGCAGGAGTTAGAGGCAGGCCTTATTTGTAATGTTAGTTCCAGTACAGGCAGGACTGTCATAGAGAAATCCTATCTTGGAAAAACAAAAAACAAAACAAAACAAAATATTTAAAATGTTTGTGAAAGACAAACAATATGCAGTATCTCCTAGGGAAATAATTTCATTACTTATTCTTCTAAACTAACCTCTAGAAAATACTATCAATATACTTAGTATCTGAAGTATTATGTTTTTTAACTTGATAAAGAAAACACATGCATTAAAAGTTAGAAAATTGCCGGGCGTGGTGGCGCACGCCTTTAATCCCAGCACTCGGGAGGCAGAGGCAGGCGGATTTCTGAGTTCGAGGCCAGCCTGGTCTACAAAGTGAGTGCCAGGACAGCCAGGGCTACACAGAGAAACCCTGTCCCGAAAAACCAAAAAAAAAAAAAAAAAAAAAAAAAGTTAGAAAATTCTACCAGCCAAGGTGGTGGTATGGCTATAGCTGTAAAACTTGTAAGAGACAAGAGTTAATGGAGGGCCAGCATACCCTATGAAGTTCTAAGTCTACAAGTGCTACAAAGGGAAGCTGGGCGTGGTGGCGCAAGCCTTTAATCCCAGCACTCAGGAAGCAGAGGCAGGTGGATTTCTGAGTTCTAGGCCAGCCTGATCTACAAAGTGAGTTCCAGGACAGCCAGGGCTATACAGAGAAACCTTGTCTTGAGAAAAAAAAAAAAGCAGTATTACTTTAAAAAGTCAGTGCTTGGCTTTCTAACTATCATGAACACATATGAGAAACCTCATACATACCTGTCATAATAATCCCGTTGAAAGTCATAGTCCAAGTCAAATGAGGAACTGAAAGATAAATTTCAAAAGATTATTTTGGAGCTGCTGTTGTTATTTCAACAGGCAGGTGGGGTGAAAACAGGCCAAACAAACCACAACAAATAGATCAGTAAGATTAGCAACAAATAATCCCCATTCATTCAAACAAATCATTTGCCCTCCATGTAATCTTAGACCACTGGACATGCAGTGATTAATTTAGCAACAGTGAAGAAACAATACAATAGTTGTTACACCACAATGCCCTTACTTTCTAGCTTCCTTGAAACTAACAAATTTCTCATTTTGTACTATACACACACATAGAATTATTCCTAAACAACAAAAAACAGAGCCAAAAGGGATGTATGCTAACACAAGTTAATAAGAATTACACTTTTGCACATAGAAAGCACATTGCATTAACCCTCCCCACATCCAGAAAACACAGAGAAGATGCCCACTGATGGACACAATGCAGTTATAAATAATAAAGTTCCGGACCTGAGTAGAGGGGACGGAGAAGGGTGTTCTGGTACTGACCCGTACATCTCCGCTGCAGATCGTTTCACACCTGCTTTTCCTCGGTTCACTTTTGGCTCTGCAGCCAGGTTAATATCTGGAAAAAAGGAAAACAAAGCCCAATAGGAGTTAAAAGAAACAAAACCAGGCTGGAGAGATGGCTCAGCAGTTAAGAGTACTGACTGCTCTTCCAGAGGTCCTGAGTTCAATTCCCAGCACCACATGGTGGCTCAAAACCATCTGTAATGTCTCTGAAGCCCAAAACCAAAATCCACATGCATATATGTATATATGTATGTATGTATTTATTTTCACTCCCCAGCAAAGCAAACCTAGGCCTTTTGTTATCTAATGATTAATCTTAGTAATATTAACTTTCCTTCTCACTTTGAAAAGGTTAAGCTTTACAGAGCTAGCCTTTCCTTTTTGGACTGTCAGATTCAAAAATGTCCTAACTCCAGCAGTGGAACTGGTCAGCATTTGTATTTCGGTATGGAGATAAAGATTACATAAATATTACAAACTAATTTTTTCCTTAGATTGTATTAGGCCCAAATAGCATGAAAATAACCCAGAGAATATTAAAAGGTTCAAGTTCCAGAGGCTATACATTTTATTCCCAGCAGAAGCAGGCCAAGTTCAAGGACAGACAGACCTAACAAGACCAGCAACCAGAGAAGCTGTAAACAGGGAAAGTTTTATGTAGTTTTAATACATTCAAACTTGCTTTAAAAGACAAACTTGGACCAGAAATGATGGCACACACTTTAATTGCAACACAATTGGAGCTTGAAGCCAGTGTAGTCAACATAGTAAGTTTCAGAACAGCAAGGGCTAGAAAACCTGTCTTTTTTTGGGGGGCGGGGGGGGGTTTCGAGACAGAGTTTCTCTGTGTAGCCCTGGCTGTCCTGGCACTCACTTTGTAGACTAGGCTGGCCTCGAACTCAGAAATCCGCCTGCCTCTGCCTCCTGAGTGCTGGGATTAAAGGCGTGCGCCACCACGCCCGGCTTCTTTTTTTTTTTTTTTTTTAAGAAAACCTGTCTTAACCCATACACATAATGTTTCGGGATTAAGTGAACTTGTGGGAAACTAATAGAAGCAAAGCATTTAACAGTGTTAGTGATTCTGTGTATGTGTTGCTTGAAAATTTTTATCCTATAAAGCATTGACTGAAACACATAAAAGGGCTACAACTGAGATCTGTGGCAAAATAACTCTAATATGCCCAAGGAACACATTTTTATAAAGCAAGTAAAGGAAAATATATACAACTACATACATTTGGGGTGGATAATACCAAGACACTGTACAGAATTTGTGAAACAAAATGATTTGTACACCAGCCAAAATATGCACATGGAGGCCACAGTAAAACCTATAGTTGTTATTTCTTCTCTTCAACATTGTGGGGTCCAAATATTGAACTCAGGTTTTAGGCTTGACATCAAGTGCCTTACCCACAGACATTATGCCATTCTAAATAAAAGATTTAAAAAAAAATTTCTCACTTCCTCATTTCTAGAAAGTAGTACTATACTACATCTGCCAGAACTACAAAAACTTGCTAAAAGGATAAAAAGGAACATGCTAAATTAAAAGGAAAAAAGCCAATACAAAGAGGAAAACCTAAAAATTTCTTCAACAAAGAGGCATAAATTTCACCATTTTATTGTGTACAAATAAATATAGAATTAAGAACTAAGAAATAACTACTTACTAGTGTGTGAGGACTGAGTATTTCAAACTTTTGATATATATGCACAAAATGCCATAAATAAAACCCAATATTTAGGATCTTTAACTTAAAAAAACAAACAAACAAAAATACTCACCTAAAACCTGGCCAGCAATCATTCTGCCATCCTCGCCAGCTACAGCAGCTCGGGCATTTCTTTCATTAACATACTGGACAAAGGCAAAGCCTTTATGCACAGAGCAGCCCACAATTTTGCCATACTTTGAAAAGATGGCCTCCACATCAGACTTCTTGACCACCAGAGTGTTGAGATTCCCAATGAATACACGGGAATTCATGGATCGAGGATCCGTCTTGTTGGTAACATTGCTAGCCATCTCCTTTGATGATGAGGTTTCTCACAAAGCTGAAAACTGGAATGAAAGAGAAGCATTCAGATTAACAGAAGTTATTAATGGTTATAAGTTATTAATGGTATAAGTTATTTTATTTGAACCACTGTGACTACTCAAGAGTTTCTTTATTTTTTTTTAATTCCGAATTCTAATTCCTTAAAACTTTTAACTACCTTTTCAGCCTTTTTGGTCTTCCTGGTTGTTAGAATACTATAGTTAATTTTAAAATATTAAATAAAGTCTAATGTTTTCTCAAAATAGACCAACCCCAAATTCTACCCTGAAATATTCTTCATCTTTCAACTATACTCAATATACAAACGCAAATATTTCCAACTAGTCAAGATATTCACTTGGACTTAGCATATGCTACAAAGTATAAAGCCATCTATCCATAGAGTACAAATATTCTAAAACCAATTTTTACATCTAGAATATTAAAATTGGATGGTGATGATGATAAACCAGCCAGCACGACATAGAACACTAAGAAAGTACAACTTTCTTAAGTTTTGGTTTCTTCAAGAGAGCTCCAGTCTAGCCAAGCTGGCCTGAATACTGGAATTCTGAATACTTAGGATCCTGGAATTTTATGTTTGAACCAGAGTTCTCACTCTAAAGACTATGTAAAACCAAAAACTCTTAAGATGAAAATGGAGTTGGTTTGACAGAATACCCACTGATGTCCTTTCATAATAGTAATTTATAGACCCCTATCCTTTTGAAAAGAACTAAAGAATCTTTAATTTGGGTCTAATATCTTTCCTAATGACAAACTAATTCTCAGTGGATGTTTTTCTGTATGTTTCAAAGAACACAGATGTAGCCCATTGCTATTAAAATTGTCAGGGACTAATTCAGTAGCGTTTTCAAAAGATTTCAGGCTACACTCTAGTGTAGGTAGTGCTCTAAGTAGTGCTCATGTCTTAAAAGCACTACCTCCACCCCTAAAATAAAGGTATGCTCAAGCCCGGCATGGTGGCACACACCTTTAATCCCTGCAGTGGCAGAGGCAGGTGGATTTCTGAGTTCGAGGCCAGCCTGGTCTACAAAGTGAGTTTCAGGACAGCCAGGGCTATACAGAGAAACCCAGTCTCAAAAAAAAAAAAAAAAAAAAAAAAAAAACCAAACAAAAAAGGTAGGTTCAGCCGGGCGTGGTGGCGCACGCCTTTAATCCCAGCACTCGGGAGGCAGAGGCAGGCGGATTTCTGAGTTCGAGGCCAGCCTGGTCTACAAAGTGAGTGCCAGGACAGCCAGGGCTACACAGAGAAACCCTGTCTCGAAAAACCAAAAAAAAAAAAAAGGTAGGTTCAACTTTTCAGGAGGGGTGGTAGCGAGGGTGAAAGAATATTTTTCAACCTGATCTTAGCCTGTGCTACAAAGTATATTCCAGGGGATTGGGAGAAATAACCTTCAGAGTTAACTCTATCTTCAATATCCAGTTTAATGTTTAATGTCCACTTTTCATGTATTTTCCAAAGTCCCAACAATTAAATAGTAAAAATGGCCGGGCGTGGTGGCGCACGCCTTTAATCCCAGCACTCGGGAGGCAGAGGCAGGCGGATTTCTGAGTTCGAGGCCAGCCTGGTCTACAAAGTGAGTGCCAGGACAGCCAGGGCTACACAGAGAAACCCTGTCTCGAAAAACCAAAAAAAAAAAAAGGTAGGTTCAACTTTTCAGGAGGGGTGGTAGCGAGGGTGAAAGAATATTTTTCAACCTGATCTTAGCCTGTGCTACAAAGTATATTCCAGGGGATTGGGAGAAATAACCTTCAGAGTTAACTCTATCTTCAATATCCAGTTTAATGTTTAATGTCCACTTTTCATGTATTTTCCAAAGTCCCAACAATTAAATAGTAAAAATGGCCGGGCGTGGTGGCGCACGCCTTTAATCCCAGCACTCGGGAGGCAAAGGCAGGCGGATTTCTGAGTTCGAGGCCAGCCTGGTCTACAAAGTGAGTTCCAGGACAGCCCGGGCTACACAGAGAAACCCTGTCTCGAAAAACAAAAACAAAAAAAAAAAAAAAAAAAAAGAAATAGTAAAAATGTCTTCCTAGGTATGCTGGGAGGTGGTGGCACACACCTTTAATCCCAGCACTTGGGAGGCAGAGACAGGCGGATTTCTTCCAGGCCAGCCTGGTCTACAAAGTGAGTTCCAAGACAGCCAGGACTATACAGAAAAACCCTGTCTCGGGGAAAAAACAAAGAAAAAAAAATATATATATATATAAATCTTCCTAGGTATAGAGTGTGGTTGTTGAGACAAGCCTTAAATACCAACACTCAGGTGGCACATGAGTATGACAATTCAAGGTCAGCATTATCTACATTTTCAGTTTATATATGTAGTAATATATGCGATGAAATACAAAAAATACAAGTCTCTTTCTATTTGGCATTTAATACAATTCTCTGCTTTGATCACATAGGTCAGTCATTAGTGATAGAAATCACTTATGGCAATCAGCATTGCTTAGCATGTCAAGCCACATTAGGCAATTTGAGTTAGATTACCCTTACAACCTAAACTAGCCTATATTACATAGAGAAAAAACTCCTTTACTATCTAATGTCATATGAGAATGACACAAACCTCAATTATTGGCCTGGCTGCTATATAATTCTATGCAGGCCAATTTTGTCCTCAAAAAATGGTAATTTCTTTCCTTTGGAAATATTTTAATAGTTTTATCAGTATGCATGCATGTATGTATGTATGTTTGTTTTACACTCTCCTTTGTGCCACTACCTGAGGTCAGAAAATTCATACAATTTCCCTGTAACTGGGATTATGTATGGGTGCTGGAAATCAAATCTAGATCCCCCGCAAACCCCAAAGCCTCAATGAGTGACACTAATTTTGCATCAATAAATTAATTTTATAAAGAAAATGTATTTAAGTCTTTTTCACATCTTCCTGTTTTTTCAAGACTCTTGATTATAAGCAATTTCATTTACTGGCAGCCATCAATCTGAATTAATATTTCACTTATTTTGTTCTGATGTCCTTAAATTTCTTTTGTTGAACATTCCCCATTGACTTGCATCACTTTCGGGCTGTTTTCCTTGTATGTTGTCTATGAACCTTTACTCTATTAGAGGCCAGAAGATCAAGTTTAGTTTTGTTAAACACAAGCCTAAATTATTGGCCTATGTTAACATACATCTTTAATCCCAGAGGTAGAGGGTTGTTTGGATCTCCAGAGATACCCAAGGTCACATGTTAAAGAGAAAGAAGAGGGGATACACTAGTCATCTTTAAAATGTTACAATGGCCGGGCGTGGTGGCCTTTAATCCCAGCACTTGGGAGGCAGAGGCAGGCGGATTTCTGAGTTCGAGGCCAGCCTGGTCTACAGAGTGAGTTCCAGGACAGCCAGGACTACACAGAGAAACCCTGTCTCGAAAAACCAAAAAAAAATAAAAATAAAAATAAAATGTTACAATGGGAAGAGCAATGGTGGCACATGGCTTTAGTCTTAGCACTCAGGAAGCAGGGGAAGGTTGATCTGTAAATTTGATTGAGTCCAACCTGGTCTACACAGAGAATCTCTATCTCAAAAAACAAACATAAAAACAGTAATTAAAAAGTATATGCTGGGGCTGGTGAGATGGCTCAGTGGGTAAGAGCACCCGACTGCTCTTCCGAAGGTCCAGAGTTCAACTCCCAGCAACCACATGGTGGCTCACAACCATTGGTAACGAGATCTGGCGCCCTCTTCTGGAGTGTCTGAAGACAGCTACAGTGTACTTACATATAATAAATAAATAAATCTTAAAAAAAAAAAAAAGTATATGCTGCTTTTCCATGATCAAAGTTCAGTTTTCAGCTCCAGGGAGTCAACTGATCTTCTGGCCTAAGCAGAAACCTGCATTCACAACCACAAATTTTTAAAAGAAATACCAGCTTTAACATGGCACTAAGCAATACTGGCAGTGATGGAGCACACCTTTAATCCCAACACCTGGGAGGCAGAAGCAGACCGACCTGAGTTCAAGGCCAGCTAAACACACACAAAACATAAAATACATTATGAAGTCTTTTTTTGCCAGGCATAAGAAAGAATATAGTTCTAAATGTTACTAAAAAAAAGTCTTACTCTGACTTAGCTTGACAAAACCACCACCTAAACATCGGAAACAGTTTACTGGACATTATACATTAATGGAGAAAGTAACTTTTTTTTAAATTCCTCTCTCTTATAGAGTCTCAAACTAGGTGCCTATTTCTAACCAAGAAATTCTCACTGCATTCCTTAGTTCTGACCTGGTACAGCTGTGGCTGGCCATTCACTACCCTAAACTTTTCCCACCCAGAAGCAGAGAAGATCCTCCCCAAGCTGCCTTTCCCTACATACTCCAGCCATTGTTTACCTGGGCCTTTTCTATCCTTTACTCTTCTGCCCTCTCTCTCACTTTTTTTTTTTTTTTTTTTTTTGGTTTTTTGAGACAGGGTTTCTCTGTGTAGTCCTGGCTGTCCTGGAACTCACTTTGTAGACCAGGCTGGCCTCGAACTCAGAAATCCACCTGCCTCTGCCTCCCGAGTGCTGGGATTAAAGGCGTGCGCCACCACGCCCGGCTTTTTTTTTGGTTTTTTGAGACAGGGTTTCTCTGTGTAGCCCTCTCTCTCACTTACATGACCCATCTAATGGTCAGATTCTGTACTATCCTCTTTTATCTAGAATAAAAACAATCAATCATGTCCTTTTTCTTTCTTTTTTATAATTTTAATACAACCAACCTAGTTTCAAAACACAAGTTTGGGCTGGGTGTGACTGACCAAGGCTTTTTTAAGGAAGCAAAATCTCTGGGAATCTGAAAACAGCATGGATTACACAGTTATTTCCAGGACAGCTATGTACGAAAGGACAGTTTAGGGCTCAAAGCAAGATGGAGAAGGGAGGAGGGGAGGATACTGTTTAAAATAAACATAAAATAAAATAGCTGCAATGTCTCACAGGTATAAATTACAATGAGGTATGTGAAGCAGGAAGATTGAATGAGGCAATCTGGGTTAGCAGAATGAGTAACTGAGGAAAGAGAGTTGGTATGTCTGTTACTGGGTAAACCAATACAATTTCAGTTCCTATAGATTCACAACATTAAGGTTACACCTTGCAACTAGAACCTTGTACATACTAAGCATATATTCCACCAATACGCTTTTTAAAAAAAATTTTTATTTATTATATGCAAGTACACTGTAGCTGTGTTCAGGCACCCCAGAAGACGATATCTCATTATGGATGGTTGTAAGCCACCATGGGGTTGCTGAGATTTGAACTCAGGACCTTCAGAAGAGCAGTCACTGCTCCCAACCAAGGAGCTATCTCTCCAGCCCCCACCACTAAGCTTTTATCTGAAGTTAATAAAAATCTTTTATGGAGGTTAAAGCAAAGGGGAGGTGGTTTCACATGTTAATTAGCTAAACCGTTTTAAAGGTCTTATTAGGTTTTGTTTGAAACAGTAAATTGCTTAAAGGTCTGTAACATTTAATAGCCATAAAATATATATGTGTATACACACACACACACACACACCATTTTTAGGTCAGGTGTGATGGTGAGCACATCTGATCCCACTGCACTGACAGGCAGAAGCAAGAGTACCTCTGAGTTTGAGGCCAGCACCGTCTACAGAGCTAATGGCAGGATATCAATGATCAACACTTGTTGAGCATGCTACTTAAGACCCTCAGTTCTTCCTATCTGAAGACAGGAGAGGTAAAGGAAAGTAGTAAATTATTACCTACCGCGATCTGCAAAATCGGCCTTTAAATGTATTTATAGCTATTACCAATCAACAACTGTTGAGGCTGGGAGGATAGCTGTTAAGAGCACTGGCTGCTCTTCAGAAGATCTGGGTTTGATTTCCAGAACCCATATGGTAGTCTGCAAGTCTAGTTGCAATTAATCCAACTCCCTCTTGGGGCTTTCAGTTACCAGTTACCAAGTACACATGCATACGTACATAAAATAAAAGTAAACTTTAAAAAAAATAGAAGTAGGAATGGTAGCACATGCCTATAATCACAGGATTCATACAAGTAAAAGACAAAGCCAGGGCTCAATCAGCACTTATTCTTCTGGAGGACCTGAGTTCAATTCCCAGAACACAAATCAGGCAGTTACAATGCCTAGAAGTCCAGCTACAGGGGATCTAACACCTTATGCTGACCTCTAAAAGCACATGTGGCATACATAAACCTACCTAAATAAATTTATTAAGAAATTTAAAGGGCTAGAGAGATAGCTCAGTGGTTAAGAGCCTGCTCTTCCCTTACAATCCTTCTGTTTCATTTTCCCCTAATTCTGTGATTACATGACTATATCAGTGTGGGTTTTGAAGGTATAAATGAAGATGTGCAATCAATGCCCAAAATATAATTATTTGGGGGGAATATAGCCCAGACTGGGCTTGAATTTACCAACAATCCTCCTGCCTCAGGCTCCATACCTGGCAATAAGACATTTAACATTTAAATTCTAACTCTGGTATATACAATCCTCAAGGACAACAGCAACAAGTTTTCTTTACAATGTAAAGAAATTGTCACCAGCTTTTAATACAAAGGTTTTTATAGTTAAAAAGATTAATTTAAGAAACAAATGTGGCCGGGCGTGGTGGCGCACGCCTTTAATCCCAGCACTCGGGAGGCAGAGGCAGGCGGATTTCTGAGTTCGAGGCCAGCCTGGTCTACAGAGTGAGTTCCAGGACAGCCAGGGCTATACAGAGAAACCCTGTCTCGAAAAACCAAAAAGAAACAAATGTGGGGCTGGTGAAATGGGTGCTGGTAAGAGCACCCGACTGCTCTTCTGAAGGTCTGGAGTTCAAATCCCAGCAACCACATGGTGGCTCACAACCATTCATAAAGAGATCTGACTCTCTCTTCTGGAGTGTCTGAGGACAGCTACAGTGTACTTACAAATAATTAAATCTTTAAAACAAAACAAAACAAAATAAACAACAACAACAAAACAACAACGTGGTGGCACACTCCTTTAATCCCAGCACTCGGGAGACAGAGGCAGGCGGATTTGCCAGCCTGGTCTACAAAAGTGAGTTCCAAGAAGCCAGGGCTACACAGAGAAACCCTGTCTCCAAAAAAACAAAAAAACAAAACAAAACAAAAAAACAAAAAAAAAAAAGAAAGAAATGTATCTTCAAACTATACTGCTTTATTAAGAGTACGAAAGAGTATATTTTGCTTAAACTATACTTCATATTGTAAAATATCAGCCAGAACTGGTCAGAAAAGCTTAAATTTGTTACTAAGTCCTTTTTAAAAATTATGGCTCGGCAGTGGTGGCACACGCCTTTAATCCTAGCACTTGAGAGGCAGAGGCAAGCGGATTTCTAAGTTTGAGGCCAGCCAGGGCTATACAGAGAAACCCTGTCTTGGAAAAAAAATAAATTATGCATTGGTGTTGAAGGTGTGGGATCCTGGAACTTAAAGTTACAAACAGTTGTGAGCTGCCAAGTGGGTACTAGGATTTGAGCTACCTCTACCCTCAAGCCAGTCAATTTGAAATAGGAAACTAGAAGTATATGTAAGTTTACAAAGACAAGCAAAACTATGGACAAGGCTGGCCTGAAATTGAGATCTACCTGCCTCTGCCAAATATGCAGGGGATAAAGATATGCCACTATGTATGTCCAACCAGTTAATGTCCAGATGCCAGAAAAAGGAAGACTCAGGCTGGAGAGATGGCTAATGGGTAAGAGCACTGAATGCTCTTCAGAGGTCCTTAGTTCAATTCCCAGCAACCACATGGTGGCTCACAACCATCTGTAATGGGATCTGATGCCCTCTTCTAGTGTGTGTCTGAAGACAGCTGCAGTGTACTGATACACAAAATAAATTAAAAAAAAAAAAAAAAAAAAGAGTATTAGATTCTCTAAACTGTAATTGTGATTATTAGCCACAATGGGATTACTGGGAATTGAAGCGAAATCTTCTGCAAGAATAAATGGTCTTATTTTAAAAGGTCAGATGGCGACACCCATATAAGTCTCAAACACGAGTAACTCTAGCTCCAACAGATCCAGTGTACTCTTCTTCTGGACTCAAGCACAGGAGCAAATGCATACACACACATAGAATGTTTGAATTCTTTTAATAAAATGAATAAAAAAATATGAAATAAGTAAGTGATATCACTGACATGGTAGCCACTGAATATAAGTATACAAAAACTGAGAAACCTACAATGAATAAAAAAAAGTCAAGATGCTGAAGTACAATTTTGCCAGTTGTTTTTGGTTTTGTTTTTTAGGTCTGTATTCTGAGTGCTTTGCCTGCATGTATGAATACCACTTGAGTGCCTAGGCCAACAAGAAAGTATCAAATGCCCTTGAACTAGAGTTTTAGCTGCTTTGGAAACATCATGTTAATATTCAGAATTGAACTAAGATATTCTACAAAAAGAACAATAGTTATTATCTGCTGAGGCAGCTTTCCAGCCCCTTGCCTTTTTTACCAAGGTAAAATGTCAAGTATCCATATGAGTGGTGACACACCTTTCATCATAAGCATTCCAAAAGCAGATAGATCTGAATCTGGCCTGATTTCCAGGCTAGCCAGGACCATAGTGTGACCATTAACAGGACTGGAGCTAAGCACTGTTTTTTTGGGAGGGCTGGAGAGATGGCTCAGTGGTTAAGAGCACTGCTGTTCTGAAGCTCCTAAGTTCAAATCCCATGGTGGATCACAACCATCTGTAACTAGATCTGACACTCCTCTTCTGGAGTATCTGAAGACAGCTATAGTATACTTACATATAACAAATAAATGGGGGAAAAAAGGTGCATGTGGGGGAGATCAGGGTATCACTTTAGTGTTGAAATAAGAATCCACTAGAGTGGCCCATTCCTTTAATCCCAGCACTAATGAGCAGAGGCAGGTAGGTCTGAGTTTGAGGCCAGCCTGGTCTTCAAAAGAAATTCCAGGACAGCCAGGGCTACAGAGAAAACTTGTCTTGAAAATCAAAAGAGCCCAGGAAGTTTCAAAAATTGTAACTAACCCATTTTTAAAACTTTTTGAAAATAGGCCTCATTCTGAACTCTATACAGCTCAAGATATCCTTGAACTACTTCCTGACACTGCTGCACTTTTTTTTTTTTGAGACAGGGTTTCTCTCTGTGTAGCCCTGACTGTCCTCGAACTCAGAAATCCACCTGCCTCTGCCTCCCGAGTGCTGGGATTAAAGGTGTGCGCCACCACGCCCGGCTCAGTTAAGTCTTCTTAGGCCTAATTTTAGCCAACAGCTTTTAATGTTAATATAAAAACATTGAAAGATTAACTTAGAAAAAAAATGCATCAAAAGAACTAAGAGTACTAGGAAAGTTTTGCTTAAAATATACTTGCCTAGATACAGTTTGTCTTTAAAATAATTATTTTTTTCCTTTTCTAAAACATTAGGTATCATCACATTGAAGGCCACCAGGCTGGCCTTGGAAAACAAGATGGCAATTTCGGCTCTGCATCAGGAATGAGTTAACCCTGCTTGAAGTTGGTTCAGCAAATCTACCATATAGGTTACTGAATAGATACAAATCGTCCATACTGTTATATAAATTTAATGACAATCATTTCAGATAATATACAAAAATCATAGGTCTGGAACAGCTCATGGAATGAGAACTAAGTAAGAACAGACTGAGAGTCAAACACAACTCCAATAGTTAAAGAAACAGCAACAACCTGAAAGCAAAGTTGAATAGCTTCACACTGGCTTAGGTTTTTGTTTCTCAATCTGAGGGTTGAGATTCCCCCAGGGAATCACATATCTGAAATTTCTAGTATGATTCATAGCAGTAGCAAAATTAGTTATGAAGTAACAACAAAGTACTTTTATGGTTGGGGCTGACCACAACATGAAACCCTATTAAAAGGTTTCATTAGGAAGGTTGAGAACCACTGGTTTAAATGATAAATGTCAAGTGAGATGGGAAGAGAAAAATAAACCAATATATTTAGTCACACAGACCTCAACCATTATTTTCTTTCTCTTCAAAAATTAATTTTAAAAAGTGATTGCTTTGGGGGCTAGAGCTCTGCAGGTACAAACCCCTCCAAAGAATGCAGGTTCAATATCCAGCACTCACACAACAATTCTAAATGCCAGTTCAAGGGGGACCTAAAGCCTACTTTTGGTCCTAGAGGGCACCAAGCATGTACAAATTAACAGACATACATTGTAAAAACCCAATTTAACTTCTAAAAATGAAAATGAGTACGAGGCCAGCCTGGTCTACAAAGTGAGTTCTAGGACAGCCAGGGCTTGAGGTACCAAGTTCAATTCCCAGCAACCACATAGTGGCTCACAACCACCCGTAATGAGATCTGATGCCCTCTTCTGGTGTGTCTAAGGACAGCTACAGTGTACTCATATAAATAAATCTTTAAAAAAATGGCAATGCCTAAAAAAAAAAGTGTCAGTGGCCTTCTGATAATGCACCTACTACTGCTATCTTCTATAGAGCTGTACATAAATCTTATATAGTATCATTTCTCACTCCATCTGTCACCAATGAGTAGTCTGAGATTCTCCTGACAGATACTTGATCCCCAAAACAAGAAAAGCATAACCTTAAAAAAAAAAAAAAAAAAACTTGTAGATGAAGGAATCAAACTGGCCCTATGAGCAGCTGCAACACAACATACAATGAGAGGTAAAAGTTTTCATGGAAAGCACCATCATTTGACCTAGAATTTACTTTTTGTTCAAGCATGAGAAGGCATATGATATACCCAAATGTCACAGGACTCTATCTAGATTGAAAACTTATTAAGAATAACTCTAAGCCGTGCATGGTAGCACACACCTTTAATCCCAGCACTCGGGAGGCAGAGACAGGCGGATTTCTGAGTTCCAGGCCAGCCTGGTCTACAAAGTGAGTTCCAGGAAGCCAGGGCTATACAGAGAAACCCTGTCTCAAAAACCCAAAAAAAAAAAAAAAAAAAAAAAGAAAAGAAAAAGAAAAGAATAACTCTAGCCGGGCAGTGGTGGCACATGCCTTTAATCCCAGCACTTGGGAGGCAGAGGCAGGCGAATTTCTGAGTTCAAGGCCAGCCTGGTCTACAGAGTGAGTTCCAGGACAGCCAGGGCTACACAGAGAAATCCTGTCTTGAAAAATCAAAAAACAGTAATATCCTTAACTCCAGCTACCTATGCCCTCTTAACCACTGCATTATCCCAGATGTATTCTTTTATACTACTCAAGAATGAACTTGTGTTACACTCAAGTAATAGTTAACTGGGGTTCAAGTCATTGCTGGACAATCTCAGTTCATGTAGCTATAGAAATTAAACAGGTCTTCCTATTTTAAACTTTAAAAGGCTTACCTTTTTCTTAAATTCATAAAAATATTTGTGTGAGACAGGATTGATGCTATTGGTATTACTGTATTTCTTAAGGTTGGATCAATGTAATTTTTGTTTTTTCCAGAGTGGCACCACACTAGCCTCTAACTCCTTTTCAACTTAGGAGTGCTGTCATTATAGGCATTCAAGTATTTATCTTAAAACTTGTGCTTTAAAATAAATATAATCTGAATCTGTACAAAGATTACATATAAGCAAAATCCATATATTTCAGGCTGGCCTCAAACTATATAAAACCTAAGGAAGTCCTTGAACTTCTTATACTACTGCATGGATCCTAGGTGTCACCTGGCCAGTTTATGGAGTACCATGAATCAAAGCACAGGGTCCTTATGCAAACTATGCCCTTGTCAACTAAGCTTTATACCCAGATCCCAAAGATTACTCTAAACAGCTCAAAGATAACCTGAGAAACAATTGTCTAAAAGGAGGCACTTCATTTCCACAGCTCTACCTATACATCAACTAAATATAAATGAGTCTATTTCCTAGTCTTCGCAATGAAACCAAGTGGACCTCACACCTCTTACCATCACCCAGGAAGGGTATACATCTGTTCCGAAGGCCCCCCTGGCTCCAGGTCATCCTGGCTGTTGCTGCTCCAGACTGGGCATCCATGTTGCTGTGGCTTGTGGTTTGTGAGGGGTAGTGTACAGGAAAAGCAGGATGGGATTTCAAGGGAAACAGTAGGAAGATGGCTTTTTGGGAAAATGCCATCACCATTATAGGTGTTAAATAGTACCACACACATTTTATTGCAGCACAGTTTAAAAATCTAACAAATGAAAGATTAAAAAGAAAAAAAATAAAAATAAAAAAAAATTAAAAATACAGACGTCCAGAGATGCTCTAAAACAGTTAAGTTAAAGATCAGGAAAAATAAGGTCAAAGACTTAACAGCCAGTAAAATTATTTCCAGTGTGGGGAAGGGGTTGGGGGCAAGGGTGGGGTTGGGAGAGAAAGGGTTTATGTGATCAAGCTACTTAAAAATGCTAACACCTTCACTTTCTCTCCCAAGATGGAAAACTCCAAAGTCAATCAGGAGGCTGAAGAAAGTTAACATTCAGAAAAACTCCACTTTAATCCGTTTAAAAATCATCATTATCATCATCATCATCACCATTATAAGTATAGTAATAATAATAACTAGTAAGTAACAACAATAAAAAGGAAACCAGCGAAAGTCAGGAAAAATGTAAAAAAAAAATTGTAATAACTTACTGTAGCTGAAGATCAAAAAAATCTCACTGTAAAAAAACAAAAATAAAAATAGCCCAGATTAGAAAAACGGGAGGTCTAAAAATGTCAAGTCAGTAAAGTTCAATTCTTTTCTTTTCCAAAAGCAGTTTCCACAAAAACCGCAAGGGTAATGTTCTCAATAGCAGACAAGCAAAGCCCTTTCCACATCATCAGTTAATCTTAAAAATACACGAGGAAGTAGAGAGGTCAGTTTATGAGGCTAAAAGGCTCCTCCTCTAACCCAACTGCTGCAGAAAAAAATAGAAATAGAAATTTTAAAAATTACATCTTAAATCCAGGTCCCGTTTGTTTTGTTTTGTTGTTTTTTGGAAATAATTTTTAAAAAAACACCTGTATGTTTGCCGTAGTGCACACCAAGTTGCATCAGTATATTTAAAATGTCTTTATAAAATCAATTTTGAAATGGGAATGTGTGTGTTCTGGAAAGGTGGGGAAGGGAAGTTAAAAATCAAAGCTGAGCTCCAGTGAGTAAGGATGGGGTTCGCCTTGCTGCCCTGTGAAAGGAGAAGGGACAGATTGAGTCATAGTTCCTCAGAAATGTGCCCTAAACCCAAGACAGAAAACTGTCTGTTGCATCTAACACATTTTGGTAAAGCATTAACATTTCACTGGGAGGGAGAGAGCCTTTAGAGAATCACTTTTATAGTGACTGTTTTTACGATTCACCAGCATCAGTAGGTGGCTGAAGTTAACTAAAGTCTGTATCCCCTTTAAGGGGACTGATATTGTATGTTCACTTCGTAATCAGCAGTTTGGGCAACAAAAATACAGAAAAACCAGGCCAACAAATGGAGATGAAGTGAATAACAGATTAATGGGTTTCAAAACCTAAGGCCATGTATTTTTTTCCTATGACTAATAAAGGCTAAAGGTGAATGAATGGTCTACCATGAAGACATACACTAAAAGGGACTCATCTATTCTCAAAACCAAAGAGTGAAGACTGTAAGACTTTGATAAGGTTCTACAGCCAGAGTGAAAGATGTTCTTAAAAAGGAGCCAGCCCTTTTATTCATCATCACTGACAGTGAAAACCATAGAAATGGAGGAAGTGTCCATGAACAGTTTATGTCATGAAACAGGTAATAAAAATTGTGCCCTTATGGATGTGTCCCATTTTTAGCTCACCTAGTGTACCTAACTAATTCCAATGTATGAAAAATCTGACACATAATGAAAAACTGAAACAATGTACATGACACAAACTGATTGTTTCATCAGCTAAAAAGAGATGCAGTTTAGTATCTATTCATTGTGTAAATAAGCAAGACTTGGTTGTATTTCATTTCATTAAGACATGAGGCCTTAATTTCCCATTACAAATTTCTTGTTGAAATTTTTAAACTGATCACTTTATCAGTTTTTATCAAGCAGACCCTTATTTAAAAATACCAAGAAGACTACAAACAGAACAAGTACTGTAACTATTAAGACAAAGTATCAATTTCAAGTAAACAAGCATTATATAAATAGAAAAATTATAGAGTAAGTTTCTAGGTAGAACATTTATATTTGAAAGTTGTCTGTATTTTAGAAAAGAAAAATTCTATCTGGTACTTCTACCCTGAACCCAGTACCAAAATCTTCAGGATGTTAGCCTGATAGATTAAAAAAAGAAAGAAAAAGAAAGAAATCCTTAGTACACATACAAGACATTCATAGGCTTAAAAAGCAGCTGTGCATAATTTTACACTCCTTTAGTCCCAACATTAGGAAGGCAGAGGAAGGTGGAGGATCTGGGTTGGGAGGCCAGCCTGCTCTACATAGTGAATTCCAAGATCAGCCAGAGCACCAAGCTGTATGAGACCCTGTCTGGAAAAAGCCAAAAACCAAAACAAAAAAGCAGCAATGTAAAAAGAAAGCATTACCTGTTTTATGTCAACAAGTAATCTCACCTATGTTATCAAACTAATGAGCTGCTGCTACTTTTTTTAAAAGCACAATGTCTTTCACTACATAAAGAACATATATATAGGAGCTGGAAAGAAGGTTCAGCAGATAAGAGCACTGCTCTCAGAGGTTCTAATTCCAGCACTCAGATGCTAGCTCACACCTAATTCTAGTTCCAGGGGGTCCTATGTTTTCTTTATCCCTTACATCTCCAGCAGACAAGCACACAGTGCACATACAATACATGCAGTCATACACAGAGAAAATAAAATTTAAGTATTTCTAGGCCATACTCTCATTAAGGTTTGTCTGGATGAGCTCTTCTAAAAGGACACTCAAAAATGAGTCAAAACAAGAAACATCACCTGGTACTTATTAAAAATGTAAACTCTAGAGAACCATATGACTCAACTGGAAACTGGTAGTCCAGAGCCCAGCAGTCTTTTTTTAAACTGATAGTGGGAACCAATACTCAATGTAGCTTTTCAAAAACAGTAATAAACACCAAGAAAATTTTCACCAGTCAATTCTTCAGTAAATCTAGTTCATACAAAACCATAACCCTTCCAATGAAAATAGTTATGAGGTGTGTAAATAATGCTAAGAACAAATACCAATAAACTTAGGTGACCGCTGGTTGTCATACTGTTTTTAAGGAAGTCAATAGCAATGACTAGGTTTTTTTTTCCTTTTAAGATGAGATCTCATCTGTTAACACTGGCTGGCCTATAACTAGCTATTTAGGCCATGCTAGCCTCCAGCTCAGACATCTGCTTGCCCCTGCCTGTCCCTGCCTCCCAAGAAAGTACACTCCCTTACTAGGGTATACTTCACCAGTAAGAGCAGGAAACAGTGGGGATGAGGTGGGACTTTTTTGTGTATTTTGTCAACTACTTTCAACAATGAGTCATGTTAAATGAGAATTCAAATTTTCCGTATAAATTAGGTAGTCTAGTTTGCTTTACAGTTCAAAACAAATCCAGCAGCCTAATTTACTGGATATTTATAAGATAGTTTTTACTCAGCCAAGATTTTTCAATTGTTATACTCCCTAGTTAGTAACTTACACTTAGCATTTAATATCATCTGTAAGATTGTAACAAATTATTTGGGAATATATTCCTTACTTGCTTGAACAACCCACTCCCATTCATAACAAGATCACAAGCCAATCCATCTAGAGATCAAATTGCAAACATGTTTCTCTACAGAAGAAATAGTTACTACCAAGCATTTCTGAAAATGGCTTGACCATGGCAAATGAGAAGATCCAAACCTTGCAAATCTAACAGCTTCCTCTGTTGTCAATGCTATCATTTGAATTTGGTCTCAACTGCAAGATATCCATATGCTCTGCAAGACTGAAGGTGCCCTACCAAGCCTGGCCTACATTTCTAACACTTAATGTCAGGTATACCTTAACTACCACCACCAATAACCTTCTTGCATAACGGCTGACGTTTATTTATAACACTATTTTTAATGGATGACTTCCTCTTACCTACTTTTCACCCTTCATCAGGGCAAAACTCTCTACCCTTTATCTACTCTACTTTATAAAGGCACACATCTTTAATCCCATCACTCTTAGGCAGAGGCAGATGGGTCTCAGTTCATGGCCAGCCTGATCTACAAAGGGAGTGAGTGCAGGAAAGCCAGGACTATTACAGAGAAACCATGTCACAAAAAAACAAAACACTAGAAAGATGGCTCAGCAGTTAAGAGCGCTGATTGCTCTTCCAAAGGTCCTGAGTTCAATTCCCAGCAACCACATGGTGACTCACAACCATCTGTAATAGGATCTGATGCCCTCTTTTGGTGAGTCTGAAGACAGCTACAGTGTACTCAATAATAAGTCAAAAAGAAAGAAAGAAAAAAAGAAAGAGAAGAGCCAAATCCCAGCATTTGGGAGGCAGAGGCAGGCAGATTTCTAAGTTCGAGGCCAGCCTGGTCTACAGAATGAGTTCCAGAACAGCCAAGGCTACAGAGAAACCCTTTCTAGGGGGGAGGGAAAAAAAACAACAAACAAAAAAGACATGTAGGAAGCTGTTTTTTCCTTTAGAGAGGGTCAATACCCCAAGCTGGACCAAGGATGGCCTCAAACTCTTCCTACCTCTATCTCCCAAGTGCTCAAATTACAAGATTAGGCCATTTGCATTCTATGAAGTATGCTTTAAAGTAAAATTTGTATAGTTTAACTAAAATTAGTACCATTTTTTTGTGACTTAAACCCCAATTGTTTTCTGTGTACCCCTGGCTGTCCTGGAACTCTACACCAGGCTGGCCTTGAATTCAGTTATCTGCTTTTCTAGTGCTGAGATTAAAGACTGTGCCATCATACACAGTGAAATACCAATTTTATAATAAGTTTACCTAATAACTCCCAAGTAAATTAATGACACAAAAACCCCACACTCTTAGTACCAGGGATTGAATCCAGGTCCCCTGAATACTAAACACTACCACTAGGCTACATTAAAAAGAACTCAACACCTACAAGAGAGAAACTAATTTGTTTTTAAGCACGGTTTTACTATGTAGTCCTGGGCTGCCTTGCAATGGGTAAGGGGTCCCGTCTCAGAGCCTCCACAACGCAAAGATTACTGGCCTGCACTATCATACATAACTGTAAACTGCATTTTTGAGTTTTAGAGGGAGAGGACTAGTACTGGGGTAGCTGTAAACCCTTGCTGTGCCTTTTAATTATTGTTCCCAAGTCCAGCTTGAAATTTTTCTGCTAACATCAGTGAAAGCCCCCCCTCCCAAATAGGCCTTTTTCCTTTTTTTTGGAAACAGAGTTTCCCTGTGTATCCTGGGCAGTCCTAGAACTCTCTCTCTGTAGACCGGGCTGGCCTAGAACTCAAAGAGATCCGCCTGTCTCTGCCTCCCAAGTGCTGGGATTAAAGGCGTGCGCCACCTAGAAACTCAGTGAAAATACTTGACCTGTCTAGTATGATCCTGTCAACCGCTTTTAAGTCTGTCTCAATTCTCTCTATGACAGTAGTACCTACCTCAAGCAAAGTTCCACTAACTTATGATTTGTAACCTGCAGATAAAAAGTGAACTGTAATTATTCCAATTAAAATTAATCTTCCGCACTTCCCTTTACAAACACAAGCACTCCGACTTTTAACCATTTTACCCCTAGAGGAAAAAAGTAATGATTACTCAACCTATTGTTAAAACGCCGTTCAGATGCCATATAGCCGGCCTGGAATTTAGAAGCTTCCAGTCGGACACCACCATGTTATCGCTCCCCTACCCCCACCCGGCATCTATCTTCCGAAGTGATAATGGAATCGGTAAGACATCCCCGACAATTACATCAACAACAAGCATTTCGTTCTTCGCTTTCTTGGTCCCCCCTTGGAATCCCTGATGGGCGAAAAAAAAATCAAAGTAGCCGTTAAACCCGAGCGCGCAGACAGGGTATTTTCGTACGCACCGTGCCCTGGAGGTCACTAGGTTGACTCCGCGCCAGCTAGCCGAGGCCCTGTTGCCTCCCGCCTGAGACCCAAGTCCCCACCGCACGGGAACAAACGCGGCCTCGGCTTCTGCCGCGAGGCCGGTTTCCCCCTTACATCCCCTGGCGGGGCCCAGCAGCCCAGGGCCTCCCCTGCACTCGCCCCCTTCGCTTACCAAGAGGAAGGAGAGAGAGAAGAGACCGCCTCTCCTACTGGGAGTCTACGCCGAGACGCCGGAGCTACAACAGCGAGGAACCACACAACCGTTCGCTCTCCGTCTCCTCACAAAATGGCCCCCGAGCTCCTCTGCCGCCGAGGCGAAAGTCCAGCCCCCGCCTCGCTCCTGGAGGCGTTCCTATTGGCTGTGACTTTTCTCGCTCCCGCTCCTAATTAGAGAACGCTACCGCTCCTCACAATTCTGTCCAATCATAATCCGAGGTGGGTTGGGCTAATTGCGAGAATTTCCACATGCGTAACAGAGGCTAGTTAGTAATTGGTTCAGCTTCATGCCACTTAGTGACTGACGGATGGTTATTGGTCACTGTACCAGACGGAAAGCTGGGTGGAATTTTCGCCTTTGTATCGCGCACAGCTTCTCATCCGGGTATCCGGCGGATCTGACTGACGGCCGCATCGTCCTATCAGTGCTTCCGAGAGTTCCCAGGTCCGGCCAGATCACCGCATTTCCCCGGCGCGGGGGTGGGAGAGCCTGGGTGGAGTCCGGTAGCGGGTGCAAAGGGCCTGCCCTAGCCCCAGGCCTAGAAAAAGGGAAGCGCAAACAAGCTTCGGAGAAGCGAGAAGAGTTACCTCTAGGCCGCCTACTAGCTCTGCAGTTATTATCAGATTCAGATCCCTTCTTACTGCCAGATTCTATATGCTGTTGGGAGGACGTGGCCTTCTCAGCGAACAGCTCCCCCTCCAAACCAACTGGGTTCTGTAGTTCTCTCCTGCAGGAGCAATTACCTGTCCTCCTATAAACCCGCTTCCTTGTCCCAAGCCTTCACACAATCTGCAAACCTAATGGCCAGCCACCTCAATTTCCCACTTCCTAGAATAGACAACTTAATCCCCTCCGGTTTGGTCTGCCACTAAAGCTCTGGTTATACTGTAGGAACATTAAATACACCGAAATGTATATAGCCTACGGAGAAAAGGAGATTGTATCCCAGAAATTTTTCCTGATTTTTTTAAAAAATCTTTTAGATCTTCTTTAGATCTTTAAACCTTTGCCATTTTCTTTTTCTTTTCTTTTAAGAAAAAAATTTATTTACTTTTTTTATATGAGTACACTGTAACTGTCTTCAGACACACCAGAGAGGGCATCAGATCCCACTACAGATGGTTGTGAGCCACCATGTGGTTACCATCAGGACCTTTGAAAGAGCAGTCAGTGCTCTTAACCTCTGAGCCATCTCTCCAGCCCAGCCTGTGTCATTTTTAAAAGATTTATTTTATGTGAACCAGTCTGAGTTTTTGTATTCCCAATTTTACATCGTTTTTATTTTTAAAAAGAAAAGTTGGGGCTAGGTGGTGTTTCAAGTGCAAGCCAGTCTGGTCAAGTTTCAGGACAGCTAGAGCTATAGAGTGAAACTCTATCTTGAAAAAAACAATAAATATAAGTAGGTAGGTAGATTGACAGACAGGCTGATAACTGGGGAGCCAGAAAGATGGCTTAGCAGTTAACAACTGCTGCTCTTCCAAAAGACAGAGGTTCGATTTTACAACACCCACAAAAGGGCTCATCGTATAACTCCAGTTCAACTCCAGCCAACACCCTCCTCTGGCCTCTGGGCACCAGGCACACACATCATACACACACCTGCAGACAAAACACACATGCACAAGACTTTTTTACAAATTAAACAAGACAAATGCTAGGCTCAGTGATAGGGAGTTTGCTTAACACACCCAAGGTGCTTAGTCCAATCCTCAGTACAACAAAGAGACAAATAGAGAAAGAGTGGAAATCTGTGTGTTGCTGTTAGGGAAAGCTTCTATTTTTTTTTTTTTTTCTCTCTCTCTCTCTCTATTCCGCCCATATAAGACAGGGTTTCTCTGTATAGCCCTGGCTGTCCTGGAACTCACTTTGTAGACCAGACTGGCCTTGAACTCAGAAATCCACATGCCTCTGCCTCCTGAGTGCTGGGATTAAAGACGAGTGCCACCGCACCGGGCTTATTTTTCTCTTTTCTTTTTTCTTCTTTTCTTTTCCCAGACTGGGTTTCTCTGTGTAGCCCTCCTGACTGTCCCGGAACTCACTTTGTAGGCTGACCTTGAATTAGAGATCTGTCTGCCTCTAAGTACTGGGATCAAAGCCTTGGGCCACCTTCCCCAGCTCCTATTTTACGTTTAGTTGTTTATTTTGGTTTTTTTGTTTTGTTTTGTTTGGTTTGGTTTGCTTTGCTTTTTGGTTTTTGGTTTTTTCGAGACAGGGTTTCTCTGTGTAGCCCTGGCTGTCCTGGAACTCACTCTGTAGACCAGGATGGCCTCGAACTCAGAAATCCGCCTGCCTCTGCCTCCCAAGTGCTGGGATTAAAGGGGTGCGCCACCACCGCCTGGCTAGTTGTTTATTTTGGAAGGCACACTAGTAAACAAAAGAAAACCTGTGCTAATTGTTTCACCCTTTACAACAAGTGAGCCCTAAGGATTGAACTAGGGTCAGCAAGTTTGACTGCAGGAACCTCTACCACTGAGCCAACCCAGTGGCCCTAAATCTATTATTAGCATTATTAGCATTTTTATTAAAGCAAAACACAAAGCTAGGTGTAGTGGCGCAGGCCTTTCATCCCAGCATTGGAGAAAGGGCAGGCAGATCTTTGAGTTCAAGACCAGCCTTATCCAAGATAGCCAAAGCTGTCAGAGAGTCAGACAAGACTGTTCAAACATGAGTTTAAGCCAGGACAAATTCTTTATTAGGCAGCTGGTGACTACACTGGGTGTTCAGAATTCCAGTGTGGCACTGAGCCCTTCTTGGGATGAGCTTTGTTACGGTTGTTTATTGTTTTTCCAAGACAGGGTTTCTCTGGGTAGCCCTGACTGTCCTGGAACTTGCTCTATAGCCAAGGCTGGCCTCCAACTCACAGAGATCCACCTGTCTCAGTCTCCTACCGCTGAGATTTAAAGGCGTACCACCTGACTGCATGAAATGGGAGCCCAGTTAAGATTTGGTTAGGCTTGCTGGCCATTGAACCCCAGGATCCTTCTGTTTTTACTTCCCTGGTGTTAGAAACAAACAAGCAAGAATCTCCTCTGACCGAGCTCCTAACCAGAGGCAAAGCAGTTCTGTAAAGGAGTTTGTTTTGGTGGGGGAGGTGCACCCCAATCCAAACCGGACTAGCAAGCAGGAAGTTCGCTTTGTTTTAATGCTATTTATTTGGCAGGGTTGCACTATGCAGCCTATAAGTAGACCGGGCTGGCATCCAACTCACAGTGATCCTCCCGCCTCTGACACAGGTGGTGACTGTGTCTTTCCCGTGGGCTGTGTTTCAAGACTGGGCAGATTCTAAAAGACTTGGGGAAAATGACATGAAGGAAAGGAAGAACAAGATGGCTTTAGGCCATCAGGTTCCAGAAATACAAAGGAGGGAAGATGGGTGTGTAAACAAATGATTTATGGGCTGGTGAGATGGTTTGGCCGGTAAAAGCACTGACTGCTCTTCTGTAGGTCCTCAGTTCAAGTCCCAGCAACCACATGGTGGCTCACAACCATCTGTAATGAGATCAAATGCCCTGCTACAGCATACTTGTTTATAATAATAAATCTTTTTTAAAAATGATTTCCAAGCCGGGCTTGGTGGCGCACACCTTTAATCCCAGCACTCGGGAGGCAGAGGCAAGCGGATTTCTGAGTTCGAGGTCAGCCTGGTCTACAAAGTGAGTTCCAGGACAGCCAAGGCTATACAGAGAAACCCTGACTCAAAAAAACCAAAAAAACAAAAAACAAAAAAAAAATTTACTAGGTGGGGGAGATTAAAAGATTTGCCCCCAAATTTTACAAAGTGAGGGAGATTTATGGAATTTGTGGCTTTTGAAAGGCTAGTCTCATTCATTCATTCATTCATTTTTGTTTTTTTGTTTTTTTGTTTTTTTTTTTGAGACAGGTTTTCCTGGAATTCTGTAGGCTAGGCTATCCTCTAACTCAGAGATTCTCTTGTACTTTTTCCAAGGTGGGATTAAAGGAGTGGGCCACCACACCAGCTAAAGCTAGCTATTTTTAATTTAAAAACCTTTTTTAGAAGGGTGGTGGCAAGTGCCTTTAATCCCAGCAATCAGGACACAGAGGTAGGTGAATCTCTGTGAGATGTAGGCCAGCCTGGACTACAGAGTGAGTTCCAGGATAACCAAAGTTACACAGAGAAACCCTATCTAGTGGGAGAAAGAAAAAAATTTTTTTCTACATCAGCGCTGTGGTTATGATACACACCATGGCACCAGGGTTGGGCTAGGTTGGGTTGGTTTTTGGCACCAGGCTTTTATGTGAATTCTGAATGGACTCTGGTCCTCATGCTGGTGTGTATCAAACACTTTACCACTGAGCCATCTCCCCAGCTATATTTTTGTTTCCTTTATGCTAAAAGCTTTTTTCTCTTTCTTCTGTCTCCTTTGCTCTCTTTCATCCCAGCAATGACCTAAATCCAGCTTCTTATAAATTAATCCTCCTTTAACACAGTCACCATCTGTTCTGGCTCTGAAGTCTGAGAGTTCATCCTCTGGCAATTTTTCTTTTTTTTTTTAAAGATTTATTTATTATTATAGATAAGTACACTGTCCCTGTCTTCAGACACACCAGAAGAGGGCGTCAGATCATTACAGATGGTTGTGAGCCACCATGTGGTTGCCGGGATTTGAACTCAGGACCTTCAGAAAAGCAGTAAGCTTTCTTAACCACTGAGCCATCTCTCCAGCCCCGACAATTTTTCTTGAACTAGGCTTTGTCCAAAGTGCTTTTTAGTTGATAGAATTTACATGTCATTAGTGTTTTCTTAGGATAGTAGAGAATGACTTTTGAGCAAGCATCTAAATGTTATTTAAAAAATATTTTAAGCCTGGTGTGGTGGCATACGCCTTTAATCCCAACACTTGGGAGGCAGAGGCAGGTGGATATCTGAGTTCGAGGCCAGCCTGGTCTACAGAGTGAGTTCCAGGACAGCCAGGGTTACACAGAGAAACCCTGTCTCAAAAAACCAAAAAAAAAAAGAAACCCTGTCTCGAAAAACCAAAATAAATAAATAAAGAAAGAATATTTTAAAAAATACAAAAACTTACAGGGAGTAAATATAAAATATAAAATTATAGCTCTGAAATATAAATTTAATTATATAAATTGATTATTTACCTATCATATTAATATATAATTATATATTAAAATTAATTATAAAAATATAAAAGTATAAGCGCTGGAGAGACGTCTCAGTGGTTAAGAGCACTGATTGCTTCCAGAGGTCCTGAGTTCAAATCCCAGCAACCTCATGGTGGCTCATAACTATCTGTAATGAGATCTGACACCCTTTTCTGGTGTGTCTGAAGACAGTTACAATATAAATGAACAAATCTTTAAAAATATATATATAATTATAGCCTGCCATTGTAAAATTCACACACAGAAGCTTTTCTTTTTTATTTTATTTATTTATTTATTTATTTATTTATTTGAGACAAGGTCTCATAGTTAGTTCTAGGATAGCCAGGACTATGTAGAGAAACTCTAATTCAAAGGAAAGAAAGAAAAGGAAAGGAAGGGGGCTGGAGAGATGGCTCAGGGGTTAAGAGCACTGGCTGCTCTTCCAGAGGTCCTGAGTTCAAATCCCAGAAACCACGTGGTGGCTCACAACCATCTGTAATGAGTTCTGATGCCATCTTCTGGTGTGTCTGAAGACAGCTATAGTGTACGCACAAGCATAAAATAAATAAATAAATCTTAAAAAAAAAAAAAAGGGAAAGGAAAAAACATACCCAGGTCTTATACACACCGTTAATCCCACACTTGGATTCTCTGTGAGTTTGCTCAGGCTCCTTTACTGAGGCAGCCAGGGTGGCACAGTAAAACCAAGTTTTTACTTGCGTTCCTACGCAGCCAGGGTGGCACAGTAAAACCAAGTCTCAACAACAAGCAACAGGGGATGGTGGAGCACACTTCTAATCCCAGCATTTAGAAAACAGAGGCGGGGCTGGTGAGATGGCTCAGTGGGTAAGAGCACCCGACTGCTCTTCCAAAGGTCCAGAGTTCAAATCCCAGCAACCGCATGGTGGCTCACAACCATCCGTAACGAGATCTGGCGCCCTCCTCTGGAGTGTGTCTGAAGACAGCTACAGTGTACTTACATATATAATAAATAAATAAATCTTTAAAAAAAGAAAAAAGAAAAAGAAAACAGAAACAGGCAGATCTCTGAGTTTGAAGCCAGCCTGGTCCAGGATGTCAAGGGCTACACAGAGAAACCTTGTCGTGAAAATCAAAACCAAACCAAGCCAGAGAGATGGCAGAAGAGGCTGCCTTAAACTCTCATGGGAAAATAGTAAACGATCGGATTCATCTTCACTTGAGAAGGCTCTGGGTGCCGCGGATTAAGTCAGGCCTTATTCCTTTTTAGAGCTCAGATAATCCCAGCACTTGGGAGGCAGAGGCAGGCGGATTTCTGAGTTCCAGGACAGCCTGGTCTACAAAGTGAGTTCCAGGACAGCCAGGGCTATACAGAGAAACCCTGTCTCGAAAAACCAAAAAAAAAAAAAAAAAAAAAAAAAAAAAAAAAAAAAAAAAAAAAAAAAAAAGAGCTCAGAACTCCTTAGAAGTCCTTTCCCATTGTCTTGGCCTTCCAGTGACTGGTTTTTGTTTTTAGAGAAACTGTCTCTGTGCAACAGCCCTGGCTGTCCTGGAACTCATTTTGTAGATCAGGCTGGTCTCAAACTCATAGAGCTTCAGCAGCCTCTGCTTCCCAAGTGCTAGGATTAAAGGTGTGCACCACTTGCCGGGCGTGGTGGCGCACGCCTTTAATCCCAGCACTCGGGAGGCAGAGGCAGGCAGATTTCTGAGTTCGAGGCCAGCCTGGTCTACAAAGTGAGCTCCAGGACAGCCAGGGCTACACAGAGAAACCCTGTCTCGAAAAACCAAAAAAAAAAAAAAAAAAAAAAAAAGGTGTGCACCACCACCGCCTGGCCTTGTTTGTTTGTTTGTTTAAGATAATAGCTATGTAGGCCCAGCTAGCTAGAGACTCACTGCTCCTGCCTCAGCCAGAGTCCTGGGATTACAGGCAAGGGATCCCACACCTGGTCCTTTAACAACTCATGGAAATGCCATTTTCCCCCAATACGAACTCATTTTTGTGAACCTTCAGCCAATCATGTATTTCCCAGGTTCAGCGTTAGTGGAGAAGGTCCTGGGTTGATGCTATATCTGCTGTCTCTCCAAGTTCAGCATGCGATGAGGGAAAAGTACAGTCTTCTCTAGGAAGAAAGCTAGAAACAGAGCTACAAAGAGTTAACAGCTAAAAGGCCTGGATTAGTGTCTCCTGGGGCCAGCAGGAGACAGAGAGGATTGGAAGCAGTATTAGAGACAGCAGGGTATCCAGGGGAAAGAACTGCACAGAACTCTCTGGAAGGAGCCAGGACTGTAAGTTTATGTCTAATGAATATTTATAATCTCTCATTTTTTTACCTTGATGCTTTTGAGAAGAGCAAAATAAGTGTATTCATTTTGTCCTCTTATTACTAGCCACCAAGTCATCTTTAATCCTCTTACTTTCTTAGGTCTATCCCATAACCAACTCCTTGTCAAAGATTTGGTGTCCCAAACCCGTCCTCCACCTCCGGGACCTCCACCCTTACTGAACAAAAGCAATACCTCCCTACACCTTTGTCTCTTCTATACCCATTATGAATTGTTTTTCACCTTTCGAGATGGGTCTCCAGTAGACCCCTGTCTAGCCTGGACTTCACTATGTAGACCAAGTTAGCCCAGAATTTGTGGTTATCCTCCTGTGTCCTCCTGACAGGCCTATGCCATCATACCCAGGCTCTTCTGCACTCTCCCCAACTTACCAATAACAGGGGAAAAGTCACAACCTGCCAGTGCCACACTCTTGCCTCTATTGCTCATTTGTTCAAAAGAGAGGGATTCTTGACTTTCTCTGTTGGTGGTGGTGGTTTTTATTGTTGTCGTTGTTGTTGCTGCTGCTGCTGCTACTGTTTGGTTTTTTAGATAGACAGGGACTGTCCTGGAGCTCAGTATGTAGACCAGACTGGCCTAATACTCATAGAAATCAGTTTGCCTTTATCTCCCAGCTGAGTGCTGGGATTAAAGCTTATGCCACCATTCCCAGCTTACTTATCATTCTTTTTAAAACAGTGTCTAACTATGTAACTGGAACTGGCCTGAAGCTTATCATCCTGCCTCTCATAAGAACAAGGAGGTGCTTCTTTCTAGATTTCCTCCAAACCCAAGCAAGGCAGCCATCTTCACTCTTGTGTTCCCAAAGGGGCACTCACTCAGGGCATAGACACGCTATATTTCACAAACTATAAAAGCTGAGTCTATCGGTGCAATCCTTTAACCCCAGTATGTGGGAGGCAAAGAGAAGTGAGTTCCAGGCCATGTCATTACTGAGTGCATGACCTTCTATGTGTCTACACCACCACAAGTATAAGTATGATGTGTCAAATGCTATCACAAAGTCCTGGGGAATTCCTACTGCAATTTAGGGAGCTCCTGCAGTAGACGACGGTCCAGTTCACAGTTATAATTTCATGAAGACTTTTCCTTTACTCAATGTCTTCTGGGCTCTCTTACAGCCTGATCATTGAGGTGATGCAGCATCTTCTAGATTATATGCCAGAGGATCTGCCAGTTAGAGACACAGATTCGAGTCCTCTGTTGAAAGGTAGGTAAATCCAGTGCCTAGCTATGGACGCCTTCACTGATTGAGAGAATTCCTTGTCTGCCATGACAGTCCTCACAGTGGTGACTGTTTTCTTTCAGCCCTTTTCTTAAATTTTCCTTTTATTTAAATATTACTTAATTGTATGTGTATGTGTATACACGAGTGTGCAGATGCGTCACATGCCTGCAGCGCTGTGAAGCTCAGATCTCCTCCAACAGGAGTTATGGATGGTTGTAAGCCACCGTGTAGGTGCTGGGAACTGAACCGAGTCCTCTGCAGGGACAGTAAGTACTCTTAACCACTGAGCCACCTCTGAGCCTTCTTAGATGCCTTAGGGTTTTATGTCTGTGAGGAGACACCATGACCATTGTGATTCTTCTTTTTTTTTTTTTTTTTATTTATTTATTATATGTAAGTACACTGTAGCTGTCTTCAGACACTCCAGAAGAGGGCGCCAGATCTCGTTGCAGATGGTTGTGAGCCACCATGTGGTTGCTGGGATTTGAACTCTGGACCTTCAGAAGAGCAGTCGGGTGCTCTTACCCACTGAGCCATCTCACCAGCCCCCATTGTGATTCTTCTAAAGGAGAATATTTCGTTGGGGCTGGCTTACAGTCAGAGGTTTAGTCAGTTAATGTCATGGCAGGAAACATTGTGGCATGCAGGCAGACACGGTGCTGGAGAAGAAGCTGAGAGTTCTACATCATGATCCACAGGCAGCAGGAGACTATGTACCACCCTATGTGCACTTGAGCATATAACCCCCCCAACCCCGCCCCCACTGACACACTTCCTCCAATAAGACCACACCTTTTAATAGGGCCAGTCCAGTCTCCATGGGCCAAGCATTCAAACACAGGAGTCTATGGGAGCCATTCCTACTCAACCCTCCACATTAGATATTCTTTCTTTAAAAAAAATTATTTATTTAATGTATGTGAGTACACTGTAGCTGTCTTCAGACATATCAGAAGAAGGCATCAGATCCCATTATAGATGGTTGTGAGCCACCATGTGGTTGCTGGGAATTGAACTCAGGACCTCTGGAAGAGCAGTCAGTGCTCTTAACCACTGAGCCGTCTCTCTAGCTCTCACATTAGATATTCCTAATATTTTATTCTGATTCCATGTGTGCATATTGTGTGCACATCTGTATGTGAGGGAGTACATACTAGAGGTCAAAGACCAGTCTGGGTGGTTGACACCTTCCAACTTTTGCTTTGAGACAGGGTCACTTATTGGCTCAGGACTTGACTCTGTAACCTAGATAGCTTGCCTGTGAATTTCCAGGTAGCCCCTTGTCTTGGCCACCCAGTTTGCCACTGTTGGGGTCACAGGCACATGCCACCACATCTGACCTTTCCGCGTGGATTCTTGAGGTCTACACTCAGATTCTCAGATTGTGAGACAAGGCCTTTCCAGACTGAGACATCTTCTCAGCCATTGAAGTTGCTGGCTTTTTAGTTTTTTCTTTTCAAACTTAAACAATTTTATTTGAAAAATTAAACCAACCAAGTCCTGTCATCCTATAGTCCTGTGTGCACTGGCCTCTGGTTCAAGGGAAACCTGAAAAAGACGAGATGGATGTATAGTCTGAGACACTCAGAGTGCCCCTGAAATTATTTTGTGTGTGTGTGTGGTTTTTGAGACAGGGTTTCTCTGTATAGCCCTGGCTGTCCTGGAACTTACTCTGTAAACCAGGCTGGCCTTGAACTCAGAAATCCACCTGCCTCTGTCTCCCAAGTACTGAGATTAAAGGTGTGTGCCACCATTGCCTGGCTGAAATTCTAATAATAAAGATTTTAGCTGGGTAGTGGTGGTGCATGCCTTTAGTCCCAGCACTTACGAGACAGAGGCAGGTGGATTTCTGAGTTCAAGGCTAGCCTGGTCTACAGAGTTCCTGGACAGCCAGAACTACACAGAGAAACCCTGTCTCAAAAAACAAACAAACCAACCATCAAAGCTCCTGGTGGCTCTATGCGTATGGGGAGCTCTTTCAAGCATGCAGTGTCTGTTGTATGTAGCCTGCCAGGAAAGGGCGTGGAAGCCTTCCTGCCCACTAGCTTCTTTTATATGTTGATAGGGCCTCAAGGTGTTACCCTCGTTGGCCTGACCTAGACTAGGTTGGCCTTGAACCCACAGAAATCTTCTTGCCTCTGTCTCCTGAGTGCTGGATTAAAGACACGGTGCACCAATTCTTTTTCAAGACAGGGTTTCTCTGTGTAGCCCTGGCTGCCCTGGAACTCACTCGGTAGACCAAAGATGGCCTCAGACTCACAGCTCTGCCTGCCTCTGCATCCTGAGTGCTGGAATTAAATGCTTCTGCAATCATACCAGGTCCGAGACTCTTTAAAAACAAATGAGATAAAATAAATAAACAAGTAAGACTATTCTCTGATTACTCTCTTCAGGGACTTTGGGTAAGAATGTAAAGGCCCAGCCGCACTTGGGCAGGATGAACCAGAAGGAGCTGAACTGCAGACGCTTTCACCTCCATGAAGAGCCCACATTGGTGAAGGAACCTTCTCCAAAGCAACGAGATAAAAACAGAAGGTACCCGGAATTCTTAAAATTTCACATTGGCTCCATGCTAAATTGAAAGGATTGTGTTGCTTAGTTGCATATACCAAAAGTGACTCAAACATCAAGGATGTCAGGCCTAAAAAATATATTTATTTATTATATATATATGAGTACATTGTAGCTATCTTCAGACACACCAGAAAAGAGCACCAGATCTCATTACAGATGGTTGTGGGCCACCATGTGGTTGCTGGGAATTGAACTCAGGACCTCTGGAAAAGCAGTCAGTGCTCTTAACAATTGAGCCATCTCTCCAGCCCCTCTAGCCCCTTTCTTTTTCCTCCAAAATATTTTTGCAAACACTATTGCTTTATTGATTTTCTACCATATACCTCACAATTGACCAGAGATCACAGAGCAACCCAAGTAACCTGTGATTAGCGTATCAGTAAAAAAGCAAGAGACAAGTCAGGGTCCTGCTTGGCTGCAAGAGAGGGGATGGAGACAGAGTGAATCTTGGCCGAACAAGGGATAGGCACAAATCTGAAAAGGGATTTCTCCTTTGAAAAGTAAAGATCATACATAAAGGCGTGTTGCATATTCTGTACATGGACGTACTGATTTACTATTAAATCTGCTAACTCATTTACTAGTGTGAAGACAGGAGGAGAAGGAGACCTGGGGAGCCTACATAAGTTGCCTATGATCACATGTAGCAAGTGGCAGAGCTAAAGCCCTTAACTCCAAAATCTCCCGGCCGGGCGTGGTGGTGCACACCTTTAATCCCAGCACTAGGGAGGCAGAGGCAGGCGGATTTCTGAGTTCAAGGCCAGCCTGGTCTACAAAGTGAGTTCCAGGACAGCCAGGGCTATACAGAGAAACCCTGTCTCAAAAAAAAAAAAAAAAAAAAAATCTTCCGTATACATACATAAGTGATCTTAGGCTACGGGTTTTCAAAGGTGGATCTCTGGGTGCACCAAGGCAGGATTCAGAGATGGGGTGAAGGAAGATACACACAGAGAAAGATGAGCACTCTGAAGTCTATCTTCAAGACTTCAGGGCCTTGGAGCCAAGGCCAACATTAGTAACATAGGTGCAGGTGATCTGTTTTGCTGTTGTTGTTTTGTTTTGTTCTTTTGAGCCAGGGCCTTGATATGTGGCTTTGGATGGCCTGAAACTTATTATGTTGACCAGGCTGGTCTCAAACTCATAGAGATCAGCTTGTCTCTGTCTCCGGAGTGCTAGGATTATAGGCGTGGACCACCACCTGCTCGTATGTGGAGCTGAGCTAGTTGAATGTATTATTTGTTACAGCTGAGAGGGACAGAGCACAGAGAAAATGCATACCACAAGGGGGATCAAGGCAACTCAGTAAGTGTGCACGGGAGTCTCTGCACTTTGCTTAGGTCGTTAAGGGAGAGTGTAAGAGAGTAGGAGTTTGCTCTAAATTTGGTGCTGCCACAGTGAAGGACTAATTCTACACTCAGTTATCGCAGCAGTAGCACCTGGCTAAGGGGGCGTTAGAGCAAAGGTGAACCTGGGACTGATAAATAAGTTGCAGTTGTTCCCCCTAACAGGGATTTTTAAATTTTTTACTTATTTTGTTTTTGTTTTCTTTTTAAGAGAAGCCCTGTCTCGAAACCCCCCCCCCAAAAGATTTATTTTATTTTTTATTAATGTGCATGTGTCTGTGTGTATGCATGGAGGTGCCCTCAAAGGCCAGAAGAGGTTGTGGGAACCCCTGGCTACTACAGGTGGTGAGCTGTCCAGTGGGGGTGCTCTAGTCCTTTGCAAGAGCAGCAACCATTCTTAACTGCTGAGCCATCTCTCCAGCCTTAAAAAAAATCGACAAACGGCCGGGCATGGTGGCGCGTGCCTTTAATCCCAGCACTGGGGAGGCAGAGGCAGGCGGATTTCTGAGTTCAAGGCCAGCCTGGTCTACAGAGTGAGTTTCAGGACAGCCAGGGCTATACAGAGAAACCCTGTCTAAAAAAAAGATCGACAAACATTTAGCAGCAGGGTCGTATTATGTACCTTTAGCTGGTCTAGAACCCTTTTTAGAATTATTATTATGCTTGATTTTATGTATGTGAATACCCTGTAGCTATCTATTTTCAGACACACCAGATGAGGACATCTAATCCCATTACAGATGGTTGTGAGCCACCTTGTGGTTGCTGGGAATTGAACTCAGGACCTCTGGAAGAGCAGTTAATGCTCTTAACTGCCATCTCTCCAGCCCAGCCTGGAACCCTTTATATCAGTGGTTCTCAACCTTCCTAATGCTTCGACCCTTTAATACAGTTCCTCATATCATGGTGACCTTCAACCATAACATTATTTTCACTGCAACTTCATAACTGTAGTTTTGCTACTGTTTTTTGTTTGTTTGTTTTTTTGTGTAGCCATGGCTGTCCTGGAACTAACTCTGTAGACCAAACTTAGAAATCTGCCTGCCTCTGCCTGGGATTAAAGGCATGTGCTCCCTCTGCCTGGCTTTTTTGTTTTGTTTGTTTGTTTTGCTACTGTTATAAATTTTAATGTAAGTATCTATGGAGATTCACGGGTTGAGAACTGCTGCTCTATGTAGACCATGCTGGCCTTGAACACAGAGTTCTACTTGGCTCTGGCTCCTGAGCGCTGATAACAAAAGAGTGTTCCAGGATAACCAGCCTCCCCTCCCCCTTTTATATGCATTGATGTGGAAGTGTCAGATCCCCTGTAACTGGAGTTATTTACAGACAGTTGTAAGCTGCTGTGTGGGTGCTGGGAATTAAACCTGGGTCCTCTGGAAGAGCAGCCAGTGCTCCTAACTGCAGAGCCTTCTCTCTGGTGTCCAACCCCCCCCCCCACCCAGGTACCCAGCCCCTTTGTGTGTGTGTGTGTGTGTGTTTGGTTGGTTGGTTGGTTGGTTTTTTTTTTTTTTTTTTGGAGACAGGGTTATATTCTGTAACCTGGCTGGGCTGAAACTTGAAGTATCTCGTCCCCAAGGTTGGGATTACAAGCAGACATCACACTCCAGTGGGCTTGCTTTTCCTCACAAGGTAATGTTCCCTAAATAACTACAGGACTGGGCCACAGTTAAATCCAGTGCTGGGAGTAAAGGCCAGTATTACCAAGCCTAACTCAGAGATTAATCTTAGTTTAGGGCATTAATCTTAATTCAGCACTGAATAAAAAAGAATGAAAAGAAGGACATGACTGTTCCTAGCGATAGTGGAGAGGGTTTACTGTAGACAAGTGTGAGAGAAGAGGAACGGCAGTCTCCAAGGCTCCAGAGAGAACATGGCCAGACTAAGCTGGGCCATTTGAGGAGAGAGGGACAGGGGGAGCAAGTAAGGAGCTGGGGCCTGGGACTAGAACCTGACCAAGAGAACAAAGAGGTTTTTAAAAGGACTGGTGTAGCCCAAATCGCTGGATTATATCCGGAAGAGCAGCTGGGGGAAGGGTAGCCCAGACCCTGGACTGGAGAGTTAAGGGTAAGGGGCAGGTGTGCCAACCAGAGGGACACTGTAACAGATAGGGACTGAGGAATACAGGGAGAGCTGGAGGCCAGCCTGGTCTACAGAAAGAGTTCCGGGATAGCCAGGGCTACACAGAGAAACCCTGGCTCAAAGCAACAAAACCAAAAAAAAAAGAAGGAAAGAAAGAAAAGAAGAGACAAATCCGCTGAAAAGGCCACTCCATTTGTGGGGGAGGAGCAGGGCAAGGCGGTGTATTGTGAATGAGAGATAAGAGAGAGAACATACTTAGAGGCATCTGGAAGAGCCCAGAACAAAGAGAAAAAGTAGAATGGACTTGGTGAGAGAGCTCAGGGCAGACCATTCATTTGGGTGATGTGTAGCCTTGGGAGAAAAAAGCTGGTGGTAGCTGGAGAAAGCCTGGGATTTCTAGGACGCGGGGGGGGGGGGGGTGAGAGTAGTCTGGGCTACACAGAAATCCTGACTTGCAAAACAAAACGAAAACAGCAGCAATAAAATAAAAAGACAAACAAACAAAAAGATCCAGCTAGAAGGCATTTCTTAGTGATTGACGGGAGAGGGCCCAGCCTATTGCGGGTGGTGCTAGTCCTTCCTGTACTGACTGAACAAGCAGGCTGAACAAGCCTTAAGCAGTATCCTTCTACGGCCTGTACGGCTGCTCCAGGTTACCACCCTGTTTGAGTTTTTGTCCTGGCTTCCTTCAATGATGGACTACAATGTGAAAATATAAGTCAAATACATAGCGACAGTAAGCCTAGCTAAGACATCAACGCTGGGGGCTAGGCCCAACTAGAATCAAGCCTTAGGCATGAGTTGGTGTGTGGGGAAACCCCATGTAGCTTGTTTTGCTACAGGCGAAGGACGAACGTGCAGCGATCCACAACTACCCAACCGGACCTACGGACACTTGCTGTGCTCCAGGAGCCAGAGAGGCGCAGGCGGCCGTGGGTCTCAGCGTCCCCGAGCCCCTCGGCGCCCCCGCGTGCCCCAGTTCCCGGGAGGAAAGCGCATGTGCAGCGCCTGTGTCCCTCGACCGCGGTAGGCGGAGCACAGCCTCGAGTCCACGCGGGACGCAGACTGCCCCACACATCTGGTGCGTCTCTACAGCAGAAACCCAAGCTGAGTGAAGCTGGAATCACGCCCTCTCCCGGGAGTGGGGAGGGGACTGAAGCGCCAGTCACAGTTCCCCTTTGTTTTCTCACCTTTCCACTTTCCTAAAATCCTTCCCCATCCCCCAACTCTCGTGTGCGGAAGTCGGGTCCAAATTTCTGAATTCACTGCGAGTAGGCAGCTCAGTGTCAGAGGGCTTGCTTAATATGTTTGAGACGGTAGGTAAATCTCTGAGACCAGCAAAGTAAACAGAACTAAACAAACAAACAAACAATAATAATAATAACTAAAAAAAGAAGAAAAAAAAAAAAAAACCAGACCCGGAGGGGAGAGGGAGTAAAAAGAGGGTAACAGCGATAAGGGCTCAAAAGGGAAGATCGTCTGCGGGAAAGAAGGGAACCATCAGGGAACGGCATGGGCGAGGCAGAGGAGGATGCACAAAGAGGTCCATGTGTACAACTGCAGAACCCGCCATGTTATATGTTAATAATTAAAAAAAAAAGTGAACATTAAACAAATCCGGACTCCAGGCCATGGCGGTTTATTCTTTAATCCCAGCATTCCAGAGGCAGATGCTAGAGTGTTTCTGTGACTCTTACTGTGGTCTACATATCCAGTTCCAGGACAGCCACAGCTACACAGAGAAACCCTGTCTCGGGGGGAAAAAAAATCCAGGCAACCAGCCGACCAAAATGAAATAAAGGAATACCTTTGAGCATGGCTGTACCAGGTTAGGCGAACACACAGGCCCTGGCTTGGACCAGCGAGCCTCCTTTTTCTTCCCATTTGTACCACTCACCGAGTCAGTATTTTGGGCTGAAGATATTTGCAGTTGTGATCTTATGTAAAAATAAGGAAGTGCCTCTGTGGCTAATTGTCACATAAGGATTTCCTCCAAGTCTCAAGGCTCTCTGTGACCAGCACTTGGTGTCCTGGCTTCAGCATGTGGTGTTCTGAAAGATACCATGGCTACATTTCACTTTTTTTTTTTCCCCTGCCTAAACTTTTCAGGGCCAAATGACAGGCGCAGCCATACAGCCCCTCCTGCATTTAAAGACTATGTGATGGACAAGAACACCAGAATCGAAATAACCAGGGAGCCCAGCCAGCTGTGAGTACCTCGGGTGGGTCCCATGTTGTTACCCACAAAGCTTTTGTTGGGAATATATCACTTAAGAATCAGTGGGTATTGCTGATTTCTGTAATAATCAGAGAAGAGGAAAGGCAGCTCTAAGTCAAAATTGCAAAGTCCTTGTTTAAAAATACAAAACAAGAGCCAAGGGGAAGGGCATTCCCTTAGTCCCAGCACAGACAGGTGGATCTCTGTGAGTAAGTAAGTTCCTGTCAAATCTTACATTTGTATTCATATTTATATTCGTGAAACAAGCATTTCTCCATCCTTTGAATGATAATTAAAAGTCTTTTTTTTTTTTTTTTTTTTTTTTTTTTTTGGTTTTTCAAGACAGGGTTTCTCTGTGTAGCCCTGGCTGTCCTGGAACTCACTCTGTAGACCAGGGTGGCCTCAAACTCAGAAATCCACCTGCCTCTGCCTCCGGAGTGCTGGGATTAAAGGCGTGCGCCACCACGTCCAACTTGAAAGTCCTTTTCATGACAAAGTATTCTCCTTTCTTTTTATTTTTATCTGACATTGAAGGCTATATTTTGTAAGATAAACTTTTTTTGGGGGGGGCAGGGTTTCTCTGATTTGCCCTGACTGCCCTGGAACTTGCTTTGTAGACCAGGCTGGCCTTGAACTCACAGAGATCCTAATGCCTCTGCCCCTCAAGCACTGGGATAAAAGGTGTGCACTGCCCAGCTAACCTTTCTAACTAACATTTTCTTGTAAGTGACTGGATGAGTTCTAAACCCTCTAAGAAGTTTCTGCTTTTCCCTCTACTCTTCCTCAGTTATAACAAGATAGTTTTTATCCGCCAGTTCCTGATTTGGGCTAATTTCGTTGGACTTTGTATGCCTAACAGTACTCACATCATGACTACTGACTCTACACATGTGGAAGAGATCCTCAGATCTCCTGAGAAAACATCCAAAGTTGAAAAGCCTGAACAGAGAAGCTCACAGGAGTGCACTCAGAAGGCTGCAGAGCTTCGGTGAGAGCTAACATTTTGTGCTTCAAACCATACTGAACAGAAAAGGCAAGGCTTCTAGCTCCACGTTTCTTCACTTCTGAGGAAAAAAAGATTTCCTTGTGTCTTAAATACAGACCCGCCCTTAGTACACCCCATTAATCCCCCAAATGAAGGTAAAGTTACTTTGTTCAAGGAAGCACCCAGGTTTAAAAGTGATGTCTAATTGAGTGGCAGACAAAGTAACGAATCAGAGAAACATTTGACAAACTAGGATCTGCCCAACTCTCGGGAGGAGAGGAAAGGAAAGGGAAGTTTCTTAAGGGGCAGTACAGATGGGGAGGGGGGATAGAAGGGAATGGGAGAGGGAGGACGGGGAGAGGGAGTGGTCCTTTTACAGGGGCAGGGTGCAAAGAAAACAAGCTAGACTAGACACAGATGAAGACAGAACGAGACCGGGTGAAGAGCGAGAAGATCAGAACAGATTGACAGATGGTTTGAGCAGTTCAGGAGAATCTGGGAGAAACCAGATTGGATCGGTTATCATGGAGAGGAGTTTGAGTCAGAACAGCTGAGTTGACTAGCTAGCCAGAGATCAGAAAGAAGAAAGGGTGAGTTTATTCAGCAGCAAGTCTCAGAAGCTGAAAACATTCTAGAGACCTAGATTAGATTGTACGGAGGCTGGAAGCTTTTGGCACTAGGCCTAGGTTAGTAGACTGAGGTAGTAAACCTCCAGGGTGACAATTACATCAGGCAAATAAAAGTTACTTTTACACTAGGCGTACCTAGAAAATTAAGAGAGCAGTGGTGGTTGGTGATTGCGCATGCTTTTAATTCCAGCAGGCGGATCTGTGAGTATGAAGCCTGGTCTACAGAGTGAGTTCCAGGACAGCCAGAGCTACACAGAGAAACCCTGTCCCCAAAACTAAACAAAACATCCCCAAAACAAAACCCCCTGCCTATAAAGAAGTAGGTGAGCTAGGTGTTCCGGTTACGGTGTCTGTAGATTATCCCGGCACTCAAGAGGCACACTCAGGTGGGCCTCTGTTGGAGGCCAGCCTGGTCTACAAGGAGAATCCCAGGCTGACACAGTGAGACACAGTCCTCTCAAGAAAGGGGAGGGGGAAGAGAAGAAGTGAATTTCTCCCTGTAGCCCTGGCTGTCTGGAACTCAATCAGTAGACCTCAAACTCAGAGATCCCCCAGCCTCTGCCTTTTGAGTCATGGGATTAAAGTCATGTGCCACCCCTGCCTGGCCAGAAATTTTTAAAGAATTGATAAAATATAGAAAGAGATGGATAGAATACTTATCCCTTTAATGGGATAATCTAATTTTTTCCTTCCCAATTCCCCATCTCAGCGCAGTTTCTTATAGGTCAAAGCCTTCTCTTCTCTCCTATCTATGAGTTTTTGAAGCTTGTTTGCCCTGACATATCAGGCTTCATTCTTTCTCTAAGGCCTCCTCCCCACCACGTGGGTGACCTCCACTGCCATCGTTACTTATTTATCTATATTTTATGTATATGAGTATTTTGCCTGCATGTTTGTCTGTGTGCTACAGGTGTGCCCAGTGCCCATGGAGACCAGAAAAGGAAGTTGGATGCCCTGGAACTTGAGTTAACATGGCATTCTCCCTTCCCTCTGCCATGCCTCTCCTTTGAGGAGCTGCTGAGATTTGCAGCTTGTCTGCCCTGAAGCATTTCCCCTTTAAACCTGACTGTCCTAAAGCTGAAAGGCAAAAGGAATGAAGGAAGGAAACCCTGCACAAGTCTGTCCCACCTTTACAAACGATTTTATTTAACTTTTATTACTATTGTGTGTATGATGTGTGTGTGTGTCGGGGGGTGTATAGGTGTACACGTGTGTGTGCATGTCAGAAGACAACCTTCTGGGGCTGCTGCTTTTATTCCACTGTAAGTTCCAAAAGTCGAAATTAAGCTGTGCAACTTCTGTGGCAAAAGTGCCTTTACCTGCTGGTCCAAGAGTTGAGGATTTAGCTCAAGAGTAGAACAGATGGCTGGGTGTGTGTGTGTATGTGTGTGTGTGTGTGTGTGTGTGTGTGTGTGTGTGTGTGTTTATGTGGGATGTTGCTGGAACCAAAGGCAAGACACACCACACCTGGCAAAGAAAAAAAAAATTAAAAGACTCTAGGGAGATTAGCCCAGTCAGTAAACTGCTTGTCATGCAAGCCTGAGGACTGGGGTTAGGAACCTCAGCAGCCACGGAAAACTTGGGTGAGGCAGCAGCATGTTCCTCCAATGTCAGCACACAGGACACAGGGGACTCTCTGGAGCTCACTGCCTAGCCAGATTCTCTGTGAGAGACCTTGTCTCATCATATAAAGTGGAGGAAGATACCAACATCAAACTCTGGCTTCTACATGCCTGTGTGTGAGAATGAGTGCGAGCATGAATGTACACACGCGCCCTTGCGCACATGCGCACACACACACAGACAAGTAGACTGCACTGTTTAGTTGTTCGGTTTCATAGCAAAATTGAATAGGGACTATCATATTCTCCTGTCTACAGACTTTTCAGGTTATTTTCATTTTACCTGTCTGAATGTTTTGCTTGCAAGTACTGTGTGAGTGCCTGGTGTCTGGGGAGGTCAGAAGATGGGGTTGGAGCCAGCATGTGGATGCTAGGAATTGAATCCCAGCCCTCTGCAAGAGCAACAAGTGACTTAACTGCCAAGTCAACTCTTCAGGTTTTTATTTTTTCAAAAATGTATCATGTTTTTGTATGTATACAAATGAATTTTTGCCTGCAGAGACTGTCTGCCTGGTGCCTAAAGAGGCCAGAAGAGGGCGCCCTATCCCTTGGAATTAGGATTTACTGCTGATTTACCCTGGGACTCTGACCTTCCAAGAGCAGAAAGTACTCTTTACCACTGAACTAGAAGTGTGGTGTCTTTATCACAAAAATGAGCTAACAGCCAGAACTGGGGGGTGCACACCTTTAATCCCAGGACTTGGGATGCAGATGCAGGTGCATCTCAGTGAGTGCAAGGCCAGCCTAGACGAGGGCATTCCAGGCAGGCCAAGGAAAAATAGAGAAAACAAATTAAAAAATGAACAAACATTAAGGCAGAGGCAAGAGCTGATGTTAACATTCATCCTTGCTGTTGTGCACACTCGGAGTTTGGGCGAGTGTGTAACTACATGGATCTGCATTCTATATCACATCATATCCACTGTACTAAAAATACCTGTGCTCTGCCTGTCTATGTCTCCTTTCCCAATCGCTGATGATCTTCTGTTTTCTCTGTATACAGTTTTGCCTTTCCCCCCAAAGTATTGTATAGCTGAATAGCTGAAACTATACAAATACAGCTCTTTTCTCTTAAACATATGCATTTAGAATTCTACCAGGTTTCCATTACTTGATAGCAGCCCTCCTTCACCCATCCCTGCTACCTTAGGCTGGGTAACAGACAGTCCAGTGAATTTTTATTTTATTTTGCTTTTTTGAGACAGGGTTTCATGTAACTCAGGCTGGTCCAAACTCACTGTGGTGCAAAGGGTGACCTTGAACCTTTGATCCTCTTGCTTCTACCTGCCAAGCACTGGGATTACAGCCATTCACCACTGCATCTGGTTTACACAGTGCCAGGGACCAAACCTGGGACCTCTTACATGCTTGGAAGTCCTTGTCTCTACCCAATGAACTGCAAACCCAAACCTGTGGAGATCCTTAAACACTGAACATTTAAGCCCCATATTTAATTACTTGGAGGTGGAGTCTCTAAATATCAGTGTAATTTTAAAGATCTCATTCATAACTAGCTAGGAATGAGAGTCACTGAGACAGAATGAGCCTAAATCCTTCCTAAAAATATTTTAAACCTTTATTTATTTATTTTTGAGACAGGGCTTTACTAAGTAGCTAAGTAGCTCTGGCTGCCTTGGAACTTGCTTTGCAGACTAGGCTGGCTTCGAACTCACAAAGATCGGCCTGCCTCTTCCTCCAAAGTGCTGAGATTAAAGTTGTGTGCCATCAAGTAATTTGTTATGCTTTGTTTTGTTTTTGCTTTTCTTTTCTTTTTGTTTTTGTTTTTCGAGACAGGGTTTCTCTGTATAGCCCTGGAACTCACTTTGTAGACCAGGCTGTCCCCGAACTCAGAAATCCACCTGCCTCTGCCTCCCAAGTGCTGGGATTAAAGGCGTGAGCCACCACACCCGGCTTGTTTTTGCTTTTCAAGACAGGATTTCTCTGTGTAGCCCTGGATGACCCAGAAATCTATTTGTAGACCAGGCTGGCCTCCAACTCAGAGATCTGCCTGCCTCTGCCTCTCAAGTATGAGACTTAGGATTAAAAATATATGCCACCATCCCCACTAAATCATTTTTTTAAAAGGCCAGCTTGGTCTATCTAGAGATATTGTCTCAAAAATGTAAATTAGATCAAATACCTGGAAACATCATCCCATAGGTTGGGAAATAGTAATAGCTTTCCATTGTGGCTATATTTACGGTTCTAAGGAAATAAGGCATATATTCAGTTGGATTCTGTAAGACTTCTGAGAAATTTTAAGAGCCGTAATTAAAAAAAAAAAAAAAACAGTTCCTATTTTTTCTTAGAAGTCAAGGTTTAAGGTTGGTGGTCTTCAGGTCTCTGCTGTCACAGTTAACAACAGGAGAAGGGATATTTTGCAGACTTCCTACTTCTGATATGTTATGGGAGACAGAATGGGTAACAGCAGAAGGTCCCAGATGGCCCCAGATGGGACAGTTAGTGTCTTCTATCTGCAGAGTTTCCATTAAGGAGAACGTGGAGCTGATTCGCCTTAAGAAGCTCTTACACGAGAGGAATACCTCCCTGGCAGCCACAGAAGCCCAGCTGACACGAGTTCAAGAGGTGACTTGTTGTAACCAGCTGTGCTTCTTAGAGAGGGGAAAGCCCACGGACGGGTTCATGCATGAGGCCCGAAACTCAAGCCCTTCAAAAAGGGCAGCGATGTCACTTAAAAAATGAGCCCATCCCTTTCCCTCCTTCTTCCTCCTCTTCCTCCACTTTGTATCCACCCCTCCTTTGTGTTGGGCTTTGATTCTGTAAAGTAGGCCGACTGAAACTCACCGTGTAGCTCAGGCTGGCCTCAAACTTACACAATCCTTTCTTTGCCCACACCTCAAATGCTGGATTGCCAGTGTGCCCACCACACCGGGATGGTTTTTGTTTTCTCTTTTACCTATGTGATCTTTCAACTCAAGGACACTAAGGTACTTGCCTCAGGTCATATAATTTACAGAGGGTATTCAACCCAAGCCTTGCGAGTCTATTGCTTTCTCAGTATTGTTCACCATTTCTGTTATGGAGAAGGCTCAGGCCCTGGCCTGGTAAGATGGAATTTGGCAGAGTTAATCTGTGTCAGGTAAGGCCTCAAGCCAAGGGATCAGAATGTAATTCTGTAATCATCATGGATGGAGTCAGGCCTTTGATGAGCACTTCCTATATTCTGAGGACCTGGTCCTGGGTGCTTACAGTGCCCTGTAACACAGCGCTGGCCGAGGTCCTAACAGCACTGAGGGAATAACACCCCAAAGAAGATAAGTAACTGGGTCAAGGTGTAAAAAGATGAAGAGGTAGAGTAGGTATTTTAGTTAGTGTCTTACTGTTGTGAACAGACCCCGTGACCAAAGCAACTCTTACAAAGGACAACCTTTAATTGGTGCTGGCTTACAGGTTCTGAGGTTCAGTCAACTATCATCATGGCAGGGAGCATGGCAGTGTCCAGAAAAGGTTTGGCTCTGGAGGAACTGAGAGTTCTCCATCTTGCTCCGAAGGCAAACAGAAGGATGGCTCCCAAGTGACTAGGTCTCAAAGCCTTCCCCCACCGTGACACACTTCCTCCAACAAAGCCACACTCTCTATAGTGCCACTCCCCGGGGCCAAGCATAATTCAAACCACCACAGCAGGGGTTGATTCAGGCTAGAACCATAGCTCTCCCCTTTACCAGGTTAGATGCCACTGTGAGGATGGTGGAAATGTGGTGTCGAGGTCTAAGTGAGACTCAGCACTGTCTGTTTATTGAGCCAGTATGTACAGAGTATCAAAACTGCGCAAAGCACCAAGATAAAGATCCTACTGGCAAAAGTGTCTCTTTCCAGCCCCCGGTGTTTGCTTGTTTATTTAAGTCAAGTTAAAGATCACACTGAAGAGTGACACAGCTCTAGTCTCTAAGGCCATTGCGGGAGTGAGATTGCAGCAAGTTCATAGAACAACTCTACATGAGGAACGGGAGGAAAAGAAAAGGAGTGGTCAGGTCCCCAGAGACAGATGTAAAAGCAGAAGAAGATTCATAAAGGGGGTTGGAGAGATGGCTCAGTGGTTAAGAGCATCAGTTGCTCTCCTAGAGGCACCATATTTAATTCCCAGTAGTTCACGTGGACACTCACAACCATCAGTAACTCCAGTTCCAGGGATCCAGCCTCCGCAAGCACTAGGCATGTGGTGGTGCACAGACACACGTGCTGGCAAAACACCCATGTACACATGCAGTAGAAATTAAAATTTAAAAACCTTTTAAATCGGACTCATCAAAGAGGAAGTTCATGAGCTGAATTCTGAAATATCAGGAGAGTATCTTGCAGTACCAGGAATGCAAGAAAAGAAAAAGTTCCTAGGAAGGTGAATGTCGACACACTGAAGTCTTAGGTCCTAGAGCCCATGGTAGGAATTTGGGCTTCAGCCCATAGACAGTGGCAGCAGGGGAGGGAGTTTGCATAATCTTATTATAAAATCAACTTCCTCCCCCCCAAAAGATCTCACAGGCTTTTAAAAGCATGAGAATTGAAACACATCTTGGTAGATAAAGAATTTCTTTAGGGAAAGGGCTACAAAGTACCAATAGTTACTAGTCCCAGGTGGCTAAAGTAGGAGAGTTTTTATATCGTGTCCTGAAATCTTCAGATGTCTCTAGAATCGCAATATCTCAAGGCAATCATCAATTACATAGCAGGTCCGTGGCCAACCTGGCGGGGTGAGAGCCTGCCTTAAAAAAAAAAAAAATCAAAACAAACAGACCAACCAAAGCTAGGAAAGGGGCTGAAGAGATGGCACAAAGGTCGGAAGCACTTGTTGTTGCATGGGATCCAGGTTCCGTCCTGGCACCCACATAGGGGCTCACAACTGTCTCTAATGCCAGGTCCAGGAGATGTGATGCCCTCTTCTGACCTCTGCAGGAACAGGTACATATGTAATGCATATACATTCATGCAGGCAAAACACGTATACACATAAAATCACTAAATCTAAAAAGAAAATCGTAGAAGTCAGGAGCACAGATTAAAGGCTGGAACAGCAGATAACAGATTGTAGACACAGAACTCTTACTGATCCCCGGGCAGGGGAACCAAGGACCCAGGTGGACAGAAGCCTGCAGAAAAAGGGATTTTAAGTCCCAGACATAAAAAAAAAAAAAAAAAAAAATGGACCCTGTCCCCAAAGGAGCGAGTGAGGGCAGCGGAGAAGTGGGCTTCTAGGTTCCTGCTCGGGGTGAGTGGACACAGTGGCGTCTGCGCCTTCCAGGACGTGGCTACTCGGCTGAGGCCTACATAACGCAGCGTTTCTTTTCCTCTCTCTGAGATAAGGTCTCCCTGCAGCCCTGGCTAGCTTGGAACTTGTTATGTTTCTAGGCTTGACTAAGACTCGAAGAGATCCTCCTGCTTCTGCCTCCTGAGTGCTGGGTTTAAAGGTGTGGAATGCCGCACTGGACTATGTATATCTTACAGAGATGTCAAATAGCTCATGAAATTGATGAACTGGTGAAATAATGCTTACTCATTTCTTCCAGGCATACGAAGACTTGCTTCAAAAGGTAATTTTTGTGGTGGTGGTGGTGGTGGTTGCTTGAGACAGGATCCAGGATCTCTCACTCTGTACAGCAAGCTGGTCTCAAACTCAGAGATCTCTCTGCTTCTGCCTCCTGAGTGCTGGGATTGAAGGCACATGCCACCACTTCCAGCATCAGAAGGAAATTAATATAGCTTCTTTGATTCTATTTCTTAGTAATCAAAGCTATCAAATCCAAAGAAATCTGTGTACATCTGTGGGTTATATGACAGCAGAATTAAGGCAATTAAATTGGTTATTAAGTCATATTGTTTCTAATAAGATGAATTATGCTATCACTATAATAAATGATATTTATTGTATTGTTTTCAGCGAAATCAAAATACAAGTCCTAAGTTAAGTGGTATTTTTTTTTTTCAGTTTATCACCATGGCAAACTATAACATTTACTCAGAAATTCCCAGGAGTCAATTCTTTTTTTCTTTTTTAAAGATTTATTTATTATATGTAAATACACTGTAAATGTCTTCAGACACACCAGAAGAGGGCATCAGATCTCATTACGGATGGTTGTGAGCCACCATGTGGTTGCTGGGACTTGAACTCAGGACCTTTGGAAGAGCAGTTAGTGCTCTTAACCACTGAGCCATCTCTCCAGCCCCCAGGAGTCAATTCTTGTGAGATGTATAAGGCAACAGGGTGTCCTGCGGCTGCTCTTCATCTGATCTTCTTCAGTCTTTGACCCTACCTACTGTGAGCGGTGCATACAAAAGTGCGTAAGTGCCTGTGACTGAGGGTCTCCAAGGAGCTCAGCTGTGCCTAGACAGAAGCAGCCTCAGAAAACGGCACACAACTTCTAGAGCTGGTTTCTCCCCAGGGGCAAGAGGAGAAATAGTATCACTATAAAAATCACCCAAATAGCTTGGAAAATAATGCCAGCTTTTGAAAATGGCACCTAATTTAGAATCAGGGACTAACCAGGTCTTGGAAAAAAAATTATAGCTCCAGCGATAAGTTCAGAATGGAAAGAAAGTTCTCCCTAAAAGGAAAACCATACTTGCAGAGAAATGCTAAGGAGGAAAAAAAAAACAAAGAAGGTTCACTTTACAGGGGCCGGGTACTGTGTTGTTCATTATCCTCAAGGAGAAGGTTCACTTTACAGGGGCCGGGTACTGTGTTGTTCATTATCCTCAAGGTCTGGCTTAATTAGTATTCTATTGCTGTGAAGAGACTCATGGGCAAAGCAGCTCTTATAAAAGAAATCATTTAACTGGGGCTTACATACAGTTTCAGAGAGTTAGTCCATTGTCATCGTGGTTGTCCATTGTGATCATGGTGGGGAGAATGGTAGCACAGAGCCAGGTATGGTGCTGGAGAGGCAGTTGAGAGTTCTACATACAGATGCCCAGGCATCAGGAAAAAGAAAGAGAGTCACTGGGCCTGCCTTGGCTTCTAAACCCAAAGCCCACTCCCACTTCAACAAGGCCACACCTCCTAATCCTTCTCAAGTTGTGCCACTCCCTGATGACCAAGCATTGAAATATATGAGCATACAAGGGCATTCTTAGTCAAACCACCACACGGTCATTCTGTGTGGCCTCCATCTAAGAATACCGGAGTTGCTGCTGTGTGGAGACCACACCTCCTGAGTCATGTGATCATTCTTAGAAGAATTTCCTTTTGTCTGCAGAATCAGGGAATATTGGATACAGCCCATAATGCCTTCCTCAGTCAAGTGAATGAGCTCAAGGCAGAGCTGAGTGAAGAGAGCAAGAAGGCTGTGAGCTTGAGGACTCAGCTGGGAGATGTGTCTATCTTGCAGATAACTCTGAAGGAGGTAAATAATAGTACTGAGAAGACACTATCAACTGTATCGTAGTCCAGGCTCAGGTGAGGCTCAGTATGGAGTACTTACCGTGCACACCTAAGGCAGGCTCTGATCCACAACATTGCATAAAGCAGGCATGCTGCCATGCACAGGTCTCTGAATTCAGTCCATCTTGGTGAAACCCTGACTCAAAGCAAAACACGTACTAACATGCACCTGTAACCATGGCAAAACGTGTGTTAACATAACATACACCTGTAACCTCAGCATGTATAGTAAGTTTGAGACCAGCTTCGATTATATGATAAAACAACCCAATAAATAAATAAATAAATAAATAAATAAATAAGGTCATTTTAAAATAGAGGTTATTTTATGTATGGGCATTTTGCCTCCTTACATGTGCCTATCCCGCCAGACAGTGGTGGTGCACGCCTTTGATCCCAGCACTTGGGAGGCAGAGGCAGGCGGATTTCTGAGTTCGAGGCCAGCCTGGTCTACAAAGTGAGTTCCAGGACAGCCAGCAGAGCTATATGGAGAAACCCTGTCTCGAAAAACCAAAAGAAAGAAAAAAAAAGAAAAAAAAAAGAGAAAAAACAAAAACATGTGCCTATCCCCTGGAACTAGAGTTATATACAGTTGTGTGTGACCATGTAGTTGCTGGAACTTGAATCCTGGTCCTCTAAAGGAGCAGCCAGTGCTCTGAACTGCTGAGCCATCTCTCTAGTCCTGGCACTTTTTTTTTTTAATTAAAAACTGTTGTATTCCAACTTCGAGATGTTAAAAATGAACATCTTAGCAACAATATGGCTACTCCATGAAAAACATTTATTTTACACCTATTGGTATTTTGTCTATGCATGATTTTAGTGTCCAGTGTCTCTGCTGAGGTCAGAAGGCATTAGATCCCCTGGAAGTGGAGTTACAGATGTTTGTGAGCCATCATGTGGGTGCTGGGAATCCAACCCAGATCCTTGGGAACAGCAGCCAGTGTTCTTAGTCTCTAGCCTGTCTTTGCAGCCCTGATAATATTCTCACATATGGGCAGTGAGCCTCCAAGGTGGCTAAACCATGTAGCTAAGACAATTGCAGCATCTGAGGATATACACTTGTCTGCTCTTTTGTCTTTCTCCAGTATTTTTTTCTCTCTTTTGTTTTTTCCTGGGACAGGGTCTCACTGTGTAGCTCTGGCTAGTCTAGAATGCACTCCATGTAGACCAGGGTGGCCTGGAACTCACAGATCTGCCTGAGGCTGAGGCTGAGGTTAATCATGTGCACCACCAGGACTGGCTGTTTCTTTCTCCTTACATTTTTTTTTTAATTTATTAGTGTATGAGTTCACTGTAGCTATACAGATGGTTGTGAGCCTTCATGTGGTTGTTGGGAATTGAATTTTGTAGGACCTCACTCACTCCAGCCTGCCCTGCTCACTCCTGTCAACCCCGTTCACTCAGTCCCTCAAAGATTTATTATAAGTGCACTGTAGCTGTCTTCAGACACCAGAAGAGGGCATCAGATCTCATTACAGGTGGTTGTGAGCCAGCATGTGGTTGCTGGGATTTGAACTCATGACCTTGGAAAGAGCAGACAGTGCTCTTACCTGCTGAGCCATCTCTCCAGCCCTCCCCTTACATTTTTTATCTATTGTGTATCTGTATGCACAAACACACAGACCGAAGCTCAAGGGTGGCAGTCATAGGACAATGACTGAGGGACATTTTTCCCCCCATTTCTATCATGTAGGTTCAGAGGATCAAACTCAAGTCATCAGGCTTGGTGGCAGTTGCCCTTATCTTCTGAGCATACCACTAACCACCTTTATCTTTTATAGTTCATTGTCACTTCCCTGGTGGCAGGAACATAGACATGACGAAAGCTTGCTCAAAAAGTTTTCATTAATTTTAATAAAAGTTCCCACTTTCACTTCCAATTGGTTCTGATCTTTTTTGTTTGTTTTTGGTTTTGTTGACCTTTTTTCTTTCCTTTCTTCTTTACTCTTTCTTTCCTTTCTTCCTTCCCTTCCTCCCCTCCCTCCTTTCTCTCTCTCTCTCTCTCTCTCTCTCTCTCTCTCTCTCTCTCTCTCTCCTCCCTTTCTTTCCTTGCTTCTATGGTTTTTTTTTTTTTGTTCTTTTTTTTGAGACAGCGTTTTACTTGTGTAACCCTGAAACTTGCTCTGTAGACCAGGCTGGCCTTGACCTCAGAGATTCACCTGCCTCTATGCTGGGATTAAAGATGTGCACACCACTGCCCACAAATCCTTCAAATGAAACCTTGTAGAACCAGTATAGAAAAGCCTACGCCCAGGCTCTAATCTGTGATGGGAAGCAAGACCAGAGTGGTCTCAAACATTCTGTCTTTCTTAGTTTCAGGTCAGAGTTGAAGATTTGGAAAAGGAACGGAAACTGCTGAGTGACAGTTATGACAGACTCTTAGAGAAGTGAGTACAGTGTCTGGTCCCAGAGCATCGTTCTCTACAAAAGAACTATGGAACCTTCCAGGTTTAAAACACATTGACCAGGCATGCTGGCACACACCTTTATTCCAAATTCTGGAGGTAAAGGCAGGCAAAAATGGAGGCCACAGGGCCAGTCCGGTCTATAGTGTAAGTTCCAGCCAGGGCTTTAAATAGAGAAAATCTGTCTCAAAGAACAAAACAAAACAAAAAAAAGATAACAATAAAGTTCAAAGGAAAGGCAAATTGTACACAGTAGTACTAGCTTTGCCCTGCTTGTGTGTTTGATAACAGCTGACACTACGTGAAGGTAAGGGCACCTTCACCTTCATTCTAGGTCTTTTATCACTTTTCTTTCTTTCTTTCTTTCTTTTTTTACTTATTTTTTATTTTATGTGTATGGGTGTGTTGTCTGCATGTGTGTCTGGTGTCTTCCTCACAGTGTAGCCAAGAATGACCTTGAACTTCTCTTCTTGCTTCCACCTCCAGGGTGTTGGAATTCCAGGTTTGATCCACACATTTCTGAGGACTAAACTCAGGGACCTTGTTCACGCTAGGCGAGAGCTCTATAGTTATATCCTCAGCCCCCTAAGAAACTTGTTGTTGTTTTTTTTTTTGAAACGAGGTCTCTCTATGTAGACTAGGCTGTCCTGGAATTCACTATGTAGTTCAGAATGATCTCAAACTCACCTGCCTTTGCCTCCCAGTGTGAGGATTAGGATTAAAGTCATGTGCCACTGACACCTGACTGAAAAAAAATCTTAATAATTAGGTAACCCAGTAGTTTTTATATGCCATTTATTCAGAAACACTTGTGGGTTTTTGTTGTTGTTGCTGTTTTGTTTGTTTGTTTGTTTGTTTGTTTGTTTTACAGAGAATTTCCTCTGTGTGTCCCCTGTCCTAGAACTCGGTCTGTAGACCAGGCTGGCCTAGAACTCAGAGATTCTCCTGCCTCTGCCTCCCAAATTCTGGGATTAAAGGCGTGTACTGTCACCACCTGGCTCAGAAACAGTTTTTTCTTTTCTTTAAAATTTGTCTTAAATTTACTTTTTTTTTTTTTTTTTTTTTTTTTTGGTTTTTCGAGACAGGGTTTCTCTGTGTAGCCCTGGCTGTCCTGGAACTCACTCTGTAGACCAGGCTGGCCTCGAACTCAGAAATCCGCCTGCCTCTGCCTCCCGAGTGCTGGGATTAAAGGCGTGCGCCACCACGCCCGGCTAAATTTACTTTTTTTAAAAAAAATGTGCATGAGTATTTTATCTGCATGTGTATTTTTATATGATGTGTGTGTCTGGTGCCTACAGAAGTCAAAAGAGAGCTTTGGCTTCCTTGAGCTGGAGTGATAAAGGGCATCTGCAGGCTTAGAATAGAACCTGGGTCTCCTTGGAGAAAAGCAGGTGCTCTTAACCATTGAGCTGGCTCTACAGGACCCAGGGTTTTTGTTTGTTTCTCTTTTGTTTTTTGTTTTAAGATACTTTTTTTTTTTTTTTTTTTTTTTTTTTTTTAAAGATTTATTTATTTATTATACATAAGCACACTGTAGCTGTCTTCAGACACTCCAGAAGAGGGCGCCAGATCTCGTTACGGATGGTTGTGAGCCACCATGTGGTTGCTGGGATTTGAACTCTGGACCTTCGGAAGAGCAGTCGGGTGCTCTTACCCACTGAGCCATCTCACCAGCCCTTAAGATACTTTTTAAATGCCAGTCATTCATCTTTAGGGATAAGACTTCCTCTGAGTTCTGGCAGCTGTAGAGGGGTAGTTCTCACTCACCTCTTTTAGTCTTTTTACATTTACTTATCAGGAGGGGCACATGCCGCTGTGTTCAGTGGAGGTCACAGGACAGCGTGCAGGAGTCAGTTCTGTCCTTCCATCATGTGGTACCTGGGACTTGAACTCAGGTTGTCAGGCTTGGCAGCAGGAACCCATACCTACTGTGCCAGCTTACTACCCACCCCAACCTCAACAGGTATTTTTGTTAGTTTTGTTTGTTTTTTAGATAGGGCCTCCCTCTGTAGTAGACCAGGTCAGCCTAAAACTCACAGAAATCTACCTGCCTCTGCTTCCTGGTGTTGTCACTAAAGGCATGGGCCACCACTCCTGGCCAGGAAGTTTTTCATTTTTATTGTTATTATTGTCCTGGCTGTCCTGGAACTTGGAACTCACTCTGTAGACCAGGCTGGCTTCAAACTCAGAAATTCGCCTGCCTCTGTCTCCCAAGTGCTGGGATTAAAGGTGTGCGCCACCACTGCCCGGGTATTTTAAGTTTTTTGAGGCAGGGTTTCTCAGTGCAGCTGTGGTTGTCCTGGAATTCACTTTGTAGAGTTTGAGTCTGGCCTCAAACTCAGAGATCTACCTACCTCTGTCTCCCAAGTGCTGGAGTTAAAGGTGTGTGCCACCACTACTGCTCTTGGTCAGGAATCTTTTAATGTCAATGTCATTCCATTTGTATAAATGACTAAGACCTGGTCTTGTGTGTTTTACACTCAAGGCAGGTCTAACAGCTAAATACCATGGGATGGAGTTGTAGGTGTTAAAAAGCTTGTTTTTATTCTTGGGTATAGCTGGTAGTTTAAAGTTCTCTAAAGTAGCCACTGGCAAAGGGATATAAGGGGACAAGGTGAGAAAAGAAAGCTCTTGATTCTCAGTTCTAACTCAGGAGGTCTGGGCATGTCCTAATACGCAGGCCCTGGCCTAAGGAAGCCATCGCATGGGAGACGTTCCTTGAGAAATGCATGATTAAGGTGCTAGTGTAGTGGAACCCTCAAGACTTAAGCAGACACTGAGTAACTCCTCAATGCCACCCAAAAGTTCCAAAGCAGTTAGCAAGTGACAGTTACAAATAAAGCCTGGGCAGGAAAAAAAAACATGTGGAGAAAGGAATTATCAGCTAGGTCCCAGAGATGCTGAAATTGTGTAACAAAGATGCCGGATCCTACTCCTTTGAGGATCCATCTGACATCGCGCCTGGGGTTTTCAGCATGCTGGATAGCAGTCATCAGCCTCTGGACAGCAGTCATCAGCCCCACTGGAGCACGGAGCTCACAGGGGAGCAGCTTTCACCGCAAGCCTGTCCACTGCTGGACCAAAGGGGCGCTGCACTGGAGGAGACCAAAGTCTTGCTTCAAGCAACCAACAAAGGTGGGTCAAGTCTGAAGGAGTGTTCTCATGTGCAGTGCCATCCATCTGGTTTGGGAGACAGGAACTTGGGCCTCTACTTCTCCAGTCTCCACTGACCCTGTATTTTGGGGTCATTGATAACGAGAATTGAACATGGGCAATTAGGTCTGATTTAGCCAGGAAAGCATGTAGCCTATCTTCCTCATATGTATGCCTTTCCCCATACAGTTCTTCCTGTTTGGAGCTATATCAATTTTCAATTTATTGGTTTTTTTAAAATATTTACTTTATCGATTGTGCTAAAATAAATTTCTCACCCAACGTGGTAGCACACACCTTTAGTCCTAGTACTTGGGAGGCAAAGGCAGGAGGATCTCTGTGAGTTCAAGGCTAGCCTGGTCTACATAATGAGTTCCAGGACAGCCAGGACTATGTAATGAGATTCTGTTTCAAAATACACACATGAGTGTGTGTGCACATGCACACACACACACACACACACACACACACACACGGAAAATGAATTTCTCTATTTTTAAAAATTCAGTCATTTCTGAGATGAGTGGAAAAAACTGAGTTTTTTTTTTCCCACCTGAGGTCAAAAAATTGAGAAGTGGATTATTGCTCTTCATTGGTTTCTGTTTTTTTTTTTTTTTGGTTTTTACAAGATGTCAGTGTGGCTGAACCTGACCTTGAATATTGGATACTCAGTCTTTTTGCCTCCACATTCCGTGTCGATTACACTTGTATATACACCACCATTCCATATAAATTACAGTCATCCACGCACCATTGCACCCAGCTTAACCTGTCTAGACTCTTAAGTCACGGGAGAAGAGAGTTATTTGATTTTTAAACATTATCAAGAAGATTATTCTCTTCACCCTGTCATAGATCCTGTTATATAGGCATTTACATTGTCCTTTAGATTCTAGTAGATTCTGTAGGAGAAGAAAAACAAGACAGTAGGATCCCCTGCCTTCTCCCCCCAGGACGTAGCAGAAGGACTGAAAATTTGAAGCTAGCCTGGGCTATGTAGTGAGACTCTGTCTGTCTCAAACAAAGCAAAGCAGCAAGAGCCACACAGTAAGGAAGCCAAGCACTGTGCTATACATGTGAACTAAGTCTTGTAAGATCAGAAGAGATCTGGTGTAACGTCTCTGATATCTCTGCACCCTGGACAGCAATAGCCTTCCTTCCCTGAGACATACACATAATTCCCAGTCAGGGTGGGTATGGAGATGGGGGCTACCGAGAACTTAATGGCTAGAAGTCACAATGGAGTCAAGTTGGTGAGAAACTGGCTTGGGTGGTTCTATCAAAACTGTAATATTTGGTGGGGGGATTTCATTCCATTGGTAGAGTGCTTTTGAATGTGTAAGACCCTTGGGTTCATTATCTGCATGATCACCTGACCCCATTCCACCTGCCCTAAAACATACCACTGGCCAGTCCCAGGCAGCCACGTGACGGTCCTATTGTTTGTGTTTCCCTCTCCATCCCACAATTCCTTGGGTGCTCTTCTCTCCTCTGATCTTACCTTAGAAGCACAATGTCCACTGACTGGGTCAGCGGGCCAGGGGCCCTTTTGTCTCAGCAAGAGGAAACTGCTTTTTCGGTACAAAATGAAGCTGTCCAGCCAGCTGTTATTTCACACTTGGCTCAACGCTGACTATGGTTGCCATTAACTGGATTCATTTCCCCGGATTTCTTTTTCAGCAGCTCAAGATGGAAAGCTGAAGTTTCAAGACACCAACATCCCTTACCAGCATGAACAGGAAGAAGAGAACCTTCAATCAACCGCCACTGAACCCTCATCTCCAGAAGAGCTGTCTGAACTGGATGCTCAGCCCACTTTACTCCCACAGACAGATCAGAGAGAGGTAAAGTAGTTACTCTGCTGAGAGGTTTCTGGCAGAAACCCCCAGGGGAAAACTACAGGAGCAACACTCTGTCCTGATTGAGAAAGGGATTTAAAAAGTGCTGAGCCAGCTGACAGGCAGGGTTTAGTGAGCCCCACCCAGTACCCCGTGCTTAGAGCTCATAAGTTTTCATTAAAAGTTTTTAAAAGGAGGGCTGGGGAGATGCTTCAACAGTTAAGAGCACTGAGTGCTCTTCCAGGGGACCCAAGTTCAATTCCCAGCACAAACATAGCAGGCTAGCAACTATCTGTAATTCCATCTCCAAGGAATCTGACATACATGCAAGCAAAATACTGATGCATATGAAATAAAAAAATTTAAAAGTTGTATTTACTGGCACTGGAGAGAGAGATGGCTCAGCTGTTAAGAGCACTGACTACTCTTCTCTTCCAGAGGTCCTGAGTTCAATTCCCAATGATCACATGATGGCTCATAACCATCTGTAATGGAATCTGAGTCCCTCTTCTGGCATGCAGGTATACATGCAATAGAGCACTCATATACTTTAACAAAAAAAGTTGTATTTGTAGAAAATGTTTTTTAAGAAGATGTATTTATTTAATATGAGAGTATTGTGTCTGCATGCATGTCTGCATGTCATGTGTGTCCTTGGAGCCCATGGCAGCCAGAAGAGGACATTAGATTTTTCTAGGACTGGAGTTACGGATGGTTGTGAACTACCACGTGTGTGCAGGGAACCAAACCTGGGTCCTCCAAGAGTAATAGGTGCTCTTAATCAATGACCCATCTCTCCGGTCCCTTTGTTTAGTTTTTAAAGATTTACTTATTTATTATTTTTTATGCATATGAGTGCTTTGCTTGCATGTATGTGTGTGTCTCACATGTGTGCAGTGCCCATGAAGGTCAGAAGAGGACACTGAGTCCCCTGAAACTAGAGTTCTAGACAATTGGGTGCTGCCACATGGGTTCTAGGAATTATATCTGGGTTTTCTGAAGAAGCAGCCAGTGCTCTTAACCACTGAGCCGTCTCTCCTGTCCCTACAGTCTTTAGGTGTGAATTTGGAATGATCACCTGAAGGGCAAACTGCCATTTTGCTTTTATTCATTACAATTTTGTGGGTGGGTGCATGTGCCACACACACGAGGTACCTTTGTGGGGGTCAGAGGATACCTTTGTGGAGTTATTTTTCTCCCAACACTTCTATGTGGGTTTCAGAGACTGAACTCGGGTCACCAAGCTTGCTCAGCTCAAGTTTGAGCCATCCTGCTAGCCTCCAAACTGTCATTTGAAAACTGTCACCACTCTGCAGTGACACACTGACTGGGGGCTGGGCAGTGTGGGGAAGAGGGCCCTTGTGAAGTGGCACAAATCTTGTGCGTTCTGGAAAAGACATTGTTGCTGGCGTTTTACAACTCTCACCAACCGCTTTTACCAATGTTTTTCCACTGTCCAGTCCAGTGAACCAAAAGCTCAAGACAAGAATGACTTATCCCAGGTGCTAAGCGAGCTGCAAGTGTCACATGCAGAGACCACACTGGAACTGGAAAAAACCAGAGACATGCTCCTTCTGCAGCGCAAAATCAACATGTGTTATCAGGTGCAGGGCATGGGCCAGGAAGCTGGGTGGCTGAGACTCACACACACCCGGGAGCAAGCATGGCTTGGGGTCGGGGTTGGTGGTTAGCAACGAGCTTCCTATGGAGGCGCCTCGGGACTCACTCACACATGCCCAGGCACCTGGCCCCAGAAGTCAGCTAAGGGGGAGCTCATAAAACGGCAAGTGCCAAACTTCCGGGTTCATTTCCCCCCAAAGTCCTAGGGACGCAATTACCCAAGGTGCCACGGGTGCAGCCACGAGTGAAGGGTCTTAGAAAGCCTGAGCTTCCTTCCTGGGCGGAACCTGCCCTGCTGAGGAGGTCGCATCAATCTCCTATTCCAGCGAGGTCCAGTTTTTAGAGTCAGGGCTCTTGGGTTCTGCGACACAGAGAGGAAAGTTCTTATTTTGTTTCAGGAGGAGCTGGAGGCAACGCTGACAAAAGCTGACAGGGAAAACAGGGACCATGAAGAGAAACTGGAGAGGCTGAATCACCTCCTAGACTTCAAGAACAGCCGCATCAAGCAGCTGGAAGGTATTTTAAGAAGCCACGGCCTTCCAACATCTGGCAAGTCTTAGAACTTTGTTTCCATCTTGGGCGATGTCACATGACTAACAGCGACCCAATCCTCCTGACTTTCTCTCTTTCTGCTCTCATCCTCTCTCACATCATGGTTGGTTTGTAACTTCATTTCCTCTTCTGCCCAATGCAAATCTCTGATTTTTTTTTTCTGGAGAATTTCCACAGGGCAGCTGTGCTTCCGGGTGGTTGGAAGAGTGTCATTGAGGGTGACTGGCCCCAAGGCTGGTGAATCTCTCCTTTCCTCTGTCATTTTGTGAATCTGTGCGTATTAGCCTACGGCAGGTCTTGCCAGGTAATGCACCCTTGTCACGCATTTCCTCTCATCTTTTCCTGAGATCTCTCTCTATAATCTTTGTTGAGATGTAAGGATGTAGGCAGAGGCAGGGCAGGCGTTGCCAGTGTGCTTCCTGTTCGGGGTCTTCCTATTTCAGATGGTCACTACAGAACAGGATCCACTCTCAACCTTGAGTTTAAGAAGTAGGCTTCCGTGGTGGCGCAGGCCTTTAATCCCAGCACTCGGGAGGCAGAGGCAGGCGGATTTCTGAGTTCGAGGCCAGCCTGGTCTACAAAGTGAGTTCCAGGACAGCCAGGGCTATACAGAGAAACCCTGTCTCAAAAAAAAAAAAAAAAAGAAGTAGGCTTCCGGGCTGGTGAGATGGCTCAGTGGGTAAGAGCACCCGACTGCTCTTCCGAAGGTCTGGAGTTCAAATCCCTGCAACCACATGGTGGCTCACAACCATCCTTAATGAGATCTGACTCCCTCTTCTGGAGTGTCTGAAGACAGCTACAGTGTACTTACATATAATAAATAAATAAATAAATAAATAAATAAAAAGAAGAAGTAGGCTTCCTCACTATGCACTCGGGAGAGAGACGACTCACCCTAACCAAACTCAACCACAGTCTGAGATTTAAAGCAGAAGGCAGGGCACTGACATCAGCACACGTGGAGCTGCACATGGAGCTGCAGTGAAGCGGTGCTCCTTTCTGGGAAAAGACTCAGTAATGAGCAGGTTCCCTCGTGAGCACAGCCAAATAAACAGGCAGTCCTCCCTTGCACTGAATCCTCATGGCTTAGACTCAAGGTCTCTTTCAGGGTAAGCACCCTTACCTACCTCTGAGGGTTCATTTGCTTTCACTTTCTGTGCAGATTCCTGCCAAAGCTGAACAGCTTTCCCATGCATACCACTTGGCTGTACTGTTTTTTTGTTTTTTAAGATTTTATTATTTGTTTAAGATTATTTATGTGAATGTGCCATTTGTATGTATATGCCTGCAAAGGAGAACATCAGACTTCCTTATAGGTTGTGTGAATCAATCACCACGTGGTTGCTGGAATTGAACTGAGGACCTCTGGAAGAGCAGCTAGTGCTCCTTAATCGCTGAGCCATCTCCGCAGCCCACATTATTTCTTCTCAGAATTGCCTAGTCCTACCTCTACCTTTCCCCCATGATTTAATAGTATCTCTGATTTGTGCTTCCTTATATGTAAGACTATTAGCTTTGTGTGGTTAATGCCAATTTAAACAGATTGCATTAAGTCATGTCTTATTTATCTATCTATCTATCTATCTATCTATCTATCTATCTATCTATCTATCTATCCATCTATTTATTTAGATTCTTCTGTGTAGCCCTGGCTGACCTGGAACTTGATCTATAGACCAGGCTGGCCTTGAACTCACAGAGATCTACCTAAATCTGCCTCTGGAGTGCAGAGGCAGATTGGCTGCTTGGCTAGATCAAATCTTTTTTTTTTTTTTTTTTTTTTAGACTTATTTATTTATTATATGTAAGTACACTGTAGCTGTCTTCAGACACTCCAGGAGAGGGCACCAGATCTCGTTACAGATGGTTGTGAGCCACCATGTGGTTGCTGGGATTTGAACTCTGGACCTTCGGAAGAGCAGTCGGGTGCTCTTACCCACTGAGCCATCTCACCAGCCCCTAGATCAAATCTTATAACTGAAGAAAACATCAATTAGCTGGGTGAGGTTGCACTTTGCCTTTAATCTCCAGAACTTGGAGGCAGGGGCACACAGATCTCTATGAGTTCAAGGCCAGCAAACACAATGAGACTCTGTCTAAAACAAACAAATACAAAACAAAACAACAAAAAAGGAAAATATTAATCAACTAGTCAATTTCTGTGTTACATTTTTTTCTTGTATTATTTTTCCCCCCTCTGGCTGTCCTTGAACTCACTGTGTAAATCAGGGTAGCCTTGAACTCACAGAGATTGACTTGCTTCAGCCTTCCAAGTGCTGAGATTACAGGTGTGAACCACACTGAGCCTCCTCCCTGCCCTGTCATTTCTCCTGTGTTCCCCTGCCCCGGCCACTGTTTTCTGAGCTCTTTTTATGCAGTCCAGGCTGGCCTCAAAATTGTAATTCTCCTGCCTGTTTCTTTCCGGAGTACTAAGAGTACAGACATTCATTACCATTCCCCACTCCCCTGTGGGAACATTCCGCAGACACAATTTTATTCTTTATAGAAACAAAGTCATTCCCTAGCACCTTCCCTTGTCTTTGTCCCTAGCAAAATAAATAGCTGTCCCTTTAGAGTGGTGACAGCAGTCCTGGAGGGGATCCAGCAGAGACGAAGAACTTGCTGGAAAGCCTTAGTCCTGGCTCTCAGAGTCAGCTGTCATCCTCCTCCTCAGACTCTCCCTCAGACTCAGGTGCACTGTTGGGCAGGCCATCGTCCATCTGCTGCAATCTTCCCGACTGGGTATCCCACGTGTATTTGGTCACTTTGAATTCAGCCATCTCATACCCAAACAGCCTCAGGACACGGGCCTGCTCTGGGGTCAGCTTGTCACCCTTTTTGCATACTTCATAGTCAGACACACCTTTCTTTTTTTCTTTTTTTTTCTTTTTTTTTTGGTTTTTCGAGACAGGGTTTCTCTGTGTAGCCCTGGCTATCCTGGAACTCACTTTGTAGACCAGGCTGGCCTCGAACTCAGAAATCCGCCTGTCTCTGCCTCCCGAGTGCTGGGATTAAAGGCGTGCGCCACCACGCCCGGCCAGACACACCTTTCTTGAGGGCAGTGGGCAGCCCCAGCTGCCTCAGCTGTGGCTCCATGGAGTGAGGGAACTGCTGCAGGGGCCCTGGATCCAGGCTCGAAGTTAGAGTCGCTTTGTTCCCTGTGGGAACCACTCTTTCACCTCCTTCCTTGTTCAGTTGGTAAAAAGGAGCCCTCCTTCACCTCTCAACTCCCTGCTGACCCGACGTCTTTCTATTAGTCAGATGGGCTTTGACCCAAGGCTACCACCATCACCTTGTGTTTGCCAAAAAACATCCAGCTGTGCTTCAGGGCATTCCGGATGTCCTTTAGCTTGCTCTTTCTCGTGTTGGCCACAGAGACATTCTCTCACTGTCTTGTCTTTCTGTGTGTGTGTGTGTGTGTGTGTGTGTGTGTGTGTGTATGTATGTATGTGTGTGTGTGTGTGTGTGTGAGGAAGACAGACAGATAGACAGAGTCAGTCAGAAGGGGCACACGTGGTTGTGAGGTTAGAGGGAACCTACAGGAACTGGTTCTTCCCTCCCATATGCAGGCTCTGCAGACCCAATCTCAGGTCCTTAGGCTTGGCAGCCGGCACACTTATTTACTTCTTCATCTTGACAGCCTCTCCTCTTCCTAGCCTGAGGGGTGCTAGCGAGATGACTCAGGGTTAAAAGCAGTTGTTGCTCTTGCAGAGGACCGGGTTTCTGTCCCCATGTCTTGCATTCCATGGACAGCACTTTCACCCTCTTTCCTCTCAAGCTTTCTTTCTTACCTTTCAAGTCATTACCCTTTGATTCAAAGTGGATTTCTTGCTCTCTTCAAATGAACCCAATGTCTGAGCAGCACATAGGGTTGAGGGCACATAAGCCCCCTCTTGTAACTGAGCTGGCCTCTCCAGGCAGCCTCTCCTGGATAACATGATAGACACCGCCTGCCACTTTCTAACTCTCTGAGGACAGCATAGCCATCTTTTGGGACACATTTTATGTTTCTAGTGCCTCCCTTCTAGAGTAACCTAAATTCTCAGGACCTTGATCTGCTTCAGTGTCATCTGTGTGATGGATGGTTCGCATCTCCTGAGTGTGGTGTTCGGCTTGCAGCTCCTCACTTGGCCCTTCCCACAGTACAGGCAGTAGCCATTGGGCCTTCAGAATTCAACCCTTCTGACTGGCATTGCGATGCTCTCCTTCTTGAATCATGTGGCTTCTTGAAATAAACTTAGCTTGGACTTCCACAGTGTATTTTCTTTCCGTTTATCCTTTTCTCCCCAGTAGGATAGCTCTCAACCTTTTCATGGATAGGCAGTGTTTTTTCCCCTGTAGAGCAGCTCAAAGACGTCGCGTATGGCACTCGGCCACCGTCACTGTGTCTGGAGCCCCTGGCAGCCCACAGAGGCGAGGATGAAGTGGACATGTCTCTGCTGCATCCAAGCGAGAATCTTTTTGAGCTGCACGTCCACCAGGCCTTCCTGACCCCTGCTGCCCTCGCACAGGCTGGCAACACCCAACCTACCACTTTCTGCACTTATTCCTTCTATGATTTTGAAACTCACTGCACCCCACTCTCTACTGGGCCCCAGCCTCTCTATGACTTCACCTCCCAATATGTAGTGCAGGCAGACTACCTCCTCCTGCACTACCTTCAAGGAACTTCAGTACGGCTTGATCTCCATCAGGCCATGGCTAGTGAACACCATGTCCTTGCTACTGGATGGATCTCACTTGACAAGGTGCTAGGGACTGTGGAGAGAGTCCACGGGTTGGCCACACTCGCTGGTAAGTGCTTTCGGCTTCTTGTGGTTCTTAGGACTAGGAGCTTTGGAAAATAAACAGCCAAAACCTGGAACTGCTTTCTGGCAATTTCCATTTTCCATCCTGCCCTCCCTGGACTCATGGCAGCCTCCCTGCTTCAGCCTCTCAAGTGCTAGGATTTCGGGTATTTCACCATCCAGGCTTCCTCTGTTCTAGACTTGACTTTTACCGCACACTATTTTCTATGCCTTTCATATCTTTTGCTATTCAGGAGCTGGTGGAGAAGACTTGGGGGTGTTAGAGTACTGGATGAGGCTGTGCTTGCCCCTAAAACCCAGCCTCCAGGCATGCAATAAGCGAAAGAAAGCCCAGGCCTACCTGTCAGTCAGTGTGCTTGGAGCTCGGAAGGCCCAGAGCAATGAGGTGAGAGAAGGAAGGACTCGTGTATCTTAGAAGGACATCAGCCAGCAGCCCTTGCAGGGGCTCGCTCTCCCATTCCCTATGACAGAAGCCCTCACGGGGGCTCATCCTCCTGTTCCCTATGAGCACCCCTCGAATGTGAGACAGCGAAGCCAGTCCAGACTCTGCCTGTGCTTAAACTCGAGACGAGATGAAATCATGTCCTGGGTCAGGGTCTTTTCTTTGTTGTGAACAAATCAGCTTTTCCTCTTTTTTTTTAATTGAAATTTTTATTACAGTCAGTGATTGGCATGGGGAGGGGGGGCGGGAGCAGGTGGTCCATGGGGGCCTCTGCCTTCAGATACTGGAGTTGGGCCGGTCTGTTGCAATTCCCCAATAGGGAACTCAGATTCTGTTCCAACAGACTAAGCTCCACTCCACCCTTGCTAGTCAAGCCCTGCTAGTCACTGTGCTTCTAGCTGTCTGGCCAGGCAGCTCCCTCCCGCCGTGCTTCCTGTACCTGTGTGTCTGTTTTTACCAAAGTTGGAAATGTGGGGCCATTAACTTTCTTTTCATTCTAACCATAGCCTCGTACGAGTGAGCATTTACAGCATCGGTGCTCGCTTGCTCACACCACTGTCTGTCCCACTGGGAACACCTGCTGAGTTCTTCCAGTTTGCTCATCTCTTTTTCCACCCTCAAGTGTTGGCTTAGCTATTCCCACTGCTACAATTTCACTGGCTTTTTACAAAACAAAAATCTAGGGCTGGAGAAATGGCTCCGAGCTTAAGAGAGCTCACTGGCCGCTCTTCCAGAGTTCAGTTCCCAACAACTACATGGTGGCTCACAACCATCTGTAATGAGATCTGGTGCCCCCTTCTGGCCTGCAGACATACATGCAGACAGACTTCTGAAGACATATTAAATAAATAAATCTTTTTTTTAAAAAAAATCTAATATTCAATTAAAATGAATAAACTTAACACAGATTTATTTATTTATTGTGTTGGTACATGCCATGCTATGCATGTGGAGGTCAGAGGATGCACAGGAGTTATTTCTCTTCTACCGTGAGGGAGCTGGGGTCAAAGCTGGCACCATTCTCTATCATGCTGTAGGAATTGTGTAGGGGTCAAAGCCTGGGGATGAACATCTCCCTCCAACAGCTACCAGAGCCAGGGGCAGGCAGATGATGGTCGTTAGGCACCCTCATGACCTGGCAGAGCAGGTTCCAGGTCACGGTTCCTCTCACCTAAGTGGGCTTCACTTAGAACAATACCTCAGGCTGCCCTTGATCTTAGTCCAAGACCATGATCTTTCCAGTTCAGATCCGAAACCTGGGCGCCTCAGAATGAGCTTCGGGTTGAGATCACCAGGTGCTGCGGCCTCCGGAGTCGACAGCTGGGAAGGCAGCCCAGTCCGTATGTCATGTACCGCTTCTTCACCTTTCCTGATCATGACACCACCATCATTCCGGCCAGCAGCAACCCATACTTTAAAGACCAGGCTCTGTTTCCAGTGCTTGTGACCTCTGACCTGGACCAGTATCTGAGGCGGGAAGCTCTGTCTGTCTATGTTTTTGATGATGAAGACCCAGAGCCTGGCTCCTATCTTGGCCGAGCCCAGGTGCCCTTGCTGCCTCTTGCACAAAACAAATCTATCAAAGGTGGGCGTTGCACCCCCCGGCCCTCTTCCTGCATCATCTCTCTGTCCTTACCAACTTTTCTTTGTTTACTTGCTTGGAACAGTCATTCCTTCACTTAAAAATATTATTATGCATTGATTATGTATGCATATGAGTGTTGTGAGTCTGTGAGTGAACATGCTATCACACGCACGTGGAGGTTAGAGGTCAGCTTTGTAGCGTCAGCTGTTTCTTCCCACTGTTCAGTGAGTTCTGGAGAATTCAGATTGAGTTCAGGTTCCTAAACTTGCATGGCAAGAACCTGTTACCGCTGAAACATGTCAGCCACAAAAAGTCTCTCCTGGGGCTGGAGAGATGGCTCAGTGGGTAAGAGCACCCGACTGCTCTTCCGAAGGTCCAGAGTTCTAATCCCAGCAACCACATGGTGGCTCATAACCATCCGTAACGAGATCTGGCGCCCTCTTCTGGGGTGTCTGAAGACAGCTACAGTGTACTTACATGTAATAAATAAATAAATCTTTAAAAAAAAAAAAAAAAAAAAAAAAAAAAAAAAGTCTCTCCTGAAATCTGAGAAGACTTTGGGGTGCTGTCAAGAGCAACAGAACAAAAGATTTATAGCCGCTTCGCTCATGTGAAAACAAGGGCTTCAGCTCCATAGCCAACATCTCAAGGAGCTTCAACTGAATTCCAGAATTCTATACCTCTATCTCTGAAAACCTTACGCTATAGACTTGGAGTGGGCACAGTGTCTTCTGCCTCTAATCCCAACACTTGGGAGGCCTGGTCTACATAGTGTGTTCCAGGCTACCTCCGGCTGTATCATAAGACCTTGTCTCACACAAAAAAAGCAAAAACGAAAGCCGAACAAAAAGACCCCTTCCCTGCTTCCCAACACTTGTTTTTGTTTAAAGACTGTTTCTTAGTTCACGAGCAGAGATCTGAGCAGAACATAACATAATCTCATTGCTTTTAAGACATCAGGGATGACTGTGGCAGCCGGACACAGGCAGACTTCAGCCCTCGGGAGCTGTGCTCCACTCTACCTTCCCTCTTTGCTTACTCATGGTTGTGGGGGACATGGAGCAGAGGCTTAGTCTGGCTTCTGCCTGGAGAGAGGGAGGCAGTGATTCCCAAACTTTGGTTAGGCAGTGTAGTCAGGATAGGCAGTGTCAACCATAGTTAATAAGATTCTGAGCATCTTTGGAAATACCTAAGGCCTCTCTCTCTGGCCAGTATTGCAGTTCTTAAAAAAAAAAAAAAAAAGCCAAAACAATATTTGAAGCCAGGCGTGGTGGCACACGCCTTTAATCCCAGCACTCGGGAGGCAGAGGCAGGCAGATTTCTGAGTTCGAGGCCAGCCTGGTCTACAAAGTGAGTTCCAGGACAGCCAGGGCCATACAGAGAAACCCTGTCTCAAAAAAGCAAAAAACAAAAAATACCCCCCAAAACCAATATTTGACACTTGTGCCTGAGAGGAGAGGCAAGCCACCTGCTAATTAGAACTACAAACGTCACTGTGCTGTTTCTCTTGGTACCACTTGCATAGGTGATGGTTTTCTGGGGACAGCCATAGCATAGTGTTTAGTTAACCTCATCATGGTTACAGCCTTTGATCATCTCTTCTGAGGCAGAAATGCCTGTCTCCTGTCAGTATAGTGAGAAATGGATCTCACTATATTGTTTTAATTTTTTTTATGTGTCATGAAGTTTGATATATTTTAATAAATTACTAACAAATGTAATTGAGTTGTAAATGGGGAGAAATAGAAAAGATGCTCATAACTTCTTAGTAGCCTATCTCATGAGACCAGGTTTGACCAGTTTCTCTGTGTCTCTCAGGTGATTTCAATCTCACAGACTCTGGGGAGAAGTCCAATGGATCCATCAAAGTGCAACTAGACTGGAAGTCTCACTACCTAGCCCCAGAGGGCTTCCAGATGCCAGAAGCTGAGAAGCTGGAGGGTGAAGAGAAGGAGGAGGAAGGGGGAGAGGAGGAGGTAAAGGAGGAAGAGGTGGAGGAGGAAGAAGAGGAAGAAGAGGAAGAGGAAGAAGAGGTCAAGGAAGAGGAGGAGGAGGAGGAAGAGAAGGTGGAGGAAGATGAGAAGGAGGAGGAAGAGGAGAAGGAGGAGGAGGAAGATGAGGAGGAAGAGGAAGAGGAGGAAGAGAACAAAGATGTCCTGGAGGCCTCATTCACGGAAGAATGGGTCCCCTTTCTTCCCCAGGTAACTCTCCAGAACTCCCTGAATAGGGGGCCTTAAATATTCTCTGAAGCCCATCGGAGAGGATAGCCTCAGGGATGGAATAGAGGAAATTCCTTCTGTGGGTAGTGTGTATAACCAGAGATAACCTAGAAGCTCCTGCTGGAGCAGAACCTCGGGCTCCACCATGTAGAGGAGCAGGAATAGGACGGAAGGAAAGCTCAGAGGTTGAGCTGTCACTGTTTAAGGCTATCTCTCTCTGGCTCGTCTGTTCAGGACCAAATAGCATCTACAGAGATTCCCATAGAGCCTGGCCAGTACCCAGAGAAGAGAAAACCTTCTGTAATAGCAGAAAAGAAGGAAAGAGAGCGTCAGGTCGCAAGCTACTCACGAAGAAAACACAGCAAAAAACCAGGTGTCCAAGGCAAGAACAGAATGGAATATCTGAGCTGTAACATCTTGAATGGAAACACACAGCAGGTGGGACCCCAGAGACCCTGGAGAGTCAAACATCTGTGGCCATCAGAGGGGAGGGGCACCAGGACCCCAGAGCTGCTTCCACATTGCATTTTTAAAGCCCCAGATGACTGTCATATCAGTGTAACCAGCTCATTAATACTATGCACACTATTAACTTAGGCTCAGAACACGAGTAACACATATGTTCTGCATTTGTTTAAAAGGGACTGACTTTTCAAAGCTCACAAAGAAATGTAAGATCTCAGCCGGGCGTGGTGGCACACGCCTTTAATCCCAGCACTCGGGAGGTAGAGGCAGGCGGATTTCTGAGTTCGAGGCCAGCCTGGTCTACAAAGTGAGTTCCAGGACAGCCAGAGCTATACAGAGAAATCCTGTCTCGAAAAACCAAAAAAAAAAAAAGAAATGTAAGATCTCACTGCTCACATAGTGTTGACTGCTCTCACTCTGATGCAGACGCATTACACGGAGTGGAAGTTCTCAGGGCTCAAGAAGGCCGAGGATGGTGGTTTAAAAGCTCAGGACAAGAGAAAGGAACCGCCATCACCCCGTTCAGCACTGAGACAGGAGCATCCCTCACATCCTAGAAATGGTATGGTCTTTTAAGATGTAGTGTATCTATTTCATCATTGAAATTACTTTCTTTTTATAATATTTGATTTTATACTTTTAATTATGTGCCAGTGTGTGTCTGTCTGTATCTGCCTGCAAGTGGATATGAGCATGTGAATCCTCATTGAACCCCCTGGAGCCAGACTTACAGAGGGTTATCAGGGCCTGGGTGGTAGTGGCACACACCTTTAATCCAAGCACTTTGTAGGCAGAGGCAGGAGGATTTCTGTGAGTTAGTGGTCAGCCTGGTCTACAGAGGGAGTACTAGGACAGCCAGGACTAAATAGAGAAACCCTGTCTCTATCAGAACAAAAAGTTAGGAGGGATAACGTTTTAAAGCGGGATTCCCCAGCTCAATGAATGTTACCATTCACACTTAACATAACCCACCCCCCTGCCCCGCTGCATCCCTTGTTGGCCTTGAGAGAGCATACCTTTAATAGCCTCACTCAGGAGGCAAAGGCTAGTGGCTTTCTGTGAGTTCCAGTCCAACCAGGATTACATAGTGAGATCCTGTCTCAACAAACAAACAAACAACAAACAAACAAAAAGCAAAAAACAAAACTTAAAACACTAGAGGCAGAAGAAGGCTTCCTACACTAATTAATTGGGATAATCTCCCAGGGACAAGACCAGATGTCCATCCCTCAGGCAACTAAAGATTCTGCCACTTGACAATTAACATGAGTGTACATTTTTTAAAAGGGAGGGCCCCACATAGCCCCCATTGCCCTTGAACTCATTAAGTAGCTGAGGATAACCCTGAACTCCCAGTTTTTCTGCCTTCACCTCCCAAGGGCTGGGATTACAGTCATGTGCCACCATGTCTATGTCTCCACCACATTTTCAGTTGAAGGAGTTACAAGATGTTTCTCAGCAGAGGGGCACATACCCTCTATCTACCACTCCATCAGAAGGATGTGGTAGCCACATTGTGAGAGGAGCCCAGGATGGGAATAGTGTTGGAAGGTGTCTCGGGGATGTGGCCACCACACATTGCAATGCTTACTTTGCCTTCGCCTAGTTTTCTTCAAGCCCCCTAAGGAGATTAGCCTGCCTGCCTACTTTCTTTCATTTTTATATAAAGTTTTATTTTCTAAATGTTATTTTATGGGTATGCATGTTTAGTCTGCACGTATGTCTGTGTACCACATGACACGTGGTGCCCACAAAGATTAAAAGAGGGTGTTAGTTTCCCCCTGGAGTTGGAGTTATAGGTGGTTGAGAGACACCCTGTCAGTGCTGGGAACTGAACTCAGGTATCCAGGAATAGGAGCCAGTATTCTTAATAAACTGTCTCTCCAGCCCATACTTTCCTTTTACTCCCTCCTCTCTCTCCTTCCCTCTCTCCTCCCTCTCCGTTGTCTCCCTCCCTCTCTTCTCTCTCTCCCCCTTCCTTGCCTCTCCCCCTCCATCTCCCTCTCTCCCTCTACTGTCTTCATCTCTCTTTTTTTTCCTGTTCATCCTTTTCTCCTTCCCCTCCACTGAAATGTACCCTGTGATGACAGACTTCTGAATAAGTGAACCTTTGAAACATATCGTTCGAGTCTGAGATAACAGTGCTCAGACAGCGGAAGTGCTGTGGGCTCCAGCTCTTTCCAGTGGCATGGTGGAGAACCTGTTTTGAAAGCATTGTGTGTTTCAGCCTTCTCCCTAGCAGAGCAGGAATCCTGTGAACAAGCTTCTGAAGTCAGTGAAACACAGACTACCGACAGCGATGACATCATAGTGACACCCCAGGCTCAGACGTTTCCTAAAGCCGTAAGTAACGGGCATATCCCTACCTGTTAGAGCAGGGGAACTAGCAAGAAAGGGCCTAGTGCCCACACATGTGAGATTCAAGAAGGCTGTTGAGAGATGCAAGTTAGATGAAAAGAGCATCAGTGAGGATGGAGGTCTGTTGCCATGGCGATGAAAGTGGTTCTTTAGTTTGATGCAAATGAAAACTGAGCTCAGTGCTTCTCTTCCCTATTTGGATCCCTTGCCACTCATGTCTGTCACTGTGGATTTGGTAATACCCAGCGCGGTGGGGGCCGTTTTTTTTCAGGTGAACACACTTACTGTAGGAGATGGAGATTGTAAAAAGGGAAGAAATTCTTTGTGGGATAGCTGAGAGGAATGTCTTAGTTTCTGCAGGTCTTTTTGACCTCCCACCCCTCCCCTCTCTGTTTTGACAGGTTCTCTGTTGTGGTTTGAATACGCATGGCCCCCATAGGCTCTTATATTTGAATGCTTGGTTACCAGGGAGTGGAACTGTTTGAAAGGATTACAAGGATTAGGAAGTGTGGCCTTGCTGGAGGAAGTGTGTCCTGGGAGGGGTAAACTCTTGAGATGTCTAAAGCCCATCCCTGGCCTTGTTGTTTGTTTGTCATCTGACTGTCTGTCTGTCTGTCTGTCTTTGTTTGTGGATCAGGATGTAGCTCTCAGCTACTTCTCCAGCGCAATGTGGCTGCCACACTATCTGATGGAGAGGTAGAGTGTACAATACTGCTATGTTCTGCCATTATGTTAATAGACTAGTCCTCTGAAACAACGGAAAGCAAGCCTCCAGTTAAATTAAGTGCGCTCTCTTCTTATAAGAGGTGCCAGGTTGGCGAGATGGCTCGGCGGGTAAGAGCACTGACTGATCTTCTGAAGGTCCTGTGTTCAAATCCCAGCAACCACATGGTGGCTCACAACCACCCATAATGAGATCTGACACCCTCTTCTGGTGCATCTGAAGACAGCTACAGTGTACTTAGGCATAATAAATAAATAAATCTTTGGGCCAGAGCGAACAGAGGTCCTAAAATCAGTTCCCAACAACCACATGAAGACTCATAATACAGTGTCCTCATATGCGAAATCTAAAAAGAAAGAAAAAAAGAAAAAAAAAAAAGAGTTGCCTTAAGACAGTCTCACTATGTAGTCCAGGCTCACCTGGGAACTCACAGCGATCCTCCTGCCTCTGCCTCTTGAGCTCGAGTGCTGGTATTAAACGTGTGTCACAATGCCTGGCCTTCTTTCCTTCCTCTTAAAGATGATCAGTATTCAATCAGAGTAACACATGACCTTTGATTTAGACAGAATTCTACCAGGTGATGTTGATGGTGTTTTTGTGCGTGCCAAGTCCTGTTATTAATTACCTCACAGGGAAGGGACCCTTGCAGTTGCTCATTCTGTTTTACAAGTGATTATGGAAGGCTCTTCTTAGTGAGTGACTCTTTTCTTGATTTATTTATTTATTTATTTATTTATTTATTTATTTATTTATTTATTTATTTATTGTATGTGAGTACACTGTTGCTGTCTTCAGACACACCAGAAGAGGGCATCGGATCCCATTACAGGTGGTTGTGAGCCACCATGTAGTTGCAGGAAATTGAACTCAAGACCTCTGAAAGAGCAGTCAGTGCTCTTAACCGCTGAGCCATCTCTCCAGCACAAGTGAATAATTCTTAAGTCAGGCTTACTCCCTTCCCTTGTTTTATTTTGTTCGAGACAGGAGCTTACCCTGGAGCCTGGGCTTGTTTCAAACTTGTGGAGTCTGGCCTACGCCTTCTGAGTTCTGAGATTGCAGGCATGAGCTATGCACACTTGGTGGTTTGGTCCCTGTATCAGTTAAGTTTTGTCAGACTTACAATAGAGTCACCTGCAAATCTGGCCTGTGGGCATGTCTGTGGGTCATTTTCTTGATCTTCCTCTCTTAATTTTGGGTTAGTTTGAACAAATACAGGGAGGCTGATAGGTCCACAGTTGTTGGTTTTTTTTCTTTTAAGATTCATTTAGTTATTATGTATACAGTGTTCTGTCTGCATGTCAGAAGAGGGCATCAGATCTTATTATAGGTAGTTGTGAACCACCATGTAGTTGCTGGGAAGTGAACTCTGGACCTCTGGAAGACTGGTCCACAAATTTGAGCTAAGTATGTCCCAATCCATCCCAGAACCTGCCTTCTGGTCTATCAGCAGAGAGGGCCTACTAGTGGGAAAAAAACTTATAAGGCCTTTATTTTAAGCTGCTGGGCTTTAAAAAGAAACAGAAGAATTTAATGGGGACTTGCTTATAGTTTCAGAGGGTTGGTCCATGAACATTAGGTGGGGAGCATGGTAGCAGGCTCCATGAACATTAGGTGGGGAACATGGTAGCAGGCTCCATGAACATTAGGTGGGGAGCATGGTAGCAGGCTGGTATACATAGCACTGGAGAAGTAGCTGAGAGCCCACAACCCAAGCTACATGTTGCAGGCAGGGAAAGAGACCAAGACTGGTCCTGGCATAGGCTTTTGAAACCTCAAAGTCCACTTCCAGTGACACCCCTCCTCCAATAAGGCTATACTTCCTAAACATTCCCAAACTGGGGACCAAGCATTCAAACCTATGAGCTTATGGGGGCCATTATCATTCAAACCACCACATTCCACTCCCTGGTCCCCATAGGCTTGTAAGCCATATCATAGGTGCATTTAGTCCAACTTCAAAAGTCCCCATAGTCTATAATGACTCAACACTGTTTCAAAGTCCAAGGTCTCTAATGAGACTCAAGGCAATGTCTAACTATGCCCCCCTATAAAAGTAAACATTAAATTACATACTTCCAGCATGCAATGGCACAGTGTACATATTGTCATTACAGAAGGGAGGGAAGGAGGTTCAGTAAGGAAATACTGGACCAAAACAAGACAAGCCTAGCAGGGCAGATTCTAAATTTTGTATTTCTATGCCTGATATCAAAGGGCTGATTAGAGAGCTCCCCACATCTCTCAGTCTTTCCAGTTTTGTTGATGGTAACACCTTTCCCTTGTGCTGGCTTTATACCTTGTCTGCAGCTCTTCCTGGCTCAGGTGTTCTATGGCTGTGGCATTTTGGGGTCTCCAGGAGAACCCAGGCTTCGCTTTGAAATTGTCACACAATGGCCTTGATGCAGGGACTCCCCTGACACATGCCTGGCCTCAGCATCTCTCTTTAGCCATAGTGCAAGATTCCACAGCCCCTTTCCTGTACTCTTCTTGGCTCTAAATCCAGAATGTGAGTGAAGCTGCCAAGTTCTATTGCCTTGCTGCTAGGTTTTTTACTCAGATCACAAGGATGCAAAAGAACTTGGAAGTTTGGCATTTTTACTAGCTAACTGTGGCTCATTTCCCTAGCTGCCTGTCTGTTAAAGATCTGCTAACTCCTAGTCCTTCAACACTTCTTTTCATAAACCTTTCACCATTTTCCCAACTGGATGCAAGACGGGGAGGAGGAGGACGGTTAGGAGCAAGGCCAGAGGAAACAGGCAGTAAACATTTAAAGAGAAATGGAGGGGGTACCTTAGTTGATAGACTCCTTATCCAGAATATATGAGGCCCTGGTGGTGGTGCATGCCTGTGATCCTTGCACTTGAAAGATGGAGGCAGAAGGATCAAGGTCATCCTCACAACATAAGTTCAAGGGTAGCCTGGGCTAAAAGGAAATGATAATCTTTATGCTAAAGGTAAGGAGGTCAAACAAGTGATTTGAGTACAAGACTGGGTAGATGTGTACATATGTGAAAAATGTAAATTACATTTACTTATTTATTGTGTGCACACATGAGTGTGCATGCTACTACATGTGTGTGGACGTCAGAATACAACCTGGGTTAGGGAACTCTTTCTCCACCACATATGTCGTAGGGATTGAACTCAGGTCACCAGGCCTGGCAGCAAGCATCTTCCTTTACCTGCTGAGTCACCTCATTGACCCATACGACCATTGCTGGGGGTGGGGGTTGTTGTTAAGAACACAAGTTTAGGGAGGCAGAGGCAGTCAGATTTCTGAGTTAGAGGCCAGTTTGGTCTACAAACTGAGTTCCAGGACAGCCAGGGCTACACAGAGAAACTCTGTCTTGAAAAACCAAAACCAAAACCAAACCAAAAAAAAACCCAAAAAAACCAAAAAACAAAAAAAACAAACATAGGTTTATGAAATGCAATATAAGAAGTATCAGACTGGATAAGGAGAAGACTGGGACATTGGAGATATTGGGTACTGCACACACACATGGGCAGTACCCAATATACAAAAATACATACATACATATGGCAAAAATACCCTACACATACCCATACCCATAAAGAAAGTGTTGGGGGAAATAGTACAGTGGCTGAGCACCAGCTGCATCCATGCACTCCCTGGGTCGAGTTAGGAACACTGCAAGAACAAACAGGCCTGGGGTTGTAGTTCGGTGGTAGAAAGTTTGCCTAGCAAGCAAAAGGCCCTCCACTGAATCCTAGGTAATGCAAACAAACAGCCTTGCCTGTATTGTATGCTGTGCCCAGAACTCTCCTATACATACACTTTCAGGAGACAAACCTTACTTTCCTTCGTGCCCTGCACTCTGCCTGCCCTGCCAGTCCTTCCCATTCCACTCTGTTCTCTTGTGTCTTGTTGGCTGTCATGAATGTGCCGTCAGAAGCATAGATGAACACATTTGTGTTTTCACACTTTCAGATTTATCGATTTGTTTTTTGTTTTGAGACAGGGTCTCTGTGGATCAGCCCTCAAATTCACAAACGTCCACCTCCCTCTGCCTCCCGAGTGCTGGGATGAGAGGTGTGCACTACCGTTACCTGGCAAGCACAGGTTCTTTTATTTCAGTGATGATTATTGACATCAATTATCTTTTTTTTAAAAAAAGATTTATTTACTATATATAAGTACACTGTAGCTGTCTTCAGACACACCAGAAGAGGGCGCATTTCATTACAGATGGTTGTGAGACACCATGTAGTTGCTAGGATTTGAACTCAGGACCTCTGGAAGAGCAGTCAGTGCTCTTAACCACTGAGCCATCTCTCCAGCCCGACATCAATTCTCAAATCACACATTGCACATTGCTTTAAAGAGTGTAATTTCAGATGCAAATAGAGCCTCTGTAGTCACAAGATGGCAGTACCGCTAGAGGTCTTTGGATGTGCACTGCTTGTAGAGTCAGGCTGCACTGTTGAACTGCAGGAATGAGGAGAAGGACAGGCAGATGGGTAGATGACAGGTTCAGATGGATGGGCAGACAGCAACTGAAGTAAGGTTGGCTTCATACAGCAGGGTCTGAGCCAAGCTGAAGCCCTTGGGACTGTTGACAGTTTTTCACGTACCAGGACGGTCAGGTGATAGATGGGGCACAGGCTTTTCCTCAGTGAACCACCACTCCTAGTTTCTTCATTGTTTGCAGGGAAGGCTGGCCTGGTAAGAGACTGAGTAGAAGACGGACTGGATTCTCCTTACAATTTTCTCAGTGACTCTGTGGCCATTCAGTCAAGCCATGTGTTGGTAACCAGTTAGCCTGCAAATTGTCGGTGAACACTTTGCTAGAGTGCACCATAATGCATCTCTAGAGCATTGTGTGAACACTGCAGTCTCCTATGCCTTTAGGAAATCAATGTTTCCATTTCAGGATTCAGAGAAGATGTGCATTGAAATCGTCTCACTGGCCTTCTGCCCTGAGGCTGACGTCATGTCTGATGAGACTATCCAGCAGGTATATGTGGAGTACAAATTCTGTGATCTGCCTCTATCGGAGACAGAGACTCCGATGTCCCTGAGGAAACCAAGGGCAGGCGAAGAAATCCACTTCCACTTTAGCAAGGGTGAGCTCTCCTTCACGGTGAGTGGGCAGGGGAGGCAAGCAGACCGTTAGTCGGGATCAGATCTACTCACCACCAATCGAGTACTCACAACCACTTCCTCTAGTTATCATATTTACCTAAGTGGTATTAGCATATAGTTTAAAAATATCAAGTCTAAAACATAGAATTTATCTAAGCAGTCATTTGTTTTAGTTTCTTTACAAATCACTCTTTCTGTCCCTACCCCATAACTGAATTCTGTCAAGGGCTTAACTTTTTTCAGTTATTTTAAAAAATGTACTCATTTGTCCAAATGTTTCCACTGTAATTCTGCGACTCACTAATTGTAGATGTTCCTATCTTGGATGAAAGTTTTGTTTTTTCTTTTTTCTTTTTCTGAGACACGGTTTCTCTGTGTAGCCCTGGCTGTCCTGGAACTCACTGTATCTGTAGACCATGCTGGCCTTGAACTCAGAAATCCGCCTGCCTCTCCGTCCCAAGTGCTAGAATTAAAGGTGCCACCACGCCCGGCTGGATAAAAGTTTTAAGCCATCTGACTCTACACTCACCTCACTTCACTCCCACACAATTGAACCAAATTTTTATTTCATGTTATTCTAAAATATGTAAATATTAACTCTTGCAATGCTAAGTACCTTCACTTCCTTCATTTTCTCTTCCCCTGACATCATCTTCCTGCCTCTGCCTTTAGAGTGCTAGGATTAAAGGCATAGGCCTTCACACCTGGCTTGTTTTTTTTTTTTTTCAGATTTATTTATTATTATACATAAGTACACTCTAGCTGTCTTCAGACACCAGAAGGTGTCAGATCTCATTACAGGTAGCTTTGAGCCACCATGTGGTTGCTGGGATTTGAACTCAGGACCTCTGGAAGAACAGTCAGTGCTCTTAACCGCTGAGCCATCTCACTAGCCCCTTTTCTTTCTTTCTTTTTAAAGATTTATTTTTTATGTATATGAGTACACTGTTGCTGTCTTCAGACACCAGAAGAGGGCATCAGATCCCATTACAGATGGTTGTGAGGCACCATGTAGTTGCTGAGAATTGAACTCAGCAGTTCTGGAAGAGCAGCCCGTGCTCTTAACCACTGAGCCATCTCTCCTGCTCCCCTCCCCCTTCTTGGTTTATTTTAATAGATGTTTTTAGTAGCTTTATCTTTCTCAGAAAGAGATACTGGAAGTAAATATTTTTGGAGAAATCCAGGCATGAAATATTTTTCTTCCCTATTTGATACATACTCCAATACACACACACACACACACACACACACAGAGGCAGGCAGTCACAGATACTTTTAGCTATTTTCTTTTAAAAATGTTTTATTTCACATACATGGGTAGTTTTCCGACATGTATGTCTGTACATCACACGCATGGAGTGCGTCAGGAGTGTCTGACCCCCTTGGAAATGAAGTTAGCCACCACGTGGGTGCTGGAAATTGAACCTGTAGCCTTGGCTGTCCTGGAATTCACTACCAGTTATGTCTGGCTCTGCTTCACACTTGCTAGGATTAAAGGCTTGCACCACTACAGCCAGTTCTATTTTAGCTATTTTCAGTAAAACCTCATAAAACCGGGAAGCCAGCTTGTACACCTCCTGGGCGTGGTGGCGCATGCCTCGGGAGCACTCGGGAGGCAGAAGCAGGCAGATTTCTGAGTTCGAGGCCAGCCTGGCCTAGAGTGAGCTCCAGGACAGCCAGGGCTACACAGAAACCCTGTCTTGAAAACCCCAGAACAAAACAAAAAACCAACCCAAAGAAGAATGTCTACTTTGACCCAGATATAGCTGTCTCTTGTGAGACGATGCCGGGGCCTAGCAAACACAGAAGTGGATGCTCACAGTCAGCTATTGGATGTATCACAGGGCTCCCAATGGAGAAGCTAGAGAAAGTACCCAAGGAGTTAAAGGGATCTGCAACCCTATAGGGGGAACAACATGATGAACTAACCAGTACCCAGGAGCTCTTGTCTCTAGCTGCATATGTATCGAAAGATGGCCTAGTCGGCCATCACTGGAAAGAGAGGCCCACTGGACTTGCAAACTCTATATGCCCCAATACAGGGGAATGCCAGGGCCAAAAGAATGGGAATGGGTGGGTAGGGAAGTGGGGGGGTGGGAGTATGGGGGACTTTTGGGATAGCATTGGAAATGTAATTGAGGAAAATACATAATAAAAAAATTGTGAAAAAAAAGATACATTAACTATAGGTATTTTAGTATTTTCCCAGACATGTTCATCAGCATAATCACAAAAAAAAAAAAAATGTCTACTTTGTATCAGTGTATCAGTATACAGTCAAGGGAGCCCTGAATGCAAATAACAAGAGTAGCCTTGTCAATTTCCTGGTAATTCTGAGGACCGAACTTCCTGTACACCAAGCAAACACTACCACTGAGCTACTGCCACATCAGCTTTCTGTGCTTTTGTTTCATACAGTGATAGATCTGGACCCTGTGGAGCACCAAAGCCGAAGGCAGTTTTTGTTTGCCATGCTACATGCTCAAGATTCTGATGAGGGATGGTAAGTCTCTGCTTTTCATATTGACAATGCAGATAGTCAGACATGATCTAAAAAGTTTGAGTACTTATGCTATTTTAATAACTTTTCTTTTGGTGAATCTCCCATCTACTTGAGTCAACTTCATGTATCTTAGTGCCTGTTATACTTGTGGCAGGGACTGTGGGCAACAGCAGTAACTTGAATCCTACCAGAGTTGTACATAGTGCAGACAGAATATTTGTATCCCATTACAGATGGTAGTGAGCCAACATGTGATTGCTGGGAATTGAACTCAGGACCTCTGGAAGAGCAGTTGGTGTCTTAACTGCTGAGCCATCTCTCCAGTCCTTTTGGCTCCCCCCTCCCCCCAAGACAAGGTGATTCTCTGTGTAGCCCTGGCTGTCCTGGAACCCAGAAATCCACCTGCCTCTGCTTCCCAAGTGCTGGGATTAAAGGCACAAGCCACCACTGCCTGGCTTTCTTTTGGCTTCTTAAAAACCACTGCTTTCCTTTCTCTCGTCTAGAGGCAATCTGTGTAATGTTAGATCTCAGTTGATTTAGCCTATTGTGGTGGTGTATTACCAGTGTGGTGAAGTAGACAGCACTGTCAGAGCTGGAATCCCAACTTCTTTAAAAGTTTGTAGGTTTGCAATGTTACTTTGTAGGGTTGGGTGTGGTGGCACACGCCTTTAATCCCAGCACTTGGGAGGCAGAGGCAGGTGGATTTCTGTGTTCGAGGCCAGCCTGGTCTACAAAGTGAGTTCCAGGACAGCCAGGGCTATACAGAGAAACCCTGTCTCGAAAAAACCAAAAAAAAAAAAAAAAAAAGAAGCAATGTTACTTTGTTCTTGTACCAGTGACACACATTACCCACACAGCACTTAGTCTCTAACTCACAATAATGCCAGCAACCTGGTTTCTGTAGATGTGGACTGGAATCAGCATCTTTTCTCACAGTGCTGAGGCTACCAAGAGTGAATGTCGATCTACTCTGTAGAGAATATTGTTTTCTTAGACCCCTTCCAGTGCTTGAGTTTTCAGTGCTGAGCTAAATGGATTCATTTTTATCTGTTTTCAGTTTAAAGTTTACAGTGGTAAGTGATCCTTTGGATGAAGAAAAAAAAGAATGTCAAGATATAGGCTATGCATACCTTGAACTGTGGCAGATATTTCAATCTGGAAAAGATATTCTAGAGCAAGAACTAGAGAGTGAGTAATACAATTTTATACTTAGTTCTACTTAGCCATAGAGAAAATAGCCCGCTTGTGTGACATGCTGACGATTATCTGTGAAGCTGATGGGACAAATGCCTCTGAAGCCTTTCAGGCAGCTTTATGTATTTCATTCTGGACCATATTTAGGCTTGTCTAGATTTGAGGTAATGTATGCACATATAGAAATGTCAGGGTGTGACAACCCTTAGGAGTTAGTTTCTTCTTGCCTTTCATTATGTAGATTCTGCGGAGTGACAACCTCAGCTTGTTGGCAAGTATCTTCACCCACAGAGCCATCTGACAGCCCTAGCAATCATTTTAATTCTTTTCTATTCTGGCTTACATGCTCCTTCAGTTTCCCCCTTACCCTTTTCTTCATGTGTGTGCACCATACTGTAATGGAGGGTAGCTCCAATATGACAAACACCAAGCAGATGAAAGATCGTAAACAGCGGGTGGTGTCAGCACATGCCTTTAGTCCCAGAGCTTGGGAGGCAGAAGCAGGATCTCTGAGTTTGAGTAGGCCAGCCTGGTCTACAGTGAGTTATGGGTCAGCCATGGCCAGAATGAGACCCTCACAAACAAATGGAACACTGCTGGTGCCTAATTGTCTCTTTACCCTTGTCCACAGTTGTGAGCCCTAGAAACCAGGCCATCCAAATTGGAAGGCTGAAGGTTTCCCTTCAAGCAGCCGCTGCCCTCCATGGCATTTATAAGGAGATGACTGAAGATCTGTTTTCATGAAAGTACAAGTTCTACTCCACTCTACGATATGAGGGAATCACAGTCAAAGTGTCTTATAAAATAACATGCTATGCCATAAACCTGGTCTCCTGTGCTATCTTGCTATCTGTTTTTCAAACTAATGACGTGGCTTACAACCATCAGTGAACTTGACTTTAGAAACTGCAAAGAAATGGTCATAAAAGACAAGTTTACAAAAAAAACAAAACAAACAAAAAAATCCCAGTTTATTTATCTTTTAGTTCTTCCAAAATTCAAAATATCAAGTCCTACTGCTAAGGAGAGAAAACAAACAAACAAACAAACATAAAATCTGAGAAGCCCCTTCTCATAAAGTCACAGAACAGAGGCGGCGAAGTGGGACAGGTGGATGCAGAGAACCTGCAGGGGAGGACGGCAAGATAGAGTCCCCCAGTATTTCAAAGCTGATCATCAGAAGCAACCAACATAGGACACTGCAGAGAAAGTAAAGGGAAGAGCAGCAGTGCCCAGCCTTGTGGGTGTGGCCTTCTTTCCGCTTCTCTTCTTGTCAAGATATTCTAGGCAAGACATGACTTACTCTTTGAGATTCATGTTGACTCCTGTAAGCCTCCCTCTAGATTTCACCTGTAGTATACGAAGCATGACCATTCTTCCTTAGATGTATCACAAGAGACAATGGTAATTTGTGTTTGAGCACTGCACCACATATGGACTTGTAAGGAGGAAAAAAAAAAAACAGCCACGAGTGCCAGTGTTTGTCTTCTGATGCAGCAAAAACACCCCAGAATGTGCATGAGGCAAGAAACCAGAACCACTGAAGACCAGACACCAGCCCCCTCTGCCTTTAGCTCAGCCAAGTCACAGTCATCAGCAGAGCCCAAGGAAGTTCTTGAGAACAACAGATCTGGAACTGATAAAGGGACAGACTGAGGACTGACTCTGGGCCAGAACTATGCTTCGTCTAAGTACAGTGACCCAAGCCTGTAGCCTTAGCACTTGGGAGGCAGAGCAAGAGGATCACACATTTGAGGCTAGCCTGGCTTACAGTGACTTCAAGGTAAGCCATGGCTGCATAGCAAGACTGTCTCAAAACAGGAATAATAAAGTAAAGAAAAAATAATCCTAGAAATGGTTAGTGGTCAGCTTCTCTCACTGTCTTGGGAACTCAGCTTTGAGACACCAAAGGTAAGTTGTCAGAAGAGCCAATGGGATCAACAGTGGGAGGAGCCTCCTGCCCTTCAACACCGCCTCCCTTGCCAGCCATCTGATCGGGGCCACTGGCACATGTCCTGGTGGGCCTGGAATTCCCCGAGTAGCTTGGTCCGCACAAATGGCCCCTAAACCCATAAACACAAACGGCAAAACTTCAACGAAACCAAAAGGAAAACAGTTTCTATGTCATTTAGGAGTTGTCTGCATAAAGAATGGAGCACAGGACCCAAGGTTCATGTTACTTTCTCTTTTTCTTCGGGGGTGCAGAGCTGTGTCTGGAACCACGGTTAGAGCCACGGCCTGAACTATGTACAGATGCCTTCCTCTTCCGGCTCATACTTCGGCTCTGTTCTTCTTCCTCCTCATAACGGCTTTCTCGGTCCGCTAAGCAGAAGGCAGAGTGATTCATTAGCTTAAGATACCTATTGTTGATGGACAGCATGAGCTAATGTGTCAGTTACCTGACCTAGACAAGCTTAGTTACGAGGAGAATAGAAAGGCTACCAGGGCCCGCGTGGTGTGGCGCACGCCTTTAATCCCAGTACTCCCAGTACTCGGGAGGCAGAGGCAGGCGGATTTCTGAGTTTGAGGCCAGCCTGGTCTACAAAGTGAGTTCCAGGACAGCCAGGGCTACACAGAGAAACCCTGTCTCAAAAAACAAAACAAAAACAAAAAGGCTACCTGGTCATATTGGTACACAGGAAAAGCTTGAAGCGATGGAATCAAGCCCACCTGTAGCCTACAGACACATTCTAGATCTTCCCTCTTCTTTGGTTTATATATACATATATATATATATGAAAAAAACCTAAGTCACAGGTACATGTATATATATATATATATTGTGTGTGTGTGTTGGGGGAACACACAGAGCATAGCCTGAAATGAGCTCAACTGCTCTCCACCTTCTGAGACAGGGTTTGGCCTGAACTTGGATCCACTGATACAGTTAGATTGGCCATGCAAAGATCCCCCAGCAGCACAGGACTTACAGGCAGGCACGCAATGCTGTGCCCAGTTTTTATGTGAGGGCTCTAGAGACACAAACACAGACTTTAAGCTTGAATGGCAATCACTTAATAACTGAGCATCTCCCCAACCATGCCTCAAACAGTTTCATAGTGTTCTTTCCAACTCTCATTGGCCTCCAACATTAAACCTTAACACAAAGAACTGTTAGAAATTCACAGATAAATAAATGAAAAAATAAGTCACTTGAAACAAGACAAATTTTTCAAATAACCTTTTCGCGCTTCTTCTTCTAGCTCATCCCAGTCCTTCCCGCTTTCTTCTTCACTTCCCAGAGATTCCTTAGAATAGTCTGGAAAAATATTGATTGTACATTAGTCATGCAGAAATACAATAGAATGTAGAATATTTTCCTTTTTTAAAAGTAGTCTCCAGGAATGATATTAGACTAGGAAACCACAATCTGTTTTTTCTCCTTTAAAATGTATTTCCTATGTGTACAGGAGCATTGGCCCGTGCATGTGGAGGCCTGAGGATGTTTGATGCCCCTCAAGTGGGCCTGAAGATATGTTTTTTAAATTGGCTAGGCTGGTGGCCCGTGAATCCCCATGGCCCTTCTGTCTCTAGCCCTGATTTTGGCATATCCTAATGCTGTTACTAGCAAGCTTGGCTGGCTTTTTACATACATGCAGAGAATTCAAGTTGAGAATCAGGAACATTAAGTGCTGTTATACACTGAGCCATCTCTCCAGTCCAACAAATAGTCTCTAACCTGATTCTTCAGCTTCTGAGGAATAATCTTCATCGCTGTCCTCTTCTTCCTCTTCATAGTCATCTTCAGAAGGATTGAAAGTCTCATCTTCAATTTCAGACTCCGAATCTCCGTCCTCAGCGTCACTCCCCTGGGGAAGTACAGACAGCTTAAGACCTGCTCACTACTTTTCTCATATTAGCATTACTAACAGATTAATTCAATGTACTTGGTACTAGCATTTCATATATAAAACCCAGAAAGTTGAATGACCAATAGGATTTGTCTTAAAGTTACGCTTTAATAAGGTATACTTATTAGAGTGTGGAACAGCCAATTCTCTCTTTTTGTCTGTGGAAATTAATGAAATAAACACACTTTGTATCAATGCATTATACCAAGGTAGAAGCTCTAATTTTTAAAAGTTTAAAATTTTTTCCTTTTTTTGAGACACTCACTGTGTAGTCCTGGCTTGGCACTGGCTACATAGACCAGGCTGGTCTTGAACTTACAGAGATCGGCTTGGTTCCACCTCCTGAATGATGTGACTAAAGGAGTACGTTACAGAACCTGCTGACTTTTTATATACTTGTGTTTTAAAGGTTTTGTATCCCCGTGCATAGTGTTTTGCCTGCATGCATGTGTGTCTGTGTGAGGGTGCTAGTTCCTAGAATCACACAGCTGTGAGATGCCATGTGGGTCTTCTGGAACACTGGTCAGTACTCTTTTAACTGCTGAGTCATCTCTTCAGCCACTAAAGGTTCATTTCTTTTTATTTTTTGTTTGGGTGTTTTGCCTGAATGTATGGCTGGCCGTGCACCAGGTGTGGCAGTGCTGCAGGAAATAGAAGAGGCTTCAAATCCTCTTGAACTGTATGTAGTATAATAGTTGTGAGCTGCCATGTGGGTCCTAGGAGTTGAACTCAGGTCTTCTGGAGGACCAGGCAGTACTGAGTCATCTCTTCAACCCTAGGAGGACTACTTTACAAAGTATTTTTGTAATGACTCAGTCCCATCACCTCCAAACAGTAAGAAACTCTTACTACCAACCCCCAACAAACCCATCATTACCTGTAAAACTAACCCAGAGAAACAAGCGCACTAAGTGCTTTAGCTTCTCTCCTGGTCAGGTCCTTTATGTGCTACATATTGATGTCATTCTCCAGAGTGCCTAAATGACATTAGGCACCGCGCTGCATACCTATATAGAAAAGAAACCCCACATTCATGCACGCACCTCACCCTCAGGTTCCAGGAAAGACCAACCACCTTGTTCAAAGAAGCCTTCGGGGTCATCAACAATGGTCTTCATGATTTTAGTCCAGTTGAGAGACTGAACTCCTTCTGTGTACTTTAGGTCACAGGAACTAAAATGACATTACAAAATCCGAATCAAACTTCTGTATTTTCTGACAATGTAAACCGCCATCAATGTTAGCTTGCACTGGGCATGCCCTAAATGGCTATTTGAATAATGCCAGAAAAGCACCACACTCCACACAAGCTTCGTCCCTCAAACAATTTTCCCTGGCGTGGTGGTGCTCGCCTTTAATCCCAGCACTCAGGAGGCAGAGGCAGGTGGATGTCTGAGTTCGAGGCCAGCCTGGTCTACAAAGTTGAGTTCCAGGACAGCCAAGGCTACACAGAGAAACCCTGTCTCGAAAAACCAAAAAACAATCAATTTTCATCCCTTCTCCCTCTTCAGCACCAGTGAGCCTATTCTTTGTCTCTGTATGACTCACCTAGGATCCCTCATCCCTCACTGAAACCATCTTAATTTATCACCAGTTCTGAGATACTCTTCATTCATTCGCCTGTAAGGAAGGAACAAGGGCAGATTCCCCTGGCTCTGCCCAACACTCCCCACTGTTTCCCTACCCTGCTTATTTGAAAGGCTCTACCTGAAGACAAGGGCATGTCTTTCTAAGTATGTAAAATGCCTTCACTTCATAAATGACTTACTAACTTGTGTTGTGGGTTGTTGAGTTAGAGTGGATGACTGAGAAGAGAAAGGGAAGGAGGGACTAGAGAGATGGCTCAGTAGCTATGAGCTCTTGTAGGGGACCTAGGCTCAGTTACCATTACCCACATGGTGGCTCACAAACACCTGCAGTTCTGGTTCCAGGGGATCTCAGTCTCTCTTTTAAACACTGTGGGCACCAGACACACAGGTGGTGAATTTACATTCACCCAAGGCAAAACACTCATACTCAGGAAATTAAATAAATCTAAAAAAGCGAGAAATAAAATAAAAGAAAAAAAGCAAAATGAAAAGTGAAAAAGTGACTAGAAGATAAAGTAAATCACTAACAATCATGTTCTGCCTGAGACCGACTGGCAGTACCTGCTTACACTAAAATTTCTACTTTCTAAATTTTAATAATTAACCTGGGTCCTCTGCAAGCTCATAACTTTAATAATTTCTAAAATTCCTATGTAATTAAAGTTTCTCATCTATACAGTAAGAAATTCTGCAAAAATAGTTATAATATACACACACACCCCTATATGTATGTATATATAAAAATTTAATAATTAACATAGGTCTTCTGCACACGTTTATAAGACTGTCCTTTTAGTAGTAAGATAAGCAAGGACTTCAGTCCTTTCCATATTGAAGCAACTACAGAGCCAAAGGGAAGAACAGGTTTTAGACAACTGATCAAAAGAGCATGAATGTACTCTAGGTTCTTTGGAAGATGAAAACAAAGGTTTATTTTAAATCTGCCTCAGCTCTACCTGGGGCCCTCAAGGCAGAATACAGGAAATCAAGAAATACACTAGACTGCTTTCATACTCTATACCACCATGATCTCTCCACTCCAACATTTCTTTTCACAGGCTTTAGGAATCTCTGAATTTCAGCCTCTAAGAGCTAGGAATGTATCTGACTGTATGACCTTACCATCCCTGACCTCCATGGCCCCTCCCATTCCCTTTTTGAAATACACTGCCCTCTTCTTTTTCTGTCAACATGAATATTAGTCACATTTTGATACTATACCAAGGTTGAGCTGCTTTCCCTTAACCTCTGCTCAACTCCCTGTAGTTATTTAGAGAGTGAAGAAAAACCTCACAGTGCTAAAACTGGTAGCTTCAAATAGCTCACAGTTATGGATGTTATGCTAAGTGGTTTGGGAGCCACTGAGGTGTGAAAGTGGTTTTATATTAGAGAGATTTTAGGCAAACATGGCATCATGGGCTGTGATGTTTGAAGACCTATAACAATCTTTTTTTTTTTTTTAAGGTTTATTTATTTTATGTATGTGAGTACACTGTTACTGTCTTCAGACACACCAGAAGAGAGTACATCAGATCTCATTACAGATGGTTGTGAGCCACCATGTGGTTGCTGGGAATTGAACTCAGGACCTCTGGAAGAGCAGTTGGTGTCTTAACTGCTGAGCCATCTCTCCAGCCCAATAACAATCTTTTTTTTTTTTTTTTTTTGGTTTTTCGAGACAGGGTTTCTCTGTGTAGCCCTGGCTGTCCTGGAACTCACTTTGTAGACCAGGCTGTCCTCGAATTCAGAAATCCGCCTGCCTCTGTCTCCCGAGTGCTGGGATTAAAGGCATGCGCCACCATGCCCGGCTCAATAACAATCTTTAACATCAGTTTTTCTCTTGAGTTCTTGAACCGTGTGTAATGAGACTGCTAGCTGAATAAAATACAAGCTGTGAAAAATATCCACAAACAAAACCCCTCCTAAAACCCAAACCCAATCAGTCAAAATAAATAGATCTCACCATAAAAGATAGATGCTATGTCATGATGGGAGGATAGAAAAGGTTTCCAAGCAAATGGACAAGCAGGTGTTACTGCTGTAATACGTTGACAGGACAGACTTAAAACCAAAACAGGCCAAAAGAGATAAAGATGGTTACTGCATACTGATTGAAGGAGGACATGACAATAACAAACACAGGCATACTAAACATATTAGATATAAAGTCACTCATGAACTCAAACCCAGTGTTCATGGATGACGTAAAAACCCCACATATCAAGAGACAGGTCATTCTCTGTCTCTGTGTCACACACACACAGACACACACACACAAAAAACAAAAACATCTAAGACCTCACATGGTGGACATGCAAGCAAAACATTTATACATACAAAACAAAAATAAACTCAAATGAAAAAATTTTAAATAAAACAAGTAGTGATGATGCAGACCTTTAATCCTACCACTCAGGAGACAGATGGAGGAACTATGTAAATTTAAGGATAGCCTGATCTATAGAGTGAGTTCCAGGACTTCCAGGGCCACACAAAGAAACTTCATCTTTGGGGGAATAACAAAATAAAACAACCCCCCCCCCAAACAAAACAAAACCCAGAGAAACATATGATTTAAATGACATTGTAGATCAAATGGCTTAACATTCATCTATAGAACACTTCACCCAAGCAGGGCACACAGTCTTCTTAGCAGTCATGGAATTTCCTTTATATCATATATTAGAACAAAAGGCAAGTCTTAATAAATACGGGATATTCAAAAATATTTGCCTATATTGTATTTGGTAAGAATGGAATAAGTCTTCACACTACTAAATGAGTAGGGCTAACCCAAAAGCTGCATAGTAACAAAACTAGCGTGGTACTTACACAAAACAGACCACAGAACGATGAAACAGAATAGAAGATTCAGACATAGAGCAAAAACATGATTTTTGATAAAAATGGCAAAAATATACAAGCTTCTTTAGTTAACAAAGAGCATTACAAAAATAGAGAGCCGGGCGTGGTGGCATACACCTTTAATCCCAGCACTTGGGAGGCAGAGACAGGCGGATTTCTGAGTTCGAGGCCAGCCTGGTCTACAGAGTGAGTTCCAGGATATCAGGGGCTACACAGAGAAAACCCTGTCTCGAAAAAAAAAAAAAAAAAAAAGAAAGAAAGAATATTTAGGGTGGGAGAGAAGGCTCAGTGATTAAAGAGCACACACTGCTCTCCCAGAGAAACTGAGTTCAATTCCTAGCTACAAGGGTCTGGAATCTCTGACCTCTGTGGGCACTGGCATTCATGTGCACATAACTCTACACACACACACACACACACACACACACACTCACGAAATAAAAATAATACAAATAAGTCTTAAAAACTATTCACTTGTTAAAGAATGAAACTAGATCCTTCTCATTTTCAACATATACGCCCCCCCCCCCCCCCCGGCCAAACAAAATGATCCACAGGACCTCAAAATTAAAAAGCTAAACAGCAAGCTAGTTGAGTAAAGAGAGCCTAGGAGGAAAATCTTTGCCAGTTATCTGACAGAGGATTACTATCTAGAGTAAAGACAAAGAAATGGCTGAAAGCTGCTCTTCCAGAGGACTTGGTTTAATTCCCAGCACCCACATGGGTATTTGAAAGCAGCTGTAAATACAGTTCCAAGGGATAAGGTGACATCTTCTGGCCTGTGTGGGCACCACACTTACAAGCAGTGCACAGGCAAAACACCCATACATAAAAATAAATAAAATAAAAATAAGAAACTACAATACCTCAAAACCTAACAAGGTATCAAGCAGACCAACAGTAACTGGGCTGATGAACAATAGTAGGCTGGGATGCGGCTCTGTTGCTACAGTGCTTGCCTAACATTCAGAACCCTAGGTCTTATCCCCAACACTGCAAAAACTCTATGAGGACACATACCAGGCAATCCCAGCACTCAAGAGGTAGAGGCAGGATTAGAAATTCAAGATTAACTCAATAGAACCCCAGTGAGATGACTCAGCAGGCAAGGGTACTTGCCTCCAGGCCTGAGGTTGATCCCTTGAATCCACATGTAGAAGGAAAGAGCTGATTTTAAATGTTAGTTCCAGCAAGATGCTGCTCACCCTGTCCCCACAAATAAATACATTGAGAATATTTCAGGCTGAAGAGATGGCTTAGAGGCTGAAAGTGCTTACTGCTCTTGTAGCAGACCTGGGTTCAGTTCCCAACATCTATCCCTTTTCTTCCATGGGTTCTTGCACACATGGTACACACACAAACACAGGCACACAGATTCACAAAAAAGGAAATATAATTGTTAATGAAAATATGAAAAAGTTTTCAGTTTCACTGGTCATCAGAGAAGTGAATATCAAAACCATAGTGATCATTTCATCTTACTGTCGTCAGATAAATCACCAAGTCAGTGTTTACTGGAGCACTATTCATAGTAGCTAAGCTATGGAACCAACCCAGGTATACAGGAATGGATAAGAACTAAGTGAGATACATAAATTTGAATGAAACTGGAGATAATATGAAAGAGAAATATTATATGTTTTCTCACATTTCTGGTTCCTAGATTTATATAGTCACATAAAGTATGCAGGTACAGATTAAATCAAAGCAGAAGCCAATTGTTTAGGAGATTAAAGGGATGAGAGAGGGATATACATGTATTATATACTTATAAATGGATAAAAATATTAGAGATAAGATCCTCATGTCACTATCTCAGTTACCTGAATAGCTGTGACGACAGGCACAAACCATGGTGTAGCAGGCATAGTATTTTATAGTCCAAGGAAAAGGAGAAGAGGCAGGCAGGTTACTTACTTCAGCCACTCCTTGATGGGGTCTAGAGAGGCAACAGGAATAGCATTGATCATCGTGACTTTCTTGCTGTAATCCTTGTAGACAATGACCATATCAAAGTTCTTCAGGTGAAACTGGACCCTCTCAAAATGGATCAGCTCCACTTCATCGAGTGTCACCACAAAGGGTGGCTGTCAAAACAGGAGCCGCATCATTACTGTGTAAGCACCTCCCTTTAAGCACTTGTCAAATAGTTCCAGAATCTAAATGACCACACAAAAGAAAACTGTTTTCTGTTCTTGCTTTTAAAGATAAATTCAGTGTGACATACAAAGAAATTTAGTGCTTCTCCCAAGGAGAATAAACTCAGGGAATCCTCAAAGAAACTATCTTTAGACACTACAGAGGCTTTACAAAGATCATTTGCTGAGTGAATTTTAAATCTAAGTCAAGCATCAAACAATTAGGATCAAAGACTTTTCCTTCCCCTTCTAACAACTGTGTTACTAAGAGTAAGCAAGAGAGGTGTGGGTGTAGGGGAGCATGTGCTCAGCAGACTTGGGGTCAGAATGATAGGAAGAAAACTGCAAAGGACCAGAAAATTAAAATAAACAGTAAGAGGAGGCAAGAATACTCACCCACTCTGTAGCATTTACCAGGGCACTACTAGTGGGCTGAAGGAGGCAGGTACTCCTGTAGGGAGCCCCATTAAACCTGAGAGAGAGAAGGAAGAGAAACACATGAGCCACATGACCACATAAGCCTACTGTTGACACAATACAAGCATCTTCCCTCTGTCAATCAGTTGCCAAGGAAGTTACTCATGAAAACCCTTGAGAGTCGTAAAATACATGCATCCATTCTTTTTTTTTTTTTTAAAAAAAGATTTATTTATTTATTATATGTAAGTACACACCAGAAGAGGGCGTCAGATCATTACGGATGGTTGTGAGCCACCATGTGGTTGCTGGGATTTGAACTCCAGACCTTTGGAAGAGCTATTGGGTGCTCTTACCCACTGAGCCATCTCACCAGCCCACATGCATCCATTCTTAAAACTCACCTGCATGTTAAGTATGTACACACAGGTGTGGGCGACCTTTGAGGCCAGATGTCCAGAGACCTACCAGAGGTGTCTCCCTAGCCTATTTTTATTTTTTGTTTTTGGAGAGAGGGTTTCTGTTTCTTTGGCTGTCCTGAACTCATCTTGTAGAGCGGACTGGCCTTAAACTCAGATCTGCCTGCCTCTACCTCCTGAGTGTTGGGATTAATGGCGTGTGCCTGGCTAGAGAATCCTGAAGATTGATTGGCTATCTCAAAGGTTATCAGTGATAGGGGGAACCCCCCTCCCCAGTATATGTGGTATTAAATTACAAAAGAAACAATAACCCATTTCCTAAAGCTCTTGGAAGTCGCGAGGTGGAAGAAGTGTTATTACCCCAGATCCCTAAATGGTACTTCAAACTCCAGCTCCTCCTTTGTTAGAGCCTCTACTTTTTCAATGAAATTTTTAAAGGCTGTTTTCAGTTTGTGTCTCATTTCTCGTTCCATCTGTGGAGGAAAACAGTATTATTTAGTCATCATTTAACTTCTTAATAGTATTTCTCCTCAAAAAGGTCAAAACTCTTTCGTAGTTGTACTTCTCTTTACTCTGACACTTGATCTGTTTTAAGGTTTACACCATAAACTATGGAGATGACTCTAATGTATGCCTAATTCATAAGTCAATGCACTGGCTCAGCAGAGCAGATACTAACGTTACTTGCTATTTAGGAAATAAAATAAATCCTGAGCTCATTCTTAACCCAACCTCACTACTCTGAAAATAAGATTCTGAATTTTTCAGACCTGCTCAGCATACAGATCATCTCGGTCATGCATGTGTTGATGTTTCCCCAAATCTGTAGTGATCTCTCCAACTTCTGTGTAGAACTGTACATCTGTGTGTCGCTTCTTCCCAAACATGATAGCATTCTAATGATAATCCAGAGAGAACAGAAATATTACAAGATTTAGGCAATTCAACCTATAAAGACAAGATGCTTAAAGAAGCCAAGTACATAAAACAGATACACATTTTGACTGAAGAGGTAAGATGTACCTTTTGGTATTATAATGACAAACCTGTTTTGGGGTAACCAATTACTTGACTGGAATTGAGGCTCATATCATAGGAGGGAATTCACATGTGCTACTGAAAACCTAGTCAAGAACGGGGAGATCACAGGTCCTAGTGGGTAAACTCGAGCTGTTGTTTTGTTAAATGGGTATGCTACACCCATCAAACCACCTTCTAAAAGATTCCATCAACCCGACCCTTAGTCCTGATCTCTGGTCAGAGAAGCTTCTTTTTTGCAGTGGGCAGTAGTAGTAGTAAGTCCAGAACCTGGTGATTGGTCAAAGTTCTAAGACTAAGTAACTGTTGCATGCTCAGCCATCAATGGAACATCCCATCATTCCTTCCATGGCTTAGAACATTGTAGAGGAAAAGGAAGAGATAATGGGAGAGTAGAAAGATGGAGCAGAGGAGTCTTCTGGCAATGATATGATCCTGACCTCAAGGCAGCTATGTATACCTGTCAACACCCCATCACAGAAAGAGAGAGGATCTTGGTTGCCAAGGAAGATAAGAGACATTTCCTTTCATGGTGTAGTCACTTAACAGGTACCCTGATTCCTGCAAATAACTTTAACCATACTCCTGTATGCAACTGTAATCAAAGTCACTAGGCTACTGTACTTTATAATCCTGTTTTTAAAAACCTCTTTAATGAATATAATTTTATTTAATAAGTGAGAAAAATTCAGTTTTTGCTGAGAGCTCTGAATCATGCTAGCTTAGGTAGAAGTGTGTACCTTGAGGTGAAAGTGCAAAACAATAATCATCTCGCCATCACAGGGCTGGAACAGCGCATGCTTGATATTATTGTACAGAATATCCACCTTGTCTCCTCGAACAGATGTGAATCGGAAACCTGTGGCAAACAACAGGGTCACCAAGTGTTAAGCAGTGTCATCTTAGGCTTGAACAAGGTCAGAGAGACACCATTTATCAAGTCCCCATTCGTTCTGGTCATCTTGTCCTCTGCTTCCTCCCATCACTCTAGCATGTTCTACTCTGTGAAGGTACAGTCCAGCACATGAGAGGGTATCCATACATACCATTGACATGAGCCTCCAGTGAGCCCTGCATTCTCTTCTGGGCAATGTTTGGACGAATGTACAGATCTTTCAGTTTTGGATTACTCCGATTTAGGTTGATCACCAGTGAGTCTTGTTTAACAATGCCCTAAGGGTCACAAAACAGTATGTGCATGTGCATGTAGCCTTCATATCAACCTCCAAAGACCTGTCTGTACAAAGGTGCCTTGTTGTGTTCAGACTCACCTCTTTTTCTTTCTCTTCAGCTTCCCTGGTCTTGTAACGTTTTTGCACTTCTTTTATAATTCGGAACGCATTCTGAAGATTTAAGGCGGGTACAGTCTGCTCTCCAGGTGCTTTCATATTTGAAGCTCGGTATGTACTGTAGAAGAACATTTGTATAGATGTTTATCAGGCTAGGTAACCCAAACCCATTATTACAGTTTTTAAGTGGCTTAATTTCTCTATTGTGTGTATGTGCCATGTGTTTGTGTAGAGGCCAGAAGTCAACACTGAATGTTTTTCTTAGTAACTTTTGCCGTTTTGGGAGACGCTCTCTCTCAGATCTATCTAGATGGGCTGGTTAGCAAATTCCAAGGGTCCTCTCCCTGTCTCTACCTCCCCAATGCTGGGACTACAGATGCAAGCTACTGCACCTATATTTATGTATTTTAATGTGGGTCTTGGAGACCTGAACTTTGGTCCTCAAGCTTGTATGATAAGCACTTTACCAATTTTCTCCAAGTCTATCTTTTAAAAGACATCGTATGTAATGCAAACGGGCTTTGACCTTGCTATGTTCAAAGGCTGGCCTTGAACTCCCAATCCTCATGTTTCACCTCCTAAGGGCTACCATGCCCAGATGGCTTAACATGTTTTTAAAAGAAAAACTACCACTAAAAATGGGAATGGTTAGGAAAACAGAAAAAAAATTTTTTTTTTCTTTTAAGTGGAAAATATCAATAGCTAATTCCCTGGAGTAGGGAAACTACACTTTTATTTTTTCAAATTTGATGCAGTATCTCCCAATATTCTATACCACTCCATGATGGAAGAGAATTCAAAGCAACACATATTTTCTTTCTTCTCCTTTTTTTTGTTTCTATTTTGAGATAGTTCTCGCTATAGTTCAGGGTTCCCTGGAATTAATTTTGTATCCCAGGATGCCTTGAATTTGTAAACTTTTTGCCTCAGTCTCTTAAATGTGAACTTCAAGCTATGCTGTGTGTTGCCACAGTTGGCCCACACATGTTTTTTTACCTGAGGATTCGATTGCAAAATGGGTAGTGTGAATGTAAAATAGCCATATGAGAAACATAAATTAGGATCCATACTTAAAACATTACAAAGTCAGCAATGTAACCTAAACAAATGCCACCAAGGAAGGCTTTGCAGTGGGTTCTTGTGAAAGGATGTAGCAGGGAATGGACATGTGAGGTCACTGCTCCACTAGCACAGGTTGGAGACACTTGTTTCCTAGGGACTCACATTTCCTTGACAAAAGTGGCTTCAGGGTTAGGAAAGATGTTGCCCTCATTCCTGCCCAGAGCACTGCCTGGACAATAGAAGTTGATTCGCAAGTAAGTATAGTCTCCTTCGACAGACATACTTATGTTCTGTTCAAAGAAAGAGAGGAAAGTTAGCTTTGTTACTAGATTATAAAGATGCTAAAATGAAGTTAGCAGTTAGGAGTATGAGGGACTAAGAACAAAGCTCAGTGGCAAGGCATTTATCTAGAGCAGGCAAGGGCCTGGTTCAATTCCTAGCTGCAGAAGAAAAAGGCCAGAGTTTGCTGTTCCTTCAGCTGAACCTATGAAACTGAACCAAAATCGAGATAGAAATATTCAGCAGTGTTTTTCACATAATTAAGAAACTGTTTCAAAAAAAAAAAAAATCACCTAGCTATAAAAGTATCTTGTGACAGGAATACAATTTAGGATTAAATAATAGTTACAAATTCAAGGAAAGACACACATGATAGGGGCTAGAGAGATGGCTCAGATGGCAAAGTGCTTGCTGCACAAACACAAGGACCCAAGTTTGGGGCCCTAACACCCACATAAAATCCAAGTGAGGTGTGTATGTCTATAATCCTAGGGCTAATGGTAGGCAGACACAGGGATTTCCAGAGCTTGGTGGCCAGCCACTCTAGCTAATTATTGGGCTCAAGTCTCAATAAAAGATCCTGCCTCAAAAAACAGGGTTGAGAGAGAGAGAGAGAGAGAGAGAGCGAGCGAGCTATCTATGAACTTAAGACACCAGACACTGACATATGGCACATGCATCTTATACCCCCAGGGACACACACACTCTCCTCCAACATATACAGCACAAAACAACAACAACAACTCCCTACCCCCCAACTGGTAAACGGATTCCTTTTCTAGTCTAATTTAGCTTCCTACAAAGTGAAAACTGAAAGGGAAGGAAAGCAACAGTGGGAGATAAAGGAGAAAGCAGACAATCAGCACACTGGAGTGTGAAAGGTCAAGGTAAGAGAAGAGCAGAGAATTAGGCAGACACTAGAACCTTGGATACTTGAATACTGGTACCTTGATTGTGGCAATATGGAAGGGTGTGGCAATGCCAAACACAGGCATTATCACAGTCTCATATTTCTTATCAATATAGATCTTCATCTCCCGAATATGTGGTTCCTTAGGCATCAGAGATGGGTTTTTATAGGACACATTAGATTTTCGAGCTCTGGAGTGGGGTTAAAAATAAAGCAAAAAGACAATTGAGAAATCCCTACAGTCACACCATCTCTAGACTATCGCCTTGCTCAGTGTGGACTCCTACTTCTGAATCTGCTGTTCCCCTTTCTGCTCTGTCAGCCTCCTCTTGGCTTCCTCGTTGAGCTGTGCTGCCAGTTCCTTCTGATGTGCTCTTCGCTTCTCTTCTGCAGTCATCTCATTCTAGCAAAGTGAGAATCAAGTCACCAGAACATGGGGAGCACATGATAGGACACTAGTGTTTTGCCAGTTTCCTAATGCCCCATGGTTGGCCTGAACCTTGCATATGTGGTCCCAGGCGAACTTAAAGTGGTCATCTTCATGCCTTAGCCTGCTTCGTGCTGGGATTTTACAGATGTACACCAGCATATCCAGCTACATAGTAAACGTGAACAGTAAACTTACCCTTGTTCTTTCAGTAAGTAATGCCGCTCTAGAGCCTCTTCCCAAAAGGTCCTCTGCCTCATCTTTCTCTTCCTCCTCCTCTTCATCATCCTCATTCTAAGGGAGTAAGGTATAATAAAAATACTTTTTACTTTTTTAAAGAGCTATGTCGCTTAACTTTTTCACTGTACTGATGTTCCTGCAACAATCACTTATCATTTTCTCACCTTCAGGAAAATCCCCACATTCTTTACTTTCTTTTTCACAGAAGTAAGAATAGTGGCTGGACCATCCTAGAAGAAAAGGAGAATTTAGAGCTCCTATTTAAAGTGAACTCTTGCTTTTAACTTAGCATATGGCTAGGCAATATCAAAAACTTTCTAGATGATAAAATCTTTTAAGAAGAACAAATGATTTTCACTCTTCTAGCTTCTCTGTAGGAACTATAACCTGAGCAATGCTTTACTTGAGATCTGGCCTTACCTATCTCTGGCACCTCTACTTTTTAGAAGCCTCTTTATTTGTATATAGGAATACTAAACTGCTTTCTTTATACAGATACTGTAAAGTTCTAAAGATCTGACAATACACATAGGTGTTTACCTTTCTAATATGAACATGGAACAATTTAACATCACTATAAAGCAGCTCTGGGGTTGGAGAGGTGGCTCAGTGGCTTAGAGTGCACATTCCTATTACACAGGCAAGACCTGTGCTCAGCTCCTAGCACACACATACTGGGCAACCCTACAACTACTTGCAGTTCCAGCTCTGGAGACCAAAGGCCTTTGGCATTCATGGGTACTCCCACACATACACATACTTGAAAAGAAGAATCAATTCTGGGGTTGAGATAGCTAGCCATGTGGGAAGAGGAACCCACAAAAGAGCTGGGTAGTCATGCATATCTGTAACTCCAGCTCTGAGAAAGACAAAAGGATTCCAGGGAATTGTTACTAAGCCTTGCCACTAAAACTTCAGTTCTACATTCAAGGAGAAACACTGCTCCAAGGGAATACATGGGAGTGATAAGGACACCTAATGCCCCTTCATTCCTAACTGTTCTATCAAGTCTAGGTCATGGACTTCCCCACCTAGCAACCATCAACAAACCGGAAGTACCAGAGTTCACATCAGACTTCAAAGATTAGTTCATGACACCAAAATCTTAAGAAGAAGTAGCACACCTCATCTACAAGCACCGTGTCACCAATGAACAGGGCATAGGTTTTCTCTTCTGGCTTTTTCCCTTCTTTGTTAGTCAGGTCTGAAAATCCTAGGTTGATGCTAAAAACCATCCCTAGAATAATAAAATGGGGATCAGTCAGTTGCCACAGAAGGGTACAGAGGAGTAAAATTTAACAGAAAAGGAATGACAAGAAACCACTCAAAAAGTTATTTTCTCACTGCATGCATATAAAAGTTACCTTTCTTTAGCTTGTACTGATTTTTACTATTGATTACTAGAGAGCCTTCACGGAATTCAATTCCCATCCCAAATCTAAAAACAAACAAAGATAAATATAAGCAGCAGGTTAAAACATCAGCAACACAGCCCAGATGTGATTTCAACTTTCAGATAAAGCAGGCTGATACGTGGAAGTGATTTGCCTTTGATGATCTATAAGCAAAGAAGAAATGAAAACAAACAAACAAACAAACAAAGGGTGTCACGCATGGCCCATGCCTGAAATACGTGCATTCAGGAGGCTGAGGCAGGAGCATTAATGAACATTGGTACAAGATTAATCTGGGCTGCACACTGAGGCCCTGTCCTCCAACAACAACAACAAGCAGAAAGAAAACACAGTGCATGCATGTGCACACACTCACAAAAGTAATATACTCTCTTATTAATTTCTAGGACCAGTGAGATGGTTCACTGGTAAGGGCATATCTACAGAAGGGAACAAACTGCCTCATGATTTGCCCTCTGACCTCCGCATATACAACACTATGCAACCAAAGTCTCCTCCACAGTATATAAACAAATGTGAAATTTTTTCTTTAAAAAGAAAGTTTCCCAGCTGGGCAGTGGTGGCACAAGCCTTTAATCCCAGTACTTGGGAGGCAGAGGCAGAGGCAGGCAGATATCTAAGTTGGAGGTCTGCCTGGTCTACAGAGCAAGTTCCAGGACAGCCAAGGCTACACAGAGAAACTTTGTCTTGAAAACAAACAAACAAATGAACAAACAAAAAAGTTCTCCAATGAAACATTTTTTTGACAAACACTGTTTTAAATTCAAAATAAACACAGCAGGACATCCTACATTCATTAATAGTAAACAAGCTAATTTGATCCTGGAGAAGTGTCTGGATTCCTATAATGGTCTAGAAAAATCTATCCCTATTAACTTGAAAGCAACTAAATCTTTCTCTCTCTGGTAACACCAACTTGTACTACAAAATACTGGTGGAAAAACCAAACAAATAGAAATATGGGCTAGGTTATGTGACGGCACATTCCGGTAACCTCTGTACTTGGGAAGTTTTGTGTGACTCAGGATGGCAGGAAGGTCTGAAAATTCAAGGACAGTGTGGGCTACACAGGAATTGGAGGACAGTTTGAGTTACTGCTGGAAAACACAAAAATCAAACACTCTCAAATACTGCCAAAATCAGTCTAAGAATACAGGCTGCTAGTCATGAAAACTTGAGTCAAGAAACACAATACACACTGTAACACACCCTAGATTCTTTGTAATTTTGTTCAGCAATTCTGGCTTCTGCTTCTTAACCACATCCATGACAGAGTTATACACATCACATATCTTCACACCTAGTAAGATAAGGAAAGAGACATTAAGTATTTTTCAGAGGGAAACAGTAACAAAATGACACCATGCAATCAGGCTGTTTTCACCTTCTAAGTCCCTGTGTTTCTCAGCAGGAGGAATGTCTGCCATGATAGGAATTAGAAATCTGAAGTTTTTAAAAAGAAAGCATATATCACGTGTTTCTTTTGTGGTATCGAAGACCGAAGTCAGTCTCTTTTGGCAGTGCTAGGGATGGCATACAGGCTTTGCACATGATAGCACCAAGCTCTATCCGCAAGGGGTACTATGAAACACTAGGACTTCCAACCCTTTCTGAGTAGTCTTACCATGTCTTAACTCCTTTAGCAACTCCTCTTGAAGTTGAAGTAAAAAGTTGTAATTTTCTTGAACTTCCTGAGTGGGATCAACCATCAGAGTGCGAACAAGGTTGGAGCAGTAAGATTTAAAGCGAATGCCCATGGCACACGTAATGGCCCCAAAATGCATATGATTCTTATCACTAGAAACCAAAGAAAGAATGCATTTTATCACCAAATCCAGCAAAGTATCACCGGCACACAACATCCACAATCAGGGAGAGATGAACACTGTATTATAAAGAGAAGAACAGAGCAGGGCTCTGCTGCTGAGGTACAGCATCAACCAGTCCTTATGTAGCTCTGATTGGCCTTGAATTCAGAGAACCACTTGCCCCTGCCTCCCAAATGCTAAAAAAGCGTTTGCCACACCTGACTTTTTTAGAATTTAAAAGCATTTTAGTTACAGGTATGTGCCAATGAGGTCAGGGGAAGGAGGCCTCTGACCCTGGGAGCTGGTACAGGTGTTTGCGAGCTACCTGATGAGGGTCATGCTGGTATCTCAACTCTGGTCCTCATGAGAGAGTAGCAGTGTGAGCCCTTTAGCACCAGGCTATCTCTTCAGCCCCCCTTTTCTAGCATATTTAATAATTTGGAAAAATATTTATTATTAAGTGCTATAATGTAAGAAGTAAAGAAATAAACATATACACAGAAAGACTATATATAAATCAGATTAATAATTCTATCTCTTTTGACTTTTTGAAAAAGTCAAAAGAAAAAACATGTCATTATATTATGTAGTTTCTACACTTACCTCACCACACTGAACTTGAGATTATAGTTGCCACCACTCTGAATGATAGGAGGGTAACACATTTCCACAGTGGAAGGATCTGCCCCAGCTAGGTATTTTTTTTCTTCAATGGCCTTTTCCACAGACTCAGCCAATTTGCTATGCCGAACTTTCTAGAGTACATAGGAATACAGTAACACTCACTGGAGGGTAGTACACAGAAGTGCATGATATTTAATCTAAAATCATAGCACATGCTGATATAATCTTTGGTGTACATACCACATAGATAACAATATACTAAGGAAATGTGGTGCTTACATGGAATTCATAGCTCTCCATGTTTTGAAAACACGTTTCCATGTTGGAGTAAAACAACAGCCTCAATAAACCACATTCACGTTTACTTATTTTGAAGGAGATGGCAGTTACCAACTTCAAAGGTAATAAAAAGCAAAACAAAGAGTGAAACAAGCCAGGCAGGATCAGGGCTGCTTCATCAATCCACTAAAAAGAGCCTCCCTCTTTCCTTACCTCATCTGCATCCACTATTTCCATGACTCTTTCCTTAAAGAACTTGTTGAAGACCTCAGAGGTGATGCTGGCTGCTTTCTTCATCAGGTTGAGCTCACCATCCTCTTTCACAGCAATGGTGTATGCCACAACAGCGCTGATGTCTACCTGTAGCAAGGTGATGGATTTCTACTACACACAGAGCTGCTGCACACACCTTGAGAACCACCAGTACAACTGTCTCCTCAGAATGCTCAGGCTCTTCCCAAACTGAGTCTACACTTAAAGTAGCTCTCTTAGAACATGTGCTCTATGAGACACTAAGCTAATGCACTACTTAAAACAAATGTATCTCTTTAGACATAATTATATTGCTGAAGGGAGACAGGCAGGAAGGCAGGGAAAAAGATGACCCCAAAGTATATTTTGGTCAAGAGATTCTTCTTAACTATCTAATATAAGCTGTCTAATGTGGTTGACGCACTTATTTTCTGACTGAAAACTAACTGGAATATTATTTAGCCAAAAGACATGAAATATGAATGAACATGGATTTCCCCAAATGAAAATCCTCTGCTCCAAGGGAAGCCCACTCCACCTCCCCTCTCCCCTTCAGTGGGCTGCTTCCGGATGAAGCCTTACTTTGTCAAAGCCCTCCTTGTTGAGACAATCACTCCAGCTCTTCATGAATTCTCCAGGGAACTTGTCTTTGCTGAACACTCCGATCTTCTTGCCGCTCTTGCTTTCTTTGATAGCGTCAATCATTTTGTCAAAGCTGCTCTTGTTACTTTCATTCTATCATTGCCACAGAAAAGGAGATGTTACTTCAAGAATTAGACTTCTATTTTCTATCTAATAAGTAGAGAGTAATAATCTAAACCATGGAGGATGAGTTCTCTGAGCCTCCTATCCAATTCTTCATGGCAGATTATCACATACTGAAAGCTGACAGACATTTTCTTTGCATATTTTGACAAGACAAGACAAGGGTATTCTCTTCCTTTAAGAAGAGACAGAAAACTCAAATAAAAATTCTGAGAAATAAGCATATCTAAGTTATTGTAAGGATTTCTAGGCTATGTGCTTAAGTAGTCATTGCAATGGAAACAAATTACAACCTGGGAACATGGTCAGTAAATTAGTAGTGCTTACCAGAGCCCACAGTTCATACTCCATTACCACCAAGCTAACAGCTCCAGAGCTCTTATTTTCCTACCCAACTGAAGACAGAGTTCTGTAATTAGAGCTACAACTTTTCTTTTCTCCCCACTTTAACATAGGTTCTCTATGTTGCTCTGGCTAGCTTTTCTCCCCACTTTAGCATAGGTTCTCTATGTTTTTCACTATGTAGACCAGGCTGGCCTTGAACTCAGAGATCTGTGTGCCTTTGTTTCCTAAGTGCTGGGATTAAAGGCGTGTTTTGCCATACCTGGCAATCCTTTCTCATGCATTTTAAACGCCCCAAGACACTTGTGCTTAACACTTAATTTGTAACAACATATATTGGTCCCAACCTTCTCTCTGACAAGCAGTGTGATGGCAGGGGCTCCATTAGCATTCTCATTGCCTTTAGTATTGGCAATCTGCTTCAGAAACTCCACCTTCTTTTTGCTGGCCATGAAGATGATTTTGTCATCACAGAAGACCATGATTGTATCAGTTAGTTCATAACCAAAGAGCCACGTCTATGGGAAAAAAAAAAAAACAGTAACTAAAGTATTACAAATAAACATATAAATATCTAGGTTAACTTTTCGATTTGGGATGGAGTAACTTTGATGTGGATACAAATAAACCAACCTGGATCAGGGGCTGAATAATAGGGGGCAAAATGTTGTGCACATGAGCATTCATTCCGTCTGCTTTTATATGCTTAAAATATTTCATAGATAAAGACATCAAAACTGGACATTTTGTGTTTCATTTACTTTTCCTTGGCAGTGAAGGGAGTCCAGGGAAAGTTTATGCTTAGATACACTATGTCACAAGCCATTTTAAAATAGGAATGTTACTAGTCTTCATTTGTCTGTATTTCTGCTTAGAGTATAGAAAGAATGACCAGAGTTTTAGCAGATATTTCATATCATAAGCAAAATGGAATATCAGGGAATTGAAAAAACCTGGGTTCCTGAAAATTCTTCATTCAATCCACTGGTTCTTTTTGTTATATGCAATTAAATACATTTTCTCTATTCATTCCTTTCTTCCTTAGGTTCTACTCAGTGGTAAATCCAATGGAAATTATGCAATGATATAGACGCTCTACTATCTACTCACTTGTAACACAGCACCAGTGAGAGCCTCAGACACAGGGAATGGGACTGAGTAACGGACTAGCCCCGGAGAGAAAGTACCGAGCCTCTCAAATACCAACCACATCTTTTACTACTGAGCTATGCACCAGACCCAAGCACTGAAAGCTGTAAGCCTTTACCTGTAAGGCAGTTGACTTGGCATACACAATTTCTTCATCAACACCCACCGATACAACAATGGCATCAATACTGGCATACTCGTCTTCTCCTTTCTGAAAAGAGAGGGTAATTTAAGGTATTTTAATTAACATCCCACCCCCGCTGTGCGTATGTGTTCCTGGAGGCCAGAACAGGGTATGGAGTATCTTTTATTACTCTCTACCTCACTGCTTTGAAGTAGGGTCTCTCACTGAACCAGAAATTTGCTGTTTGACTAGACTGGTCAGGCAGTGAGCTGCTCTTGGAACTCACCTGTCTGTCCCCCAATGGTGAAGTTAAATGCTCTATGATGACTTCTTATGTTTAAGGTGGGGATCAGAACTCATGTCCTGATATGTGCAGAAAAAGTGCATCTTTCTAGCACCTTATTGTTTTCTACACACATTAACAGAAATACAGATTTCAATATCTGCCAAGGGTATTTTTCCTAACAGTAATCTGACATGAATGCCTGCTTAGTAACAATACAGCTATTAGTCACCTAAACAAACAAACAAACAAACACTTCAAGCTCTGAGATACTTTATAAAGCCATCCATTTTCCGTATCATGCCATCGTAATATATTCATGGATGTGCAACCACTATCATCATCAAACTGCAGAACATCATCTCCAAAAGAAACCTTTTACTCATTAGCAATAATCTCATCTTTTTGCTTCCTCTCCAGCTATTTGAATCAGTAATCTGTTTCTACTGATTTGCCTACTCTGGACATATTAGTATGCAGCATTTTTGTGTGGTTCCTTTCATTTAACATGCTTTCTGTGTTCATCTGTTTGGTATTATCAGCATTTCACTCAGCTTTCCCTGAGCATGTGTGGAGGCCAGAGGTCAAGATGTCAGCATCATCCTCAACCGCTCTCAAAGTTCCTAATCTGGAACTCTGAGGACCAGTCTTTTACAGAGGTCCTTCTACTTCTCGGGTTTTAAGTGTACAACCTTATTCTTTGAGCCATGGTCTCTCACTTAACCTGGAGTTCACTGATTCAGCTAGGCTAGCTGACAATGAGCTCCAGGGGTATCTATCTAAACTCCCCATTTCCAGCACTGGGATACAGAAACAGACTAAGGAGTTAGCTTTTACCTGGATGCCAAGGATCTGAAGCATTTATAGAGTCATCTCCCTAGTCTCTTGACACTTCATTTTTACAAAGTGGACAACACCTGAAGAATAACATACAAGAATAACCTCTGGCCTCACACATACGTATAACATACACACTCTTTTTTTTTTAAAGATTTATTTATTTATTATATGTAAGTACACTGTAGCTGTCTTCAGACACTCCAGAAGAGGGCGCCAGATCTTGTTACGGATGGTTGTGAGCCACCATGTGGTTGCTGGGATTTGAACTCTGGACCTTCGGAAGAGCAGTCGGGTGCTCTTACCCACTGAGCCATCTCACCAGCCCTAACATACACACTCTTAAAACTTTTGGAGAGTGCTCGCTTCAGTAGCACACATACTAAAATTGGAAAGATACAGAGAAGATTAGCATGGCCCCTGTGCAAGGATGACACGCAAATTCGTGAAGCATTCCATATTTTTTGCATACACTAGTAAGATTTTGCTGAAAGGACCCAGATATGGCTGTCTCTTGTGAGACTATGCCGGGGCCTGGCAAACAAAGAAGTGGATGCTCACAGTCAGGTATTAGATGGATCACAGGGCCCCCAATGGAGGAGCTAGAGAAAGTACCCAAGGAGCTGAAGGGATCTGCAACCCTATAGGTGGAACAACAATATGAACTAACCAATACCCCCCCGGAGTTCGTGTCTCTAGCTGCATATGAATCAGAAGATGGCCTAGTCAGCCATCAGTGGAAAGAGAGGCCCATTGGTTGTGCAAACTTTATATGCCTCAGTACAGGGGAATGCCAGGGCCAAGAAGTGGGAGTGGGTGGGTAGGGGAGCTGTGGGGGACTTTTGGAATAGCATTGGAAATGTAAATGAAATAAATACCCAATTAAAAAAAAACTTTTAGAGACAGGAATAATAGAATAGCAAGCATTATTCTTCTGCTATCATTTTCTTCTTTGTTAACAAACCAAGCAATTTTTAGCAGAGCTATGAAAGATGGAAGTCACTGGACAGCTTTACTGTGAAGTTTGAAATCATTTGTTCTGTTTGTTTGAGATAGGGCTCCTCTTTGTAACCTGGGCTGTCCTGGAACTCTTTGTAGACCATGCTGTCTGCAAACTTAGAGATCCGCCTGCCTCTGACTCCCAAGTGGTAGGATTAAAGGTTTCTGACAAGCTTTATCAGATAGGATATTAAAAGCGGTGATTTATTTTCCTTGGAGACAAGGCTTCACTTGTAGCTAAGGTTGGCCTTAAATTTCATGATACTCTACCTCAGCATCCCGAATAATTTCTCTTAACAATTCCAAGTAATGGGTATTAAGTTGCTGGTGTGCGCTCTGTATTTAGAGAAGCAGTATGTGCTGCTGGACAAACACTCCTAAGACCAGACTACTCTTGGGTTTAAACCATCACCCCACCTAAATGTGACTCAACTTTGTAAACCTCTAGTCTTTACCTTCTGAAGTAGTGTCCTTAGAATTACCAGGCAATGTGCTTTAATAGTGTTTAGCTCACAAGAACTATTACACCAGTATTTATCTCCACTAAAGACTAAAATGGTCCTTTACTAAAACTCTCAGTGCAAATCAGAAAGCTAATGTTACTGCTATCAAGATTAGTCATTATATATAACCAACAAAAAATAAGTGTCCTGAGTTCTAAAAACCTGTGCAGTTGAAAAGGAAACCGTGAGTTTAAATATTCAAACTTAGAGTAAAAGTTACAGTGTCCAGTTTTCTCTTAATCTTGTTCATATAAAAAATGCATATGCTTGCCAGGCGTGGTGGTGCACGCCTTTAATCCCAGCACTGGCAAGGCAGAGGCAGTCGGATTTCTGTGTTCGAGGCCAGCCTGGTCTACAGAGTGAGTTCCAGGACAGTCAGGACTACTCTTGGGTTTTAAACACTATCTTGAAAGAGAAACCCTATCTCGAAAAACAACAACAAAAAATTGTATATGCTTGAGCTGGACCCTAACACTTGCTATAATTTGTTGGTATTTATATTACTTTCTTTTTGACAAATGACATACTTTCCTGTTTATACTAATATACAGTATCATTTAAATAATTTAAAGAGTTTACTAGTCCCCCTTAACCCCAAAGGAGAATAGCAGTAAATGACTAAGTGAGCAGAGCTAGCTACACCTGTACTAAATGACTCACAAGTTCTGTCACTGGGAAGAGATACTAAGAGGTCTCATAGAATGCCAGGAGACAGAAGTACCACAGAGGGGAATTGGGTCTGAAACCACATGTTAGCCAAGTGGTGGTGGCACACGCCTTTAATTCCAGCACTCGGGAGGGAGAGGCAGGCAGATTTCTGAGTTCGAGGCCAGGTTGGTCTACAAAGTGAGCTCCAGGACAGCCAGGGCTATACAGAGAAACCCTGCCTCAAAAAACCTCCCCAAAACCAAAACCAAACCAAAAAACCCCAAAACAACAACAACAAAAAACCAAACCAAAAACCCAAAAAAACAAAAAAACCACCACCAACAACAAAAAACACATGTTGAAGCATTAAATGTATTTGGAAATGCTCAACTCAAATACTAGACCTAGAAGAAGAGATGTTCTAAATTATCAGGAAGTTAAGTAAAAATTCTGCATAATTTCAGATAATAACACTTGTTAAAAAAAGATTGTTTATGTATGTAAGTACACTGTCACTGTCTTCAGACACTCTAGAAGATGACATCAGATCCCATTACAGATGGTTGTGAGCCACCATGTGGTTGCTGGGAATTGAACTCAGGCCCTCTACAAAAGCAGTCAGCGCTCTTAACCGCTGAGCCACCCTTCAGCCTGATAATAACACTCACTTTTGAATGTTCTTACTGAATACAGAAAAACAAAAACCTTAAACACTGACATCTAGTGGATTTCTATGGAATAATCCCAGCCCATCTACCCTTTCCAGATGAGAGGTTCCCCTCATTCAGTGTTCAGTCCCTTTATACCTTATTTCAAATGTGGAGACTCTAATTTATTTTCTTCTTTGAAACAAAGTCTTAGTATGTAGCCTATGTGGCTCATGACCCTCCATCCTCAGCTTCCCAAGTTCTGGATAACAGAGATATATACAAATATACTTGGCTTTCATTTGGTTTCTTAGATCTCTAAAACCCGAGAGATGCCAAACATGCCTATAGGAAGCAAACACGACAGAGAGCTGGAAATCTTTCATTAAAAGCTTCTTTAAGAGAAAGAAATAAAGCAGAGATAAAACTGATGAGAAAGGAGCACTAGGTGACATCATTATTGTATGAGCATCACAGTATGTTCTTCCAAACTAGGTGATATATAGATGGTACAAGCACAACACTGAACATAGTCTCTTGCTATAATTAAGAAGTGTGATGGTGCTGCAGAGATGGCTCAGTTATTAATAGTGGTTGCTTTTCCAGAGGACAAGGTTCATCCACAGCTCATAACTGTCTGTTTTGTAACTCCACGTCTGGGGGAGCCAATGCTCCTCAGATACTAGGTGTGAACATGGTACATAGACATGCATGCCAGCAAAACACCCACACGAATAAAATAAGGTATATAAACACATTGTTTTACAGGGATTTTCCTTCCAGACAGGATTTCATGCAGTCCAAAGTGTCCTCAAATCTCATATGTAATCAAGGATGACTTTGAACTCCTAGCCTCCCATTCCCATGTCTCAAGATATGGGCCATCAGAAGGAGGAGGAGGAGGAGGAGGAGAAGTAGTAGGAGTATGGGAGGTACTTTGCTTGCTTCTCTGCCTTTGCACAATGCTTGCACCTGGTGCCCAAGAAGGCCAGAAGAGGGCACGGGATCTTTTGGAACCTGACTTTCAGTTGGTTGAGAACTGTCATGCAGATGTTGGAAATACAACCTGGGTTCTATGGAAGAGCAGCCAGTGCTGAGCCATCTCTCCAAGCACCAGTGAGCATTTAAAAGTAAGTACAGCAACTGGGTGGGTGGCACATGCTTATCTAATCCCAACACTCTGGGAGACAGAGGCAAGAGGATAGTTTTGAGTTCCAGGAGTTCCTGTCTCAAAAAAAAAAAAGGAAAAAAAGGGACACCAAAGCAACACTAGAAACAGTGCAACAGATACACAGCTAGGAGCAGAACCACCTATCACCAAGTGTCGTTTACTAGCCAGACCTGCACATGCTACACTTCACAGAACTAGCTGCATATATAGATTGACTGATTGATTTACTGACTGACACGAGACACGTTTTCTCTGTGTAGCCCTAGTTATCCCAGAACTGGCTCTGTAGACCTTGGCTGGCTTAAATCCAGAGATCTAACTGCCTCTACCTCCCAAGAGCTGGGATTAAATAAAGGCATGCATCACCACTGCCTGGATTGATTGATTGATTGATTTATTTATATTACTACAGACATGTAAAACCAAGAGCTGGGATTAAATAAAGGCATGCATCACCACTGCCTGGATATATATATATATATATATATATATATATATATATATATATATATATTACTACAGACATGTAAAACAGTGTGCTGCATCACAATAAAAGCTACAATGCCACTCAGTGTAGGACTTTCAGCTGAGCTTCCCCTCCATGAACAGCCCTGCATTATTATAGTCCAGCACCAACTGTTGTTGAGTATAGGAGTGAGTAATAACACATGGGTATAGGGGGCTGGAGAGATGGCTCAGAGGTTAAGAGCACTGACTGCTCTTCCAAAGGTCCTGAGTTCAAATCCCAGCAACCACATGGTGGTTCACAACCACCTGTAATGAGATCTGATGCCCTCTTCTGGCACATCTGAAGACAACTACAGTGTACTTACATATAATAAATAAATAAATCTTAAAAAAAAAATAGAGTTAAAAAAAAAAAACACATGGGTATAAATAAGGGCAGGAGCTGGTAGAAATAAACAACACAAGTAAAAAGCAACTCACTGAAAGATGAAAAGAATAAGTTAAATAAACAGCTCCTGGAAGTAGAAGACAAAAGATAAAAAGTAAAATTAAAGGTAAAATGCCAGCTTTAACCCAAATGTGTAAAATTAGTGGACAGGGTATCAGGCAATGAAGTAGGAATGAAACTCAAACCCCAGCATTGCACAGGTGGGTTTGATTTGAAAAGGGCCCACACCACCATCAATGCAAAGGAAAAGGGGGACCTATTTGAACACAAAGATCTGCCTGCATCTGCCTCTCCTAAGTGTTGGGATTAAAAGCATGAGCTACCATGTCCTGCTCAACTTAGGAATTTTGTCTATCAAATTTTTCTTTTTTCTCTGGATAGATCTGTTCACAGCCTAAGAGTATTTAAGTAGTAAGTCCCAGTTTAGCCTTCAAACATTATCCACAGTGTCGTGTTTGCCTGGTTATGAGCTCTCCATATGAAACCATACCCACACCTCAGTGGCCACCGAAACATTATGCACAGCTTCCTCAACAGTGAGGGGTTTTTTTATTGTTTGTTTTTTGAGACAGGATTTCTCTGTGTAGCCCTGGCTGTCCTGGAACTCACTCTGTAGACCAGGCTGGCCTCGAACTCAGAAATTTGCCTGCCTCTGCCTCCCCAGTGCTGGAATTAAAGGTGTGCGCCACCACACCCAGCAACAGTGAGTTTTTTGAAGGTACCAATTTGAACCTTTTGGATCATTTTCTTTAGCTGCAAGGCTCTCAGCAAGTATTTGGGAGGAACCTGCTCAACCCTTTGCATAATGTTAGTGTGGACAATCCAGGCTGGCTTTGAGTAAGCCACAGCAGTACTCTAGGACAAGGTTTCCATTGAAGATTTTAATTTCTATATTTATTATGTGTGTATATGCGCGGCATGACACAATGCACAGGTGAGGAGGTCAGAAAACAACCTGTGGAGTTCTCCTTTGTGCAGCTTGTGGGAACTGAGCTCAGGTGGCCACTCTTGTAAGCAAGTGCCTCACTGAGCAGTTTCCCTGGTCCGATAATTATGCAGTGCATAGAAGGTACATGTGTGGGGATCAGAGGGCAACTTTTCAGAGTTCATTCTCTCTCTCCATGGTAAGATCTGGGGGTTGAATTCAGGTTGTCATTCTCAGTCAGTGAATGTTCTTACTTACCGAGGCATTTTATTGGTCCACTGAATTCTTTAATTCAAAGTGGGCTGAAGAGAAGGCTTAGCATATAAGAGCAATGACTGCGCGTCCAGAGAATGCAGTCCAATTGTAACAGCCATCTGATGGTTCATAACCATCTGTACTCCAGTTTCAGAAGATCTGACCCTCTCTTCTGACCTTTGTGGGCCCCAGGCATGCAAGTGGCACAGAATATACATGCTCTCACACAGAAATTAAAATCTCAAAAAAGTCTCTGTGCCAAAAGCTTGACCCCCCCCCCTTTCTTCCACGACTCTTTGGAAGGTTGGTCTAGTCAAAGCAAGTGAGGTAAGATATACCCCCAAAGGGAATATTTTAACCTTGAGCCCTTCTCATTTAGTGGATGCCATGAGATGAGAGGTTTCTTTGGTCATGTATTTTGGCTTTGGTGTATTCTTACTTGTCATAATTCCAAAAGGAATGGGACCAAGTGCAACAAACTCAAACTTCTGAGAACATGAACCCAAAAGTGAGCTTTTCCTTATTATATCTCAGATTTTATTAGAATGGTAGAAATAACACATTTAAGATATAAAAATAACACATGAGGGCTGGTGAGATAGCTCAGTGGTTAAGAGCACCGACTGCTCTCCGAAGGTCCTGAGTGCAAATCCCAGTAACCACATGGTGGCTCACAACCATCCGTAACAAGATCTGACGCCCTCTTCTGGAGTGTCTGAAGACAGCTACAGTGTACTCACATATAATAAAATAAAATAAAATAAATAAATCTTAAAAAAAAAAACACACACACATGAAAATACGACTTATGAAATTTACTTCCTACCTACCCCACTTTTAAAACTTCTGGATAAACTGTTCTCAAAACAAAAATAAGAGGACCGGGGCTGGAGGACAGCTTAATGGTTGTCACACTCTGTACCAAAACTTTCTGTGAATTGTTTCTAAGACCTGCAGAGACTTTCTACAAGAAGTAGTAAGCACTTGCCCCACAAGGTGACACAGTACAAGGGCAAGGATTCTTTGTATGGCCAGAGAAAGCGGTGTTATAGCAGGAAATGGAGTATCTATGGTGTACAGACTAAGCCTATTTTCCACAAAAAGGTGAAAACTCCAAAGACTGCTGAGACCTGAGTGTGCAGAGCCCAGATGCAGGCTTCAGGGAATGCCACTAGTAAGGGATGAGAGCAGAGACAAGAAGAGAAAAAAGGCCACATGATCCAGCTCTAAGCCTATTTGGTAATGATAGAATAACAAATAAACTTTTACTTATTTTTAACTGACTCATCAATAAGACTTTACAATAAAACTGTACTCCCCTCTCCTCCAAGAACACTTCCTGCTTTGAAGAGGCCCCAGGTTTGGTTCCTAGCAACCTCATGGTAGCTCACAACAGCATGATCTCGAGTTCCAGAGCATCGGATGCCTCTCTTTGGCCACCATGGACACAACACTGCCTGCATGAAGTTGGCACATGAACAGATAAATATGCATGCGTGCAAGACACTTATTCATATAAAAATCAAAACAACAAAATCGGGAGCTAAATAGAGGCAATCCAGCATTGAAACATCCATGATTCAACAGGCCCACAGAGCAACCTGGCTGAGGAAACACTATGGAAAAGGAGTAAAAGAAAGTAAACAAATAAAACAGAATTTCAGAATAAAAGACCAAAGAGAAACCTGTTGTGGTGCCAGGAGTGCTGTTTTAATCCCAGCACTCTGGGAGGCGGACCTCTGAGAGTTTAAGGCCAGAAACCCTAACAGAAAACAGAGACAGATGGAGATAAATCAAAGTATCTTACTGCTTTGCTTAAAGTAAGTAATGCAGGAACTAAGTTTAAAAAAAAAAATCTGAAACTATGAAAATATCTGCTTACTCTCAGAAAATTCTGAAAAAGAAAAGACAGCCATAGTCAAATCTCAGCAAATGGCAGGAAGCAGCACAAAAGACCTGATACTACAGCTTACCCATTCTCACTGCAATGGACTCTTTTTTGGGGGGAAGGGTCACAGCTACCCACTACCTCAAGCTTAACAGCTGGCAAATAACCACATGAACAAATGCATTGGGTTAGTATTTCTTTTGAAAACAGCTGCAATTCTGGCACTTCATGTAATTCTTCAAGACAAAAAGCAGATGAAGGAATCTGAGGTCTGTTCATAGAAAGGTCTAGTAAAATAATTTTTTGGTTTTTCGAGACATGCCCGGCTCTAAAATAATTCTTAAATTATTAGTAGAGATACCAGAACTCTGTACCCCTTACTCCTTAAAACAGCCAAAAATTTAGGAAAGATTTTTGTTCAACCCCCAGTAAGCAGAATAAATCGATTTAATGATTAAAATCACAATGATGAATAGGCTGGAAATCTCTGAATATGTACCCCATAAGTAGAAAACCCACAGGGCGACCCTGTAACCCACTTTCATAATCTGTCACTACCACCTAGGATTTCCCAAAGCAGAAACAAGACAGGCACTGAAAACCTATTTTACTCTTAGCAGCTCTTATGTTGAAAATAGAAAAGGTAGGACTGGATTAGACTCAACGTTTCAGGAATGATGGAAAACAGATTGGTGAGATGGCTTAGCAGATAAAAGTGCTTGCTATTTCGATCTCTTGAGCCCAAATAAAGGTATATAACTTGAAGACAAATGACTCTACAAAGATGCCTTCTGCTCTCCATACATGAGCAGTGGCACTCATACTCACACATCAATGACATTGGAGTAGGTATTGTGATGACTTACATAGCACAACATGTGCATACATTGGATGCAAATATTTCACCAAGATCCCAATACCAAAGGATGACATTCAGATGAAAGTTTAATGTATCAAGCCTTTCTACTCAAAAGCATGCTGTGTTTGATTAGGACATAAGTTATGAAAATTATAATTAAAAGCTATGTTACTGTAACAGCGTTAAAAATAGCTGGATGAACTCTGGAACTAGAGAAAACACCAATATGTTTTTAAGAGGCTAGAAAAATGCCCAGTGGTTCAAATCACTGGTTGCCCTTCCAGAAGACCAGGTTTCACATGGACCTAAACAGCAACTAACAACCTTCTGTAATTTCAGTTCTAGGGTATCCCACGCCCTCTTCTGGCCTTCGCAGGCAATGCATGCAGGGTATACACAAACAGACATGAATGCAAAATACCCATAAGCATTAAAAAAAGAAAAAAAAAAAGCTTTAAAAAAGTTTATTATTTCAGGGCTGGCTGTAGAAACGAGGGCTTTTGATTATCAGCATTGCATATATCATAACACAGTGACAGTAAACATTCCCTGGATAGGGATATAGCTTGATGGTAAAACACAGAGGTGGTAGGACCAGTCCTCAGGACCAAAAAATATAATTTTGTGATAGAGACCATTAAGTCATCTAAAAAAAATATTCAATAAAGTGAAAAACCCTATATTATTTTCAGCACGCAATGCATCTTGCTTAAAAGATACATAGGCTTTTTTTCTGGTGAGGCAGGAAAAACAACCGACTTCAGTAAAGGTTCAATTTTATTTACTAAATGACGAGCTGATTGATACAGTCTCACTATGAAGCACAGGCTGGCTTGGAAACTAGTCATTTTCCTGCCTCAGCCTCAGAAATCATGAGATTACATGCAGGAGCCAAGAATGGAGAGGACCAATCAGTAAGATAGTTTACAAAGCTGAAACCGGAGTTGGTATTTTTTCAGAGCATTTTCGGCTTTCTTTTTTATCAGTTCTATTTCCCCTCACTCACAAGGTTCAGAGCCCTGACGATAGACCGTTCAGACAGTATGAAATCAATCAAACACTTGTGAAGTTAACAAGTTAACTAGCAAGAAAGTAAGTTTGAAATTACGATTATAAAACAGGGAAACTGCCCAATCTTTGGAGAAGCCCTGGAACTTCCACAGCGTTTCCCTCAACACGTGCCCCCGCTATGCTGCCGACATGGGAAACCGGCTTTGAGGCGTCCTATCAATTAATTCTTAGGAGAGCCCGCAGGTTCCCAGCGCTGGGTCTGTGACCCACGCAGGGCCTAACGAGAAGCAGCGGAGCGCGGGAGCAGCATTTCTCAACTCCAGCAGGGGCCCGCGAGCGGGGAGCGCCAAGAGCCCCGGGCACTGCTTTCGCGCCCCTTTCCCGCAAACGGTAATTGTGGCGGGACCTGGGCGGGCCGCTGTGGCCGCGGGGCAGGCCAGGCGCGTGTGGACCCCGCAGGCGCAGCACGGCGCGGCGAGCCGGACGCTGCCGGGGCAGGCGGGAGCGCGGCGGAGCCCGAGGTTTCTGGCTGAGGGGGAAAAGGGCGCCGGGAAGCAGGCTATTATGGGATGTGGGGCTCCCGGGGGCGCGGGGCTCCTTACCCGCCAGTTACTGTACAGTCTCTTCACTCGCCGGTAATACGCGTCTTTGTCCAGAGTCACAGCCATAGCCCTGGACGCCGCTTCCCGTCGGGCTCCGAGAATCACGCGAGGTCCCAGCTCCGCCACCCGCGCTCGGCCCGGAATCCCGCACTCTCTGTGACCCGGAAGTACCGACCGCCCGGTATCCCCTTCCGCTTCCGGGTCCCTAGAGCGTCGAAGATTTAAAAAGCGAAAAAAACCTAACCCACCGCTCGCTCCGTAGGGTGGCGGGAGGAAGGGCCACGGAGGACGCAAAAGTGGAGAAGTCAACAGACCGCGGTGCAGCGCGGGCTCGCGGGCTCTGGAAGCTCTCTCCGGCGCCAGAGGCTCCCGTCACGTGACCCGCCCACTTTCCCAGCTCCCGGCGCTCTGGGCGGCGGGCAGAGGGAGGGGAGCAGAAAGAGCGGGACCCGCGTGCAGCCAGGCGCAGGAGTGAGTCCTCTGCCCCAGGGCAGGCCAGTGACCGCCCCGGGGAAGGCACTCTCAACCAAACACTGCACCCCAGAGGGACGGAGCCCACCTTCGCAAATAAGCTGCGCGGTGGGCTGCAGAGTAGGAAGGAAAGGTTCTGGTAGGGTGGAAGGAAACAAATGGCTCGGAGTGGCTCCAAACTTTGTAGTTCTTTCCAGCCCCGCGAAGACCCAAGTTATGAAGGCACCCTTTTTGTCAGCGCGTACCTTGCTGTATTTCATGAAAAGCCACATTATTCTCTGGCTTTCCCTAAGAATAGTTATCCTAATTGAAAAAAATATATATGGTTCTTGAAATTAATCCTCGTTTAAGAATGGAGTACAATTCAAAATATTTTACCTCTTTATCTTGTATCATTTCCTTGACTTAAACAAACGGGATAACCCACGATTATATATGCCTATAGAGGTCTACAAATGGCTTTTCTATTAGTGGCAACAGTATTGAACTGTAGGAGAATGAATGTTTAAATTACACAGCAAAAAAGTAGTACTTATATTGTGTTTAAGGAAACAGAACATAGGAAGAATGGAAAAGGATTAACTTAAATTTATTAATGCCAAGGGGAAGGAAGGTAACAGTTCCTGACCCTCCAGCTGTATCCACAGTTTGGCCAGGAACAGGCTCTGCCAGAGGCTAGGGCCAGCGCTACATAGTCTGTGGTTAATGGAGGTGTCTGGGGAGGGGTGAGCACACCAGCTGCTCTAAGCTCCTTTGCTTCCCCAGAAACGAGGAAGTGGTCATTTATTATTTTTTTTTAGGAGTTCCCCTGCCCACCCAATCCTCTCAAAGTTGGGAGCAATTGGGTACAAGTTTTTTGTTTTGTTTTTTGTTTTTTTCTTTTTCTTTTCACCTCCTGAAGTCTTGGGTTTCCCCATATTGTTCCCTGCCCCTCCCACATTTCCAAAGTCCAAGGGCCAGAGTAAGGGATTCCAGCAGCCACCCATCACGGGTCTATATTGGGGCTTCAGTCGTCAGCATCTTCACTGGAGTCTGAGTTGGCTGGCATCATAGGGTCATCAATGAGTGAGAAGTCCCTTTCTGAGCTGTCATAGCCCTGAGATAAATCATCATCATCTTCATCCTCCTCTTCGTCATCGTCCTCAGGTTGCAGTGTTGGTAACCGCAAGGCAGTACCAGAGGTGGTAGTAGCTGGTGAAGAAGGGTAGCCAGTGGTTCTCAAGCCTGGATGGTGATGGTGGTGATGGTGGGGGTGGGGATGGTGGTGGTGATGATGAAGCATGGTGCTGGAGTCTACATGAGGGGGTGCTGCTGCACCACCCATCACAAACGGCATAAAAGGCAGAGATGCAGAAGTGGTACTGCTGTGACCCAGAGACGACACAGGCTGTAGGTTACTACTGCTGTGTTGAAAGGTGTTATGCAGAGACAGGGACCCAGTGCTTCCACCCTGCATCAGGGCCATCATCTTAGAAAGGTCTGGTCTTGTCCTACGGACCCGTTTCTTGCTGTTCTCTGGTGCAACAGGCCCTGGTAAAACCCGGTTGAATGCAGTTTCAGCATAGTGACCCTGTGTGGTAGGAACAAAAGACAGTAAAAAGATGGAGGTTGGGGGAGAGGGAGAAAAGGGACAGATAGGACTTGACTCAGAAACCACATGTGTCCTCGTTTGGAAATGCTTGCCTGATTTGGCTTAATTAGTGTTAATGGAAGTGTTATTGAGGGTGAAATCAAGAATTTGATATTGATAGCCATGTGAGGTTTTTTCCCCTGCTTCATACTTTTCTGCAACCTTTTTACAAATGCCTTTTCCTTTGCTAGTAAGGGGTCCAAGTAAGACAGCGTATGAATCAGTACATGTACAGAAAAACTGACTTGATTGGAGCCTGAGAACAGTTTGATGGCATGATCTTATGTGAAGTGCTGCACAACTACACAGACATTTATTTACATTTCTCCTCTGTATTACAAGATAATAGCTGAGCAAGATCAGCTTAGGATATCCTAGAAGATTATGGGAAACTTCTCACCAAATTTAATAAAAATTTTCCACATTGATTAAAAACATTATCTTTTGGGTGTGGTGGTTCATGCTCTGAGCCTTTGGAGGGCAAGGCAGAGTTGCCAAGAGTTCAAGGATAACTTCTTTCTTTTTTTCTTTTTGTTTTTTTTTTTTTTTTTTTCAAGACAGGGTTTCTCTGTAGCCCTGGCTGTCCTGGAACTCACTCTGCAGAGCAGGCTGGCCTCAAAGTCACCAAGATACACCTGCCAATGCCCCCGAGTGTTGGGATTAAAGTTGTGTGCCATCATTGCCACCTATATAGTTAGTTATTGAATGAGATTCTGTCTCAAAAACAAAAGGAGAGACAAAACACACAAACCTCTACAATAAAATAAATCATATATTTACTGAATTTAAAAATGTTTTCCCTCTTTTTATTACATTTAATAAGACTGGAAACTACTATGCTAGGACCTTTGCTTTGTGGCCCAAGCTCCAATAGGATGAAGTAAACACCAAGCACAAACAATTGGTATGTACAGCTCTAGATACACTAAGACCTAAAATCCACACCTGACATGGAACATACCTTTTTGACTTGGAAAAGCAAATATTTAACACTTATGGCATAGACCTTCAAAATAAGATTACAATGCCTAGATGCTTGCAGGCCTCAGTAATAATGCAGCCCTAGAATCCCTGCCACCAGTTTTACACTAATAGCTAAGAATTATAGAACTAAGAATTGTATCTGGCCAATGAGGCATATGTCTACAGTCCCAGCCATTGAGGAAACAGGAAAATCACTGCAGCCTATAAGTTTGGAGCTAGCCTGGACAATACAGTAACATCTTTTTGTTTTTGTTTTCTTTTTCTTTTTTAAAATGGGAGTGGGGGTGGCTCAACAATTAAGAGCACTGGCTACTTTTCCAGAGAACCTGGGTTGAATTCCCAGTATCCTCATGGCAGCTCAGAGCTGTGTGTAATTCCAGTTCCAGAACTTCTGACACCTTCATACAGATATAAGTGCAGTCAGATAACCAATGAACATAAAATAAAAAAGTAAAGTTTAAAAAAGTAATTTTATACTAATCATAAAATGATTTTCTGTGGCGTCCTACAATCTTGTATATAACTTATTAATTATTGTATACACTTATGATGTATATGGCCATGAGAGTTTACCAGAAATACATATGGAGGTCAGAGGACAGACAACTGTGGAGTTGGTTCTCTCTTTTCACTATTATCTGTGTTCTGGGGATTGAACAGACTGTCAGGCTTAGGTTATCAGCAAGCACTTGACCCTCACCTCCATGTACTGACATGTTAAACTAAATGGACATGATCAAAGTTAATTCCTTTACACTTTAAAATTACTATAACAATATAACATAAACTACTATATAGTATATATAACATAGTATATAACTATATCATAAACTGTATCCATCATGTATAGTACATATACTATATATCACATACATACATACATACATACATACATGCATACACACACATACAAACCAACAAACTATATAGATTAAGGTACGAATGATAAAGAGGAATTTCCAGAGTTATATTTTGGTAGAAAACAGAAATAATACACACCTAACCTACCAAATGGTCTATAAGCTTGGTATGAAATAGTCACTGACTAAAATTGGTATTAACTTGAAAAATCTGTTTTTGGGGCTGGAGAGAGATGGCTCAGTGGTTAAGAGCACTGGCTGCTCTTCCAGACACCCAGGTTGCACTCTCAGTAGTCTCAACCACCTGCTCCAGTCCCACATAATCTGATACCCTCTTCCGACCTTTAAGAGCATCAGGCATGCACCTGGTGCACAGACAGACATAAAGACAAACACTCATATACTTAAAAGTAAATATTGATAAAATTAAGTAAAATGTGGTTTCTTGTAATTTTTCTACTAAACTTCAGATTATCTGGTTGATGATGTAACTCAATGATAAAGTATGTTACCTAGTAAGCTTAAGGTACTGGGTTCAATCTTTAGTATTTACTCCAAAACGCCCAATTAAAAAAAAAAAAAATCTTTAGTTATGTAGATGAGAAGGAAAAGCCCTGATGCTTCGAAAATACCAATAACAGTATTCTGGCAAGTTGAAACTCAAAGCAAACAGGGCAAAAGGATTAGAGGGCTGATCACCGTTGAATCTCTGAGAATATGAAGTCAGCATAATAAAAGTGCTATTGTCTCACCTTTTTCCCATTTCTAGAGTTCGCTGGCTGTACTGGTTCCATTCCCAAACAGTTCAATTCTGCCTTATTATTTTTTTTACATCTCTGCCACTTCTGTTTTCTACGTTCCTCCATATACTGCAATAGAAAATAATTGGTTACCCTAGAGAATTGGCAATGTCTGGACTAATTATTGAGATATTACTGCCTCCTGTTTGACAATAAACCTGTCTTCTATAAAGCTAGATTAATCAAGAGTGGAAAACTGTTATTAAAGGGTTCTATTACTCCAAACTGGGTAATCTCTGGAATAGTTTGAGAGTAAGACTTCCTAAGCACTTAGTTGAAGAAGTGCCTGGATATTTCAGTATTTTAAATCTTTGCATATGTATAGGAAGTAAGACTGAGTATTACCATTCTGGCTTTGCAGATGCAGAAACAGTGGTATGTATAAAAATATAGCATGCTTTCTTGATCTCACACACCTTAAACACCGCGAGACTTTAAATCTTGCTGGATGGAACTGCCACTCACCGCTAGAAATCGGGGATCAACAGCAAACTCTGGATGACCCTGTAACCACATCTCCAGCTCCGCCCGGCGAGGGGCCTCATCACCCACCAGCAAAGTACCATCCACCTTATTGATGACAGGGATCCGGGTCTCCAGGTCCAGATCAAGGTGATTAGGCTCTTCCATGCACTCCACCTCCAGCTGCAACCCAGAATCCACCCCCATGAGCACATACACTTGTTTGGAAGGAGGAGGAGAGGGAAGCAGGGCCAATGGTAGTCATGAGGAAACTTCCCAATTGCCTTCAATTACTGATAATAAAAAGACCTTATCTAGTCACAAGGTAATTTAATCATGAGGTAGTTGGTTCCCTACTACTTACCTCTACTAGCTTTTTCCTGTTCCCCTTCTTCTTATGAAACAGTGGATGTCCATCTCCCATCACACCATTAGCCATCAATCTATGCTTCTGGAATGTTAACTTCAATCCTTCTTCCTAAGAAGACAAGCAACCACCCAAGACATCACATGAAACATTCTTATAATAAGTAAAGATTAGACTTGGAGAACTTTGGCTGTCTGACTGAAGAACAGAAATCAGATATAGAATGAAACCTTTTCCTTAGAAAGATTTCATGCCTTTAACTAATAGCCTCCATACAGGTTTTTTTGTTCCCTTTGTAAATTACATTTTATTTTTGAGATCATAAATATACTACCATCATTTCCCCCTCCCCTTTCCTCCCTCAAAACTCTTCCTTATACTTCTCCTTTCTCTTTCAAATTCATGGCCTCATTTTTCATTAGTTGTTGTTACAAGCATATATGTTGTTTGGATGTATTTCAGGGCTGATCATTTACTATTGGATAACTGGTCAGTGTACACCTCCCTCCAAAGGACTAAAATTTCTTCCATTCCTCAGCAGCCTTTAGTTGACTATAGTTCTTTACTAAGGTCGAGGCCTTGTGAGCCGTCCCTCTTCTGTGTCAGCATGCCTGTTTGCTGCCCTCTGTGTTGGCAGTTATGCTGGTGAGACTTTATGGTGTGGGTTCTCTCTCTTCTCTCTCATGTCTGTCTGTCTGTCAGAGGTTCTCAGCCTTCCTATACAGTACAAGTTATGGTGACCCCCCCAACCATAAAATTGTTTTGCTATTTCATAAATGAAATTTTGCTAGTGTTATGAATTATAATGTAAACATCTGTTTTTTGGTGGTCTTACGCGTGACCCTTGTAAAATGGCCTTTTTTTTCCTCCAAAATTATGATCCTAATTGAATAACCTATGGCTTCATTTAGTTTAATTTTCAGGAGTTCATCCTTCCTTTACTCTAAAGATTTTCCTAAATAGATTATTGTGTACTCTGACTTTCAAAATTAGGTAACAAAATGTGTATAAGATTTTTATTATTAGTTTTTCTTTTCCCAAGACAGTTTCGGTTTAGCTTTGGCTGTCCTGGAAATCTCTTTGTAGACCAGGCTGGCCTTGAACTCAGAGATGCCCTGCTTCTGCCTCCCACATGCTGGGATTAAAGTCTTCTTTTTTCTTCTTTATTTTTGAGAGTCTCACTATATAGGATGGCACTTACTGCTAGCCTTGCGTTCAGTGACCCACATGCCTTGGCCTTCGTGTGCTATTGGTGACACTAGCTAACAGACCCCACCTCCTCCCCTACTTGTTGCTGCCTAAATGCTGAGCTTACATCTTTGATCTGAACCGTAAACTCTTTCTCATCCATGCCTCGTCGAAGTTTCGTAAACTGGGCCGCCGCTGTGGTGACTGCAGATGCCTCTTCCTCCGCCATGGAAGCTGCACTGCCACTTCGTGGCGTGGGGACTGGAGAGTCCCCATCTTCTCCTGGGGTCAAAGAGGGACTGTCTAATAAATGGTTGCCTGGCCCCAAAATTCCTCCTGCTGTCACTTCCTGGCTTCGGCGGTTAGAAGGCCATTTCCCTGAGAGTACAGCCTGGCAGACGAGGTCAATGCGGTTTATCAGAACACGATCCTGAGTGGCAAAAAAGAACATAAGATGTATAGAGTCTGAACTCTGTACCATCCTCAGCTACATAATCATGCTATTATTGCTATACCAGATACAATGAAAAGACTGAAAGGAGGTAAAACTATTACAACCATAAATAAACTATAGAGCTTCTTAAAAACATAGGTAGTTCTAAACAAAGGAGAAACAAAGTATTAACACTATCTCTTATTCCCCTTAGGTAGCACGGGTCAGTTTCTGGACTCTGCATATGTAAATGAGATTGGTACCTTAGGCCATTCAGAGGCTCGTTGTCTTTCCTGCAGTAGCAGCAACTCAGGGGTCATTTGTTCTCCATCTTCATTTGGGAATCCATCTTGGGACATAGTAAGGGACAGAAGGCTCTCTTCATCATAGAGCTTTGGGCGGGACCGGTCAGCAGCTAGAGATCACACAGCATTTGTGGGCAAAAATAACAGAACAATGTTAAATTGGAATGGTATTGTGAAGTAGGCCCAATGAATAATAGAGGTACTCTTGACATTTTATCAATTATCAACTGAAATCTCTCTGAAGAGGCTGCACTTAGAACAGAAGGGAAGGAGCAGAGCGGGGATCGGGAGGCCATAACCTGTTACATGCACTTACTTAACTTCTCTTCCTTCTCGTCTTCACTCTCGTCAGTGCTGGAGCTGGAGCTGGACGAGGATGAAGAAGAGGAGGAGGATGGTGACAACTTGCTCAAGTCCAGCTCAGAGTCTGAATCATCCTCATCCTCCAGTTTGACTGGTGGAACACTGCGGGACAGAGGAGCTGTATCTGAAGAGCCTACACGCATTTCATAGTCTTGTGAGGTGAGTCGGCTCCTAGCCACAACCTCATCCTCTAACTTTAAAGTCAGACTCTCCAGATTGGGGACCTGAACAGCATTTTCCTCAGGTGACTTTTCAACAGGAGCATCTGGGCGCAGGGGTGATGGTGAAGCAGTACGTGAGGTACACTGCTGGTGCAGCAGTGGAGTGGAGCATCGAGACAGGGATGCAGCTGATGCTCCTGCCTGATGGTTCTGCATATAATTCATACGGGCAGCCAGAAAAGAGAAGTCTGGGTCCTGCATGATGTTGCAGTCTGTTTGGCTCACCCCATGGCGGGCTGCTCCTCGTAGGAGCTCCCCATCATGACGGACAGGTTCCCACCATTTGGGCAATTCAAGACCTGGAGGCTGACACAATGCCAGCCGATCTTCTAAAAGGGGGTGGCATAAAACTTGTTCCCGTAAGCGTCGAAGCAACTCAATTCGATAGAGAGTCCTCGAGGCTCTCTCTTCAGTGATGGGCTCAATGAACAGATTAGGGTCTGGAGGTTCTGCAACCAACATAGATGAAAAAAGAAATTAACCAAAGGTTGATATGTTAACAACACAGACCCATTTACCCTAGAGTCTACAATCTCACCATCACCAGCAGCTGGGGGAAGGCGGCACACTTGTCGACACATGGCCACAAAACCATGGAAGTACTTGGTAAGGCTTTCATCTGTTTTTTTGTCCAGGCGAGCAAAAGTGCGGAAGCGATCCCAGTGAAACTGCATGTTGTCAGGGTCGTACTCCACACCAAAGGTAGATACTACTCGATAGAAATCAGTTTGCTCACGCCTTGTCCATCTGTGACAGGGAAAGGTAAAGCATCAGTGATCAGAAGACAGGAAACCTGGTTATGCTGTAGGATGGTTTATAATTCCTGAGTTACTAAGTGAAAAGAGAGATGCAGGCAAACTTACAATGAGGACAGCAGGCAGCTCTCTCTTATAACATGCACGCCAACTGCCAGGTACTTTCATCATCGTGCCTCTGCCATCCCCTTTGACTCAGACACTGTGTCTACACCTATACTAAATCCTTTTCACAATTAATTCCATCTCTTTCTTTTATTAAAAAGTAAATAAGGGGCTGGAGAGCTGGCTTAGTGGTTAAGAGTACTTGTTGCTTTTGCAGAGGACATAGGTTTGGTTCACAGAACTCACACGGTGGTAAACAACTCTCCATAACGCCAGTTCCGGGGGAAATGCCATTCCTGACCTTATTGGGCACTAGACACACATGTCAAAAATATGCATGCATGCACACAAAGCAAGTATAATAAAATTTTTCTGGGCACGGTGGTGCAAACCTGTAATCTCAGCACTTGGGAAGCAAGAGGCAGGCAGTTGAATTCAAAGACAGCTTAGTCTATATGGTTAAGTTCCAGGCCAGCTGGGACATTACCATCTCAAAAAAAAAAAAAAAGTAAAACGGGCTGGAGAGCTGACTCAGCAGTTAAGATTGCTTGCTGCTCAGCCGGGCCACCTTTAATCACAGCATTCAGGAGGCAGAGGCAGGTGGATTTCTGAGTTCGAGGCCAGCCTGGTCTAGAGTGAGTTCCAGGACAGCCAGGGCTACACAGAGAAACGCTGTCTCGAAAAACCAAAAAAAAAAAAAAAAAAAAAAAACCAAGATTGCTTGCTGCTCTGCAGAAGTCCGACATTCAGTTTTCAGCACCACATGGCATGGCTCACAGATGCCTGAAACTAGTGCTCCAGCGCATCTAATGCCATCCTCTGGCCTCCATGAATAAGTACAAACAAGTGGCGTTCTCTCTCTCTCTCTCTCTCTCTCTCTCTCTCTCTCTCTCTCTCTCTCTCTCACACACACACACACACACACACACACACACACACACACACAGGCACAAATAAAGAGATTTTAAAGAATATCTACACAGGCATCTTCATATTGTCTTGGCTGTTGAACCTAAGCAAATTGTTTTTTTTTTTTTTTCCTTTGTTTTTATGTCAGTAGCAGGGATTTCTGAGCCCAAGACCTTCCTTTCCATGGTGTGCCACTGAGCTGTAATATCCCTAGCCCACAGCAAAGTTCTTAAGTACTAGGTAGAGATGAAGGCAGTCAACATGTTCCTGTTCCATCTGTGAGAATTTCAAGAAAATCACCCTCCTATGCTCTCTCACTACAGGACCCATAGCTTATGACAAACTCCTTGCTATACCACTTACCGTTGTTGTTTTTCCCTCCTTGCGATTTCTTTGAGCTTAAAGGCCGCTTCACATCGTCGGCGTCTCCGGTCCCCACGTTCCGCAGCCTCCATCTTCATTTGTTCTCTCTTGTAGCTGCGTTGATAGGCTGTTACTAGGCGGCGAAGCCTAGCTGTGAGGGCGGAGCCTGGAGGCCAGAATAAATGCCCTGGCTGTTGAGTCACCTGGGCTGTGGGAAGAAAGTAGAATGAAGAAGGAAGTATAGAAAGAAGAGTTTAGATATCCCAGAATAGGACATACTTCATAGTCAATGACCCCCCAACCTAACCCTTAAAAGGTACACTGTGTGATCTATCATTTACCTTCCTCTCCGTCGATGACTGAGATCTCCTCATCCATCATCATCAAGGGATCACCCTAGAGAAGGAGATCCACCCCACAGGATGGAGGGGGAGTGAAAGGGGAGAAGTTGGCACTCTGAAATCACTTTCTGCTGTATGTCCTTCTGGGGCACCAAGGGATAAGAAAAGTTTCTAATGAAAGGAACTCTCAAACACTTAGAAAGCAACTGAAGAACAGAACAAGCAGAACCTGAGCCGTGAGTTCTTAGGGATTCGACAGATAACATCTGCCGACAACCTTTCCAGTGCCCCTCTCCTCCATAAACCAGTTTAGCCATGCCCTACGGACAGCACCATAATCCTTGTCACTAATATTTTACATTCTTTTGTTGTCTTAAGATGAATTTATTCTTAAGTGTATGGGTGTTTGTCTGCTAGTAAGTCTGTACACTACATTGTGCCTGGTGCCCGTGGAGACCAGAAGAGGGCATCATATCTCCTGGAACTGTAGTTACAGTCAGGTATGAGCTGCATGCGGGTTCTGAGAATCAAACCTGGGTCCTCTAGAAGAACAGTCAGAGCTCTTTAATCACTGAACCATCTCCCCAGCCCCTGTAGTTTACATTCTCATAGTTTATGTATTTTCCATATACACATGTATTAGTATAATTAGAATAATATACTTCAAGGTACAGAGAGTGGGATATGATAAAAAGATTTATTAATAGATAAAAGCTAGTCTCAAAACAAATTCTTACCTCATCATCTGGGTCCTTCGGAGGACCCTGGAGGGGTTTATATTCAGGGTCTTCACAATCCTTATCAAAGTCAATCCTAGAAGTATCCAGAAACAAAGAAAAAGATAATCTATGTTCTATCACTAGGAGATCTGGCCAAGCATCCAATCCAACAAAGAAGACTCTTTAGTTTCATGCTTTAAAGAATGGGGGCGGGCAAGCTTCAAAACTGTACTTATGTTTAGAACCTCTCCTAGGGAACAACAAATAATTAGAAATTGACAAAGTATTTATCAAAACTGCCTGACTTGGACAAACAAAACTTTTAACTATTTTTTAAAATAAGTTTTTATGTGTATAGATAGGTGTTCTGACTGCATACACGCCTGTGTACTACTATGTGAGGAGTTACATATGGTAGTTACCATGGGGTCCTGGGAACTGCATCTGGATCCTCTTGAAGAGCCACTAGTGTTCTTAGGCTCAGCATCTAAGAACACTAACTTTTTGGGACAAAATCTTACATAATGGTTGCTAAGACTAGTCTTCAACAGACAGGCTCAAATAATCTTTATGATTTGAGCCTCCAGACTACCTGGACTATAGGTACATGCCATCATTGCTAGTAGGAAGTCAAACACTCTAATCCACACACTGCCCCTTTTATTGTTTAATTACTTTTTCCCTCCCTCTCAACTATTTGCCATTTATTAATTTTGCATGGTATATGTGTTTTTAATTTAATTTTATGTGCATTGGTGTGAGACTGTCAGATCCCCTGAAACTGGAGTTACAAACAGTTGTGAGGTCTCATCTAGGTATTGGAAACTGAACCTGGGTCCTCTGGTAGCCAATGTTTTTAACTGCTGAGTCATCTTTTCAGCCTTTCTCCCCCTCTTAAAGAATTATTCTATGTGTATGTGTGAGTACCTGAATGAATGTTTGTGCACCATGTGAATGCCTGTTGTTGGGAAGGATGTAAAATGGAGCTATAGGCAACTATGACCTACCATGTGAGTACTGGAAACTAAAACTGGGTCCTCCAGAAGATCAGAAAGTGCTCTTAATTACTGAGTCATCTGTGCTGGCTAGTTTTATATCAGCTTGACAGAAGCTAGAATCATCTGAGCCGAGGGAACTTCAGTGGAGAAAATGCCTCCATAAGACTGGACCGTAGGCAAGCCTGTAGGGCATTTCTTTTTCTTTTTTTCTTTTTTGGTTTTTTTTTTTTTTTGAGAAAGGGTTTCTATGTATAGCTCTGGTTGTCCTGGAACTCACTCTGTAGACCAGGCTGGCCTCGAACTCAGAAATCTGCCTGCCTCTGCCTCCCAAGTGCTGGGATTAAAGGCATGCACCACCACTGCCTGGCTCTGTAGGGCATTTCTTTAAGGTAGTGAAGATGGGAGAGGGCCAAGTCCACTCTGGGTGGACTGCCTCTAGGTTCTTGTCCTGCTTGAGTTCCTGCCTTCAGAGCTTTTGATGATAACTATTACATGGAACTGTGTGTAAAATAAAATAAACCCTTTCCTAAGTTGCTTTTGGTCATGGTGTTTCATCACACCAACTAAGACACCATCTCCCCACCCTGCCATACCTATTCATATTTCTTTAAATGTATTAATTTTCTCTACTTTGCTTTGTAAGCAGGAGGGCTACAGAATGATTTGCAATGAATACATTTCTTTTTCTGGTCCTATACCAACCAAAGTAAAGATGTGAGCAACAGTCTTGGTCATGCCAAAATTTAGTCTTAAACAAAACTCATCATTGCACAATGTCCCTCAGGTCTCCACGTGAGAAGTTTTGTTAAACTCACTGGCACCCAAACCAGGACAATACTGCCCTGCCTGGTGACTCAGTATTAGCATGGCAGCTCATCATCGGGACACAGTCACAGGCAAAATGAGTACTTTTATGTGTCAGATGCCATAGGGAAGTGGCAAGGCAGGGCTGAAACTGTCTAAAGCTCTGCCACATAAGTAACCTAGGAAAACTGTGGTCTATTATTTTTTTAACAGAATTAGTTTCTCTTCCCAGTTACTACACTACATAGCTATACAGAGATCACTGTATAAACCCTCTGGGAATAACACACAACTTCACCTGCAGTTATAGCAATGTGTGATTTAGGCCAGTATCTGAACTCTAATCCGTTGTCCCTATTCTTGAGTAAGAATTTATCACACAGAGAAACAATCACCAGTAAGAATCCTAGTAATGGGCCAGGCACAGTGACACATGCCTTTAATCCCAGAACTCAGGATGCAGAGTACGTAAATCTCTGAGTTTCAGGTTAGCCTGGTCTACAAAGCAGGTTACAGACAGCCAGAGACCCGGAACTCTGTGAGACCCTGTCCACAAACACAAACAAAACAAAACAAAACAAAACGGAATCCTACCATCAGTCAAGGCTAGAGTTATGTAATATCAGAACAAGCAACCCAGAGCAGATACAGAGGTGAAGAAAGGTAACCCATGCTTACCCTTCTACCAGGTCGGAGAAGTTATCCAACACTCTATGTTCTGCTGCGATGGCTTTGTCATCTGGCCTGCCAGCCTTTTCTAGGAAGCACAAGGCAGGGTCTGCCCTCATGGTATTGTATTTCTCATAGCCTAAAAGAACAAGGGCCATAGATTAAAGAAAGTCAGATTTATTTTGTCTGTGCTTTTTTTATGTACTGTTAGAGTCATTAGATTATATGGGCTACCTTGCTCATAATAAAAAATATAATTTGGATAAATGTTACTAGTACTGTATATACTTTTTAGCTTTCATGTAGTGATTGACAATAATTTAATCAATAGCTCATTTTAAGGTGACTGGTCTATATAGTTATTTAAATGATAGTCATTTAGATCATCATTTTTTTTTTTTTCCGAGACAGGGTTACTCTGTGTAGCCCTGGCTGTCCTGGAACTCAGAAATCCGCCTGCCTCTGCGTCTGGAGTGCTGGAATTAAAGGCATGCGCCACCATGCCCGGCTTAGATCATCATTCTTAGTACAGAGATGAAGAAACTAATAGCTTAGTGACCCATGGGTTGTGTCACACACTCTCCAATGAAGAACAAGAAATATATTTGAAAGTAAAGAAACTCAGTGTGTTTATAGTGATCTCTCTTAAAATGTCTGTGTGTTACTAGTAAACTGATGCCCACTCTTTCTTTTTCTTCTTTTTTGTCATAGGGTCAGTTTATGTAGCCCCAGATGCCTGGAACACATGAGATCTGCCTGTGTCTGTATCCCAGTGCTGGTGTGCACCACCCATTAGATTTCTCAAGAACAGGTAAATAAATACCTTTATTTCAGGAAGTACATTCAAATACATCAAAGGATAAAGCTAATATTCACTGACTTTAATGCCTGGAATTTCCAATTAGGCAAAAACTACTAAGAAATTAGTACTCCCTGCAACTTCAGACCACTAAACCTTTAGACAAGTGAGACATTTTGAGCACGCCTTAAGAAAAGTCACTGGAGTTAAGTATGGTTATTAACAGGTCTTGACATATATTACTTCTTCTGACTTGCAGAGTCTTAATGTAGATCCCATAATACATAGGGAGGTAACATAGTAACCATGGTTGAGGACAGACAAAGGCTTCCTGCCTTTGATTTAGCTGTCCATCTGGAATTCCTTAAACATTTGATTATAGAACTAAGTAGTTTGCTACAGGCATTTAAGAACCAGTTTCTTATTTAACATAAAATTTCTGGTGATGAATTCACTACAAACATTTTGTTAAATGTATTATCGCTTATCATACATCTTCAATACAAAAACAGTATGGGAGAAGGTGCCTACCATGCTTAAAGACGCCAATGAGCAGGGACTTGTCAGCCTCAGTATCCCACCAAGCTGTAGGAGCCTCCAGCTGGTCCACCACTGGGAACCATATGTCAATCTCACTACATGTGTAAGGCAGTAAACACCGTGAGAGATAAGAAGTGATAGCCATTCAAAAGACAGTTAAAGGTCGCTTGTTTTATACAGTACTTCAAATGCTTATGATTCTGCCACATTTCCACGAACTAGTGCTAAATGTAGGAAAAAGGCCTGGCATAGAGACTTTAATTATCAGATATCTCAAAGACAGTATAGAGAGAAGTAAGCCAATCAGCCACTCCTGGAGTAAGGAAGGAAACACAATGCAAGAACGAATAAATACAAAGCGAGGCTGGCGAAGTGGCTCAGTATGTAAAGGCACTTTGCAACCAGGACCAACAACCCGCGTTCAGTCCCTGGAAGCCACCCAGGAGAGAAACTACCCTAGCAACTTTCCCTATGAGTGTCACATGCATGCTGTGCGTGTCCCTGTCCTCCCACAACACAAAACAACAGACAGACAGATGAATGAATGTGTAGTAAATAATGAAAGGAACACTACCTGGCTATGGCACCTCCTAACACTTTCTCTGCTTGGTCTCCAATAACCTCCTGTCTCAGGTAGTACAGCATCCGGACTCTCAACAGTACCCTGAAGGAAGAGACAGAGATACCTTAGCAACAGTGTAGCAAGCCTTCATGGGGACTCATCTGAATAGCATTCTTACTTGTTACACTGATGTTTCAAATGCTTCTTATAACTCTCATCTTGGAACAGAGTATCAGGGTTGTATTTCCGAATCCAGTCTGCCTTATGAATGTCAAAAGTACTTTGTGACTTGACTTTTTTCCCCTTACGCCCACGGGGCACAGGGATAGACAGACCTGGGAAAGGGGAGACACGGAAGACTTGGATTGAGAAAAACCCTGACACCTGAAAACGACTAGATAACCTGTGGAGAGATGAAAAGGTGGGAGTTGATAATTACCTGAATGATTCTGCAATTCTTTTGTCTTGCCATTTTCAGCAGGGCTAATCAAGTCCCAAATGAAGCTTTTGATGTTTTCATCCCCACGGTAGTGTAGAAGACAGTACACAAGGATGGCACGGCATATTGTCTCCACATCTCTTTCAGTCATGCGCCGCTTAAATCGTCCGTGAGACAAAATATCTCTCCAACGTCCCCAACTAACAAAACAGGAAAAGCAAGCAACACAAATATTTTGGGGGACATTCGAATTCAGTGATATTTGTTTCCCTGGCTCCCAGAATTGCCATCTCCTCCAAGAGTAGAAAATAAACAGAAGCTCCGTCACAGGCCAAGTGTCTTTCATGTGGTGCTTCTTGGCTACGTTGTGCATGATGAAAGTCAGTCAGCATGCACATGCCCTACTACTCACAAAGAGCTGCATTCTTACCCATATACCAGGAGATGCTTTTCTACCCGAAAGCAGTCAGTACGCCCATAGGTGTGGTGCCGGTCATGTCTTCGGGAACGTGGCCGTTCATCATCTTCACTTTCCAAATCAGAAAACTCAACCAGGTCATCATCTTTCAAAGTGCTGAAGTGTCGAGTCTGTTTCCGAACTCGAGGTGTGTCGATCACTAAGTTATTCTATATAGAAAAAGGACATATAACTATGATATGCTCATATGACGTAATCTTGAATACGTTACCAAAGTACTCAGATTTTTAGAGAATGTAAAACAATCTATAAGGCTCAGGAAGAAAAAGCGGTGGACATCTGTGGATCATAGCTTTGAATGCTTTGTCACTGAGAACTGGCACTATCAGAAAGTATAAGGACATGTGGCCTTGTTGGAGGAAATGTGTCACTTGTGATGAGCGTGATAGTTAAGAGCTTTAAGCTAGGTCAAGTGTCTCTCTTTTCCTGCTGCCTTTGGATCCAGATGAAGAACTCTTGAGCTACCATGTTTGCCTGCTTACCACCATGCTTCTGGCCATGATAATAATGGACTAAACCTCTGAAACTGTAAGCAAGCATCAATTAAATACTTTCCATTATAAGAGTTACTGTGGTCATGGTATTTCTTCACAGCAATAGAACATAACATATGTATGTCTTATAACATAAGACAACATAGAAGTTCAGACAGGGTTTCTCGGTGTGTAGCCTTGGCTGTCCTGGAACTCAGAGATTAGCCTGCCTCTGCCTCCTGGGTGCTGGGATTAAAGACGTGTGCCACCATCACCTGGACAACATCTAAGTATTTTTAGAGGGCTCCAAGGTAGAGAAAAATGTCCAAAACCTTTTCGTATAATACTGCACCCTAAGCTTCAGTTAGCATTAAAGAATTGGAACAGCTCAAGAGTGCAAGTTCTTTTGTCTTCTATATCACCTCCCCTCAAAGGAAAGGTAAGCTCACCTTACTATTCAGCAGATCCATGTCTAGGTCTGCCTTTTTGGCCCATTTTTGCCAAAAGTTTGGATCATCTAGGGAAATATCTGTCCTATTTTCAGAAGCAACAAAGCTTGCCTAGGGAGAAACAAATATAGAATAAAATTAGCTTACAATGCTTTTATACACACTGGGAAATTAACAAGTGTTTTAAAATGTTTCAGTCTTGGAGACTGCTGTCTTCATCTCTGGCTGCCCACGTAGGGTCTAACACAGAACGTACCTTGGCAAAAGTAGACCCTTTCCCTTCAGACTCAATAGTGATGGTTGTGGTCCGTCTCAGTAAGATCTGATCTATGTCCTCTTCACAAAACTTAGAACCCTCATCGTCTTCCTCCATTATGGCCGCATATGCACCTTTCCTTAGGAGATCTTCAATCTCTTTCTTGGAGAACTGTTGAATCTATAAAATTTAGGTCAAAGATAAAAATCTTTTTTTTTTAAAGACTTTAATTTATTTTTTTTTTAGATTGATTTATTTATTATATGTAAGTACACTGTAGCTGTCTTCAGACACTCCAGAAGAGGGCGCCAGATCTCGTTGCGGATGGTTGTGAGCCACCATGTGGTTGCTGGGATTTGAACTCTGGACCTTCAGAAGAGCAGTCGGGTGCTCTTACCCACTGAGCCATCTCACCAGCCCAAGATAAAAATCTTACAAAAAGAATAAAGTCTTGTTGACATTTAATTGTACTGTAAGAAATAATCATCAGTACAATTATCGATAATCTAAACAAGGTAATGACATTTTTGTGCAAAAATTGCATTTAGGCTGGCAAGATGCCTCAGCAGGTGAAGCTGATTGCAATGCAAGCCTGGAGACTGAATTCCATCTCCAGAACTCACTCACACGTGCACAAGCATACATCCAATAATAATTCTTTTTTTTTTTTTTTTTTTTTTTTTAGACAGGGCTTCTCTGTGTAGCCCTGACTGTCCTGGAACTCACTATGTAGACTAGGCTGGCCTCGAACTCAGAAATCCACCTGCCTCTGCCTCTCAAGTGCTGAGATTAAAGGTGTGCACCACCACTGCCAGGCTTCCAATAATAATTCTTAAGTAATTGCTTTTTTTCTCCTCTTATGAACCATCAGCAACTTATCTACAGACTCACTCCAGTAATGTTGCCATCCCGACCACTCATGGACTGAAGCACAGCTTTATCCAATCCCAACTTGAGGCTAGCTTTATCAAACATCTCTCTCTCATAGGAATTACGAGTGATGAGTCGGTACACCTTCACAGCTTTGCTCTGTCCAATTCGATGACAACGTGCTTGGGCCTGGTTAAACAGAGAACAAAGAGATATATAATATTAAGTCTCACTCTCAAACACTCAAAACCAATCAATTTCAAAAAGAAATTTCTGCCACATCTTGTGGACTAGAGTCAGCAAACTAGCTTGGATGTTTATCTTTTTCTATAAATGAAATTTATTTCAACCACAGACTGATTCATTTACATGTTGTCCATTGCTGGTTTTGTGCCAAAGAAGCAGAACTGAGTAGCTGAAACAAACAAAAGACTCCAAGGCCTAATACATTAGTATTAGGTTTGTTGTTGTTGTTCAAGACAGGGTTTCTCCGTGTAGTGTAATAGTCTTAGAACTCGCTCTGTAGTCTGGGCTGGCCTTAAACTCAGAGATCTGCCCACGGCATACACCACCATCACCTTTACAGGTTCTTAAACCATGTTAGTGGACTCCTGACCTCGCTGCCACCTTTAGGTCAACAATTTCCTCTTCCTTGGAAGAAGGAGGGTTCTAAGATCATGATCTTATTAAAAAAACCTCTTGGATTAGGCAGGTAGTTGGTAAGAGAATAATTTCCTTTACCTGCAGGTCATTCTGTGGATTCCAGTCTGAATCAAAGATAATACAGGTATCAGCAGCTGTAAGATTAATACCAAGTCCACCAGCACGGGTACATAGCAAGAAGACAAAGCGGTCTGAGTCAGGCTTGCTAAAGCGGTCGATAGCAGCTTGTCGAAGGTTGCCTCTAACTCGCCCATCAATACGTTCATATAAGTACCTGTTGAAATGGGGCAGGGTGTCATAAGGGGTAAAAGTGGCTAAGTAGAAGATCCTGCATGTACCAAGCAAACATTCTACCACTGAGATATACCACAACAATGCTTGAAACTTTATGAAAGTTATAATAACCACAAAACATTTTAGAATGATTCCTTCCTACCTCCTCTGGATCAGATAATCCTCCAAAATATCTAGACAGCGTACCATCTGGGAGAAGATCAGAACTTTATGGCCACCAGCTTTAAGCTTTGGAAGTAACTTGTCAATAAGAACTAACTTGCCAGCTGACCGAACCATAGCCTGCAGGTGGAAATCTTGAGGTATAATATGGCAAGCTTCCCGAAATTCCATCAGGATTTTCTCTTCTGCACCTGCAAACAAAATAGACAAAGTTAATGTTGGGGATAAGTAAAAACATAGTCTTAGTTAAGCTAGTGGCTTGAAGTAAATAGTCAAAAGACTCATGATCTCTTTTTAGTTGTCCCCCTCTTCCACAGCAGGGTTTCTCTGTGTGGCCCTGGCTATCCTGGAACTCACTTTGTAGACCAGGCTGGCCTCAAAACTCTCAGTAATCTGCCTGCCTCTGCCTCTGGAGTGCTGGGATTAAAGGTGTATGCCACCATACTCACCTAAGTAGTATGATCTTTTACCTTTCCTTCCTTCCTCCCTCTCTAGACACAAATGCATGCATACCAGCACTTGCATTCCCATGTGAATTTGAGCCCAGGAGCATGCCCAAGTTCACTAGGAAGTCAAACTAGGATGTCAGGTGTTCTGCTCTACCATCCTTTGTCACCTTCTACTGACAGAGGGTCTCATATGAAACAACCTGGAGCTAGGCCAGCTCCTAACACACCCAGAAGTCCTCTTATTTCTACCCCAAGAGGCATTTAAGATGTGAGCGGCCATGCCCAATTTTTCATATGGGTACTGGGAATTCAAATTCAGGTCCTGATGCTTGTGCAGCAAATGTTCTTGTCCATCTTCTTTTAACAATAATATCAACATTTCTTACAAAAAGTGCAGCAGGAAATATCCAAACTAATCTCCTACTTTTCTATACATTCTATACATTCTAAGGCAGGGCTTTCCTGAGTAACTGAATTTTAAGAACACATAAGTAACACGGACAAGAACTAAAATGGAACATACCTGTTCCCCTACCCCAAATCCAAAATGAAGTACAAGAAATTTTACCCAGAACAAAGAATAACTTGAGTTCTTCCTCATGAAATTGTACATAGAAAATCAATTTGAGGGACTATGTAAAACCAAGGAAACAGAAGTGTTAAGAGAGGGTGGTTGGCAAGATAGCTCAATAGGTAAAGGTGCTTGCTGTGTAAACCTGGCAACCAGAGTCTGATCCCTATAACCCACAGGAAAGTGGGAGGAGAACAGACTTACAACGCTGTCCTCTCAACTCCACGTGTGCTGTAGCACTCTTACACACACACACACACACAATCCTTTCCTAAGCCACTGCGCCATATTCCCAGTTAGGGTTTAGTCAACATACTGCTCTTTTTAAGGCTTTAAATCCCCTCACCATTGATGAGGTATGGGTGGTTGCAGCACTTGCGTAACTCCATCATTGTGTTCAGTAGATTAGGCATATTGGTATGACCTGCCCCTTTGGAAAGGAAGGAGAAATTCTTCTCTAAAATAGCTCTGTAATATTTCTTCTGGATATTGGTTAGCTCTACTTCAATAATAGTTTCCTGTTTGGGAGCCAAATTTTTTTCAACATCCTCTTTGAGTCTCCTCAGCATCATTGGCTTTAGAATGGCCTGAAGCTTTTGAACCTGTGGTTCATTATAAAGAGGAAAAAAAAAAATCACTCACTTTACATCGTATCATAAAGAGAAAAAGAAACAAATAAGATATATGGAAACACAAAAAAATCATTTCCCACTCTCTCAAGACTACAGATAATGTCACAAGGTAATCATAGCTCATCAGACAGGGGCTTACCTGCTCCTCGGTCTTCAGATCCCCAAAATCCTTAAGGAATTCTGATTCTGAGGGGAACTGAGAAGGTTCCAAGAAATGAAGTAGACTGAATAGTTCTTCTACAGTATTTTGTAATGGTGTCCCTGTGAGTAACACTTTATGCTCCTGGAAATGAGAAGAGAATTTGCAGAAATCCCATCAAGTATACAGTTAGTTTTAGTTTATCTACTGGTAATAGATCAGATTTCTGTCTTAACTTTTCTTTTCTTTTCTTTTCTTTTTTTTTTGTGGGGATGGGGGAGGTTTCGAGACAGGGTTTCTCTGTATAGCCCTGGCTGTCCTGGAACTCACTCTGTAGGCCAGGCTGGCCTCGAACTCAGAAATCCACCTGCCTCTGCCTCCCAAGTGCTGGAATTAAAGGCATGCGCAACCACGTCTGGCTCAAGTTTTCTTTTTCTTGCTTACTTATTAACAAAAACCATTTAAGAAATGCCCTTAGCTAACATATTGAAAGTAAATGCTGACTTTAGCCAGATAAAGTACTAGTAACTCAGATTACATTATTTCTAAATTCATGTCTCTCCATATCCAACTATGCAAAGAAATCGTAAAATGTTTCCATAGTGGACTAAAGAAACTATAGTTTCTTGCAGTAAGGTTCACCCCCTTGAATTCAGGCTTCCCTTTTGGCTAGCTCTGACAAAAAGAATACACCTTGAGTCTCATAGCTCAAGGTCACTTGACCCTTTTCAATATGGAAACACAGAAAAATAGTTTCCCAATATATGAAGACTACAGATGATGCCACAAGTGATATGGGCAGAACCTGAGGAAGTGATCTGGCCTGATATCACTTTGTAGAGAAGCCCACCTAATCTGGCCCACTAGAAGATGAGAGGCCATGTGCCATACATATAAGTGCTCCAAAGAAAAACTAGTATCAACAGCTGAGTGCAGCAACATTAATAACCCAGGAAAGAATAACTAGTATCAACAGCTGAGTGCAGCAACATTAATAACCCAGGAAAGGATAACTAGTATCAACAGCTGAGTGCAGCAACATTAATAACCCAGGAAAGGATAACTAGTATCAACAGCTGAGTGCAGCAACATTAATAACCCAGGAAAGGATAACTAGTATCAACAGCTGAGTGCAGCAACATTAATAACCCAGGAAAGGATAACTAGTATCAACAGCTGAGTGCAGCAACATTAATAACCCAGGAAAGGATAACTAGTATCAACAGCTGAGTGCAGCAACATTAATAACCCAGGAAAGGATAACTAGTATCAACAGCTGAGTGCAGCAACATTAATAACCCAGGAAAGGTTGGGTGTGGTGATCCCAGCACTGGGGAGGCAGAGGCAGGTGGATTTCTGAGTTCAAGGCCAGCCTGGTCTACAGAGTGAGATCCAGGACAGCCAGGGCTACACAGAGAAACCCTGTCCCAAAAACCAAATCAAACAAACACCTAGGAGAGACTATATGAATATGGCCCAATCAGAGAATCATGAAAAACAGAGTTGTTGTTTTAGATATTAATCTCTGGGATAGGTAACTAAGGCACATTTCCATTGTTCCTTGTGATTAAGAAGCACCCATTCACAATTCATTTCCAAAAACGTTTACATGATCTTCAGGGCCCTTAATATAAGGTTCCATTGTTCTCTGCTAAGTTCCAGCAATTTTCATTTCACAGGGAAATCAGATTTCATTTCAGAGTGACTACAAGTCATCTTGGGAAACTCACCAGGTCCATGTGCTTGAGACTATCAAGTAGCTTGCAATTACGGTTCTTCAGCCTATGGGCTTCATCAATGATAACACAACGCCATTCAATTTCACGAAGCTCAGGACAGTCTGACAAAATCATCTCAAAAGTGGTGATCAAGGCATCAAACTTATAAGCACCTGGGATGAGGCGACCCTAATCATGGAATCAGTGCAGTCAGAAAAGGTGCCTCCGAAACACATGCCCACCTGCAGAGTTCTGAACTTCCTTGCTATGTTTAAGAAAGTTTAACATGAAATACTACCACCAACTTCTGTCACTCCCAACAAACAGTGCCAAATCAATGAACATGATACACACTTTTCTCAACAGATTCAGCTTCCTGGGAAAATAACAGAACTAATTCACTGAGTGGAGCTGAACATTATTGACCATTGTATGCTTAGCTGCTGTAAATCTGTCTTAGATCACTCCTTAGTTAACAGTAAGGTATACAAAATGTTGACTAATGCTGAAACATACAAAGGGGGTGGGGGTGGGGTGGGTGGGGGTGGGGTGTGGAAACCAAGCCAGGTATCTTCCTGTAGCCTAGTTATCATAAGAGACTAAGACAACAGGAGCACAAGTTTGAGCCTTTATCTCAGAAACACTAAAACTAATTAAAATGAAGTGGTAGTAGCAACAGAGTATGTTAATATGGGACTCTGTCTAAAGTCTAACAAAAATCAAATAATTTCAACAAAATAAAGAACTACAATATATGAGAAAATTTAGTTTAGAAGTAAAAGAAAAATCATAAAAGAAACAAAACAGTAGTTAATACAATTTGCTATTAATACAAAATGGTTAATTCAAAATGTTTCCCTTAGAAAAAGCATCTTCTATTATAATTTTAGTTGTTTTAAAAAAAAGGGCAAATGCACATTTAGTTATTTCCACGGTTATCTCTCTGGCTGGGCAGTGGTGATGCAGGAGGATTTCTGAGTTCAAGGCCAACCTGGTCTACATAGAGTGAGTTCCAGGACAGCCAGGGCTACACAGAGAAACCCTGTCTTGAAAAACAAAACAAAACAAAACAAAACAAAAGGAAACAAAAGTTTCTCTCTCTGAAAAGTACTTTAAAGGACAGCAATGTTACTAGAAGTCTGTCTCAGATACTCGTATCCGCTGGTGGTGTGGTGCATGGCTATCATCGCAGCCTTCAGGAGGCTGACCAGGCTAGCTACACAACAAGGATGATTGTCCCAAAGCAAACAAGCAGTTCATCTACATAATGTACTCATATACTAAATCAGAATGTTCAGTGACTCACAATGTCTACTGGATAGAAACTGCAGAGTCAACTCATTCCACTACATAAAAAGCACCTTAAGTCATGGAGAGCCTCAGTGAACACCTTTCATTTGTCTGTAGGCCCTGAAACACTAGGGACCTTGCCTTACTTTTCTAAACATAGCGTTCCCACAGCATACAACTCACCCGTGAGTCTTTACAGTACATTTCATACTGCTGGATCATCTGCCGGCTGGCCAGGCTGCCGTGGTACACAATAGTGTTCATCTCTGTCCATGTATTGAATTCTCGCTCCCAGTTAGTAATGGTGGACAATGGAGCAATGACCAAAAAGGGACCATGGATGCCTACATTATATACCTCCTGCAAGAAGGCAATTGACTGAATAGTTTTGCCTAATCCCATTTCATCAGCCAGGATGCAGTTCTGCCTGTAGATTTTGGGGAATGGGAAGAAGAATATGCCAAAAATTTATCATCTTTAAAAAAAATCTACCAAGGAAAAAAATCATTTTGAGAAAATGTCTAAAAATAATTTCCAGACTAAGCCGACATGCTATAAGCTCACTTTTTTCTTTACCTGTTATACCAATTAAAGAGGAGCCAGTTGACCCCTTCTAACTGATATTCCCGTAATTGGTTTCTGTTTTTATATTCATGTGATAACTCCAATTTCTTCCAGGCATTTGCCTGTGGACGATTCTAAAAAGTAAAAACTTTGAATTAGTGGAGCAGTGGGTTATAACTTGTGAAATATGTTTGTGTTCATGAATGTATATTATTTTTTAAAGAAAGATAGCCCACAGGATACTTGAAGAAGATGCCAGGAAACTACATTTAAACTATTTAGAGGGCTGAAGAGAGAGAGTTCAGGAATGAAGCCCACTGCCTGCTCTTCCAGACTTTCTGAGTTTATTGAATTCCAGCATTCACATGGCAGCTCACAAGAGTTTATAACTGTAGAGACATGGGATTCAATGCTGCCTTCTGTTGTGCAGAGAAATCACACATACACATAAAATAAATATTAAAAAAGGGGAAAGAAAGAAGATTTTAAATGAAGTCCTTAAAGAAAATTGGGTGCAGTGATGTATGCCTATAATCCTAGCCCTCACAGGGATGAGGCAGGAGGGACCCTGGGTTTCTAAGCCTTGAAGAATCTTTTCACAGCACACACCTTTAATCTCAGCACTCGGGAGGCAGAGGTCACTGGAACTCTGGGTTTGAGGCTAGCCTAGTTTACAGAGTAAGTTAGGATAGCAAAGGTTACACAGAGAAACCGTCTTGAAAACCAAACATCAAACGAACCAAATAAATATGACATTTTGTGCTTTGTTTTGGGAGATAGTATCTCATCTGTCTAGGCTGACCTTGCACTTTTTTTTAAAAAAGATTTTATTTATTTATTATATGTAAGTACACTGTAGCTGTCTTCAGATCTCATTATAGGTGGTTATGAACCACCATGTGGTTGCTGGGATTTGAACTCAGGACCTCTGGAAGAGCAGTCAGTGCTCCTAACCGCTGAGCCATCTCACCAGCCCGACCTTGCACTTTCAATATCTCAACATCTCAAGTAGCTTGGAAGGCAGTCAAGTGCTATAAAGCTTAAATGCAGACAGTGAGGACATCACAAAATACAACCGGACTCAAGTACAGACCACCATGTATGAACAAATGTACTGCTTTCCCTTTTCTGCCTGTTGAAGCTCTAGATGTGATGTGTAATTTGATTTAAAATAAGACACACAATCGAACATGTGTTAACTCTGCCTTAATGATTGGTATATTATATTATAGTCAACCCTTTCTTACATGTTAAGAGAATTTCTATAACAGAAAGCTAAACCAATAAAAACTGCAAGTAGGAAAAGAAAATAAAGTCTTGACAGTCCTTTACACTACATTTGTCTTCTAAATCCAGATGTACTTACCACCCTCTTCAGTTCTGGATGCCTTGACTGGATCCGTTTAAATTCCCGAATCTTGCCCTCATCAACATCCTCTTTTAGCTCCCATGTACTGTCCTCATAGGGCAGAGAGCACCATTTTACCAGGTAGTAAATTACAGGCTAGGAGAAAGGAAAGTCAAAGTAGCAGTGATTAAAGGGTAAGACTTGACTCCAAAACCAGATTCCAAAGTAACAGCTCCACAGGTGCTAAACGCCAGCTGAATCTACCAACCACAGGCTCCAGGAAGAAATGCTGAAGCTCCAACCACAGTATTGGTTGGTCTTTACACATCACTGCAGGAGGAGCTCAGATGTGTGTATGTGTAATACCACTCCTATTTTTGCAATTCAAGATAGTCACTGCTGGGGTGGAGAACTGGACTCAGTATGCTGAGTGCTCTGGGTTTGATACCAGGTACTACAAAAATAAAATAAAAAAGATGATCCATCACTCTTGTGATAGTATTTCCATTAGGCTTATATAAAGCAAGCACAATTAGAAATCTTAAGCATAGCCAGATGTGGTGGCCTATACCATTATTCCCAGCACACGGGATATGAGCTTTAGGTTAGCCTGGTCTACAGCGCTAGGTGTAGGACAGCCAAGGAGACAAAGAAAACATTTCTTAAAAAAACCAACCAAAAAACCAAAGGGAGGTGGGGTGCTAGGCTTAGTGCGTTCAATGGGGATCTCTTAATTATCAATTTACAGACTCCTTCTTCAAATAGCTACCATTAAGTGTGAAAGTACCTCAACAAGCATGGTTCAAAGGAGTGCCTAGAAAGGATCCAACGGCTTGTTCTTTCTTTACTACAATGATTTTAGTTATTACTTGTCTAAAACCTTTTGTATAAATCACATATTTCTAGCATATTAGCTTATTTTTGTAAAGAATATACTGATTTCCACTGTTAGCTATACAAAACAGATGAAAATCAAACCTATTGGGGGGGGGGCATGAATACACACACTATTACTGTCAAATATTGGGAATATTAACTGTAACGTGAAAACACCAAAACATTTTTAACACAGTGCCAGTTGCACATTTTAAAGGATTTGAACATAAGGCCAGTTACTTTTGGAAAGTTGAGTACGGCGAACCTAAGACTGGCAAGGCAGGAAAAGCGGAGACCCTGAAAATGGTGAGAATTTAGGGTAGCCAACTCCCTAACCATTTGTCTATTCTCCAGTCACTTCCAGGACATATAACACCATGCACACTCAACCCACAAGGAGAATATGCATTATATACACTATACTTTACTAGAGTCTGAAGACATGAAAATATTAACGGGCCCGGTGTAACTAAGGCTGAGTTATTCTTAAGACAACAGGCCAATGCTACAGATCCTGTTGGAGTGACACGTGGTAGAATTGCATAGCTAGGAAGCCTAGCTTACAAGACCAGCTGAACACAATTACTCTTCTCCTAGTCACTGTCACAACCAAACACCTTCGTGAAGTGAAGCCGGCAATGGCTTGAAGCAAAAAATTAAGCTTTTCAGAAGAAAACAGAGTTTGTTGTCTAAATGTAATTTAAGACATGAGTGAGTTCATTTTTGGATTAGATCTAGTGTGATTCTTTGGAGAATCAAACAGGAAATCTACAAGACTTCAAAGTATTTGAAAATAAAAAGAATATATCCCCCAATCTGTAGAAGTAGTAGTAGTAATTCTCAAACCACTTTTAACAAAGAAAAATTCCCAGAAAAACAACTTGAAACTAAGCTCGTGTAGCCTCAGCCCACACTTACATAGTGGGAACTGTGAGACATGAGGGGGGCTGAATAATGGTGAGGTCAGGAGACACAGAAGCTAGAAGCCTGTGCAAGTGTTCTACTCATTGATTTAGGATTTGTGTGGAGGCTCTTCCTCAGAACCTGAGGAAGCGCTAAGGTAGGAATTAGTGTGGAGGCTCTTCCTCAGAGCCCGAGGAAGCGCTAAGGTTCCCGGCACAGACACTTCTGCTTCCTCTACTCCTCTGCCTTCCCATTGTATTTCTAAGAATCCAACAAAAGAAATTCAGAAATACCTTTTCAGTCCAAGGGTTTTTTCGGCCATATCTGAAAAATAAAGGATTGGCAAGCAAACAGAAGAAATCTGCAGAGGCTTTTCATGTTTCTCCGCGCCCAACTCACCTCACCATTATCCTTGTCAACACTGTGAGACTCGTCCAATATCCTATCCACCTCTACGTAGTCTGGATTGAAAGGCTCTTCATCCTAGGTGAGTGATGACGCCAAACAGTAAGGCAGGAAAGTCACTGTCTGGTAACCTACCTATACCTTTCTACTTTACCTTTACAAGTTAAAAAAACTAATGGGAATTGTGTATGTTTATAGCATTTAAAATCTATAAACCTACTTTTTCACCTATTACCAGAGACAGTCTCTCCTCCCTAACAGGAGCTACTGACTTCATTTATGTTCTGCACTCCAGGTCTTCTTCGCATTCTGTCTGTTGAACCAGTGCCTGAAGCATACAAGCTTGTCTATATTTCATAAAGCAGATATCACTTCAAAACTGTTCTGCTCTGCTTCATATCGAAGCTTTCCCAAGTGTTTAATACAGATGCCACCTCCATTTTCTTCATCTGTTTTCACTCAGTCTTCTGCTTACATACTACAATTAAAACAAATAACTAAACTACTCAATTGTTAAATATAATATTTCCTTGCTTATGTAGCTTCAATGTTTATTTGGTAGTAACCCCAGATATAAGAAATTAAAGTTCCTTTATTACTATTTTTTACCAATACTAGATTAGAAATTTGATTTAAAACATTTCTCAGACAGGAGATGAAGCTGAGTTGACAAGAGTGCTTGCTTGTTCAGCATGCAGAAAGCCCTGGATTACAGCCCCAGCACATGAAATGGTGGGGCCATGCCTATGATCCTAGCTCTCAGAGGTAAAGGTGACACTGGAGGACAGAGGATCAGAAGTTGAAGGTCAGAGTGAGTCAGTGCTTTAGCCTGGGCTACACAAGATTGTCTCATTAAAAAACAAACCAAACTAACACACACACACACACAAATGTTTTCTCATAGTGAGATAGTTGCTTGTATCTAAAGAGCCTATGATAGCTAAAGACCAGTATTAGAGAGGAGAGCCCGGTGAGGACTAGGTTACTTTATCATCCCTCCTGAAACTGACTCATCACCGCCTCACAATACTGAACGTCTGAAATTCCAGCTAATCCACAGACCATAACTAAACCTAGGAAAACAAAACTCTACACACTATACATAAACCAGTGTGTCTTTGCAGACTGACAGCCTGGTAATTAATGTGTGTTAGGAAAGAAAGGGAAGGCCATGTGTACACTTTGGTCCCAACCCTTGTAAGGGCAGGAAGGCAAATATGAAGACAGCCTGGATTATACAGTGAGACCTTGTTGTCTCACCAAAACCAAAACCAAATCAAACCAAAACCAAACAAAAACAAAACCAGCAAAAATTTTAAAAAAAGATTAGTCAATACTATGCTACTTACTTCATGAAAGAAGTGTCTCATCTGAGCCATTTTTGTTTTGAACCGCTTTAGTTTCTGGTGGATCCTCTTATCCTTCTCCAGCTGGGAGATGGTTGCCCACTCACAGTGCAGATAGGAGCTACAGTAGATGGACAAAGCCAGTCACTCAGTGAGACCCGGAGCCTGGCACTTTAACCCTGGGGATCTAGAGACTTAGCCACCAAGAGGTGGGCAAGCATGTGCTTTAGCAGGAGGCCGCTGAGGCCAGTGCTCCTTAAGCCTGGATGCGCATACAAGCCACCTAGATGCCCACACTTCCAACTTGCACTCAAGTAATGCTACATCTGTTGTTGGTTGCAAACTACAGTTCAGCGTATTAAGGCCTTAAAAACTGTTCTCACCCCACTTTCTGCAAAGAAACAGTCATTTTAATCACTGAAAATTTCAGACTAGTCCTTGGGAAAAAAATAAAAAGAATAAAATAAGGGGGTAGGGTAAAGCATTGACAGTCTGTGGATTTAGAGGGAGCAGTAGTCCCCATAAGAGGCCCTTCCAGAGCTGCTAAATTTAGGGTGAACAGCTGACTGTATGTAACTTACTAGTTCTTGTACTTGACAAAGAATTCTTCAGCCTCTGTGTATTGTCCAGAAGGAAGCTGAGAAGAAATACAGAAATTATAGTCATATATTTATCAAAGATCTTTTAATTTCATCCACACACGGGAGAACTTCATCCTAGTGTTTCCTGAATATTTCATTAATCAAGGAACTAATTTAGTACTAAAGGCCTGAGAGTTGAAAAAAACGCTTTTATGCACTGTAAACCAAGTAGTAAAACAAAGAAGTAAAACTCTAGCTAGCTTTCATATATCGTCTCTGTCTTTTATTTGAGGGTAGTGGGTCGAGACTGGGTTTTTCTCTGTATAGGCCTGGCTGTCCTTGAACTCAGAGATTCACCTGCCTCTGCCTCCCTAATTCTGGGATTAAAAGTATGTGCCACCATCAACTGGCCCTTATACCATCTCTTATAACTACACACTAGCAATATATTTTGTGACTCAAAGGTACTCATTAAATAAAGCTTAGGAACTAGGCATGTAACTCACTAGTAGAGACTACATCATTGGAAAAATAGTTCTTTAAAAGTAATATGAATTCAACATTAAATATACTATGAATGCACTGAAGACAGAAAGGCCTCACCTCTTTCTTCACAACTCGCATGGAAAGCACTTTGTCTACAATAGCTGCATCTTCTTCACTGGGATTCTCCTGTAGCAAAAGATGTCGTCAATCAACTAATTGTTGAAAAAACAAAACTGGGTGTGGTAGTTCATACCAGTAATCCCTGCACTCCAGAGACTGAAACAGAGGCAAGAGGATTACTGCCTGGCCTGCAGATGCAGGCACAGACACACAGACACACGCACACACGCACACGTGCAAAGGCTCTTAAATGGTTAATGTTAGCTTACCACAAAGAACTGCATGGAAGGAAGAGTCTCGCCATCAGGCTCTTGCACTGGTTCTGGGAGGATGGGCTCGGGTTTTATTGGACCAGTTACATCGACCTCCTCCTCCTCTTCATCGTCTGTTATCTTTATATCCAGGTCCTCTGTATATTTTTTTCGCTTAACTTGGCGGTTTGAACGTCTCTTCTGTAGAGGACATGCAGTTAATTGCTCAAAACTCTCAAAGTGAGAACTTTTTTGGACACAGTGAATTGTGTATCTGTGCTCCAGGCGAGCCCCGAACTCTCAAGCCTCTTATCTTTCTCTATCTCCATGTACTGGTATTATTACACTACACAACCTTTCAAAGGGAAAACTTTGCTTATGCTAATAGATCCAACATCCTCATAAAAACAAACCAAACAGTGGTAATGAGCTTCTTTCCTACCTCCATGACATAGTCATGTGTTCACACAGACAGCAAGCAGGAGCCCTCCCTGGGAGTGGCTGCTAGGTGCTCTAAGAAGTTCACATGGGGCAGCAGGGGGGAGTCTACCTACAATGCACACCTGTGGCAGGGCAGGAGGAGCTCATCAGGCACATTGTGTCTGTAGCTAAAGAGTTGGTTTTCTTTCTTACCTATATCTTATTTACTTACTACTGTTATAGTGTGTGTGTCAGAGAACAGCTTTGGGGTTGGGGAAGAATGAGGGGAGGTGTCAATTCTCTTCTTCCACTATGGGTTCAGGCATGAAACTCAGGTAGTCAGGCCTGCATGGCAAACTCTTACCTCATGAACCATCTCAATGGCCCTTGAGGTTCTGACAAAATAATATAATTTCATATGTACTATTATGTCACTTCTTTAGTTAACACCACTATTTTTCTTTGTTTCTTAACTTTTTGGTTTTGTTTATTGGTTGTTTTAAGGCAGGATCTTTTTCTACATAACCCAGTCTGTCTTAAAACTCACTCTGAAGACAGGGTGACCTTGAACTCAAGATCCACTTGTCTCTGTCTTCTGAGCACTGGGTTCATTGGCATGCACCACCAAACTGTAAGTTTAGCTAACAATATTTCTTTGAGTCAGTTTTCTTTATCTTAGGTCAGCCGGGCATTGTGGCATACATCTCTAATCCCAGATTCTGTAGGCAGAGGCAGGTGAATCTGAGTTCAAGGTCAGCCTGGTCTACATAGTGAGTTCCAGGACAGCCAGGGCTACACAGAGAAATCCTGGCTTGAGGACAATATATATAGCCAGGTGGTGGTGGCACATGCCTTTAATCCCAGCACTTGGGAGGCAGAGGCAGGTGGATTTCTTGAGTTCGAGGCCAGCCTGGCCTACAGAGTGAGTTCCAGGACAGCCAGGGCTATACAGAGAAACCCTGTCTCAAAAAAAAAAAAAAAAAAAAAAAAAAATTTATATATATATATATATATATATAATTACATTTATAATATTTGTATATTTGTAATATATTATGATATATACTACTTAAGTATATGTTTACAGATATATATTTAGGTCTATTTTATTATTTCTAGTGGCTAAATAAGTAATTTTTAAAGTAGTTTAATACATGTAGCTCATGATACAAAAATGGGGAAGGAGACATTTTTCAACATAATATATCCCCAGAAAATGAAAAAAAAAAAGAGTCACATGACAAAAATGCTGAAATTGAGCAAACTTGCACAGCACAAAACTAATTTGTAAAAATCAATTCTCCTAGAGATTGAGAGAAAGCCCAGTGGTAGGGCATCTGTCTAATATATATATACATATATATAGTCTTGGGCATAGTTCCTCAATACAATAAATACATAAATAAATGAATTAGTAATGATATTCCTACTCAGAGTAGGATAAAAAACAAAAAGATAGCATGTATAAAAGTTTAGCTTATCTACATGATTAAGTATCTTAAGATATAAAATAATCCATGAGAAGGAAAATAAAAATGTTATAGGTTATAAAGAACAAACTTTGGGCAGGGCAGGGGTGGCACAAGCCTTTAATCCCAGCACTTGGGAGTCAGAAGCAGGCGGATTTCTGAGTTTGAGGCCAGCCTGGTCTACAGAGTGAGTTCCAGGACAGCCGGGGCTATATAGAGAAACCCTGTCTCGAAAAACCAAAAACCAACCAACCAACCAACCAAACAAACAAACAAAACCAACAAACTTTGGTAAATGGATATATAAATTTGACCATGGAACACTTTTAGTTAGATGAGCATATCCATCTACAGAGAATAAGTAGAAATAAACAGCTATGCTGAAAAAGAAACCAAGAAAAAATAAATCCAATTTACAAAAGCCCTAAAGTGGGTGAAGGATCTCTAAACTGAAAACGTTAAACAGAAGAAATAGAAAGCACCAGAAGGAAAGGTTCCCATGCTTATGGATTTAAAGAACTAAGGGCTACAGCTCCAAACGTACTCTAAGGCTCAATATAATCCCCATCAAAATTACCACAGTATTTGTTCAGCAATAAAAAAAAAAAAACTAACTTAAAATTAATATGGATGCACAAAAGGCCCAAGTATCTGAAATAATTAAGCCAAAGAACAATGCTGGGATTATCACAATATCTAGTTTCAAATTATACCACAAAGTCATAGGAACAAAACCAGCACAGGATCTAGATACCTACAGCAATGAACAGAATTCAGGACTTTCTCAAATAAAAAGCTTCTGCATAGCAAAGGAAATGATTACCATGGTGAAAAGAAAAATCCATAAAATGGAAAAAGTATTACTGTACCTCCAACAAGGAATAATATCTATACAATATAGAGTTTAAGGTTGGAAATGAGGATAAAGGTGCTGGAAAGCAAGCCTGACAAACTGAGTTCAATTCTTGAACATGCATGGTGAAAGGAGAGAACCAATCCCTGTGAGTTGTCTTTTCATCTCCATATGTGCACTCAGCATGTCCTACACCATACACAGACACACAAAGTGACTAAATGCCAACCTTTCCATTTATAGGTTCTGAATTTTAAAAAGATTTATTTATTTGTAGAGAGATGTCTCAACCTTTCCATTTATAGGTTCTGAATTTTAAAAAGATTTATTTATTTGTAGAGAGACGTCTCAATGGTTACCGGTTGCTCTGCTAGTGGAACTGGGTTCAATTTCTTATACTCACATAGTAGCTGACAACCATCTCTAATTCTAGTTTTAGGGAATGCAACACCTCTTCTGGCTTCCACCAGCACTGTAGACATGTGGTGTATAGATATACATGCAGACAAAACACCAATACACATAAAATAATAAAATATTTTCAAAGATTTATTTTTATTTTGTGTGTATGAGTATCTATCTACATGTATTATAAGCACCATGTGCCTGCCTGGTGACCTTGGCCAGAAGGCGATGGTAATCTTGGCACTCAGGATGGTAGAGCAGAAGGATCATCAATTTGAGGCCTGTATGGTCACTAAAGCAAGATCGTCTTAAAAAGGGAGTTGGTGTTATGGCATAAGCCTGTGAACCTCGCCTGAGACAGGAACATCACTTGACTGCAAAACCACCCAGGAGGGCAGTTTATGCCTAGCACTTGGAAGTAGAGGAAGAAGCAGCAGTTCCTATTCGGCTGTGCTTCACACAGAGTTGGGAAATGTGAGAGCCTATCCCAAAGCCCAGAAGAAAGGAAGAACAGATAAACAAGTAAAGAGAAATCTGGGCTGAAAACGAAGCTCGGTGGTAGGAACGCTTGCTGCTCTTGTAAGCATGAGGACCTGAATTCAAGACCCTAATATTCACATAAAAAGCTGGGTGTGGGGCAGGGGGCTTGCTGGCTGTCATCCTAGGTCCAGGTTCACTGAAAGATGCTATCTCAAGGGAATAGGTCAGACAACAGTAGAGAAGGACACTCAACATCCTCCTAGTGTCTCTTTCAACACACACATGAGCATGGACATGTACATACAAACTAAAAATAAGTAAGTTAATCAATATAAAAAAACAGAGAGGGGCTAGAGAGATGGTTCAGAAGTTAAGAGCCCTCGCTGCTCTTCCAGAGGACCTATAGTCAATTCCCAGCACCCACATGGTGATGCATTCTGTAACGCCCCACCGCAGGGGGACCCAACTCCCCTTACTGACCTCTAAGGGTACTAGGCATTCGAACAACACACACATATACATGCAAGCTAACACCCAGATACATAAAATAACTTGTTTTTTAAGTTAAGAGAGAGAGAGAGACTCTGTTCATTTACTCCAAACTTCCACTTACTAATGGTGAATTCAGACCAGTGAGATACATTAGCAAGTGCCAGAACATGGAGGACAAGAAGTCCTGATTCCCTAGAACGTCACACTCAACAGGGAAGCACTTTTAAATAATGCCACCAGTTTTAATCAGCAAATTTTAATTCTTTCTGTGGTTATCAATTGTAGCCACAGACAGCTCTATAAGGCAGCAAATGAGAACTGAAGGCGGAGGGTCTTCTGGTCTGGTTTTTCATTTCTTCTATGTCTCTCATCTTCTAAGGCAGAAAGGAAAACAACCCAAACTCTATGCCTAACCACCTAGAGTTCTTGTCAGAAAGCACAAGCACAGGAAAAGTGGAACAAAGGGATAGCTGAGCAGCTCCACACTCGAGGAAAAGTACCCCACATGCCTCCTATACTGCATCATGAGCTTACATGCTGTGTTCAGTTCCTGTAACACAGGACTTTGGGAAGTAAGTACTGACATTTTCATAGGGACTACTTTTATTTGAGATATTCAGAGCCAGAATGTTTAAGCCCTTTAAGGTCCTTTACCTGGATGCTGCTCTCTTCGTCCTCCCGGGGAGACTGTGCAGGCATAACTTCCACATCAGAGTTGTCAGACGATGTGTTACGCTTTCTCTTCTTGCCCACGACAGGAGTGATGGTGCTAAGGAGGAGACCAAGTCCATTTTCAATGAAAGCAAGGATATTTTATGAGTAAGCAAACACCAGTAATCTAAAGTGTCATATACTAAACTTCCAGACAGAAATATTTGGGTCTAAAATATTTTATTTGAAAATAAAAACATTTGACTTTCCAGTCTATGGTACAAATGCTACGAAGAAGTACAGAGTCTGAAAAAGGCAGCAATTAGCCTGAAAGGATAACCTTGTCCTGACAGACACTTCTCTGAGGAGCAAATAACAGAGATGAAACTGAATTCTTTTTTTTTCCTTATTTATTTTTTTAAAGATGCATTATTTTATGTGGAAAGTGTTTTTGCCTCCATATATGTAGGTGTAACAGCTGCATGCCTGGTGCCTACAGAAGCCAGAAGAGGGTGTCTGATCCCCTGAATAGGAGCTATAGGTTGTAAGCTGCCATATGGTACTGGGAACTGAATTCTGGACACCTGCAAGAGCTGCAGCATTCTTCACTGCTGAGCCTCTCCGGCCTTCCCAAACTTTTTTTTTTTTTTTTTTTTTTAAATAAGGTGGAAAAAGCTATACAGCTTGAAGAACATACAAAGTATGTTGGAGCTAATAAGAAAGTAGCTCCAAGAAATAAAAGAAAAAAACCTAAGATTGCAACAAGAACCTATCAAGCCACACTCCCTTGAAAGAGGTCTACAGTGGACAGTGACTGAAGTTGAAGGGTAGGGAAGCAGTGTCCAGCAGCTCTCTTATACGGAGGTGGTAGGGGCACTGAGAAATCTTCTACATGACAGTAATGAAAAAGTCAGCAATGTGCAAAGTGGTATCTGAACTACTCATCTGTCCTGTACCTTAAGGTTCTCTCCTAGCTCCTGTGGTAACTGCTATACATAGCTCACACCAATATAACCTCACAGGAGTGTGCTATCTCCAGCACCCCACGGGGCAGCAGAGAGCAGTCACTATCCTGCAGTATGCTGTTCCCAGCACCCCGCTGCGCAGCAGGAATACTCACTTTAGCTTACTCTTGCCCTTCGTTTTGGAGGCAGCAGCAGTCTTGCTCTTCTTTGGCTTCTCCTCCTTCAGCCTTTCCCCACTGCTCTTCTTCCTGCGTTTCTTTTCACCCTCCTCCTCTGGCCGGACACTAGGCAGCTCATCCTCATTCAGGACTCGAGGGATGTTTTGCTCACCCCTGGCCCGGGCCCTAGCAATGGCCTCTGCCACAATCCGATTTGCTTTCTCTTGCTTTTTCTGGTGCTCCAGCCTGCGGTTCTCCTCCATTCCAGTCTTCCCTGCAGTATGAGGGGCACAGCTTGCTGGTGATGACAGGGCTGCCACTTCACTGGCACTTAGAACTTTAACCACAGAGAGTCCAGAGGAGGCTCCCTGAGAAGAGCCAGCCTGGGAAAACAAAGACACTACAGTTTCAACATGTTTGCAATTTAAATGGCCTAAATAAAGCTAGGTATACTCATCCAGATATGGGGGCACAAGCCTGTAATTCCAGTACTTGGGACACAGAGAAAAGAGAATTGATTGCCCAGTAGCTCAAGGTCAAGCTGGCCTATATAGTTAAATTCCAGGCCAGCAAAGGGTTACATAATGAGATACTGTTTAACACACACACACACACAAACAAAACACAAACTAGGTACATATGCCTTAAAAATCAGGCATTTCAAATCATCTTTCTTCTTAAATTTTTACCTATTTACTTATTTTGGACAGAGTCTATCTATTATGAAGCTCTGGCTGTCGTGGAGCTCACTATGTCAATCAGACTGGCCTAAACTCAAAGATGCACCTGCCTATGCCTCCCCACTGAGGGCTAGGATTAAGGGCAAGGGCTCGCCATGCTTGCCTCTTTCTTTCTTGAGGAAACAGTCTTGCTATAGAGTACAGCTCAGGCTTATTCTCCCTACCTGACCCCCACAATGTCATAATAAAGACAACAAACATTTTAAAGATAAATATTACAGAAATTATCACCTCAAATTCAACAATAATGCTTCATCTTTGCATGATTTAAGCAAAACAAGGTTTCCATGGGTGAAGTTCCGAGGTATGAAGTTAGAATTTACTGCAGTAAGCAGCAATGGTTACTGAAGGCAGTGACAAGACCCTTTCTTTTCCTTTTCTAGTCACTCACCTGTGGCTGCAGCACCATCTTGAGCGGTACAGAAAGTCTCTGCCCTGGGTTTTGGCCTGGCCCCATTATCTGAGCCTGCTGCACAGAGGACAGGGTCAACGGCTGGGCTGAGGGTGGCGGCTGCGGCTGTGGCTGTGGCTGCGATGATGGAGGCTGAGGTACAATCTGGATTTTCTGTTGTGGCTGCTGCACCTGCAGCTGAATAGTTACGACTTTGGCAGGCTGCCCCTGGGCATTCTTGGCTTGAGTCAAGGCTGCTAGCTGGTTGCCCTGTAACACTATCTTGCCTGGTAGACTCCCTAACACAACATGCCGATGTCCTTGGGGACCTCCGGACTGTGGCTGTTGAAGGACCAAAGTGATGCGTTTCGATTCACCCTACAGTGAAAAAGGAAATCACACAAGAGCAACATTAGAGCGTATTATATACAGAACTTCTTATACCAGGTTTCTTCATTTGACGCATAAAGCTGAATGTCAGAAAATCAATTATTCTTTACCCTCCAGTGTCTCTATAGCATCTTTTCTGTAAAACCTCTACCCAGTGGATATTAAGGCGCACGCTCTCTCTCTCACACACACAAACACACACACAACTTGATAGCTATCTAAGACAGTCATTTAATGTTTGGAAATTAGAACAAAAATCCATAAAATAAAATGAATCATGCCTCCACATCAGTTCCATTAATCTTAATGCTTACAACTGCTCCCAACTCTTCTGATCCTTTATTCAGAGCTTTCTATGCTGCACAGTAGTAAGAGGACAGGAGTACTGCTGAGAATAGGAGACAAAGGTGCACTGGCACACCTGTGTAATCTCAGTATCAGGAGGCTGAGAGGGAGGATTGCAAGTTCTGGGGTCAGCAGTAAGAAGGTGGAGTCATCAAGCCTGCAGTCAGCCTTCCTAATTCAGAATTCCAGGCCAGCCTGGGCTATACTGCAAGAGTCTGTCTCAATAAATAAATAAATAAATAAATAAATAAATAAAAGAGCACTTATAGTATTGCAAATATATGTTCTCAGAACATCCTCTATTTTCAATGACAACTTATAGCACAAATTTACTATGAACTTTTGCTTAATATCTCTATCTCCCTGAAGACTGAGCTGTCCACTGTATTCAGCACCAGATAGGTACAGAGCAGCATGTGATAAGAGATGAGAGGCACATTAACATTTACTACTGCACCTACCAATTAAGGAAGTGACTGTCAAAGCTCACTGGTGAAAAGCAAAGATACTAAGGCATGTTGGTTAGTGCCTATTTTCCCAACACTATTTAGAGAAGATTCCCATGCATTTGAAAGCAGCCTGAGCTAGAAGACTTTATCCCAAACATGCCATACCCTGCCAGTCAGATCTAAGCAGGCTTCCCATAAGCAGTTCTTATAAACCATGCTCTCTTTCCCCTCCCTCACTGCTCCTTGGTCCTCTATGAAAGCACAGTTCACCTCCCTGTTTCATTCAAGTCACCTGGGTAGGTGTAGACGTCAGTGTAACTGCAGGCTTCAGTGGGGGCCCAGCAGCCCCAGGATTCCCAGCAGGAGTTGAACCCTTTACTGGCTGGAGGACCAGCTGTTTTACTGGTCGGCTTGGCTGGACAATGCGCTGAACAGCAGCCTGGTTCCCAGGGACCTTCGTGGCCAACACTGTATTACCAGAGACAATGGATACACCTGGTCGAAGGGGTGTACCAGTCAGCACTTTGGTAAAAGTGACTTTTCCACCGTTGGCTGTCCCAGCCACTAGGGGCTGAGCTGTACTGGTGATACCTTGGGCCTGAATTTGTGCCACATGGGTGCCTGTGACGGAGGAGTTTGGTGGAGCTTTAAGAATAACAATCTTAGGAGCTGACTGAGATGCTTGTCCTCCAGTATTACTGGGGGAGACACCTGTGGCAGAGACACCCATGAAAGGATTCCCTTGGCTCAAGATCTCCTGGCTCTTGGAGACCTGCAAAAGTCCTGATGTTGGTGTTGATGTCTGCAAGACAGGCTGGGCTGGCTGCTCCTGGCTGGTGGGCTGAGTGGTATAATCATGCAAGGTTAGGGATTCTGGAGCTGGAGCTGTGGATTCTTTGGGAAGTTCAGTGGAAGCTGTTTCCTCTGGTGGAGGAACCAGGTCACTTGCTGATGAATTCCCCACATCACCACCTCCACCATCTTGGTTCATCTGATCCAAGGAGTCCAGAGAGCTTGGCAGTCCAAGTGCTTCTTCAATGGGGTCTTGAGTGACCTGATTAAAGCTGTCATCAGTCAGAGAGTCCAGGCCAAATAAGTTTGGGTCATCAAAAAGATCCATGATGGGGTCTGCCATCTTGGTAAGAGTAATAAAAAGTATTTGTTGAAGTTCCGGGGAGGGAAGGGGAGGGGGGGAACTCTTTCTCCCCTCCCCTTCCCTATTAACAAAAAAAAATGTACACAGTGAACGAAGACTATTCTTCAAATGAAGAGACAAGAAACAAGTGCATGTCAGATTGTCCTGAACTTCATGAAGCAAGACAGCTAAGCCTTCAGCGGGAGAAGATGGAACTCCTGTGATGGAATATAAATGAAAAGTAAGCAAAGCTGGTGACTTCAATGACAACTTCTAAGGTACCACCTTAATATCCATTTGCACTAAAGACATAAGAGGACAATATGAGGAACTTTACAGATGGACACATGGTAAAAAGAGAACCTACATTTCTGTCTCAAAACTAAGTATTAAGAAGAAATGAACCCCCTTTAGGCTCTTCCATCTCCACATCTTGAAGTCTCTGACTTATCAAAAACATTCAGCTTGTTGGGTGCGGTGCACATACTTTGAGCTCAGAACTTGGGAGGCAGAGGCAGGAGGGTTCAGGCTAGCTAGCCAGAGCTACAAATTGAGACAGTGTCTCAAAAAGCCAAAGAAACAGCCGGGCGTGGTGGCGCACGCCTTTAATCCCAGCACTCGGGAGGCAGAGGCAGGCGGATTTCTGAGTTCGAGGCCAGCCTGGTCTACAAAGTGAGTGCCAGGACAGCCAGGGCTACACAGAGAAACCCTGTCTCGAAAAACCAAAAAAAAAAAAAAAAAAAAAAAAGCCAAAGAAACAAAAACAAAAAACTCTCCCAACCCCCCCAAAAACATTAAACTTGTTTTTGTTCACTTCTTTCTACAGTTATCTTTTTAAGATAATGATAAGGAAGTTTTATATTTACCCACTGTTAAACTGGTACAACTCTAAAATATATCAAGAATATTTCTATAAAGTAGATAAAAGTTTTTGTAAATACTACTGTTGTAAATTCTCCTTTTGATCCAGATTCGTCCACCTATGACTGACAAAAATATGCCACCTGTAACCAAGCTTCTCCCACAATGTGAGCTGAACTCAGTGTAGTTCCCCCAACAGTATTCCACTAAACATTTATATATAGCAGTTTGTGCTAACAGATTTTTCAATGCCTTTCTTTCTCTCCTTCCTTCCTTCCTTCCTTCCTTCCTTCCTTCCTTCCTTCCTTCCTTCCTTCCTTCCTTCCTTTCTTCCTTCCTTCCTTCCTCCCTCCCTGCCTCCCTCCCTCCCTCCCTGCCTCTCTCTCTCTCTCTCTCTCTCTCTCTCTCTCTCTCTCTCTCTCTCTCTCTCTCTCTTTCTTTCTGGTTTTTCGAGACAGTGTTTCTCTGTATAGCTCTGGCTGTCCTGGAACTCACTTTGTAGACCAGGCTAGCCTTGAACTCAAAAATCCACCTGCCTCTGCCTCCCAAGTGTTGGGATCAAAGGCGTGCGCCACCATGCCCAGCTTTTCAATGCCTTTCTGACATACTTAATATATGGCTTATTTTTACCAGTCATAGGTAGAAGTACCTGGATCAAAAAGTAGAATTTACAACAGTATATCCAGAAACTTTAATCTACCTTTATAGAAATGTTATTTATACATTTTAGAGTTGTGCCAGTAAGATTAAAATTTTTTCTAGCAAGAGACTGAACATTTCAATCCTAACTTTTTTCTCTTACCTATACATATCCTACATCCCTGCTTGGCACAGTTCACTCAGTAAATTTGTGTGCCTGCAATGCTTTAACCTATACATGGAACATAGATAGCCTCCTCCACCTCTTCACCCTACTCCACACGTCCTTCCCAGTAAAGGAAACCATCACCCCAAAGCTCTTCTTTAACCTGCCAATTTGTGATGACTCTATCTTGTACTTGCTTTAAATACTAGAGCATTATATCTTAGTAAATAAAGCAAAGCATATGACTCGAGATTCTTACCCATATTCTGAGAAGGCCCAAACCATTCCTTTGTGCAAGTTATAGAAATTACCATCTTCTCAAGATGCTTGTCTGACTTGTGTGAGAAAATTGTCTTAAGTTTATAAAAATGAACACTTATGGGTCTTATGCAGGGTGTATACCCTCCAGAAGAATGTGTTACGACCCAGCTCCTAAGAGACAGAAAGGTCCTTGATGGTAAGAACTGTCTTACTTCCCTGTGGATCCCCCAAGAAACCTGCAGGACAGCACACATAGGAGCCATCCAATGATAATATTCGCTCTTATTACTAGAATGAAGTATTCAGTTTTCACAGATATCACACTGTATTAGAATTTAAAAGCTTCCTATATTGAAAAACTGCCCCATAAATGACATGTAGATACTGGCCTTAAGTTCAAGAACATTCTAGGGGGAAACAAAGGAAATGTATAAAACCACATAATACAAATACATAAAAAAGGTGAAGAGGAGAGAGAGATGGCTCACAAGAGCACTGACCACTCTTCCAGAGGACCCAGTTCTCTAGCACCCACAGGGAGACTCACAACCACCTGTAATTCCAATTCCAGGGTATCCATGCCCTCTTCTTGCCTTTGTAGCCATGAGGCATGCACATGGTGCACAGAGACAAAACATCCACACACAGAAAGTAAGTGCAATACACACACACATATATACACACATACATGAAACGGGTATTCGTTCTTGAGCTGGTAAGATGGATCAGTGGGTGAAGGAAGGTACTTCCTATACAGGCTGGCGACCTGAGTTCAATCCCCCAAACCCACTTAAAAGTAGAAGGAAAGAACTGTCCTATGACTTCTACAGATGCACCATGGCATGTACATCCACACACACACATCAGAATAATAATAATCACTCTAAGGCATTTTTAAAAAGAGTATATAATGTCAACGACAATCCAGGAAAACATTCCTTGATAAGAGATCCTTTTTTCTAGCTATCTAAAGACATCAAATAAGAAATCAGTCAGAAATATAAACACAATGTAGACCTGACAAAGACTTTTCCAAGTCTCTGTGTGCATGTTAGTGCAATTGTGTGTGAGTGTGTACATGTGTGTGGGGGTGGGGAGACAGAGAGGCTATCCCAAGATTGCCTCAAACTCCTAACTCTCCTGCTTCAGCATTCTAAGTGCTGTGATAAGAGGTTTTCAGTTATCTTTATAAAATAATGCAGTGGAGGTCAGCATCTCTTCCAGGCCTGCATAACTGAACACTTTTCAAGTCTCAAGATCTGTATCAATTCCTATCTCTGGCCAAACTATTTCAGCAGCTCATTCCAACTTCTAATATTGTCCACAAATTACTCAAAATGGCAACAAGCATAGTTATGCATATTTCTTTAGTTAATGAAAAACCTATACAATCATTTCATACATTTCCTTATGTCTCACCGTGTTTTTTAGATAGTTATGCCCCATTTTGCCAGCTATGACCTTTGATCTTCTACTCACTATTAGAGAAATTACAGTAAATATCTGTAGCTAAATATCATACGAAAACAATAACAAGAACTCACATGGTAGTTATGCTGACAGTCACTACTACAATGAAAATATCTGCCTGGTGTGATGGCGCACGCCTTCAATCCCAGCACTCGGGAGGCAGAGGCAGGCGGATTTCTGAGTTCGATGCCAGCCAGCTCTTTAAAAGGAAATTATATATAAGACGGTCTTCCTATGTTGCCTAAGCTGACTCTGAGCATGGCAATCTCCCTGCATCAGTATTCAAAGAGCTAAGATTATACATATGTTACTTTCTCCAGAAGAAATTTTGTTTTTCACTTTGCAACACTGGTAACCGGACCTATGGCTTTGAGGTGCAGTGACATGCATGTAAACAAAACACATACATTATAAAGAAATACATATTTTTGAGACAGGTCTCTCTGTAGCCTTGGTTATCCTGAAATTCACTGTGTAGACCAGGCTGGCCTAAAAAAATCAAAAATATTCCTAGTCTCTGTTTCCCAAGTGCTGGGATTAAAAGTGTATGCTACCATGCTTGGTCCAAAATAAAAATTTAAATTAAAAAAAAAAAAAAGGTAAGATTAGCTCTGCGGCTGGGCGTGGTGGTGCATGCCTGTAATCCTAGCACCTTTACATGCCTGTTGCCTGTAGAGGTGAGAAGGGGCATTAGATCTTCTGGAACCGGAGTGTGAAGACTCCCTGTGGGAGCTGGAAACCATACCCAGGTCCTTTGGAAGAGTGCTTACCCACTGAGCCCTCCTTTTACTTTTTTATTTACACATTCTCACTAAGTTGCATAGGCTGGCCTTGAACTGACTCTGTAGACTAAGTAGGCCATAAACTTGTCTTCTTCCTATACATGCCTCTAAAGGACCTGTGATTACAGATCTGCACTACCAAACTAGACCAAAGATGGCACTTTTTTGTTTGTTTGGTTGTTTGTTTGGTTGGTTTTTTGAGACAGGGTTTCTCTGAGTACCAAGGCTGTCCTGGAACTCACATTGTAGACCAGGCTGAGCTTGAACTCAGAGATCCGCCTGCCTCTGCATCCCAAGTGCTGGATTAAAGGCGTGCGCCACTGTCATCCAACAAAAAGATGGTACTTTTAAAGAGGAAACAGTAATTGCACTTTTTTCTGAAATACTTCTTTACCTACATATGACTCATTAATTTATTAATCTTTAAAAATCAGTACATTATCTCTTGGTTCTTACTTCCCAAACTTGTGTGTGTGTGTTTAAAATTGAGATGCTTAAGTGTAGGCTTCAGCATGAGGGTTAAGGCAGAAAGAAGACAGGCACACTAGAAAGCACAGGCGTGAGCTCCCTTCAGACAGTTACTTTTCTTTCCGTGTTTTCTTTTGTTTGAGACAGGGTTGTTTGTGTAGCCTTAACTGTCCTGGAACTCATTCTATACACCAGGCCCCTGCCTCTCAAGTGTTGTGACTAAAGGCATCTGCTACCAATGCCCAGCTTTAATTTAAAAATTAAAAACAGCCAGGCAGTGGTGGCGCACGCCTTTGATCCCAGTGCTTGGGAGGCAGAGGCAGGCGGATTTCTGAGTTCGAGGCCAGCCTGGTCTACAGAGTGAGTTCCAGGACAGCCAGAGCTACACTGAGAGACCCTGTCCTGAAAAACAAACAAATAAATAAATAATAAAAATACAAACAAACAACCCCAGGGTCTTTGTAGCCCAGAGTGGCCACAAACTCACAACCATCCACCTGCCTGAGCTTCCTGAGTGCTAAGATTGTAGGCATGAGCTCGTACCTGGCTCTCTGAGCAAATTTGTGCTTGCTACTTGTCAGTCTAGATTTAAGAACTCAAAAGCATTCCCAGGTGTAGTAGCTTACCCTGCAATTGAGGCAGAAGGACTGCTATGAGTTTGAGGATAAGGCTATATAACAAAACTGTCTCAAAAAACAACCCTACCACAAATCCTTGGGACTACACAATCCCACAGAATAGTGTATTATTACTTTTCAATTTCTTTCAATTTTTTTTTTTTTTTTTTTAGTTTTTAGTTTTTAGGTTTTTTTGAGACAGGAGACAGGGTTTCTCTGTATAGCCCTGGCTGTCCTGGAACTCACTTTGTAGACCAGGCTGGCCTCGAACTTAGAAATCTGCCTGCCTCTGCCTCCCATGTGCTGGGATTAAAGGCGTGGGCCACCACGCCCGGCTTACTTTTCAATTTCTTAACCTGCACTGAAGCAAAGCCTGGCTCCCATCTCAAACTCTCCACACTTCTAACTTTATTCATTGCCCCGGGTCTTTTATTACCTGTGTATCATCCTGCCTACATCATCCTGCCTGCATCAATATATAACTTAGCTTACAAGCATATATATTTCATGAATTTCCTTTCTACAGTTCAAACCCTGGTAAAACAAATAAATGGATGTTTTAGGGGTTTTAATGTAAAGCAACTATTAGATTAATAAAGTGACATCAGGCTTTTCTCTTATTAAGAATGAAAACCATGCTGGGTGTGGTGGCGCATGCCTGTAACCCCAGCATTTGGGAGGCAGAGACAGGTAGATTTTTGAGTTCAAGGCCAGCCTGGTCTACAGAGTGAGTTCCAGGACAGCCAGGGCTACACAGAGAAACCCTGTCTCGAAAAAAACCAAACAACCAAACAAACAAAAAAAGGAATGACAACAGTCCTACCCTTCCACTGCCCAAAAGAGAAACACACACATGTGCCCTAAAGGAAAGTCAGGATTTGGTGGCTATATTTAATAACTTCCCATAATCAAAATTAGTATACAGCCTGTATGACACAAACCCTGGGGATTGGAAGTGCAACAGAAAAAGAACAGAAGTTCAGTTGAAATCCAAGGACACCTATCTACACACACTGACTAAAGCAGATACTGGCAGAACAGTATCTGTTGTCTTCCTAGAGTTCCCTTCTTCTCCAGGCTCACCACCTTCCTCACAGTTCTTATGTTTCTGGAGCCAGAGGGTTCCAACTATCTGGTCCTTGGGTTTTGCCTCAACCTTGCCCATTTCCATTACTTGTTGGTCTTATCACAACAGATTTTAAATTCTAGTCTATTATCTACCCCAACATCCTCATGCTTTTCAACAAAACAGTGACTGCAAACAAACAGTGTAGAAGGCATGTGCACTATGTGTAAGTATGGCACAGGAGGGTGTGGTCAAAGTGTAGTTCTTAAGTGTATACACAGCATTACAGTTCTGTATTTGTAGTTTTATATTTTATTGTTTCTATTACTGAGAGTACAAGTGGACAAAATCTTGACCAGTAAGATCTGCAAAAAAAAAAAAAAAAAAACAAAACCCAAACAATGGACAAGGGAGCTGATGTCAGTAGAAAGAAAGACAACAGCAGGAAGAAAGTCACTAGTATCTCAGGGCTGCGATCTGTCTCACATTATCCCCAAAGGGTGTTTATCACACTTTACTGTTACAGTGAAAGAGAAACACTACAAAAGAAATCATTTCATCATCTATATAGACTGAACTACAGATACAAACTCTCCATTTACAGATTTCTCTATACTATCCATCCTTAGAAGATAATGAACAAATGTCATATTGGGCAATACTTTTTCTGTAGTATATAGGTTTAGAAAGCACTGTTCATGCCTAAGCTCTGTGCTCAAAGGTTCAGAAAAAAAAAGGTATTTTACCTCAAAATATAAACCTTATTGGAAATTGAATCATTTTCAGGAGGATGAGCTAGAGACAGAAATAAACTCTACTTATTAAGGCACAGGCTGGATAGGGGAAGCTTGATTTACACAAGAAATACCTTGAAAATAAAATAAACATGACAGCAAAATTAAAAAATATATATATATATAAATTTATAGCAGGCGATCACAAAACAAACAAACAACAAAACCTATGCCATTGAAACATTTGTGAGACTCAGAGAATCTCAAACCTTAGAGATAAACGAGCAAGAGACACCCAAAGCAAATGAAGTTATTAAGCTGAGGTCAAAGAATGATCAGGATGGAAGGACACAAGAAATGGAGCTATTAACTTGGAGCCACTCAGGGTTCCTCAAATAAACTGAGATCTTGGGCCATTTTCTCTGCTTTCACTAGTCTGTCAAATGAGTGGCAACTGTGTTTCTGTTTTCTAGTAACTGACGGAAAAGACATAACTAAATTAAGGGTGTAAATATTTGGGGGCAAATATGGCTGGTAACAGCACTTCGTTAAAAACAGGGAAAGCTAAATAGCCAACCATAAAAACTAAAAGCATGTATTTTCAAAGGCCAAGTGAGAAACTGTAGAAATAATGTTACTTATATAGGGAAAGGAAGGAAGTAGAATTGATGAAGAGGAAAACGTACTGGAAGTGGGGGTGGCAAGGGGGGCCGGGTATATTACCTGCTCTTACTGCCGGGGTTAGTGCCAGTAAGGCCCATACGGCAGAGGCAGGCTCGGGCGGAAGACTTCGGGCAACTGGAGCCCCCAAATGGAGTTTAAGTACATGCACTTGAACGAGGGAGCAATCGGGGGCATCCTCCGAGGTGGGGATGGTCAAGACGGAAAGATACGAGGGGTGGGGGTGGGGGTGTGATGCCCAGGGAAGCAGCAACTTTAGGGCGCAAGCTGCAGGCTGAGAGGCCAAGCAAGCCCCGAAGGTGAAAAAGCCCTGCACCTTACCCCGGTGGGAGGCAAAGGTAGCTTTACCTGCGGTGGCCGTGGGGCCGGTTCGCTTCTCGCTGTCTCTCCAGCACCAGTTCCCCTCCTTCTACGCAACCTAACTTGATGCGCTTGCCCGCCCCACACTCTCATTGGCTAACATGCGCTGCCACTCAACCAAAGGCGCAGAAACGCAAAACAGCGCAAGGGCGGGACTAGAAGCAGCTCCCTTCCCCCGCAGGTTAGGTTGAGAGCGCACAGAGAGGCCTATCCGGTTTCTAGGGCCAAGACCAAGCCTGCAGCTTGCCTGAAAACGAAGGTGCAGGAGAGCAATCCTGATGGGTTGATTCTTGACACCCACACCGCTCACATACCCGAGTAGAACTCTAGGGAGGTGTTCTGCACTAGGCCAGCTCCGCCTCCCTCTGGAACCCCTGTCTTCCGGCGGCCCTGTCACTCCCTCCCACTCCCCAGCACAAGGTGCCCAAGCACTACTAAGGGTGGGGGTTGGGGGGTGCGGGAAGAACAGTTGTTGGGGACTCAGACTTTCGCCTTTCCAAGATAAGACACAATGTGCTACAATCCAGGAAGCTGGCTTGCATGCCTGACTCTTCTGCTTCCATAAAGTTTTAGCTCAGGTGCCTCGAACAATTCTCTGGCTTGGTGTACTCCAAAATACACACCCAGTCCTACCCCTATCCTTTTTCTCCAAACAGTCCATTTGACTTAGCCATCACTCTCCATTCCTGGTGTCCTGAAGCAAACTAGCGCCCATCGTGAGGATTTACAAGCTTAAGTCTCCCAAAGTAAAAAACAGCTGCTTTACTCAGAACCACGGTTTACTCCGAAAAAAACAAAACAAAACAAAACAAAAACACGGAAATCTTATTTTTCTGTACTCCTGGGTTCAGAACCGGAAAAAAAAAAAAGCCCAACTTGAAAGACCCCAGTGTTACCTACCACTAGACAGGCCAGGAACACTCAGACTGTAGTAATGTTAAGGCTTCCTATTCACTTTGGCTCTGAAACCTCCTTCGTACTTAGCATCCAATTAACTGCCAACTCCTACTGACACTACTGCAATGTACTACAACAGACTTCAGAGCCCGCAATGCGCTATAAGTCAACCACTTTGTATACAAGAGAAAACTGAGCCACTGAAGGATCCAACTAAGAAACTAAGTAGCAAAGTCGGGGCTTCTAACTCTACTGCCTTCTCTCTTTGTGCAGTTGCTTATTTATGTAGAAGTCTCATAATTGATCTTTCTTCCTTCTAATCCATCCTGTTACCACATTAATTCCCTAATACACAATTTGACCAAATGAACTTCATGCTTAAGGACTTTTAAAGCGGGCCTGTCACTCTTGTAACTATATATGAGACAAGTCTACAACCCCAGCAGTCAGGAGGCTAAGGCAGGTGAAAACAAAACAAAATTTAATAGCACACCTTGCCTTTTTTGTCCTAGTTTCCACTGTTACTTGATATATACATTTACATGCTAGTCAAAATGTCAAGTTACTTTTGCTACTTTTTTTCTCAATATGGATCTAGTTAATACCGTGCATTCAAATGCATTCTCCATCTCTACTTTCATCACCTCAACTCTTGTTGTCTGAGTCAAGGCCTCACAGTACACAATCCAGATTGCCTTGGAACTCACTATTACATCTCAAGATTGCCACAAACTCATGGTGATTCTCTTGCCTCAGCCTCCCGAGTGCTGGAATAACAGCCATAATTTCAGGATTACCGTACCCAGTTATCTAAACATTTACCAAGCAGACAGTATGCTACTAAGCAATAGTATTAGGTACCCAAAAATAATACCTATCCATCAGCACGATGGTACACACCTGTAATTCTAGCACTTGAGAGGTGGAGGCAAGAAGATCATGCATTCAAGGTTAGCTTGAGTTAAAAGTGATCCTGTTTGGGCTGGAGAGATGGCTCAGTGGTTAAGAGCACTGACTGCTCATCCTAGAAGTTCTGATTTCAATACTCAGCAACCACGTGGTGGCTCACAACCATCTGTAATGGGATCTGAAGACAGTGACAGTGTACTCACATACATGAAATAAGTAAATCTTAAAAAAAAAAAGTGATCCTGTTTTTTAAGCAAACAAAAAACAAGACAGGAGGGAAGGAGAGGAGAGAGGGAGGGGAACAAAACGATAAAATCCCTACTCCTCTTAGAAGTGTGTATATGTGGGAAGAAGGTAAAACAGTAGGCACCATAATAAAGTGGGTAAGTATAAACAGTTCTAACACAAAATGGTAATACAACAGCAGGGGTCATTGCAGGGACAAGACAAGAAGGGAATTAATTTAGGAGAAAAAGATCAGGAAACAGTTTCTTAAATTATAAGAGATAGGTTAAAGTGGACCATATGAAAGGAATATTCAAGCAGCAGAGATAGTGGGAAGGGAGGCAAAACAAAAGCATGAAAATGAAAAGCTGTATGTGTCACACAATTCTGTAGTTCAATCCTGCCAGAGCAAAGTCACAGGAAACCGAACAGAGATGAAGTGGAAGGCTAGGAAAGGGTCAGAGAGCCATTTCTTCCAGGTAAACAGGAACCCACAGAAACAATCGGAATGACACAACAGAGCTAAGCTGAGTTACTAACTCTGGATTTGAGAGATGGAAGAACAGAAGACATGGGGCCAGTCAGAAGGCTGCTATGGAGTCCAGAGTCAAAAGAGGTAGATCCTGGGTATTTCCTAGTTTGTTATTTTCTGTGAGGTAGCTGAGCCTGAGAGCTTGGATGAAAAGCTCCATCCACAGAGCCAGAATGATCAGCTTCATTTATGTCTCTGGTCCCTGTGAGCATACATCCCCTGCTTTCAGACCCCCTTTTAAACCTTTTTAACTTGTGACCCATCTGATAACCTTCCAATAAATTCCCTTTCTGGGGGCTGGCGAGATGGCTCAGCTGGTAAGAGCACTGATTGCTCTTCCAAAGGTCCTGAGTTCAACTCTCAGCAACCTATGGTGGCTCAAAACTGTCCGTAATGAGATCTGACGCCCTCTTCTGGTGTGGCTGAAGACAGCTACAGTGTACTCACATATAATAAGTAAATAAATATTTAATAAAAATAAATAAATTCCCTTTCTGAATCCTTCCTAACAAGATAAGTAAGGTGTGGATTATAGCAATGTAATTTAAAATATGATGGAAGGGAATAACAGGACCCAGACCAGAAATACTCATATAAAATTAGTAGGACGTAGAATTTAGCTATACTGAATGAGTTGTTTATATATTATGTCAAATTGTGATGTTCAATGGCTGCAGAAAAGTCCAGCATGGTGACAGATTTAGAGAGTTGTCCTAACTCTCTAAATGGTGGTAGGTATAAAGATTATCTAAGAAATGTGAGCAATGGACCAAAGTATAAGAAAAACTGTTCTAGCTGGGCATGGTGGGGTACGCCTTTAATCCCAGCATTCAGGATGAGTGGCAAGTGGTTCTCTTTTCTCTACTCCCTCCTGCAACTTCCCGTGGTACTAAAGGAATTGAACCCAGGGACTGCTCTACTACTGAACTAAACCTACCCCTTAGCAAGCCTGAAATAACTATCTTGAGGAAAGTGAGACACAGAGAGATTGTTAATTTGTTAAATATCCTACAGCTACTAAAAAACTGTGTCAGATTCAAATTTAGGCATGTAACCGCCCTAAGATACTGTGTCTTACATATATGCCCTACTATAAATTCTCTCTTAGTCAGGCATGATGGTTTATGGCTATAATCCCAGCACTCAAGAGGCAGACAGCCTGGGTCGAAAGTGGAGTTCCAGGCAAACCAAGATTACAAAGAAAGACCCCAAAACAAAAGCAACCTAAGCTAATACGTCTTCCTTTTAAGTGGTGATTGGATAACCAATTACACAGTTTTTGATGTTTTTCCCTCCCCCATTAGAGTGCAAGTTCTTCAACTGGAAAGACTATTTATAACCTGTCTTAGTGGTAACGGATGTCTTGGTGGTTATGGGCATTCAGTGTACTTTGGTGAAGAACATATTAAACTTTCAGCCAAAGGTGTGAGTGAAACTTTAAAGGTAATGGGGAGGTTTCTGAGCAGAGGGCGATGACTCCCCTTACTGAACAACCACAACAAATGAGCAGGGATATGCTTCCCTCCAGACACATTCAAGAAAAGCCATCATAAAGTCATAAGTATCTTCACTTTTTAGGACCAATAGCAGACACCACTTTACATAGAGCAAAAGAAGACATAAGAGTTCTTTTGAGAGATGGCTCAGCACTTAGGAGCCCTGGCTGCTCTTGCAGAGGAACCATGTTCAATTCCCAGAACACAGATGACAGCTCACAACTGTCTGTAACTCTAGTTCCAAGGGATCCGACACTCTTTTTCTGTCACAGCCACTAAACAAGCAAAGTCATGTAGGCAAACCCCACATACATAAAACTAAAAACAAGGGGAGCGCACACACACGCACACACACACACGCACACACACACACTTTTCCATGGTGTGATAATTAATAACTACTGGAAGTAATGAACTTAGTGATTCCTTTTAGGGACAAAATGGTGACAATTTAAGGCAGTGGCAAAAAGTGAATGACAATGATATAGACCCTAGAGGGCTTAAAAGTAAGGCATGGATTTTTTTTTTTTTAAAGTCAGTCTCATTGCAGTGTGTTTGTTTGTTTGTTTTTAAACAGTTAAAACTAGTGTGTTGGCCTAAGCTTGAAGATAGAAAGCAAGTGCAATCTTGTCTTAAGGGTCTTTGTCCTAAAGTAAACTTAGGCTGATTCTGATTCCACTCCACTGGCTCAAGGGCATAGGAGGAAAAAAGTCTATGCTCTGGGCAGGTTTGATGCGCAGTGGGAAACGGAGAGTGACACTCAAGGCCAAGTACTTGAGTTTGACTCCTGGGACCCCTGTACAGATATAAGGAGAGAACTGACCCCACAGCTTGTCTACACACATGCATACACACATATACACATGATAGAAATACTCACATAATAATAATGATGATGAAGTAAAAAGAAAAAAAATGATGCTGAGTTCCAAAGGAGAAATCTAAGTTGGTCAACATATCTACTGATACCACTACTGTGCACACACAACGGAAACAATGACCTACACTATTTGGGTAACAGCCCTGGTCTCTAGTTCCATGCAACCTAGCTTTCCCTATTTTAAATAAGCCATTTTTCTTACATTTGTTCAGTCTGGGAAAAAGTGTAAATGTTTACTTAATTCGATTTCATGCTCTAAAACCTGAGCATTTCAAAGTAATCCTAAAGAGCATAAGATAACATGTAATGTTTGGCACATAGCAGGCTAGTAGAGAGGAATTTATTCCTTAGCCAATAGTTTAAATCAGTACCACTCAAAGTTTGTATCATACAAAAATACTGGGTTGTAGTGGGGGATGCTTTTAATCCCAGAACTCAGGAGGCAGAGGCAAGCAGATCTCTTGAGTTCTAGGCCACCTGGTCGATAGAGGGATTCCAGGTCAGCCAGGGCTACAGAGAAACCCTGTCTTAAAAAACAAACAAACAAACAACAACAACAACAACTCATTAGAGACTTAGCAGAGCTGATCTGCTAAGCAGAATGATGGGAAACCAAAATATACATATACCAACAGGCTTCACCGCTGGAGAAGCAGGGTGAAGGGACTCTGGAACTAACATGCAGAAAGGGCAGTAATACCACCTTCAACAAACCTAGCACTAGAATCTAGGGCACCAGTGAGGAACTCATTGCATCGTTTTTTACATCTTCAGGAATATGTCAGCATCTATTGCATAACTATTCCATTTACTTCACAAAACCAATTTGTGGTAAATTATAATTCCTTGCCATGCAGTGGTGGCGCACACCTTTAATCCCAGCACTTGGGAGGCAGAGGCAGGCAGATTTCTGAGCTCGAGGCCAGCCTGGTCTACAGAGTGAGTTCCAGGACAGCCAGGGCTATACAGAGAAACCCTGTCTCGAAAAAAAACAAAAAACAAAAAACAAAAAACAAAAAAACAAAAAGTTCCCTAGCAGTACAGAAGACGGGTGAATATTCTGCACATTATAGAATCCATGTGTAATTAAAGAGCTGACTCAATATGTGCCAGCAGGAAGAATCTTTTTTAAAGTTCTTTATTTTTGAGGATTGAGGGGTTGGAGAGATGATTTAGCAGTTAAGAACAAATGCTGCTCTGACAGAGGCTAGTTCCCAGCATCCATAAAAGTGGCTCACAACCACTCCAAACTCCATCCCCAAAGATTGTGACACCCCTGACCTCAGTGGGTACTTACACTCTGTGTACATACCTACATACAGACAAACATACATACAGACAAACATACAAGTTAAAATAAATCTTTACAGGAAGAAAAAAAGTAGTATAGAAAAGAAAAGGAAGAAAAAAACACAAATTTTATCTCCTGGATTTTGTTAGTCCCTAGTTAAAAAAAATCCCTAACCACACCAGGCACTCTTTTAAAAAAATCAGTACTTAGGAGGCAGAGGCAATCTCAGATCTCTGTGAGTTCAAGGACAGCCCAGTCTATACAGGAAGTTCCAGGACAGCCAGGGCTATGTAGTAACCCTGTCTCCAAACCCCCCACTTCCCTACAAAACAACAAAAACAAAACCCCAAGAAAAAAGGAAAATTCATAAATAAATGATATCATGGAGGCAGCACTGGCCTAGCACAAGCAAGGCCTTGGGTCTCACTCCTATGTTGTACCACACAAAAATAAAATAAAACAAATCGGTCAGAAAAAGCTTCTCATTTATACCTTTTACTTAGTCAAATCACACATCCCCCAAATTCTAGTATCTGGACTCTAAATAAGCATCTAAGCTATAAAAATCACTAATTTCTCAAAGAACCAAGCAAAAAGAAATCCTATCACTAACGGAACAACACACTTCCAAATACTCACATCCCAGGGGGAAATCCTCAAAGATGTCTATACCACATTTTCAAAATATACAGCGGGATTAAAGAGCGAGCGAGAGAGACAATTCCAAAACACCCTGAAGGACTCACAACTGTTCAATGGCCTGTCTGCCCTCTCAAATGAGTTGATGACTTAAATTACATGGGGCTGAAAGACAGCTCAGCAGTTAATAGCACTGGTTGCTCTTGCAAAGCAAAGGACCAAGTTTGTTTCCCAGTACCCACAAGGCAGTTCACAATCACTCATAACTCTAGGTAGTCCCAGGGATCCAACACCCTCTTGGCCTCCTTGGACATCAGGCATGCACATGGTACATACATGTATGCAGGCAACATTCATGCACATAATTATTTGTTTTGTTTTGTTTCTCAGACAGGGTTCTCTGTGTAACCTTGGCTGTCCTAGAACTCACCAGGTAGACAAGGCTAGCCTCAAACTCAGATCCTCCGGTCTCTGCCTCCCCAGTGCTGGGATTAAAGGCATGTGCCACTGCTGCCGGGCTACATAATTTTTTTAAATTCAATTACTATTGCTGAGGGTGCAGTTCAGTGGTAGAGCAAGATCATGAGTTCAGTCTCTAAGCATACCAAAATTAAAAGGAATTTTAACTATATAACTTTTGTCAGAATGTGATTGACCTAATATCATAGGTTATAAACTAAGCATGGTGGCTTATGTGTATAATCCCAGCATTCAGGAAGTTGAGGCAGGAAGACTGTTAAAAATTCCAAGACAGGGGTTGGAAAGACGGCTCTGTGGTTAATGGTGCTTGCTGCTCTTGCAGAGGGCCTGGATTTGACTCCTAGTACTCAACAATGAGCTGCTCACAAGCACTAGTAACTCTAGCTCCAGGAGATCTGATGCACTCTTCTGGTCTTCCACAGGCACCAACATGCAAGTGCTGCAACTACACTGAAGGCACAGAAAAATACAATAAAATAAATAAATCTTTAAAAAAACAAAAACAAAACAAAACAAGCCTAGGTTATTTAGTGGTTCCAGACCAACCTACGTAAGAATGAGATCCTGCCTTAAAAAAACCAAACAAAACCAAACAAAACCAAAAGGTAGGTTGTGTTTGTGTGCTGGTGGCTCAGTGGTTACACTTGTACAAGCAAGAGGACCACAGTTCAGATTCAGCACCCACCTAACAAGCTGGCCCTCCTGCAAAGGTCTGTGATTCTAGCAACTTCTTCTGGCCTTTCTAAGTGCATAGCACCGATAAAGATGTACATATACAAATACAGACACATGCACATACAGAGGTAAATGAATCTGTTAAAAAAAAAGTGCCAGGCGTAGTGGTACATGCTTTCAATCCCAGCATTTGGGGTATAAAGGCTGGTAGATTCTCTGTAAGTTCAAGGCCAGCCTGGCCTACATGTCTTAAAGGATAGGCAGGGCTATGTGAAAGACTGTCTCAAACACACAGATAATAATAAAATACATTTTAAACCATTTCTTTTAAGAAAGTTATAGACCCTCAGAACAAAAAAGTCAATATGGAATTATTTCACTAGATGAAAAGTTTATCACTCTCACACTTTAGGTGCTGATATATGGGGAAGGATACAATTCTAGAAATAATCTCAGTAGAATGCTACCGAACTATCATTTCCCAATGAAGCTATACATTACTAGTTTCTCTGGAGATAAGCAGAAGAAATAAAATCAGGTACATTTTACTCTTTCAACAATAAAGAGAACTTATTAGTAATTATGTATACTAATAAATATTTTTGGACATCTTTTCAAATAAACTAGTTGGACCATATAGTGTTAACCTGAACTTGTACAGGGTAGAATTCTGTCTAAGTAGCCCCAACCTGCCCCACTGCTAAGAATATGCTCCTGGATGAATTCATGTTGAAGATGAACGTTGCTGTCTATGCCATTCTCGGTTTTCTGTTTTTATTTATTTTTTATTTTTTTGGTGGTGCTATAGACTGGCATTGGGGGCCTTGTGTACATTAGACAAGTGTTACCTCCAAAGCCCCTCCTACTGGACCTTTGATAACCAGATAACATGCCATCAATGGGCATAACAATCTGAAGGCTAAAGATAAGATACTGGAAGTTAAACATTTTGCTTCACATGACATCAGACAACTCAGAGCTCCTGTTGAAGAGCAGAAATGATCAATTAACAAATGGAAAAAGTAAGAAAAGGAAAAGCTGGGTACAGTGGCACAGACCTGTTTTGCTGGTATTTGGGGACATTTGGAAAGGAGTTCGAAGTCAGTCTCAGAACTGTGTAACAGAGTTCAATGCCAGCCTGACTGACCTACATTTTTTTTTTTTGTCTCAAAAAACTCTTACTAATCCTTGATGAAGAGTAATAGGCAATTAATCAATGGCTGGTGAAAAGGGTAGAATCAAGATGAGCCTCAGGGACCGGGCAGTGGTGGTGCATGCGTTTAATCCCAGCACTTGGGAGGCAGAGGCAGGTGGATTTCTGAGTTCGAGGCCAGCCTGGTCTACAAAGTGAGTTACTGGACAGCCAGGGCCACACAGAGAAACCCTGTCTGGAAAAACAAAACAAAACAAAAAAACAAAAAAAAACCAAAAAAACAAAAAAAACAAAACAAAAAAAAAGAGCCTCAGGGGTCAGCCAGTCCCAAAGTCAGTCCTGAGTCCATGTAACACAAGAGCAACACTGAATGGACTCAGTAGGTTTATACTCACATACATACATACATATACATATACACATATATGTATCAATAATTAAATAGGAGGAGGTCAATAACGTGAGGGAACATGGGGAGAATAGTAGGGAGAGTGGAAGGATGGAAATTACATAAATACAGTACTCAAGTATGAAATTATCAAAAAAAAATTAAAAGAGAAATTACCTACAGAACTGCTCAGAACAGCTTAAATAGAAAACTCAGGTACTGATGCGCTCTCTCTGTAGTTTAAACGATAAACATTATTTATTTATTTATTTTGGTTTTCTTTCTTCCTTTCTGTTATTTTGGGGTTGGGGGCGGGGGGGGGGGAATGTTCGAGACAGGGTTTCTCTGTGTAGCCTGGGCTGTCCTGGAACTCATTCTGGAGACCAGGATGGCCTCGAACTCAGAAATCCGCCTGCCTCTGCCTCCCAAGTGCCGGGATGAAAGGCGTGCGCCACCACTGCCCGGCCAAACTATAAACATTTGTAACTATGCAGAGGTAGACATATTGCATAAGACAAATACACGAGAAGTTCACTTTTAGGTTTTGGGGGCATTTTAGGTATTATTGGGATTTAACCCATTGCTTTGTATGTATAAGCTCAGCAACCACTCTACCAAGTTATATCCCTCACCTCTTGCAGTGAAAAAATTTAAATGTAGAGCAAGAAAACACAAAGAGAACTAAATTTGATTGCATAGATACACAAAGGGCAAGCTGTCAAGTTAAAGGGGAAGAGGTTATCTAGGACCACATCTGGAATGCAGCAGATAGTTGGATAAGGCACAGTACATAGTTGGATAAAGTTTTTAGGCAATAGAAAATAGCTGTCTGTTACATAAAAACACAGCTGTCTCTTGGGTACTAGACATCGGTACATTAAGACAAAAAGTAGTCAAAACCCTAAAAGACCAGGAATGCTGCAGAAATCACTCTGGAGGAACAAAACATAACTAAGTGACATAGGAAACATGAACACCTACCTACTCAAGAGTCAAAGGCCAAAGAAAAGAGATAGTAAACACCAGAATGGCCATAGAAGAACTGGGAGAGGCCATGGGAAATGCTGAGAGCAGAGTCAAGATGACAAGCAAGCAGAGTATATGGTGACTTCTACTGCTGAGCCCAAGGCTTCAGGGAAAAGGCTTTTATTTTGTCTTTTGTTTTTTCCCCAAGTATTAGGTTGAATTTAAGCTCAGAAGAGAGAAATATTTCAGGACTGTGGATGATTTCACAAAGCCATTTAACATTCATCTGAATGCGGTAGTTCTTCCACGGATAAAAGCATTAAAGCTTATTCTTTCCATAACAGGAACCCTCAAATTAACCTCAGTCACAGTGTTGCTTAAGCAAATTCTCTTTTCAAAGGTGACATATATAAAAGTTTCCCTTAAAGAATCCTCTCACCACCCTCTCTTACCTAACAGAAACTGCTCCTTCACACAAATGTCATTTTTAACACAAAACTCTGCCCCAGTCCCCAGTGGGTATCATGCCCCATCATCCGGGAGCACTGCAGAAGAGGTTGTCCTAGGAAATACTACAGGGATGGCTTCTGGCAATACAAAATCAGCTCAGCAGATATATTCTCCATCTACTTCTAAAAGGATCTGGTCAGTTTGAGAATTGGGGAGGGGGTGGGGGGGTGGGGAAAAAAAACAAAAATCAAAGAGCCAGCTATACAGATTAAACACTTGGAAGACATAAACTTAATTTATGCATTCCTCCACCAAATCCTTTATTCCTGCTCTTCTGAGATTACAGCTTTAAGCCTTCTGTGAGCTTTTTTCTCTTTCTCTTTTATTTGGTGTGGGGAGGGTTCAGAGGGGTGGTGTCTCTCTGTCTCTGTGTGTGTGTCTCTCTCCCCACTGACCAGTAGTATCCTTTGCCTTGTCTGGTAGTCTTTGTCATACCACTCTGACGTGCAACAGCTTTTAAGTAGAATTCGGCTGTATTTCTCATCATAACCTTTATTATCTTAACAGCTGGAATAACTAAGACAGTTCAAGTAATGTTTTCAATTTTCAAGATTTTGGTAGTAGTGAATTTGTATAATCTGAGAACTTGGGAGGTAGAGATATAAAGACCAAGGCTTCAAAGTCATTAGTGAGTTGGAAGCCAAGCTGAACTATGAGAGACTGTTTCCAAAAAACCAAAGTAAAACAATCAGGGGTTGTGATGGGATCCTTCATCTCAGAGGTTTCCCCCACCCCCCAATGTCCAGCATTACTAAAGGGTATGACACCCAAGGAAAAACAAGTTAACAAAAAAAGAAGCTGCCCACTTCCTGCCCTAAGAAATTGATTACAACTTGTTGTGGAATCTGCAGGGTGACCATAAAAAGATATTTTAAAGCAGAAGACACTCTGTAATCAAAAAGACAATATCCCAGCAGGGGCCAGAGGTGCTCGCCTTTAATCCAGGCAGAGGCAGGAAGATCTCAGTGAGTTAGAGGCCAACCTGATCTACAAAAGGAACGCCAGACATCCTTTCAAAAGAAACAACAGCAACAACATAAGGGAAACATTCAAATTGCAAATCCATGTCCTAGAATCTGATGTGCCCCCCCAAAAAACGACCTCAGTTGGCACTAAGCCGGTCTCTGAGTTAACAAACTCAGAACAGAGATGCCGTGGACATCGATGTGATGGCAGAATGCAGCAAAATCGCAAAAGCAACGTCCTCACTTGTGTCTGAGATGTCTCACTGTGTCTATCGTTTGAAAAAAAATTAGGTAGTGTTTAAAAGCCGACTTCTGGCTCACTTTGCTCACTCACTGCGAAGACTAGTTCACTACATACCTCTTCTAGGAAGCCTTTAACGACGTCAGGACTGCCCCTTAAAGAGGCGCTGCTGCGTATGCACAGCTGCAGCAAAGGCAAGCCGACTAGAAACAGGTAAATTAAGACACACACACACACACACACACAAAACAAATTTTAAATAATATTCGCCAAGAGGCAGTCCTCCTCTGGTGAAGAGTTTACATAATGTGTCAGAAAACCAAAGAGCTCTGCAGACCTGTCAAGGAAGACACAAGACTTGAGCTGTTCGTTTCCTCGTCACCTCTACTTTGCAACAGCCCCGCAGAAATTGGGTACATAATAAATCCGAACACGTTCACCCCAGGCTTCCCTACCCACATTTACTAAAAACATTAAAGATAAGAGAGGAGAGGGGAAAAGAATCCAGCCAAAACAAACTAAAACCCTGGCCTCACACTTCTGACTCCAACGTATGGAGTAACCTAACCGAGCAGGGGAGTTTTTCTTCTTGGGAAAGGAGGAAGAAGAAAAAGGCAACTGTCTCGAATGTGCGCCTCGCCCAGCAGTGCCATGACAAGCTCCAAAACTCCACGCTGGCCCTAGCAGCTCCCTCGCGGCCAGTCCCAGCACGGCCCCGCGGCCCGTCCGGTCCCCAGCGCCTGCCTCTCACAAAGGAGAGTGGTTCAGCCCCGAGCATCCCGCACCTGATCACCGCTCGGCGCTACACCCGCATGGGTGCGAGCAAGCGAGCCAGCGAGGACGTTGTTACCCCACCCACTACCCGCCCAGGCTCCGACGAGGCTTGGTGGAGCCGCGCGTGCCGCAGGCTTACCTGAGCCAGTCCTGCGGCTTCCTTCCCCGGGCAAGAGTTGCAACCCACCGTCCGGGAGAACAAGGCGCCTTCCGGCGGAGCACGGCCAGCCCTCGCCGCAAGCAAGCTTGCTAGTCCTCCATGCGCCTGGGCCCGCCCACCGCCCTCCATCTACCAATGGCGTGGCCGGAGCCGGGCGCCATCCAGGAAGTCTCCGAAGGCTGGGAGGGCCTGAGGCTGGGAAGGGTACGTAGGCAACCGCAGATATGCCTGCTTGGAAATCGGAGCGGGCGGCGGGCTGGCAGGCCCGGCCTCTGACCCCCGCCGCTGGGGGCGCTGCAAACCCGGACAGCACCTGCTACCTGTCTCGGGAGGCCATCTTGGGTCGACTGGCTTGGTGATCTCCCACGATTACTTATAGGAATGTGCAGGCCTTTTTGGAGTTCTGTTGGTCCGTTTTGGTCCAGCCCCTACATGCCCTTCTCTCGTGTACTCAGGATACCTGTCAGTCACGGGGAGGGACTCTGGAAAAATGTTGAACGTGACTGGAAACAAGCCCCATTAAACGTAGGAATGATGCTGGTTTATCAAAGAAGCCAACGATCAGTTTTTCCGAATGCCACTTCTAGGGTGATCCTTGACAAGCAGGATTATCAACACATAATCCACACGGGTTATATAGCCATTCTACTTGCCTATCTATGCACGTTTCAGATTTTCCAGTATTAGGGTTTTTTGTTTTTGTTTTTGTTTTTTTGAGACAGGGTCTCAATATATCAGGCTGGCGTTAAACACAGAGATATGGTATTTGAGGCATGAACTACCACGCCCTAGCCCGGTGTTCTGATTTTAGCAACCCAAAATACCGAGTCATTTAGTAATATCGGGAGTGAGGAATTTCACTTAAAAAGCAAAGGACCTTAAATTTACCAATAGTTCCAAACTACGCACGAATACACACTGGGCAAACAAGACTTAGCAGAGGGACACTGACGAGAGTCATTTATTCTGGAAAGAAGCAAAATTTCACTGTAGGTCAAACTGCACTGAGAAAGGTGTTCCTGCATTTTCTAAAGTTCTGCCGACTACATTTCCATACAAGAAGGGTTTTTTGTTGTTTGTTTAAATACCTGTATTAGAAAACTGGCACGCCTTTAATCCCAGCACTCGGGAGGCAGAGGCAGGCGGATTTCTGAGTTCGAGGCCAGCCTGGTCTACAGAGTTCAGGACAGCCACAGTTACACAGAGAAACCCTGTCTCTAACTAACGCCCCCCCCCCCAAAAAAAAAAAAAAACAAAAACAAAAACCGAAGGAAGCTTGAGCAATACAGCAAAATCTGCAAAATTTGTTTTAAAAGAGATTTATTGCAAGGCAAGCCTTTAGGGAGGCAGATGCAGGCCGATCTCTGAGCTCTGATCTACAGAACTAGTTCCAGGACAGTCAGGACTACACAAAGAAAACAGTTTTTCTATTATACTTTTAATTTTGTGTATATGTATGTGCATGAGCACGGGAAGGGCCAGAGAGCAGAGTGTGGATTCCCCTTGGGACTGGAGTTACAGTGGACTATGAGCCGGCCCACATGTGTGGCAAGGAACTTAACTCTGGTTCTCTGCATGACCAGTTCATGCTCAGCTCCTAATCCCTCTCTCTCACCGCTCAAACATCTTTAAAATACATTTTTTTAAAGAATCATTTCAATGATAAATAATTTTTCAAGCAGTAACATAATTGTGTCCACACCTTTAATTCCAGTAGTAGGGAGCCAGAGGGAGGTAGATCTCTGAGTTCGAGGCCAGCCTGGTCTTCTATAAGCAAGTTCCAGGACAGCCAGGCCTACACAGAGAAATCCTGTCTTGAAAAACAAAACAGCAGGCTGGGAGTGGTGGCGCATGCCTTTAATTGCAGCACTTGGAAGGCAGAGACAGGTGGATTTCTGAGTTTGAGGCCAGCCTGGCCTACAAAGTGAGTTCCAGGACAGCCCTTAAAAAAAAAAAAAAGAAAGAAAGAAAGAAAGAAAGAAAGAAAGAAAGAAAGAAAAGAGCAACAAAACCAAAGGGGAGGGGTGTTGTGTCACTATTTTATGAGGAGCTATGACTTATACTGAACAAAATCTGTTGGTCAAATTCTTCCCTAGCTCTAAATACCACTGTATAAATTTGTTAATGTGTTTATGTATAAATGCAAAGAGATATAATCTTAATTATTAATGGTTTCTATAATAAGAGGCTATTATCCTTCTGGTTAGTTTCTGGTACAGAATATAAGACCCACCAACAAAGGAAGTCACTATAAGCATTGTAGGAGGGGGGAGTGTCTGGTCCAGTGGTTTCTGCTAACTACACTGATGTGTTGCTATAAATGATATGATTTTCAGTGTTCATGATTTCAAAAGCCAACTCACACTCAAAATATCTCATAATTACCATTCAGCACATGGGGTGGGAGATGTTTCTGTATTAATTCACGATCACTTGACTCAGGTCATGAATTTATAGCCACAGTTTTTTGTTTCTTTTCAATTTGAATGACAAAAATATCAAGTATGGAAGGTTATAAAATATAATACTAGATGTAAGAATTAGGTTTTTACGTTCCAAAAAAAAAAAAAAAAAGTCAGGATGCTTCCCTTTCATTCATCACTCCAAGAGTAACAGCTGTAGGTAAAATACTATCTTCAGCCAATTCTCTAATGCTTGTGAATTGCTAGGAAAATCGGAACAGTAAAGAACTTTTCAACAGAAACTATAACATTGATGGGTGCATTGGCACATTCAGTACTCAGGAGGCTAACACGGGAAGATCAGGAGTTCTAGGATAGCCTGAGCTACCTCACCAGACTTAAAAAGAAAGGAAGAGAGAAAAGAAAAGAGGGAGGGATGAAGGAAAAATGGAAAGTACTAAATTATATACTCAGTTTTGTGCCTGGTTAAAACAAAACAAAACAAAACAAAACCAGGCTGAATATAAATTCAACAACCACTAAACCTTTGTGGAATGAGGTCGGGTTAAAATTCAAAGACCAGAAGCATAATCAGCTCAATGCCCAGATGCCTTCTCATTTCCTATGGTACAATGTTAACTTTACTGCTACTATAAGGAACAGAATTCAGAATAAAATCAATTCTAAGAAGGAATTATCTTTGATGCAATATTCTAGGAGGATGGTATCCATTTACACTCAGGGTATAATCAGAAATGACACATGAAATAAAAGTAGCTTGGATCATGCATATATTTAATAGTAAAACGGTCATTAACAATAAAAATTAGAAAATTTGGTGAGACCTCAGTGCTGTGAAAGAAAATGAGACAAGTAAAAAAGACAGCAAGTGTCCCAGGAGGTGATGCCAGGAGTCAGCAGAGGCAAACTGGGCTGACAGTTACAGAGTCTACGGAACGGGTAAAAAAGTTCCTATGTATATGAGTCTTGGTAGCAGGCATTCTTACTGTAGGCTGCACAGAATGGAGACAGTTACAGTGAGGCAGGACAGAAGAGCAATGAGAAATCAGGATAAGGAGATGGGGAAACCAGGATACAATTACATAGAGATGACTCTAAGGCCTTTTGTTTCTTCTCAAGTCTTAAGTTTTAAAGCATGTCACTTAATTCCAGATGGTGAGTTGCACAGAGTACAGTAAGGGAATGGTGGGATGGACTGGGATGACAGGGGCCTGCTCTCAGAGAGCTTACAGCCTATGTGAGACAGATGCTTCTCCCTCACCCACCCTGGGTTCACTACAAAACATTTATAACGTGAAACACATACAAATAAATATACATATGGATAACATAGGAATGCTAAGAAGTACTGTGTTAACAACTGCGGAGGGCTCCCTAGGTCAGTCAGTGAGGGTTTCCTAAAGGAACAGAGTGTCAGTATGATGGTAGTGGAGGATCAGAGGGTAGAATTTGTGCAAAGGTACAGAAGTTGGGATAAATATGTCATTTCAGTAACCAATTAGCTTGATTAAGAGGAAACTTCTAATAGAGCTGGTTAGAGAGAATGCACAGCCACCTGGGAGTCTGAAGCCTCAGGATCCCAAGTTTAAGGCCTGAAAGTTCAAGGCCAGCCTCAGCAACTCGTCTCAAAACAAAAAGTATAAGAGAAGGCTCCTGAGGGCACAGCTCAGGTTCAGCACTTACCTAGCATGTTTAAGAACCTAGCTTAATCTCCAGGGCATGTGCACGGGCTCGCATGTGTGCCTATGTGTGTGTGTGTGTGTGTGTGTGTGTGTGTGTGTGTGTGTGTGTAACAGTAGAGAGAACAATTTGGTAAAAGAAAATGTAATGCTAGAACTGGTCCTTTAAGCAAAATGAACAACTTATGTTTTCTTAGGTATGGGTGTGTGGCGACAGGTCCGGTACCCACTCCACTGCTCTCTACGTTCTGTAGTTAAGGAAAAGAACTAGCAATAAAAAAGGCAGCAAGCCTTGCCTAAGCATGGCACTCTAGAGATGTGGGGCCCAAGTGCAGGGCTCCTAAGGAATGATGCGCAAGGTTGTACACACACAATAAATAAAAAGGAACTGGCAACGAGACAGTGCAGAGGCACTCAGCTTCTATAGGAACTCTTATCATATGACACGCAGGTTTCCAAGGCAAGGAAACACACGCAATGAAATCACTATGTATAGATCTATATCCAAAGGCTACTCAGATCCTTAATTCTAAATGTTACATCAGAATATCCTTCACCTTAGCTACTAAAAATTGGGTGAGGAACAGACATGTGTATTTATTCCTTTCTCTCTTTCCTTTTTGGCTTTTTTAGACAGATGGCCTAGGGAAACTTATGTAGCCCAGACTGACTCCAAAACTCCTGGCAATCCTTTTGCCAAAAGTCCTGAGTGCTGGAATTATGGGTATGTGCCATAACACCTAGCAAATAGATGTTGACAGCAAGTTGTTTGCCTTTTAACTACTGTGACAATCAACTTTGATTCTAACATTTTAGAAACTAGAGGGTGAAAGAGCCGTAATCTACGCGGAATGCTCATGTCCCTAAAGGAGGACAGGTCGGAAAGGGCCCAAATTTCTCCTCATGTTTTAAGTGGAAGGGTGAAACATCGCACACTGAAAAGAGGCTGTCTCAGCCTAAGCAACGAGGAACTCCTTCGTGGCGCTGGCTGACCTGAAGCTGCTCCTGGAGAGGAAAGACAAAGCGCTCACTCAGGCCTGGTGTTCAGCAGCAGCCAGAGTCAGGCCCTATGTCAGAAGCGCTCTGCTGAGGCGAGCACGGTCCTACTGAGGAGGTAATTGACTGCTGGGGCCCAATCTTGATGCCATTTGCCTGTAAAGGAGAAAGGCAGCAATTCCTGCATCAGAGCTGAAGAGAATTCGAAGGAAGGACAGAGATACAGGAGAACCCTTTAGTTAAATTCTAAGAATTGTGTCCTCTAGCCAAACTGTTGAAAGAGTGAGATGACTGGTTATGAGGAGAACCAGTTGGTGAGGGTGGAGTTGGCTTGTTTCAAGGTGACTGCTGCACACAGATTTCATAGCTGTCTATAGAATTCAGGTGTGACAGAGGGGGTGCTCGGCAGGGGAAATACTTGCCACATAAGCATGACAACCACAATTAGATACCTAGAAACCAGACAGGAGCCAGACGGGCATGGCAGCTCACCTACAATCCCAGTCCTTGGAAGCAAAGATACAGGGAGTCCCCAGAGCAAACCTGCCTCAGTGTGTAAGGTGAACAGTGATAAAAGACACCTGTTGCCTCCAGATGAACACCCACATTTTTGCCAACACATATGTAAACATGCTCATCACATACATGCTCATCACATACATGCTCATCACATACAACATACATAAGAAAAAAATTCTTTTTTTTAAAGAGTAAGCAAAGCAAGCGAGTAGAAGTGGCAAACAAATTAGCATATGATTCTTTGTTTTGTCTCCTAAGAAATTAAAAATCCTCTCTCTCTCTCTCTCTCTCTCTCTCTCTCATTCTATAATAGTAAAAAACTGAGGTCAAGGAAAAAAACGCTCATATTATGTAAGTCTGTAAACCACTGACATATCTCTTTCAACAATATGTATGGGGTTCAGACTGAGAGAAAACAGAAGGTAATGTGGGTTCTTAGATACCCGCACTTAAAAAACACCTGTGATCAGTGTGGCATCAGGCAGGAACGCTGACATTCTAGAGAACATCTATCAAATAGCTGCCGGTTCTAACCCCAGGCTTTTCTCACCTCATTGTGGACATCAAATAAACCTTGCTGGATCTTCCTGTATATTTCTTTGGCTGTATTAATGTAGGCCTGGAGGAGACAGAAATCATTTATCAGTCTTAAATTTACATAGAGAGATGATATGTTTTTAAAGATTTATTACTATAGATTAAATACACTGTTGACTGTTGCTGTCTACAGACCCACCAGAAGAAGACGTCAGATTTCATTACGGTTGGTTGTGAGCCACCATGTGGTTGCTGGGAGTTGAACTCAGGACCTTCAGAAGAGCAGTCAGTGCTCTTACCCGCTGAGCCATCTCGCCAGCCCGAAATACAAATATTTTTAATTGGATTCCTAAGGTGAATTAAGAATCTGGATGTGGTAGTCCCAATCCTGTGACCTCAACACTGAGGAGGCAGAGGTAAGGAGATCACAGGCCTGAGGCCAGCCTGGTCTACACAGTGAATTCCAGACCAGCCAGGGCTACCCAGAAACACTCTATCTCAAACTGACTAAATAAAACCTGAGAATAATTAATAAACAGTAGAAGGGAGCGATACAGAGAATTCCAGCTAGAAATGGTGGTGGAACATGCCTTTAATCCCAGCACTAGGGAGGTAGAGGTGAGTGGCTCTCTGAGTTCAAGACCAGCCTGGTCTACAGTCCAACCAAGGTTACATAGTAAAATCCATAATAAAAACAACAACAGCAACAACAAAAAACAACCCAAAAAAGATAATCTCAGCCAGGTGGTGGTGGTCTACCCCTTTAACCTCAGTACAGGGGAGGTAGAGGCAGGTGGATCTCTGAGTTCAAGGCCAGTCTGGTCTACAGAGTTGAGTTCCAGGACAGCCAGGGCTACACAGAGAAACCCTGTGTCAACAGCCCCTCCCCATGCCCCCCACAAAGTTATTTCTACAAATGTACTTATAGAAGCCATTGAATAGATATGGTGATGCATACCTGCCGTCCCAATACTCCAGGGACTAAAGCAGGAGTATTGCAAGTTTGAGGCCAGCTTGCCCTACACAGCAAGTTCTGGGGTCGACTGAGCTACAGAGCATAACCATATGTGAAGAAACAAACCCACCACCACAATGAAACACACTGAGTACCGTTAGAAAGGGGGGATCCTATGGTTACAGAGGCTGATACTCCTAGGTCATTGTTAGCAACCATGCAAATCAAACAAACACACTCAGCCGGACAATACAGTCAACACCTGCTATCACACTGAGGATAGTTTTGTCAGATTCCCAAGTAAAGTGATGTGTAAATAACAGTGGGGTCTAATCCATATGTACCAACTAATTTTATCCAAGGCAAAGGTAAAACCTTGGAATTGGGGTGAAAGAGAATGGGACAATTCCCTCAGGAGGTTCACTTTGACCACAATACATTCTTGGTTCTACAGAGCAGGACAGGAACAGCGTCACCTCTGAGACACTCCCCACTTCTGTAACAATACCTCTTCAACATTGCAGGCTGTCTTGGCCGATGTTTCCATGAATATAAGGCCGTGCTCACGAGCAAAGGCCTCTCCTTCCTCTCTCTTCACATCCCTTCGAGATTCTAGATCACTGTAAGAGATTAATTAGGGAAGAAACTTTAAAGGTTCAAGAGAAGGCCGTAACCATAGTTCTAAAAGGATCTCACAAGTTTAAAACAGCCAATTGGTCCTTGAAACGTAGATCCTACATGACACTCTCTTGTCTTAGTCTTTTAGCTGGATATGGCAAGCTTAGTGGATATCCACAGGAGACCTGCACTCTGAAGAGAAGCAGAGGAGTGGATGGAGTGGTGGTGGTGGGGACTGAGAGCTCTACAGAGGGGGTACTGGGGTGAAGCTATACAAAAGAGAATTTACAAAAACAAAACAAAACGGTGAAAACCATAAGATTTACCTGCCCTTTCTTTTCTTTTAAGACTTATTTATTGGGGCTGGTGAGATGGCTCAGCAGGTAAGAGCACCCGACTGCTCTTCCAAAGGTCCTTAGTTCAAATCCCAGCAACCACATGGTGGCTCACGACCATCCGTAACAAGATCTGACTCCCTCTTGTGGTGTGTCTGAAGACAGCTACAGTGTACTTACATATAATAAATAAATAAATCTTAAGAAAAAAAAAAAAGACTTATTTATTAGCCAGGCAGTGGTGGTGCATGCCTTTAATCCCAGCACTTGGGAGGCAGGGGCAGGTGGATTTCTGAGTTTGATGCCAGCCTGGTCTACAGAGTGAGTTCCAGGACAGCCAGGGCTACATAGAGAAACCTTGTCTAGAAAAGCCAAAACCCAAAAAAAAAAAAAAAAAAAAATTATTTAATATATATGAGTACACTGTCGATCTCTTTAGACATACCTGAAGAGGGCATCAGATCCCATTACAGATGGTTGTGAGCCACCATGTGGTTGCTGGAAACTGAACTCAGGATCTCTGGAAGAGCAGCCAGTGCATTTAGCCACTAAACCATCTCTCCAGCTCCCTGGCTTTTATTTTCAAGTGGGATTTTTGTGTTTTGTTTTGTTTTGTTTTGTTGAGTTAGTCTCTTTGTATAGACCTGGCTGTCCTGGAACTTACACTATACACTAAGTTGACTTCACACTCAGGGATCCACCTGCCTCTACCTCCTGAGTACTGGGAACCCCTGCACAGAAGATTCTAGCCTTTCAATCATTTAGAAGAAAGAGGAAGAAAGTAGTGTATCAGCAGCAGCAGCAGTTGTTGTTGTTTATTGTGTTGTTGTTTATTGTGTTGTTGTTTATTGTGTTTAGTGTGTCAGAGTTACTATGCTGTGATGAAATACTATGACCAAAAGCAATTTGGGGAAGAAAGGTTTATTTATTTATTTCATGTATGAGTACACTGTGGCTGTCTTCAGACACCAGAAGAGGGCATCAGATCTCTTACAGAAGGTTGTGAACCACCATGTGGTTGCTGGGAGTTTTACTCAGGACCTTAGGAAGAGCAATCAGTGCTCTCAACCGCTGACCCATCATCTCTCCAGCCCCACTTAAGCTTCCACATCACAGTCCATCGAAGGAAGTTAGGGCCCCTTAAACAAGGCAGGAGCCTGGAGGCAGGAGCTCATGCACAGGCCATGGAAGGGTGAGGCTTACTGGCTTGCTCCTCAGGGCTTCTTCAGACTGCTGTGTTATAGAACCTAGGACCATCCACAAAGGACTGGGCCCTCCCCCATCAATCATTAAAATGTCCCACGCCAGGTGTGGTGGAGCATGCCTTTAATCTCAGCTTGACTAACACTCACAAAGAACGGGCTTCAGTCTCAGGACCAGAGTCTCAGGACCAGGTGTGTGGAGCTTGCCCTTAATAATCCTAGCACTTAGAAGATAAAAGCAGAAGGATTAGAAGACCCAGGCTACCCTCAGCTAGTGTGTTCAAGCCTGCAACACCCGAGACTGTGTCCAAAGAAGCCTGATAGTCGCCCCCCCCCCGCCTGATAGTTTCAATACATTTTATTGATTAATTATTTACTTGTTTTGTTTGTTGTATGTGTATGTGTTACCTGTGTGAGTATATGTGTGTCTTGGCATATATGTAGAGGTTAAAAGGCAACATGTGGCAAGGTTGGTTCTCTCTACTATATATGTTCCAGGTCAAACTTTATGTCACCAAGCTTGGCAGCAAGCGCCATTACCTACTGAACTATCTCAACAACCCACACTATGTTACTCAGCTCTAATTATTTCATCTTTAAGGTGTTTCTAAAAAGTATGTGTATGTATTTGTTTATGTATGCCACTTGTGTGGATACCCACAAAGAAGCCAGAAGAGGGTGGAGATCAGGCGATGGTGACTCATCTGGCAAGGATGCTGGGACAGAACTGAGATCCTCAGGAAGAGGATAAAGAAATCTTCACCCCATGAGCCATCTCTCCAGCCTGGTTTTGGGTTCATCTAGCCCAGGCTAACCCCCATCTCTCTATGTATCCAAAGATGGCTTTAAAACCCTGATCCATCTGCCTCCACCTCCCAACTCTTGGGATTACATGGTGATGTCTGGCTTAATGATTTGATTTTTTTTTTTTTTTTTTTTTTTTTTTAGACAGGGTTTCTCTGTGTAGCCCTGGCTGTCCTGGAACTCACTCTGTAGACCAGGCTGGCCTTAAACTCAGAAATCTGCCTGCTTCTGCCCCCAAGTGATAGGATTAAATTATGTGTTTCTCTCTCTCTCTTTCTCTCTCTCCCTCCCTCCCTCCACACATGCATGTCATCTGTGTCATGGCGTACATGTGGAGATCATAGGACAACCCTTGGCAGCCAGTTCTCTGCTTTTATCATGCAGGGCCGAGGGACTGAACTCAGGTTGTCATGGTTGGTGGCAGGCCCCTCTACTCACCAAACCCTCTCACTGACCCTGACAGGGTTTTCATATATAGGGCAATCTGGCTTAGAACTCACTAGATAACCCAGGCTAGTCTCAAACTTGTGAACCTCCTACCTCTGCCCCACAGTGCAGATATGTACCACTGCATTAAATCTAAGCCAGGACTTTCTTTTGTCCTATAAATACATTTTTTTTTTTCTGAAAACTAGAACTACAAAGTGTTGCCAAAACTGTAAAGTGGAGCCCTTGTGAACTGCTGGGAGGAGCGCAGCAATGGTCCTTATTGTTGCAGTGCAAAACACTGCAGTGGTTCCTCAAAAATGAAACACACAGTGTTCATGTGATCCGGTAACCCTGCTGCTGATGTAGTCAAAGGAACTCGAAGGCAAGAACGGAACAGACATGGCTTTATTCCCGTGTTCATGACAATATCAGTCACTGTAGCTACAAACTGGCAGCAGCCCGAGCGTCCACATAGAGACAAGAATGAAATGTGGTGACAGTGCACACCACAATCCTGAAAAGGCAAGTCTTAAAACATGCTGCAACATGGACACGCTCTGAGACACGGTGCCAGATAAAGTAAGCTAAGCTCTCATAACAGCACGAGTGTCACACAACTCTGCTCACATGAGGGATTTATAAGGAAAGTATGTAAGGGCTGGAATGTGGAGGTGCACTCCTGTAACCCAGTGCTCTAGTGAGGCTGGGTGGGGAGACCAAGGCCAGCCTGAGCTACACAAGGCCCTGTTCCAAAAACAACGACAGCAAGAAAGAGGAGGGAGGGAGAGAGAGAGAGAGAGAGAGAGAGAGAAGCTGAGAAAGACCCTGAGGGCAGGATAGAGGACAGAATTCAATGGTTCTAAAGTCTGAGGAAATGAAAAGTTGTTAAGATGGATAATGGTGAGGTTTGCAGAACCATTCTGTTTAGGCCTACAGAATACTCTAGGAAGTATTTAAAATTGTAAATTTTATATATATCTTACCACACTAACATTTTCTTGATATATTAAGGAAGTGGGTGTTAAGAAATTCAATGTTACCGGGCAGTGATGGCGCACGCCTTTAATCCCAGCACTTGGGAGGCAGAGGCAGGCAGATTTTTGAGATCGAGGCTGGCCTGGTCTACAGAGTGAGTTCCAGGACAGCCAAGGCTACACAGAGAAACCCTGTCTCGAAAAAAGAAAAAGAAATTCAGTGGCAATTAGATGGCACATGTCTACAATTCCAACCTTTGAGAGGTAGAGACAGGAGGATGGCAGCATGTTCTAGGCTAGCCTGGCCTACAAAGTGAGTTCCAGGCCCTCCAAGGCTACTTCGGAGAGACCTGGTCTCCAAAACTAAACAAACCAGAACAGAAAGAAAAGAAACTCCGTGTGTACAGAGGAAGTTCGCTGCCTCCTGGTAAGCAGCCTTTATAAAGACAGACTTTACCTCTTATTCCCAATCAGCATTATAACCATGTTGGAGCTGGAGTGCTGGCGGGCGTCCTCTAACCATGAGGTCAGGTGGTTGAAGGTTTCGCGTCTGCAGCACAACAATTTAGAATACTGGTCAGGAGCCGGGTTCAAAGAGCCACAGTTGCTCCAAATGCATGAGAAAGGGCGGTTACATGTGTGCAAAGAAGCAGCTGCCCTACTCCGTGTCCCTGGCAGAGGACAGCTTCAGGGAAGTCGAGCAAGAACCCTCCCACGTGCCAGCCAGCTCACCTCGTGATGTCATACACCAGCAGGGCTCCAGCTGCTCCCCTGTAGTAGGAACGGGTGATAGAACGGAAGGACTCTTGCCCAGCCTTTACCATCAACATGGCAACAAAAAATCCCAGTAAAACTAGGTTATTTCCAGAGAAGTGACTTGCTCACATGCCACCCTAAAACAAAGAATTTAACTAAAGAAAGAACTTGTGCTAGAATTAAAAAAAATCATCACCACCACCACCACCACCACCACCACCATCATCACCATCATTATCATCCTCATCTAAGGAAAAGAAAGTGCCTGTCCAGGGAGGAGCACAGGTAGACTAGTTTTCAGTAAGAACATGACTGAGAGTTCAAGTGGGTCAATTACTACTTCTCATGAGATGGTGCATCAGACTGTTAGATCTTCATGATCCTTAGGTCCCAGACACCCAATGCCAATAACATGATACCTACAACCTTCATACACATTTATTTCCCAATACCCCTAAAATGGGAAACAGGGCTGGAAACTTATCCCCAAATATGATACCAAATACACTACATTATTTTTTCTATTCTTATTTATCTGTAAAAAAGGAAAATTATTTCAGAATGCCAATACCCTATCCAATGGAAGGTGCATTCCAAAACAACAATGTGGAAAACCAGATATAAGCAAGCTTATGCTGAGGAACCCCTGGCATTTCTCTGGTAACAGCAAGAATATCTGGACATTCCTTGCTGAAATCCTATGGTGGGAAGTAAAAATAAGGAATAGTAAAAAATAGAATAGGAAATTCTAGTCCAGGACCTAAAATAGTTCTCCCTAAAAGAATCTTGTTCAGCCAGGTGGTGGTGGTGCACACTTTAATCCCAGCACTCAGGAGGCAGAGGCAGGCACATCTCTGAGTTTGAGGCCAGGTTGGTGTACAGAATGAGTTCCAAGAGAGCCAGGACTACACAGAGAAACTTGTCTTGAAAAACCAAAAGAAGAAAAAGAAAAAAAAAAAAGAAAGAAAGAAAGAAAGATGAAAAAGAAATTTGTTCACAATCTTATCTCATTTCTGATGGAACCAAAATATTGCTTTATGTATAACTGAGCAATTGATTCCCCCATACACTAGATCCTCTTTCTTTTATTCTTTCTTTCTCTTATTCTTTCTTCCTCTCTTTTTAAAGATTTTTTTTTTTTTTTTGGTTTTTTCGAGACAGGGTTTCTCTGTGTAGCCCTGGCTGTCCTGGCACTCACTTTGTAGACCAGGCTGGCCTCGAACTCAGAAATCCGCCTGCCTCTGCCTCCCGAGTGCTGGGATTAAAGGCGTGCGCCACCACGCCCGGCTAAGATTTTTTTTTTTATTTATACAAGTACATTGTAGCTATCTTCACACACACCAGAAGAGGGCATCAGATCCCATTACAGAAGGTCATGAGCCACCATGTGTTTGCTGGGATTTGAACTCAGGACCTCTGGATGAGCAGTCAGTGCTCTTAACCACTGAGCCATCTCTCTAGTCTCTACTTTTGTTTTCTTAACATAATAGTTCCTTTATTTTATTTTTGTTTAATGGAACCCCGGGTGTTATTTAAATAAAAACACGGGGCTGATAAGATGGCTCAGGTGTTATGAGTGCTTACTGCTCTACCAGAGGATGGACGATCAAACCCTAGTACCGACACTGGGCACTTCACAAATGCGTGTAACTCCAGGTCCATGGGATCCAATGCACTTTTGTGGCCTATGTGGGCACCTCACACACACACACACACACACACACACACACACACACACACACACACACACACAGAGTCACAGCCTGGTATGCTGGTGCCAGCTTCTACCACTAGTACTCATCTAGCATCCTGGTACACAGGACACTGAAGCCAAAGAACTCCAAGTTTGACACCAGCCTGGGTTACAGAGGAAGACCCTGTCTGAAAACAAAACAAAACAACAAAAACAAAAACAAAACAGAAAGCCACAAAATACTTTGTGTGTTTAATCATCCTGTTAGAAAAGTTTTCACATTTTTGGAGTAATTTCTCCTCATAAAACCCAGGAAACGAAACTCATCCTTATTCTATAGCCAGGAAAACTACAATAGCCACATGGGAACATAAATGGGTTTTTATAGTATAACACCAACTGGTAAGAGCGCCGACACTACAGTAACATCACAATGCTTGTTTGAATTTTATCTCATGCGCATGAGTGTTTTGCCTGCATGCTTGATGAACACCATGTGTATGTCTGGTACCTAAGGCACTCAGAAGGTAGCATTGGATCCCCTGGAACTGAAGAAATGGATGGTCATGAGCCACCATATGGGTCCTGGGGATCAAACACAGGTCCTCCGTAAGAGGAACAAGTGCTCATAAGCACCGAGCCATCTCTCCAGCCTCTACAATTACACTTTAAACTAATTTTTTTCCCCTAGCAGTGGATCATGAACCATAAGAGACAATCACATATATTGTCTCATTTAATTCTCTTAGTGGCCCTAAAGTAGACTAATATTATTCTCCTTCAAGAATGGAAAAATTAAAAAGCTTAAAGGGGCAAGTTCAATAACTGACCAAAAAGCACACAACAGAGCTGTAATGTAAATGCAGGGCCTTAGTGCGTCATAGCACAGAAACCTCTAAACTGGGATATAAATGTGACTAATGTACAGTGACTTTATCTCCCCCACCCCCACTCCCACCCCCACCCACCTCTGTTGGCGTCATACAACTCCTTAGCCCGTTAGGGTCCTGATAGTTCTACAATTACTAGAAATTCTGGACATCTCTAGAAATTAGTAATTCTGGTAGTTCTAGAAACATGTTTAAGGTTTGAAAAGCACCTTTGTCCACTAAGAACTCTGTAGAACTTTATATCTGCTCTGTCATAGCACACCCAGCTCTTCTGGGGTCCTGATTCTGCTTTTACTTCTTACTTTTTGTTCTTTTCTGCTCTACTCTAACATCTCCTCCATCCTCCTTATGGGGTGAGATGACACTGGTATCCCAGTACTTAAGAAGCTGAGACAGAAAAAAGGAGACTGCCTAGCCAGCCTAAGCTACTCAGTGAGATAGTTCCCAAAAAAATCTAGGCAAGGGTGGGAAGTCGAGGGGGGGTGGTTATAACATTCAGAAAGACAGACATAAGATGGCTTCCAGCTGACAACCAGGAAACTTCTTAACATCAAATCTCTATTGTTACAGGGTATTTGACCACCTTATGAACCGAAAGAAATTGTGTTGTTTACTGGAAAAACCTGTTTTTAGTTGCGGTGTGGCTCAGCCTTAGCACACACCTTTAATCCAAGAGCTTTCTGCGTGAATATTGTAAACAAGATTTAAACAGTTGACAGGGAGTGAACAAAGGATTATTAAGAAATAACCACAGAGAGTAAGAGGGAGTCGGGGACGAAGAGCAAGATGCACAGGAAGTGGAAAGGAGGGACATTCAGTTTGAAGAAAGTTTTTTGACAGAGGGCCCTGGGCTGAGGAGAAGGTCACGTGGACGCTTCCCCTGCCTCTCTGAGCTAAGCAGGTTTTCACCCTGAGCCCCTGAGCTCTTCACTGGTAAAAGCACAACACTGAGATTTTGTTTAAAAATACTCCATGTTTTCCTGTCAGCCATGTTCATGAGCACTTTGGAGCCAGTGTGCTGGCTGGAAAGACTGTCTAGTTCAACTTAAGTAAGATCGTATCAATCTCAAGCGTCCTTGTCCTTGCGTCAGCTAAAAAAATGTCTAAAGCAGCAAATAGCTAACATGGAGTTTTCTTGTTTGGTTTCATTTTGTACAATTCTGTAGCCTCGAGGTGAAGCTCAGGCCAGCCTTGAATTCACATTGCTCCTCCCTCTGCCTTTTAAGCCCTGACCTATGGGCTGTTTGAATGAGAATGCCCCCCTCCCAGGCTCATTTGTTCAACCGCTTGGCCTCAGTTAAGTAGGACTGTTTGGGAAGGTCTAGGGGTATGGCCTTGATGGAGGAAATGTGTCACTAGGGCTTGAATGTTTTGGCCTGCAGATCAAGATGTAAAGCTCTCAGCTCCAGTGTCATGTCGGTCTGCTTCCTGCCATGATGATCACTGAATAACCCCCCAAACTGTAAGGAAGCCCCTAATTAAGTTTCTTTCATAAGAGTAGTCTTAGTCCTAATGTCTGCTCACACAACAGACAATCACTAAGGCATGGGGGTAGGCAAGCCACCACACCAAGTTGAACATGGAATTCAATGAAGCTTTGTAATTTCTCCCACGTGAGAGTAAGATACACAGTTTGAAATATCAGCTATAAGTCAGATACTGGTTCTGTTGTTGGTCTTTTGTAGCTGATGGGGTTTTTTTGCTTAGTATTTTTTTAGGGGGGGTTACAGAGGTTTTTTTTGTTTTTGTTTTTTTGAGAAACCTCTCACTGTCTTGACTGGCTTAGAAATCTATGTAGACCAGGCTGACCCTGAACTTGCAGGGACCCACCTGCCTGTCTCCTGAGCGCTGGGATGGCATGCATCCCCTTACCAGGCTTGCCATCCAGGTCTTAAGGATCCTATCCACAGACTCATACAGCCACATCTCTAAACTTTCTTCATGATCCCACCATTGCTCATGTCAGCACTTAAGCACAACAAGAAAAAGCCAGCAACATGGCCATGAAATATCGCACACAAAAGCAATATATTGAGATTAGGCAAAGCTTCACTACATCGTGCCAAACTTCATTGATTAAAATTTACAACACAGACAACTTTTACCTTCAGTTCTCATCTCTGGGCAAATAGTCCACAGAAATTCTCAAACATTTGTATGAAATTGTAATAAATTAGAAATGTTTAAAGAAGCTGTACAATGGTTGAAAACTAAAAACAAAACTAATGTCCATCAATGCAATGGAGGCCGGCTAAAATAAATATATGGTACGTACATTCCGTGACTATGCAGTTGTTAAAACGAGTGAGTCAAATCTGTATTTACTGATAGAAAACGTCTCCAAAATATCAAAACTACTATATAAACAACACAGCTATGTCGACTCTTGTCACAATTCTATACATATTAATATTAATGAAGACAAAAATCTTGGGCTGGCAAGATGTCTCGGTAAGCAAAGAACTTGTCATGCAAACCTGACAACCTGAGCTTGGTCCTTGGGAACCTTTCTTTAAAAGATGGAAAGAGAACCACTGCACAAAACTGACTTCCACTTGCACCAGGTCACATGCACTTACTGTCAAACATACAGGCAATACATACATTATTTAAATTAACAACAATAGCAACAACAACAACAAAAACCTCTACCATTAACTTGCATCTGTCTGTCTACATATCTACCCATCTACCTACCTATCTACCTACCTACCTATCTATCCATCTATATCTACCTATTTATTTATTCATTTTACTTAATCTAGACAGGTCTTACTCTATAGCCTGGCTGGCCTGGAACTCACTTTGTAGGCTAATCTGGCCTACAAAAAAAAAAGAAGAAAAAAACCACAGATATATGTCTGCCTCTGCCTCCCCAGTTCTGGGATTAAAGGCATGTGCCACCACTGCCTGGCTGACAAATTCTATTCTTTAGGGATTTCAGTGCACAGAAGTCTGAAAGAATACACACTGAATCATTAACAGTGGGTTCTTCTGGCAGAACATCAACAATGTGACACAGAAAAGGGCCTTATGTAAGAGGATGGTCACTTTTGTCTACATAAACTTTTATAAGTTTTTTTTTTACTGTATTAGTTGAGTCTTTTTTAGTTTGCTATGTTTTTTCAAGACTGGGTTTCTCTGTATAGCATGGGCTGTCCTGGAACTCACTTTGTAGACCAGGCTGGTCTTAAACATCCTCCACCTGAGAGTCAAATCATTTCAAATAAAAAAGGTATGATGCTTTGTTTTTGACCTGAATATCTCAGTATGTATTCCCTCTTGGCTTTACCTTTCTTGGGCTTTTTGCCTCATCCTACAGTTTTAAAACTACAGGTGTCTAGCATTCCACAAGGCTGCATTAGCTTTTACGGTTATAACTGGGCCTCGGTCTGGTACTAAACTGTTTTGCCCCCTCTTACCGTATCCCAGATTTGCAGTTTGATTTGTTTTCCATCGATGTTGACCATACGTGCTCCAAACTCCACACCTGTCGGTGAAAGTCAAGAGAATGAATATGACTGTAATGAACACATACACGTCCATCTAGAGCCTCATACTTTTCCCCAGTGTTATAATGACGAGTCCTTTGTCGTCACTCACTGACATTCAGCCCAATAGTGGTTATTGCTCCAATTGAATTTGTGTTCCTTTTAGTTTCTTGTCTAGAATTAAAAACCCAAAAACTGGACATGTAGCTCACTTGATACAGGACTTGCCTAGCTCTGGATTCAATCCCCAGAACTACATAAAACTGGACACAGGACTAGAGAGATGGCTCAGCACTAAAGCAAAGCATGTATGTGCTTCTTGGACTGGAATTGGGTCTCTAACACCCTTATCAGATAGTTCATAACTGCCTGTAACCCCAACTTCAAGGACTCCAATACCCTGTTCTGGGCCCTATGGGCACCTGCACACTCATGCACGTGCACGTCCACACCCATGCCCCAGAACCCCTTAACTGGGCATGGCAGTGATGTAATTCCAGGTCTCACGAGGTAAAGGCAGTAGGAGCCCTAGGATCAGAAGTTCAAGGTCATCATTACTTACAGAGCAAGTTCAGGGTTGGCCTGAGGTTACCCTACAGCTAGAGGTATAACTCAGCGATAGTGTAACTGCTTAGAACATAACTCACTAGGTTTAATCCCTTTCATGAAAAAGAAACAAGTGGATTCTAAGTGATAATGACTTAAGAATAACTCAGATGTAGATAAGGGAACAAAGCTAATTCAGATAAAATAAATACACGTAGTCTCACTGTTTTGATTTTATAGTCAGGATGACACTTGCTATATTAAGACCATAGGGGCCTGGGGGCTGGAGATATGGTCAGTGGTTGAGAGCACTTGGTCTTGGAGCAGAACGGAGTTTGATTCCCAACACCCTTGTCCAGTGGCTCACAACTACCTGTAACTCCTGCTGCAGAGGGGTCAACGATCTCTAGCCCTTGTAGGCACCTGTACACACATGTGCAAATACAAACACACATATATACAAAAAAAAATTTTTTTTTAAGATCTGAGGGGGAAAAACCCACATATGTGTTGCCAGAGTTAGTTCTTTCCCTAGATCTGGTTTTATAAATTCTAGTAATAAACTAAGTTTGATTTATTATATAACCAGTTGATTTGTTTTAAGGCCTTATAATGATGGAGACTCTATCTAGATCTTCTTTTTTTTTTTTTTTTTTTTTTTAAGATTTATTTATTTATTATATGTAAGTACACTGTAGTTGTCTTCAGACACTCCAGAAGAGGGCGCCAGATCTTGTTACAGATGGTTGTGAGCCACCATGTGGTTGCTGGGAATTGAACTCTGGACCTTCGGAAGAGCAGTCGGGTGCTCTTACCCACTGAGCCATCTCACCAGCCCTAGATCTTCTTAAGAATTAGCCTTAACAAAAGTGGCACTGCAGTTACTGTAACGATTTGCAAATAACATCTGAAGAATGTGTACTTGCTACAAAGCAAGTTCTAGGACAGCTAGGGCTATACAGAAAAACTCTTGTCTCAAAAAAAAAAAAAAAAAATAGCCACTACAGGAAAGTTTTTCATAAAATAAACTGCAAAGCTACAATTCATAGAAAAAAATTTCTAGAAAATGAACATAACAATTCTAGGACAAATAAAACTAAAAGAGATGAATAAATACTTAGGAATGTTAGCTTACACTGAAATCTGACTAGGTAATATTTAATTCTGCAATTTTTTTCAAAGAATTTCTTTGTTTGCTTGGTTGGTTGGTTGGTTTTTGGTTTTTCGAGACAGGGTTTCTCTGTGTAGCCCTGGCTGTCCTGGAACTCATTCTGTAGACCAGGCTGGCTTCAAACTCAGAAATCCACCTGCCTCTCTGCCTCCCGAGTGCTGGGATTAAAGTCATGTGCCACCACTGTCAGGCTCAAAGAACTTCTGAATTGTTTGAAAGTATTTTTTAAGACTTATTTAATTTTATAAATGTGTTTTGCCTGCATGTTAAGTATGTGTGACATATGTGGCTGGTACCTGTGGAGGCCAGAAGAACCCAAAGGAACTTGAGTGACAGAGGATGATGGGTGCTGGGAATTGAGCCCTTGTTCTTGGGAGAGCAGTCGGTGCTCTTAACTGCTGAGTCAGCTCTCCAGCCCATTGAAAGCATTTCGTGACGTGTCTTGGAATACTGACTAGTTCTGTGTATGAAGCAGCACTTCTTAAACTACAATTCTAAAACTGTTTTCACTTACAATTAAAGAAGCTGCCTAAGGAACAGGTCTTCAAGGACAAAATACCTCCAATCACCAATAATCCCCAGAGTACATTGGTAATAGCCTCTCTTAAAGCAGTATGGAAGCTGACGAACTGATAGAGCTTTTGGCACTTTACTATTTCAAGGCAAAATTCATCTCTTTCAAGGACAATATTTCAAAAAAACAAAAAACCCCACTGCAACATAAGCAGACAATTCATCCCCTTTCCTATTTTCAAAATAGTATTTTGTACACAGCATGAGGAATTCATATTCTCTATATAAATATTTTTACTTTAAGGTGCTATATGAAATACCTGTTCTGAATACCTATTACCTTAACAAAAATCAAAAAGATATTTTTTTGGAAAAAAAAAATCACTGTCAATTTTTTTTTCTCTCAGAACAATATGAATGTAATTTTAATGAGTAAGAAACTAAACAGGCTGAGTATAGTGGTGCATATCTAATCACAGCATTTAGGAAGATCAAGTCAAAATCATGGTCAGGTTACCCAGGAAGTTCAAAGCCGGTCTCTGCGCAAAAACAAATTTATTAAGAAAGCCCGTGAGGCTGGGAGTGGTGTCCCACGCCTTTATTTTTTTTTTGGTTTTTCGAGACAGGGTTTCTCTGTGTAGCCCTGGCTGTCCTGGCACTCACTTTGTAGACCAGGCTGGCCTCGAACTCAGAAATCCGCCTGCCTCTGCCTCCCGAGTGCTGGGATTAAAGGCGTGCGCCACCACGCCCGGCTGTCTGTCCCACGCCTTTAATCCCAGCACTTGGGAGGCAGAGGCAGGCGGATTTCTGATTTTTGAGGCCAGCCTGGTAGACAGAGTGAGTTCCAGGACATCCAGGGCTACACAGAGAAACCCTGTCCCGAGGGGAGCGGGGGGAGTCTAATGCAGGAGGATCTCTGGGAGTTTGTGTTCAGTGTGGGTTATATAGTGAATCTGAGGCTATTTGCTTCTAAAAGAATAGAAGGTGAAGAGGTTAGAGGAGGTGTCCGTGCAGGAAGAACTGCAATGTCCGTACATTGGCTTTTACCTCTCCAGACTTAAAAGAATCCTATGTTGGTGTGCACTTTGAAAAACATGTGAAGCTGGTATTTAATAACAAAATACTGATGAGATGTTTAATAAGCAGTCACGTTTCCGTGGGATTTTTCCATAAACATACAAGTTGCATTTGAAGAAAAAAAATCCTGCGGCAACTAGTATCTTACATCCATCTCTAAAGTTACCTTTCTTTTTTTTTTTTTTTTTTTTTTGGTTTTTCGAGACAGGGTTTCTCTGTGTAGCCCTGGCTGTCCTGGAACTCACTTTGTAGACCAGGCTGGCCTCGAACTCAGAAATCCGCCTGCCTCTGCCTCCCAAGTGCTGGGATTAAAGGCGTGCGCCACCACGCCCGGCTAAAGTTACCTTTCAATCATTTATCCTCCACTTACCAGCTTTTATCATTTTTCATATACCATGGCTTCAGACTAAGGTAGCGAGAAGTAACTTTTTATTTAGAATACTGAGACTGTTAACTTTCTCCTTTAGCAGTTCTGGCAGCTAGCTTTTAGCTGTTCTGGAACGAGGGGATAAGCTTACCTATTGTGAGGTCGTGCACGGGCTGGAACCGCTTGTCGGTAAACTGAAGGAGGAGACATGACTTCCCCACACCTGCGAAAGAACAGTGTTCACTAGACGCACGTCACCCGGGAAGCCGCAGGCTCCCAAGCCGGGCACAGGGTCTAAGGCAGGGGCAGAGCCCCGCCCCCGGACCTCGCCCCGCCCCCTCCGCGCAACTCCGCTCACCCCGCCCCGCCCCCAAGCCGATTTTGGAGGTAGGATCCCCGCCCCAACCCCGAAGGCGGTCCGTCGGAGGGTTACCTGTGTCTCCGATGATGATGTACTTGAAGAGATAAGCGTAAGTCATGGTCCCGAGGCGTCTGGGTTCCGGGTCCTCCCGATTTCTACAGCCACTTACCTCCGACCTCTCTAGCCACTCAATCTACGGGTCTCCTTATTTGCCTCCGCTCCAGCCCTTCTAGCTCAAGCTGCGTCTCTATTGCTCTCCCCCAGAAATCTTCGCTGGATCGGCTGTACCGGACGCCGCCTCTAGGGCCACCCCGTGCTCTTCTACATGCCATTATCCCACCAAGCTCCAGGGGGCGACAGCGACCCTTCGGGCAGCTGGGATCGCGACTGGTTGCGTCCCTGACTCGGTCCAATCATCGGCGAGCGACGCTTTCTCCTTGAGGAAGTGACGCGCTCGGAACCTAGTGGGGGCGGTGGGAGCGATGCGGACGCGGAGACGCTGAGTCGCTGGTAGTGGTGCTGTGAAGATGGAGGTGGGTGCCGAGTCTTTGAGGGCTGATGAGGGTTCGCGGCCGACTAGGGGAAGCGGAAGCGGGAATGCAGGGCAGCGAGGAGCCAGGGGGGCTCGGGAGAGCTGGGGTCTCAGCACGCCTCGGCTCCGCTCACTTACCCACCGCGGCTTTCTTTTGGTTTACAGTTTCCCGGAGGAAATGACAATTACCTGACGATCACTGGGCCCTCGCACCCTTTCCTGTCAGGGGCCGAGGTGAGCAAAAGCTGCTGATGCTGGGGCGCCGGAGGGCCTAGGCAGCGGTTGGGGAAGGACGGTGGGGGTGAGCGCGGGGGCTGGCGGGAGCTGGAGGGGACAGTGGCCGAGGCTTCGAGCACCTCTAAGGACTGTGGAGGGGGGAAGAACCGAAAGCGGCTGTCAGGAGGAAACCAGGATGTTGAAGAGACGGCCTGTTTAAGAGTTTCTGTTCTGAATAGGAAGAACGAAAGGAATTGTACTTTGGTTGGGGGTGAAATAACTAACAATCTTGGGAGACAGCAAGAAAGAAAATTTTTTTTTTCAGTAAAGAAATCGAGATAAAGAAAGTTGTTTATCCAGCAGGGATTAACTTCGGACAGTTGTTATTCCTTGAATTCTATAGGGGTCTCTTTTATTTGAAATGTCTTCTGTGATAAAAGTGGTTCATCTTACTGACGTGGCTTCTGTTTGCTTGGCTAAAGAACGACAGAGGGAAAGAAATAGCTGCCAGAGAACACAAAAGGGGTAGAGTGCACCTGTTACCCAGTGATCACAGACTGACTATGTCACCTTTGGATTCCAGTTGTCAAATGACTATAATAATAGGGTTTGTTTTGTTTTGCTTTTTAAAGATGGCGTGAAGTAGAAGTAATGGTTGTTGGATGTTCTAAGGCCTTCCACAAGGGTCACCTAAGACCATGGGAAAACAGATACTTTGCGATTCATAACAGTCGCAAACTTGTATTTGAGAAATAGCAGCAAAAATAATTTTATGGTTGGGGGTCACCATAATATGAGGAACTATAATAAAGGGTCCATGCAGCATTAGGAACATTGACAGCCACTGCTTTAAGATATTCAGGAAAACTTTCGGTTGACAGATTTTCCTATTAGAAAGCATAACACTTACTTGGGCAAGCGAAAGTCAAAGGTGCAGTGTATGAAATTTTACCATTTTTTTGAGAACTTGAGCCTTGGTCCATCTTTTGAGGATTATATACTACCTCCCAAAGTGCTGTGAATTCATTTGCACGGTTGTTTGCACCAAAAGTAGTTGTCCATTGCTGTTGTGTCGGTTTATCCTGTGGGAACATTGTTTTGTTTTATTTTTTTTTTTTTTGTTTCTCGAGGCAGAGTTTCTCTGTGTAGCCCTGGCTGTCCTGGAACTCACTCTGTAGACCAGGCTATCCTCGAACTCAGAAATCCGCCTGCCTCTGCCTCCCGAGTGCTGGGATTAAAGGCGTGCGTCACCACGTCCAGCATCTGTGGGAACATAGTTATGGTTGAGAGATGATTGACAGTGAGTGATTGCTAGTTTGCGTTTGCTTTTTAGTTTTTTGTTTTTGTTTCTTTTGGTGTTTTTTTCTTTTCTTTCTTTCTTTCTTTCTTTCTTTGTTTGTTTAAATAAAAAACAGTCTCACATAGCTCTGGCTGTCCTGGAACTCACAATGTAGACCAGGCTGATCTCAAACTCAAAGATATCCACTTGCCTCTGCCTTTCCAGTAAAGAGTTCTTCCCATTCAGAACAGAACTCTTTCCTGTGATTAAAGGCATACTCTAGCACTCCTGGCTGCTGATTTATTGTTTAACTTAATATTATTGAATATTCTCCTAAGCAAAGGGAGGTATGACTCAAATGAGTGGCAAAATTAGGAAGGAAACAAAGTCTTGCACTTGGTGATTTTATTCCGAGTTCCATCCAAAAGGTCTCCATGGTCTGATTTCATTGTTTGGAGTGCAGTAAGTCACATTGTCCTTATTTATAGGAAAGTGCATTTTAAAAGTAAACACGGCTGGGCGTGGTGGCCCACGCCTTTAATCTCAGCACTCCAGAGGCAGAGGCAGGTGGATTTCTGAGTTTAAGGCCAGCCTGGTCTACAGAGTTCCAGGACAGCCAGGGCTACACAGAGAAATCCTCTCTCAAAAAAACGAGAAAAAAAAAAAAAAGTAAACACAAGACTGGGTGTAGTGGTACACATCTTTAATCTTAATTCCAACATTTGGGAGACAGAGTTGTGTGTCTTTTTTTTTTTTTAAAGATTTATTTATTTATTCCAGTACACTGTTGATCTCTTCAGACACACAAGAAAAGGGCGTCAGATCTCATTGCAGATGGTTGTGAGCCACCGCGTGGTTGCTGGGGATTGAACTCAGGACCTCTGGAAGAGTAGTCAGTGCTCTTAACCGCTGAGCCATCTCTCCAGTCCCCCCCACCCCCACCCCATGTGTATCTTAAATTCCAAAATTATATAGAGAGACCATGTCTCCAAAAAAGGAAAGAAAAAAAAGGTAAATACAGCTTTCAATTTTTCCTACCAGTCTGACATTGATCAAAAGCTAACTGCATGAGGGATGGCCCTTTAAAACATGCAGGGACGGGGCTGGTGAGATGGCTCAGCAGTTAAGAGCACTGACTGCTCTTCTGACGGTCCTGAGTTCAAGTCCCAGCAACCACATGGTGACTCACAACCATCTAATGAGACCTGACCCCCCTCTTCTGGAGTGTCTGAAGACAGCTACAGTGTACTTATGTATAATAATAAATAAATTTTAAAAAAAACAAAACATGCAGGGACTAGGTAGTGAAGCACTGGCCTACTGTGTGCTGGACCCTTGACCCAGCATTGACAGAAAAAGGGAGGCCTCTCAAGGCGTGCTTCTGCCCTTTGTTTCTGTTCTGTTCTGGCTCCTGATGTTGCTGTCGAGAGGAGGGAACATTCAGCTAAGCTTTAAGCTCCTCCGTTTCAGTAGCTTCCTTTAGGCCTGACTCTGTCCTTGTTACTTACAACCTGTGCACCTACTTGTTCCTGCCTCTCAGTGAATTTTTAAACTTTATGTCTTTGTTTTGTTTGAGAGGAATCATTTCACTGTGTAGTCTTGGCTGACAACAAACTTGCTATGCGACTAGGCTGGCCTTCATTTGCCTCTGCTTCCTGAGTTCTGGGATTAAAATATATGCCACCATGCCTGGCTTTTAACCTTCATGTTAGTGAATGTATGGGTCTTGTTGTTTCCTGCCTTATTGTAAGCCATCACAGATAACTTAAAAATAGGTGATCTTTTTAAAGCAATTCTTTTTGAAGAACAGTCATTTTTCAAGTTTGCTTGGTTTTTATTTTTTTTTATTTTTTTTTTTTATTGTCAAAAAGAAAATAGCTGCCCTTATGGAGTATTAGCCATAAATTAATAGAAAAAATGGACTGTGTTCAAGTTAAGAACTTCTTTATATCAAATACATCATTATAGGGGCTGGAGAGATTTTTTTGTGTGTGTGTGTGTATGGGTGTTGTGCCTGTTTCTATCTATGTCTGTGCACCACATGTCAGGTGCCTGTGGAGGTCAGAAGAGGGCAAGAGATTCCTCTGGGTCTGCATTATACACGTTTGTGAGCCACCATGTGGGTGCTGGGAATGGAACATAGGTTCTCTGGAAGAGCAGCACATGCTCTAAACCACTGAGGCATCTCTCCAGCACTGATAAAGCTGTTTTTCTAAATACTGGATGGCTGGTATATAGGTCATTTTTAGAGTTTTTGCTTAGTGTGTGGGAGCTTCTGATTGGACCTCTGGACAGAGGGAAGAGGATAGAAAGCACAGGGAGATGAGGAGAGAGGAGAGGAGGGATGCTAGCTGTCATGGTTGTGTGTCTGTGTGCAGGCAGAGGACAGAAGGCATTTGATCCCTGGAGCTAGAGTTAAAGATAGTTGTGAGCAGAGTGGATGCTGAAAACTGAGCCTGTGTCCTTTTCGAGAGCAGCAAATGTTCTTAACTGCTGAGTCATCTCTTCTGCCTCTCCTTCAATCAGTATCTAAGCAATCTTTATTTTTATTTTCAATTGCATTTTATTTTATTTACTGACTATGTTCACATATCCTAAAGGGAACGTGAGAGGTGGCGAGCAGGTGAGCTTGCTCTCATGTGTGTGTGTGTGTGCGCGCGCGCGGTGTGTGCAAAAAGTCCTCTGCCTGCACACAGACACACAAACCATGACAACTAGCACCCCTCCTCTCCTCTCTTCTCTCTCCCTCCCTCCCTCCCTTCTTCCCCTCCTTCCTTCTCTCCCCCTCTCTCTCTTTCTTTACCCCCTTTTCTCCCTCTCCCTTGAGGGGCCAGGGATTGAACTTAGGTTGGTAGGCTTGGTAGCATGCACCTTACCCAGTGAGCCATCTCACTAGCTCCTTGGTATCCTTTCTTATAAACGTAATCCTCAAACTGGCTTTTCCTTCAAAGCCTAGAGTCTGGGAACATTTAGACTAAGTGCATTGCCTCTAGAAGGCTAGACTAAAGGTATGTGCTGCTTACAACACTCAGCTTGTTTTTGTTTTCTTGAGATAGGGTATTTCACGGGATGGCAGCCTGGACTGCAACTCACCCACCTTCCTGGCTCAGTCTCTTGCTGCTGAGATGAGTGTGCACCGTTGTTCAGGCCATAATCTCCATTTCTATAGACAAGGGAAACCTGCTCCAGGCCTTGAGCTGAGAGGAGCCACAGCTCTTTCTACAAAGCCTCTTGCTTATTACTTAGAACACTTTTTGTTCTAGATGCTTCTATCTTAGGTTTTTAGTGCCCCGAGGAAACTGTCAAATATACTTTTGCTTAGATATGCTGTTAGTTCTGTGAATAGTGACCCCGCTCGGAATAGGAGTGAAGTTGGGTGTGATTATAATCCTAGCAGTCAAGAAACTTGTCATTTGAGACAAGGTCTTTAAAAGAAGCCGGGTGCGATGGCACACGCTTTTAATTCCAGCACTGGGGAGGCAGAGGCTGGGGGATCTCTGAGTTTGAGGACAGCCTAGTGTACAAAGAGTTTTGAGATAGCCAAGAAACCTTGTCTCAAAAAACAAAAACAAAATAATAATAATAAATAAATAAGTGAAAGAAAGAAAAAAAGAGGAGAGAGAGGAGAGAAAAAGGACGTAGGGTGTGGAACAAACCCAAAACCTAGAAAGGACCGAATGGTGTACTAATCTTTCCTCCTTGGTTTACTTTTTAGTCTTGCTGTGTGAGGCTACTGGCCTCAACTTTGTAGTTATCATCCATTCTTTTTTTATTATTGGGTCCCCAGATCATGTACCCTAAAAATTGTGTCACTAACACTGAAATTTCTGAAATGGTGAGGTCCTAAGAAACTTCACTGTAAATATTTTAGAGGTAGGTATGTTTTCCATGGCATTATCTTTTAGGATTTGCTCCAGATGAACCTAAAACAACAATGTGTGATTGGTTGGTGAACAGCGAATTCTGTGGTCTAAAGATTCAGACGTAACCACTGTGAAATAACTGGTGTCAACTAGTATCTGTGGTGGAGATTAAGCATCATAGACTATTTCCTTATTTGTGTTGAAAGACTTGACTAGAGCAGGAGAAATAATTTAAGACAAAGATAGTAAAGGTTGAAAAGAAAAGATAAATGACCATTGTGAGTGGGGTTGGATTCTTAGGCATGTCACATGGCTACAGATTTAAAGGTTAAAAAGAGGTTTATTTGTAAACCGAGTTCTATGGAATCTTGTTACTCTTCCTACTAATTCTTTTCCCATTTTTCCATACAGACATTCCATACACCAAGCTTGGGCGATGAGGAATTTGAAATTCCACCTATCTCCTTGGACTCTGATCCCTCGCTGGCTGTCTCAGATGTGGTTGGCCACTTTGATGACCTGGCAGACCCCTCCTCTTCACAGGATGGCAGCTTTTCAGCTCAATACGGGGTCCAGACATTGGACATGCCTGTGGGCATGACCCATGGCTTGATGGAGCAGGGCGGAGGGCTCCTGAGTGGGGGCTTGACTATGGTAAGAAGCAACACAGTGGTAGGCTTGCCAAGCTCATAGGAATGCTTTAAGGAGGACAAAGTTAGTCCCTATTGCCTGCTAAACTTGGGTCGTACTTGTTTCCTCAAGGACTGACCAACAAAGACTTCATTGTGCCTGAATGAGATTTTCTTGAAAAAATAATTTTAAACTGTAAAATATCCAGTATTTTGTGAAAATTATTTATAGTTTTAAAAAGGGTCTTGTTTTTTGTAATAACCTTCATATTCTGGAATTCTAATGTATAAGTGTCACATTGCGTGATTTATTAAAAAAATGGGCTGGGCCAACTATAGTAATTGTAGACTGATACCATAAACGTTTAGGGTTTCCAGCACTTTGTCGGTATCACATCTCCATGTCGTGTGTTTGATGACAGACATCTATCTGTCTGCACTTCAGCTTCTCTGCTCTCATTGCCCATGCATTGCAACTTTAAAAACGTATTCTAGAAATACAAGTGGGTGTAGCTTGTATGCTGTATAGTCCCACGGATTGTAGGGAACGAATTGTCCTTTTCTGTTTTTGAGATAGGTTCTCACTATGTAGCCCTAACTGACTTAGAATTCACATAGGTAGATCAGGCTAGCTTCAAACTCAGAGATTTCACCATCTGCCTCTTATCTCCTGAGTGTTGGAATTCAGGGCAGGTAATCATGCCTGGCCTCCTAACATGGTTTTTATGCAGACAGATTATCTAATGTTCTGTAGGATTTAAATGATGGGAGTCTATGGAAGCCCAGGAGTTTATAAGGAAGGGGACATGGTATTTTAATATTTAGTGTTTGATTAGTTTTTCTGCTTCTCTCAGGACCTGGACCATTCTATAGGAACTCAGTATAGTGCCAACCCACCTGTTACAATTGATGTACCAATGACAGACATGACTTCTGGCTTAATGGGACACAGCCAGTTGACCACTATTGATCAGTCAGAACTGAGTTCTCAACTTGGTTTGAGTTTAGGAGGTGGCACCATCTTGCCACCTGCCCAGTCACCTGAGGATCGTCTTTCAACTACTCCTTCACCTACCAATTCACTTCATGAGGATGGTGTTGATGATTTCCGGAGGGTGAGGCATTCCCTGCCAAAGTCAATTCTGTTACCCTAGGGTAGAATGCTTGTCGTATAAAGGCTAGTCCATCTTCACTTGATTCTGGGCTCTTGCCTCAATCACTGTTCTCAGTGATCCTCAAATAAGACTCTCAAAACCATTGCTTCCAGTTTTAGCTTAAATGCCACGGCTATGGCTGCTTTCCCTCCCTCACTGCTAAGCCATCTTTCCAGCCTGGTTTGCCCCTATCAAACCCTTTTCTTAAAGTTCTCCAGGCCCAGTACTTCCCTTCTGCCATCTTTTAATTCTCTCCATTTTTCTCCCTGACAGCAACTTCCCGCCCAGAAGACAGTGGTAGTGGAAACAGGGAAAAAGCAAAAAGCTCCCAAGAAGAGAAAAAAGAAAGACCCAAATGAACCTCAGAAGCCAGTCTCTGCGTATGCATTGTTCTTTCGAGATACGCAGGCTGCCATCAAGGGACAAAACCCGAACGCAACCTTTGGGGAGGTCTCGAAGATTGTGGCTTCCATGTGGGACAGCCTTGGAGAAGAACAGAAGCAGGTGAAGAGTGGGTAGCGAACACTTTTAAAGGGACAGAGCCTTAGTCCGGGCTCTGTTGGTGTGAGACATCATGAGCAAGGCATTTTTTTTTTTTTTTTAAGATTTAATTATTTTATGTGAGTTGTTCTATCTGCATATACACCTGGGTGCCAGAAGAGGGCATCAGATCCCATCACAGATGGTTGTGAGCCACCATGTGGTTGCTGGAAATTGAACTCAGGACCTCTGGAAGAGCAACCAGTGCTCGATACCACTGAGCTGTCTCTCCAGCCCACAAGGAAATTCATGTAAAAGACAGCAGTTAATTGGGGCTTGCTTATGGTTTCAGAGGTTTAGTACATTCTTATCAAGGAGCATGCAGCATGTAGGCAGACATGGTGTTAGAGAAGTGGCTGAGAGTGCTACATCCAGATCTGCTGGCAGCAGAAACAGGGACACTGGGCCCAGCTTGGCTTTTAGAACCTCTGCCCACTTCCAGTGACATACTCCCTCTAACAAGGCCACACTTACTAATCTTCCTCAAGTAGTGCTACTCTCTGGTGACTAAGCATTTAAATGGCTGGGGGTAGGGAGGGGGAAAGATTCCTTTTTATTTTTTATTTTTATTTTTTGGGTAAGATTTTATTTATTAAATTATTTACATATATATATGTACACACACACACACACATATATATATTTGTTTTGTTTTTGTTTTTTGTTTGTTTGTTTGTTTTCGAGACAGAGTTTCTATGTATGTGAGTACACTGTCGCTGTCTTCAGCAGACACACCAGAAGAGAGCATCGGACTCTATTCCAGATGCTGTGAGCCACAATGTGGTTGCTGGGAATTGAACTCAGGATCTCTGGAAGAGCAGTCAATGCTCTTAACTGCTAAGTCATCTCTGCAGCCCATGAGGGCCATTCTTAATTCAAATCACCACACATCTTTCCCTGTCATAGAGCTCTTTGTTAATGGTTTTAATACATTTGCTTTCCATATAGGGATTCTCTGTGTAACAGCCATGGCTATCCTGGAACTCACTCTGTAGACCAGGCTGGCCTCAAACTCACAGAGATCCACCTGCCTCTACCTCCTGAGTGCTGGGATTCAAGGTGTGAGCCACCACTGCTTGGCTCACATATTCTTTATCTTAGAAGTTTCAGGGAAAAAAATCATTTTAATTTAGTTATTGTTGTTGTGCTGGGTAGCAAACCCAAGGCTTTATACTTGCTAAATGTTTACTCTCCTACTGAGCTAAATCTCTAACCTAAAATCCCATTGCCAAACTATAAGTGGGACTGCAAATTGGTGCTCATTGGGTGAAGGCTTCTGATGACCTTGAACCCAACATTCTTCATGGTGACAGGGAAGAATCAACTTGTCCTCTGACCTCTACATGCACACCCAAAAAACATACACATGTGCACACAGAATCATTAATAAACTTTCATAATAAAAAGACTGTATCTTCCCTAATCTGTAAAATAACCATCATTTTCCTTTTACTAATGGTGAATTCTGGCAGGTGTGGGGCCCACTCCTTTGATCCCAGCACTTGGGAGGCAGAGGCAGGTGTATTTCTGAGTTCGAGGCCAGCCTGGTCTACAGAGTGAGTTCCAGGACAGCCAGGGCCACACAGAGAAACCCTGTTTCAAAAAAAAAAAAAAAAAACAAGAGAGAGAAAAGAAAGAAAAGGTCTAAAGATGGACTATGGGGTTCCCCACTCAGTTAAGGTCATACAGCTTTTAAATGATAGGGTTGGGCAGGCTTGTTCCCTTAACTTGAAATTTCATGTGACAGTGAACAATTGTTGCTTATCCCTTGTGTCTTCAGCTCTTTAGTTTAGCTTTTCAAAGCCTGGAAATTCCATGTACCATCCAATAGTGCCTAATCCCTCTTTTGTCTTTAACTGTTTAGTTTTTAGGTTAACTTTCCCGAGCCTCATGTTTTTTCTAATTGTAAAGTTAAGGTATTTCTTGGTAAGTTGCATGTTGAAACTATCCCTCAAAGTTTCAGGTACAGTTGAAAACTATATATATATATATATATATATATATATATATAGTTATTTATAAATAATATAAAAATTTATAAATTATATTTAGAGAGAGAACTATATATATATAGTTATAGAACTATATATATATATATAGAGAGAGAGAGAACTATATATATATATATAGTTCTCTCTCTCTCTAGAGAGAGAGAGAGAGAGAGAGTGAGTATATAGAATATACATATATTCTCCCTAAATTTAAACAGAATTTAAAAAAAAATGAACTGGTAATAATGACGTGTGTGTAGTCCCAGTTATACTGGGGAGGGGAAGGCAGGGTAGAAAACACCTTGGCCCCAGCGATTTGGGATCAACAACATACTGAGACACACATACACCATCTCTTTAGGAAAAAGAAACTGACATGGAAGCATACTACTGTGGTTCTTAGCATTTATGAGGCAGAGGCAGAGAGAGGATCATGAGTTTCAAGGCTAGCTTATGGAATGTGTGTGTTGGTGGGGGTATGAATCATCAAGTCATGTAAACTGAAGATAGCTGTAATTATCATTACCCTATGTGCCTGTATCTTCTGTCAAAGCAAGTCCTCAGTACCTAAAACAAAAAGCTGAATTTGTTTTAACCAAATGGTGGAGTATGGCTGGCTGTAGCTGGCAGTTACTTGTTGCTGTGTTGTTATTCCTTGTAGCCTTTCATGTGGTTTTTGGGGTTGTTTGCTTTGTTTTTTAAGACAAGGTTTCTTGTGTAGTCCTGGCTGTCCTGGAACTGACTTTGTAGACCAGTCTGGATGCAAATTCATAGAGATCTATTGCCTCTTGTGTTTTAAATAGTGTGTTATATTCTAATGATCAAACAAGTCACAGAGGTAGCCCAGATTCAGTAAAAGAAAATAGGCTTCAGCTTTTGGTGTCAGAAGGGACATGCAAGAGGAAAGGACTCTTGAGGTCATCTTTGACAACTTACACATTTCCTAAGGGAAACCTTTCTGAGTTGGGCAGTATTGAGCTAAGTATATTACTGATCTTACAATTTGCAAATGGTTTTATGCTTTATATGGCAGTGGACATGGAGCTGTTCACCTCTGTGAGTGGTTGAACTGAGTTCTGATGGACAGTACTTACCAGTGGTTCATTTGAAACAAACACTGTCTTTCCTGTAGGTGTACAAGCGGAAGACTGAGGCTGCCAAGAAAGAGTATCTCAAGGCACTAGCTGCTTATAAAGACAACCAGGAATGCCAGGTACGGTTACAATAAATAGATGCCTTAAATCATTTTTCTTTTCCCAATCGTTATAGGTAAATCACACACACACACACACACACACACACACACACACACACACACACACACACACAGAGCCAGGAAACCAAAATCGTGGAAAGGCTGTAAATAGATGCCTTAAATCATTTTTCTTTTCCCAGTCGTTATAGGTAAATCACACACACACACACACACACACACACACACACACACACACAGCCAGGAAACCAAAATCGTGGAAAGGCTGTGAGAGTTGGTTCAGCAGTTAAAAGCACTGCTGTTGGGCTGGTGAGATGGCTCAGTGGGTAAGAGCACCCGACTGCTCTTCCAAAGGTCCGGAGTTCAAATCCCAGCAACCACATGGTGGCTCACAACCATCCGTAACAAGATCTGGCGCCCTCTTCTGGAGTGTCTGAAGACAACTACAGTGTACTTCCATATAATAAATAAATAAATCTTTAAAAAAAAAAAAAAAGCACTGCTGTTTTTGGGAAGGATATTAATTCTGTACCCAATACTCAACATGTTGACTTAGGACTATCTGTAACTCTATTTCCTTAAGATCCAGTGACCTCTTATGACCTCCTGAAGCATACATATGGTGCACATATGTGCAGGTAAATACTACACATACCAGGACAGCCAGGGCAATACAGAGAAACCCTGTCTTGAACCTCCCCACCCAAAAAATACTACACATACACATACACATAAAAAATAAACCTGTATAACCTATTATTGTATAGTGTTAAATTTTAGAGCTTCCTCACCCAGTATTTCAATCATAAGCTCTGTAAATAAGTCTTTTAGTTTATCCACTACTTCCAGTGTTTACTTAAGAAAGTCCTTATCTTTCTATGACTTTTTTTTTTTTTTGCTGTAATGAAAATGAATGTGTGCTACAGTAGAGAGTAAATTACTTGTCGCCTTTTTGTTTTGGTCTTTGTTTTTAGGCTACTGTGGAAACAGTGGAATTAGATCCTGTGCCACAGTCACAGACTCCTTCCCCACCTCCTGTGACTACTGCTGACCCAGCATCTCCAGCACCAGCCTCAACGGAGTCTCCTGCTTTGCCCCCTTGCATCATAGTGAATTCCACGCTTTCATCTTACGTGGCAAACCAGGCGTCTTCTGGGCCTGGAGGTCAGCCCAATATTACCAAGTTGATTATTACCAAACAGATGTTGCCTTCTTCTATCACCATGTCCCAAGGAGGAATGGTTACTGTTATCCCAGCCACAGTGGTTACCTCCCGTGGGCTCCAGGTAGGCCAAACAAGTACAGCTACTATTCAGCCAAGCCAGCAGGCCCAGATTGTCACCCGGTCAGTGTTGCAGGCAGCAGCAGCTGCTGCTGCTTCCATGCAACTGCCTCCACCCCGACTACAGCCTCCTCCGTTGCAACAGATGCCTCAGCCCCCAACTCAACAGCAAGTCACCATTCTACAGCAACCCCCTCCACTTCAGGCCATGCAGCAACCTCCACCTCAGAAAGTTAGAATCAACTTACAGCAGCAGCCACCTCCTCTGCAGAGCAAGATTGTGCCTCCACCCACTCTGAAAATACAGACTACTGTGGTCCCTCCAACTGTAGAAAGCAGTCCTGAGCAGCCTATGAACAGCAGCCCCGAGGCCCACACAGTAGAGGCCACCTCTCCTGAGACAATCTGTGAAATGATCGCAGATGTAGTTCCTGAGGTAAAGCCTTTTTTTGTTGTTTGTTTTTTGAGATAGGGTCTTATGTTGGCCAGGACATATGGACTCACTATGTAGCCAAAGATAGCCTTGAACCTGATTCTCCTGCCTCTGCATGTCAGCTTCACTTTATAAAGTTATATTAAGAATTCATTCTGCTTCCTAGAGCTGTAAGCTTGGTTATAAATGAGAACAAGAAATCACCTTTCTCTGAAAATCCTTACGTAAGGGGTGTGGCAGATGTTCCGACTAGTTAGTAGCACTCTAATCCATCCTTGTATTGCTCCCTGTTCTAAGGTGGAGTCTCCTTCTCAGATGCATGTTGAATTGGTGAGTGGCTCCCCTGTGACACTGTCACCTCAGCCTCGATGTGTGAGGTCTGGTTGTGAGAACCCTCCTGTTATCAGTAAGGACTGGGACAACGAGTACTGCAGCAATGAGTGTGTGGTGAAGCACTGCAGGTGAGTTTAACAGTCCTTATAACTCAAGAGATAGTGAAGTGAAACTGTTGGGGAGCCTTGTACCCGTGTGGAGTGACCATGACCTTATTAGGCAGAGCCACTTGACATGTGTGGATGGGTGGGTGGGTGGGTATCTGATTAGAGATGCTCCTAGATGTTCAATTGCTTAGAGAGGAGGATGTAGCTCAACTGACAACTGCTTGCCTGGTACTGGTAAGGTCCTGATTTCAATTACCAGTGTTAAAGAAATTGGTGAGGGATAGGTAAGGGGGAAAGTAGCAGAGTAAATGCTACGTGTAGAGAAGAGTGAGTAGTAAGTGAAAACTTTGCCCTTCTACCAAAATGTCCCAGGGAATGACCTATATGAAAGGGCATATGTGTCCTCTACAAGGTGGATTGGCACAGTCTACCACATCTGACTTTTAGGCTACTTGATGACGTTAAACTTTGGAGGTGTAGGGAAATATTTGGGTATGGTTTTGCTATAATAAGTTTGTATGTATCTTTCTCTCTTAGGGATGTATTCTTGGCCTGGGTGGCCTCTAGAAATCCAAACTCTGTGGTGTTTGTGAAGTAGCCTTCGTCTTCTCCAAGCCTTGAAGAGTCATTTGCTGAACACGAGGCCAAAAGCCTGTTTTTTGTTTTGTTTTGTTGGTTTTTCGAGACAGGGTTTCTCTATGTAGCCCTGGCTGTCCTGGAACTCATTTTGTAGACCAGGCTGGCCTGGAACTCAGAAATCCACCTGCTCTGCCTCCCAAGTGCTGGGATTAAAGGCGTGCGCCACCACCGCCCAGCCAAAAGCCTGTTTTTTAAACACAAGCTGGGCTTCTGTAGTGCCTGACCTTTACCCATAGTCCTTCATGCCTCCATCTCCCTTCTTTCTTCAGCAGAGGCCAGACTATGTAGCAAATTCACTGTAATTTAGAATTGCTTTTTACTCTCAACTGTAAGCAAAATTACCAGCTTACTAAGCAAGCACAGGGAGGGTGCTGGGAGCAAATCACAGGGGTCATTAGAAGAAACATACCAGTAAAACTGTCAGACCACTTGCCTAGAATGTCACTGGGAGAGTGCTTCGCTTTGTTCTCGGCAGAAAAATCTCTGGGAGAAGAGAGGCTTAGGGCTTCAGCTCAGTGGTAAAGTGCACTGGGTTTAAATCCCAAGTGAAGGAGGAATGAAAATACTGATTTAAAATAAAATGTGTGATAACCCTTTAAAAGGGAACTATTATTAATATACACAGTGCTATTAGGAGGAAGGTTTGAAGGCCTGGGGTTATGGCTTAGCAATAAGCTCTGAGTTCAGACCCCAGGCTGGAAGATCAGGAGTTCAAGGTCATCCTTGGCCCACTAGTGAGTTTGAGAAGAACAGTCTAAGATGCATGAGGTAAATGTTTTACAGAACATGGTGGCCCGTGCCTTTAATCCTAATACTTTGGAAGTAGACGCAGGAAGATTTTTGAGTAAAGCCAATCTGAACTTACATCAGACTTTGTCTCAAAAAACAGACTGGGTGTGGTGGCACTCCCCTTTAATCCTAGAACTTGGGAGGCAAGAGGCAGGTTGGATCTCTGAGCTTGAAGTTAGCTAGGGTTACCTAGTGAGATCCCATCTTAAGGTTCCCCTCCCTGCCCCTGACAAAAACACACACATTCTGTTTGTCTCAGTCTTAGCACACTGGGCTAGAGGGGAAACGACATCATCATCCAGAAGTATCTTTTTCTCTACAAGTATTTCTTTACCTGACTTCTTGGTTCCCAGTGTTGCATGTAAGAAGCAGAACTCAATACCCCTAATAAGAGGTTTTACAAAGTAAAGAATCTGTGTTTGATGAAACATCTTTTAAATGTGCATTCATTTACATAATGCATAGGCCAATTTTTTATATTCTAAGCTCTAATTTTAATTGAAGGTACCTTGTTTTTCTTAGAAATTAGCTACAGACTAATAAACCAGCAAACGTACATAGAATAAGCACAAGTTTAGAGTACCATATGCATGGTAAAATTCAAATTAACTCTGTTTATAGCGTACTAATTGCTAAGCGCTATGAACCTGTGTAGTCTTTTCTAACATGTTAGGTAGCTAACATTCTTCTTTTACTTATAATGAATCACGCTAATTAAAGAGTAGCACAAGGACATACACTAAGTGGAAAGCCATAATTTCACTTCAGAAATTCCAATTATAATACAAACTTTTATTTATTTATATACATAGTAGGGGACACTATTGCATAAACAGTCCTCTTAAGGTGTGGCCTGTAGCCCATGGCTCTGAATGCTTAGCTTGGTAAGGAAGTGCTTCTATAAATTCTTAGGTTTAGAGATGATGCCGTCCGGATACCTTTGCTTAAACCTGGCAACCACATCTGGGTCTAGTAGGTGTATCCCATCCAGTTGGTTTCCAAGAGTAATCCTAAAACAAGGGGGAAAGAAGAGGCAAACCAAATATCCTGTAAGGGCTTAATACTTAAAATATCATCTCAGGCTGTCCTGGAACTCTCCATGTAGACCAGGCTAACCTTGAACTCAGAGATCTACTTGCCTCTGCCTCCCAAGTGCTAAGGCTAAAGGTGTGCTCTACTATGTCAACTATGTCCACGTCAATTTTTTGGTTTGGTTTTTTTTTTTTTTTTTTTTTTATATGTAAGTACACTGTAGCTGTCTTCAGACACACCAGAAGAGGGCATCAGATCTCATTACAGATGGTTGTGAGCCACCATGTGGTTGCTGGGATTTGAACTCTGGACCTTAGGAAGAGCAGTCGGATGCTCTTACCCACTGAGCCATCTCACCAGCCCTGGTTTGGTTTTCGAGACAGGGTTTCTCTGTATAGCCCTGGCTGTCCTGGAACTCACTTTGTAGACCAGGCTGGCCTCAAACTCAGAAATCCGCCTGCCTATGCCTCCTGAGTGCTAGGATTAAAGGTGTGTGCCACCACGCCTGGCCCTTTTAAAAAGATCATAGCAAATAATATGGCAGTGTCAATACAAAAACTGATTGGATTTTAATTTCTTTGGTGGTCCTAAGAGTTGAACCTAGGCACCTTACATATATACTCCTAACACTACCAGCCCCCTCCCCTTTTGAGACCTCTAAATAAATTAGATTCATTATGTAGCATTGGCAGGCCTTAAGCTTGCAATCTTCCTGCTTCAGTCTCATGCCCCAAGATCCAGCTGGATCTATCTAAGGATTAGTAATTGATGGTAGCCAGGCCTATTTCATTCACTCACTGCTAGTGAATAATCCTTGGATAATTAAAATGCTCACCATTGGAGTCAAACATTAAAACTGACAGATTAAATAAATACTTAGTAGCCACTAGGGGGCAGATTTAATATATCCCACAGAATAGCTGAAGATCCTTGGGCAGTTAATAGCTTTAAGAACAGCCCTTTGGGTTCTAATGAATGTTGTAGATTCTGGTAAAGCTTAAGCCATCTGTAGACTACCAGAATGTATACAACTCAGTGACATCTGTCTTTGGCCATAAAGGTTTTTTTTTGGGGGGGCGGGGGCAGGAGGTAGAGAGGCAAGAGCCTGTTACCAGTTGGGCTGCACATTGTGTGGTCGTCCAAATAACTCAATCTTGCGGGTGCCAGGGGACAGTCTCTCAATCATGCCATATATTTCATCTGGTTTATGACTGGTGGAACGAACCTAGAAAATAAAAACTCAAGCTACTTTAAGTTATTCAAGATTGCTTAATAGATAGAGAAATGGTTCACGTTATGAGCACTGGTTGCTTTTCCAGAGGACCTGGGTTCAACTCCCAAGACCTACAGCTCATGACACCCTCAAAAAGACATACATGCAGGCAAAATACTGATACACATGAAATAAAAATAAATTTTTAAAAAGTTACTCAAGATTGCAATTCTAGTCTGGTCTGTGTTATCCAAATGAGGAAAAAAAATGGAGACTGACAGGAGTATTGTATTGAAAGTTTGAAAGCTTTAGATGCACAGGGGACACATACCTCAGCTACAATCACATCACAATCCAGACCCTGGTTGAATCCTTGAGGATTTCCTTTGACACCAACCTGCTCATCACAGAGAACACTGTTACTTTACACAAGCACAGCTTCCAGTCTCTTAAGCAGCTCCTCCCCCTCCTCCTGTTACTCACCAAGCAGTGTTCCTTCCCATGGTTTAACCAGTGACCCGTCCTGCCCGTCCTAATGATGCGCTGCAGTTGATTAGTCTTCACCCAGATGATTTCATCCACCCGTTCATAACTGTGGAGCATAGGAGAGAACTTGAACTTTAACCAGCTTCACAGCTGAGGCACAGCACGAGACACAAAGGCAGATTGGCAGGAACACTGAGAGAAGGGACCATGCATCTCTTACAGTTCAAGTTACATTTCTCCTAAAAAAGGCAAAATTTCTACTTACCCCCAGAGGTTCAGACATTCTCTGCCCAATTCCATGGCCCTAAAAAGATGGAAGGGTTAAACAATTTATCTGCCCACGTTTTCATATTTTTTTCCTTCAAAATGTCACATGTTTTATAAATAACAGAAGCATTCATTGCCATTGGGGCAAGAGTAAAAAGAAAAGATGAAGCAGCAGCATCTAATCTGAAAGACCTCATTTTTCTAAAATCAGGAATCCCAAGTATTAGTGCTAAAAACATGAAACCCCTCAGAAGGGACAGGCATCCTAAGTGACATTTAATCGAATGCCTGAGAAACCCAGGACTTTACCCAGTTTTCACTCTGCTGTGTTTCCCATACCTACATATCTGGATTATATTACCTTCCTGTGACCCAGAGGAAAAGAAAGCCATCGTCCTGTAGCACTGGTATATTGAGCCTGCGCATCTCATCATCTGTTAACGTCCCGTACGGTAGCTCCATGTGAATATCCCAAGGTGGGTCAGCCATCACAACTGCAAATTTGCCCAAGATACTGACGTCCAGGTAGCGGATATCACAACAGATCCACTGCAGGAGGTAATATTTGGTCATCTTTCCTTCTTTCACAGATTTCACAGTCCCAAACCCTCTACCTCAAGCACTCCCATCCCATTGTGCTCCCATCAGTAAGCCAGATTGCTAAATTATTCCCTATTTTTCTACATATATGGATACCCCACTCAGTTTAAGTATATAGCTTAGAATAGGTTGTCCCAGGCTGTGAGGACACGTAGGTACCTGAGGTGGAAAGAGGCGATCTGCACTGGAGTCACCCCCAACACTCTGTGTAAGAGCAAGCTCCTGGCTTGGCATATGCTCCTTGCTGCCAGGACTCTCAGAATCAACACAAGCATCAATTTCATAGTGAACATATTTGCAGGTATCCATGTGGAAACATGTGTTAAGGAAAGAGCAGTCACCTAAAGACTCATCAGTGTGCTTATTGATAATTCGTCTGGGAAAATAAAAAAAAGGGAATCAGAATCAAGATGGTACTTCAGAAGTAGATCATACAATTCAAAATTTCTTGTTCTCCCCAATTTTCTGATTTGTTAAACTAAAGAACTTTCGTTCTCCTGACTAAAGACTTGATCTGGGGGCTGCGGCTTAGGCCTATAATCCTAGCATTGATAACTAGAGCCTGAAAATCAGAAAGCCCATCCTCAGTGTGCCCAGCCGGAGCTCTGAAACCTTGTCTCAAAGACAACAGAATACAGACTTTCTTCTCTTACTAAAGGGAAGGATATCGTCCAGGAAGGACTCCTTCCTTACTCCAGAGTAAACACCGGCCCTACGCCCAGGTTCCTGACTTCTCCTAGGACTATCTTCCTTCCAGACTTTAACTTTCATTGTTACTCAGACCCAGATGCTTGGCTAGAAAAATCTTCCTTTTACTTGCAAGTGAGCCTGTATTCCTTCTCATGCAGTAGCCATTCCAAAGGCAGGAAGAATATGCTGCAAAGGAACTGCTGCTCCTGCGGAACCCTCCCCACCTCATTCCCTCCCAAGAGACCTGAAGTGCAGCTTGCGACAAGGCCGATCAGCGTCACTGGCTTTCATGCACTCTTCCTTGGTCCCATAGTCACAAAATTCTTGCACCTGGGCCCGACCTCGAGAGCGAAACTTTTCAACAATGGACTGTTCCTTGGCTGTTGTGGTATTTAATAGCTCTAGGATCTCCTGACTGACCTGTGACAGAAGTAGCCTTGGTCTTAAGGGTTTGTAGATAAATTAGCCCTTAAACTGAGTGCCTCCATAAGTCTAATCACTTAATGTCTAATGAGGAATTATATGAATGAACAATGTAGCAGAGTTGTAATGGGCTCAGTCCTCCTCACAAGCATTTAGAATGTAATTCAAATGAGTCTGGTTTCTACAACTAAGCAGTAAGCTGATCTTACCTCCCTAAAAGAGTGTAACTTCTCCTCAAAACAGCTAATTTGGACTGATTAGATAACTAAGAAAGGCACTGTACTAGTCTTCTATTGCTTAGCTAGCTCACTCTACTCAATAGTTCTGTAAAGAACAACTCTGGTTATCATCATCAAAGACCAAACTAACTTTTTAAAACTAAACTAGAAATTGGGAACAAGTAAGAATTCAATATAGTTCACATCAGAACCAATGTACTGATAATTTCATCAACTTATATAACCTGGTCCAAATGAGTACTTATTTAAATTTCTGTTTTCTGAATCCTCTTTTGAGAATTCTTCCAGATTCTGTAAATAAGGACCTCCTCAATGGCATTATTGATATTTTAAGACTAGGCAGTTTCATCTGGGGAAGGAGGAGTGGAGAGGGGCCTACTATACATTGTAGCATGTTTAGCAAAAGTTTCAGCCCCTACCTTCCAGATCCTCTCTCTACTGAGTGCCAACAGCATACTGTGATAACACTGGACACAGAAACCACCAAACGTGGGGTGGAGGTAATGGTAGAAGAAATCGTCCCCATTGAGAAACACTGCTCTGCGTCTCAATTCTAAGAAATACTCCTTGTGCAAACAGTAGCAAATCAGAACTGTAACTAAGGAATGTGAGTGTGTTCGCACGGTCCCTACCTTCTTGCTCTGCTGTTCTTTCGTTGACTGTTGGTTCAAAAGACTTTCTATCTCCAGATCAACATCGGAGGCAGCGTGCTTCCTGGACTTCTTAGCCGGCTCCTTAGCTGGTTCTGATGCTGAAGAGGCCAGACCAGATGCTAAAGAGCTGGCAAAGGTGGTCACTGTAGTCAAATCCTGTTCTGCACGCCGTTTCTGCCCTGCGATGGTCCCTGCTACCTCTCCAAGACCTTTCTTTTCTGCCACAGCCCCCATCATGGCAGACAGCTTGGAGTGGTCAGCGTAAGTCACAAGAGTAGGATGTGCATCATCTTGGAGGAGACCTCGCTTTACCTCAATCAACTCCTGGGCAGCAAATTTCTGGAGAAGGCTTTCTACCCCATCTTGAGTGGCAGGTGCATCTGGCTAAAGAAAGGAGAAGATCATAAGACACCATAAACAAAAGCAAACTCGGGATAAATTCCAATTTCATCAGGTGATTACCGTAGAGATGGCAAGACGGATGGAAACAGCATCAGTGGGCAAGGTTAAGGCCAGATCTGAGAGGTGATGTAGCAACTTCTTCTCTAACTCAGGGTCTGTAGCTAGTTCAGGGACCACAGACGTTGTGCTGGGTTTAGGGCCACTAGAGGTAGGGGCAGTAGGCACGGGGCTATCACTACGGAAGGTTGGGGACAGTGCTGCTTCTGGGTTCCTTAAATCTACAAGGAAGAAAATAAAGTGGAAAGGGTCAGTACAGTCGGTGTTCACGTTCCTCGGGGTTCAACTGTCCAGCATTGCTAGCACACACATCTTTCACTTCAAGCAGGTTCTCTGACCAGCGTTAGCACTAAATCACCTTTCATTCACACGGCAGCATTTGCTGTTTTGCCAAAATAATCCTGGATTTTCCTGAGAACTACTCACCATTTCTTTGTTGGGGTAGCAATCTTTTCCTGATTCTCTGCCCTCACTGCTTCAAAGGAAGTAATGTAGCATGACACATTTACAGGGAGGTCTCTGCCACCCTTTCCTCCTCTCAAATGATACAATACATCCATACTTTAACTTACAATTTACAAAAAAAAAGAAAGTATTTTCAATAATCAAAACTGGGATCTCAGCACTTGGGAGGCAGAGGCAGGCGGATTTCTGAGTTCGAGGCCAGCCTGGTCTACAGTGTGAGTTCCAGGACAGCCAGGGCTACACACAGAGACACCCTGTCTCAAAACACCAAAAGAGAAAACAAAAAACAAAACAAAAACAAAAACCAATCAAACAAACAAACAAAAAACCTGGGATGTGATTATGTTTCCCAGGGATGGATCTGAAATGTTAATGAAACACCGCTATTGGCCATGGAGAATATGTTTCATACTTATAAACATCAGGCCCTTTGGAATACTTGGCCAAAGGCCTGATCACCAAATGATGGTCCCAGCATATTCCCACTATATGCTCTTACTCCACCACTGTACACCTGAAAGGTCATGGAAGCACAGTAAAGGTTTGGATGGTTTAAAATAACTGGCCTTAGCTAAAAGTATACAAAGAAATGTAAGTAATAATTGCTACATAGCACACTTACAACAGTGTAAGAGAAATACTTGCCTTTAGCAGGGCTGTGCTGGTGGACACTAGACTCTTGGAATTCAGAGATCCCTCAACTCTAATAAATGGGAACTAAAACAGGGGCATATACTAGGAGCAAATCCTGAACTTTCTTATTGAAGTTATAAATTTGAAGTACCAAAAATTTACTTTCAATGAGCAAATATGCACGATGATAAAAGCCACTGTAATGAGGAAACACGAGCTCTTTTCAAATAGGAATTCAGATTCTATCAACAAACGTTAAGTGTTAAAGCGTTTTCTTGACTCAAAGTATGCCAAAGGGGCTAATGTATAAGTTGTGAAAGCCAGGACTGTAAGCCTAGCTTCTTGGGAGGCTAAGGCAGGAAGGATCACAGAAGCTTTGAGCTAAATTCATGTCTAAGTCTAGACAGTTTAGCAAACCTATCTCAAAATAATACATTTAAAAAGGCAGCCGGGCATAGAGAAGTACATTGCCTTTTAGTCCCAGGTAAGCAGAGGCAGGCAGTTAGCTCTGAGTTTGAGGTCAGCTTGGTGTATATAGTAAGTTCCAGGCCAGCCAGAGTACATGGGGAGACATTTTCCCCTCCCCTTAAAAAAAAAAAAAAATTGGGATTTTTTTGATAGGGACTATAAAAGTATAGGTAGGTTTTTTTGTTTGTTGTTTGTTTTTTGTAGCTCTGGCTGTCCTGGAACTCACTATGTAGTCCAGAGGTCTGCCTCGCTTTGCCTCCCAAGTGCTGGAACTGAAGGCAGACACCACCACAACTATCCTAATATTGGTAAGTTGTAAGTCATATTATATCACTACTTTGTCATGGAGATGCCTGATTTTTCACAGGCTCTTACTATTTAGTCCAGGCTGGTCTGGAACCTACTATGTAACCCAGCACAGCCTCAAACTCTGCTGCCTTAGCCTCCCAAGTATTGAGATTACAGGTATGAACTATCATACCTGGCCTTGTTTGTCTGAGATAGGATCTACTTAGCCCATGCTAACCTAAAAATTTCTAACCTCCTGATGGGGTTATAGGCATGTAATGCCATGCCTAGCTTGTTAGGTAGATTTTGAAATGGTTTTAAGTCATATATTAACCATTTCCCCATTTATACTCAATTATGTGCCCAAGGCTGAAAAGATGGCTCAATGGTTAAAGTGCTTGCTGTTCTTACAGAGGACCTGGGGTTTGGTCCCCAGAACATATATGGTGGCTGACAACTATTTGTAATCCAGTTTCATGGGATCCAAAGACTTCTTCTGGCTTTGAAGGGTACTGGGCACACATGTGGGGCACATAATTACGTGAATGCAAAACACTTACATAAAAAACAAACAAGCAAAAAACAAACAAACTTGTGTGCCAAGCACTGTGTAATACAATCCTATTCCTACAAATGTTTATTTTGTTAATCAAAACTCCAGGCCTCTCCAGGCAATTCTTTTTTATTGTTGTTGTTTTGTTTTTCAAGACAAAGTTTCTCTGTATAGCCCCAGCCATCCTGAAACTTGCTCTGTAGACCAGGCTAGCCTTGACTCTGCCTCCTAAGTGCAAACTAAGATTTGTGTGTGTGCCACCACCACCCGACATGGCAATTCTTATTATACATTGATTTTGTAGGGTTTTTTTTGTCTAGCCCAATTTAATGAGCATACTTTGGGAAAGCTGTCCATGACCAAAACAAATGTAAGTAAATAAGTCTTAAATTCTTGAGTATTTTCCATGATTTCAAACTTCTAATTAAAGTCTCAGAAACATCCTTTTTAATGTAATCTAGCTGAAATTCTATGTGGAAACATAGACTACTTTTCAAGCTACAAATATAGTTAAAACTGGTATTTTATTGAAATATGCAATGATACCTAACACCAATTATGTTTAAACAAACTTTTTGCTATTAGGTTTATTTCAAACAAAACAAAGTATCTAACCGCTGTGCCTGTTATATTTTTTGATTAAAGTGTTACTGTTCTTCATTCCTGGTGTGTTTGAGATAGGGTCTTACTATGTAGCTCTGGCTATCCTGGAACTCACTATGTACACCATGCTGGCTTCGAACTCTCAAATCTTGGTTTCTAATTATTCCCTTTTCCTATGTTTTGTACTTTGTGTTTCATAATGCCCTATTATCTTTTTTAAATTATGTAATCTGATAAATCTTGTATTGGCTAATGCAGTTTCAAAATCAAGGCCAAATTTAACTGGCAACTCCAGTAGGATGGCCCCACTGAGCTTGCCCCATTTCTTAGTCATTGTAGGGACTGTGGACCCATTCATTTAGCAGCTTACATATATAATACTGTAGCTGTGACTCTTTCTTTCTTTTTCCCTTTTTTTTTTTTTTTTTTTTTTTTTTTGGCTTTGTTGTTTTGTTTTGAGGCAGGGTCTCTCTAGGTAGTTCTGGCTGTCCTGGAACTCACTATGTATACCAGGCTGGCCTCAAACTCACAGATATCCCTCTTCTTTATGCCTGCAAAGTGCTGGGATTAAAAGCACGAGCCACCATGCTGGGGTTTTCTCCCTGCTTTTTCTTCTAGTTTTCTTTGATTCTCACATAGATTTTAAGCTCCTTTAAGGTAACAGCAGTGTCTTCTTTTTGCCGAAACCCACGAGTAGTGTAGATATGCAATAAATGTTTACAAATTACGGTGAGAAACTTCCCAGAGCATCCAGATCCAGAAATTGAGCACATGAACGGAATTTCACCAAGGTCTGCTGTTGTGAGTTGTGAATACTGCAAAGCACTGACAGGTTAGCCACACGTGGTATGGATTCGTATTCTCGCAGAGCTTTGCAACTGGTTTACCTTAAATAATTGAGCTTGTGCTGGAGAAGGATATTAGGGTAGTACTCTTAAGTTCCTTCAATTTTTCTAACTTTGTCATACAAGGGAGAGGGGGAAAACGTTTAAAGACCAAAACCAAGTGTTTTCAAATTCTTGCTACGTTTGTAAACACTTGCACTACTCACTCAGCAAGGTCCTAGTGAAGACCTTGTTGTGGCTGCTAAACCGTGCACTGGGGATATACAGAAGCAATCCTTGCTCCCCGCCCACATGGGAAAGAAAAGACAGTGACAAAGCAAACGTTACAACTAAGGTAAAACAGGCACAGAAGCAACAAAACGGGTTTTGCTGGCTCTCGGAATAGGGTACTGAGAGGCTTCACGGACGCAACGTTGCTTAGACAGGACTGGAATGGGACCCAAGGAGAGGAGTGGGGACCCATGCTGGTGTGGTGTTACGCTTGAAAAACCGACGCCCGGAAGGAGGCACTGCAAGCTTTCCCGCAGGTGGGCATGCGTTTCAGCTACTCGGGAATGATGGGGTAACCAACAATCGAGGAGTCCAATAAAGGGCTGCTCCGGAAAGGGCGCAGAGCCCGGGGCTGTCTTTCTCTCCAGGAGTCTCTCGCCCCGCCCAGGCCCGCCCCGACCACCCCGCACCTCACCCAAGTGCCCAGAGTCCTGCTTCCGTCGCCGCTGCAGTCTCTCGCGAAGCGAGTCCAGCTGTTTCTTATGAGCCTGGATAGAGCTCCACGTGTCCGACATCCTAGCTCCCAGCGCGGCCTCGGCTCGAATCAGGCGCGGCGGACTAGCACCTCCCCAGCCTAGAACGAAGATACATCTAATTCTCACGAGGACGCCCGAAGGCCAGCCGGATAAAGAGCCAAGATGAAAAGCCACTTCCGGTTGGCGAACCAGCCGGACGTAATCCTCACGGCAGTTCTCTCTCGTGCTTCCGGGAGCGCTGAGGCTGTGTTTGCCATGTTGGTAGCTGGCAGACCAGCCATGTTGATTCTTTAAGTCGTTAGTGACCACGCATTTAAAATAGCAGGACTAGAACAAGTGTGTGTGTTTGACGGGTGGGTGTATGCGTGGAGAGATGGATGGACGGGAAGGAGTGAACAGACTGTTAGTCTGGTTGATTGTATATTCTGGTCCTTGTACATGCGATCAAGCACTGTATCATAGATTTCTGCCCTTAAGGCCCCAGATTTTCTAAGTTAAATATTATCTTGTTTCTTTCTTTCTTTTTATACAAAGTGTGTGAAAGGAGAGTGGAGTTTCACTATGTGGTTCTGCAATTCACAATCCTCCTGCCTCAATATCCGAGTTCTGGGAATTCAGGCATATTCTAAGACAAACATCTTAATTAGGGAACCATCTTTTTCAGCGTGAGGGAGCACTCTTTAAAAATGTTCAGGATGAGCTGGAGAGATGGCTCGGCAGGTAAGAGCACTTACTGCTCTCCCAGGGGTCCTGAGTTCAATTCCCAGCAACCACATGGTTACTCATATCCATCTGTAATTGGGATCCGTTGCCCTTTCTGGTGTGCCTGAAGACGGCTACAGTGTACTCATATACATATAATAAATTGTTCGTTTTTTTTTAAAAAAGAAAATGTGCAAGAAATGGGGAGGTAGCTCAGTAAAGTGTTTGCTGTGAAAGCATGAGATTCTGAGATTTCCAGAACCCACATAAATTTAAGGCAAAGCTGTGTGGGGTGGCAGACATTGTTTTAGCTTAATTTAGAAAAAGGTTTATTTTTGTGTTTGAATGTTTGTATATGTGTGTTTGTACACACACACACTCGATTCCCCTGGAGACCAGAAGACGGAGTAGTTCTTCTAGTAGAAGAACTAGAGTTACAGGCAATTGTGATGTACAATGTGGGTGCTAGGGTTTGAACCTGAGTTAAATTCTGTAATGATAAATAGTGCTCTTTACCACTAAGCTTTATCTCCAGCCCATGACTAGGCACTTGTTATCTCAGTGTTGGAAAGGCAGAGAACAGTAGATCTCCTGGGCTGGCTATCAAACCTATCCAGAAACAAGAACTAAAGTAAAATTATTTATATTATTGCACTGAATGGTCTTATGTACAGTAGTTTGATTGAGAAACTAATAAAATAGTCCCTAAATAATGAAAAGTTAAGGGGCTGGAGAGATGACTCAGCAATGAAGAGCACTGTCTGCTCTTCCAGAGGTCCTGAGTTCAATTCCCAGCAACCACATAGTGGTTCACAACCATTTGTAATGGGGTCCAATGCCTTCCTCTGGTGTGTCTGAAGACAGCTACAGTGTGTACTCAAATAAATAAACGGGGGTGGTGGGTAATAGCTAAGTGGCAAATATGTGCATAGTATGCCAGAGATCTCCAGGGCAGCAAAGCAAAATCAGAGGGTTTACACGATTGTGAGGAGCTGATGTTGCACTCCACGCTTCAGCTTTGCCTCCTGTGCTGTGGGGGTTGGGTCCACAGTTGGACCAATGTCTCCCATAATTCACCATCTTATGTGGGATGTATATACTTGCTGTTATTCCTGATAAATGAGCCAATTAGAGCCAGACCAGATCATATTAAAGGCAGGTTTACTGGGAATCTGCTCTTGAGTGAGTTCACTATCCCCGAGGATTGGGGCCAGGGGGGTGGCCATGGAAGGGGATGGGGGAAGAGAAAAAGATAACGTGTTCTCGAACAAGGGAGGAGGAGGAGAGATGGGAAGAGGAGAGCAGGGTCGAAGTGGGGGAGAGAGAGAGAGAGAGAGAGAGAGAGAGAGAGAGAGAGAGAGAGAGAGAGAGCAAAATGTCTGGATTATAGAGGGAGGAACCTCTGGGGGAAGGGCAGGGTATGCCAGGTAGGGAGGAGGGATGCTGGGAGAACCTGGGGGCCAGGTCTGCTTTGATATGTAAAATATACACCCCAGTCCCTTATTCTGGTACCCAGAAACCAAACACTTCCTATTAATTTTATTTCCCCTTTTGAGTGTGAACTGGCTTCTGCCTAGATTTAGTAAACTAACAGAATGTGGCAAGAGTGGTATTTCCTGAGTTCCAGAACCAAGATTTGCAGCCCATATTTGCTCTCTTGGATCCTGGGTCTTCACGTGTGTTCAGCTGCTATAATGGACAGAACACTTAAACAGAGGTAAGTATTTAAAGGATTAGAAATGACAAAGAAGCCGGGCAGTGGTGGTGCACGCCTTTGATGCCAGCACTTGCGAGGCAGAGGCAGGCAGATTTCTGAGTTCGAGGCCAGCCTGGTCTACAGAATGAGTTCCAGGACAGCCAGGGATACACAGAGAAACCATGTCTTGAAGAAAAACAAACAAACAAACAAAACAAACAAGACAAAGCAAAGAAGGAAGGAAGAAAAAGGGAAAGAAAGAAGAAAGGAGGAAAGATGGATGGATGAATTTGGGTGACATGGGTAGAATTCTCTGAAAGCAAATGCTGAGACCTTGAGAAGAAAGATGCAGGTCTGAGGCTCTGACAGAGCAGTGGACACTCTGGGAACTGACTACTTATTAGAGTCCCGAGTGTTTGCTTGTTTCTTTTTTTTTTTTTTTTAATTTATTTATTTATTATATGTAAGTACACTGTAGCTGTCTTCAGATGCGCCAGAAGAGGGCGTCAGATCTCATTACAGGTGGTTGTGAGCCACCATGTGGTTGCTGGGATTTGAACTCAGGACCTTTGGAAGAGCAGTCGGTGCTCTTAACCTCTAAGCCATCTCTCCAGCCCGTTTGCTTGTTTCTTGTGCTTGTTTTGTTTTTGGCCAAAAAGTAGAAGAGAGTCAGATAGCCAAAGGCTGTCACTTCATCAGGCTTTTGAAGACATCTGTTCTTACAGGGCATCTCAAAAGCAGTACATCTGTATGCCAAGGGGAATTTAATGGATCTTACAGATGTTTGTAAAATGCATCAGGTTGCTGAGTGGATTGTGTTTAAGAACAGTTCTATGGTGGACTTGTTAGTTGTCTCTAGGATCTCACAGGACATCCCAGTGCTGTAGGTGAGCCACTGCGCCTGTCTGAATCTGAGCCTGAGACATTGTGCTTTTATCTTTTAAAGCCAGTTATATTCTTTTAGCATGAAGGTTTAGTGATATTATGATCTTATAAAGGGGGAAAATGCTGGGTGGTGGTGGCACACACCTTCAATCCCAGAGCTCAGGGGGATCCGAGTTTGAGGCGATACACACACACACACACACACACACACACACACACACACATATATTTACAAAGCTTTGCCAGGAATTAAAAACAAAAGCTGGGGCTAGAAGGATGGCTCAGCGGTTAAGAGCACTGACTGCTCTTCCAGAGGTCCTGAGTTCAAATCCCAGCAACCACATGGGTGCCTCACAACCATCTGTAATGGGATCTGATGACCTCTTCTTCTTCTGGTGTGTGTCTGAAGGCATCGACAGTATACTCACATACATGAAATAAATAAATCTTTTTTTAAAAAAAAAAGCTGATTTTCCCTTCTTAACTCCCCCAACTTCCCAGGATTCCCATGTGCTAATGAGGGCCTCCTGCACTCCTCTGATAGGAACATCTAGAATCAAATAGTTCTGTTTTCTTATCAGAGTAAAGAATACACTTACTCACCTCTGTCTTTCTGGGAGCCTCCTGTCAGAAGTAGCAGAACAGCACCTCACCACCAAAGACTGGAGTCTCAGGACCGAGTGTATGTGGTCCAAGGCTAGCCTTCCATTCCTGTGACTCCCACTCCTGCATACCAGGAATGCAATCCTCTATCACCCCACCCAACTGGACCCGGGTTCTTTTGTTGTTGTTGTTAATTTCTTTTTGGGTTGTTGTTTGTATGTATGTCCAGGTTGGTCATCAACTCTATATACAGCCAAGGATGACTTTAGATACTTGACCCTCCTGCCTGTTTCCCAGTGCTGTAGGTGAGCCACTGTGCCTGTCTGAATCTGAGCCTGAGACATTGTGCTTTTATCTTTTTTTCTCTCTCTTTCTTTCTTTCTCTCTCTCTCTCTCTCTCTTTCTTTCTCTTTCTTTCTTTCTTTCTTTCTTTCTTTCTTTCTTTCTTTCTTTCTTTCTTTCTGGTTTTAGAGCTTTATTGTAGGAAGGTAGGGAAAAGAAGGTAGAAAGAGGGAGACCATCCATGGCCGCATTGGGGGGTGGGGGTGGGAGAGGAGGGCTAGAGATGAGAGTAAGGAAGGTGAGAGCTTCAAGAGCGTCCTTTATCTTTTAAAGCCAGTTATGTTCTTTTAGCATGAAGGTTTAGTGATGTTATGATCTTATAAAGGGGGAAAATGCTGGGTGGTGGTGGCACACACCTTCAACCCCAGAGCTCAGGGGGATCTGAGTTTGAGGCAACCCTGTAGTTCCAGGACAGCCAGGGCTACAAAAAGAAACCCTAATTTGAAACAAAACAAAAAAAAATTATTTATTAAATACCACCTCTCATACACACACACACACACACACACACACACACACATGTATATATAATTTTAGAGACACATTTCTTGACACTGGAGGTGGCTCAGGTTAAGAGTACTGACTGCTCTTCTGCTCTTCCAAAGGTTCTGGGTTCAATTCACATAATGGCTTTCAACTATATGTAACGCCAGGACCTACATCAATGCACATACAATTGAAAAAAAAAAAAAAAAGACAAGTTTCTCTGCTGGCCATTGTGGCTCAAGGCTTTAACCCACTTGGGAGGGAGAGGCAGGTGGATTTTTGTGAGTTTGAGGCCAGTAAGACCTACCTAACGAGACCCTATCACTCTCTCTTCACACACATGCACACACACACAGAGGTTCTCATGTATCCCAAGCTGGTTCTAATTCACTACATAACAGCATAACTTAGACTTCTTTCATGCATACTAAGAAAATAATCTACCAAGAGCTACACCCCTAGCTCTTTTCTTCACACTATTACTAATTTATTATTTTTCTTTTTTTTAAGATAGATTTATTTATTTATTTATTTATTTATTTATTATATGTAAGTACACTGTAGCTGTCTTCAGACACACCAGAAGAGGGCATCAGATCTCATTACGGGTGGTTGTAAGCCACCATGTGGTTGCTGGGATTTGAACTTCGGACCTTTGGAAGAGCAGTCGGGTGCTCTTACCCACTGAGCCATCTCACCAGCCCCTATTATTATTTTTCAAGAAGATGTTTTTCTATATAGCTCTGGCTGTCCTGGAACTGCTACTTATAGACCAGGCTAGCCTCAATCTCAGAAGAGATCCACCTGCCTGTGCCTTCCCAGTGCTGGAATTAAAGACGTGTACCACCATCACCCAGCTTGCATTATTGTCTTTAAAAGTTATTTTATTTCGTAGCCAGGTGTGGTGATGCATGCCTTTAATCCCAGCACTCGGGAGGCAGAGGCAGGTAGATTTCTGAGTTCGAGGCCAGCCTGGTCTACAAAGTGAGTTCCAGGACAGCCAGGGCTATACAGAGAAACCCTGTCTTGAAAAACAAAAACAAAACAAAACAAAAAAAAATTTTTTTCATATGTTTGTGTCTGCTTGAATGTGTATTTGTATGACATATGTGCGTGGTACCCACAGAAGCCAGAAGAGGGCATCATATCTCCTGGAAATGGAGGTAGCAGATAGTTATGAGTCACTACTTGGGTACTGGGAATTGAACCTGGGTCCTCTGGAAGAGCAGCCAGTGAGCCAGGGCTCTTAACTGCTGAGCCATCTCTCTAGCCCTTTGTCTGCATGCTTAATAGCCAGATCTTCCTTTATTGGTAGAACCTTTTTTCCATCTCTGATTACAATGTTGGCTCTCAAACATCATAAAGTATTATCATCTTGATCTACAGATCCACTGTTGTCAGCAGGCTGCTTGAGGTCTGGGAAAGACTGATGAACAGCCTCCAAACTCAAACAAAACAACACACACACACAAGTTGTGTTTTGGTAGGAAGTGGTTAGGGAAAAAAAAATTCCTAAAGGAATACCTAGACATTGCCTGTACACTGGGCAAGTATCTTTTGAAAAACAGAATCTGTTTTAAAAAGCCTTTCCCCCCTCACAGTGAAGTCACATCCACTGGAGGTTGTTTGGGGATGAGGCTGACTGAGGAAGTTAGGTATTTTTACACCATATGTTCAGCTTTGGCAGGAGAAAAGGGTGGGAAGAGAATCTCCACATTAGGGATTGCCAACATCACACCCCATCTGGCTATTTAGTCATAAAATAAGGAGAAACACACAAAAACTTGGCCAAAACACCTTTAATGATGAAGGAAAAAAATTCTAATATCTCCCCTCTCGGCTCTTACACATTTCACTGTGTTAGGGAGCTCTGGAGCCCACTACTTTAGAGAATCGTCATTGACATCAGCTAACAGCAAAATTCAGTCTTCTCAGAACTCCTGTTCCACAGGATCCTATGTTAAGAGTAAATACTACATCTCACTACAAGACAGAGAGACGGGGGGAAACCACTTGAAGCTCTGTCTCTCAACTTCTAGAAAAAAAATAAGACATAAGCTCTGGCCCATGGTCAGGCAAAACTGGGGGAGGAAAGGGGTTTTGAGAAGACAGCAAGGGAAATACAAGGGGTGAGGGAATAAAATAGGGAGTCATCTAAAACTAAAAACATTCTAGTGACAGGAAGCCCCCCCCCCCCTCCATGGCCCCTGGTGCCTCTGCATACCACGTCACCATTAGCTCAAAGAAAACGTTCATACTCACAAGAGCTGAACATCGAAGTCCCCTTACATCAAGTCCTGTTCTTCATCAAATAGATTCCCAGGAATGCCTGTTTTAGCAACAGCCCTCAACTCCCCATCATTGCTTAAACAACCATCCTCACCAACAAGGCTCTTTAGAGTTAGGAACTTCATACTCCCTAAACTATCACATGAGAGACCTCTTCGTAGGAAACCTGCTTGTTGGTTGAGAGGACATGATGGGAAGCTGGAGTAGTCCTGGCATCTTGACCAGCCACTATCTTTGCCTCAATGTGGCGAGTCAAGGAACATACTGCAAAAAGGATCCCAGTCCTTCACTTGTCCCTACCTTCTAGGGCGGGTCACCAATTGCTAGAATATCTTCATTGCCAGCACTCTCTGGAGCAGGGGGGGAGAAGAAAGAAGTTACAGTTTCTTCTTTCTTCCAGTGTGCTTGTTGGGCACAGCTTCAACTTCCGGAGGCTGAAGTAGGAAGGAGGCTATGTTCTCCTCTGCCTCTCTGGATCATGTCACTGGAGTCACCTTGTCAAACACAGTTCCTGGGCTTTAACAGCAATGATGGTACTAGGCCCCAAGTGGCAATGCAGGTAGATCCAGAACTCCAGGGCTCAGTGGAAAACTGGGTAGTGGTTGCAGAAAGAAAAGAAACCTACCACCCCTTACAAGCTTCTCAAGGAGGTCCCGGCCCTAGAAAGTCTTGCAGGGTGACTCGGTCAAGATCACCAAGGAGCAGCGCTGGGTCTTCCATGGACAATTGCCTGCCCCTTGGACCAAGGCTGCCACTCCAAGGGTGGGGATTCTAGTATACCTGCCAAAGGGAAAGGGAGAAGAGGAGAGAGCTCCCCCTTGAGAATGTAAAAGCTTTAGGGAATTTGTTTTCCTTAGTTACACAGAACAAAAAGGTGATAAGAATTTCTTAAGGGGACATTCTCTTTCAAAGGCAATAGGCAAGCTCAGGGACTAGAGGAGAAGCCACTAGAAACATTATGTCAGGACTTGAGAAAGGACAAGAGGAGGGTGAGTAAATCTTGGAGGTCCCTCTATGAAGCCTCTCAGGTTTCTGCTCTCTGGGTCATAGAGGACCAGGTACAGAAGCAGGCTCATGGCATGGTGGGGTCATCTTTTCGAGGGAATGGGGAGAGCCCTGGAGAAGGGATGGAGGAGGAACAGCCAGGGACCAAGGAAAGAGTAGCAATATTCGGAGGGCCATGGGGTGCAAAGGGCGGTACCTGGTGGTGAGCCAACAGCATGTGCTTCTTGAGGGTAGCACGGTCGAGGAAGCCCTGCCTGCAGAAGACACAAGTGAAGAGTGGCCCATCCTTGGGATGGGTCTTCTGATGCTCCTCCAGAGCTGTCTGGGTAGGAAAGCTCTGGCCACACACTTCACAGGCCTTCCTGCCGCTGCTCTCTCCGGGATCCTTCTTCATGGCTTCCGGTAAGTTCAGCTCTTCCACCAAAGGGGTGCTGGTGCCCTCTCCTTCTTGGGTGAGGGCTGCCATCGGGCTTGAGGTTGCCTCCAGTTTGGCTTCTTCCTCCGTGGCTCCGGAAACATCACTGGTTCCCTGCTCCATGGGTTGGGGATGATCCAGGTTGTCGGGTGGTGGCGGAGGTGGCGGCAGAGTGTGTTGAGGGGCTTTCTCATTACTGTCCATCTCCTTCACAGTGGTGGGTGCTGCTACTGATGTTGCTACTTCTTCCTCTGCCCCAGATACCTCTTCTGAGTCACCTCGTACTGATATGGCCTTCTCTCCCCCACTCTCAGAGCCTCTTCCTGCTAGGGAATCTTCATCTGTCACATCTTCCTCCTCTTCCTCATCCTCTTCCTCTTCCTCAGACATCTCCTCTTCTGGAGATGGCTGCTGAGACTGCGGCTGGGGGAAACTCCCTGGTCCAGAAGCTGTAGACTGCTCAGAGCTGTTTTCCTGGGCAGCTCCCCCACCTTCAGAAAGTGTGGAACCCCCGTTGGGGATCTGGCCCCCCAGGTGCATCCGAACATGTTGCTGCAGAGTGACAGCATTAGTGAACTTCTTCTGACAAATGGGGCAGGAGTTCTGAGCCCGGGCAGCTGGACTGGTCTTGTGACCCACGAAATGTGCGCGCAAATTGCCCCTTGTGGAGAAAGCTCGGCCACACACTTTACACTTGAAGGGCCGCTCACCTCCATGTTGGCCATAATGCAGGCGTAGAGCCCGAGGGCAACTCAGGACCCGAAGACAGATGACACACTGGTTAGGTCCAGAAGCGGAGGAGGAAGGTGCAGGGGCAGAAGTGGTGGGAGCTCCCGAGGCAGTAGACGCCACCGCCACAGCTCCTTGGCGGTCAATCTTTTCTACTAGCTGCTGCAGCTTTGAGGTCTCAGAAGGCGAAGCCCCCAAGGGTTCTAGGACATAAGGGAAGGGGAAACTTCCAGTTGACTTCAAGTGATTAGTAAGCAGTGCCCAACTCGGTAGTGATGTCACCAGCTTACTTAGCTGCATCCGGGTTGCTGAGCCACTGTCTGCTACTCCAGCGATGGCAGAGCCCTCACTCCCTGGGGGCGTGTTCTCATCCGCTTTACTCTTGGGTTCCACTGCCTTCATGAGCACAAACTTGTTGAAAGTAGGGAGCCCAGGAGCCACTGCTGTGCTTGTGCCAGTGGAGAGCAGTGTCAGGCTCTCTGTGGCACTGAGTGCTGTGGTGGAGGCCACTAGGGGTTTGCGTTCAACACCTCCGCCTGGTGTGGCTGCCTCCTCTTCTGCTTTCTCTGGTGGCACAGACATTCCATAAGGCAGCCCACTGCTGGTGATGACGTAGTCTAGGTGCTCCGGTACTGGATGTGGATTCATTTGCACATGTGGGTACTTCTCACGATGCCGGTGAAAATGTACTTTGAGGTTGCCCCGAGTAGTGAAACGGTTACCACAGACGTTGCACTTATAGGGCCTCTCACCAGTGTGGGAACGAAGGTGGATCTGTAGGGCGCTGTCACTGCCGAATACTTTTGCACAAAAGCGGCATTTGTGCCTTCCACCGGGTTTCTCCAAGGAACTGATCACTTCCCCATAGCCCAGTTCACCACTTCCGTTCTTTGGCTTCAGGAGCCCTGGGGAGGCAGCAGCCTCAAGGCCCCTTGCTGCCCCAAGACACTGAGCTGCCAGGAGTCCGGTGGTGCCTGGGAATGCCAGATGAGGTGAAGCAATCAGCTGATCCGTGCTGCCTGGCAGCGCAGGGGAAGGGGCAGGGGTGGGTTTGTGGCTCCGCCCAACCCCTCCTACAGAGAAGGGATGCTGTGATCCCAGTGGATGGTAAAGGTGGAAGAAAGCCTGCTTAGGCGGTTCAGCTCCAGAGGGGGAGGATGACGAAGAGGAAGATGCCAGTGTCTTGCCAGTTTGCGCTGGCTTGATGGGACTGAAGAGAGGCAGTAGGGGCTTGGTGGAAGAGGTAGCCCCTGTCCCAGGTAGCTCTGAGGGACTGGCAGGGGCACCCACGGTCTGCCCCAAGGAGCCAAGTAGCAGCACCTGGCGGCAGATTTGTTCAGTCATCTGCATCTGGTGAATCTGGCGCTGCTGCAGCACCCGCAACTCTTCCAAGATCAGAGGAATGTTCAAGTGGCCACTGCCTACACCTGGAGGGGGAGGGGGAGGTGGGGGAGGAGGGGGTGCAGGAGTGGATTCTGGAGGTAATGGGGTTGCTCCCAGCTTTGGACTGGCCAAGATCAGGCCCCCACCTCCCCCAGCCGCTGTACCTGTGGCAGCGACCAGGAATTGCCCAGAAGATTCCTCTCCCCTCCGCTCTGGCCCCCAAGTGGGATCCGGGGGCCCAGAGGACCCAGAATCTGGGGGATTGCTGTGCTCTGTATCCATGACCTGGGACCTACTGTGGCCCTCTGGTCGGGGCGCAGAGGAGGCTGAAGAGTTGCTGGGATTCTCCTGGCCTCCAATTATCACCATTACCGGTGGGTCAGTGCAACATGAGTTCTGGTGAGCGAGGAATTCGGTCGGGTCAGAGAATTGTGCGCAGCATTTGGCACAGACTTGAGGGTGGTCTTCCTCGCTAGCATCACCTGGGGAGAAGACAAGGAGAAAAGTGTGGGTAATGCCACAGTGTTGGATAACGGAGGCTCTAAAGAACGGGCGGCCCAGGAACCTCCGGTTAGGGTCGGAATTTAAGCTTACAGTCAGACCCTGCAGGAAGCTAGCGCTCAGACCAGATCCGACAATCGTGGTTCCTGGACACCCAGCAAAACGGGGGTTGGGGGATAGGGCGCGCACTCTCCGAGCCTCCTCCGTTACCCCTCCCCCTCCTCTGGCCCAGGAAGGGTGAGAATGGATGTGAGACCTGGGGCCTATGTGCAGAATCACACATTTTATCCGCCCACTTAAAGTCCTTACACGCGAGTGTTCCCTCGGCCCCCATCTCTGCCCAAGCCTGGCCCTACCGCACCTCCGCGCTCCGCAGGCTCCCCGCAGGGTCCCCCGAGTCGAGAGCTGCTCCCGGTTTCCTGCGCCATGGCCGTGGGAAGTGGAAGGCGGGATGGGTTAGGACACAATGGGTATCCGGTCTGGGGAGGCCGCTTTGGCGCTGCGGCAGTCTCTGCACCCAGCGGCCCAGACTGCGGAGGAGATCGGCGGTGGCGGGGGCAGGGAGCAGCGGCGGAGGGGGGGAGGGAAGCGAGAAGGCGCGGAGGAGGGGAGGAGCTGGAGCGCGAAAGCTGGTAGTGGGGAGATGGGGGAGGAGAGTTTGTGGGGGGAAGCTGCCAGGGAGGGAGACGAAAGCTGGAGGAGGCGAGAGCGGAGAGTGCGGGGGGAGGGGGCGGGGCGGGGGCAAGTCTAGGAAGCTTTACTCCGGCTCTGGGTCAGGTGTCAGTGAGGCACCTTAGGGGTCCACTGTGCCCTATCCTCTGCCAGCTCCCCACCCCAGATGTCTTTATCCTAGCTGCTTCCACTGGGTCAGCCTCAAGCCCACAGTGGGAAACATTGCCCGCTCAATAGATTAAGGCGATAGGCTTCAGTAATTTTTCTTTGGATAAAGGATCTGCTGAGCTCGGAAAACGTGGATTCCAAAGGGTGGTCAGCTCGCCTCAGAGGTCGGAGGACAAGAATGGGAGGAGCGGCCTCAAACACCCACCCCTTACCAGCTCGCACACCGCAGAATGATCTCAAGTTTTGTCTTCACCCCTACTCCCATCTTACCCTCATCTCTCTTCACAAAAGAAGTTTGGGGAGGGGGATGGGTTGCAAGATAGAATTCCCAAGGGAGTCATTTGAGGGCCCCTTCTTGAGGAACACCAAGCCCTTCCCCCAGAGTTACAGCTCAACACAAGCTAGTCCACAGGCCACACGGGCCATATACCAAATGCAGAGTTCCTACTTTTAAAAAAGCCCTCCTCTCCGGTTCGGTACCCTCTTTCCAACCCACCCCCGTCCCTAATGCGGACAATTAAAAAAGATATTAGCTTACAAAGGCCTAAGGAGGTCCACCCAGCTCCAACCCTGGGGGGAGGGGAGCTCCTTCTGAAACAATGGGGAAGATGCGGAATGGGCTTTCACAGTCTGCAGCTCAGGATCCAAAGCTCCTATCGGGCCCCAAGCGGATTTCAATTCCTAAACAGGACTGACACCTGCTCACCTCCATCGGGCCCTGCCTTTTATTCAGAGGGAGTAAATAGGGATAAGGTGCCGCAGACCAGGTATTCTGCATTCTTTTTCTTCCTTGAACTGAAATTTAAAGGGTCCCCTACTTCCTAAAAATCCTTTTTTTTTTTTTGAGACAAGGTTTCTCTGTGTGACCCTGGCTGTCCTGGAACTCACTCTGTAGACCAGGCTGACCTCGAACTCAGAAAAACGCCTGCCTCTGCCTCCCAATTGCTGGGGTTAAAGGCGTGCGCCACCACTGCCCGGCAAAATCCCGTATTTTTACGTGGAAAAAAAAAAAAAAGTGATCTCAGGTCTTGGATTTGCGTTTTGGTGGTAGCAATAAATAAACTCATATTTCTTTTTCTTTCTTTTTTCTTTTTTCTTTTTGAAATGTTCAGTGTAACCCAAGTTGACTTTGAAGTCAGCAACCTTCCTGCCTCAGCTTCCCAAATGCTAGGGCTACAACTATGGCTTCCTCAGTACTGTTTGTTTTTGAAACATGGTCTTTATAGCTGAGTCTAGTGGTAAACTCCCAACCTTCCTCAAATTCTACAATCACAGTCTTCCCAGTTCTGTTTTTGCCTGGTTGATAAGCTGGAGCCAGTTACACGGAATATGCTCCATCCCCCTTTTAATAAAAAGACAATATTTTACAGACACTATCTTTATCAGAAAAATATTTTGAAAGCAGACAAATTGCAAACCGTTTGTTTTTGTGGTGCTGGCGATGGAACTTTGTACCAAGTGACCCACCACGGAGCTGTATGCCTAGACTAGGGAATGCTTGAAGCATAGTATTAACATATGTGGGACTTTTTCCCTCCAAAAGAGAATATAAATTAGGAACTTTTTAAAATTTGAAGATTCTTAAATATTATGGATTAGGAAATTTATATTTTAATAAGAGAACCTAAGATACACATACAACTAAAATAATATCTTTTTGCTTGTTGTTTTTTTTTTTTTTTTTTCGAGACAGGGTTTCTCTGTGTGGCCCCTGGCTGTCCTGGAACTCACTCTGTAGACCAGGCGGGCCTCGAACTTACTACATAGCACAGCCTGGCTAGCCTCTTCCTGCTCCTACTACCCATGGACTCAGATTATTATAAACCTGATTCACCATGTCCACTGCATCCCAACATTGTGGGGATGAACCTAGGATCCCACAAATGCTAGAGCAAGAGCTCTTCTACTGAGCACCAGCCTCATCCTTCAGCTCCCCAATCTTGTTAATTTCTCAGTGGCATCACTGGCCTATGTCTAGGTTAAAGAGCCTTAGAGGAAGGGGAGTATGTGCCCCAATCTAATCAAAATTTCAGTACATACTTGAGAGTGGTGGCACACACCTTTGACCCCAGCACTCAGGAGGCAATTAGTTCAAAGCCAGCCTGGTCTACGTAGGGAGCTCCAGACCATCTTGGGTTATATAGTGAGACCCTGTCTTAAAAAAAAAAAAAAAAAGTAGGGCCGGGCGTGGTGGCGCACGCCTTTAATCCCAGCACTCGGGAGGCAGAGGCAGGCGAATTTCTGAGTTCGAGGCCAGCCTGGTCTACAAAGTGAGTGCCAGGACAGCCAGGGCTACACAGAAGAGAAACCCTGTCTCGAAAAAAAACAAAACAAAACAAAACAAAAAAAAGTAAACAGCTACTGTATTTATAAACTGAAAATAGCCAGGCAGTTGTGGCGCATGTCTTTAATTCCAGCAATACAAACAGAGGCAAGTGAATGAATCTCTGAGTTTGAGACCACCCTGGTCAAATAAATAAATAAATAAATAACACAATCTTATGTTTTAAAACTTTGGATAATCCCAGGGCTGGAGAAATGGCTCAGTGGTTAAGAGCATCCAGAGGTCCTGAGTTCAATTCCCAGCAACCACATGGGGGCACACAACCATCTATCCCTGGGATCTGATGCCCTCTTCCGGCATGCAGTTGTATATATAGATAGAGCACTCATTTACATAAAATAAATCTTTAAAAAAAAAAAAAGAGAGAAGAAAAGATTTAGCCTTATAAGCCTCATGAATCAGAGCACTGAAATGGATGAGCTAACTCTGTTTTTCTAAGACCTGACCCTTGCAAACGGAGATGGAGTTCAGGGTTTCAGTTTGTCCGAGACACAGCTAAGGACAGTGTGCTTTAGTTTTACAGATAAGGAAACTGAAGCTCACAGAGGTTAAGCGACTTTTCCAAGTCCACAGAGTAATTCAATGGAGCAGCAGTCACCACTCTGGCTCCTGTCCAGTTTCCCATGCGCATCCTAAAGCTGTAGAAAGGAGCCTGTGTGGCTCCTCCCTGCCCTCAAGTCAGAGAGAGGGAATCAGATGGAGACTTTCTACCGAGCGTTCGTTAATTAGCACTGAACATTTGATATCCAGTTGCTGCTCTGTCAAGTCCTTGGACAAGAAAAGAAATCCTTTTCTTTTCTTCTTCTCCTGGGAAACAGTGTCCCCTTTCTTGCTTTGTAATGAAATGTGCTTTCTGATGTGTCATTTGATCTACACCCTTTAAGGTAAGTTTAGTTCCTGGTGAAAGGTGATGTATCAGCAGCTGCTGTAAGAGGAACCACCCACTCCTAGGCACCCCTATTCACTCAGTGCCTATCCTGAAAAAGAGAGCGAGATTCTCGTGCAGACAGGGCTAAAGTCACAGAACACAGGGACATGCTAAGCAGGTGACGGTACACCTAGGTAGCAGGAAAGGGGTCTGTGATGGATGTGGACCTGCACATGCTTGTTCAAATTTACGAAGAGCTGAAAAAAATAAAATAAAATAAAATAACAAACAAACAAAAAACCAAGTAGCTTCTCTTCTAGGCCTAGTGTCCAGAAGCTGGGGGTCTAGTTCAGTAGGTAGAGTGCCTGGCACAAGCACAAACCCCTGGGTTTCAATCCCCAACATAAACCAGGCACACACACCTGTAATCCCAGCACTTTGGAGTTGGAGGCAGCTGAATCAGAAGATCAAGGGTATCCTTATTGACTTCAACATAAGTTAGTGGCTAGCCTGAACTATATAAGACACTATCTGAAAAATAAGCAAAAAACCTGGTACCCCGATAAGCTGCTTCAGGCTTGGGAGAGAATGGTTAGGAAGAACACAGTCAAAACCACATAGGGCCTGGGCAGCAGAGTGGTGTATCTAAACAGTGGCTCTCAGCCTTTACTGTCGTTAGGACTGCCTTTAGAGCTTTAGGACATTCTGATGTCTTGGGATGGGACTGTAACTCAAAAGGAGTCCCTGAGTTCAATCACAAACAGAAGAAGGAAGGGAGGGAGGGAGGGAGGGAGGGAGGAAAGGAGGGAGGGAGGGAGGGAGGGAGGGAGGAAGGAAGGAAGGAAGGAAGGAAAGAAAGAAAGAAAGAAAGAAAGAAAGAAAGAAAGAAAGAAAGAAAGAAAGAAAGAAAGAAAGAAAGAAAGAAAGAAAAAGAAAGAAAGAAAGAAAGAAAAAGGAAACAACAACAACAACACACACACACACACATACCCCAAACCAAACAAACAAAAAAACCCATCTCAAGGCTAAAATACATTCAAAGGCCCTAAGGGCAGGATCCAAGCATCTTCATTATCATCTCCATCACCATAACCATCATCATTATTATTAGTCTGAAACAAAATCTTACTACATAACTTTGAGTCTGAGACTGCAATGTAGGCTAGACTGGCCTCAAACTCAGAGATAGAACTGCTCAAGATGAACGGTGTCTGACACCACTGCCCAGTAAGCATTAGGTTTTTGTCTGTCTGTTTGTTTGTTTTTTAAAAGATTTATTTATCTATTCATTTTATTTAAATGAGTACACCATAGCTGTCTTCAGACACACCAGAAGAGAGATCCCATTACAGATGGTTGTGAGCCACCATGCGGTTGCTGGGATTTGAACTCGGGACCTCTGGAAGAGCAGTCAGTGCTCTTAACCGCTGAGCCATCTCTCCAGCCTAAGCATTAGTGTTTTATGAAGTTCCACATGTATTCCATTGTACTGCTGAAGGCTGGGAAGGAGCTTTTTAGTGGAAGAGCAATTACCTAGCACAAATTGAGGCTTTGAGTTTAATCCTAAGTGAACACATGCATGTATACACACACACACACACACACACACACACACACACACACACACACACAGAGTGGACATGAGTGCCTGTCACTCCAGCGTCTGGCTGTGTCACTATTTAATTTCTGAGCTACATAGAGTAAGACCCTGATATACATTACAGATATCAATGAGGTTAAAACTATGGTCTGCTGCTGCTGCTGTCCAGTGGCAAAGTATTATCAGTCCACGGGCCTTGGGTTCTGTGTCCAGCACATACATAATCCCAGCCCACAGCACCCAAGAAGAGGCAAGTACTCCAATAATAGAGCTTCAAGGACTATGCTCTTCAAACCTTCCCCTATTCCTCACAAGTGCTACCTGAATTAAATCACTGCTCATCGGCAGCCTCGGTAAATAGAAATAGACTTGTAAATGTTGCCAAGATCACTTTTTAGAGATTGTACCACTGTCTCTTTTCTCAGTCTTCTCTACTAAGCTCATACACGTCGTTCTTTGCCAAACCAAACTGCTATACTGAAACCTACAGATGCACCCATAGCCTGTTCCACATGGTAGATGAGAGGCAAGATGACTCAGATACCAGGTACCAAGTGAGGAAGACATTTGTGTAGAATCCAAGCACTGTCTTGAAGCTCAAAGGTATTTTAGAGATCTGACCCTTCACTGAGCACAAATAGTAAATTAAAGTCCCAGTTGGTTTTTTTTTTTTTCTCTTTTCAATTTGAGGAGAATCTCTGACTCTGTCTCTCTGTCTCTCTTCCTCTCTTCCTTTCTTCCTTTCATCTTGTCTCTCTGTAGCCCTGGATGGCTTGAAACTCATTCTGTATACCAGGCTACCTGGAACTCACAGAGATTCATTTAACTTTTTCTCCTGAGTGCAAAGATTAAAACTGTGTAATTGTGTGCCACCATGCCTTATTCTTATTCTTTTTTCTTTTCTTTTCTTTTCTTTTTTTTTTTGAGACAAGGTTTCTGAGTAGCCTTGGCTATCCTGAAACTGGCTCTGTGGACCTAGGTTGGCCTCAAACTCAGAGATCTGCCTCCCTCTGCCTCCAAGTTTTGGGATTAAATGGATGCATTTGCTGTTCTTGCAGAGGACCCAGGTTTGGTTCCCAGCACCCACAGGGGAGCTCACAACTGACTGTAACTCCAGTTCTACAGGATCTGACCCCCTCTGACCCCCTCTTCTGGCCTCTACAAGCACCAAGCACACATGTAGAACACTGGCATATATGCAGGTAAAACACCCATACACATAAAATAAAATAAAGACATTAATAATAAAAATAATGAAATGAAGACAGCTAGATGTGGTAGCACATGCCTTTAATCTCAGCATTCAGGTGACTGAGGCAAACAGATCTCTTGTGAGTTCAAGGCCAGCTAGGGCTACTTAGTGAGTGAGACCCTGTCTCAGAATAAACAACAAACAAACAAACAAGTCAGTGTAGGGCAGCTGATGATGGAGGAGTGGGAAGGAATAAAATGAAGGAAGTGCAAGAACAGAACTGTGGAGCACAGCCCCTGCATGTGTCCCTGGTGAGCACTATGGTCTGGCAGCCCACACCTGAGATCCACATGGGTATGGATGTTGGCATAAGCTTCTGATCCCAGGCCTGGGGAGGCTGAGGCAGAAGGATCAGGGGTTCACAGAGAGCCAGTCTGAGCTACAGTGATGCCATCACCAAAACAAAACCAAGCAACCAAAACACAAAACAAAATGAGGAGTGGGGGGTGGGGTGGGTGGGGTGGGTGGGGTGGGTGGGGTTCCCTTCCTTGAAAACTTAGGAAAGAAAGAATTTGTCCAGGGTTAAAAGGTCATATCATATATCCTTGAGCACCAGACTAGTTTAATTTTTTTTTTTCCGGGACAGGGTTTCTCTGTGTAGCCCTAGCTGTCCTGGAACTCACTCTGTAGACCAGGCTGGCCTTGAATTCAGAAATCCACCTGCCTCTGCCTCCCAAGTGCTGGGATTAAAGGCATGCACCACTGCCCAGCTCCAGTTAATTTGAAAACCCAGTTTTCTCCAAAGGAGGGCGAAGGGCAGTGTGATGCATGTCTTTAATCCCAGCATTTAGGAGGCAGAGACAAGCAGATCTCTTTGAGCTTGAGGCTAGCCTGGTCTACAGAGTACCAAGACAGCAAAACAAACAGAGAAAATCTGTCTCAAGGACAAACAAACAAATGAAGAAAAACAAAAAACAAAAAAGAAAGAAAGAAAAAGAAAAAGTGGGTTTTCTGTTTCCTTATCCCAAATTCTAGCCAAGGCTAAGTCAGTCAGTCTCTCTTGCTGTCTCCCATCATTTCTTGACAGTCTAGAGTTGCTCATACTGGCCTTGAACTCACGATCATCCTGCTTCACGCACAACACAGACTCCTGAATTACTTTCTGTCCACTTAGAGATATATTCTTTCTGACGGCCACTGCAGCAGGTACCTAAAACTGAAGTCTCTGTGGGTTCAGAAGCCTGAGAGATGAGCCCTGTCTCTCATGTGTAAGGTGCCCTATTTTTGCCTTCCTTGCCTTTGCTATTCTTGCTGTTTGCCAGCTCCCTTCTCTCCCTCCAGGTCTGCGTGGCGGCTGTCCTGGTTTCTCCTCACTAAATATCTGGGCTTCTGATCATTCCCCAGATGTACCAGTTAACATTTCCTCCAGTGATGTCCCTTATGCCCTCTAATTCTGATATCTAGACTCTGTGGGGGAGAGACTCTTGTTCTTTCTCCCGAGTTTTTGAGTAAGTAGACTCTTTCCTGCTCATCACTTATGTGTGGGAAGTATTCTGTTAGGTTTTGATGTTCTCATCAGGGAGCTGTGCAAGAAGAAAGTGGGAAAATAGGTTTCTCAGGGCCGTTTCTTAAAGGCACAATAGAAATGCACTCCAAGTTTACAGATAAGCAAAGGACGGATGGCAGGCAGGTCTTATTTAGTGTAATCATTGCTTTGTGTGTAGATAAAACCAAGGGCCTCACACACGCTCTTTCCCTGAGTTACATCCCGAATCCTTCCTGTCTAACTCTGGGCCATGCTCTGGGGTGGAAGGCAAGGTTAGAAACATAATGATGGCATGGTTATTAGTAGATTCTGTGTAAATGATAAGGCAGAGCTCCCCATGAATGCAAGGCAATCTCTTTAGCTCTCCACTATAGCCCAATCCTTTTAGAGACACCCCTATGACGAGGAGAGAACAAGAATTTATATGTTACATGCTTATAAGAAAGGAGAGAGTTTTAGATAGCCATATCAATTGCAGAAGAGAACCAACAGGCCTCTATTCAGGTCATGAAAGGAGACTAGATAAGAAAATCAATCTCCAAGGAGTTCTGATATGAAAACCCTTAGGAGTTCTTTCTGTTCCCTCGCTCCCTCCCTCTCTCTCTCTCTCTCTCTCTCTCTCTCTCTCTCTTTCTTTCTTTCTCTTTTCTTTGATGGTCTGGGTCTCACAGAGATCGAACTGTCTCTGTCTTCTCAGCACTGGGATTAGAGTACCACCATGCCCAGAACTTTAGGAGTTCTTAAGGTAGATTTTTAAAAAATATTTATTTATTGGGCTATATAGGTGGCTCAGGGGTTTAAGAGCACTGACTGCTCTTCCAGAGGTCCTGAGTTCAATTCCCAGCAACCACATGGTGGCTCACAACCATCTATAAAGGGATCTGATACCCTCCTCTGGTGTGTTTGAAGACAGCTACAGTATACTCTTATACATAAAATAAATAAATATTTTTTAAAAAATGTATTTATTTCTATTTTATAGTTATGAGTGTCTTGCATGCATCTATGTATACACACCACTTTTGGGCCTGGTACCCATGGAAGCCAGAAGAGGGCAATGGGTACCCTGGCACTAGAATTACAGATGGTTGTGAGCTGCCATGTTGGTACTGTGAATCTAAATTGGGTCCTCTGGTAAAGCAATCAGTGCTCTTATGCCTTAGAGCAAATCTTTAAAACAAGCAAACAAACAAACAAGCAAAAAAATCCAACAACAATCAAGGCTAGGCAAGTCTACAGATTCAAGTTCTAGGACAGCCAAAGCTACACAGAGAAACCCCATCTCAAAAAAATCAAAACAAAAAATTTGTTTATGATTTATTATTATTGTAGTAGTATTTATGTGCGCGTGCATATGCCATGGACCAACTGTTTCTCAACCTGTGTGTTTCGACCGACCTCTTAGAGACCCTTGCACAAGGGTCGCCTAAGACCATCAGAAAACAGAGACTTACATGATGCTTCATAACAGTAGCAAAATTACAGTTACGCAGTAGCAACACAAATGTTATGGTTGGGGCCACCACATCGTGAGGAACTGTGTTAAAGGGTTGCAGCATTAGGAAGGCTGAGGACCACTGCCATGGACAGAGAGCTGAAGTCAGCACTTTCCTTCTGCTTAAGGCAGATCCCTATGTTACCTTTGGCCTCTCCTACCAATGCAAAGTTTATCTACCTAAATTTTCTTGCTTCATATTGTGTAAGCCTTTCTGGTTTCTATAGGAATGGATTTACAGCAGCGTCACTACACTTCCAGGTATCCAGAGCCCTCCCAGTCACACTGTACCCTAAAAGGCTCGAGAATCCACCCACGGCAGCTGCTGGATACCCTCTGACTTGTGCAGAAAACTTTCCCTCAGCCACAATGTGGGGAATGGGTGAGCAGATGGGAGGAAGGCGAGGAGAACATGCCTCTTGGGGGTTGGGGGTGGCGTTCAGCACAGTTCCACAATTGAACCAGCAGGGGAGCAGGACTGAGAGGCAACTCTCAGGCTCTAGGGGAAATCTCCTATAGAGCTCCAGGAAGAAACATCCGGCCTATAGCAGCATTAAGGAGGCTTAATGTGTCTCATGGGGGAAGGATGCCATCACCATAGAACCTCTAAATATGGGCACAGTGGGATCTCAGCCAAGCAATGGCTTGGGGAAGATGGTTCCTACCCCAAACTTAACTTGTTTGTTAAGGTTTCATTGTGCATGCCGCACTGACTCGACCTAAAGTCATTTTTGTAGAGTGGAAACAAGTTCAGTCCATAATTCATTCTAGTTGCCACAAATACAGTCCCCCAGAGCCCTGCGTGTGTTATAAAGGCATACTGAGGTCCCCGAGTGGTCACTGCCCTCACATGTGATAACTGCAATATTCCTTCTCACTAAGTACTTATGGTAAGTATGTCTCTAAGAAATGTCATTTATGCTGGCCATTTCCCCAAAGAGCTTACACAGGTTAATAAGGTAACTATTGTACTCATCCATCTCTGTTTAACAGATGAGGAAACTGAGGCACAGAGAAGCAAAACCAAGCTTGTATAGCTAGCATAGAGGGAGAACTGGGTTTGTCCAAAAAAAAAAAAAAAAAAAAACCAATCCTGAAAATATGGCTTCAGAACCCTTATGCATAACCTTATTTTATATATTTTGAGTCATACCATGTGTTTGCTAAGCAAAAGACTGGCCCCAGGGTTGGACTTTCTGACTTCCATGTTGTGAGCACACATGTAGCTATACTACTTAATCCAAAACTGTCTTGAGTCTCAGACTCATCTAGACATAGATACCTATTCCTGGCTCAGCCTTAGACAGTGTGTATCACCAGCCTTAGGGATATAAGCATCCAGATACATAATTTTTTTCCCGCTGACCATGTCTTCGGTTGTCTCCGAGGCATCGGACAATCAGTTCCTAATATCCTCCTCTTCCTATCATGGCCTTTCACATGCTGGAGTTGTCTAAGACTGCACAGACATTTGCATTCTGTTGTGCCGGGGCATGGCTGTAATCACAGCACACAGAAGGCAGAGAGGCTGGAGGATCACCAGTTTAAGGCCAGCTTGGTTACAGCTCCATAGCCTGTTCTCTTCTCCCAGAGGAAATGTGTTGATTAAAAGAAACATACAGCAACTTAGCATGATGGTGCACATTTGTTCAGATGTCTGAGACAGGAGAATTGCCAAAAGTTCCAGGCCAACCAGGGCTGTATAGTGACTATAGAGCTAGTCTGGGCAACATAAGCAGATCGTCCCAGAAACTAAAAAATAAATAGCAAGATCCTTATACAGTGATAGTGTATATGAACAGTTATATTAACTCGCACGTTAAATACCATCTTTGCCTCCCTTAAAACACAAACCTGAGTCCCTTTACAGGGCTGTCTTTCAGTTTCCCTTCGGATAAGGAGGAGCACACCCCCAAGCTAGCCTGCATTCTGACCGACATTAGCTTTCTTCCTCTGGGAGTTCTGCTCTCAGCCCAGCGCAACAATGAGAAACTTTATTCTCTTCCCCCCTCAGGGGAACCTTCACGTTTATCCAATTCATTCTCTTGCAACCCAACTCTCCAGAAAGAAGAGGGGGAAATCCCATCCCTAAGAGACGGGTCTTCAGGTCTGAGGACGTTACTTAGCAACGGCACAAAGACCAGCGAGCAAAGAAGGACTTGGAGAGAAAACTCTTGGGTAGAGAGACAGAGCCAGTTTGAAAACTACATTTCATCCGGAGAAAAGCAAGGAAAACACAAACAGAATGAATCCCGACAACAGCCAAGGGGGGTATCTCCTTTGCACGAGCCCTCTCCTCATCCTCAAGTCTAGAGTCCTTCACATCCCCAGTGACCAAGTCCTGCTCAGGTTTGGCTCATGGCCGAGGTGCCCTCCATTGCCCTGGCCTGAACCATGCAGGCTTTGAATCCTACCCACTCCCCAATCCCCGCTACCTCCTGCCCCCAGCACCCACCGTTCTCAGATGCGCTGGGACCTTCACAGTCCGAGATTAACTGTTGGGGTCTCCGTTGCTTTCGCCGAGACATTCCCGAGTAGTGAGCGGTATGAGAGGGACGGCACCTCACTGCGCACTGAGTTTTAATGGGGTGACCTGGTCCGATCACCCTGTCTAGTCTGAGGCCAACGGGTATCGGTCCCCCAGTGCAAATCACTGAGAAGCAGAGGAATTCTCCCGTCCCAGAGACGGACTGACTAGTGTGACTCTTTCCCGACTCCCTTTCTCTCTCAATCTCCCAAGTCTTTAAAGGAGAGACGCCCCCTTTTTTCCCCTTCAGCTTCTTCCCAACGCTCCTGCAGCTCCTATTGTAAAAGCAAAAATCCTAATCTTTCCGCACACTCTTTTCTTTTGTACTGCAGAGGAAGGGATTTAACCCTCTCCTCCCTGCCAGGACTCTGCCGGCCTCACTGGGACTGCCCAAGGATTGCTGTTCCAACTCTTCTCCCAATATCTTCCTTTTGGAGCCTTTTGATTTTTCCATAATTGTGCCTTGACGAAGCTCAGCTTCTGGGTTAGAAACTTCAACACAAACTTTCTCATATATATTGATTTTTTTCAGGCCAAGAAGTCAGCTATTGCCAGATGAAAATGGGAATATGTAAAGATTGGTAGACTGAGTAAAAATAGACATTATAATAATCATGTAGATATAGCTTTAATAATTTATACAGATCCCCACTTCTATGATGTATTTTAGTACTAAAATTCTTGAAATTAACTCAGTAGCTTTTAAATTTTTTAATGAAAAAGTTATTACTGTGTATGTGTGCATGATTCATGTGTGAATGAGCATTCCTGATCCGACATGAATGAAGGAACGTGTAAATCAAAAGACAACTTTGTGGGGAGTTGGCTTTCTCCTTACATCTGGATCCCAGTTTTGGGGATCCAACTCAGTTTGTCAGACTTGATCAGCAAGGGCTGAGACAATTTGTGCCAGCCCACAGCAGCGCCCCCTCCCCATACACAACACACACACACACACACACACACACACACACACACACACACACACATTTTGTAGGTCTGGCTGGCCTGGAACTTACTGTATAGACAGACAGGTTGGCCTCAAATTCACATTGACCTGGCTGCCTCTGCCTCCTAAGCGCTAGAATTACAGGTGTGTGTGTCACCACATACAACATCCACAGCAGGTTTTTATAAGAATGCTCTGTGCGGGAGATCCCAGTTACAAAGAAACCAGAAGGTGCATGGAGGTTAGATAGCCTTCCCAAGACTACACAAATAAATAAATAATAAATAAATAAATAAACCCAAAAACCCAGGGCATATTTTATGGTGGCAGGAAAGAGTGTCAGGAGACAGCTCGTGTGAAAAGAAATTTTATTTAAAATAGCACTGTGGGCAGCTATCTCTCCTGGTCCTGTCCAGGTCTTTCAGTGGAAAGGATGCTAGGATGCTTGTGAGAAGACAGGAGAGCAGATGATTTCCTTCTGCGCTTCAGAATAAAGTCTGAGAGGAGGCTGTGCTGAATCCGTGGGTCCTCTTTAATATCTTCACAGGTAGGAAATAACAGTCAAGGATTCTGTGTAAAAGACTTCTTGTAGATGTCAAATTAGACTTTTTTAATAAGTTGGCAGGTAGGCTGTGCTGCAGTTTACCAGCAGAGCATTTGCCTAGCGCAGTGAATGGCTTTAGTTTAATCCCCATCACCAAAGGGGAAAAACAAAAAGGAGGAATTCACCCAGCTGGGCACACTGTTGCGCACCTGCATTCCTAATACCCAAGAATTTAGGAGATCCTAAATTTAAGGTTAGCACCAGCTACACATATAGATGCTTAGTCAGAAAAACAGTAACAGGTTGTTGTTGTTGTTGCTGTTGTTGTTGTTGTTTTGAGATAGGACTTTTACTCGGTAGCCCAGGCTAACTTGGAATTCACTCTGTAATCTAAGCTGGCCTGGAACTCACAGCAGTCCTCCTGCCTTGACCATTAGAGCACAGTATTTATCGGCATAAACCACACTCAGCCTCAGCCACAAGTCTCCAGTCATCTACCCTATTCTTCTCCTCCTTCTTCTTCTTCTTCTTCTTCTTCTTCTTCTTCTTCTTCTTCTTCTTCTTCTTCTTCTTCTTCTTCTTCTTCTTCTTCTTCTTCTTCTTCGTTTTTTTGTTTTTTGTTTTTCAAGACAGGGTTTCTCTGTGTAGCCCTGGCTGTCCTGGAACTCACTTTGTAGACCAGGCTGGCCTCAAACTCAGAAATCTGCCTGCCTCTGCCTCCAGAGTGCTGGGTCTAAAGGTGTGAGCCACCACGCCCGGCTTTGTTCTTTAACTTCTAATTATGGCGTCTTCCCTGGGCGAGTAGTATTGGGTCTAGAATATCCCAGTCATCCTCTAGTCATAATATCCGAATTCCCTTGTTTAACCATGTATACATTTTCTCTTCTGGCTCAGGCAGGACAACATTTGAAACACCAATTAGAAAAGCATTATTTTTTCCTTTTATGTTGATGATGCAAAGCTCTGTTGTCTCAACAAGTCCGGGCTAGTGTGACAAATACTAAAAGAGAGAAAGAAGGCAGCTGGTGCTAGAAGCGATGCTAGCATTGAGGAGGAGGAAGATGCCACTTGTGGAGATATTTGGCAACTCTTTGCTCCCCGTTCGTGGAGTTCCCAGAATCTCTGCTATTTTACCAGATGTTTAGTGTCAGATCCTGAGCTGCTGCCTCACTCTCTGTTTTTGGAAGTCCCGTTCCTCACATTTTAACACATTATTTTAGTGGACCATTGTAGGTGAGGCAGGAAAGATTCTAGCTTTTCAATAAAATGGACTGTGTCCTGTTACCCTCTTCCTCTTGTTTGCACCGTTTATTCCCTTTGTGAGGAAGAAAAAGGAAGAGCAGACACACAGCATTCTGCTTTTCTCAGACATCTGTGTGACATCTAAAAGGGCATACTTGGGGACCCGTATTTGTCTTTTTTTTTGAGTCTCGGCCATCTTCATCTTTTCCTATTTTCCCTCTTTTTGCCGGCCTTATTATGAAAGGAAGGTCTCTTTCCCCTCCTCTCCATTCTTCCACCTCCTCCTCTTTACCACATTTTTTTTTCTCTTTTTTACCTCTCCATTGTGGCCTCTTGACCTCCCTTCAGAATTACAAAAGTAGAATCCTTGAAGAGATGCTGCTGAGGGAATGTTAATGAGCCTTCCCCACAAAGGGGCAAAGACTTTACTTCACTGAGTTGGAAAAAAAAGCCCCTTTCAAAAGGGATTTCTGTGTGTGGTGAAGTGGAGAGGGGAGGGGAAGGGGAAAGAGGGAGGGAGAAGGAAAGAAAGGACAGGAGAGAAAGAATGAAAGGAGAGATAGAAATGGAAAAAAGGAAGAGACCTGTGACAAGAAAACATGAGTGTAGCAATCTTTCTCCTTCAATCTGTGATCTAATTCTTGGAAAATGTAACTAAGGACTTAGTTTCCAAGACCCTGAAGAGGTTCTCAAGGGCACTGGAAATGATACACAATAGGAAAAAGAGACTTTTTCCACCACTGGCACTGTTTGATCCTCCTGGCAGCCTGAGGTTTGGGGGATATTCTAGATGAGAAGCTGGTAGTTTTGAGATTCTATACGATATTTTCTAATATTTATCAGCATTTCCAGTTTGGGTTTCCTTATTGTCTATTGGTCTAATGAGTTATAGCACTGGCTTATAGTATTGTTAAGGTCGCTAGTTCCCCCAAGTCAGACTGATTGAGCATAAAACAGTTCCCTCATTTGTGTATAAAGATTGTTTCTGGATTTGCTAAAATGTATATGAAGGGGCCAGAAAAATAGTTCATGGGGTAAAACACATCTACTGTATAAATCTAATGATCCCAGGTCAGTCCCTGAAACCTGTGGTGGGACAGAATAACTCCCAAAAGTTGTTCTCTCACCTTCACATGCATGCTGTGGTACCCACACTCACACATGTATCATACATACACACATATATGCACTTTCATTCACACACACACACACACACACACATCATACACACAAACACATATACATGTACATCAATACTCACATCATATACACATGGACCAGACAAATCCACTCTTATATGTATGCATGCACACATATACACAGAACACATATACATCTTACACAGAGACACACAGACACACACACACACAGACACACACACACACAGACACACACAGACACACAGACACACACACACACACACACACACACGCACACACACACACACACACAATAATAATGAGGTGTGTCTGGCTCCTTTGTGGAGCACTGTGCCTATTTGTCACTTCTTCCCCAGTCTTCTTTTCTGAAACAACACGGACTAAACCCCCTGCTGCTTCTTGGTAAGCAGACATTCCTGCCTGCTGGGCTTGTCTTTTCTAGGCTGATCTGAACACCAAGAACCCATACCATGGTTTCCAGACCATTTTATATTTCCTCCGGTCTCATTAGCCCTCCTCCTCCTCCTCCTCCTTTTTTTTTTTTTTTTTTTTTTTAACTGTAGCTCTGGCTAGGCCTCAAACTCAAACTCCCAGAGGCCACACTTGGATCATCTGGTTTGTTGGCATCTAACTTCTGGAGTTCTTCATATGCTGTGGATGTTGGCTCTCTATTGGGTGTAGGATTAGTGAAGATTCTACTTGTCCCAATCTGTAGGCTGCCATTTTTCCTATTGACAGTGTCCCTTGCCTTACAGAAGCTTTTTAGTCTCATGAGGTCCCATTTATTAATTGTTGTTCTTGGAGCCTGAGCCATCGGTGTTCTGTTCAGGACATTGTCTCCTATATCAATGAATTCAAGGCTATTTCCTACTTTCTCTTCTATCAGATTTAGTGTGTCCAGTGTTATGTTGAGGTCCTTGATCCACTTGGACTTGAGCTTTATACAGAGAGATAAGAATGGATCCAGGCTAGCAGTGGTGGTGCACGCCTTTATTCCCAGCACTGGGGAGGCAGAGGCAGGTGGATTTCTGAGTTTGAGTCCAGCCTGGTCTACAAAGTGAGTTCCAGAACAGCCAGAGCTACACAGAGAAACCTTGTCTGGAAGAAACCACACACACACACACACACACACACACCACAAAAAAATTTCCATTCCATTTTAGAGACCCCTCCTGGGAAAGGAAGCCTTTGGTGACTAACTTAATTACGGAAAAAAATTCCTTCTCCTTTTGTGCTGGGCATTGATCTTTAGATTGAAGTTTTAAGTATCCCCTAAGCATGCCCCTTTCCTGAATGGTGCCACTATTCTTGCTGGTATCTAATTCCTAGTTGTCAATACTTTAAATGCAATTTTTTTTTTTTCAAGACAGGGTTTCTCTGTATAGCCCTGGCTGTCCTGGAACTTACTCTGTAGACCAGGCTGGCCTCGAACTCAGAAATCCGCCTGCCTCTGCCTCCCAAGTGCTGGGATCAAAGGTGTGCGCCACCACTGCCTGGTAAATGCAAATATTTTTAATATGTCCTTGGTAAAATCTATTCATCCACATTCACTAGTTGAACAGATGGTCTCATTAGCATATACCAGGTTTTATATAACCTCATTATGATATTTTTATACATGTATATAATGTATTTTATCATATTTATACCCTGTACTAATCAGAGAACTCTAGAAAAAATAGCTGATAGAATGAGTATACACACACACACACATTTGTGATATAGTAGAGTGGCTTATAGCCTGTGGTCTGACTATTCTGACAATGGCTGCCTCTCCAATCCAAGAAGCCAACTGTTGTTTGGTTTCCGAGGCTTGGTATCTCAGATGGTCTTAGTTCTGCAGAAGTGGGCTCTAATGACAGTGAAGGAATGAATTTGCCAGTGAGAGTGAGGGCAAGCAGGGAAAGGCCAGCATTCCTTTTTCCCACAGCCTTTATACAGGCTGTGACCAGAAGGTGTGCCCCAGAAGGAGGGTCTCTTACCCCAAAGATCCAGATTTAGGGTTGCTCTTTCCACTTCAAATGATTCAATAATAACAATTAAAAACCCCAGCCCTTTCCTGTGCTCCCCCTTCCTCCTGATCCTCCATCCTTCTCTTCCAGACTAATCCTACAACCGTGTATGTGTGTGTGTGTGCTTATGTGTTAGTGTGTATGCATGTGTGTGTATTAGTGTATGTGTGTTTCTGTGCATCTATGACTCTGTATGTGTGTTTGCATGTGTGAGTGTGTGTCCCAGTGAGTTTAATTAGGGTTGCTTAAGGATCATGGGTAAAGGGTTTTTGTTTTGGTGGTGGCAGCTAGGAAGTGTGTAAAAGCACTGAAAAATGTTTTTTCTCTTTTGTTTTTGGTGACAGGGTTTCTCTGTATGTCCTGGCTGTCCTTGAACTAGCTCTGTAAACCAAGCTGGTCTCAAACTCACAGAGATCTGCCCACTTCTGCCTTCTGAGTGCTGGGATTAAAGGCGTGCGCCTCCACCACTGGATGACTAGTGTGTAGTCCTTAAACATTTCTAGTGCTGCAGATGGAACCTGGAACCTTGCTCATTATTAGTATGGTAAACACTCTACCATTGAGCCTCTTTTCTAGCCTTATGCATTGATTTTGTAATTGGACTTTATAGTTTTTTGTTTTTTGTTTTGGATAGAGTCGATGTAGCCGTGGCTGGCCTAGAATTGGCTCATAGATCTGCCTGCCTCTGCCTCCTGAGTGCTGGGATTAAGGCTGGACTTCAATCTTTTGATGGCATCTCTTTGTTGTTTTTATTGATACAATCTTATAAAATAAGTAATAATAATAGTTATTATTGTTGTTAGTTTTGAGACAGGATCTCAGGCCGGCCTTGAAATGTAGTTAAGTATGACCTTTAACTTGAATTCTTTTGCTCTACCTCCTGGGTGGTGAGATTTCACTAATTATACCACCACTCCAGATTTTACTGGGGACCGGGCATTGAACCCAGGTTCTCATGAATGCTATATAAACATCCTACCAATTGAGCTACATCTCCAGCCCCTAATGCCCATGCTATAAAAAAATGAAAGCATTTAAAAATTGAAGCATGGTATGGTGGCATACATCTTTAATCCTAGATTAGAGAGGCAGAGGCAGGAAGATGTCTGTGAGTTTGAGGTCAGCCTGGTCTACAGGGTAAGTTCCAGGCCAATCAGGGTTACACAGTAAGATCCTGTCTAAAAAAAAGAAAGAAAGAAAGAAAGAAAGAAAGAAAGAAAGAAAGAAAGAAAGAAAGAAAGAAAGAAAAGAAGGAAAAGCTGGGCAGTGGTGGCACATGCCTTTAATCCCAGCACTTGGGAGGCAGAGGCAGGCGGATTTCTGAGTTCAAGGCCAGCCTATGGTCTACAAAGTGAGTTCCAGGACAGCCAGGGCTATACAGAGAAACTCTGTCTCGAAAACAAACAAAACAAAAAACCAACAAAACAAAACAAAACACCCCCCTCCAAAAAAAAGAAGGAAAAGGAGAGAAAAAGAGAGAAAAGAAAGGGGGTGGGGTGAATCCAGCTGCATCCCAGTATCCCAGCCCTGGGGCCTCAACACAGGTAGACATCTCAGAAAGGGCTGGATCACTTGTAGGTCTCTGGGTAAGATCAAAGGAGACCAGCTTCAGTGGGTGCAGCATTGTAGCAGTGTGCTCTGAATATACACAGTCCTGAGTTCAATCTCCTGCTCCCAGTCACCACCTCGGTCACCCATTAGCATCAGGTGGGTGTAGCATTGTAGCAGTGCAGAGCACAAGCATAAGTGAGAGCCGCTGTTTCCATGATCCTCACATCCATACTTTTGAGAAACCAGGGGTACCCTCTCTGTAAGCAGGGATAGAATACTTCTTGGGGTATCCCAACAGGCAAGACAAGCCAGGAGCCAGTGACTCCATAGAAATTCTGGAGGCAGTGACAGTTGGTAGAAGATTGTTTTGTAGGAGATAGATGACTCTTTAACCCAGGCTGGCCTGGAACTCACTGTGTAGCCCAGGTTGGCCTCAAACCAAGTGGCAATCTTCATAGCTCAGTTTCTTAGGTGCTGGGATTCCTGGAGTGAGCCGACAGGCCTGGCTGTGATTATACTTTGGGACAGGGTGTCAGGGACATGGGGAAGTAGACAGAAATGGGGAGAGGGGCAGTGGATCTGGGGATAAAGACTGGACATGACATGGAAGAGACTCGATGACCAGGTCAAATGTCTATGATGTTTAGTAGGACATTTTTTTTTCTATTTTATTTAATAACTTCCACCATTTTTTTTTGGTTGAGTGGTGGTAGTAGTAATGGTGTTGTGTGTGTGTGTTGTGAGTGTGTGTTGTGAGTGTGTGTTGTGTGTGTATCTGTGTTAATTAGTAGGAGTCTGACAGAAAAGGGGATGGAGAAGAGGCCCTGAGAAAATAGGAATGTTATGCAAGAGAAGTTTTGTTTTGTTTTTTAAAAAGATTTATTTATTTATATATATGAGTATTTTGCCTGCATGTACATTTGCATACCAGAAGAGGTCATCAAATTCCATTACAGATAGTTGTGAGTCACCATGCTGATGCTGGGAACTCAGGACCTTTGGAAGAGCAATCAGTGCTCTTAACCACTGAGCCATCTCTCCAGCCCCAAGAGAAGTTTTTTTTTTTTTTTTTTGCTTTTAAGGGTATAAGGGAATATAGAGATTTTTTTTTTCATTTTTTTTATTAGGTATTTTCCTCATTTACAGAAGGTTTTTTTTTTCTATCCTCTATTTTCATTTTTTTCTTTACAGAGATGTACCATGCTATAGATATTGACCTAAAGTAACAAGCCATAAATTATGGAACTGAAACTGTAACACATTTATTTACAACCAAGTCTGCTCAGGGTACAATGAAGATTCTGCAGATTGGCTTAAACTTAAATCACCTCCTCTTACCACCTGCATTTCCCTAGACAGTTTCCTTAACCTCTATAGGTCTTAGTTTCTTCCTATGCCAATTGCTATTAGCACTTACTTTACAGGATTGTGGCAGAGATTTAGAGAATTCAGTGCAAGCCTTTGGTCGGGGCCCTGCAGTCTTCCAAACTCACTGCATTTCATAGCTAACTTCATGGGTCTTCCCATCTTCAGAGAAAAGAAAGTTCACTTCTTTCTAGCTTAAGAGATTAAAGGCAGGTCACAATGACTTTACAGGGTTAAATTTGGAAATTAATTGTTATTTGTGTGTATGTGTGTATACATGATTTGCAGAGTCAATGCTGGGTGTTCGGTGTACTCCATAAACTGTTTTATTTTTGTTTTTGTTTTTTGCCTGATCTAGAGTCTCTTACTTACTAAGTATTTGATGACTGGCCAGTCCATGAGAGCAAACAAAACAAAACAACTCCTTCTCCAAAAACAAAACCAAAAAACCCCAAAAAACAAAAAAACCTAAGCCAACTGATTCCTCTCTTTTTCTTTTTAGTGCTAAAGAGCATTATCTGCCTTTCATGGCTCTCTATGTAGCCTAGCCCTCCCTACCTCCCCATCATGCCTTCTGTGTCTGTAGGCATCCCTTGTTCAAACTTACCACATTCTCCCTAGTTTTCAATAATTGCTATTTCTACTGTTGCCAGGAGGAGCAAAAATGGATTCCAAGTTGCTGGCCAAACACAGATTCCTATGGAAACCAAAGACAGAGAAAACAAAAAAGGGAGGAAGAGGCAGCCACTGCTCAATTTTTCAAGTTTGCCCTGAATTCTGTTTTCACTTTTAAGCAAGTGTCTATTATGTGTATTTAGAAGAGACTAACCTGACGTCTCCAGCGTACCCAGCGTGGAGACCGAAGGCAGTAGGACATTGCCACCTGGTGGTAGAAACGTCAAACTACCATCAAGAGAGAAGATCTAATTAAAGCAAAGATCTGAGGTTTCTGAGTCTCTCCTAGCAAAGGGTAGCTGATACATTAACGTGTTCTTCTCGACATAAATTATTCTAGGATTTAAACATTGTGTTAAGGGCTGGCAAGATGGCTTGGAGGTTAGGATGGCGCACTGCTCTTGCAGAGCACCTGAATTCTGTTCCTAGCACCCTCACTGGGCATCTGGCTGTAACCTTCGCTCCTCCAGCTTCCTCGGCACCTCCAGTCATGGACACGTACCCTAACACACAAGCACACACAAACACACAAGTAAACCATCTTATATTGATGATTTCTTTTCGGATCCCAAAATGGGGTGATCTTTTTGGAGATATGTAAAAGTTTTGGGGAATCCCACCAAGAGCCTTATGCTTCCAATGCACACACTGAGCTATTGTACCCTCCATTACATCAGAATTGCCTAACTGAATGTCTTGCTGCTAAGCATGCAGTGTAATTAATGCAAGAGCCATGCAGCTCAGCTGTCTGCCTTCCCTCCGCCTCTCTTTCGGAAGAAGCCTTTTCAGGCTTGCAGATGGGAGATGCCTTATAGACGTAATTTCTTTGGTTCCTCCAGGGCTGGATTTTTCTTTTGCAGTGGGTTACAGTGCCATCATCCTCACCCCCACACAGCCATTGCCACGGGTGGCCAATCTTTCTACAGGAGCTAGGACAAGACAAAGGTGGATCTGTCTTTTTAGCCTTCCCAGGCAAATACATCAAGGGACCCCGGACAGATGTTCCACATTGGAAAGTCAGAACGCTTCAGGAGGGAATAATAGCGCAGAAGAAGTAAAAATTCAAGGATGGAGCTCAGCACAGAGCTCTTGCCTGGACTGCTTGAGGACCCGAGTTCACTACCCAATGCTGCCATCTCCCCAAATTATTTTATTTATTATTATTATTATTATTATTATTATTATTATTATTAAATTATTATATCCTAGCTCACCTGAGGTTTCCCTCTCACTGTTCAAGGGAAGGAACCTCAAGTCTTAGGTCTTAGGGGACAAAAATGATTGTCCCCACAGGTACTCCTGCTGCTGATCTGACAGTGGAGTGAATGAGGCCCCGGCGTCTCAAGTGAGCTTCTTCTTTTTTTTTTTTTTTTTTTTTTTTTTTGGTTTTTTGAGACAGGGTTTCTCTGTGTAGCCCTGGCTGTCCTGGAACTCACTTTGTAGACCAGGCTGGCCTTGAACTCAGGAATCCGCCTGCCTCTGCCTCCCGAGTGCTGGGATTAAAGGCGTGTGCCACCATCCCTGGCTCAAGTGAGCTTCTTAAGTATAATCGTTCATCCGTGAGGGCTGAAAGCTTGCTGGCCCCTGGATGAGTTGACTGACTAATGACTACATCTCTTACAGTCACGTATTATGATTTTGAATTAGTGAGATCAGCATCAAATCTGTTTTGCATATCCTTTCTCCATCATGAACACTCTGGTCCTTACATCCAGGAGCTCTTCTGAGTGGGCTTGATGCTGTATAACCTTAGCATCAGACTAAGTCATGCAGGGTACCAGCCTCAGTACCAATCTATTTTTTTTTTTTTTTTTTTTTTTTTTTTTTGGTTTTTCGAGGCAGGGTTTCTCTGTGTAGCCTTGGCTGTCCTGGAACTCACGCTGTAGACCAGGCTGGCCTCGAACTCAGAAATCTGCCTACCTCTGCCTCCCGAGTGCTGGGATTAAAGGCGTGCGCCACCACGCCCGGCTCCAATCTATTTTTTTAATTGTAAAACATTCATTCATTCATTCATTCATTCATTCATTCATTTATTCATTCATTCATTCATTCATTCATTTATCGACACAGGGTTTCTCTGTGTAGCCTTGACTTTCCTGGAACTTGCTCTGTAGACCAGGCTGGCTTCTAACTCACAGAGATCTGTCTGCCTCTGCCTCCCCAGTGCTGGATCATGGGTGTGCGTTACCACAACCTGACTTTTATTTATGTCTAATAAAAACAGAATTACATTACTTTCCCTTTCTTTTCCCTCCCTGTAGCTACTCGCTCTGTCCTCTCACCCTCCTGTCGCTTCTATATCTCCATTTTCAAACTGACATCCTCCTTTTGATTATTATTGTTACACACACACACATACACACACACACACACACACACACACACACACGTCTGTATATGCACAGATGCACACATATACAAATACAAGCTGCCTTGCCATTTTTGTGGTTGTGCATATGGTTTCAGGGATGACCTCTTTGGACTGGACAACCAATAAGGGGCTCATCCCAGGCCCTTACTCTTATTCTTTTTTTTTTTAATTTTTTTTTTAAGATTTATTTATTATATGTAAGTACACTGTAGCTGTCTTCAGACACTCCAGAAGAGGGAGTCAGATCTTGTTACGGATGGTTGTGAGCCACCATGTGGTTGCTGGGATTTGAACTCTGGACCTTCAGAAGAGCAGTCGGGTGCTCTTACCGACTGAGCCATCTCACCAGCCCCCCTTACTCTTATTCTTATGTCCACACTATCTTTCACACCTTCACTCTTCTCTAGCCTGCAAGTAACCTTTTCCCTTTCTTTCACTTCTGGTGGTGCAGGGTGCAGATTGAATTTAGGACCTTATACATATATGTCAACGAGCTATACTCTGTGCTTCTATCAGATTTTATTTATCTTAAATACGTTAATTCGAGACAAGGTCTTCTGTAGCTCAGGCTACATAAGTTAATTTGAGACTGGGTCTTATGTAGTAGCTCCAACTTCATATTGCTGAAGCTGGTCTTGAACTGTAGATCCTCCCACCTCTACCTCCCACATGTTGCTAGGCGTGTGCCACCACATCAGATATTATATGATGCTAGAATCAAATTCATCGGTGTCGCCGGGCAGTGGTGGCGCACACCTGTAGTCCCAGCACTTGGGAGGTGGAGGCAGGCAGATTTCTGAGTTCAAGGCCAGCTTGGTCTACAGAGTGAGTTCCAGGACAGCCAGGGCTACACAGAGAAACCCTGTCTCGACACCCCCCGCCCCCCACAAAAATTCATGGTGTCATGTATGGTAGGCAAGTAGTCTATTAACTGAGGTATGTCCATAGCCCTCTACCAACCTTTTACTAACTATGACTTCTTTGGTTCTAAACCTCCTAGTGACCCACAATTGCCATTCCATTCAGATAAACTACTGTCCTGAGCTCCTGCAGTATCTTATTCCTTTGGTTGTTCTCTTATTGACTGGCCTGGTCTCTCACTGCTCCCTCTGTTCTCTACTCCTCTCGACCCCACAGCAATGCCTCCTGCCTAAAAGCTGTCCTTGACTCCCTAACTGCTCCACCTCGGCCAGTCTCAGTCTTCTCCGGGGTTTTAGTGTTCTCCCTGCAGTCTCTCATGCTGGTTCTTACAGTGTGTGTTCATGTTGTCACTGCTGCTAACTAGTCATCCATCTGAGAGGAGAAATTGGGGCTTTTATGCTCTGCGGTAATGCCACAGCCCTGAACAGTCAGATCATACTATTATGGCTTTTAAATAAGTTTTATTTTCAATTGTTTATGTGTGTGGGTTTGTGCACATGAGTGTGCTTATGAAGGTCAGAATTGGGCACTGATTCTCCATGGAGCTGGAGTTACAGGCAGTTATGAGCTCCCCAGTGTGGGTGCTGACATCCAAACTCAGGTGCTTAACAAGAGCAGCAAATGGTTTTAATCACTGAACAATTTCTTCACTTTTGCTTATAACCTTCTCTCTCTCTCTCTCTCTCTCTCTCTCTCTCTCTCTCTCTCTCTCTCTCTCCTTTTTTGGTTGTTTTTTTGGAGATAGGATTCCTCTGTGTAGCTCTCACTTCCTGGAACTCCCTCAGTAGACCATACTGGCTTCAAACTCAGAGATCTGCCTCTGCCTCCAGAGTGCTAGGATTAAAGGCGTGCATCACCATGCCTCTGCCCTCTGCTTTTAAGTTCTTTTTTTTTTTTTTAAAACATCAGTCTTTTTTTTTTTTTTTTTAAAGATTTATTTATTATATGTAAGTACACTGTAGCTGTTTTCAGACACTCCAGAAGAGGGCGTCAGATCTCGTTACGGATGGTTGTGAGCCACCATGTGGTTGCTGGGATTTGAACTCTGGACCTTCGGAAGAGCAGTCAGGTGCTCTTACCCACTGAGCCATCTCACCAGCCCCTGCTTTTAAGTTCTTAATATGGCTTGGTGGTTAAAAGCACTTACTGTTCTTAGAGGACCTAGTTTCAATTCCCAGCATCCACATGACTGGTTTGTAACCAGTTCTAGGAGATCCAATGTCTCTTCTGACTTCTGTGGACTGCCACGCTCATCCGGTGCATATATACATACCCAGGCACATACATATACATCTAAAACCAAAATAAATCTTAAAAATAAATTACACATGGCATAAAGACATAAATAAACAAAACAAAGCCACAAAAATGTTACAATAACATTTAGGAACACAGCTGGGTGTGGTGGCACAAGCCTTTAATCCCAGCACTCAGAAGGCAGAGGCAGGTGGATTTCTGAGTTCGAGGCCAGCCTGGTCTACAAAGTGAGTTCCAGGACAGCCAGGGCTACACAGAGAAACCCTGTCCCGAAAAACCAAAACCAAAAAAAAAAACCCAAAAAACAACAAACTAACAAACCCCAAAACCAAAACCAAACCAAACCAAAACCAAAAAAAACACCCCCCCCCCAAAAAAAAAACATTTAGGAACACATAAAATCCTAGAAGCAGAGAAGGTTTTTGGCCAAGAACCTTGTGGTTGGGAGCTCATGGGCTAAGGAGTCAACACACTTCCATTATTTTGCTACATAGTCACAGTATCAGAGTGCCCTCAATTCCTCTCTTTACTCACAGATTAGTGCAGTTCTCAGACCTCATCAGAGAAGTTTCCCTGTGCAGTGGACAGTGACTGCTGTGGAAACTCACCAGTGGTCAAAGTTAGAAGAGACGTGTTTGTAGGATGCTCAGCCACAAAGAAGACATCTGACCCTCTTGCCCACTGACAAAACAAAACACACCACAACTGTACTTTTTTTTTTCTTCCTTCAAGACAGGGTTTCTCTGTGTAACCCTGGCTGTCCTGGAACTCACTTTGTAGACCAGGCTGGCCTCGAACTCAGAAATCCGCCTGCCTCTGCCTCCTGAGTGCTGGGATTAAAGGTGTGCGCCACCACGCCTGGCTGCAACTGTACTTCTAAAACTCAATCAAACAAACTAACACAACAGGGTTTTAGCTCAGCAGTTCTAAGAGTGCTTGCTTGATACATGCAAGGACCTCAGCTCATTCTTCAGGAGAACAATACAACAGTAAACCAACCAACCAACCAACCAACCAACTAACAACCAACCACCAACCAACCAACCAACCACTAACCAAACGACCAACCAACCAACAACCAGCCAACCAACCAACCAACCAACAACCAATCAACCAACCAACCAACCAACCAACAACCAATCAACCAACCAACCAACCAACCAACCAACCAACCAACCAACCAACCAAACCAACCAACAAACCAACAACCAACCAACCAAACCCATCAACCAACCAACCAACCAACCAACCAACCAAACCAACCAACCAACCAACCAATCAACCAACCAACAACCAACCAACCAACCAACCAACAACCAACCAACCAACCAACCAACCACCAACCAATCAACCAGCCAACAACCAACCAACCAACCAATAAATAAATAAATAAATAAATAAATAAATAAATAAATAAATCAAGGCCAGGGGAGGTGGTACATACCTTAGCCTCAGCACGTGGGAGGTAGAGGCAAGTGGAGCTCTGTCAGTTTAAAGTCCTCTTGATCTACAAAATGACTTCGAGGCTACTCAGGGCTACATAGTGAGACCTTGATTCAAAAACAGAAAGACAAAAACCAAAAACCAAAACCAAAAACCCCAAAAAACAAAAAAGACCTCCAAACAAACAAGAAACAAAAAGCAGTCCCCCCCCTCCAAAAAAAAGAGACAAGAAAAAGAAAGAAAAATGGGTTAGTTCATACATTTTGACATTGTGGAGGCAGAGGCCGGGAGGCCAGGCAGCCCGTGGTTCTGAGTTGGATACCAGCATAGTCTACATAGCAAGTTTCAGGATATCCATAGCTTCATAGAGAGACCCTGTTTCAAAACATACACACACACACACACACACACACACACACACACACACACATACACACACCTTATTTTAGACAGGATCTAGGCTGTCTCAAACATATTTTTCCCCCCTCTTGATTACTGGGATTACAAGTGTGAGCCTCCATACCTGCCTTCAGACATGACATTTATTTATATATTTTTTCTTGTTATTTTATATTCCATAGCCCAGACTGGCCTTAAACTGGTTATGTAGCCAGCCACGACTTAGAACTTCTGATCCTCCTGCCTTTACCTTAGTGGGTGCTGGGATTGTAGGTGTGTGTCAGCACATTTTATTTATTTATTTTTTATGTGATGGTGGGGCACAAACCCAGTGATAAGGATCAAGATCAACGACTTGATCAAAAACTGGTTCTTCCATGCCTGTTGCTCGCTCACTGGAGTGGTTCTGAGAGCTGTGTTGAGGTTGAGGATCAGACCTTGTATATGTCTATATGCATATGAGGTAGTTGATCATTGGGGTGGGAAAGGGAAGAAGTGCTTTTCCTGGTAAACAGAAACCCTTAAGAGATCCTTGAGGAATGCTCAGTTTAAGCCTTTGTTTACCCAACGACAATCCTTTTGTTTACCCAACCAGAGTCCTTCTGTTTAGGGTATTGTCACCAGAGCCACCATTTTTGAGACCCGATTTGGACCTAATAGTGTCTAAGACAGAAATTGGTCCCAGAGGTGGGTTGACTGTTGTGATTCTGATCATGTTATTTATTTATTTACTTTTTTTTTTTTTTTTAAAGTTTGTGGGCTGGAGAGATGGCTCAGTGGTTAAGAGCACCGATTGCTCTTCCAAGGGTCCTGAGTTCAAATCCCAGCAACCACATGATGGCTCACAACCATCCAATAATGAGAGACAGCTACAGTGTACTTTACATATAATAAATACATGTTTAAAAAAATTTTGCAAGAGTTTGGAAGTTTGCCCTTGAATGAACCATGATGCTGAGAGTTATGTGGCCCTAGACGACCTGAGACTGTGAAGTCTCAGATGGGATAAATGATAGGCCTTTTCTCGATCTCCCTTGGTGACACAGATATATAGGCCATATTCGACCAGATTAAAAGTAGATAAAGGCAGGTTTATTAGGTAAGGCTCCTGGCGGGTTCATCAGTCCAAAAGAACCAGTCTAAGGAAATTACACATCTGGACTAGAGTGTGGAAGTTTTATAGACTGTAGATGAAGGCCCAAGTACGATCAATAGCACTTAGGTAGGGATTAGGGTGGCTGGCAGCATCAGGGAAAGAGGGTAACCCAGCTGCTAAGAATGGAACTAGGCGGGCTGGTGAGATGGCTCAGTGGGTAAGAGCACCCGACTGCTCTTCCGAAGGTCCAGAGTTCAAATCCCAGCAACCACATGGTGACTCACAACCATCCGTAACAAGATCTGGCGCCCTCTTCTGGAGTGTCTGAAGACAGCTACAGTGTACTTACAAATAATAAATAAATAAATCTTAAAAAAAAAAGAATGGAACTAGGCTTGTAGAGTCATTCCTTTGTCCAGAGTTTTTCAGTGTGGGAGGCCTTGAAGGAAGGAGGGCAGATAGGGTTTCCCAGCTTGTGTTGGGGTGAGCAGGGGTTCCAGCCCTCTTTGGGTATAGGGACATTCATTACATCTGGATATTTCCTGCTGAAAAGAGCCTGTGGTGGTGGTGGTGGGGAGTCAGGAGTTTGTGGACAAGTGTTCGTAGGGAGGTATGGGTGTAGGAGCATTTGGCTAACTACCATCCTGGAGACTTTGGGAATCCATTCCTAGAGGAAGAGGAGAAGGCAAAGGGCTAGAAGAAAGAATAGACAAACGAGAACAGTTGGTCCCACAGTGTGGGTGAGCCAGGCAAAAGGAGTACTGCCATCAGAGTAAGAGAGAGGAAGAGGACTGTTTGCATGGCTTCAGGTCCTTCCCCCCTGTTTCTGGAGTGGTCCATCTTGGTCTCCATCAGGCCAGACTGTTGATGTAGCAGCATCCCTCAACTCCCCACAGGAGCATGCAGGGACCACCCTTATCAGTCATAACGAGGCCAAGGGCTTTCCAGTTTTGCAGGGCCATTGAAGCTTATAAGAATATTTTTTTTAAGATTTATTTATTTATTATATGTAAGTACACTGTAGCTGTCTTCAGACACTCCAGAAGAGGGAGTCAGATCTTGTTACGGATGGTTGTGAGCCACCATGTGGTTGCTGGGATTTGAACTCCTGACCTTTGGAAGAGCAGTCGGGTGCTCTTACCCACTGAGCCATCTCTCCAGCCCCCTATAAGAATATTTTTAAGTTTATAAAGAGTGATAAGTGTGAGAGACGTTAGCATTAATCGTTGTAATCTGTCTAGCAACCCACCCTGTAGAGAAGGCAGTGGACTCACACCTTTGTGTCTTTGTAGAGGCTCCGGAGGTGATTTTGGGTTCAAAGCATGAACAGGCTTTAAGATGAGCTCAGGGAAGACAAACCTTCCATGGAGTAAAAGGGGCAAGAGTTCACTTGATCTTGACTTTCAGTATGACTACAGACTGTGAAGGGGGGTGGGGACTTCTCTCTATCCAGAAGACTGGATGCATATAAATTTAGCCCAAATGAGAAGTCCCTTTTAAGTTTATACTTAGAAAACAACCAAAGGACACTTAAAGCCTTGAGCTTGTGACTATATGATATTAGTGGATTGTCCAGTGGAAGGCTTTTCTAGAGTTAGACTAATAACTAACTTATCAGAACTTCATTGATTAATGCTAAAACTTTGAACTTTGAAGTCTTAATACAACAGTAGCATAGTGAGGGGGAGACATCGGAAGCTCTTTTTGTTTCTTTCATATACCTTAAATCACCTTCCTTCACCGTTTAAGCTTTCACATCCTCCAACCTTCATAGCTTACGGTTACGAACCTTACCTTCTTAGACCCCAAAACAACTTCCTTAGTTCCTCACAGCTTAAGCTTTTATATCTTGACCTTATATAAACTTTATATCTTTTTAATATAATGATTATCTTTTATCTGGCCATTTACCATGAGACATAGGTGGTATCGGTAAAGCAAGCAGTGATTGGTTCTTTTAAATAAATGAATAGTAAGTTTCTTTGAAATCTGTTTTTCTTTTCTTTTCTTTTCTTTTCTTTTCTTTTCTTTCCTCTTCTTTTTTTTTTAAAGAATTATTTATTTTATGTATATGAGTACACTGTTGCTGTCTTCAGACACACCAGAAGAGGGCATCCGATCTCATTACAGATGCCTGTGAGCCACTATGTGGTTGCTGGGAATTGAACCCAGGTCCTCTGGAAGAGCAGTCAGTGCTCTTAACCGATGAGCCATCCCTCCCAGAAAAATCTGACAGACGGAGTCGGAACTTAGTGGGGATTGTCCTACTTTGTCTAGGCAAAGTGGGGCAGTCAACTCTCCAGCATCCTGCATGCCCACAGTTTGGATTGTGTGCTGTCAGCAGTTGAGGTAAAAGGGAAGTTTATAGTCCATTGTGCAGCTTTTCTACATCGAAAGGGAGCTTCAGGTGGAGGCTCCTTTGTGCTCGACTTCTATGGAGGGATTAGAGATCGGAGCTGATCTCTCTCTATCATGAAAAGCCTTTTTCTTTTTTCCAAAGATTTATTTGTTTGTTTGTTTGTTTATTTATTTATTTATTTATTTATTTATTTAATGTACATGAGTGCTCTATCTGCATGTACACCTACGTGCCAGAAGAGGGCATCAGATCATACCATACGTGGTTGTTGGGGACTGAACTCAGGACCTCTGGAAGGACAGTGCTCTTAACCACTAAGCCATATCTTAAGTATATTTGAATAAACAAACTTTGTCTTTATAGTTATTTACTTTGAAACTGTATATAAGAGACTTAATAAGGCTTATTTTTATAATTAATTACATTAGTATTTAGCATGCCTACAAATACAGTTCTGAGCACATTAAAGAATATGATCATTTATAAGGTGACTATTAACTTGCATCTTTTTTGTTTGTTTGTTTGTTTTTTTTCGAGACAGGGTTTCTCTGTAGCTCTGGCTGTCCTGGAACTCACTTTGTAGACCAGGCTGGCCTCGAACTCAGAAATCTGCCTGCCTCTGCCTCCTGAGTGCTGGGATTAAAGGCGTGAGCCACCATGCCGGCTCTTGCATCTTAAATTATCCTTAGCAGTTAGTAGCTTATATAAGGTTAGGATTCTGCAGCTTTTTCCCTGTTTAGTTTGAGCCTTAAAAGTAACAGTCTTCCCGGGCAGTGGTGGCGCACACCTTCAATCCTAGAACTTGGGAGGCAGAGGCAGGTGGATTTCTGAGTTCGAGGACAGCCTGGTCTACAAAGTGAGTTCCAGGACAGCCAGGGCTATACAGAGAAACCCTGTCTTGAAAACCAAACCAAACCAAACCAAACCAAACCAAACCAAACCAAACCAAACCAAACACAAACAAACAAACAAACAAACAAACAAACAAAAACAAAAAAAACCCACCAAAAAACAAAAACAAAAACAAAAAAAGCTAGAGAGATATTACTATGAACTTAGACCTTAGGAGTTTATAGATCTTGATTATCTAGCTGTGTGTTGAGCATTTAGCAAAGACATAAGTAGTTAGACATATATCTTAAAATAGCTCTTATTAATTCGTATAGACCTTTTAAAAAAAGATTTATTTATTATTATTATATCTAAGTACACTGTAACTGTCTTCAGACACACCAGAAGAGGGCATCAGATCTCATTACGGATGGTTGTGAGCCACCATGTGGTTGCTGGGACTTGAACTCAGGACCTTCAGAAGAACAGTCAGTGCTCTTAACCACTGAGCCATCTCTCCAGCCCCTGAATAGACCTTTATTACCATAAAATGTTACCATCACACAAAAATCCACACCAATCTAAAACATTTAAGACTTGTTATTGTTTTCTTAGTCTAAAAGGAGATACAATAATAAACAGAGTTTATTACAACTAAGAAGTTTTATAATTGTTGCTTTATATCCTGTGATCATCTTAAGATATGTGGCTGCTTACATTCCGATGTTGTCATCAGCCAAGATGAAGGAGAGACATATAGTTGTTATTTAAAAACATTTGTGAGCCGGGCGGTGGTGGCGCACGCCTTTAATCCCAGCACTCGGGAGGCAGAGGCAGGTGGATTTCTGAGTTCGAGGCCAGCCTGGTCTACAAAGTGAGTTCCAGGACAGCCAGAGCTATACAGAGAAACCCTGTCTCGAAAAACCAAAAAAAAAAAAAAAAACATTTGTGTTTTTAGTAGATATATGTTTCTTTAAATGAGAGTTGAATCCAAGTTACATATCTATCTATATATCTAAGTTACATATCTCTATCTATCTATCTATCTATCTATCTATCTATCTATCTATCTATCTATTTATCTATATCTATCTATCTATCTATCTATCTATCTATCTATCTATCTATCTACACATACAGAGAGGGTTGAATCTCATATATATAAAACATAGACATAGGAGGCCAAATAAAGCTTATTTTGGTAATTCCTTATGTCTACAAGTATAGTTATGAACATGTTAAAGAATATGATTATTTATGAGGTAGTCGATAATTAAGCTGTATGTTTTAATTATGTTTAACAGTTTATAATAAGTGTTTGCATGAGGCTGGCTGGTGAGATGGCTCAGCGATTAAGAGCACTGATTGCTTTTCCAGAGGTCCTGAGTTCAATTTCTAGCAACCACATGGTGGCTTACAGCCATAACGGTATCGGATGCCCTTTTCTGGTACAGTGTACTCACATACATACAATAAATAAATAATTCTTTAAAAAAAAGTGTTTGTTAGGTTTAAGCTGAAGTCAGTGTCAGAACGGAAACGATATAATAAGTTGGGAGAATGGCAAGGACCTTGGCTAAAGGGCTGCTATCACAAGGCCATAAATTGTATTGTAGCTTATTTGGTTATCAAGAGTGGAGAATTTAGGTTTAGGAAGGGAGGAGGAGTGGCAGGCAGTTGGGCTGGAAAGAGGGGGCTGCTTTGAAGCCATGGGAGTAGGTGGAGAGGCCTTGGGTGGTGGTGGTAGTAGCCTTACATGGGCCTAAGGGAGAAACAGTTGCTGTGGCGCAGTCATGGGCATAAGGAAACTGTAGTTCCTGGAGGGATGGAGAGACTGATGTGCTCAGGACATGAGTGTTGAGGCCTCCCTGCCTGGCTAGCAGGCTGGATTGTGTAGAGTGGGTGGGGCTGAGGTGTGACCTGGCCCAATGTACAAGGAGTGGGGAGGTATTACCAGAAGTGTGTGTTGGAGCTCGGGCAAACTGAAAGGAAGTCTCTCTCTCTCTCTCTCTGTGTGTGTGTGTGTGTGTGTGTGTGTGTGTGAATGTGTGTATGTGTGTTAGGGGGCAGGGTTTGCAAGAGCCAGAGCTATGTAGAGGACACAGTGGGCTGGAGAATCAGGGTCTGAAATCAAATTTGCCGACAAATGATCTGTACATACCTTAGGAGGGTTAGATTAGCAGTCTGGTTCAAAGCAGCTATTGCAGCTGGAACAGATGTGGTTCAGTGAAGAAGGTAGAGGAATAGGTGGGGCTCAGTCAAAGGAGGGGACTTGGGTTTGGGATCTGGGTCCTTGGACTTCTCAGCCATCCTTGTTAGTAGGACCTGAGCTATAGAATATTGGGCACAGAGGGGAGGGATGTGACTGTGGCTCCCCCCCCCCCCCAAACCAAACCAAACCAAACCAAACCAAACCAAACCAAACCAAACCAAACCAAACCAAACAAAAACCCTGGACAGAAGGGGATTCAGATCACTATGCGTCAGCAGAAAATTTCAAGATCATGAATGTTAAAGTTAAGAGTGCCCTCTGGTGGCCATTTAGACTAGTTACTGAAGCCAGGCCTTAGAACAAAGGCGTTTTGGGATCAAAGTCTGAGACAGTCCAAACTTGGATAAATTTTGTAGCAGGCACCCCAAGGGTGACTGAGGATTCTGTTTAGACTCAGCCTTGCCAATTTCCAAGCCTGTGCGGGAGACACGAAGACTATGACGCAGCATCCGTTCCACATGATAGTTTGGCGTAGAAAAGTGTGGTGGTGGTGGTGGTGGTGGAATAGCTCCGGAAAGGACATCTCCGAATCCAAGGCTCCCAGAACACAGACCGTCTTTGTTCCAGAAAGGGCTGGCTTGCCCTAGCACAGCTGTGATTCTTGGCAGGGTATCCGAGGGGTTCCTGGACTCAGAAGAGGCATCCGGATACCTCTTAAACTGTGGCTGGGAAATGGCGATTTAAAGTTGATTATGTCAGGTAGGGAGGCGGAAAGAGAGGGAGAGGAGCAGTTTCCAAGCACCTGGAGCCAACCCACCAGGCACGGGCTCAGTTTCCCCAGGGTTTTGGTACTAAAATGATACTCCGTTCCCCCCCCCCCCCCCCGCCCCCCAGGTGCTGCCTGGGCAGGTTCATAAGTCCCAAAGAATGGGGCTTAGGAAGTCGTACATCGGGGAACTTTTATAGACTGTAGGCAAAGGGTGATGACTTGCCAGTCACAAGCTGAGTGTGTGCTCAGGTATGGTTAAGAACTGAGGACTTAGGTGGGGATTAGGGTGTCTGGCAGCATCAGGGAAGTTGGTTGTGACAGCTGCCAAGAATGTGGAACTGGGCTCATGGAGCCATTCCTTTGTTTGGAGTTTTTCAGTGCGGGTGGGATTTGGAGAATGGGGACTGAAGGAGTTTCCCAACTTGTAGTGGGGCGAGCCTTGGTTCCAGTCTAACAATAAGGACTCTATTAGCAATGGAGATAGAAGCTATTCATGTGATATTTTGGTAAAGAATATGGCTGCTTTCTGCCTCTGTCCTGAGAACTTGCTTGAGGCTTAAAAAAAAAGTAATAGACGAATTCCTTCCTTCCTTCCTTCCTTCCTTCCTTCCTTCCTTCCTTCCTTCCTTCCTTCTTTCCTTCCTTCCTCTCTCTCTCTCTGTTTCTCTCTCTGTCTCTGTCTCTGTCTCTGTCTCTCTCTCTTTGTCTCTCTCTCTCCCTCCCTTCCTTCCTTTTTCTTTTGTTTTTTTTTTTCAAGACATGGTTTCTCTGTGTAGCCCTGGCTGTCCTGGAACTCACTCTGTAGACCAGGCTGGCCTTGAACTTAGAAATCTGCCTGCCTCTGCCTCCCAAGTGCTGGGACTAAAGGCGTGGGCCAGCACTGCCCAGCTAGACCAATTTCTTTGATGGAAGTGATTTCAACATAGCATAACATTGAGCTTGTGAAATGAAATGATCATTATGTATGAGTGTCTTTATGCATACCTACAGTGAAACAGTAACAAATAGTACAGAAAGAAAATTTAAAAATGCAATATAGAGAGGAAAAGAGCACTAGAATGCTAAAGATTGCAGTAATGTGCTGAAAAAAAATTTTGTTAAAAGATGTTAGCATCATGATGGCCTCCCTGATGGTGTGAGCATGGGAGAGATCCGGGCGAGCTGGACCCGGCAGTGTTGCTCTGACCAGTTACTTCCCAGGTCCAGATCTAGGGCTTTGAGTTGGCCCACCCCAATATCTATCCCATCTATGAACTGATAGAGCACGTGAAGGGGCAATGACAGGATTTCAGAGAGAAGTCTTGGTGAGGGTCCAGTATTGATGGTGCAGCAGAAGCCAGAGGCCTCAAAACAGACCGATGACTCACTGCAATGAACATTTGCTAGTAAAGATGTTTGGGCAAAAGGGTATACTTTTACACTGTGTGACACACAAGGGTTTCTATTTTTAATTTTAATTTTTTATTTTTTTTTTTTGGAATGGGATTTACAAGGGTGGAGGGTGAACAAGGAAGGGCTTGGAAACGAGTGGGATTAGGGTGCATGATGTGAAATTCACAAAGAACTAATAAATATTACATTAAAAACGATGTCCGCATCATGAATGAGAAATCTTTCACTCTGCACTGAAACCTCGGGAGAGGTGGCCTCAGGGCAGGACTTTACTCAGCTAAGGCTACAGCTTGCGAACTAGAGCCCAGGTGGTTCTTGATCCTAGAAATAAGCTGGATATAAAAGCTGATACAAATGTGGTCCAGAGGGCCAGGGTCCATCCCAGGTTGGCAGCTGTTTTCAGCACTGCGTTCCGTAAGGGACTGGTTTTGGAGGTGTGAAAGACACAAGATTCAGGGGATCACATATCCTTCCTCCATGGTTGCAGAGAGGCCAGGCGACATGTGAAAGGCGACAGTGATCTCTCAGAGCCTCTTCACAAGCAGCCTCTTCCACACAGCTCAGATTAGCTCTGATGTTATTCGTTGGTTCAGCAACTCAGTTTGTCTCAGAGTGTCTCACAGTAGTGCTTACGATTTATACACCCTCAGGATGAGGGACTCAGTAGATATAGTCAGTTTCAGGGACTTCTGGAGCCTTGACCTGTTTACTTCCTTCGCTGAACTAGCTTTCTTGCAGGGTGGAATGCGTCAACTCCTTTAGAGCATGTTGTTTAAGGAGCTTCCCTCCAAGATGGAAAAGGCTTTAATCTTGGAGGGAATGCTACATGGCAGTTATCTTTTAGTTTCTTTTCTCTCCCATTTGGGACTCTAATCCTCTGGAACTGTAAGTCAAATGAACACATTCTGAAGTTGCTTTTGGTTTTGCTATGATAAATAGCAACAAAAAAGTAACTAATACACTCACCAAATGCTTTTCCAGCCTGGACCCTTTAACTAATTTTTACCTCTATTTAGAAAGCTTTATCCCAGGAGGTTCATAACTATAGATTAAAAAACAAAAACCACTTTGCATTTGGGAAAATTTCAAGAATTCATGAGTGAATTGTAAAATGAGTCTATTAACCCACTCATGAATACAATGTGATTGGTCTGTTGATCTCTATTTTCTCTCTGCCCACTCTCTCTCTGCAACAGGGCTTTGCTCTCCAGGGTATTCTTGGACTTGTGACAATGCTCCTTCCTAGGCTTTCAGAGTGCTAGGATCACAAGCACACACTGTCATGCCTCCTTTCTCATCCACCCTCTGTTAGTGCTGAGGCTGAAGGTCTGAGCCACCACCCCTGGCTCTCTACATTTACGGTTAGTGGTGTGTGTGTGTGTGTGTGTGTGTGTGGTGTATGTGGTGTGTGTGTGTGAATCACAGAGTCATTCTGTGACAAATGATTTGACAAATTGTCACTGTAACGATGGCCTTGTTTTGTTTGTTTTGTTTTTTAAGACAGGGTTTCTCTGTGTAGCCCTTGCTACTCACTCTGTAGACCAGGCTAGACTCAAACTAAAAAAAATCCCAGATATCCAACTGCCTCTGGCTCCTGAGTGCTGGGATTAAAGGCATGTGCCACCATTGCCTGGGTGTAATGATTTATTAATTGTTAAAGTCACAGTAACAATAGCAATTACACTGATGAATCAGAAAAGAGGAAACAGAGGTATAACTTGTATTCTTTGGGTAAACTTTTTTTTTTTACTTGCTACAAACTTAAGCTTATTTTTTATAATTTATTATTCATCCACTGTAGTAAATATTAAAGAGTGCTTATAAGGAAAATCATGGCAAGAGGGATCTGATACTTGGTGGATTGCCTATTTTCTGAGCAAAACACCGAAGACCAGATTCTTCTAAGGGAGAAGGTGGGTTTCTGTCTCTGTAAAGAGTTAGATAAACTAGCGGTGAGTCGCTTGGGTATGAACATATCTAGGAATAAACTTGCCTGAGAGAGTTTGCAGTGTAGGCTCTGAGACTTAGCACATGGGTAGAGCTACTATCCAAGTTGAAACTCTAGAGGACAAAGCAGAGACACAGCAGAAACAAAAAGGAGGTACAGGTGTTAATGGGCCCAAACCAAAGATTCCATGACCTTTGCTCACACTTTTAGGCCCTGGCAGCTCAGGGAAAACTTGCTCATCTCACAAACGTGGACCATGAAGTGCTCGTTTTGACATTTTGACTAGTTATGCTGGTGCTCTGGTCCATTGCCTGGTTTTCTCTCCATGTACAATTTTACACTGGGCTTTGCCTTTGGGCATTTGAAAATATATTCTTGAGATATTTGAAGAGAACCCACTGCACTCTTTTTTAAGGGTCATTTGATTTGAAAAAAAAAAAAGCATCATTTCAAGAGAAGGTTTATTCTTTTATCAGGCAAGAGTCCTCTTCACCCATTCACCTACCTAGAGTAGCCTTAGGAAGTCTGAGGTTAGGCTGGTTAGGAACCCAGCAAACATCCATAGTTCCTTGTGTAGCACTAGATGCTGAGGTGTGTGTTGAAATGCAAACTGTAGACTATTATAGAAGGGCTTGACTAATGATAGCCAGGGCACCAAAGGATCACTGGGTGCTTTTAGAATGTTGGTCATCTGGGAATATACGTATTCTGCCTTAGTTAAGGTTTTGGTTGGTATGGTAAAACACTATGACAAAAATCACTTTTGGGAGTGGGAAAGCTTTAATTTAGCATACTGTTACATGTCAGGGTAGGAACTCAAACCTGGAGGCAAGAGCTAGTGCAGACTCCAAGGAGGGGAGCTGCTTACTGTCTTTTTCTCAATTTGCTTTCTTTCTTTCTTTCTTTTTTTTTTTAAAGATTTATTTATTTATTATATGTAACTACACTGTAGCTGTCCTCAGACGCTCCAGAAGAGGGCACCAGATCTCATTACGGATGGTTGTGAGCCACCATGTGGTTGCTGGGATTTGAACTCTGGACCTTTGGAAGAACAGTCGGGTGCTCTTACCCACTGGGCCATCTCACCAGCCCCTCAATTTGCTTTCTTATAGAAGCTAGAAACAAGAGCCTAAGGGTAGCACCACCCATAGTGACCTAGGTCTTCCCACATCAACAATCTATCATGAAGATATATCATAGGCTTGCTCAGTCTGATGGAGCCATTTTTTTCAGTTAAAATTCCCACTTCCCATATGAATCTAACTTGTGTCAGGTTGACACGGAATCTAGCCAGCACACATAACATCTTTTTTTTATGGCCGCTGGGAGTTGTTTGTCTGAGGAGAAACTAAGAATGGTTAGGAGGTTGTGCTTTCCCTTCATCTATGTTCCATCTCATTGTGTGGATCTGTGTGGCAGGCTCCACCAATGAGAAAAAAAACAGGAAGCCTTGCTGAAACCCAAACGCAAGACTAAGTGGAAACCCAGGTGTCTCCTCAGAAGAGGAGAGGTGCTCAGCCCCCATTCTTAGTGCTTTGGCCTCCTACCATTCTCCTCAAGGCCATCTTCACCTCCTGGTTCCTCAGGGTGTAGATGAGGGGATTGAGGAACGGTGTGATGGCTGTGGGGAAGAGAGCAGCCGCCCCATCCAGGATTCCGTGGCTGTCAGGTCGCAGGTAGGTGAAGGCACAGGGCACATAGTACACGGTAACCATGGTTACATGAGCTCCACATGTTGAGAAGGCCCTTCGTCTCCCATCAGCTGTGCGGATTCTCAGGATGGCACGAATGATATAGATGTAGGAAAGAAGGATCAGAGAGAAGCAACTGGCGACCACCACTCCAATGTCCACAAAGGTGAACAACTCATTGATTGTGGTATCTGCACAGGCTAGCTTCAGCACTGCAGGAATGTCACAGAAGAAGTAATCTACCTGATTGGGACCACAGTAGGGCAAGCGGAAGGTTAGGATGGTTTGGATTGCTCCATGGATTAAGCCAGCCACCCAAGCTCCAGCCACCAGCAAGGTACTCAACTTAGCAGACATGAGGACTGGGTAACGCAGGGGTTGGCATATGGCCAGGTACCTGTCATAGGCCATAGTGGTATAGAGATAACATACAGTACTGCCCAGAAAGTGGTAGAAATAAAGCTGTGCCACACATCCCCCAAATGGGATGGGCTTAATGCCTGGAGTGAAGTTCATCATGAGGCGGGGGACAATGATGTTAGAGATGCCCATGTCGATGACAGAGAGTGCACCAAGGAAGATGTACATGGGGCGAGCATGGAGCTGCGTGTCGGTGCAGACAGTGATTAGGATGATCATGTTCCCCAGCTGAGTCAGGATGTAGATCAGCAAAAAGAACACAAACAGGAATGTCCTCAGCCTGGGAGGGTGGGGGACCCCTGTGAGGATGAACTCAGTCAAGACTGTATAGTTGACTCTTTCCATCTTTGAGAGATCTAGAGAACAGACAATCAGGGGTTAGCATAAATGACATGCAAGTTGGGGGGACTAAAGGAGACTGTGAAAACCTGGGGCAGTGATGGGGAAGTTCTGTGGAGCTGTGACCAGTGTGGAGGACCTGTGTTCTCTGCTCTCTGAAAGCTCACTGGCATAGAGCTGTGCTCACTCATGCTCTTTTGTAGCTGCTTTAAAGTGATGCAGCAGTCACAGGGAGTTGCTATGTCCTACAAAATCTACACTGTTGACTTTCTTGACCTTTAGAAGTTTGTAATCGAGGCTTTGAACACTGGAAACTTCCATTAACCTGTAAACCAATGACCGACTATTGTTCAGGACATGTAGCCTCTTCCGTGAATGCTGGACTGTGCCTTCCAACCACTCCTCATGCTTGCCTGTCCAGCAGTTTTCTGTTTTACTGAACTTCGTTTTTCACAAATATAACTTAGTAAACAGTGATATTAGAGGCTGCTTTCTAGCCTCTGGGCTTCTTCTCAGTCCTCAAAGAGTCTAAATTGGTGTTACTATCCTGTTTCAAAACCTAGATGTAGTTTGGTGAGATGACTTCTTGGATTAAAGCATGAGCGATGCAATTCTGATGACCTGAGTTTAATACCCAGAATTGACATTTGAAAGTCCGATGAAGTACTGTGTGTACAGTACTATGCATACAGTACTGTGGATACAGTACTGTGCATTTGTGTTTACAGCACTCCACAACAGAATTGCCTAAAGCTGCTCGGCCAGCATACAGCACAGTACCTGACCAAGGTGGAAGGGCAAGAATTGATTCCTGAACGCTCTCCTCTGACTTCCACACCAGTGTACATTGTGTTACACACACACACACAGTTTATAAACAACCTCAAAGAGCAACAAAAGAAAATGTAGATTAGTGAAGTTTTGTGTATATTTCTTCCTTTCTTAAGAAAGAACAGGGTTGGGGCTGGAGAGATGGCTCAGAGATTAAGAGCACCGACTGCTCTTCTAGAAGTCCAGGGCTCAATTCCCAGCAACCATATGGTGGCTCACAACTGTTTTCTGGTGAGTCTGAAGAGACTGACAGTGTATTCACATGCATAAAATTAAAAACAAAACAGACAAACAAAAACAAAACAAAATAAAAAACAACAGTGTTTCTAGCTGACTTGCAGTTCACTATGTGGAGCAGGCTGGCCTTAAACTCACAGAGATCTGCCTGTGTCAGCCTCTAGAGTGCTGGGATGAAAGGCATGTGCCAAGGTTAACCTATTCTCTGTATAGCCCTGGCTGTCCTGGAATTCAGTTTGTAGACCAGGCTGGTCTCGAACTCAGAAATCTGCCTGCCTCTGCCTCCCGAGTGCTGGGATTAAAGGAGTGCGCCACCATTGGCCGGCTTTTTGTTTATCTTTATTTTTTTTAAAGATTTATTTATTATATGTAAGTACACTGTAGTTATATCTTCAGACACTCTAGAAGAGGGCATCAGATTTCGTTACGGATGGTTGTGAGCCACCATGTGGTTGCTGGGATTTGAACTCTGGACCTTCGGAAGAGCAGTCGGCGCTCTTAACCACTGAGCCATCTCGCCAGCCCCCTTGTTTACCTTTAAATGATTGCATTTACTTATTTACTTTATGCTCATTAGTATTTTGGTTGCATGCATGTATGTGTATATACTTGGAGCCCTTGGCGATCAGAGAAGGGCATTGCTTCCTTTGGAGTTACAGATAGTTGTTACCTGCAACATGGGTCCTGGGAACTGAATCTGGGTTCTCTGCAAAAAAAAAAAAAAAAAAAAAAAAAAAAAAAAAACAAGTGTTTTAAACCATGGAGCCATATTTTTAGTTCCATAATAGTCATTTAAAACAAATCTCAACTCTGCTTCATTTTGGATCGTTCAAAAATGATTTCTGTCTTGAAGTCAGAAATGGTGTTTTACCTAATTTGAATTCCCTAAAAGAACACCCCAGGCTGCCCAGGTGACAGCAGGGATCCTCACCCTAGCTGCAGTTGCCGAATCATAGTTCTGGGACTGCAGGGGTGTGCCAATACATTGTCGTGCTGGAGACTGAACTCAGGACCTCCAACATGTTAGTCAGGTACTCTATCAACCCAGCTACATCCCTAAACCTCCATGTGCTGCTTAGTTTTTTTTGTCAAGTTGACAAACCTAGAGGCATCTGGAAAGAGGGAATTCTATTTGATGCATTGCCACATTAGATTGGTCTGTGTGCATTTCTGTGAGGCATTTTCTTGAGTAATGATTGATGTGGGAGGTCCAGCCCACCGTGGGTGGTGCCACCCCTGGACAGGTGCTTCTGGGTTGTAGAAGAAGCAGGCTGAGCAAGTTTAGGGAGCAAGTCAATAAGCAGCATTCTTCCATGGCCTCTGCTTCCGCTCCTGTCTTTGCTTCACTCAGTGGTGGTCTGTAACTTGTAAGCCTCACCAAGTTGCTTTGGATCATGGTGTTTCATCACAGAAACAGAAAGAAAACACAGATACGGTGTAAATAGCTTGAAGGTATAAACTGCTTCTGGGTTGGCTTCACCAGGGCTCATGTGTGTTTACTAATATGTATTAACTGTTGAACAAACATTTGTAGGATACTAAGAAACAAACTGGACTATTTTTTCCTGTCCCATTTTCTGTCAAGAAGGGTGATTCTTCCATTGCATACACTAGCAAGATTTTGCCGAAAGGACCCAGATATAGCTTCTCTTGTGAGACTAGGCCGGGGCCTAGCAAACACAGAAGTGGATGCTCACAGTCAGCTATTGGATGGATCACAGGGCCCCCAATGGAGGAGCTAGAGAAAGTATCCAAGGAGCTATAGAGATCTGCAACCCTGTAGGTGCAACAACATTATGAACTAACCAGTATCCCCGGAGCTCTTGACTCTAGCTGCATATGTATCAAAAGATGGCCTAGTCGGCTATCACTGGAAAGAGAGGCCCATTGGACTTGCAAACTTTATATGCCCCAGTACAGGGGAATGCCAGGGCCAAAAAGTGGGAGTTGGGGGGTAGGGGAGTGTGGGGGAGGGTATGGGGGACTTTTGGGATAGCATTGGAAGTGTAATTGATGAAAATACGTAAAAAAAATCAAAAAATAAAAAACGAAAAAAAAACTATAACATGTAAAAAAAAAAAAGAAGGGTGATTCTTACAGTGTCAAGCAATTATGTTTGTATTAAATTCATCCCTTTCTGGGCTCTGTTGCTCTGACATCTGGGGGACAGTGCACATTAGAACACAACTTCTGGTAGTGTGATGGCACATGACTCTAGTCCAGTACTTGGGAGTCAGAGGCGAGCAGACATCTGAGTTGAAGGCCAGCCTGGTCTACATAGTAGACCATGTATAGCAGACCATTACAAAGTAGATCTCTGTAAGAACCTGCCTTAACAAAGGGGTAGAGGAGTCAGCTGGAGCGATGGCTCAGTGGCAAGAGCACTTCTACTCTTTCAAAGGACCAAGGGTTGGTTACTAGCACCCATACCGGGCAGCTCGCAACAAGTTGTAACACTAGTTTTAGAGAATTCAATGTTCTCTTCTGACCGCTGAGGGCACCCACATACATCATAAGTAAAAATAATACTTTCATTTAATTTTCATTTCATTTTAATGTTTATTTATTAATTTGTTTGTTTGATTTTTGAGACAGGGTATTTCTTCAAAGTGTTGGCTGTCCTGGAACTTATTTTGTAGAGCAGGTTGGTCTTGAACTCACAGAGATCTGCCTGCTTCTGCCTCTCCAGGAGTGTGCCACCACAGCTAATTTAATAAATATTTTTTAAAAAGCATATACTGCTTTTGCATAGAATTTGAGTTTGGTTCCCAGATATGATGTTCAGTGACTCACAAATACATGTAACAGTAGTTCCAGGGATCTGATGTTTTCTGGCCTCTGCCAGCACTGCACTTGTATGCACACACATGAACACAGACAGACACACAGACAGACACACAGACATATACACACAGACATATACACACAGATACACACACAGAGATACACACACAGACACATACATAGACATATACACACATAGACATACACACAGACACAAATACACACAGACAGACACAGACACATCCACAGACACACACACACACACACACACACCGAGACACAGACACACACTATTCTGGAACTGGAACTTATTATGTCTACTAGGCTGCCCTCAAAGTCACAGAGAGCTGCCTGCCTCTGCCTTCCAAGTTTTGGGATTAAAGGCATGCACTGTTATGCCTGGCAAAAATAAAATAAAGTCTTAAAAATGGAAGAAAAGACCCTAGTTCTGTATGTATGTATATATACACACACACACACACACACATGCCATATATGTCATATATATATCACATATATACATAGTGTGTGCATTTATGTGTGTAGTATATATTTGTCCAGAGATTCGCAGTGTCAAGGGTATAAGATACTTTCTAAAGAGGCAAAAGACTCACACACATTTCAGCAGGTGACTTTCATCTAATTCCCAATTTGTTTAGTTCCAAACTATGTTTCTAACTTGAGTCACAAATCTCTCAAATGAAGAAATCTTTTATTTTTTTTGACTTTTGAGACAGGTTTCTCTATGTAGCCCTGGCTTCTGGAAACTCTCTCTGTAGACCAAGCTGAACTGGAACTCACAGCTTGCCACTAGCCTCTGCTTCCGAAGGGCTGGGATTAAAGGCATGTGCCACCACATCTGGCCTAAATGAAGAAACCTTTAAAAAAGTCCATTTTCTGAAAATCAACTCAAAACACATCTTCTTTTCTTTATATTTAGAAAAATAATATAATCTTGTACGTTTCCTGAATTTTACAAGGCTTTTAAAGTAATCTAAAGATGAACCACAATAAAATCAGTATATAAAAATATAACCAGAAAATGTGTAATGAAATGTGATACACGAAACTAGCATAAGAATATATAAATCCCTTGGGGCTGGAGAGATGCTCAGCGGTTAAGAGCACTTGCAGTTCTTACAGAGGACCTAGTTTCAATTCCCAGATCTCATATGACAGCTCACAATAGTGCTTAAGTCCGGCTCCAAGAGACCCAAAGCCTCTGACCTTCTTGGACACCAGGCACACATGCGGCACAAAGCCATACCCGCAAGGAAAACACTCATACATAAAATAAAATAAATCTAAAACAAAGACTATGAAGCCCTGAGTAACTAGTCTGGATTATTCCTTTAAAATATCCACTGACACAACAACCAGGTTCCAACTAGCTTAATCTAACCTTGGAATTGTGGGTAGAGCTGGGAAGTGACTTCTTGACAAGGACCACACAGAAGCAGCACAGTTAGAACCACCACAAACACCAAGGCACTCTCACCTAACTTGGCTCACACTGAAGGCAGTTGGTGAATTGTTGTTAATGAGGAAGAGCTTGGGAGAAAGAGGAAAAGATGTAGCCAATGAACAGCTGGAGAGGTAGTGTCACGTGATTTAACAGGACAGAAAGAAAGATAGTTGGAGAGTAGAAATACATTTATGGACAATAATTAAATAAAGAGCAGACTGAGAGGTGACAGAGTGGAGACATGCCTTATAGCTCTGCCCTGGTCTTTGCCTGTATCTGTGTTTGGGGACATAGTCATCAAGCCTCCAGATGACTTGAAAGATGGGATTCGCCGGGCGTGGTGGCGAATGCCTTTAATCCCAGCACTCGGGAGGCAGAGGCATTCAATGCACAGAGGCAGAGGATTTCTGAGTTCAAGGTCAGCGTGGTCTACAAAGTGAGTTCCAGGACAGCCAGGGATATACGGAGAAACCCTGTCTCGAAAACCAAACCAAACCAAACCAAACCAAACCAAACCAAACCAAACCAAACCAAACCAAACCAAACCAAACCAAACCAAACCAAACCAACAAACAAAAAACAACAACAACAACAAAAAAGAAAGATGGGATTCATGCCGTGGCTGGTGTGTGGTGAGTGATTCTTATCAGGAGGTGTCAGCATCCACGGAAGAATGTCCTGTTGGGGTCTGAGAAAAGGCAGACTGAAACTTGAATGATTTATTATTTGTGGATCTTCTCTTCCCATGCGTTTGTGGACTGGGGAAGATTGAGGCTGTTACTGAAGGCGGTCCCTGCTGTGGTCTGTTTTTGGTTTGTTTTTCCCAGAGGCACTTTGTGTGTAAGCTCTTTAGTGTGGGACTGTCGTAACAGCACCCTTGTGAGAAGGCGGCTCTCATGTCTGTAATCTGTCTCCTGGGAGACTTCCCTACCTTTCTAGCTTTCTCCAGTTTTGTAATTCCAGGTGGGACAATGTCTGTGGGGCTTATCAGGACTTGATGACTTCGTGAATCTGCGGTTTCCTTTTCCTCTCAAAACAGATTTGGTAGAAGATGATCGAGGTGATAAGGCAGATGAGTCAGAGGGTAAGAGTGAGGATGAAGAGGATGAGGCAGAGGAAGAAGAGGATGGTAAGGATGAAGATGAGGATGAAGGTGAGGAGGAGGAGGAGGCAAAGGAAGAGGCGACAGAAGCAGAGTTATTAAATGTCAAGATAGCTTTTAAAAAACTGCCTGTGGTGTTTTGAGATATGGTTTTCCTTTGTATCCCTGGCTGTTCTGGAACTTCCCATGTAGATCAGGCTGCTCTCAAACCCAGAGATCCACCTTCATCCACCTCCCAGATGCTGGACTTAAGTCATTTATTACCAGGTGTTCAAGAATGTTAATTAATTAATTAATTAATTGTCACACTTACATATTATGAAATTCAAATTTCTCATAGACTAAAAGAAACATAAACCTGACTGTCCCTAGAATACTCTAATATTCTTTTTTAAAGATTTATATATTTATTTTATGTTTATGAATCCACTGTAGCTATCTTCAGACACACCAGAAGAGTGCATTGAATCCTACTACAGATGGCTGTGAGCCACCATGGGGTTGCTGGGAATTGAACTCAGGACCTCTGGAAGAGCAGTTAGTGCTCTTAACCGCTGAGCTATCTCACCAGCCCCCCCCCCCCCCCTTTTTTGGTAACTTTCCTATGCTGTAATAGATCCCATGATGCTGGGAAAATGGCAGCAGGCAGGCAGACTTCGTACAGAGGCAGCAGCTGACAACTTATATCTCGAGACACAGCCAGCCATAAAGCAGAGAGGAAGCTAGGGATGGCGTGAGTCTTCTGAATCCCCAGAATTCACATCTCCCTTGTCAAGGCCACATTTGCTAATCCTTCCTAAACAGTTCCATTAAAAGGACCAAGTATTCAAACACATGAGCCAGTGGGGGCCATCCGCATTCAAACCACCACACCTGATTTGTGTCACCAGGATATTTAAGGTATTTCTTTTTGTTGATTTTTTTTCTTTTTTTTAGATTTACTCATTTATTTTATTTATGTGAATATACTGTAGTTGTCTTCAGACACACCAGAAGAGGTCACTGGATCACATTACAGATGGTTGTGAGCCACCACATGGTTGCTGGGAATTGAACTTGGGACCTCTGGAAGAACAGTCCGTGCTCTTAACCCTTCAGCTATTTCTCCAGCTCCTTGTTGAATTATTATTTTTTTTTTCTTTTTCTTTTTCTTTTTTTTTTGAGACAGGGTTTCTCTGTGTAGCCCTGGCTGTCCTGGAACTCACTCTGTAGACCAGACTGGCCTCGAACTCAGAAATCCGCCTGCCTCTGCCTCCTGAGTGCTGGGATTAAAGGCGTGCCCCACCACCACCCAGCCTTGTTGAATTATTAATTAATTATTTTATTTATTTTTTGTTTTTGTTTTTGTATTTGTATTTTTTTTTTTTTTTTTGAGACAGGGTTTCTCTGTATAGCCCTGGCTGTCCTGGAACTCACTCCATAGACCAGGCTGGCCTTGAAGTCAGAAATCCACCTGACTCTGTCTCCCAAATGCTGGGATTAAAGGCATGCGCCACCACTGCCTGGTTATTTTAAACATTTTAATTAAAGTATAAATTGATTGCTTCCTTTTCCTTTCTTCAACCTTCCCATGTTCCCTTCCAGCCCAATTTTCAAACTGATAGCCTCTTTTCCTTTGACTTTGTTACACATATATATGTATGGACAAGTATATAATCCATCATGCTGAGTCCATTTTCATTGTTTGTGTGTAAATGTTTCAGGACTGACCATTTTATATTGGATAGCGTCTCTGGGTCTCATCCCTTGGAGATGTTAATTCTCCCTGTCAGCAGTCATTAGCTGCCTGTAGTTCTTTGGCTAGGGGTGGGACCCCGGAGATCTTCTCCCCTCTGCCTTCGCATGTCTACTGATACTATTCAGATCTTGCCTCTGCAACCCACTGTAAGAGAGGCAGGCTCATTGTAGGCTTTCTGGTATTCTGGCTCTTCCAACCTTTTTGTTCCCCTTTTCTGTGATGCTGCCTGATCCATAACTGGGCTGCATATCTTATCCACTGGGACTGAGCTCCTAGGAACCCACTGATCTTAGCCCTGGGTCCAGTTGCACTTCTCTGCGATGGCTTCCATGTGTTGTGAGAGAAGCTTCTTTGAGGAAGTGTGGTAGCTGCACTTCCCTGGGGGTATAAGGATAGGATTTAGAACGAGGCAGGAATTACGCTGGTCTAGCAAAGCAGCGGTGGTGGATTCTTCTCTAAGATCCAGAGTCTCATTATTCCTGGGATGTTGGCTAGGCTTCCAGTCCCAGGCATGGTTTCTCTACTGTTTTCAATTAGAGTTGGTTGCCACCAGCATTTTAGTGCCATTTGCTGCACCTTTATGGATATCTTTTTCACTTTAGATTTACCAGTTTGGTGAAGAACAGCTTTTAAAAGACTGTCTTTAGGATTCTCTGGATTTCCTAGGTGTCTGCTGTCATGTGCCCCTTTGACTTAATTTTGTTAATTTGGATCTTCTCTCCCTGTCTTTTAGTTAATTTGGATAAGGGTTTGTCAATCTTATTGATTTTCTCAGAGCACCAACTCTTCCTTTCATTGGTTCCTTTTCGTTGTTGTTTCCATTGTATTTATTTCAGCCCTGAGTTTGTGTCTTATCATCTACACCTTTTGTGTATGAGTTCTTTTTATTCTAGAATTTTCAGGTGCACTGTTTAGTTAGTAGTATGCCATCTCTCTACTTTTTTTTTTTCCAAGACAGGGTTTCTCTATGTAGCCTTGGCTACCCCATATTTTGCTCTGTAGAACAGGCTGACCTCAAATTAAAGGTGTGCATCACAGCCGCCCAGGGACCTAGGATTCTTATTCCTCTTCAATACCTATAGTTAGAAGATTTTGTTTGTTGATGGTATTTCATACTTTACTCATATTTCTCTCCTCTGCTTTAATTTTTGTTTGTTTTTTTAGCGTTGTTTGCTTATTTAGTGTAAGTGCTCTGCTCCCTGTCTGAGTCTGGACATTCTAGCTTCTGCTACAGTCAGTTCACTTTTAAGATTTCCTCCTGAATTTTCTGATGGAGAGATTAAATTTTCCCAAGTTATTGTTCCAATATGTTATCTTCAATGTTTCTATCTCTTTATTAACTTCAGTTTTCAGATCCTGAGGAATCTTCATCATTTCATCTAGTCATGTGTCTGTAGTTTCTCAGACATCATTCAAGTGTGTATTGTCATTCTCTTAGAGTTCAGTAAAATGTTCCTGTCTCCTTTAAATTCCTTGGCAAAATTTATGGCAATTTGACCTGGGTATGTGGGTTTCTTTCTTAGGTTTGTGTGTATGATATGAGAATCTAGTCTGCCTTTGACTGGGAAGTAGACTTGGTAAAGCCTGGTAAAGAGTACAAGCAACTTATCCTGCAAAGATGGATCAGAAACAAAGAGGGTTCATGGACCGTGAATCTGGAGCTAAGATTTTCTTGTTTATTTGTTTGTTGGCTTGTTTATTTTTTAAAAATTATCTTGTTTGTTTATATTCCTAGACCCTGTAGAAACTCATTTTGTACCCTTAACTTTTCTGCCACAATAAACTAGACCCTCCTCATTAATCATAAGTCAAGAAATGTCCCATAGACTTGTCTACAGGCCTGTGTAATGAGCCTCCTTTTTGCGGATGCCAGGAATACAGGTGTGTGCTTCTATTTCTGGTTTGATTAAGGTCTTTTGATCTATCGTCAATGGGAAAAGTATTTTAAAATGTTTATTTCTTATTGATATGTTTGTGTATGAAGAGTTTGCCACTTCTTAAGGCTGAATAGTGTTTCATTGTATGGCCACCCCTCATTTTGTTTATTCATTCATTTATTCATGGTCAGTTGTTTTTGCTTCCATCTTATGGCTGTTCTGAAGAATGTTCCTATGTAGATGAAGACATACCTTTTTGCGACTTTATTTTTAGTAAAGTTTGCTGGTTAGTTTTTTTTTTTTTTTGTCTACTTCATACAAACTGGGTCTTGTGGGAAGGGGGGCCCTCAACTGAGAAGCCAGAAATTAAAGCACACACCTGCAATCCCGGCACTTGCAGAAAATGTCTCATTACATATGCCTGTAGACTCGACTGTGTACATATGCCTGTAGACGCGACTGTGGGACATTTTTCTTGGTTGGCGATTGATAAGAAGGGTCCAGTTTATTGGTGCAGTGCCACCCCTGCGTGGTGGTTCTGGGAGCTATAAGAAGTATCTGAGCAATCCACAGAGATAAAGTCAGTAAGCAGTGCTCCTTGATAGCCTTTGCTTCAGTTTTTGCTCCAGGATCCTATTCTGACTTCTCTCAATGATCAACTGTAATCAAGGTTTCTCAACCAAACAAGCCCTTTCTTTCCCAAGCATCCCTGGTTGGTGTTTTATCATAAGAGTGGCAAGGTAGGATGATACAGGAGTGAAAATGATGAGTTATACCCAAGTTCTAATTGTGGTTCTCTGAGGAAGCTTCACTTTGCTTTTCATTGTGTACCGTTGTTCGCTCTTACCAACAAAAGCTTTGCAGAAAATGGTGTTTTCTGGATTTCTTTTTGTAGGTTTGGTGAGTCAAACCCAGATCTGACAGGATATTAAACAAATACTGTACAATTGAACTATCTATCTATCTATCTATCTATCTATCTATCTATCTATCTATCTATCTATCTATCATCTATCTATCTATCTATCTATCTATCTATCTATCTATCTATCTATCTATCTATCTATCCATCCCAAAGCACTGACTACATGCTCAGAATCATTCCATTTTTGATGTGTGTTTTATTATAGGTTTATAGATCCTGGTAATGATGATTTATTATAAAATCACAGTGATTTTAGGACTAAAAATGATGAGTGATACCCAAGTTCTAATTGTGACAATAGCAATTATGCTGATGTGCTAGAAAAAAGAAAAAAGAGTTATAATTTGCATTCTTTGGATAAACTTTTTTGCCTTACGGGCTACAAATGTAAGCTTATTCTTTTTTATAATTTATTATTTGTCCACTGTAGTAAAGATCTAAGAGATTTTGTAAAGAATATTGTGGCAAGAGGAACCCGATCTTTGGTGGATTGCCTGTGGAGAACACTGAGGACCAGATTCTTCTAAGGGAGAAGGTGGGTTTCTATCTCTGTGAAGAGTTAGATAAACTAGTGGTGAGTCGCTTAAGAATGAACATTCACAGAACCAAACTTGCCTGAGAGAGTTTGCAGTGTAGGCACTGAGACCTAGCACATGGGTAGAGTCACTATCCAAGTTGAAACTCTAGAGGACAAAGCAGAGAGACACAGCAGAAACAAAAAGGAGGTGCAAGTGTTAATGGGCCCAAACCAAAGTTCCCATGGCATTTGCTCATACTTTTAGGCCCTGGCAGCTCAGGGAAAGCTTGCTCATCTCACAAACATGAACCATGAAGTGCTCATTTTGACATTTTGACTAGTTATGCTGGTGCTCTGGTCCATTGCCTGGTTTTCTCTCCATGTACAATTTCACATTGGGCTTTGCCTCACATATATAGTACACACACACACACACACACACACACACACACACACACACACTTGTTTCTTTTCTTTTCTTTTTATTTATTTATTATATGTAAGTACACTGTAGTTGTATATCTTCAGACACTCCAGAAGAGGGCATCAGATCTTGTTACAGATGGTTGTGAGCCACCATGTGGTTGCTGGGATTTGAACTCAGGACCTTCAGAAGAACAGTCAGTGCTCTTAACCACTGAGCCATCTCTCCAGCCTACACACACTTGTTTCTTAAAACATGGTTTCTCTGTGTAGCTCTGGTTGTCTTAGAATAGAATCTGTAAACCAGCCTGGCCTTGAACTCAGAAATCCACCTGCTTCTACCTCCTGAGTGCTGGGATTGAAGGTGTGCATCATCACCACCTGGTGAAAGTTAATATTTGTAAAGACCCTATTGTACTCTTTCTTTTCTGGGTTGTTTAATGCAAAAAGTACTATTTCAAAAGAAGGCTTATACCTTTATTAAGAAAGAGTCTCTCTTCACCGATTCACCTACTGGGGTAGCCTTAGAGAATCCCAAGTCAGGCCTGGTAGGAACCCCAGCACACATCCATAGTTCCTTGCTTAACACTAGATGTTGAGGTATGTATTGAACTGGGACCTATAGACTATCAAAGATGAGCTTGACTGAGGATGTCCAGGACACCAAGAGATCATTGGGTGCTTTTAGAATGCCAAATGTGCCAACATAATTGATTGGTAATGGAGTGTTACCTTCTACTTCTGTGGCTGCTGGGAGTTGTTTGTCTTAGGAGAAACTAAGAATGGCTAGGAGGTTGTGCTTTCCCTTCATCTATGTTCCATCTCATTGTGTGGATCTGTGTGGCAGGCTCCACCAATGAGAAAAAAACAGGAAGCCTCGCTGAAACCCAAACGCAAGACTAAGTGGAAACCTGGGTTTCTCTTCCTTAGAAGAGAAGAGATGCTCAGACCTCACTCTTAGTGCTTTGGCTTCCTACCATTCTCCTCAAGGCCATCTTCACCTCCTGGTTCCTCAAAGTGTAGATGAGGGGATTGAGGAACGGTGTGATGGCTGTGGGGAAGAGAGCAGCCGCCCCATCCAGGATGCTGTGGCTGTCAGGTCGCAGGTAGATGAAGGCACAGGGCACATAATACACAGTAACAATAGTCACATGAGCTCCACATGTTGAGAAGGCCCTTCGTCTCCCATCAGCTGTGCGGATTCTCAGGATGGCCCGAATGATATAGATGTAGGAAAGAAGGATCAGAGAGAAGCAACTGGCGACCACCACTCCAATGTCCACAAAGGTCACCAACTCATTGACTGTGGTATCTGCACAGGCTAGCTTCAGCACTGCAGGAATGTCACAGAAGAAGTAATCTACCTGATTGGGACCACAGTAGGGCAAGCGGAAGGTTAGGATGGCTTGGATTGCTCCATGGATTGAGCCAGCCACCCAAGCTCCAGCCACCAGCAAGGTACTCAACTTAGCAGACATGAGGACTGGGTAACGCAGGGGTTGGCATATGGCCAGGTACCTGTCATAGGCCATAGTGGTGTATAGGAAACACTGGGAACTTCCCAGAAAGTGGTAGAAATAAAGCTGTGCCACACATCCCCCAAATGGGATGGGCTTAATGCCTGGAGTGAAGTTCATCATGAGGCGGGGGACGATGATGGTAGAGATGCCCATGTCGATGACGGAGAGTGCACCAAGGAAGATGTACATGGGGCGCGCATGGAGCTGTGTGTCTGCGCAAACGGTGATCAGGATGAGCGCGTTCCCCAGCTGAGTCAGGATGTAGATCAGCAAAAAGAACACAAACAGGAATGTCCTCAGCCTGGGAGGGTGGGGGACCCCTGTGAGGATGAACTCAGTCAAGACTGTGTAGTTGACTCTTTCCATCTTTGGGAGATCTAGAGAACAGACAAGCAGGGGTTAGCACAGATGGGCGGGGGGAGGGTGGGGACTGAAGAAGGAGAGTGATGGGAAAGTTCTGTGGAGCTGTGACGAGTGTGTCTGTCTTTCTTGTTTGTAATATTCATGACAGCAATCACATTACTGCTGAGACATATCTCCATCTCCATTTTGTTCTCCTTCAATGAACAAAATGGTGGTAGTGAATTTTATTAAAAAAAAAAAAAACAAAACAAACCTAAAAACATTTTAAAGCCAAGAGAGATATTGTTATTTCCAGCACTTGAGTGGTATAGGCAGAAAGATGAGGAATTCAAGATCCTCCTTAGGTACATAGTGAGTTTGGGCTAGCCTGAGGTACCTGAGAAAAAGAAAAGAAAACCATCTGCTGACAGCTGAACTTCAGAAAGGGAACATCTTTCTTTTCCAGATGTGAGTTGTAGATTCTGGCTCCCTCCGCTCACTTTCCAGGCTCTAGGAGCCAAACGGGACTCATGCTTCTGCCTGAGTTCTGCAATGCATTCTTTAGTAGGTCTTCAGCACTGATGGCTCAGGTGACAGCTCTGGTCTGGGAGTCACTGGCCTTCTAGCTTTTTGGGGCTCTGCTTACAGTGAGAAGGCTTAGTCAGTCATATCTTCCCCTAGATAAGTCTCTAGGAAATCATTTGGTTCCACTCGAGGACTCAAGAGAATGGCAGACCAAAAGAAACAGTTTATCAGGTTACAGAAAGATAGCTTATTCCTATGACTGAAATGGTGTGTCACCTACTTACTAATTATTAGACATCATATTAGGAATTGCATGCATATTTCTTCATTTTGAATGGGGGCAAAGGCAATTTGATTCAGCACTTTAATCCGGGCCGTGTGAGTTCTGGGGAGTTGGGTCTGGCTCGGTCAGCAGGCTCTTTATTTGAAGAACACTTCCTCCTCTGCTGCAGATTCAGTCTTTTCCTGAAGGTGGTAGTGAGGGTATATTGATAGAGTATTGCCATTTTCTTCCTGAGTGTGTCTCTCTCAGAGTAGATTCTATTCATTACTCCCCTCAACATATATCCCTAAACTACTTTTCATGCTATTTTCTTGTTTATGTCAAGGAATTTATTTTCTTCCTCCTTTTTCTTCTTCTCCTGGTCTTCTTCCTTCTTCTCCTCTACCTGTTCTTCTTTTCCTTCTTTTTCATCATCTTTCTTCTCCTCCTCATCCCCAATCCCACTTCTAATCCCAATGCTGAAAATTGAGTCTAGACCCTAGTCTACTGGAGGCAAATGTCTACACGGAGCTACACCCCAGCTGAGAATGTTCTCTACTGTCCAGCAAGGGTAGTTTCTTTTGCGAAAGTTCCCATCGCTAGTGAGTTGTAGTTCATTCTCAGTGTGAGTTTCAGTCCACCCACACTGAGGCAGCAAGGACAGTATTTCTTAAGCCCATCCTCGGGTGACAGGGAGTTTTAACAGGAGGAATGCTTGTAACACTGAATTTCTACTTGATGCAAATTCATTATTCTAGGCACAAACTTTCCCTGTCATTCTTTCTTCTTCGGCTAATTATAAATATCAATAGGCAAACTTCCCTGTCCCTCTGTCAACCCTGTTCACTCTGGGCCATGTCCGTTATCACTCATTTTTAAGCATGAAGGTTGGTATCTGCAGGGCAATCATCCTCTATGATGTAGTTTTGATTTATTAATATTCCCTAGACAGGGTTCTGAGATAATTTAATGCCCTTTAAGGACAGAGATGGGGGGAGGAAGGAGGGGAGAATAGAGAGCCAAGGAGAGAGAGGAATTCGTACTGCAGAAAAGGAAAGAAATCAAGCACTGTTGGAGCCTCATTTGGGTGGAGGTGGGGCCCATGGAGAGCACTGGACAGTAACGTACACAATGGGCTGAGTTCAGTTCTGGCACTGAAACAGTCACAACACTGCAATCTCTCCCTCACTGGAGTGTGGTAGCAAAAATCACAGACTAAAGTTTTATATACATATAAAGTTTCCTATACATGTAAGAGGAATTTAAGAGCAAGAGGCTATGCTTCCTAAGGAGGACATGGGAGTGGCTGGAGAGATGAGAGAGTGAAATACGCTAATGTTCTAATTAAAAACAAACGGGTCATAGTGTAATGAATAATGTCATGTGCATCCAGGTAGAGTTCTCATGATCCCCAGAGGTTAAATGACAGAGAAATCTCACAGCCATAATGGAGTGTGGCATCCAACAAAGTGTGTGTGTGTTTTCCAATAAAGCCTTGTGGTTGCCTGTCCACAAGTGTTTTGTTTTACTGAACATCAACAAATAGCAAACCAAAATAATTTAGTCAAGCATTGGTTTGAATAGTGAGTTTAAGAGTCAAAGAGTCAGAGTCAGAGGCAGGCAGATTTCTGAGTTCGAGGCCAGCCTGGTCTACAGAGTGAATTCCAGGACAGCCAGGGCTATTCAGAGAAACCCTGTCTTGAAACAAAACAAAACAAAACAAAACAAAACAAAACAAAACAAAACAAAACAAAACAAAACAAAACAAAACAAAAACAACAAAAAAACCCCCAAAGAGTCAGAGTCTGACTTGGTGTTACTATCCTCTTTCAAATCACAGATGTAGGTAGCAACATGACTCAGTGAACAGGTCTGGCATTCATGTGAGCTGATGACCTGAGTTCAGTTCTCAGAAACCAGGTTGAGAAATGTTGGTGCACAGTTGTAACCTCAGCGTTCCTTACCCATCAAGATGGGAAGTGAGAATAGATGTGGATATATGTGGTGAGTTGGGAGCGGGGGACATGAGGATGGCACAGAAGATCCTGGGACAGCCAGCCTGGAGTACAAAGTATGGCTGAAACAAGAGAGATCCCTCCTCAACAAGGTGGAAAGAGAGGACTGACTCCTCTAAAGTGTCCTTTGCCTTCCACATGTACACACACACACACACACACACACACACCCCACACACACCATACCCCCCCCACCATTCATACATGTACCACACACACATAGAGGCACCCACCCCCCCACATACAACATATATACATCACACATACACACATCATACACACACATGCATACCATTCACACACCACACCATACACACATACACACACATACACCATTCACAAATGTACCACACACACATAGAGACACTCACCCCCTCCACATACAACATACACATATCACACACACACACACACACACACACATCCATACCACACACACATGCACACTCCACCTTCATAATATATTAATTACACACATGACACACACATATCACATATATGCCACACATAAACACACAACACACACACACACACATGTAAGCCAAATAAAATTAAAAAGCAAAACCCCTTTTTAATACAAAACACAGATGTAGTGAACTGCATCTTTTTGAGGCATGTCTGGTAATCTACATTGGCCTTGGCCTCATTATGTGGCCAAGCATGGGCTGAGTCTGATCTTTCCGCCTCCATGGTTGTACTGACACTACTAGTGTGTTCCCACCATGCCAAGTGTAGAGACAGCGCTGGAAACTCACACAGGTTCCTCTACCAACCCAGCCACGCCCGCAGCTTTTGTGCAAGTTCTTTGGTCAAAGAGTCAGTTTGTTTCTGCTAATCTACAAAGTTACCCATGGCTTTTTCACTGCCTATTATCTTGTTATGAGTGTTTTCTTCATTGTTATTATTTACCTTTTAAAATAGGGAGCAAGTTTATTTAGCCTGCACAATGAAACTTCACAGAAAATAAGGAAATCCTAAGGAAGGTTTGGTCCTGGAACATACACATCATTTTTATAAAAGGCAGTCGTGGGGATGTGATTGGAAAAAGGAAAGGAGTTTGGGCTTCTAGGGGAACTGACTGAGGAGACAAGCACACGGGGAAGCTAACAGGAGATGGGCCGTTGGTAGCAAGGCCTCTGCAGACTGCAGCTGATGCTGCTCACAGTGGTCAGCTGTCTTCTCTTCTCCGTTAGGGAAATAGAAACAGTCACATGTGGGAAAATATTCATCGCAGTTTATTTTTCATGTACTGAAGTTTGTGTTACAGTTACAAGAGGAAACTTAAGCTGTGCTTTTGGAGAAAGGGAGAAAGGAGGAAGCTCATTTTATACCTGCAGTGTCTTTGTTTTTGTTTGCTTATTTTTTAATTAAAAACATTTTTTTTGTAACAGTGTTTCTCTGTGTAGCCTTGGAAAACACTCTGTAGACCAGGCTGGCCTCAAACTCAGAGGTCCACCTGTCTCTGCCTTCCTGCTGGGATGAAAGGGTGGCATCACCACCACTTGGCTTAAGCTGGAGTGTCTTAATTGTTCTAATTACTCAGCCCAAAATAATCTTTGCCCTAAAGTGGCATTAATTGTTTGTTTAAAAATTTTTTTTTTTGAGGCAGGGTCACATGTAGCCCTGTCTGGCGTTGAGCTCTTGTTTCCGTGTCTCTATCTTGTAAGCAGTGGGATTACACATGCATGCCACCATTTACAGCTCCAAAGTAACATACTTTGAAGTGGCGCATTTGAATCCTCCTCACTAGCAATTACCATTGGTACATTTTTACATATGTTTTGTATGTATGTTTGTATCATCCTTTAATTTTCAAGGATTTTTTTAATGGGGGGGGTAATGATCCTAACTTTACTTAAAAATCTTAGCTCCTTGACCTTTTCCTGAACTTTACAATAAGGGTTTTTAACCAAAAATAATGTAAAGATGAACTACATTAAAATGAATACATAGAGGGGCTGGAGAGATGATGGCTCAGTGGTTAAGAGCACTGACTGTTTTTATGAAGGTCCTGAGTTCAAATCCCAGCAACCACATGGTAGCTTACAACCATCTGTAATGACATCTGATGCCCTCTACTGGTGTGTCTAAAGACAGCTACAGTGTACTTACATAAAAATAATAAACAAATCTTAAAAAAATTGAATACATAGGCATGTGTAAGTGTTGCATTGAAATCTGAGACAAGAGAATAACAAATTCCAAAAAGAATATAAAGCCCTAGGGCTGGTCGTGTGGTGGCGAATGCCTTTAAACCTAGCATTCAGGAGGCAGAGGCAGGCGGATCTCTATGACTTTAATGTCACCCTGGTCTACAAAGTGAGTTACATGCCAGGCAGGGCTACATATAGAGACACTGTCTCAAAAAACAGCAAAACATGATAAGAATATAAAGCCTTTAGTAACTGGTCTGGATTATCCCTTTAAAATATCCATTGACACAACAACCAGGTTCCAACTAGCTTAATCTAACCTTGGAATTGTGGGTAGAGCTGGGAAGTGACTTCCTGACAAGGACCACACAGAAGCAGCACAGTTAGAACCACCACAAACACCAAGGCACTCTCACCTAACTTGGCTCACACTGAAGGCAGTTGGTGAATTGTTGTTGTTAATGAGGAAGAGCTTGGGAGAAAGAGGAAAAGATGTAGCCAATGAACAGCTGGAGAGGTAGTGTCACATGATTTAACAGGACAGAAAGAAAGATAGTTGGAGAGTAGAAATACATTTATGGGCAATAATTAAATAAAGAGCAGACTGAGAGGTGACAGAGTGGAGACATGCCTTATGGCTCTGCCCTGGTCTTTGCCTGTATCTGTGTTTGGGGACATAGTCATCAAGCCTCCAGATGACTTGAAAGATGGGACTCATACCGTGGCTGGTGTGGAAGGGTGAGTGATTCTCATCAGGAGGTGCCAGTATCCACGGAAGAATGTCCTGTTGCGGTCTGAGAGAAGGCATGCTCTGTTGCTGGAGAGAGCTCTACATGCGGCAGCAGGGTCAGTGCAAGCCTTTGTGAGGAGAAGACGTAGCAGACTGAGAAACTAAAACTTGAATGATTTATTATTTGTGGATCTTCTCTTCCCATGCGTTTGTGGACTGGGGAAGATTGAGGCTGTTACAGAAGGTGGTCCCTGCTGTGGTCTGTTTTTGGTTTGTTTTTCCCAGAGGCACTTTGTGTGTAAGCTCTTTAGTGTGGGACTGTCGTAACAGCACCCTTGTGAGAAGGTGGCTCTCATGTCTGTAATCTGTCTCCTGGGAGACTTCCCTACCTTTCTAGCTTTCTCCAGTTTTGTAATTCCAGGTGGGACAATGTCTGTGGGGCTTATCAGGACTTGATGACTTCATGTCTGCAGTTTCCTTTTGCTCACAAAACCAATTATGAAATTGGAGGAAGAAGAGAAGGGAAGAGGGATGGGGTGGGGGAAGACGTGGTGAGGTATGGTTGTAGGTGGAGGGCAAGGAAGGAGGAGGAGGAAGGGGCAAAGGAAGATGAAGATTAGAGAGGAGCATGGTTGTTAAAGGTGAAGATTTTTTATTAGCATATCCATATACCACATTCTTTTTTGAATGACTAAGGTGCTTTGATTGATCTTTATAGACAGAAACGTAAGACCTGACTCTCAGGGTCCACGGGCTGTTTAAAATATTTATTTTATACTTTATTTTGTTTTTGCTACTTGGTCTCATAAAGTTGAAACAAATTTTTAACTACTTTGAAACTAATTTGGAACCTCCTAGGTGTCAGGATTACAGTTGTGGTCACCACCTCTGGCTTTGTTATAGATCTTCTAATCCATCTATCATTTGAAATGTATCTATATGCTTTTGCATCTATCTATCTATCTATCTATCTATCTATCTATCTATCTATCTATCTATCTATCATCTATCTACCTATCTATCTATCTATCTATCTATCTATCTATCTATCTATCTATCATCTATCTATCTATCTATCTATCTATCTATCTATCTATCTATCTACTTGATGTTTGTGTACATGTATGTGTATGTGTATCAGATATTTAGGTGTTCATGTTTAGTTCAGAGGACAACTTTTGAGAGTGGGTTTTCTTCTACAGTGTGGATTCTGAGGATCAGAGTTGCATTGCCAGACTTGGTGGCAAATACCTTTACCTTGTAAGCTATCTTGCTGGGTCCCCATGTACAGTGTCTCAAGCATTCTCTGTGATATTCACTGTCTTTATTTCATTAAGTGTATGTATTTATTAAGTTTTTTTTTGCAAGTATATAAATCCCACATTTCTTCAAGAAAGAAATACCACACCCTAGAGGTGGAACAACATAATGAACTAACCAGTACCCCAGAGCTCTTGACTCTAGCTGCATATGTATCAAAAGATAGCCTAGTCGGCCATCACTGGAAAGAGAGGCCCATTGAACTTGCAAACTTTATATGCCCCAGTACAGGGGAACGCCACGGCCAAAAAGTGGGAGTGGGTGGGTAGGGGTGTGGGGGGCAGGGTATGGGGGACTTTTGGGATAGCATTGAAAATGTAAATGAGGAAAATACCTAATTAAAAAAAATCAGAATACAGTGTTATGGAGCCCAGTACCACAGGATATATCTATACAACTCTTCCATAAAACTTATATTTTTGAGAAAGAAAGGCTAATTGTTATAGCTTTCCTTATATGCAAATGAGAAAATGATATGACTTATTTTGCAAGAATTAGATAAGTTGAGCTTCTATATCCATCTAAATGTATGATATAATTCAAAACAAATGGCCTGTCTATTCATGATAGGTAACATATGGATAGAGTTGGCAAAATAAAGTAATGACTCATTCACACTGGGTTATTTTCATAAAGTTCTTTTCCAATCATAAAATGAAATATTTTACTTATCGCTACTTTAGTTATCACTATTGATTTTTGAGGTATAGATAGATATTCAGGTCATTTTAAGAGTCTGACATTGGTGAACTTTTAAACTGTTTTTTTTTTTTAAGTTTAACCACAAACCTGTAGAAATTATCTTTCTTTTTATTTCCTACTTATATTTAGGTTGTAGTTGATCTTTAGAAGTTTTCCTTAAAATAAAGTGTCATAAAAGTGCAAAAATTCTAGTTCCACTAAAATGATCTTGATGGCTCTTTTGGTAGAGAACTAAAGTGAATTATGAAATGAACTTATGAATGTGTAAGGTAATAAATGTATACATTATATGTTATAGGATGACCACTGATATGTAACATATAATTTGATATTCCACTGTCTACAGATTTCAGGCAATTTAGCATAGGAAAGTTGAGTGCCTCATTTAGTTAATAAATTACACAGACTCTATCATAAATGTATCAAATATCTAAGTTTGAATCTTAACCATGAAATTTTAGGATCTACCAAATTTCATATGATCAGACTTTTGAAAGAGCTTTGGTGAATACTCATTAAAAAGGAAGCGAGCAAATGATACAAAAGAAAAAGCTCCTAAATCTCACCATCTTCAATTACAAAAATCTCTTGAATCAAATTTGCATTTTAATGAGATGTTCAGATTGATTTTTAAGTTTGTGAATAAAATCTTTTTCTTTACAAAAAAAAAAAAAAAAAAAAAAGAAATACCACATTTCTTCAAGTCTTCGGCCAACCCTTTCTGTCTCTCTCTCTCTCTAGTCTCATTTGTTCTAGACAAATTTGCTTTTACATTTCACACACATACAGTATCTTCTTTGCTTTATTATTTATTAGCCTGCTTACATTTATTTTTTTATGAGTTATTTGAGAGGTTCTAGGGTTTTTTTGAAGATTTATTTATTTTATTTATATGAGTACACTATAGCTGTCTTCAGATACACTAAAAGGGGGTTTTGAATCCCTTTACAGATGGTTGTGAGCCACCGTTTGGTTATTGGGAATTGAATTTATGTGGAGAGCACTTTGGGAATTAACTTAGGCTGACTTCTGTGGTTGCGGGGAATTGAACTCAGGACCTCTGGAAGAGCAGAGAGTGCTCTTAACCGCTGAGCCATCTCTCCAGCCCCCTGGCTTAGTTTTTAACTAAGACATTCCTAATACCCTCTGCTTATGCATATATCCTTGAGATACTGTCTTAGCCTGAAGGAAACAGCCTTTGTCAAACATAGATACTGTGTACCATAAAATCACCATATAAGGGTTTGTGGTCATTGTTTATTTTCCTGGAATTGGTCATGCTTTGTGTTGCTTGCCTTTAAAAGACACTGAGAAAATACACTTGTTTGCTGGCATGGTAGTAACCAGCAGCCCTCCCATACCTGTCATTGCATCTTCTTTCTGTCTTTTCTATAATCATCCTTACTCCCCCAGTTGTGGTTTCCATGTTGATTGACCAGCTAGCTCCAGCAAACTCAGGACCTATCTAGAAGAGCAGTCAGTGCTCTTAACATGTTGAGGCATCTCTTCAGCCCCAAGGTTCTAGTTTTGTGCAGTATGTTTTGATCATATTCATCTCTCTCCCAAAGCTCTTCCCAGATCCATGCCCCCTCCTTGCCCACCCAACTTTGTGTCCCTTGTGTTGAAAAATACTTCTATAAGGTTAAAACATTGTTTATTTTTTGAGATTATGATGTAATGATATCATCTCCCTCTTTCCTTTCCTCTCTTATATAACACTCACTGCTCTCTTTCAAATCTGTGGCTTCTTTTTTTCATTAACTGGTACATGCTGTTTTAGTCGATGGTCTACTGCTGTGAAGAGACACCATGACCATGACAACTCTTTTTTTTTTTTTTTTTTTTTTTTTTTTCACCATCTACCTGGCTGGAACATTCTTTTTTTTTTTTTTTTTTTAAAGATTTATTTATTTATTATATGTAAGTACACTGTAGCTGTCTTCAGACACTCCAGAAGAGGGCACCAGATCTCGTTACTGGTTGTGAGCCACCATGTGGTTGCTGGGATTTGAACTCTGGACCTTCGGAAGAGCAGTCGGATGCTCTTACCCACTGAGCCATCTCACCAGCCCCATGACAACTCTTATAAAGGAAACATTTAATTGAAGTTTGCTTACAGTTTCAGAGGTTCAGTCCATTTATTCTTTTCCTTGTGTTTATTTATTTATTTTCAAGTATAAAAAAACCACATTCCTTCAAATCTTCTACCCACAGGCAGACACGGTGCTGGAAGAGCCAAGAGCTCTACATCCTGATCCACAGACAGAAGGAAGGAGAGAGACACTGGGCCTTACTCGAGGTTTTGAAACTCCAAAGCCTACTCCCACTGACACACTTCCTCCAATAAGGCCACACCTCCTAATCCCTGTCAGGTGGCACCATTCCCTAACGGACAAGCATTCAAATATATGAGCCTATAGGGTCATTCCTATTCAAAAATGCATCACACACACACACACACACACACACACACACACACACACACACACACACACAGAGTCTCATACACTCACACACACTCACACACTTATATACACATATATTCCTAAACATGGAGTGTGGTCAGTCTGTACAATGCTATTTGTGTGTATGTTTTCAGGGCTAACTGTTTGGGATTTTAGATAACCCGTTGACGTGCTCCTCCATGGGAAAGACTATTTCTCCAGCTCACAGCGTTCCTTAGCTGCCTGTAATTCTTTGCTGAGGCCTTCTGGTCTTTTCTTCATTCACTTTGGCATGTCTATTGTCCTTGTTCAGCTATTTAAGCACTCATGTTTGTCAGACTATAGGTGTAGCTTCTGACATTCTTAGGAGCTTCAATCTCACAACAAACTCTCTGATTCTCTGGCTCTTCCAATATTTCTTCTCCCTTCTCTACAGTATTCCCTGAGCCTCAGGTATAAGAGTGTTTCATACATGTATCCACTGGAACTAGGTTCCAAAACTCTGCATTTTGATTGGTTGTGTTTTCTTTTTGTAATGGTCTCCATTTGTTGCAAAGAGAAGTTTCCTTGATAAAGGGCAAGGACTAAACTAATCTCCAAGTATAAGGAGAAACATTTAGAATGCAATTAAGGATTATGATGGTTTAGTAAAATAGTTGTAGATTCTCCTCTCAATTCCATGGCTTCACTACTCCTGTGTAGTTGGCTAGGTTTCAAGTATCAGGCATGATTTTCCTCTTCTTAAGTCAGTAGTAAGTCCAATTAGAGACCCTTTGGTTACTGCCAAGGCATGTGCACTACTACTGCATCCTTAGGGTTATGGTGTTATTCTGGTTGTTGTAGTTTGTAGGTATCATGGTTGGGTAGGACTATTGGTTTCCTCTCTCATTTGGAACCTTGCATGGGCTCTTATCCTGTAACCAACATGCATGGCATCTTTGGCAATAGGGACTTAACTTCCACAACTGGGGGTCAACCATGGGCAATAGCAATTGTCTGTAATGTTTTGAAAGTCTTTTGGACATCCCTGACCAACAACTCAAGAGAGCTTCTTGTATCTTATGATGGGTTTTTTTTACACTTGATCTTAGCCAAAAGGCCGAGAAGCGATGGGGTTTTTGTTAGATAGGGGTTTCTATGGCTCTTGGAGAAAGCATTATCAGCCCAGATGATAAAATTTTATTTAAACTATGAATGCATATGTATGTACAGACTTACATGTATAGTTTTTAAATTGGTAGTTAATAGTATGATTTCTTATGACTTTTCAGACATCCCCACTGTAGACCCTCCTCCCTCCATTTTTATCTTTATCTCCACTCCCTAATCAGAGCCCCCACTTTCCCACTTCCTCCCTCCATTTTTATCTTTATCTCCACTCCCTAATCAGAGCCCCCACTTTCCCACTTCCTTGATCAGATCCCACTCTCTAGTGTTTTCCTAGTCTTCCTAGTTTTCCTTCCAGACTGTGGTATTTGAATAGGCTTGGCCTAGGGAGTTGCACTATGAGGAAGTGTGGCCTTGTTGGAGTAGGTGTGACCTTGTTGGAGAAAATGTGTTATTGTGGAGGTGGGCTTTAAGATCTTTGTCCTAAATACAAAAGTGGATGCTCACAGCCATCCATTGGATGGAGCACAGGGTCCCTAATGAAGGAGCTAGAGAAAGTACCCAAGGGGCCGAAGGGGTTTGCAGCCCCAAAGAAGGAACAAAAATATGAACCAACCAGTATCTCCAGAGCTCACTGGGACTAAACCACCAACCAAAGAAAACACATGGTGGGACTCATGGCTCTAGCTGCACATGTACAGAGGATGGCCTAGTTGGTCATCAATGGGAGGAGAGGCCCTTGGTCCTGTGAAGGTTATATACCCCAGTATAATGGACTGTCAGGGCCAGGAAGAGGGAGTGGGTGGCGGAAAGGATAGGGGGTTTTTGGAGGGGAAGCAAGGAAAGGGGATAACATTTGAAATGTAAATAAAGAACATATCTACTAAAAAAGAAAAAAAAGAAAGATCTTTGTCCTTGCTACCTGGAAGCCAGTCTTCTTCTCTTCCTCCTCCTCCTCCTGCTCCTCCTCCTCCTCCTCCTCTTCCTCCTCCTCCTCCTCCTCCTCCTCTTCTTCCTCCTCCTCCTCCTCCTCCTCCTCCTCCTCCTCCTCCTCCTCCTCCTCCTCCTCCTCCTCCTCCTCCTCCTCCTCTTCTTCTTCTTCTTCTTCTTCTTCTTCTTCTTCTTCTTCTTCTTCTTCTTCTTCTTCTTCTTCTTCTTCTTCTTCATTGGATATTTTCTTTATTTACATTTCAAGTGTTTTCCCCTTTCCAGGTCTCCCTTTCAGAAATTCTCCATTCCATCCCCCCTCTTCCTGCCTCTATGAGGGTGCTCCCCCACTCACTCATCCATCTTGTTTACCTTTGAAACAAGATGTTGAACTCTCAGCTCATCCTGCTCTGTGCCTGCCTGGGTGCTGCCATGCTCCTGCCTTGATGATAATGTACTGAACCTCTGAACCTGAACGCCAACCTCAATTAAATGTTGTCCTTTATGAGACTTGCCTTGGTCATGGTGTCTGCTCACAGCAGTAAAATCCTAACTAGGACACTGACCGTGGTCCCTTTTTACTTTCTTGGTTTCTTAGTTACTTCATGATATGTATTTACTCTTGAGAATTTGGAAGCAAGAGCCTTAGATGAAAGAGAACATATGATTTTTGTTTTCCTGGCTATGGGTTGCCTCACTCAATATGATCTTTTCTAGTTCCATTCATTTCTAGGCTAGACCTTGGAGAAGGATGTGGGAAATCTGGCTGAGTAGACAGGTTGATGTAGTGTAGGAGGGACCTGTGTGTTAGTGACAGGTAGGGTGGGTCCTGGTGGACTCACAGAGGAAAATTACAGCATATGCAGGGGTGGCCAGATGAGGTTGGGAACTGGATGTGGGGTCTGAGCTAGATTTGGTGGGTTTGGGTGGGTGGTTGAAACAAGTTTTAAATGTAGGTGTTTGAGCTATAAATTTCCCTGGTAAGACTGCTGCTTTTAATGTGTGCCCGAGGTTTTGCTGTGTATTTTTTCATTATCATTTAGTTCCAGGAATTTCAAAATTTATTTCTTGATTTCTTCTTTGATCCATTCATCCTTCAGTACTGAGCTGTTTAATCTCCATGAGTTTGCACATTGTATATTTGTATAGTCTAGAATCCAGTAGGAGAGACGCTAACATCTTTGTCTTTCTGAGATTGGTTTAATTCCTCTAATGTGATGATTTTAGTCTCATCTACTTTCCTGCATTTGGCATAACTTTCCTTTTTTGTATCTGTGTATCCATTGTTTACACATATCACAGTTTCTTTATCATGCACACCTATCTTAGCTGTTGTGAATTGTGCTAGAATAAACACTGATGTATGTTTTTTTGTAATATGGTGGCTTCAAGTCTTTTGGGTAAATATTTATTGTGGTTTGTATACCCAGTGAGACTCCTTTGGAGAAAACTAATTTTTTTTGTGAATAATTCTAGTTTAGGGATGATATCTTGTGTCCATTCCCCATCTCAGTACTGGGACTCCATCTCACACAGACCACTGAAGGCCCAGTCTCTGTATGTCAGTCCTTTATTGTTTGGAAGATACTGTTTCCTTGGTGTCTTCCACCCTCTCTGGCTCCTTTCTGCCTCCTTTTCCATGGGGTTTTCTTAACCCTGAGGGTAGGAATTTTATGGAGACATACCATTTAGGACTGAATGTTCTAAAGTCTCTCACTCTTTGCATACTTTCTGGCTGTGGGTCTCTGTATTTGTTCCCATCTGCAGCAGGAGGAAGTTTTTCTGATAATGGCTGAGAAAGGCACTAATCTATGGGTATAGCAGAATGTCATTAGGAGTCATTTTTATCACTAAATCCTTTTCCCCCTTATTTGTAGACCAGTATTATTTGGTTTTTGTTGGGGGCCGGCCAGCAGCCCGCAACGTGAACGGTTCCACTGAGATGGCAGCTCTGAGCTGAAAAGAGAGGAAGCTAGACGGGGAGGAAGAAGAAATGAGGCCAAGACAAGTTCATCCTGTTCAAAGCCCAATTTTACTAGTACCGACATCCAGTTATAAAGGAAGGGGAAGGGAACCCGATTTCCCGCCAAATAACTCGGGGTCCAGTAGCAGGGTGAACACGTGTGTGGTTCTGAGCAGCAAAGCGACAGGGTCCAGCAGTGGGCGTGGCAGAACGAATGAGCAGGAAACTCCACCCTTGAGCAAGCAGGTTCCAGGCTGGGGGAAGGGAGACTACAGGTTTTACCTTAGGTCCCTGGAATATGTAGTTCTAAGATTTTGATCATCCAAGCTGGGTCAAATATGGGTTCCATCTCATGGAGTGGGCCTTAAGTCAAATCTAGATCTTGGTTGGTTACTCCCATGAGCTTTGTGCCACCATTGCCCTGATATATCTTGCAGGCAAAACACCACTGTAGATAAAGGGTTCGTGGCTGGCTTGGTGTTTATGTTTCCCTTTTGGTAGCTTGCAGAGCACCTTCCTTCCTGTACCAAAGATGCTAAAAGTAAGAGATGGAGGCTCTATGTAGGCATCAGCTCTATTTTTCCCATGTTCAATAAGTTGTGTAAATAGTGTCTTTAGCAATGGGGTCTTGCCATCAGTTTGTGGAGAGTAACTTGGCACAGCCTGGATTATTTGATGATTCCCACTGGACCCTTTTGGCCAACAACTTAGTTAGCTGTAATCCAATCCTGGTACCAGAAGCTTCATTGGTGACAAGAGATTGATAGCTGTGTCTTTTTCTCCCCCATTACTTAGTGATTTCATTTATATTGTCTTCATATATATGTATATGAATATGTATATGTCTTAGGAGGTTTCTACTGATTTAGATGGAAGTATGGAAATACTACCCCTCAAATGGTCCTTAATTTTAGCTGTCTTCCATATTCCCTCCCTATCCCTCCCTTCTTGTCTCCTCCCCATTTACCTTTCCATTAGAGTCCCCACCCTCTACCCATGACTAATCTATTTCCCTTTCCTAAGGAGATCTAGCTGTATCACTTAGTCTTTTACTCTATATCTAACCTCTATGGTTCTCAGATAATAGCTTTGTTATTATTGACCTAACAGCTAATATCCACATAGAAGCAAATACTTACCATAATTCTGAGCCTGGTTTACCTCACTCAGGACAGTATTTTCTAGTTCCATCATTTACCTGAAAGTTTAATGAGTTCTCCCCCTTTTTAAAAAATGGCTGAGTATTCCATTGTATAAACATACCACATTTTTAAAAACTCACTCTTTTGTTGAGATATCTAGGTTGTTTCCAGTTTGTGGCTATTATAAATAGGGCACAATGAACATGGTTAACTAAATATCTATTGTAGGATGAAGAATCTTTTGGGTATATAGCTGGATCTTGGGGAAGATCGATTCCCATCTTACCGAGGAACTACCACAGTGATTTTCTTAGTAGCTGTATACATTTACAGTTCTACCAGCAATGAAGGAGTTGTTTCCTTTGCTCTACATCCTTGCCAGCATGAGCTGTCACTAGTATTATTGATCTTAGCCATTTTGACAGGTATAAGATGAAATCTCAGAGCAGTTTTGATTTTCATTTCCCTGATGGCTAAGGATGTTGAATGTTTCTTTAAGTATTTCTCAGCCATCTGAGCTTCCTGTCTTGAGAATTCTGTTTAGATCTGTACCCCAGTTTTAAACTGGGATATTTGTTTTCTTAATATCTAGCTTTCTGCATTATTTATATACTTTGAGTATTACTGTTCTAACACAGGTACAGTTGGTAAAAATCTTTTCCCATCCTATAGGCTGCCACTTGTCCGTATGATGGTGTTCTTTACCTTACAGGAGATTTTTATCTTCTTGAGTCCCCTTTTATTAATCGTTGGTCTTAGTGCCTATGCTATTGGTGTTCTGTTCAGAAAGTGTTTCCATGTCCTGTGCCAGTGATTTCAAGCCTAGTCCCCATGTTTTTTGTTTTTTTTTTTCTATCAGGTTCAGTGTATCTAGCCTTATGTTGAGGTCCTTGATCCATCTGGAGTTGGGTTCTGTGCGTGGTGACAGGTATGGATCTATTTGCATTCATCCACATGCTGACATCCAGTTTGACTACCACCATTTATTGAAGACTTTCCCCTCCCTCAGTTTGTGTTTTTGGATTCTTTATCAATAATCATGTAGGTGTCCACAGATGTGTGGGTTCATGTCTGGATCTTCAATTTGATTCCATTAATCAACATGTCTGTTTTTATGCCAATACCATTCTGTTTCATTCTTCTATTATTCAGGATTGTTTTTTGCTATTCTGAGTTTTTTTTTGTTTCCATGTAAAGTTAAAATTTTTTTCTTAATTTCTGTGAAGAATTGTGTTGGAATTTTGATGAGGTTTGCATTGACTTTGTAGATTGCTTTTGATAAGATGGCCATTTTTACCATAGTAACCTTAGCAATTCCTGAGCATGGAGGATCTTTCCTCTTCTGACATCTTCTTCAGTATCTGCAGGCTTTCATTATACATGTCTTCCTTTCGCCTGCTCTGCTAGAGTTACCCTAAGATATCTTTTGGGTGGGTTTTGTTTCCCAGATTTATTTCTCAGTGTTTCTATCACATGTGTATAGGGAAGTTATTCTGTAAAGCTGTAACACGAACAGCAGTAAAACACGCTTTCGATTCTCCAGTGTTCCTACCTAAATGATCATACAAGCTAACTAAAGAACAGTACTGCTTCAGAGTTTAGCAAACTATATAGGCACACAGAAGAAGATAGCAGTTATGGCTAGGAACATTAGGAAAAGCTTCTTTCTGACTCAGAAATTTTCTCCAGGTCTTAAGTGAAGCCTAAGTTATCAGCTATCCAACATGGAGGAGGAAGAAACATATTTCACATATGGGACTAAACCAAAGTCTCAGATATGGAAAAGCACAGAGAATGTTTAGGGGATGGCAGGTACATTAATGGGTATGAGAGAGATGAAGAGGTAGAGGTGATTTGAAAGGTGAAAAATGTTGGAAATAGATGCAAAGGACTTAGAATTCCATGCTAAAAGGTTCACCTTTGTCTTAATAAGTAGAAAGCCAGTGAATATTCAGAAGAAGAAAGATGCAAGTTCTCTCAGAAAAGAGCTTCTGGTAGTGCTATGGTGACAATGAGCCCGAGGGACATTTCTGGGGCAGCGTAGACTGAGCTTGGTGAATTACTGCATGGGGAAGAGGAAGACAGTGGGTGGATACACAAATGCTCTAAAGAGATCTCAAGTGAATGCCAGAGAGGACACATCTGCCTTGACTTGTACAATTGACCCTGAATTCTGAGAGCTTGGGAGTTAGATTGTAGCGAATAGACAGCAGAAAATGGAGTCCTAAGGCACTGTTTTCCTCAAACCCGGTTAGATATTCACGCTTTGCCATCTACATTAGTGTAAGATATGTGTTTTTCTGAGGAATGTGTCAGAAACATGTGTAATATTTGGGCAAATTATTGAGATTTTTATAGATCATCAGACGGATTTATATTAGTAGAGTTGCATTCTGTAATAGACTTTTGGCTATTTTGCGGGTTCTTCTTTCTTCTGTCTTTCTATACCCCTTTTCTTCCACCCTTTTAAACCCCTAAAACTAAATAGGAGAGAAAAATGATAGAGGAGAAAGGGGGCAGTGATAGTGTTAGACTACTTCCTGATTATTATATGTGTGGGGTTCCTCGGGGGCAAGTTTGATCTTTGCTGTCAGGATATCTAATTTCTTCTTTTCTTCTCTTCACACACTTGACAAACCTCAACCAACCTCAACCAACTGCAACCAACAGTGTCCAACCACCAAACTGCTTACAGTTCCCCAACTCTTAGGGCCCCTAGCATTTATATATCCTCTGGAAGTCCTCAGGATTCCATATGTCACACACTCACAGAAACTATCTGCAGCTGGCAAAAAATGCCCCTGCTAGAGCATGAAGCCGATCACAGTCAGCTGCTGTGGACAGTCTGAAGCAACCCCTTATCCCACACATGAGATTAAGATGAAAAGACATTACTATATTTTTGCGTTTTAAAAAAGAAGCCAAAATTCTCACTACAGTATTCAGTTCATCTTAAAATATTATCAATGTATTAAATATTTGTCACAGGAACAGTAACTGAAAACACAGCAGTGATGATGATGTGTGTGTCCCCGAGCTCCTGGCTACTTCTCTCCATCCACATCCCTTCTACCTGCTCTTAGCCTCTTCAGGGCAGACTTCACTTCCTGGTTTCTCAGGGTGTAAATGAGGGGATTCAGTAATGGAGTGACAACAGTGTAAAATACAGCAACTGCTCCATCGAAGGGACTCTTGGAACCTGCCCGAAGGTAGATGAAAATACAGGGGACATAGTAGACGGTGACCACAGTGAGATGGGAGCCACAGGTGGAGAAGGCACGCTTCCTGCCATCGGCAGTGCGTATCTTCAGGATGGCATGAACTATGTTGGCGTAGGAGAGCAGAATCAGCATGAAGCAACTGGCAGCCACTACCCCAATATCCACAAAGGTCACCAGTTCATTGATAGTCGTATCGGCACAGGCCAATCTCAGCACTGCAGGAATGTCACAGAAGAAGTAGTCCACTTCCTTGGGCCCACAGTAGGGCAATCGGAAGGTCAGAATGGCTTGAATAGACCCATGGATGGAGCCAGCCACCCAAGCTCCAGCCACTAGAATTGTGCATAACTTCCCATTCATGAGCACAGGGTATCGAAGAGGTTGGCATATTGCCAGGTACCTGTCATAGGCCATCAAAGTGTAGAGGAAGCACTGGGTGCTGCCTAGGAAGTGGAAAAAATATAGCTGAGCTGCACAACCACCAAATGCGATAACCTTGCTGGCGGGAGTGAAGTTTAATATAATCCGAGGAACAATGACTGAGGAGAGCCACATGTCCAGGAAGGAGAGCACACCCAGAAGAATGTACATGGGGCGGGCATGCAGCTTGGGGTCAGCCCACACAGTGAGCAGGATGAGCAGGTTCCCCAGCTGTGTCAGGATGTAAATGAGGAAGAAGACCAGGAAGAGGAAGGTTCTTAGATTTGGGGGGTGAGCCAAGCCCAGGAGAAGGAAATCTGTCACCACAGCGTCCAGCGAGGTGTTTCTGTTTCTTCTCATGTCTGCTAAGATGAACCATGAAGTCAGATAAGGGGAATGTATAGGGAAGAGGTAAGGCAATATTTATATCTGGAAATGAGAGTTTAGGAGTAAAACAGAGACCATCTATAATTTGAAGGAAAGCATTTGCCATCTGCCTAATTCAATTTCTGTTGCTGTGTCAAATTCCCTGAAAACAAGTACTTGGAGGGTGGGGTGGGAAGGTTTCTTTCCCTTTATGATCAATCCCAGGTTACAGTCAATCACATGGAGAAAGTCAAGGCAGGAACCCAAGTTGCTAGGAACATTATATCCTCTGTCAAGTACAGAGAAACAAAAGCACCCACGTTGCAGGTTTGCTTGCTTGCTAGCTTAGCTTTCTGTACTTTTATACAGTTTATGGCCTTGTAGGAATGGTGCCTCTCACACTGGGTATTTCTGTACAATTAACTATCAAGAAAATCTCTTCCAGACCTTCCCAGGCCAACCTGATCTAGACAACCACTCAATTGAAATCCTCTTTCAGGTTATTTGAGATTATGTCAAGTTGATAGTTAAAACTAGCCAGCATAGCATCAGTCATCTAAGTTGTTTGGCAGGACAACACTCCAAGGCTTGCTTGTTTTCAGATGTCTAGACATTGTCGGGAAACACTACACAAAATTTACTGGAAACCATGTAACAGAAGAGTGGCTAAATAATTAGATGATGCCATACAATGGGTTAGTGCCTCAAAGAGGAACCACAGAGAAATGAATTTCAGTGGTTTGGAGAAATGTGAAACAATTACTCCACAATTTCCATCTGTCTTATTCATTTCAGATTAATTGCTTTAAAATGTCTGTATTGGATAGTTTTATGTCAACTTGACATAAGCTAGAGTCATCAGAGAGGAGGAAGCCTCAACTGAGAAATGTCTCCATAAGCTATGGCTGTAGGCAAGCCTGAAGGACATTTTCTTAACCAATGATGAGCCCAGCCCATTTGGGTGGTGTCTACCATATAGGCTTGTGGTTCTGGGTTTTACAAGAAAGCAGGCTGAGCAAGTCATAACGAATAAGTAAACAGCACACCTCCATGGTCTCTGCATCAGCTCCTGCCTCTAGGTTCCTGCCCCGTTTTAATTCCTGTTCTGACTTCCTTCAATGATGAATGATGATATGGAACTGTAAGCCAAATAAACCCTTTCCTCCCCAATTGCTTTTTGGTCATGGTGTTTCATTGTAGCAATAATAACCATAAGACAATGTCTCTTTCTATGAGGACTCTACCAGGACTTCTTTGACGTGGTCCTGGGTATTTCTAAGTTTCTTCAGGGTTCTTAGGGCATCATGCTTTTGAACCCATGAATAGATGGATCCATTATAATACACCTTTTCCCTCAACATTCACTTTAGCTGCCATCTCTTTGGCAAGAGATTCTCCAGTCTTTGAAGAAATAAGAGCTCCTATTATGAAAGATTATTGCAGTACAATTTAAAGGCATCATCTGCTTAAATGTTTACTTTTTTCTTCTATTATATCTGCAATCTACTTCAGAGCGAGGACCAAATCTATTTTGTTCTTTGATATATCTGTAGCAACTGTCCTATTGCTTGGCAAATTGAAGGTAATTGAGAAATATCTGTTGGCCAATTGGCCAGGTATGTGACTAATGCCTCTTCTACAGACTAGACCGTAGGAGAAGTACTTGAAGCAATGTGAATCCATGTTCAATGTAAGAAAAGTCCAAGCTTCCTGTTTGCTCAGAAATATCGTATTCATTTATTAAATGACCCAAGGAGTTCATTGGTTTGGATTATGTGGATCTTTATAGGAGCTGACCTTTAGTACCCGAATTACTTACATTTGCTGTTGCTGTGAATAAAACACTCGGGCAACAGCAATTTTGGCAAAAGGGGTTTGCCAGGCATGGTGGCGCATACCTTTATTTTATTTTATTTTTTTTTTAATATTTTTATTACATATTTTCCTCAATTACATTTCCAATACTATCCCAAAAGTCCCCCATAGCGCCCCCCACTTCCCTACCCACCCATTCCCATTCTTTTGGCCCTGGCATTCCCCTATATTGGGGCATATAAAGTTTGCAAGTCCAATGGGCCTCTCTTTCCATTGATGGCCGACTAGGCCATCTTTCGATACATATGCAGCTAGAGACAAGAGCTCCAGGGTACTGGTTAGTTCATATTGTTGTTCCACCTATAGGGTTGCAGATCCCTTTAGCTCCTTGGGTACTTTCTCTAGCTTCTCCATTGGGAGCCCTGTGATACATCCAATAGCTGACTGTGAACATCCGCTCCTGTGTTTGCTAGGCCCCGGCATCGTCTCACAAGAGACAGCTATATTTGGGTCCTTTCAGCAAAATCTTGCTAGTGTATGCAATGGTGTCAGCGTTTAGAAGCTGATTATGGGACGGATCCCTGGATACAGCAGTCTCTAAATGGTCCATCCTTTCATCACAGCTACGAACTTTGTCTCTGTAACTCCTTCCCTGGGTGTTTGGCGCATACCTTTAATCCTAGCACTTGGGAAGCAGAGGCAGCCAGATCTATGTGGGTTCTTGGCCAGCCTGGTCTACATTGTGAATTCCAGGATGACATAGAGAACACCTCTATCAAAAAGAAAAAGTTTATTGGCCTATCATTTAATTATAATTCATCATGCTTCAGACATGTACTAATTTCTTTTCTTGTGTTGTGATAAAACACTGTGACCAAGGCAATTTATAGAAGCAAGAGTTTATCTGGGCTTACACAGTTCCAGAGGGTTTGAGTCCATCCCCATCATAGCATGAGGGCATGGCAGCAGGCAGCAAGCTGAGAGCTTACATCTTAAATGGCAAGCAGGAAACAGAGAACAACTGGAAATGGCAATAGTCTTTTACTTATTTTTTTATTTTTGAGAACAGGGACTTACTGTATAGCTTTGGCTGTTCCCAAACTCACTATGTATACTCAGAGATTCATCTGTCTCTGCCTCCGAAGTGCTAGGATCAAAGCCATGTGCAACCAACACCACCTGACCCTCTTTTTCTTTCTTCATTCACTTTTGCAGTGCTGTGGATTGAACCCAGAACTTTGAAGTGCTTGGTAAGTGTCCAGCTAGTACTCTACCATTGAGCTACACCCCTTGTCTCCTTTGCCTTAGGAGAGGATGGTGTGGTCTTGTTATATTGTCAAGGTTGGTCTCAAATTCCTGTGCTCAAGTTGTCTTCCTAGTTTGGTCTCTGGAATAACTGGGGCTACAGGAATATGCCACCATGTCCTGTTATTGCTTTCCAAAATCAATCAAACAATAATCAATCAAAAAGTCTTTTGAGTTATTTACAGTGTGTGCCACATCTTATTAATGAAGATTTTCTTTTCTTTGTAAATTTCAGCTATACAATGTGATGTTATGAGACACAATGGTCACTGTATTCCAGCAAATTAATATGCCCATTATCTCACACAATGTCCTTTCCTGCAGAGAGAACAGTTCACATCTATATGTACATTGCTGAAGGGATCACAATCAGGAACCACCAAGTTCTAGACTAAACTAAAAGAAGTTAACTAGAAGCCAGTGGTGGTGGCACATGCCTTAAATGCCTGTACTTGGAAGGTAGAGGCAGATGGATCTCTGGGAGTTCAAAGCCAGCCTGATATACATAGCAAGTTTTAGGACAGTCAGAGCTATATAATGCAGAGTCCCTGTCTAAACCACAACCACAACTAAAACCAAAACAAATAAATGAACAAACAAAAAAGTTAATTATATGGAGATCCTGGCATTAACAGGTGGATCCATAGATATACCATTAGAACATTCTTCTTTATAAATACAAATCTCATTATCCATACTACTACTATTGAAAAAGGATTAGAGTATACAATAACATTTAGTAATTAATAATGCTGAATGTATCGTACTTTACAGGGCTCACAGCAGTGCTAATTTCAGAGATTGTCCACAAAGAGATTAAGTTAGATTTCTCTCACCTTGTTTTTAGGAGAGGGTGCCTTAATTTCCTGTGGAAAGATGGCTGGCTCTTCGTTTGACTGGAAGAGGAAGAGATTGTACAGTTTCAGCACATGCCACCTCAGGAAATGAAATGTTTCTAAAAGTTTTGCGAAAACTTGGTCATACTACAATTATGAACAATGAAGAAGACAGTTGCTTAAATATCATAGACAATGAGCTTAAATGTAGGTTATTTATTCCTTGCATGAAAGAAAACATGTGTTTTTTTTTTTTTTCAGCCTGAGACAGGAAACTCTGGTGCACTTTCCCCAGCGCTTCCGTTGAGAGGGCGATCCCTTTACCTTTTCCTTCTTGTCAGACCCTGAGGATCTCGGATGGTAGGAAGGGGATGGAAGGTGCTTATTGTGGGTGGGCCCAAGAGACAAGCTCCTTTTCTGGACAGAGAGAGCACAGAATGGTGGATTTCAGTTGGGTGTGTGCTACTGGAGCCCCGAGAAATTTGACCAGGGAGGTAAGGGGAAGATAGTTCTTGGAAGTGGACGCGTTCTGCGGGTAGAAAGCATGGTGCAGGATGCACCACTACAAGAGAGTCTTAATTGTTTTTTACAGACAAAAGGGAGCCAACCTAGGGGAAAAATGAAAACCAAGAGTAATTGATTTTTTTTTAATGAATATTGATCACGTGAAGCAGTGTAGTCTTGGTCTATGGAAACTGAGGCATAAAAGCAATCTTAGATTCATCACTTAAGATATTTAAATATTGGGGGAGAAGTAACTTGTTTAGTTGGTAAAGCGCCGTCTATACAAGCATAAGAACTTGTGCTTAGATTCTTAGCACCCATCTAAAGCTGGACAAGATGGCACACATTTGTAACTCCAGTACTGGGTGAGGTGAGAGTAGGGTGGAGGTGAGGAAGAGCCTCAGAATTCACTGATCAGCCTGTAGAGCCAATTCACAAGCTCAGGTTCAATGAAAGACCCTGCCTCAAAATGAAATGTGGTGAGGGGAGAGATGGCTCACTAGTTAAGAGCACTGGCTGTTCTACCAGAGGACCCAAATTCGGTTCTTGGCATCCACATACTGGCTAGCCAGTATCTGTAACTTTAGTTCTGGGGGACCCAATGCCCCTTCTGGTCTCCATGGGTACCAGGCACTCATGTGGTGCAGAGACACACATGCATGCAAAACACCCACACATCCAATAAAATAATAAATTAAAAATTCATGGAAAGCAATTGAAAAGGACACTCAGCATTGGACGTTAGTCTCAGCATACACATACACACATGAACATCCATAGCACACACAAAAATAAAATAATAAAACCAGTATATTCTATGAAATAAAGCATATAAAATGAAGTATATGAGTATGTGCCTTGTCCAGCTGTAATACGAGGGGAGGTGCCAAGTCTTATTGCAATTTGATAAACCATATTTGGTTGATATTCCTGAGAAGTCTGCTCTTTACTAAAAAGAAATGGAGGAGAAATGGAACTGGGGTGAGCAGAGGAGTTGTGGGGTCTTGGAGGAGAGGAGGGAGAGGCAACTTCAGTCTTAATATATGAGAGAAGAATAAATAAAAATTTACATATCTTCTCTTAAATGCATATTCTAAAACTTCTTGTTTTAAATTAATATGTAGTTTGTTTAATGCCATCTTATATAATAGCTGTCATTTAATATTAAAAGCATATAATTAAAGCACATAGGAAGATGGCACCATCTCTGATACAATAGGCATTTGAAACAATGTGGGTCAGGGCTATGGCATGGTAGCTTAAGGTAGAGATCCCTGACACTGTAATGAATGAGAGCAGCAAGGACAAACCACATAAGGGGAGCCCTACCCTCTTTTTTTTTTTTTTTAGAGACAGGGTTTCTCTGAATAACCCTGGCTGTCCTGGAACTCACTTTGTAGACCAGGCTGGCCTCGAACTCAGAAATATGCCTGCCTCTGCCTCCCGAGTGCTGGGATTAAAGGTGTGCACCACCACACCCGGCGAGCCGGACCCTCTTAACCATGGGCTGGACTGTTTTCTGTGACCCTTCGCTGGGAGGCTGAGTTCCTTTGAGGCCTGTGTGTGGTAATGCTTCTTGCCTTTCACAGAATTAGATCTATGAAAGGCAGTAGGCTGTTGTTTTTGTTTTGGCATGTCTGCACTGAGCTTGGCTTTTCAACATGTCTGCACTGAGGTTGCTTTTACATAGGACACTTTTGTATGAATAGATGAACTGCTTAAGGCTGTGGGATGAAGAATTATGTTCTGGCTCGGGTCTGCTTTTAGAGCCACATTATTCAGACATCAGCCCTTTCAGGCCATTAGCAGCTTGAGCTGAGTGGCAGAAGAGGCAGACTGAAGTGAGCATGCCCAGTGTGGGGAGACAGACGCCACATTATTCCCATCTGATCACTGTACCAGTGTCCTTGCATTCTAAGTTAAAAGAAAAAGAGAATTCTTAAGGAAAGGCTTCGGAAAGAAGACACTCTGGCCAAAGGTGTCTCACTAGGACAGAGAGGGCTAAGGGTCTTACCTCTTACTGTGCTTGCACGGCGAAGCTGAACCAGGAATCATCTACTGCTTTATCATCCTCTAAAGAGACAAACAATAAGTAGGCATGTAAAATTAATGTAAAATTAATATGCCTAATGTTTTAACTTCAAGTGGACTGAGGAAGAAGAGGCTTTTAAAAAAGTAAATATTATTTTTGATCAAATTGTTAAAAAAAATCTAAGTCCTGGAATGAATTTGGTACTAGTGTGAGTTGTTCAGGTGCTAGGAACACCTTTCCCTCAGATCCGCGAAGACATAGCAGTCCGCAGAAGTGCAGACTTGGAGGAGGCCCTCTCTCCTCCAGAATGGGTGGCCTGGAGGAAAGTGCCTTCAGAGTGTCCTCCCAGCAAGCTCTTTAAAACCTTCCGGGCCAGACAATGGCCGGACTTAAGACTTGTGAGACCTGTTCTTGAAGGCTTGTTATAGAGTACAGCTTCTCTCTCTATCCTAAACGTGGTTAGTTATTGAAAAAATACCATCAAGAGATTTGAAAAAAAAAAAAAAAACCCAAACCAAACCAAACCCTCTGCCTCTCGGGAGTTGCACCCCAAACACTTCCCAGGTGAGAACTGTCTCCCAGGTCCTCATTACTCTTTGTTTTGGCAGCAAGCAAGAATAATTTCTACACATTTAGAAAGTGAATTGTCTTTACAATTATACTGCTCTTTAGCAATATAATCAATTTGGATGAGCTACAGTTTCCATGATCCTCTTCTTTGTTGTTACTTGGGAGTGTATTGACATCTTTATACATTTTCAATAATTAAGTATCTTCCTCACCTTCCCATTCCTTTAAACACTGAGAAAAAAATCTCAAATAAAACAATAGACACCCTCATGGAGACAAGGGGAAGGAGGAATGGGATGAGGAATTGTGGGAGGGCACACTGGGAGGGAGGTAATGACTGACTGGATTGTAAAAAAAATGAAAGTAATAAAAATTATTTTTATATTTTCAATTATGTGTATTCATGTATTTCCCTGTATGTAGGGACATGTGCAGATGAGTGGTGACCTCAAAGGCCAAAGGTACTGGATGCCCTAGAGATGGAGTTACAGGTGGTGGTGAGTTGCCTGATGTGGGTGATGGGAACTGAACTCTGGTCCTCTGGAAGAGCAGTAGGTACTCTTATTGGCTGAGCCGTCTGTCCAGTCCCTGTCTTTTTTAACTGATGCATAATTTTACATATTTTACAATTTACATATGGCATAGTGTGGCAATACCATACATGCATACAGTATGTAGCAGTCAGAGCAGGGTTTTCCTCTCTGAAACTCTGACACTGTTTTGTGTAGAGAACTTCTGAGCCCTCTCTTTATTAAAAATAAAGCAGCTTTGTTGAGTTGCCAATCTACTGTTTCGGGTCCTGCTAAGTGTATCTCTCCTTCTTCCCAGGCTCTAGCAATCACTGTTGTACTTTTGTGAAGTCAATGCTTTTAGCCTTCACCCATGAGTGAGCACAGGGACACATATTTCTATGTGTAGTTTATTTGACTTAACAAAGTACCTTCTACTTTCATCCACATTGCAGCAAATAACACACTCTCATTCTTTTGAGTGACTGGATAGCACTCCATTATATATGAACCTTTCCCTTTCCTGCCTCTCATTTCCCTGCCCTGTTTTCTTCCCATTCCCTTCCCTTTTTGTTTCCTTTCCCTGTCCTCTTCCCATGAACCCTCTCTTACTTATTGTTTCAATATGAGTATTTTGCCTGCATATCTTTTTTTCTTTTTTATTGGTTATTTTATTTATTTACATGACAAATGTTGTCCCCCTTCCTGGTTTCCCATTGGAAAGTCCCCTATCCCATCCCCTCCCCCTACTTCTATCAGGAAGCTCTCCATCCAAATTCCTGCCTCACCACCCTAGCATTCCCCTATTGGGGCATCGAGTCTCCATAGGACTAAGGGCCTCCCCTCCCATTGATGTCCAACAAAGCCATCCTCTGCCACATAAGCAGCTGGAGCCATGGGTCTCTCCATGTGTACTCTTTGGTTGGTGGTTTAGTCCCTGGGAGCTCTGGGAGGTCTGGTTGGTTGATAATGCTGTTCTTCCTATGAGGTTGCAAACCCCTTTAGCTCCTTCAGTCTTTCCCCTATCTCCTCCATTGGGGTCCCCATGCTAAGTCTGATGGTTGGCTGTGAGCATCTGCTTCTGTATTGGTCAGGCTCTGGCAGAGCTTCTCAGGGGGACAGCTATACGAGGCTCCTGTCAGCAAGAGCTTCTTGGCATCAGCAATAGTGCCTGGGTTTGGTGTCTGCAGATGAGATGGATCCGTAGGTGGGGCAGTCTCTGGATCCTTCAGTTTTCGTTCCACTCTTTGTCCCTGCATTTCTTTTAGACAGGAACAATTCTGTGTTAATATTTTTGAGATGGATGGGTGACCCCATCCCTCAACTGGGGGCCGTGTATGCCTAAACTCCAAATACGATCTCTACAGGTTCTCTCTCCCCTTTGTTGGATATTTCAGCTAATGCCATCCCCGTTGGCTCCTGGGAACCTCTTGCTTTCCTGGCATCTGGGACTTTCTAGTGGTTCCCCTCCCCCACAACAAGTACATATTTCTATTCAATTTCCTGACCCCCTGTACTTCTCTCTCCCTGTCCTGTCTCCTTCTACACGGGATCCTGTCCCCCTTTTTCCCTCCCCCTCTCCCTCGCAGGTCCCCCCCTCCTTCTACTTCCAGTGATTATTTTGTTCCCTCTTCTAAGCAGGACTGAAGTGTCCACACTTTGGTATTCTACTCAGCTATTAAAAACAACAACTTCATGAAGTTTGCAGGCAAATCGATAGAACTAGAAAATATCATCGGGAGTGAGGTAAACCAGACACAAAAGAACACACATAGTATGTACTCACTGATTGGTGGATATTAGGCAAAAACCTCAGAATTTACTCACTATATAACTCACAGACCACATGAAGCTCAAGAAGAAGGATGGCCTGCATACTTCTATTCGTGCTGTGTGAGTGCTTGGTGCTCACAGAGGCTGGAAAAAGGCACTGAGTACCCTGGAGCTAGGGTTACGTTATGATGAAGATATGCTTGAACTGCTCCTTCTGTCTCCATGTTGGGAGTGATGGTATTAGAGGTGCCTCCCACAATATACAGTTTATACCATGCTGGGCATCAAAGCCTTCTTCATGCTAGACAAGCGCTCTACCAACTGAGCCACATCTCCATCCCTCATACCTAACTTCTCCATCCATTCTGCTGTTGAACATTTTGGCTAATTCAACATCTTGGATAGTGAACAGTGCTGCTCATATTTGTACTTGTATTCCTTTTTTTTTTTTTTTTTTTTACAATTTTTTATTAGATATTTTCTTCATTTACATTTCAAATGCTATCCTGAAAGTCCCCTATACCTTCCCCCCAACCCTGCTCCTCAACCCACCCACTCCTACTTCCTGGCCCTGGCATTCCCCTGTACTGGGGAATATAATCTTTGCAAGACCAAGGGCCTCTCTTCCCAATGATGGCTGACTAGGCCATCTTCTGCTACATATGCAGCTAGAGGCATAAGCTCTGGGGGGTACTTGTTAGTTCATATTGTTGTTCCTCCTATAGGGTTACAGACCCCTTCAGCTCCTTTGGTACTTTCTCTAGCTCCTCCATTGGGGACCCTGTGTTCCATCCAATAGATGACTGTGAGCATCCATGGCATAGCCTCACAAGAGAGAGCTATATTAGGGTCCTTTCAGCAAAAACTTGCTGGCATATGCAATAGTGTCTGCATTTGGTGGATCTCCAAGTGGGGCAGTCTCTGGATGGTCCTTTCTTCCGTCTCAGCTCCAAACTTTGTCTTTGTAACTCCTTCCATGGGTATTTTGTTCCCCATTCTAAGGAGGGATGAAGTATCCACACTTTGGTCTTCCTTCTTCTTGGGTTTCATGTGTTTTGCAAATTGTATCTTGGGTATTCTAAGTTTCTGGGCTAATATCCACTTATCAGTGAGTGCATATCATGTGAGTTCTTTTGTGATTGGGTTACCTTACTCAGAATGATATCCTCCTGATACATCCATTTGCCCAAGGATTTCATAAATTTATTGTTTTTAATAGCTGAGTAGTACTCCACTGTGTAAATGTACCACATTTTCTGTATCCATTCCTCTGTTGAGGGACATCTGGGTTCTTTCCAGCTTCTGGCTATTATAAATAAGGCTGCTATAAATATAGTGGAGCATGTGTCCTTATTACAAGTTGGAACATATTCTGGGTATATGCCCAGGAGAGGTATTGCAGGATCCTCTGGTAGTACTATGTCTAATTTTCTGAGGAACTGCCAGACTGATTTCCAGAGTGGTTGTACAAGCTTGCAATTCCACCAGCAATGGAGGAGTGTTCCTTTTTCTCCACATCCTCGCCAGCATCTGCTGTCACCTGAATTTTTGATTTTAGTCATATTCCTATAAAGTCATGTTTTCATTTTTCCTTACTGCTATACAAAATTCCATTGTGTGTATGCACTACATTGCCTTCACATATCCATCTTTTGATGGATACAGGCTGGTTATATGTAGTAGTAGTAAGTTAAGCCACTCTAAACTCCCCACTGGTGGCTTCTTGAGCTTCTTGCTACCATCCCAGTGTTGTGGATTCTTGAATGAAAGACACACACACACATTTTCATCTGTTTGCGCATGCACACACACACACAGACTTATTTTTTTAACATGCCCTAAGTGGCTCAATGGTTGAGCCAATCTCAAACTTCCACATGCTAACACCTCCCCTCTGATACTCCTGAATTACTACTAAGATCTTTATTACATCTTGCTACCCCAGACCCAAATGGGAGAGGGACCCCTGGGGCCACTTTTCCCTGGCTCTTACATTGCTGTATGTTTTCTTTCCTGCAGCTCTCAACCCTGATCCTCCTGCTTCCCCATCATAGCAATTCTAAATCCTTCTTCTGGTGGTTCCCTTGCCTGGGAAATCTAAAGTCCCTCCTCTGTCTCCCTGCCCATCCACTGGACGCCAGCAACTTTATTTACCAATTAAAACCAACTGGGTACTGGGATCTGTGGAGTCTTACCTGCAGACATGCAAATTCCCATGTAATTTGGGAACTCAACATAATATAAGCAACAAACCAAATCCACAACAGTTATATCTCCTGAAAATTGTGAATACAGCAGCAATTAGAGATGGTTGATTAAGGATCAGTCTTTCAGGTGTATATTCAACAGTAAGATAGCTAGGCCCTAATGGTAGTGCTATGTTTAGTGCCATCAGGAACCTCCGAGCTGATCTCCACTTCCACCAGCAATGATACGGGTTCCCCTCTCTCTGCATTTTTGCTAGCATTTGTTGTTTTTTAAAAAACAAAACAAAACAAAACAAAACAAACCAGGTAAAGGCTTTAAAAATGTTTTACTATGTTTTCAATTTTGATCCATTTGGCATTGATATGTGTGTTGTATGTGTGTATGTTGTATGCGAGTGGTATACATTTGTGTGTCTTCGTGTGTGTTGTATTTGTGCGTGAGGCATGCTCATGAGTATAAAGATGTGTGTGCCTGTGATCATGTTTGTGAAGGCAGAACAGGTCTCTCTCTCTCTCTCTCTCTCTCTCTCTCTCTCTCTCTCTCTCTCTCTTTCCTTGGGACAGGGTCTCTCACAGAACTGGAATCTCATTATTGGCTAGACTGGATGTCCAGCGAGCTTGGATCAGCTTGTCTCTGACACCAGTGCTGGCATTATAGACATGCATAGCTATGCTTGGCTTCTTATGTGGTTGTTGGTGACTCAAACTCAGATTCTCATGCTATAAAGCAAGTGCTCACACCTGCTGAGCAGTTTCCCAGTATTGTGGTTTCCACCAGGGAAGACTGTGTGTACACAGGTTTAAACCAGAAAGTCTGGTGACTGCACTGGAAATTATTCAGGATTCCAATGTAGTCCCAAGCTTTTCTCAGGGTGAGCTTTGAAGCACAAAACCATATCCTGTGTTGACATATTTTAATTAGTAAAAACAGACAGAAGCAGAACTACAGAAGCCAGCAAGCAAGATGAGTATGTTTAGAGACTTTCCCAGAACCATGTGCTTTGATGAGTTAGGTCTTTTTTTTTTTTTTTTTAGGTGATGCTGCCTATGTGCTGGATTTAATGTCCTGAATGGTACTTCTATCATGGCCTCAGTTGTGCTCAGGGCGGAAAATACAGGTTTAGCTTTGTTACTGTACATGCTGAGATCCAGATTTCCTAGCATAATTTGTTACAGAGGATTTCCCTGAATAGTCTGTTTTTGTCAACTTTGTCAAAAACTAAGTGACATAAGTGTGGGTTCATTTCTGGGTCCAGTATCCAGTTGGTCCGAGGTTTATTTTTGTGCTGGCTTCCGAGAAGCTATACCTCCCTGATGCTGTGGCCGGCCATGAAGCTTCCCGAAGTTACTACACCACTGCTAGATCACCTCAACTCAAACAAGCAGAACAGTTTTCTAATGGACTCACTTGGATGCTTTCCTCTCTCTCTATTCCACTCTTGCCTCACTGCTCTAGCATTCCCCTACGTTGGGGACCACAGCAACTTTTATAAAGGAAAACATTTAATTGGGGCTGGCTTACAGTTCAGAGGTTTAATTCATTATTCTATTCTTTCTCTAAATTGAAGTTCAAACAATGATGGTGTCTTTCTCTTTACTCTTTTCTCCAAGATTTATTACCTATGTTGGCTATTCTTGATTGTCGACTTGACTACTACATCTGGAATCAATTAAAAACCAAGGTTAAGTACACCTGTGATAAATAGTTCCTTCCTTCCTTCCTTCCTTTCTTCTTCTTCTTCTTCTTCTTCTTCCTCTTCTTCTTCTTCCTCTTCTTCCTCTTCTTCTTCCTCCTCCTCCTCCTCCTCCTCCTCCTCCTCCTCCTCCTCCTCCTCTTCTTCTTCTTCTTCTTCTTCTTCTTCTTCTTCTTCTTCTTCTTCTTCTTCCTCCTCCTCCTCCTCCTCCTCCTCCTCCTCCTCCTCCTCCTCCTTCTTCTTCTTAGGGTTTCTATTGCTATGAAGAGACACCATAACCACAGCAATTTTTTACTTTTTATTTTATTTTATTTATTGGTTATTTTATTTATTTACATTTCAAATGTTGTTCCCCCTTCCTGGTTTCCCCTCCACAAACCCTATCCCATCCCCCTCTCCCTGATTCTGTGAGCAAGCTCCCCCGCCTACTCTTGCCTCACTGCTCTAGCATTCCTCTACGTTGGGGACCACAGCAACTTTTATAAAGGAAAACATTTAATTGGGGCTGGCTTACAGGTCAGAGGTTTAATTAATTATTGTCATAGCAGGAAGCATGGCAGCATGCATGCAAACATAGTGCTGGAGAGGGAGCCAAAAATTCTACATCTGAATCTTCAGGCAGCTGGAAGAGACAGGAAGGAATGCTGGTGACAAATTGGTATCTGCTAATAAACTCTAGAAATTGTACTTTTTCTTCTCTCAAGAGCAGGTAACTGGGCTACATCACTGAAATGTGAGGTTTCTCAAGTAAGGCTTCCTTGGTGGTCATCTGTAGGACACTAAATGATCCATCAGCCATCCACATTCAACATAAATTATTCTAGTTCTTTTAGAGGGGTGGAAATGATCTTAAAGTGGATGGGATAAAGAAGGAGAAAGGAGTCAGCTGTGGGAAAGGAAGTGGTACTTCAGTTTGACTTCCTTCCTTCCTTCCTTCCTTCCTTCCTTCCTTCCTTCCTTCCTTCCTTCCTTCCTTCCTTCCCTCTTATCTTCTTTTTGAGACAGAGTCTTACTGGGTGGTCAGGCTGACCTCACATATAGCAATCCACCTAGCAGATTTCCAGGTGCTGCTTACAGGCATATACTCCTCTGATCAGCTGACTCATTTTTTTCTTTAAAAATTTTAAAATCATTAGTTAATTAGTGTGTGTGTTTCATAGGCACCTGTGTGCTCTAGTGTCATGGCATGCTTGTAGATGGCAGAGAAAAACTTGAAGTCAGTTCTCTTTTTCCACCATATGGGTCCAGGGATTGAACTCAGATCGTCAGGCTTAGTGGCAAGCATCTTTACCAGCTGAGACCTGTCCCTGGCCCTCACTGCTTGCTTTATGTTGAGACTGAATTCTTACTAACAATCTTGTAATACAAAATCACTTGCTTTATTGATGAGCTTGGCATTTGTACATATAATTCTGAAGTAGTTACACTTTGTGGATGAATTTGTCTATGATCTCAAGGTCTTTCATCAACAACCTGGCACAGTGACTTAAATGACATGAAGAAACCTGTCATGACGTCTAGATTCTGTTTATTTATTGTTTGTGGTGAAGACTGAAGCCAACTCCTCAAAGATGCCTAGGAGCACTTTACTAATGAGCTGCTTTGCCATCTTTACACGTGCCCCTTTTACTATTTCTCAAATGCATGATTCTTTAATTACTTAGATGTTTAAAGCTTGACACACTGTTCTAGGACTGTAATGCTCCTCTTTCTGATCATGTCTACTTTCTGCTGCTATGGTCTTTCTGCAAGGCAGGGGTGGTGTTATACTAATATATTTCTGAAGTTAAGTCTCTCCAAGACCTCACTCACCCAAAGAGATGAAATTTACAACAAATAAGAACATGCTTTTAAGTTGTTGACTGTTTGTTTAGAGCACAAATACTTGGATCTTCCTCCTCCAGTTTCTTTGAGCTCTGGTTTTCCAGGTGAAACAGGTAACAGGAATAGCTGATTCTATCTTGAGTTTATTTCTATTTTTTATTTATTTTAAGAACGTACTCTTTGAAAATTCCACGTTTTAAAAAGGTTTATTTATTTATTATTATATGTAAGCACACTGTAGCTGCCTTCAGACATACCAGACGAGGGCGTCAGATCTCATTACGGATGGTTGTGAGCCACCATGTCGTTGCTGAGATTTGAACTCAGGACCTCTGGAAGAGCAGTCAGTGCTCTTAACCACTGAGCCATCTCTCCAGACCCCTGAAAATTCCATTTATGTATATATTAATCTTGATCACATTCATCCACATCACTCTTTTCTGTCTCCCGTCTCCCTCCTACTTCTTGAGTTTAATAAGGGCTGCTTGCATGAGCCTGAGTGAAGGCCTATTCACGACTTACCAATAGTTACACCATCAAAGGAAAATGGCTATTTATCCCTTCAGCAGCCATAAACTGCCAATAGCTATCCAGACAGGGGAGGAGCCTCATGGCCTTTTCTCCCATCTGAGTCTGTGGGTACAGTGGCTCAATCTATCCAGAAGTCAGCATTTCACGGTACTCTCTTCCATTTTCTATCTCTTCCTCCATGTACCCTGAACCTTGCATGGGGTGATGGTGGTGGTAGATGTCTTGTTTAGAACCCAGTGCTCAACAGTTGATTCTTCTCAGTGGTTTGAATCTTTGTATTAACTGCTGCCCACTGCAAGCAGAAGCTTTGACCAAGCACTAATCTACAGGTATAAGCATAAATATTTGAAGTCAGTTTGGTGTGGAGAGCATTTGGGGGGTAGCTTGGCAGAAATCTGACATTGGCCAAGGACAAGGAAATGGGCTCCAGGCAGGAATCTGACATCCCAGCAAGATAAGGAAGTAAGTTCAGGCAAGAATCTAAATTTAGGCTATAATAGGGAAGGAATTTTAATCTTAGGGTGGAACAAATGAAGTAGGCTTCAGGCAAGAATTTGGGCTTGGACAAGGAAGTGGGCTCAGGTGTTTTGGTCATTCTGACAAGCCTTTGGAAACAACTGTCATAGGAGTAATCATTGGAATTTGCTTACTGCCTTGCTAGTTCCTTATTGTACTGCTCTCCATTAATACTTGCATATAATTAAAATGGTATAAAAGTGGATTGGGAAAAATTAAACCTCCCTTCAGTCTCAGAATTGACTGGGGTCAGGCTACAATGCTGTCTAATTGCTTTTTTTTTTTCTTTTTAATCTTCACTCCTGAGCTGGAGTACCTATTGACTGACTGAGCAGGCTTGGTCAGTTTGCTAACATGTCCATTTAGCAAAACAACACTGTAGGTTCCTCTTCAGGGCCAGGTTTACAGTACCAGCTGAGTTTCTTCCTGTAGGGCCAACCTCAAATCTAGTTAGAAGTTAACCCCACAACACACATGCCACCCTTGTACCAGCGGGTACCATGACTTTATTTTTATTTTAAACGTTTTTATAATTTTATTTATTTTAATATGCACTGGTGTTTTGCCTGCATGTGTGTCTTGTATGAGGATGTCAGATCCCCCGGAACAGGAGTTACAGACAGTTGTGAGCCGCCATGTAGCTGCTGGGAATTGAACCGGGATCCTCTGGAAGATCGGCCAGTGCTCTTAACTGCTGAGCCATCTCTCTAGCCCCATGAAGGCTTTATTTTATTTATTTAAAATATTTATTTAATTTTGAATTTTGAATATGCATGTTCATGAGTATATCAATGTGAGTGTGAATGCCTACAGAGACTAGAAGAGGATGTCAGAGCTCCTGGAGTTTGAGTTACAAGTGGTTGTGAGCTACCCAAGATGGGTGCTGACAATCAAATCCACTTCCTCTGCAAGAACAGCAAGTTCTGTTAACGACTGCTCCGTCTCTCCAGCCTGATGCTTTAATGTTTAAAGAAACATTTCAGGACACTTTGCCAGCAATGTTTTGATTTGGAAAAAAATAAAATCGGATTGATAGTTATTAGGGATGAGAAACAAAAGAATACTGTGTCTGTCATGGGCTTACAGTATATTTGGAGTAAAATGATGAGTGTCATATAGGACAGATTGTCACATGGTCTGTCATAAAGTAACTGGGCATAGTGGCTTATGCTTGTAATCCTAGCACTGCAGAGGCCGAGGCTGGTGGATTGCTGTTTGTGACTTCAAGCTTACTATGTTTCTCAGGCTGGCCTTGAACTCCTGATCTGGTTGCTTAGTCTCTTAAGTGCTAGGATCATAGGCCTGCACCAGCAGGCTTGGGAGAAAATTAAATTTGATTATGGTATAAATGAGGAGTAAAAGGAGACATGACTAGTTAGGAATCAGTTTGGTATATAAGCATGGTGGCAGTAAACAACAGGAAGGAACCATTAATAATTATATTATCCTAGTTAGATTTCTATTGCTATGACAAGGGACTAAGCAAACACAACTTACAGGAGGAAATAATTTATTTGGCTTACAGCTTGTAGTTCACCATCAAGGGAAGCTAAGGCAGGAACTTGAGGTAGGAACTTGGAGGCAAAGGCCTGAAGCAGAGACCATGGAGGAGTGCTGTGTGATGGCTTGCTCAGTTACCTTCCTTTCGCCACCCAGGACCACTTGTTCAAGGGTGGCGCCACCTGCAGTGGGCTAGGCCCTCATCTACTAATTAGCAATCAGGAAAATACCCCACAGACATGTCCACCGGCCAATAGGATAAAACCAACTCTTCAACAGAGGTCCCCTTCTCTCAGGTGTGTCAAGCTGACAACCAAAATTAACTATCAAAATGAGTCAGGATTTTCAAGTTCAGCTACTTGGGGGAGTATTGATGCCATGGACAAGCAAATCCCACAGAGTTTGGATGGGCCTGACTAAGGGTGAAGACAGTGAAAACAGGAGCGTGGTTGGCGTTGTTTTATCTTATTTTCCTTCCAAAGTTTCTGGTATAATTATGTGCTTGCTAAGATGTACCTGCATTAGTGTTTGCCTCTGCCTTACACAAAGCATCTTCTCCTCTCAGGAAGTTGTTAGATGGTAAAAGTCATGCACCTATTTATTTCTAAAATAGTCTACAATGAAAAGATTACGATAGGAAGTTTCTTCCAATTTTAATTAAACTCAGTTTAGTTTAAACCATTATCGTTGTTGAGCATTTGTCCCACCGGGAGCAGTAGTTAAGAACTTGGCAGCTATGATGATGATGATGATGATGATGTGTGTGTGTGTGTGTGTGGTCCCTGAGCCACTGGCTACTTATCTCCACCCACATCCCTTCTACCTGCTGTTAGCCTCTTCAGGGCAGACTTCACTTCCTGGTTCCTCAGGGTGTAGATGAGGGGATTCAGTAATGGAGTGACAACAGTGTAAAATACAGCAACTGCTCCATCGAAGGGACTCTTGGAACCTGCCCGAAGGTAGATGAAAATACAGGGGACATAGTAGACGGTGACCACAGTGAGATGGGAGCCACAGGTGGAGAAGGCACGCTTCCTGCCATCGGCAGTGCGTATCTTCAGGATGGCATGAACTATGTTGGCATAGGAAAGCAGAATCAGCATGAAGCAACTGGCAGCCACTACCCCAATATCCACAAAGGTCACCAGTTCATTGATAGTCGTATCGGCACAGGCCAGTCTCAGCACTGCAGGAATGTCACAGATAAAATAATCTATTTGGTTGGGCCCACAGTAGGGCAATCTGAAGGTCAGAGTGGCTTGAATAGACCCATGGATGGAGCCAGCCACCCAAGCTCCAGCCACTAGGACTGTGCATAATTTTCCATTCATGAGCACAGGGTAGCGAAGAGGCTTGCATATTGCCAGGTACCTGTCATAGGCCATCAAAGTGTAGAGGAAGCACTGGGTGCTGCCTAGGAAGTGGAAAAAATATAGTTGAGCTACACAACCACCAAATGGGATAGCCTTGCTGGCGGGAGTGAAGTTTAAAATAAGTCGAGGAACAATGACTGAGGAGAGCCACATGTCCAGGAAGGAGAGCACACCCAGAAGAATGTACATGGGGCGGGCATGCAGCTTGGGGTCAGCCCACACAGTGAGCAGGATGAGCAGGTTCCCCAGCTGTGTCAGGATGTAAATGAGGAAGAAGACCAGGAAGAGGAAGGTTCTTAGATTTGGGGGGTGAGCCAAGCCCAGGAGAAGGAAATCTGTCACCACAGCGTCCAGCGAGGTGTTTCTGTTTCTTCTCATGTCTTAGTCTGTTAAGATGAACCATGCAGTTAGACAAGGGAAATGCAGAGAGGGAGGAGGTAAAATGATGCTTTTGTTTGATGATCAGTGGCTAGCGGGAGAGAAATGTTTGTGTATAAAATTGTTTTGAAAGAAGAGTTGGTGTCACTTATTAATTATTTAGGTTTATGTGGGGGAAAAATAACCCAGAGGCTGGTTGTTTTGGTGGATGTATGGATCCTCTTGTTCAGTGAGGGGCAGCAAGGAGCAATATTGCACAGATCAAGGAACAGAAGAAACTGTCAGCTATAGGATGGACTGATAAGTTCAATCAGAAAGGATTTTAATGAAGGGATGCTAAAGCAAATGCAGGGCTAAGATCATGTGTTCCCCCTCACTGACCTCACTGCCACTTTGCCTATTTGTCTACAGCTAAGAATCAGCTATACTCACCATAGCATGCAAAATGTGCAGTGTCTGGCCCTTCTTCACCATTCTGTCCGTTTCCACCTAGTGTTTGGTGCATCCCTAAGACTGAAGTGTGCTCCTGGATGTGCTTTGCACATAGCATTTCCCTGGGTGGGACCCGTTCTTCCCTTCAGCCTTGTTTAGGGGAACATTACCTTTAAGAATTCCTTTCTGATTCTTGATGGTGATGACATACACCTTTTCAATAACTATCTTACTCTATTTACATAGTCTAATTCCTCATCAATCTTTCCATTATTCAATTGCTAGTGAATTTAAAGTGATAAATAATTCAATCTTGCTTGTTGGACCCTTCTACTTCTTTGAGGCCAAAGTCAGTCTTTGGGATTATACAATATGGATCTAGTTTCGTGAGAACAAATTCTAGCGATCACTCATGCTCTTTAGTATTTCAGAATATTGTTTCGTTTTATTGATTTATATATCTATTGATTTAGATTGAATTTTGTAAAATGCAGAATTACAAAGGAACTTTTTATTGTGTGTTATAAAAGCATTGACCAGCACATGGTTGTTAGCAAGCTTGTGCTTGTATATACACACAGATTTCTGTTTGCCATCCAGGAGCTCTTTCTAAAGAATGTTAAAGATTTCAAATACCTGACCCAACCAGGTGACAAGGAAATGCTTTCATACTGCTTCTTGCTTACCAAGAAGTCACCACCAAGGTTTCTATCACAGAGATTCTCCCAGGTACACAGGGCCAAGCAGACATGTACCAAACTATGAATCAAATATCTTTCCTCTCTTAAAAGAAACAAAAAACCAAAACCTCCAAAACTAGCCTACCAACCAACCAACCAACCAACCAACCAAACCAAAAAACCCTCCCAAGTTCCCCAAACCCCTAAGATCCCACCCACAACAGCAGCAGCAGCAACAACAACAACCACTCCCAAAATAAAAACAAAAAGACAAAGAGGAAAGACTTGTTAATTCATTGTTTTTGCTGAATAAAGATTTTTTTCCTATCCCAGAGTTAAAAATGCATTCATCTGCCATTTAACCATAAAGTATCTATAGTTTTGTGAATATTTTTAGAAGGCAACAAAATTATAGCCATGTTTAACCATTTAGCCACCATCAAAAACTCTCACAGGGGATGGCAAGATGGTTTGGTGGTTAAGGGCTCTTGCTGACAGACTGACAACTTGAGTTCAATTCCTGGGACCCACACAGAAGAGAAGAACAAATTCTTGAAAGTTTTCCTCTGATCTTCATACCCATGCCTGTGTGTATACACATGTGTACACACACACACACACACACACACACACACACACACACACACACACACCTCTACTTCTCCAAATAGATTTTTATCTTATTTTCTAAAATAAGAATTTCTGTGTTAAAGTATTATCCCTAATGCTGCTGCTACTGCTGCTGTTCTGAGACAGTCTGTGTCTCTAGACACACATGTAAATAAAGAAGTTCAAAATTTGAGGTACGGTATTCAGGACATATCTTGGATTTTCCAGATATAGATTTTTAGAACAATAGAGCATGTTTTTGCCAAAGATTTGGGTCAGATAATGAGACTAGAACAGGCCAGGCTAGCTTAAAAGAAGCAAAGACAGACTACCCAGGATCCTCCTGCACTGCCTCTCCCATTCTTTAGCTTCCTGTGTCATGTGATTTGTTAGTCTCTTTCTTGTTTTTAGTTGTTGAAACTTTCAAAAATGTTGCAAATAGTTTGAGTATATCCACTCTGGCTGATTAAATAATCAAGATATTCTAAAAAAAATCCAAATATTAATTTGTATCTGATAATGATAAAATTATCTTGAAATATGGTCAGAATCTAATCAGAACACATAAAAACACTGAATGGCTAAAATTCAATATAAAGGCACTGCACAATAAGACTCCAGTGACATCAGAGACTAAATGGCACATCTCTGAAAAGTAATTGAAGTTAAAGTTTTAGGAAGGCTGTGAGGATAGTCAGAAGAGTGCCACTGAGGCGTTTAAGGATGCGAAGGGTAGGGAAACATTACCGAGGCCTCTTACATCTTGGGACCCCAGGATGAGCTGCTTGTGTGCATCCTGGACCTAGGTCAGGCTTCTCTGATATGAGCATATTTCCTGGGGAGGTTTAAAGTGTGTGAAGCAGTTCCCTAGCAGAGTGAAACATTGGATTTCTACAGTGACCCTGGAGATCTGGGGTACTAGGGAAAAACAGGTAAGAAATTCTGAAGATGGGGAGGGAAACTGGCTGAGTGCTGTGTTCAGTGTGCTCAAAGGACGCCTATTTATGATGGGGCAAGTATCTAGTCTGAATATGTTTCTGGCAAGGGCATTTACCTTCCCCCTCCTTCATTCAGTTAGATGTCCTGATAAGGACAGGCAGATCAAAGGGAATGTAGAGTATCCTGGGCACACTTTAAGTCCTCCACAGAGTAGATTTCTGTCCTTTACCATAGATAAAAAGAGCTTACCTTGGAAGAAACCTAGCCCCTCTTCAATGGAGAGGAAAGTGCATCTGGCCTGCCTTTGTTTCTGCATAGCTAACAACACCTCCTCCTGAGCCATTCCCTGCTCTTGCCTTTCATTGCTATCATAATAAAAAGAGAAAGTAAAAAAAGATATTAAGCTTTCTGAGTCCTCTTTTCAACTTTATAAAAGTCAAACTTATCCTAGTAGTTGGGGAAAGTTCCAGAAAGAAATGGAAAGAGACTAACGTTTAGACCATACAATCTGGTCTCCAAGGCTGGGTGGAGCGCTTCTCCACACTGCTTCCTCTTAGACTTACCTGTATAGAGCTGCAGAATTGGTTGGTTGTCCCTGAGTGGACTTGTTCTGCAGAGAGATGCTGTCCAGAGGCTCAGTCCAGCCTGTGGTACAGGGCTCCTCTCTCTGTTTTAAAAAGGATTTAGCATTCTTTCAGGAGTTTGCCCTATAGGCAAATGCCCTTCATGGCTCTCCAAGGAGTGTGACTTCTATATCTCAAGTCACCAGTTTTTATCATGTTGCTTTTCTCCATCTGATTAAGGGAGGGGGGCAAGAAGAAGCACTGCCTAGAGATTCGAAGCAGAATTCTGATCTCAAGGGAAATCCTACTGCAAAGTATTCCCCTAATGAGGTCTCCCTCCTTTGAGAGAGGGATCAGGCAACATGAACAGTAGCTGTCTGGAAAGGGGGAGGTGGAGAATGCTCACATGTATGTGAGCTCTCAGTATGTGTTTTCAGTGTGCTCTGCTGACTTCTTTGCTGTGCCTCAGGATCTCTATTTATCCCCTTGTCTCTCACATACTTACCCTGCTCTGGCTGCTTCCTTTTAAGATGCTATTGAGTGGATGAAATGTCCCTTGACCTTCCTCTTCTCCTATTTAGTCTTCTGGATTCCTGTTAATACTATTGGACATACTGTATTTGCCCATCAAATTATTTGTCTCCCTCCCCTAGAATGTAGACTTCATAATAGTACTTTGGCTCACTGTGTAATTCTTGGCACCATTTATCATAGTGCTTTTCATGTAGTAGGTTTTTGTTTTTTTTTTAGATTTATTTATTATTATATCTAAGTACACTGTAGCTGTCTTCAGACACACCAGAAGAGGGCGTCATATCTCATTATGGGTGGTTGTGAACCACCATGTGGTTGTTGGGATTTGAACTCAGAAGAGCAGTCAGTGCTCTTAATCGCTGAGCCATCTCGCCAGCCCCCATTTAGTCGGTTCTTAATAGATACCTTTCAATGAATGCCTTGAGCAGAAAAAAGAAAGCCATGGTTTCAAATATGACCCCCACATTTAAGGTTACCTGGAGTAGGGCTGGGGAGATGGATAAGTGGATAGAAGTGTTTGTTGAGTGCATATATACACATACACCACACACATATATGTGTGTGCGCACACACATGAACAAATACATGTGAATACAGCATGTACCACCTCACATACATTGACACACACATAAACACATGAATATATCATATACCACCCCACATGTACCCACATACATGTTCAACACACACAAGAACACATAAATACACAAGTATACATATGGATATACCATATATCACACACATATATATACCACACATGTACATACACACAGCACATATATGGAAATATACACTATATATCCCACATGAGTAAACCATACACATACCAACTACACATATACAAACACACAGAGACAGAGAGGAGAAAGAGAGAGGGAGAGGGAGAGGGAGAGGGAGAGAGAGAGAGAGAGAGAAAGAGAGAGAGAGAGAGAGAGAGAGAGAGAGAGAGAGAGAGAGAGAGAGAGAGAGAGAGAGAGAGAGAGAGAGAACAAAGTTACTTGGAGTATTCTTGATATCAAATTGATTTCTACATGTGCCCTTATGTCTATATTCCAAGACAAGTCACTCAAGGCAATTCTGTCACCTGAGACTTGTGTGGGTTCTGGAGCCAGTGAGTGACAGTGGCTGGAAATGAGGAAAGGAACCCAAAGAGACCAGAATGGTTTCTTTGAAAATTGTTTATACCCTTAGGACCAGCAAGATGGCTTAGTGGGTAAGGATGCTTGCCACAAAGTTTGCTGTCCTAGTTAGGGCTTCTATTGCCATGATCAAACACCATGGCCTAAAGCCACTTATAGAAGAAAGATTTATTTCAGCTTATAGTTCTATATCACAGTCCATCACTGAGGGAAGTCAAGGCAGGAACTCAAACAGGACCTAGAGGTAGGAAATGAAGCAGAGCCCATGCTTACTGGCTTGCTTTTCATGGCTTGTTCAGCTACTTCTTTATAGCACCCAGGACTACCATCCCAGGAGTGGTACCACCCACACTGAGCTGGGCCCTCCCACATCTATCATCAGTCAAGAAAATGTGCCATAAGTTTGCCTTCAGTCCAATCTGGGAAACATTTTCACAATCTCTTGAGATTCCCTCTTACAAAATGACTCTAGCTTCCGTCAAGCCGACATAGAGTCAGTTAGGATACCTGTACACCTGAGTTTGAACCCTGAGACCCACATAGTAAAAGGAGAAAATCAATTTTCACAAGTAGTCCTCCAAACTGTACATATGCACCATGGTGTGTATATGGCCCTGCCAAAAATGATATCTCTAGTAAAAAATGAAAAAGGAAAACCACGTAGCCTATCTGCATCTGATGAAATTAGGAAATCGGTGGATCAGGGCCCTATACCCCAGGGCTAGGCGGGAACCACACCCACTGCCACGGAATTCCTTTTCTAATATTCAGGGGAATCAGAGTTTCAGTAATCTGAAAAAGCTTGGAAGATAGTGGATGATACCCAGGCACAGTCTGCCAGAGCCTCCAGGAATAAAATGAAGAAATGTCAGATTATACAGGGACAGGGTCAGTGTTCACAACTGGACTCCTGAAGGACCATCCTGAAGTGTGACCAGCATCAGAGACCCCATCTATGAGGCGCCATATGAATTTGACCAGAACTTGTACCCAATCTTCCAAAGAAAGAGCTGGAAGGGAGGTCAGGATGCCCCACTGCAAAGGAACTCTCAGGGATAAGACAAGTTTCCAGGCGCTGCAAAGAAATATCAATAGACTTGAGACTGGTCCAGGAATCAGTGCAGACAGCACTCAGCTGCTTCCCCTCCTTCATATTTATCCTACTATTTTATACACATTAATTTTGCCAGTCAACTCATTCCTACTTGGTCTTCCCTCCTCCCACTCCAGATCCTCTTCTTTTACATTTCCCTTTCTTAAAGAATACAGACTGGCCTTGTTTGTGGGCTCTGTGTGTCTCAGCCTGTGCAGATTGGGGACTTTTCTATGTTATCTGATTACAGTTTAATGAAAGGGGATAGTAGAACACAGGTGACACAGAAGAGATGGGAGAATGCCTGGGGTTCAAGATCTAAGGGGGAATAGTGGGGTTGTAGATAGGAAAGAGTAGGTTGTGTATTCATAAGGATATATACATCAGCCTTGTGGAAACCCATTAGTTTGTGAAACAATTAAGAATACACACACACACACACACACACACACACAAATTCATATGGGTTTGAACAGAACTATTCTGTGCAGGTGGACAGTGCTGCTCACAGAGGACATGGCTTAGGAAGTGAAAATCTCAGTGCCAGGCTGTCATGCATAGGATACCTCCATGTCAACTACAGCTAGGGAGGTCCTCAAACAACACAGGGTACTGTCACTGCTCTTGGTTGCCCACCATAACTAGATGGTAAGACCTCGTTGTTGAAGATGCCGTTGACTTTGGACACAAGACATAAAGAAATCAACCTTGAACTGGCCAGGGAACTCTGACTATACACATGTAGGATAACGAAACTAGATCCCCATCTCTCACCCTGTATAAAAATAGGTTCCAAATGGAACTTTAAGACATTAAGGGAAAATCTGAAACTCTGCAACCACTAGATGAAAAAGTAAGGAAAACATTTCAAGGCACAGGACTTTCTCAATGGGAATCACAACACTTTAATTACTTAATTGATTGATTGACTTATATATATATTTTATTAGGTATGTTCCTCATTTACATTCCAATGCTATCCAAAAAGCCCCCACTCCCCTACCCACCCATTCCCACGTTTTGGCCCTGGCGTTCTCCTGTACTGGGGCATATAAAGTTTACAAGTCCAATGGGCCTCTTTTTCCAGTGATGGCCGACTAGGCCATCTTTTGATACATATGCAGCTAGAGTCAAGAGCTCTGGGGTACTGGTTAGTTCATAATGTTGTTCCACCTATAGGATTGCAGATCCCTTTAGCTCCTTGGGTACTTTCTCTAGCTCCTCCATTGGGGCCCTGTGATCCATCCAATAGCGGACTGTGAGCATCCACTTCTGTGTATGTGTATAATTGTTTATCTAAATGTATTTATGTGCACTGTGTGTATGTCTGATACCCATGGAAATCAGAAGATGATATTGTATGCCTTGGAACTGGAGTTAGGTTGTGAGACACTGTGTTTATGCTGGGTACTATTGTTCCTGGGTCCATTGAAAGAGCAACAAGTTTCTCTCTCTCTCTCTCTCTCTCTCTCTCTCTCTCTCTCTCTCTCTCTCTCTCTCTCTCTCTCTCTCTCTCTCTCTCTCTCCTCTCTCAGATTGCAATTTAATCACAGCATTTCCCATTCCCTTTCCTCCACCCAAGCCCTCCCTTATACCCTTCCCACTCTTCCTTCAAATTCATGGCTTCTTTTTTATTAATTGCTATTGCATACATGTATGTATTTGTATCTACATATATATTTCCAAATATAACCTGAAAAATGTCTTTAATTACTAAACTGCCTCTTTAGCTCTTAATTTCATCAATGAAAAATATACCTTATAAAATTAAAAAGAGACAACTGAGTGAAGAGACTCCTTACAGAGTGAGAGGACATTTTTGTCAGTTATATACATCTGACAGAGGATTAATATAAAGATATGCAAAGGAAAAAATGAAACGTAAATAGAATTGACTGAATCATAATATTAGTTAATAAACTGAACAGATAGCTCTCAAAGGAAAAAATGTAAATGTAAATATTTAGAACCATGTTCATTGTTCTTAACCATCAGGGAAATGACAATTAAAACTCCTTTGGGATTGAATCTCACTCCAGTCAGATAGACTACTATTAAGGATGCTTCAATCCTACTTAGAAGGGGGAACAAAATAATCACCAGAGGTAGAGAGAGGGTGGAACCTGGGAGAGAGAGAGGGGATGGGGAGGGAAAAATGGGTGTGTGTGTGTGTGTGGCAGGGTCAGGTATGGGAAGAGAGAGGAGAGAAGTTCAGGAAAATGAATAGAAATATGTAGCAGTGGGAGGTGGGAGGAACCACTAGAAAGTCCCAGATGCCAGGGAAACGAGGGTTCCTAGGACCCAACAGCAAAGACATTAGCTGAAATACCCAACAGAGAAGAGATAGAACCTGAAGAGACCACCTCCAGTAGATAGGCATGGCCCCAAGTTGATGGATGGGCCCACCTACCCATCTCAAAAATTTTAATCTAGAATTGTTCCTGTCTAGAGGAAATGAAGGGAGAAAAAATAGAGCAGAGACTGAAGGAAAGGCCATCCAGAATCCACCCCATCTTGGGATTAACTTCACCTGCAGACACCAAACTGAGTCACTATTGCTGATGCCGAAAAGTGCTCTAAGGCAGGAGCCTAGTATGACTGTCCTCTGAGAGGCTCTACCAGCAGCTGACTAAGACAGATTCAGATGCTCACAGCCAACCATCAGACTGAGCCTTGGGACCCCAATGGAAGAGTTAGGATAGGGACTGAAGGAGCTGAAGGGGATTATAATCACATAGGAAGAACAACAATATCAACTAACTGGACTGCCCAGAGCTGCCAGGGACTAAACCACTAACCAAAGAGTATGCATGGATGAGTTCAAGGCTCCAGATACTTATGTAGCAGAGGACTACCTTATCTGGCATCAGTGGGAGGGGAGGCCCTTGGTTCTGTAGAGCCTTGATGCCCCAGCATAGGAGGATGCTAGAGGAATGAGGTAGGAGTGGATGGGTGAGGGAGCACCATCTTAGAGGTAAAGGGGAGGGAAGGTGGGATGGGGAGTTTACAGAGGGGAGACCTGGAAGGGGAGACAACATTTGAAATGTAAATAAATAAAATAACCAATTTGGAAAAAAAAAAGAAAAGAGAAAGAAAAAACCCAAAATAACAGTCAGGCTACATTCAGTGTCACACCCCACAAGCCATATGCCTTAAGGATAGCTACTCTACTTCCTGTAGCCAAGCAGAGCCCTCAGTGGAGGGATAAGGACATCGACACACACTCAAAACTTTTGACTCAAAGTCTGTCCTATCTATAAGAAATGCAGGAACAAAGATGGAACAGAAATTGAGGGAATGGCCAACCAATAATCAGCTCAACTTGAGACCCATCCCACGGGAAAGCACCAATCCCTGACACTATTAATGACGTTCTGTTATGTTTGCAGACATTCTGTGATGTATAACATGACTGTCCCCTGGGAAGCTCTACCTAGCAGCTGCCTGAAAGAGATGCAGAGACCCATAGCCAAACAGTGAATGGAGCTTGGGGACTCTTATGGAAGGGTTGGGGGAACAATTGAGGGCCCTGAATGGGATAGGAACTCAACGAACCACTAACCAAAGAACATACACATTGAACCTAGGCCTCCCCACACATATGTAGCAGATGTGCAGCTCAGTGTTCTTGTGGGTTCCCCAGAAATTGGAGCGGGGGCTGTCTCTAAAGCTGTTGTCTATTTGTGGAATACATTCCCCTAACTGAGCTGCCTTGTATGGCTTCAGTGGGAGAGGTTACACCTAGCCCTGTAGAGACTTGATGTGCCAGGGTTGGGGGATACCCAGGGAGTCCTCTACCTTCTCAAAGGAGAAGAGGAGGGGGATGGGAGAAGGGATTGTGTGAGGGGTAGATGGTGGTGGTGGGGCAATGACCAGGATGTAAAGTGAATAAATAAATAAGTTAATGAAGAAAAAAAAGAATCGTCTATTCTTGTTTTACTATCGTTCTCGATCTTATCACAGAGAAAAGAGCTTCAGTTGGGGAAATGCCTCCACGAGATCCAGCTCAAGGCATTTTCTCAATTAGTGATCAAGGGGGGAGGTCCCCTTGTGGGTGGTGCCATCTCTGGACTGGTAGTCTTGGTTCTATAAGAGAACAGGCTGAGCAAGCCAGTAAAAAACATCCCTCCATGGCTCCAGCTCAAGGCATTTTCTCAATTAGTGATCAAGGGGGGAGGTCCCCTTGTGGGTGGTGCCATCTCTGGACTGGTAGTCTTGGTTCTATAAGAGAACAGGCTGAGCAAGCCAGTAAAAAACATCCCTCCATGGCTTCTGCATCAGCTCCTGCTTTCTGACCTGTTTGAATTCCAGTCCTGATTTCCTTTGGTGATGAACAGCAGCATGGAAGTGTAAATTGAATAAATCCTTTCCTCCCCAACTTGTTTCTTGGTCATGATGTTTGTGCAGGAATAGAAACCCTAAGACACACTGCAAGATGACTTTTTTTTTTGTTTTATTTCTTCCTCTCTTCTCCTTCTCTTTCTCCTGCTCTCTCCTCCTCCTCCTGCCCCTCCTCCTCTTTCTTCTTCTGCCCCTCCTCCTCCTCTTCTCCTCTTTCTTCTTCTTCTCCTCTTCCTTCTTCTTCTTCTTCTTCTTCTTCTTCTTCTTCTTCTTCTTCTTCTTCTTCTTCTTCTTCTTCTTCTTCTTCTTCTTCTTCTTCTTCTTCTTCTCCTTCTCCTTCTCCTTCTCCTTCTCCTTCTCCTTCTCCTTCTCCTTCTCCTTCTCCTTCTCCTTCTCCTTCTCCTCCTCCTCCTCCTCCTCCTCCTCCTCCTCCTCCTCCTCCTCCCCCTCCCCCTCCCCTTCCCCTCCCCCTCCCCCTCCCCCTCCCCCTTCCCCTCCCCCTTCCCCTTTTTCCTCTTCCCCTTCTTCCCCTTCCCCTTCTTCCCCTTCCCCTTCTTCCCCTTCCCCTTCTCCTTCCCCTTCCCCTTTTCCTTCCCCTTCCCCTTCTTCTCCTCCTATGGTGGGAGAGATGGCAAGTGTGGAGGGCAGATAAAGAGGGACAGGGAGATAAGTGGGATTGGGGTACATGATGTAAAATCCACAAAGAAAAAAAGTTTAAAAAATAATACAAATAATAGAAAAAATATGTTACATGGAAGACATTAACTTGAGAAAACAATGCATTAAAAAAAGTCTCATATATCTCAAACTGGCCTTGAACTTGTTACACAGCTAAGGATGATATTGAGTTCCTGATCCTCCTTCCCCTACCCCTGAGTGTTGTGAAATGGTTCACCGAAACATGTGGTATTAACTGCAGCTTTTATTTTATTATTTTTTAAAATTTTTTATTGGTTATTTTATTTATTTACATTTCAAATGTTATCCCTTTCCTGATTTCTCCTCCACAACCCCCCCATCCCATCTCCTCTCCCTGCTTCTATGAGGGTGCTCCCTCACTCACCCACCCACTCCCACCTCATCCCCTAACATTCCCCTACACTGGGGCATTGAGCCTTCACAGGACCAAGGGTCTCCCCTCCCATTGATGACAGATAAGGCCATCCTCTGCTACATATGAAGCTGGAGCTAGGGATCTCTTTTGTGTGTACTCTTTGGTTGGTGGTTTAGTCCCTGGGAGCTCTGGGGGAGGGTGGGGAACGAGGTCTGGTTAGTTGATATTGTTGTTCTTCCTATGGGGTTGCTAATCCCTTCAGCTCCTTCAGTCCTCCCCTAACTCCTCCACTGGAATCCCTATGCTCAGTCCGATGGTTGGCTGTGAGCATCCGAGGATCAGCATCTGTATTGGTCAGGCTCTGGCAGAGCCTTCCAGGAGACAGCTGTGTCAGGCTCCTGTCAGCAAGCACTTCTTGGCATCTGCAATAGTGGCTGGGTTGATGTCTGCAGATGGGATGGATCTCCAGGTGGGGCAGTCTCTGGATTGCCTTCCTTCAGTCTCTGCTGCACTCTTTGTCCCTGTATCTCCTTTAGACAGGAACAATTCTGGGTTAACTTTTAAATCTTAGGAAGTAGGCTGAAGTGCAGATTTCTTCCTGAATGTCTTCATCAACTTTCATTTTTTTAGCCTAGTCTTCCACTTCTTGCCTTCTGCCTTTTCTCTTTTTCAAGGTTATATGTAGCTGAGCAAAAATATTAAATAACAGAAAAATTTAAGAAAGTGTTGAGGTTTTTGCTTTTTTTTTTTTTTTTTTTGGTTTTTTGAGACAGGGTTTCTCTGTATAGCCCTGGTTGTCCTGGAACTCACTTTGTAGACCAGGCTGGCTTCGAACGCAGAAATCCTCCTGTCTCTGCCTCCCAAGTGCTGGGATTAAAGGCGTGCGCCACCACTGCCTGGCTCTAGTTTATTTATTTATTTTTTTAATTCAGGTGCCTGAAATAATGAATAGTTTAACTTTCCACTTCTGCTCTGTTCACACATACATTGACGCATATCCTCACACAGAGATGTATCGTCCATTTATTCACTGCCACAAACACCACTGTGGAGACAGCAGTGTATCACACCGTGTGCATGATCTACAGCCTTGTGTCTTTGTTTTTCTTCTATCCTGGGAAAAGAAGCTTAGCATGGGGCAGCTGATCATTTCTGCTCTTGCATTATGTTCCAATTTGTTTTGTTTTTTTCTTGTCCTTTTTCTTGGTAGATACCGCAGACTGGCCTTGAGCACGGGACCCTCCCAGGCCTTTCAAGAGCTACTGTTAGATCCCCACACCACCTCTCCCAGCAGTCTCTTTTGTTCTTCACAGTCAAGCTTCATCTAAGTCACATGGGTTAAACTCTATGGAGTAGTCAGAACACAGTCTTCAGAAGGGACTCCTGATTTCAAAGGGACTTCCCCAGCTGTCACTGAAGCATCTTGAAGACACCCCTCAAGAAAGGACATCCTCTTCTTGCTTCTGTGGGTTTGCACCCAGGATGAGGCTCCTCCCCACCCACAGAGGGTTTTCTCTCTGAAGCTGTTGGTGCTCAGGAGCTGGGGACTCAGTGTCAGGCTGGCGGTGTCATGCTGCAGATGTGGGGGTTTGTTTTCTATCTCTTCCTGATGGTGGGAGGTGAGTGCTAACTTCATAGAGAACATGGCTGGGAGTTTTCAAAATAATTTTTCTCCAGCTAAATAATTGCAACTTTTATAATGAAAAAAAAAAGCCTTTGCTTTTTTAGATATTAGATATTTTCTTTTCTTTCTTAATTTTCTATTTATTTATTTATCTATTTATTTAATGTCTTTTGAGACAGGGTTTCTCCATGTAGCCCTGGCTGGCCTTGAACTCAGAGATCCTCCTGCCTCTGCCTCCTGAGTGTTGGGATCAAAGGCGTGCACCATCATCTCCTGTGGATAGATGCTTTCTTATGATGTACCCACTGTTATGGGCTTTCTTGTAATGAGCGGCTGCCATTGTTACCACTGTTTCTGACACTCATTGTTGATCTTGAAAACTCCCTGTTACTCTAAGTTTTCCTGGACCACATGGAAGCATGGCATTTTTTAAAATGAATTTTAAAAATTTTTTAAATTTTAAAATAAATTATTATTAAAACAATTTAATGTGGGAATAATCTATCTACAGCATTTCCACGCTCCCTTTCCCCCTCCTAATCATTCCTGTGTCTCATAGGTGCTGCAGGACAGGGCGTAGAGCAGCCTGCCAACTTGATGTCTGTGGAGGGAACCTTTGCTCGGGTCAACTGCACATACAGCACTTCAGGGTTCAACGGGTTATCCTGGTACCAGCAACGTGAAGGCCAAGCCCCCATATTTCTTTCTTACGTTGTTTTGGATGGTTTGAAGGACAGTGGGCATTTCTCCACATTCCTGAGCCGCTCGAATGGGTACAGTTACCTGCTTTTGACAGAGCTCCAGATCAAAGACTCTGCCTCATACCTCTGTGCTGTGAGGGACACAGTGACTATGCTAACCTCTGCAGCTGCACAGAAATTCTAAGAGGGACACAGCAGGGGTGGAGTTACATTTCCTGAGTGTGTGTGTTTGCTGTGAATCAAGACTAGGCTCCTTGGGAACAGATTTGAGTTTTCCACTTTCTAACTGGGTGGCTTTAAATAAGCCACTTTAACTTAAAGTGATTTTTACATTTATTGATTGATTTTTTAAAAAAAGATCAGTTCAGTTTTCTCATGAATAAAATGGGGCTAACAATAGTGCCTTAGCCCTCACACGGAATGTTTTATAAAGTTTAAGTTATTTGTAAAGTTGAAGTTCTTTAAACGTTTGATTAGACCAACAAAATAGTATACTTATATAGGGAGGGAGCAGAATCTGGGAGAGGGAGGGAGGTAGGGAAGAGAGGAGGAGAGAAAATCGTCTTTATAAATGATCCTCAGAACTGTAAGACTATCACTGCTATTGTATTTTAAACGCTGTGTAGCCCTACAGTGAAGCAGGAGATTGCATAGAGTTGCTTGAGGTCACTGCTATCATGTTGATTGGCTACTTGACAGACCCACCACCCGTGTGTGTGTGTGTGTGTGTGTGTGTGTGTGTGTGTGTGTGTGTGTGTGTGTGTGTATGTCTGAAAAGGTCAGCTCAGGAACTTTGGGAAGGTCCTGGAACAGTTGTGCCTCCCCCACCCCCTCCCGCAAGGGAGAGGCTAATATTCCGAGGGGCTGGATCATTGTACACCTTCAGACAAGGGAAGTCCTTGCCACCTCATTCCCTAAAGACCAATCAGTTTAAAAAGTCACACTGTTCTGCCAGTCACATCGTGCCTAATGACTGCTGCCCTGAAAAACTGTATAAAAAGTTCACTGACTGAGCTGCGCAGGGTTGCCACCTCTCCTTCCGGTCTGGGGACGACCCCAGGGCACAGGAACAATAAATTCCTCTTGCTTTTTGTATTGATTCCCAACTCCTCCTGGTTCACTCAGGGGGTCCCTGGTAAGCTAAGGCTCGCCAGAGTCTTACATGTCATGGGTACATGTGGAAGTCAGAGGGTAGCTTGCCAGACCAGAGTCAGTTCTCTCCTACTATCATGTTCGTCTTGAAGACTGAACTCAGGTTATAAGCTTGGCAGCAAGCGACTTTACCCACCGAGCCATCCTACTCTCTGAATGCTAACTCTTTTGTTACTACTGTCTCATAGGTCTTTGGGACACATTTTCCCCTCCAGACTGTTTTTCTTGCTGTTGTTTAGATTGAGTAAATTCTGCCCCCTGTCTCTCAGATCTGGTTACTCTCACTTTCCTGTTGATTCTAACCTGAAGGATTTTTGACTTAAGTTTTAATTTTTTATTTCTCTAATTTACTGATGTTTTCTTCCATAATTTCTCTTTTTCCTGACTGAAATGTTCTGGTTTTCTGATTAAGAGGAATTGCGCTCATTTGTTGAAGTATTTTCACAGTAGCTGTTACAACATGCTGTCTCATGAGTTCCGAACCTGATTTGTCTTGGCGTTGATGTCTGTTGTGACTTCTCATTCGTGTGGTTTTCTCTTTCTTAGAATGAGAATGAGCACTGTATCAGAAAACTTGGCTCCCCACTTCATTTCCTTTTCAGCAAGTTTGTCTGTAGAGGTGTAGTAGATGAGGGCTGGCTCCAGCTTGTTCAATTTCATTGATGAGAAGTGGCTTTGCTTACTGCTGGACCCCATTCCCTTCTTGCTGAGCAACTGGAACATCACGTGTTTCTGCCACATGGGCAGTGGGAGATCTGCTTTCTACTTTAGGATATCAGTTACTTCAAGTACACATTAACATGGATGAGGTGATAAAAAGACAAGTATCGGTTATTCAACTACTAAATATATTAGATGCTCTTTTTCTAGTCTCAGTTGAAAATATTTAGATTTTCTTTATAAATACTAGAATCATCACAAAGGCCTTCAGATTCTCATTTGATTCATTTTTTTTTTAAAATACAGAAGATCCAGGGGCTATGTCCCTTGTGATGAAATAATCAGAAAATGAACAATATTCATTTCTTTAATCATTCTAAGTAAGAAAAGGGTATTTTAAGAAAGTATTTATTCCTCAAAAGGGAAAAGTATTATGTGAATACATAGAAAGCACTTTCAGATACTTAATTATGCCTCTGTAACCACTGGTACACTTCTCAAATAGCTTAAACACTCTAATAGTACTTCAGGTTTATGCTTCACGTTGGCAACATGGCTAAGTGAAGCCCTTCGTTATCTATGAGCACTACCTCCCCCTTTGAAAATTAAAGGAGTTGTGCTGTCTTCTAAATATCAAATAGTTGCTAGTGGCAGAGAACCAATTACTTCCTATATAAGATAAAAAGTTATTGTCATATAGACTGGTTTTAAAAAACTTGGAAAAACTTAAAGAGGCAGGTAAAGAAGTAAAATTTAAAAAGCAAGAAGATTTCTTTCCTTCTAACAGGGCTTGCTTTGTTGTTCCGAATGAGCCATTGAAGACAATTTCAGCGGAATATGATAACTGATTTCAAACAAATGTTGAAACAATTCACGATGTATCATAAGTTTCTCTGTGTAAATGCCAATTCAATTTTATTTAAAGAATGTTAAATATTTATTTATTTTATGTGTTTTGTGGTGCTTTGAATATATTTGGCCCAGTGAGTGGCACTGTTAGGAGGTGTGGCCTCATTGGAGGATGTGTGTCACTGTGGTTGGCGGTGAGCTTTGAGGCCTGTCTCCTAGCTGCCTGGAAGACAGTCTTCTCCTGTTGGCCTTTGGATCATAATGTAGAACTCTTAGCTCCTCTAGCACCATGCCTGCCTGGACACTGCCATGCTTCTTGCCATGATGATAATGGACTGAACCTCAGAACCCATAAGCAGCCTTAATTAAATGTTGTTCTTTATAAGAGTTGCTTTGGTCATGGTGTCTTTTTACAGCGATGGAAACCCTAACTAAGACATGTATGAATGTTCTGCTTGCATGTATGTATGTGTTGTGTTGCCTTGTGTTGTAGAGGACAGAAGAGGGCATTGGATACTCTGGAACTGGAGTTATAGATTATTGTGAGCCACTATGAGGGTGCTGGGAGTTTAGTCCAACAAGGGCACTTAACCACTGAGATATCTCTCCAGCCCAGTAAATGCTCATTTTAAAAGACAGTATATAAAACCTAAAAACAATTTAAAATTGGAAGTGAATGGAAATCAAAGTTCAATATATTCATTGAACATTACAACAAAACAAAACAAACAAAGACATCAGGTAGTTCATATTGAAGGTAGATATAAAGTATTTAAACAACAAATAATTATCTGTCATCCAGATAATGCTCTTCATCATTATTAGTAGCAAATTCCATTTAACTATAGACCAAGCCCAGTTGAATATTTTATAACATTGTAGAAAAGAATCATAAATCTGTGTATTAAAACTGATATTTATAAATCTTTTAAGGTATATTAATAATTTTAATGGTATAATAATTTATTTCAATCACAAACATAATTTATTTTAATAATTTTTGTAAGTCAGTAAAAAATCCACAGAAAGAGATAATAATAAAGCCGGGCAGTGGTGGCAAATGCCTTTAATCCCAGCACTTGGGAGGCAGAGGCAGGCGGATTTCTGAGTTCAAGGCCAGCCTGGTCTACAAAGTGAGTTCTAGGACAGCTAGGGCTATACAGAGAAACCCTGTCTCAAAAAAACAAAACAAAACAAACAAACAAACAAAAGAGATAATAAAAGTCAGGGTTGAAATTAATGAAATATAAATAAAAATAATACAAAGAATTAATAAATCAAAGAATTGTTTCTTTGAAAATATTAACAAGACTGACAAACCTTTGGCCAAATTAACCAAATATCAAAACAACCTTTAAACCAACCAACCAATCAACCAACAAAAAAGAAAGAAAAGAAGACACAAATCAATAAAGTTAGAAATGACATTCAGGGGCTGGAGAGATGGCTCAGTGGTTAAGAGCACCGACTGCTCTCCTGAAGGTCCTGAGTTCAAATCCAAGATACCACATGGTGGCTCAAAACCACCCTTAATGAGATCTGATGCCCTCTTCTGGAGTGTCTGAAGTCAGCTACAGTGTACTTATATATAATAAATAAATAAATATTTTTTAAAAAAAGAAATGACATTCAGACAATAAAGACATACTTTAAAAATATATTTCTACCAAACTGGAAAATCTAAGATGGATAGATATATATGACCTACCAAAATTAAGTCAAAACAAAGTAAATAATTTAAATAGAACCATATCCAGTGAAATAGAAGCAATAATTAAAGATCTTTAATGAAAAAATAATCCCAGGGCCAAGAGGGTTCAGCGGAAAATTCTATCAGATCTTCAAAGAACTAACAAAATATTCCTCAAGTTATTTTGCAAAATAGATAAGGAGGAAACATTTCTAAAATTCTTTTACAAAGCTGGTATTACCTAATACTAAAACCAAAGCCCTAACAAAAATAAGAATGATGCCAGTATTTCTCATGAAATACATTTCATTCATGCACATACATTTTCAACAAAATATTTGTAAAATGAATTCAACAATATATCAAAAATGATCCATTATGATCAAGTAGACTTCTCTAGGCCGCCTAGCAGAGACATCCCCTGCTACAAGTCTGACCTCAGAGGCTTTTCTTAGTCTTGGAGGGAGATTCCATAAGTCCTTTCTTATCTGCTTGACTCTAAAGCCAGAACCATGTGGTTGAAGCCATGTTTTGTTGCTTACTAGGGGAACACGGCCCTCTTATTCAAATACTTTTTTCCTTTGCTTTTTTTTTTTTTTTTCTTCACTGCCTAAGCTTAGCTGTCCTGGAACTTGCTATGTAGTCCAGGATAGACTTGAACTCTGAAATCTACCTGCCTCTGTCTCCCTACTGTTGGGATTATAGGTGAGTGGTACCATGCCTGACCCTATGCTTTTCCTTAATTACTTTTTGTTGCCATGTTATTTAAGGTTGAAGTCTATTATTGTCTGGATAGCCTTCTGAGCTCTTCCCAAAATGGGAGAACTCCCTTTACCAGTAGGGCTTCTTAACATGTCTGGGGAGTTTGAAACCCCCATACTCTCTACCTGCAGAGTGTCACATAGCCTTGGATAGATTACAGTGTCACATAGCCTTGGTTAGATTACAGTGTTACATAGCCTTGGTTAGATTACAGGTTCACCTTCCTTTCTTCCAATAATATCTCAGTACCTTAGCCTTCAGCCAATGATCTTTATCCACTTGGATATTCCACCCACTTCTCTAAAACCATAGAACCTCGAGTAACGTTGATCCTTCTCCCCAAAGTGATCATACTCATGGGCCATCCAAAACTCTGTTCATGACTCTTCTCCCTTTGTCCGCATGGGCTGGTGACCAAAAACTCTGGGGAGAAGAGAGACCTACATCCATTCACACACTGGAAGCTTAACTGGGCGGGGTCTTGCCCTGAGGTCACCACTCCCTTTATTTTATTTAGCATCAGGCTTTTCTTTAAACGTTTTCCTGGTGCTTTCTTTCTCTTCAAACTGTATATTTTGTATTTTCCTTGCTCAGCTTGCTCTTTTTCATTAAAGATCTTCATATTACTGGGCACTAATAACCAAGCAACATAGTCAATGCTAGGCTGTTTTGAAATGTCTTTTGTAAAAGCTGTTAATTCATAACTCTTCAAATTAGTCTCAGGCAGAGTTTTTGGACAAGGACAGAAATCAGTCACAAATATTACAAGAACCATTTCTAGGCTACATATTAATATCTCTTCTGAAACCTCTTGAGTCAGGCTCCTACAGTCAAATTACCCTTAGTACCCTTAGTCTTTCATGCTTCTACTAGTATGGTTCATTAAGTTTTGAACTCAGCTGCTTTTATAATCTGAAGTCCTAAAGTCTACATTTCTCCAACCAAGAAAAGACTCTGGCCTATCACAGCAATAATACCAAGTCCCTGGTACCAACTTCTGTCTCTGTTAGGGTTTCTACTGCTGTGAAGAAACACTATGACAACTGCAACTCTTATAAAGGAAAACATTTAATTGGGACAGGCTTAAGTTTAGAGGTGGGACATATGGTGGCATGTGGGCAGACACGGTGTTGGAGAGGTAGCTGAGAGTTCCACATCTGTATCAGCAGGCAACAGGAAGAAAGAATGACACTGGTCCTGGTTTGAGCTTCTGAAACCTCAATGACTACTCCCAGTGACATGCTGTTTTTCAACAAGGCCATACCTCCTAATAACGCCACTCCCTGTGAGCCTACAGGGGTTATTTTCATTCAAACCACCACAAGGATACAAAATTAATACACAAAAATCAGTAACCTTACTATACACAAATGATGAATATACCAAGGAAGAAAATTAGGGAAACAATACCATTCAAAATCGCTTAAAAAAACTGAAAATATCTTGGAATAAATCTAAACAAGTAAGTGAAAGACTTTACATGGAGAAATTTAGGAAATGGCAGAAGATATAAGGAGGAGGTGGGCAGATCTCTCATGCTCATGAATCAGCAGGATTAATATTGTGAAAATGGCCATTCTACTGAAAACTAACTACAGATTCAATGCAATCTTGTTAAAATTTCAACAAAGTTTGTTATAGGAATTGAAAAACAATAGCCTTAAATCTCATGTGAAAGAACAAAAGAAAATGACCCTGAACTATAAAAAGATTGTTGGAGGAATCACTATCCCTGATTTCAAGTTATATTATAGAATTATAATATTAAAAATAGCATAGTACAGGTATAAGACTAGATACATTAGTAAAATAGAACTGATGACTCACATATAAGCCTACACTCCTACAGCCTCCTAATTTGTTCTTTTTTCCAAAGATTTCAAAATTACATCTTGGAGAAAAGACAGCATCTTTAACAAAGGTGCTGGTCAAACTGGATAGCTACATGTAGAAGAATGAAACAACATTCCCAGCCCTCACTCTGCACAAAACTCAACTCCAAGCAGACCCAGGGCCTCAACACAAGACCCGTCACCCTAAAACTGATAGAGGAGAATAAGCTTGACCTTAAAGGTACAGGAAAGGACTTTCAACAGGATCCCGGTAGTGCAGGCATTACGATCGACTGTTAGTAAGTGGGATGCCATGAAAGTTAAAATTTTCTGTACAACAGAAGACACTATCATCAGAGGGAAGAGACAGCCTACAAAATTAGCAAAATGTTTACCAGATACAAATCTGAGTGAGGATTAATAGCTAGAATATATGTGTATATATGAGATATCTGCTTATCCATTTTCATTGCTGCTTTATTCATGACAGTAAGGGAATGGAAACAGACTATTCATTCATCAATGGCTGAATGGTTAATAAAAATGTAGCACATTTACACAATGGGTTAAGTGGAATCATGAGATTAATTTGCAGGTGAGGACAGAGTTGACAATAATCATTCTGTGTAAGGTAACCCAGGCCCACAAAGACAAACAGCTCATATTTTCTCTCATCTGTGGATGATTTCTTTGAAGCTTTAAATTTGCATGTTTCATTTGGAAAACCCACTGAGATCAGGAAATTAGTAAGAGGTCATGGAGGGGGCTTTTAAGGGAGGGAAGAGAGAATATGGTTATATAAAATGGGAAAGGGAATAATGGGGTAAGCAGGGTCAAATGGGATGGGTAAATGAGAGGGCAAGGGAGAGGAGGGAATATGAAGGGGGGGAACTAGTATTAGAGACCTTCTGAAAAAGTCTTATGGAAAACTAACATCACAGAAGTATCCTAAAATATAAACTCATGTCTAGAGAGAATTTAAATGGAATTGTCTTACACCAGGGCAACAATGATCCTACTAGATAGCTCAGGCTAGCAAAGAACAAGCCCAGTGCTAGGAATTGGTTACTTCTCTGGAGCTGCTGGCCAGTGAGGTCAGCAGAGCTTTTCTATATAGTCTATAGTCTAATTTTATAGTCTAATGTCATTGCAACTAGTTACCCTCCAAAATGTAATGGTAAAACTCCACTGCTGAAAATACCATATACTTGAGTAATAGGACATGGAGGAATCAAGTTGGCACTGACTTGGAAGGCTCATACTGGCTAGCTTTCATAGGGTTGGAAGATGTTACACACACTACTGGAGGGGAAAAGTAATTACCAGTTTTACACAGCTATGAGCCTTGTGAGCTACAATAATGGCCAGCTTGGCAAGATATACCCATCAGTGCAATAGTGGCATAAATGTCATGGGAATAGTATCTACTTTATGACTGGATTTAAGTCCACTACAAAAGATAAATCTTAATACCTGGAATAGTTATTGGGCTCAAGAACCTGTGGCTGGATAGATCATAGGCCCTAGGGAAGAACCTACTTGAGTCACATTATTCTGCTAATGGTGTATAGTATTAATACAACTCCTAAAACCTTATCATTTGACCCATAGATTTATACACCTTTGGCCTTCACCACAGGAGTTTCTTTTTGCAGTAGATGACTATCAATGTAGAGATGCACAACTGGTCAAACTGCAGAGTGTAAGTAACTGTGGGATGTTCTGCCCTAAAGGGACATCTATGTCACACCTCATTCTAAAAAGGTTTAGAGGTCATTGCAGAGGAAAAGCAGAAAGGTTTCAAGAGCTAAAAAGTTGCATACAAGGCATACGAGTACAAAGAGCTAGTGCTTCTAGATACACTAGGGCAGTTTCACATGTGAATGTGCAGTGGTTACGAATGCATGCACAAACCTGCACAGGCTCAAGCTAGTCCAAATCCCAACATGGAGCAGGGAGGCAGGTATGAATCCATACTCCTAGATAAATAAGCTTATAATTGGATGTTTTATATCATCCACAGTTCACTTACCTTACTGTTACAATATACAAGGCAATATGTTTTTTTTAGTATACTAATGGAGTCATAAAATCAAACTTAAGTTTTGAACATCTTCAACATCTCAAAAAGGACCTCATGCTGTCTAGCAGTCTTCTTCATCTCTCTATCTTTTCAGCTCCTCAAAACCATTAATGTACTTTCTACCTTTACAGATTTGCCTCTTTTGGATATTTCATATACATGGAATTCTAAATAACATCTTCCATTTCAAGGTTTCTGTTCTACTTGTGAACAACCTTAACATCCCTGGTGTATAGTGCAATGTTTAGTATCATGTCCACACAAGCTGTTGTCATGGAAACTGCAAAAGCTTTGGAGCTCTTCCTTATTTAGAGGCTACTGGGTTTATTGTCCACTTATTAAATTGCTAAATGAGTGAGACTAATAGCAGGAAGTACATTGAATCATGAAACTTTTAATAATGTCCCTGGGTATTCACTGAATGCAGGTTCAAGTAGAGCCATTTAACAATCATTTCAAGTTCAATTAGAGCCATCCAGTGACCACTTCAAGATCTTGAGTTAGATTGATAAAAACCCCAGAGCTTGCAAGCCTGAAAATATTTTGTGCTCTGTGATTTTGTGTCCTAGGTGTTTGTACTAAGGTGTAGGAGAACTGGATCACTAATGGAAGTATGGGATAGATGGTTTCTGTTGTCAGTTGGGGGAATTTATTTTAAACAGGTAAGATAGGTAGATCTTACTACAAAGATATATTTATTATTTATTGCTTTGAGCCATACAGAGAGTTTAACAGAGCTATGAGGTTGGCTGATACAAGTCTTTATAGCTACCTCATCTTTATAAAGGGTTTGTTATTTATTTAAAATGGATGTTGAACAGGGCTAGAAGGCAATAAAGTCTTCCAGGCATGGTTCTCTCCTGAGAGTGCACAGGATGGTGATCTGTCCCTTCTCTAACTACATTGGCATCTTTAAGGCCATTGCATTCATCTGGATAGCAAAAGAACCTAAGATTAACTAGACTTGACTTGACATAGATTCCTTAACAATTTATGTTTTCCTAGAACAAAATTTTAAACTTAATGTTGGCATCAGGCCATATCTCCTCAAGAATGCCACATATTTATGTCACCCAGAATAAATACTTTTCTTGTATGTAAAATTTGCTCAATACATGTTTGACTTTTAAGTGACAAATCTGGGGAGGTATTAATGTAAGTTCTAGTGGTGGTCATGCTTAGTGACTGCTTAAAGTGAAACTGAAGAGGTGGCTTAATTCTACTTATCTTGGCCAGAAAGTACATTTATACATTTGAAAGTATAAATCAGAACATTCAGAGAAGGAAAATATTAAAAAAAACCCAAGGACCAATATTACAATTATATAATTATTCCCACAGAAGACCAGTTACCTAAATCAGGATCTGTTATTTATTTAAAATATGTCACTGTTTGTGTTTTATTTCTAGAAGGAATTATGAGGAAGGTGAATGAAAGAGCATAATCCCATTGTAAGAATCACCACTGGACGGCTGGGGAACACTGGTAAGAGTCAGCACTGTTCACTGACAACACGTCCCATGCTTCTGTGGGTCTGCCCCTGATGACACTGTGCACAGCACTGAGCCAGACTCTTTTCCAGGTATTTAGCAGATAAGTTGTATCCACATGGTTTAGAAACTTAATGGGAGTGCTTTTAACTTAGACTCATTTTAATCCTCCTTTGCATTCAGAGTCAGCCATAGTTTTTTTAATGTGCTGCTTCACTAAAGGTGTTTGCACACATGCACCCCCCCACCCCAGCACAAATGTGTGTGACATGTGTGTGTGTATATACATATCCCAAACACAACACTCACACCCTGCACACTCCTCACTGTCCCCCTAAGCATGCATGGACAAACAAATCCATCCATCCATCCATCCATCCATCCATCCATCCATCCATCCATCCATCCATTGGTTGATCTATCTATCTATCTATCTATCTATCTATCTATCTATCTATCTATCTATCTATCTATCTATCTATCCATACATATATTATCCAAGACTCTTCAAGATGTTTGAGGCTATGATTTCTTGCCTTTCCTATTTCACTGTATCATTTGCTTCTTCTTCTGATTACTGAAAGAATCACTGGGCTGTGGGATCTTGGGTAGGGAGGGATCAATGCTCTCTCTTCCCTCTGCTTCTTTGTGTTTGAATCACCAGCACAATTCATAGAAAAGAGTTCATATAATGAACACTGAGGTTGAAAAAAAATCTTCCAAAGAAGAAGCCTCCTTACTGGGATGTGGCCCCTATTCTTGGCTCATTTGTCTCAGTACCAGAGGGAAACTCTCCTCGATGCTCTGAAATTCAGCTCAAAGATCATATCTGGGATGCTCCAGAGAAGATACAGAGGACTAGTTGAGCTGTGGTGGCTTACTTTGGCTTCCTGGGCTTCCCTATCTGGGAGAGCCATTCTCTGGGAGCATTTCTCTGTGTGCAGAGTGGAAGGCACTGTTGTGCCTCTCTGGGTGTGATTTTCTTTCTCAGAGGCTTCTTTCTCAGTGTTGGTTGACCACCAGGCACATGATCTCATTTATACAGTCAGGTATTAAAAAAACTTGATATAACGTACTGTAAACAATAAAAAACAGATAAGAATCTAAGTACAGCTTGATAAAAGATCTGAGAATTTATGACTCAGTTTTCCACAGCAACCGCCAAACAGAGGAGAACTATGGCAGAGGTGTGTGTGTGTGTGGGGGGGGGGGTGGGGGGTGGGGGGTGGGGTGGAGTTCTAATCTTAACATGAAATCTCACAATATTCCTGAAACCTAATGCAGTCCATTTTACTAGAATGTGAAACTGTCAAAAAAGTTTAACACATCTTCTCTGCGAGTGCCTCCCTGTCTCCTTTAACCGTCTGACATTCAATTAGTGTAGGACATTTTCTCATACTGGATTCATTCAAGTAAGGTCTTGGCAGCCGAGCATTTTATAGATATACCTGAAGCTAAATTGGTAGGTAGCTGTGATGGACACTGAGGCTTCCCTTTGCAAAAGGAGCCCCCTCTAAGGGTGTCTTTGCCAAGGTTTGGTCCTGCAGCATTCAAACAGAGGTCAGGTAGAAACAGATAAGGCAGCAGACAGACAAATACAGTTCAGGGATTTCTGATACAATGATGGACACTAGTAGGCTAAAACTGGGGAGTCTGGAAGCAAAGGCCTTTAATTTGTAGTGACTCAGTAGACTCTTAGTGGAATAATTGGAAAAAGGGAAAGTCATTACTGTATGTGTTTGGAAACTGCTGTGGGAACTCTAGGAAAAGCTAAATAGGCAAGCAGAGGACCTAAAGCTCAGTTCTCCCTGCCTCACTATGCGCACCCGGGCACACTCCTCGTGCCCACTGGGAATTCTGGCTCTTTGGTTCTCCTGTCCCATTACAGAGCACACTTCTACTGAGGTCATCTTGTACCCCCAGCATTTGGTCTTTACTGTTTTCTGTTTGTAATATTACTTTTTTTTTTCCAGCTAAGAAGTATTTAGTGAATTCCTATTTGTTGTGACAAGTACTTTGCTATATGGACAGAAAAATAAAGTATTTCCCTTTCTTCAAGGGTTGCACGGTTAGAGCCCTTTGTTCCTTAAAGGGCACTGTATGCTTGCTTGCTTACTTCCTGTTTAGTGTGGTTTAAGCAGCACGGCACTGTGCTTTAGCGCGTAGGCTTTGGGATGTTTGATCCTTCTTCCTTAACTTCCAAAGCTCTAGGATTATAGGTGTGTGCTGCAGTATCCAGATGATGACTTTTTAAAAAAAGGGTTATTACTAAGTCAGCAAAAGAGGAATTCTTTCCTCCTCCCTTACCCATCTCTCTTCTTCCATTTCTTCTGCCGAGTATCAAGCAGAGGGCCTTGTGCATGTTAAGTGAATGCTTGACCACAGGGCTACACTGCAGACCCAAAGAGGCATTTCTTAATTTTTACTGAATAATTTGAATTTATTTATTTATTTTTAAATTTAACAGTCTCATTTTGCAAGGCACTAAGTCTAACCTTTTCTGTATTTGAAAGTCTTGATAGGTTGAGGATACTTCATAGGTTGAGTGGTAGAATACTTGCCTAGTAGCTTACTTTAAATAGGTGCAATGCCAGTACCATTAAAAAAAAAAAAAGAATCAAACCAAAAACGGTTGTGTGGCTCGTGTTTTAGTGATGATAGAGATAATGCCCAATACAAGTATATTTCTTTATAAAAGACACAATAGTAGCTAGATATGTTTGTACATGCCTGTAACTCCAGCACTTATGGGGCTGAAATGGAAGGCTGTATGGTCAAGGCTAGCTTGGGCTACAAAGGGAGTTTTAGGCTAGCCTAAGCAACATTGTGAGACCATTTAAAAAAAACAGTACAATGATACAAACACATTATTATAATCCCTTAGACACAGAGAAGAAATAAAATTACTTGTACTGCTATGAATCACCATATTTTTGATATTTGCTCTCCATACATTTTCAGTTTCTCTTTTTAAAGCTTGCTTAGTATATAAACAATTATAGAATGTAATATAAAAGTTAATAAAATCTTTGTATTCTTTTAATCCCATGTTTATGGAAGTAAATAATATTAAAATTTATATTCTTCAAATCTACCACTTTAGAAATATATTCAAGTAGAAATAATGAATAATTACACATTTTTCATGTTTAAAAAATATATATATACATGTACATATATGCATACACAAATGTCTCTTGATTCCTTTGTCTGTTCTTTCTTCTTTCCATCCTTTTTTAAGACTCACAATATATTCATAATAGACTCTTTTGTTGGACTTTCTTTTTTTGTTTGTGATCTTGACTATATATTGAAATCATCAAGGGGAGATCAGTTAATTGTTTGAGGTGAGATGGGACATCAAAATTTATAAAAATCATTTAAGTAGTCCTGATTGACAGCCATGCTGAGAACCACTATCTTAGGTTACTACACACTCATCCAGAGCATTAATGGTTCACATGTATTCCATATTGTTCCTGTGCCAAAAGTTATTTATTCATGGGGCTTATCAGTTAAGAACACTGGCTGCTTTTACATAGGACCCTGGTTCAATTCCTAGCACCCACATGGCTGCTCATAACTGTCTGTAACTTAAGTTCCACAGGATCTTTTCTAGTCTTCAATGTCCTAGGCATGTTCAAGTTGCACAGACAAAACACACATACCCCTAAAATAATAAGATAAATGTTAACAAACTTTAAAAATAATTTATTTCTAAATGAGGTATTGATAAGCATTGTTTGTTTCCAATACCTGTACCTAGTTACCAGTTCCCTTAGTTCTATGAAATTCAGTCCTGAAAATGGGATTCCTTGGCCTAGAAGTACAGACATTAAAATTCTCTTCAGTACTGCAAACTTGTTTCCTACAAGAGGTCTTAAGAGTACTGTCAGTAACAGTCTGTAAACACTGGATCCATCTTTCATGCTTTTGCTAATGTGACAAAAAGAAACGTATTTGGTTTTATTCTCTAACTCTCCTGAATGACTGTCACTCAGGCGCATTGTGTCCCCTTTGTGATTCCATTCCAGTGGTCATTGAGTTTGTATTCTTTAATCATTTTTAATGTGATCATTTATATTTTACTATCAAATTTTAAGGGTCTTTGAATAAGGGAATATTCTCCTTTTATGTCCTATGTGTTCTGACATTTTTTTCCAGTCTTCTTTTTGTCTTTTGATAAATTATGGAGCACTAGCATGTAACAGAATGTCGAGAATATGCTACCAAACTTATCACCGTCTTCCTTCCTTCCTTCGTTCCTTCGTTCCTTCGTTCCTTCCTTCCTTCCTTCCTTCCTTCCTTCCTTCCTTCCTTCCTTCCTTCCTTCCTTCCTTCCCCCCTCTCTCTCTCTCCCTCCCTCCCTCCCTCCCTCTCCCTCTCTCTCTCTCTTTCTTTCTTTCTTTCCTTCTTTCCTTCCTTCGTTCCTTCGTTCCTTCCTTCCTTCCTTCCTTCCTTCCTTCCTTCCTTCCTTCCTTCCTTCCTTCCTTTCTTTCTTTCTTTCTTTCTTTCTTTCTTTCTTTCTTTCTTTCTTTCTTTCTTTCCTTCTTTTCTTTCTTTCTTTCTTTCTTTCTTTCTTTCTTTCTTTCTTTCTTTCTTTCTTTCTTTCTTTCTTTCTTTCTTTCTTTGGTATTTTCTTCATTTACATTTCCAATGCTATCCCAAAAGTCCCCCATACCCCCCTCCCCCGACTCCCCTACCCACCCACTCCCACTTCTTGGCCCTGGCGTTCCCCTGTACTGAGGCAGATAAAGTTTGCAAGACCAATGGGCCTCTCTTTCCACTGATGGCCGACTAGATATGCAGCTAGAGTCAAGAGCTCCGGGGTATTGGTTAGTTCATATTGTTGTTCCACCTTATAGTGTTGCAGACCCCTTTAGCTCCTTGGATACTTTCTCTAGCTCCTCCATTGTGGACCCTGTGATCTATCCAATAGCTGACTGTAAGCATCCACTTCTGTATCACCGTCATTCTTAATGAGTGGATATAAGCCTAGTCAAGTTCAGCCATTCATACAGACTCCCCCCAAGTCAACCCATGACTGTTAGGCTGCTTCAAATAGTACTAGATTTAAAATTCCTCCGTCTTTATTATTATTATTATTATTATTTTCTGTAGTTTGGACACTGTATGATACTACCTTGCCCTAAGTGAAATAATTAGATCAAAGCCTCAGTTTTTGGATGATTTGTGATGATTATCTTTTAAACTTTTATAGTTTATGGTCACCCAGGCAGCATGAACAATTAGGAACAATGCGATAGTATTTGTATATAATTTTCCTGGCAGAAAAGTTACATTACAGAACTGAAAGAATCATAGTTTGTGGCTTATTAGTTCAATTGAGAGGGCGTGATTAGACTCACAATACCCAAGAAGTTCGTTTACTGCAAATAAGATTTTTTTGGCAAACCTACAAAGTACAAGGTACTTGCCAAATGCTGCAAGAGGTAAGTCATCTGTGGTTATTACTTTTTGAAAAAAATACTTTTTGCAATTAAAATTTAATTATATTATTTCCTCCTTCCTTTCCCTCCATCTAAACCTTACCATATACGCTCTCTTGCTCCTTCCCAAATCATGGCGTCTTTTTATTAAGATATATATGTATACATATAATATTTAAACATTAATATACAAATGTATAAATATGTAAACACAACTCACTCAGTCTGTAGTGTTTAGTGTTACTGTGTATATATAATTTCAGGGCTTGTCACTTTGTGTTGGATAACCAAATAGGGGAATACTATCTCTTCCACTCTCAGTATTCCTTAGTTGCCTGTAGTGCTTTGTTTATGACTGGGCCCCCATGAGGTTGCCCCTTTCATGTTACTGAATCTACTGGTATTGTACTTGTTTAGGTCTTGTTTAGGCAGCCATATTGGTGTATCATTGGCAAAGCTTCTCTGTCATTCCTAGGAAATAGTATCTCACAGCCAGTTTTCCTGGTGTTCTGACGTTTAAAGTCTTTCTGTTTCTTCTGTACTTTTAAAGAACAGTTTAGTTTATGGGAATCAAAACTAAATCTCCTACTTTCTTTTATAGTTAAGTACCATAAAATAATTATGAAAGCGAAGCAAACTTTTATTGAATCAGGATAGTTTTCCTAAAGTCAGTACTTTGAGGTAATACCAAAACGAAGTAAAAAACGAATAGTATTTTAATCAATGTAAAATGACCCCACATTGGACAAAACAAAATACTGTTAAAGTTTTAAAGATTAATTATCTTAATAATAAGTCAAATAATGAGTGGTCTTCCTTGGAGCTTTATGATTTTGGCACAAGTCTGATACTATTCTTGGTGGATTATTCTGAAATGAAAATAACCAGGTAAAAAAAGGGACAAGGATTTAAAATAACTTACATATTCATGCCAAGCCTCATAGAAAAACAATCATTTCAATGACTTCATCTCTGTATTACTCAGGATAATTTAAAAGTTAACCCCCACCCACAGATCCTCCGGAACGCTCATTAGATGGGAGCTCTAAATCAAACAAGAGTGACTGAATTTATCTTCCTGGGCCTCACTGACAACTGGGTGTTGGAGATTCTGTTTTTCGTACCATTTACAGTCACTTATATGTTAACACTTTTGGGGAACTTCCTCATTGTTGTTACCATAGTCTTCACACCACGTCTCCACAATCCCATGTACTTCTTTCTGAGCAATCTGTCCTTCATTGACATCTGCCACTCATCTGTCACCGTGCCCAAGATGCTTGAGGGTTTGCTTTTAGAGAGGAAGACCATTTCCTTTGACAATTGCATTGCACAGCTCTTCTTCCTGCATCTCTTTGCTTGTTCTGAGATCTTTCTGCTGACGATTATGGCGTATGATCGTTACGTGGCTATCTGCATCCCATTGCATTACTCCAATGTGATGAACATGAAGGTCTGTGTACAGCTTGTCTTTGCACTCTGGCTGGGGGGCACTATTCATTCACTTGTGCAGACCTTCTTGACTATTCGTCTACCCTACTGTGGCCCGAACATTATCGATAGCTACTTCTGTGACGTACCTCCTGTCATCAAGTTGGCCTGCACAGATACATACCTTACAGGGATTCTGATCGTGTCCAATAGTGGAACCATCTCCCTCGTATGTTTTCTAGCCTTGGTCACTTCTTACACAGTCATCCTGTTTTCTCTTCGAAAACAGTCTGCAGAAGGTCGTCGGAAAGCCCTGTCCACCTGCTCAGGCCACTTCATGGTGGTCGCCCTGTTCTTTGGGCCATGTATCTTCCTCTACACCCGGCCAGATAGCAGCTTCTCCATCGACAAGGTGGTATCAGTCTTCTACACAGTGGTCACCCCTTTGTTGAATCCTCTCATTTACACTTTGAGGAATGAGGAAGTGAAAACTGCCATGAAGCATCTCAGGCAGAGACGAATTTGCTCATGAAATCATGCATGTGTGTGTGTGTGTGCTTGTGTGATGTTGTGATAACAGTCACGGTTGTGACCACATCCTGAATGTAGAAGTAACAAGTGCTCTTAAACGCTGAGCCATTTCTCCAGCCCTGAAAATACATTTTCTTAATAAAATACTCAGAAGATGAAAAGTTAAACATTTTGGCTAAATTGATTATGACCTTTTATTTTCATGGTTGATCCTTTCACACTGGAATCTGTCTACGTCCAAGCCTCAAAGATATTTGGCTGTTTTACTTTGCAAATTTTATAATTCCATTTTGAATTCTAGGTGTATAATGTTTGGGGTTTAGTTTTTGTATGTGGTATGAAGTAAGTTTGAGATTTGTTTTATTATCTATTGGCTTGATATGGCACAATTTGAGACGTTTATTTTATTATTAAATTACTTCTATTGAAAAAGACTCGATCTTTCAAGTGTAGATTCATTTGTAACAATTTTTAATTTAAATTATTTTATTTATTTACATTTTAAATGTTGCTCCCCCTTTTCAGTCCTCCTTTCCAGAGTTCTTCACCCCTTCCCACTCCCCTTTTCCTCTGAGAGGGTGCTCCCCCACCCAACCGCTTACCTGCTCCCACCTGTCCCTAACCCCCTGAATTCCCCTTCCCTGGGGCATCTCGTCTCTACAGGATTATGCGCATCCTCTCCTACTGAGGCCAGAGAAGGCAGTCTCCTGCTACATATATGTCATGGGTCACAGACCAGACCATGTATGCTCTTTGGTTGGTGGCTTAGTCTCTGGGAGCTCTGAGAGGTCCAGGTTAGGGATACTGGTTAGTTCTTCCTATGGGGTTGTGATGCCCTTCAGCTTCTCCAATCCCCCTAACTTCCATAGGAGTCCCTGACCTCAGTCCAATGGTTTTATTTGTAATTCTTTACATTGACTTTCTTGTCTATATTTATATATGAGCACACTGTGTTGACTATTTTAGTTTTATAGTGGGCTTTCAGTGATGCTATGTGACCTTATTGATCTTTCTCAAAATGTTACACATTTTCATGTGTATCTTGGGTCTACAGAGGAAAATGTTGGAATCTAGACTGGGGTCACATGATCTCGATAGACAACTTGGAAGAGAACTAAACAGAAAAATATTCAACCTCAATCTTCTAATTTGAGGGATCCTATTATTTGTTTATGTTTTCTTTAGTTTCTTCATTAATACTATCATTTAAACTTATAATAAAATACAATTCATTAAACTTATCTTCAAGTATTTTGTTTCTTAAAAAATATACACAGTGGATTTTATTCAACTGTAAAGAAGAATGAAATTTATCAGCTGTAGGAGCATAGATGGAGCTGTAGATGACTATATCAAGTGACAGAAGCCTGAATTGGGCATGGTGGTGCATGCCTGTAATTTCAGTATTTGGCATGGGGAGGCAGGAAGATCAGGAGTCAAGGCTAGCTATGGCTATATTGTGAGTTTGCAGTCAGCCTGGGTTTCATGAGGCCTTGTCTCAAGAATAAAGCTAGGCAGAGTTGAAATACAAATAATCACATATTTTCACTCCTACATGAACTCCTATAGACAAAAAACCCCCAATAGAAATAAGACAGATTGATGAACACTTTATAGGAAATATCTAAAAGAATAGAGTAATGGGAACAAGCAAGGTAAGAAAGGGGAAAGAAACAAATATCTCATAATTTCTCTCATATGTGGTTTCTCATATGTATTATACACACACACATATAAGCTGAGGATATATATATATATATATACATATATATACACACACTATCATTATATATATATATATATATATACTATCATAATGAGAAGTGGGGCAAAAGAGAGGGCACCTTAGGAAGTGAAACACAATGACATGAACTTATGAAAACGGCACAATGAAATGCCACTTGCACATTAAATAAACAATAAAGTATAAAAACTAAGACAAACATTCCTTATTAACTTGTCTACCATCAGTTTATTTTATAGTTTTAATTTTCAAGCTGTTAGGGATATAGCATCTTTTCTCCCATTATAGAGGCTGGGTTCTCTAACAGTGGTTGTGTGTGCACACCAGAGAGGCAGAGAGCCAGGTAGGTTGAGTTCATAAAGCTGATACCTAGCAGTACCAATTCAGTGCTGAAAAGCCAGGAAGGTCCCTGGAAAGTCATTGGTATTGAGTCTAACCTAGAAGGAGAGAGACACTGAAGTCTGATGCTAGCATTACAGGCTCAGAGAAGTAGTGAAGGCAGTTAGGAACTGGTGGTTTGCTTTATTGGTTGTTATCGTCAATTTCATTTTTACATGTTTATTGTTAATATGCAATTATATATACTTATATTTATTCCATTGACATTGCTAAATTCAATCAAAAGTTGGGCTAGACAAAAATCTCTTTTCCTTGTCTCTCTTGTACCATCACCACCTCACCTTCTCCTTCCTTTCTTTCCTTCTTGCCTCTACTCCCATTTTGACAAAGATTGACCGCAAGACCTTACAGATGTTGGCAAGCACTCTGTGAGTGAGCTGCTGCCCTTCAGATCTTCTGCAGGGTTTTAAATCTTCCACCTTGGTAACAGCATCATCTATGAATAAGAAGTTTGCTTCTTCCTTTCTGATCTGCATGATATTTGTTTTTCTTTCTGCTTATTGTGCTGAGTAGTTTCTGTAGGGCAGTATAGAACAGGGGTTTTGTACAGGCAGCTTTGTACCTAAGTGAGGAGGAAGCTTTCAGTAATTCATAAAGTATAGAGTTGGGGGTCAGAGAAATGGCTCAGAGGTTAAGAGTGCTGCTGTTCTTGCAGAGGACCTGGGTTTGGGTCCTGGTGTTCACATGATGGCTCACAACCGCATATAATTCATTCCAAGGGGTCTGACATTGTTGTTTTTCTAATGTCATCATTCTCATTGGTGAGAGATGGACTCTCAATGTAGCTTTAATTTTTATCTCTCTGATGACTACTGATGTGGAACATTTTTCAAATCTTTATTGACTACTTGTACCATATCTTTTGAGAATGGTTTATTCATTTCATTAGCCCATTAATTGATTGGGTTTGATTTTTTCTTTAGTTTTTTGAGTTCTTGGTGTATTCTAGGTGTAAACCCTCTCTAGCAGATGTAAAGCAAAAGTTTCTTCCATTTTGTGGTCTGTCTCTTTTTACATAATAACAGTTAAGCAAACTTATGCAGGGTATAAGGGTTTAATTTCATGAGGTTCCACCATCAAGTATTAGCATTATTTTCTGAGTGACTACAGGAGTCCTACTTAGAAAATCTTTCTCCAACCCTGTGTTTTCAAGTGCATTCTTTACTTTCTCCTGTAACAGCTTTGGAGTTGATTCTTTTTGTATACCGTGAGGTGTAGGTATCTAATTTTATTATTCTACCTATAAATATGCAGTTACTAGCATAATTTATTGAAGAGACTATCTTTCCTTCAATGTATATTTTTGGAATTTTTGCTTAAAAAATCAGGTGCCTATTGATGTGTGGGCTTAATATTTGGTTCCTCCATTCTGCTCCATCCATCTATATGTCTAGTTATTTGCTTATATCAAAATATTCTCGTGACTTATAGCTCTGTAATAAACTTGACTCAGGTATGTGACACTGCCAACATTATTCCTTTTATTCAGGATTGCTTTCGACATTTGGTGTATTTTGTAGTTCCATATGAATTTTAAGATTATATTTTCTGTTTATATGAAGAATGGCATTGAGGCTTTGATGAGGAAGGCACAAGCCTGAAGACTACTTTCGGTAGAATAGCATTTCATATTATTAATTCCCTCAGTCCATAAACACGAGAGCCGTATCTCCACCTTCTAGAATATTCTTCAGTGATTTTTTTTTGTGGTTTAATATTTTCATTGTAGACATGTTTCACTTTGTGGGTTAGGTAATTATTTTTGTTTTTCTTTTCTTTCTAAGTGTATTTGTGTTTGAGGACACTGATTTTTGTGTCTTAATTTCGTATCTTGCCACCTTGCTGTAAGTTTCAGTCAATTCTAAAAGTTTTCTGGTAAAGTCTTTAGGGTCCTTTATATGTAGAATCACATCATCTGCAAATAAAAATACTTTGACTTCAGGCAGTGGTGGTGCATGCCTTTAATCCCAGCACTTGGGAGGCAGAGGCAGGCAGATTTCTGAGTTCGAGGCTAGCCTGGTCTACAGAGTGGTTTCTAGGACAGCCAGAGCTATACAAAGAAACCCTGTCTCAAAAAAACAAAACAAAACAAAACAAAACAAAACAAAACTTTGACTTGCTTTTTTACTTTTGTTCCTTTATTTCCTTTTCTTGTCCAGTTAGGACTTCACTGAACACCATGTTGAGTTGAAGTGGAGAGAGTAGGGAACCTTATCTTGTCCTTCCTGGTGTAATACTTGCCAATAAAAATTTTGGCTATACCTTTGTTGTATAGAGCCTTTATTATGTTAAGACATGTTCTTTCATTTTCTGTCTCTTCAGGGACCTTCATCATGAAGGAATACTGGACTTTGTTAGAAGACTTTTCTAAATCTATTGGTCATTATTTTAGTCTTAGTCTATTGCTATGAAGAGAGACCATGATCATGGTAACTCTTATAAAGGAAAACATTTAATTGGGGCTGGCTTACAGTTTCAGAGGTTTAGTCCTCTATCAGCATGGCAGGAATCATAGTGCCATGAAGGCATGGAGAGGAACTGAGAGTGCTACATCAGGATTGGCAGGCAGCAGGAAGAAAGAGAACAAATGGGACTGACTTGAGTTTCTGAAATTTCAAAGCCCACTCCCAGTTACACACTGCTTCCAATAAGACAACACTTCCTAATCCCTCCCA